>NC_138961.1:51780000-53147500 GCF_055761805.1 Camellia sinensis
AGGTCGCCTATTGCGCACCCGGTCTGGGCCCCCCCAGCTATACCAGGCTCGCGAGCCTACTACATTTGAACTGATGGGGATGATAGGTGATCTCCAGAGGTCTGTGACAGATCTCGCCTACGGAATGTCAGCTTCACCTCCAGTCGCACCATATGCCGGGAGTTTTGTACCCCAGGAGCCCCCACTGTTGGGGCGAATTGTGATCCAACTTAGCCAACCGGAGATGGCCTCCAGCTATGGCACTGACATGCCGACATCAACCCAAATCCTCGATCAAGCTTAGGCCAGAGGCAAGAACAAAGTGAAGGCAGATGCCGATCCTAGTGAACAACTGTTGTGGGCAGTCGAGGCTTTGAAAGCCGGGGGGATGAACAAGCAACAAATATCCGCAGTTCTGGCAAAAACTGTGGAGGATGCTTTCCTCACTCCACCTGAGGGGAGTTTAAGTCAGTCGAAAAATTGGGATAGGCCCCGTCATGCCAGAACAGTTCCTCCTATTCCCGCCCCTGCACCTGGGAAAGATCAGAAAGCTAAGGTGGCGCCTACCGACCCTTTCGCTTGTGCGGGTAGTAAGAGCGCTCAGACTCCAAAGTACCTGCCCCGGGGGCGCAGGACCTTTCATGCACTCTACATGCCATTGTCCAAGGCACTTCAGATCCTTGCCGAGAGTGGACACCTTAAACCCTTGGAGCCTCGGCCTCTCCTGAAGAATCTCCCTGCCACGCATGATGCTGCCCAGAACTGCGTGTACCACCAGCAGACAGGCCATGCAACCGACAACTGTTTCCGCCGCCGTCATGAGGTGCAAGATTTGATTGACAACGAGGTTATCCTCCCGCCCACCTCAGCCAAGTCCGTTACCACCCAGTTATTGGACTTTGAGGACACAGATACTGCAAGTATGTAATCAGAAAGTGAACCACCTGCGGGCGGCATCTGGTATATTTTGGATGTGGCGTCTGGCATGCATTTTTGAGCATCTGTGAATGCTAGCTTTGTAAATTCTGGCTTGGGTATCGAGTCAGTCTTTTATTTTGAGTCTGTCTCTTTGTCTTGAGTCAGTCTTTTTGCTTAAGGGTCTGTCTTGTTGTAGCGAGTCAGTCCCCTTTGTATAGAATACCAGGTGATTCTGGGGTTGTTGCCCCGAACACCGTTTTGTCTTGTAATTACCTGTTTTTGTTTTTTGAGTCTGTTTCTGCCGAGGGGCCAGTTACACCAACAAATCTGAATGAAACAGCTGTTGCTATCTCACTTTCGTGCTTGCTTTCAGTGTAAGTTAGTTGTGCCAGAGGATTCGAATGGGCTGACAGTACATCTCGCCTGCTCTCCTGCGTGCCAAATTCATTGCATTAACCTAAGTTTTTCAAAAACCCCTTTTGAACACTGCGGTGTTAAAAACGAAGAGGAGGGAATTCCTCGGGTTTTACAAAACTTTGATCAAATTGAGAAAAAGAGAAGCATGCAAAGCCTTTTATGAATGAAATCATGCTTTCCAGTGTAAGTACTGGGAAGGATCCTGGCTTGATCCAGATTGGTCCCACACTATCTTCGGCGCGAGCGATTTGTCGCTTTCTTAAAAACTTTCAAAAACAAATGTTTTACACGGCCCTGTAAAGACCTGTGTGGGATCGCTCTTGAGATTGTGCAGCCTAGGATCGCTCTCAGCCTCAAGATTCAACCCGTCCGTTTCGAACCTTGAACCCGTTCAGAAAGTTCAACGGTCAAACGTCATCCAAGGTCTGTATGGCCAGATCAGAAGCAGCCCTCGAACAAGGGGCACCAAAGCCGAATCAAAAAGATTAAATCTCATCAGAAGAAGCTCGTGGAGCAACCATGATGGATTCTTCTACGAATCAGTGCAACAGTCGTTCTCCTAGACACAGAGAGGTTTCAACTACAAAAACCATTTAGCATGGACTTGTTACACTTTTACCCTTTGAGAGGCTCGCTGGGCCGAAAACCCGGAAGGGCGACCTAGGCAAAAGTTGGAGCAAGAGAAAAATACAAAAAAAAAAAAAAGCAAAAAAAAAAAAACAAAAGAAAAGAAAAGAGGAAAAAAATATGAAAAAGAAAAAGAAAAGAAATCAAGAAAAAGAAAATAAAAAGAAGCTCGCAAGGTCGAAAACCCGCATCGGGCACCTTGGCAAAAGTTAGAGCCTGAAAAGTGAAGGTTAAAATACCCGAGTGTACCTTAACCGGAACTACGTAAGGCTTGATTCCCATGTTTGGGATACGTAGGCAACTTAATCATGAAGTCCAGCCCCCAACGCTTTCATAGCGTCTCAGTCCATACAATGGTTTCGATTTCATCCCAAAGTCCAATCGCCAACGCCTTTCAAGGCGACTGTGTCCATATATTTGTTGTGACCGTCTTCGTCATCTCTGTGCCCAAGAGCTCGACCATCGCCAATGAAGACTGTTTGCGGACTGCTGCGACACCATCCAAACAAGGGGCAACTTTCCGTTACCACGAGTCGCCGTGAGCCGCCATTCAAACCAGGGGCAACTTTCCGTTGCCATCCACCCCCTTTAAGCCAGGGGCAATTTTCCATTGCCTCCGATCCGAGGTTGCGCATCTCAAAGAGTAAGTTCCATGCTCGTTGAGCGTTGACTGTTTGCAAAATAGTTTTGAAAATTTTTACTGAGGTTGACTATTTTCTCGAAAACTATTCCATTTTCCAAAACTGGACCATTTTCTTGGACCCAAAAAGGAAAATTTTCAGTGCTTACAGCCTGACTTGCATGGTCTTCAAATAAAAAAATCAAACAAGTACGTTAATCCGACTCTCATTTTGATCAAACTGTTTTAGTAGAAAGCAAAAACAAAAATGGTCAAAGTGATGAACTGAGGGCACAGTTGAGTTAGGCGTTCTGTCTTTCCCCCGTCGTCAACATACTTGCCTGAAGGGCACTCTACCCACCAGAAGAAATAGTCGTGAGCTAAGGGTGTTGAGCATGAACCCACACCTTCCTATTCATTCATTAATCACCTTGGGGAGGGACGAAAAATGAGAGAATAAAGAATAGAGAGGTGTAAGTTGAGAGAAAAGTGAGGAAAAAGGGTTTTAAGAGAAAAAATGAGCCTGAGGGCCGAGTGATGGGAGAATCACAAATGAGAAAAGGGTGGGAAACGATACCCAGAGAAGTTGGCTCCTCGTGATCTGAGGTCCCTCGTCTTCGTTGACGCGTCCGTATGTCTTGCCTTTTCGATTTGTCGGTCTCGCCTTTTATTTTCAGTCTTTCCCGAGCGTGTCTCGTTGTGTTTAGGTCGCATACCCTTTTGTTTGAGTCCTCCCCGCTGTGTTCAGTTGTAGGCTCGATACCCCGGTTTGAAAAACCCTTATTTAATTTCAAAAATCGTCTATACTCAAAATGGTGTGCCATTCTCTATATTTGAGCGTGCTTCAACTCCAACCGGTTCCATCTTTGAGCTCCGTCTTGTCAGATTGGGCCGTTCGCTCAGGATTTGCTGTGTGCAGAATGAACCGAATGCTGTGTTATGGGCTGTATGCAGATTAATCCCCAGCAGAGTAAGGGCTGTGTGTCCAGAATCAGGCAGCGGGCTGCTTAGGCTATTTTGCTGTTGGCTGTTTAGTTATCTGATTATTACAGTGCAAGTGTTCAACTTTCAAACAACCAATCAATTTCATTTACATTGAGGTGTAATATGGTGTGATGCAATGCAAAGTATGAAATGTAAAGATATACGGATGTAAACACTTTTTCAGATAAAAAGCCTGTTTCATTTCATCATCTTTTCAAGTACACAAGTTTTGGAAACAAAAATCTGCATGCGGCAGTACAAAGTATCCTGACTACCAACAAAAGGGAAAAGTAGAAAAAGAAGAAAAAGAACAAAAATCCGTATCCATGTCAAGCGACTCCGAGGGCTATCGGTTTGTCCTAGTCCTCTTCCTGGACAACGGTCCAGGAGCATCATCAGCATCATCGTCAGAGCCCGAGCTAGTGCCACCTCCGGTCTCCTCCTCCGATGACTCCGCATCCGACTCTGCCTCCGCCTCCGACTCGTCATCATCATCATCGTCATCATCAGTGACGGGAGCCCACGAACTACTCCCGACATGAGTGCGCCCTGCCTTGGTGCGGGGAAATACTCTGCCCTCCTCATCTCTCCCTCGGGCGGGGACGGAAGGTCCAGCTGGAGCATCTCCTACCATGGGAATCTGGAAGGGAGGCTGAAAAAGTACATAAAAGGCAAATGCATCAGTATACTGTGGATAATCTATCAGTGCAGAATGCAGTGTATGAGTACAGTGTGTGAATACTGTGGATAATCTATCAGTACAGAATGCAGTGTATGAGTACAGTGTGTGAATACTGTGGACAGTTTATCTGTGCAGAATGCAGTGTATGAGTACAGTGTGTGAATACTGTGGATAGTTTATCAGTACAGAATGCAGTGTATGAGTGTAGTGTGTGAATACTATGGACAGTTTATCAGTGCAGAATGCGGCATATGAGTACAATGTATGAATGCCGTGAGCAGTTTATCAGTGCAGAGTACAGTGCAGAATGCAGTGTATGCACTGTATCAGGCGTTGTGAGATCAGTGTGTCAGGTGTTGTGTTGTGCATCAGATTACGTGAACCAGCTTGTCAGTGATTTGAGGCCGTGATCAGAAGAACATACCGAAATGCTGTAGAGGGCCAGGAGGTCGAAGGTCCGTTGTAGCATCCCCATCATGGAGGCATTCAGCTGCACGGACTGCCGGGTGTACTCGGAAGACGCCTGCAAAAGTACAAGATATGTCAGTATTCCGTGGAATATCAAACAAACTGAAATGAAATGCCAATGCAAGATGCAAAATGAAGTAATACATACCGGAGGCAAGTCGGGGATGCCGGCTAACTCATGACCAGCCGAGGGAGGAGCAAAGGGGATCTGGTAGGTCGCCCTATCCTGCCCTCTGTATGTCAGTAAAGTGGGCAGAGCTGGCCAACCGGTCCCCCGTCCTCCCTGAACTCTGCCCCTCCCACGGACTCGAGCCCTCCTCGATGCTCCTGCTCCAGCTCCCGCTCATGCCCTAACTGCTGGCGCCACGGGCCTAGCTCCCTCAGCTCGACGGCCGCCGCTCAGAGACCGCATAATGTACGTCTGCACGTACTCTCTGTAGTCGCTGACGCCTCTGAAGCGGGTCGCCTCCCAGCCGATAGTATAATCGGCCATCTGCTCGGTAGTGAGTCTCTCGGTCTCCCTCATGTCCTCAGGAGGGTGAACCGGGACTATCTGCTCTGGTAACCCTAGGGTCTGGCGTAGGAAACGCTCACCCAAGTACCAAGCCCGACAGACCGGGCCTTCTAGTCAGATCTAAAAATGTGAGGTCTCATCAGCACCGGCAAATCGGTCCCAAATCGTCGCCGGCAACGGAGCCCAAGGCTGCCAAGTGATCTGAAAGTGACATACAGTTTGTTATCTATCGTTATTGAAGTATGCAGTGAAAAGCAAAGCTTAGATAAATTCTGAAATAAAACATACCTCGACAGGGGTGATAGTGTCGAAGTAGCGGCAAAAGAAGCTAAATGTCTATCGTGGCCTCCGCACGCATCTCCCGTCGAAGCGTCGCGAGAACGGGACGACGAGGGGGGTCTCCGTGTCTGGCACGGGTGCAAGCCTGGGAAAGTAGGCGTAAACCCACAACTGTAGGGAAAACATCAATATGATTATCAGATAAGAGCGGAATGCAAGATAAAACGGGAATAATAGGGCCACATGTTGTACAGTGTGTTGCGCAGGCAGTATATTGTGTACAGTGTGAGTAGTGTACAGTCAGTGTAAAGTAGAGTGTATGTGTGTGCCGCGTGTGCAGTATACAGTTAGTGAAAAGCAGACTACAGTATGTGCAATACAGAATACAGTACAAAGTACAGAAGATAGAAAAGCAAAAATGAAAAGTGGGAAAGAAAAGTACCTCCCAAGCACGCCAATAGCCTCCGAGCAACTGTCCGCTGCCACGGGAAGCCGAGCTCATATACCCGTAGAGTGTGGCCAGAGCGGCACCACCCCAATCATAGTGCAAGATCTGCCTGACGTCCACCAAAGCACTAAGCAGGCGGAGGGGCACGGTGTTCGCTTGGCCGGCGAAAATGGTCGTCCCCAGCAGGAACATGAGAAAGCCGCGCGCATACCTCTCCACGGCCTCCTGAGTCATCTGCGCCTCCTCCACCAACGCGGGCTGGACCCTGAACTGCACCTTGAACCAGGAGTAACGAACAAAGCCCGGACGGGCGAGAGGCGGCACCTCACCAAGCAGATGGATCTGAGCGGCAGTCCACTCGTCCATGTCAATATCAAAGGGGATCGGATCACCCCCTACCCCGATGCCTGTGAGCATCGAGAAATCATAGGGAGTCATCGTCATGTCTCCCGTCGCAGATAAATGGAACGAGTCGGTGGTGTCCCACCACCTCTCCACTAGAGCGGCGAGCAAGGGCCTGCAGGTTGTAAGTCTGGAAAGTCCCCTGCAGAAAGCGCCGAAGCCCGCCTGGTCCACGATGTGGCGAACCGCATTGGGAAGCTCGGCATACCAGTCCTGAGCGCCGGTGTTCCCATACCCACGGATGGTATGGGAATCCTCCTGTAAACAAAAAAACAACAATTGCAAGGCAACATTCAAAATGCAGTTCTAAGAAGCATATAGGTATGCAGCATGTGTGTAAGTTTAGCAGATTTAAACAAATACCGGGTGCCGGTGTGCTTACAGTGAACTACAACGTGTGATGCGTCAGCGTGTTCGGGTGGTTCAGTACAGTATAGCATGTGTGCATATTTTTAGACTCAAGCAAATACTGGGTACCAGTGTGTATGCAGTGAAATACAGTGAGCGCCGTGTGTTCGGGTGATTCAGGGCTAGTGCAGTGTGTGTGCATGTGTCAGTCTCAAGCAGATATCAGTTGCACGTATGTTTACAATCAACTACAGTATACAGGGTATCTGAGCTAAAGCAGTTAAAGAGCACAACCAGCTACGACAGTTTTGTATCCTATATTGCAGAAAGTAAAGCAGAGAAAAGAGAGTTACCTCGGAAGCGCCGAAGGACAGGTGGGAGGTAGGCTCACGTAGTAATAGCTCGGGTGGCACGTGCCTCTCGAAGCTCCGAAACTGGCGAAGTCCGTCAGGAGGTAGCACATGAATCGCCGGCCGGTAGGTCGCCGGGTCGAACGGGCGGACGCTCAGCGGGAGAAGCTCAACCCTGGGATCCATCTCGTGATCCGGGGGAGTCCCGCCCTGTGGACTATCGTCGGCCATGTCAAAAATGGTGTGAAAATGGCCGGAAGGCAGAAAACCGGGCAAGAATGCGAAAAGTCAACAAAAAGTCAAACCCCGAGAGGGTCGGAAAAGGCCGAAAAAGCCGGAGGACGAAAAAGGCACGGGTATCGAGAAGAACTCGAGGGAAACAAGCCCCGAGTGGCAAAAATCAAGAAAGAAACACCGAAACGAAGTTTCGTTCGGTTGAAAATGTCCGAAACGTGAAGGAGATCGCGAATCGAACGGTGAAATGGGAGCTAGAACGTAAGAAAAAGAGACAATCAAGGGAGGAAAACACTCTAGAGAGAGAGAGAGGCGTTTTTCGACCAAGGAGAAGTAAGAAAATAGGGTTAGAAACCTTATTTTAAAAGACCCGTGCCGAAATGACAAAACTGCCTTGATACAGCAATTCTTTGCCGGTCGGCCACACTCTTTGCCGGTCGGCAAAATATTGTGCCGACAGAATTAAATGATGGTCGGTTGACAGCCGGTGATGTATTCTGATGGCCGGGGGACATCCGTTGACCTCCTACAGTGATTTTGGAGCCTCCTACACCCTTGTTTGATTTATGTGTGGGGTCCAGGGCCTTTAGTGCTCAAAACAGTGCAAAACAGTGCGCTTCCGACGCTCAGCCGGCCTCCGTTTGACCTTGGGTCGTGTCTTCTGTGCGTGGTGCTCGAATTCGTGCATGGTGTATCCTTTTCGTATCCTTTTGGCTTTTACGAAATTCAAAAGTTGCCCCATGCGTATCGCATATTATCGCACTGTCTTGTGCATTTCAAATCAATCGCACTGTTTTGTGCATTTCAGATCAATCGCACTGTCTTGTGCATTTCAAATCAATCACACTGTCTTGTGCATTTCAAATCAATCGCACTGTTTTGTGCATTTTAAAATCAATCGCACTGTCTTGTGCATTTCAAATCAATCGCACTGTCATGTGCATTTCAAAATTAATCGCGCTGTTTAACGTATCGCACTGTTTTGTGCATTACATTCCATCACGCTATTTTGCGCATCTTGCCGCATAATTGTTTAATTTCATTACCTACGTAGACCGCATGTATTGCTTGCGTAGACCGCATGTTTGTCAAATTTCATTACTTGCGTAGACCGCATGTTTGTCAAATTTCATTGCTTGTGTAGACCGCATGTATTACTTGCGTAGACCGCATGTTTTGATTGCATAGACCACATAATTGTTCAATTTCATTACCTGCGTAGACCGCATGTATTGCCTGCGTAGACCGCATGTTTGTTCAAATTTCATTACCTGCGTAGACCGTATGTATTGCTTGCGTAGACCGCATGTTTGTTCAAATTTCATTACCTGCGTAGACCGCATGTATTGCTTGCGTAGACCGCATGTTAATTTCATTACCTGCGTAGACCGCATGTTTTGATTGCGTAGACCGCATAATTGTTCAATTTCATTACCTGCGTAGACCACATGTATTGCTTGCGTAGACCGCATGTTTGTCAAATTTCATTACTTGCGTAGACCGCATGTATTGCTTGCGTAGACCGCATGTTTGTCAAATTTCATTACTTGTGTAGACCGCATGTATTACTTGCATAGACCGCATGTTAATTTCATTACCTGCGTAGACCGCATGTTTTGATTGCGTAGACCGCATAATTGTTCAATTTCATTACCTGCGTAGACCGCATGTATTGCCTGCGTAGACCGCATGTTTGTCAAATTTCATTACTTGCGTAGACCGCATGTATTGCTTGCGTAGACCACATGTTCATTCAATTCATTACCTACGTAGATCGCATGTTTTGCTTGCGTAGACCGCATGTTCATTCAATTCATTACCTGCGTAGACTGCATAATTGTCCAATTTCATTACCTGTGTAGGCCGCATGTATTGCTTGCGTAGACCGCGTGTTCGTTCAATTCCATTACTTGCGTAGACCGCGTGTTCGTTCAATTCCAATTTCATTACCTGTGTAGGCCGCATGTTTTGTTTGCGTAGACCACATGTTTGTTCAAAATTTCATTACTTGCGTAGACCGCATGTTTCGCTTGTGTAGACCGCATATTTGTAATCAATTCCTTGACTTGCGTAGACCGCATGCTTATGTTCAATTTCATGGCTTGCATAGACCACATGCTTATGATCAATTTTGTTGCTTGCGTAGACCGTGTGCTCCACTTACATCACTGTGCCTTCACGGCATTGTTATGCTTCCCACTTGCTCTGCGTCGTCGCGCATTTTTAAATGCATTAATATGCGTGTTGTTAATCACATTGTACCTGTTGAGTTTGTTTTCTTTGCAGGCACGATATTGTATGTACGGTTCATTTAAGGCTGGTGCGACCAGACGAACCGCACAGGTATGATATACTCCGAGTGAGACATATCAAGAATCGCCATGGTCTAGGAGACCCTAAATCCCCTGAAGGTGCAAGTCCTTCGGTGTTTGTTGTGCCCGAACGACTTTTGATAAGTTACATTATACATGCATTTCAAGCGACTCGCGTCGTCGCATATTCAAGTTCACGTGCATCTCAAAAGCCGCGTGTTGTCGGGCATTCCATGCAACATGCACTGCATACATCATTTGCATTTGAAAACCAAAAAAAAACATGCATTGTCATGCATCATCGTAAATAGTTGCATTGTCATGCATCATTAGAACGTAGTGCATATTGCATTGTAGCTTGCATGCATCCACCGCATTACCTCCACCTACGGCTTGCACCTTTCCATGACTGAGCTTGGTCTGGTATGTGCCCATACTTCTCGTGTCGAAGCATAGTTCAGTGGACCGTTCTATGTTAGACCTGGCTTGTATGCGTACATGCCTTGCCTAGGCAAGATTTGGTTTGGCCCGCGTGCCATATCCATTGTATCCGTTTCCATTGCATATTTGTAAATATTGCATTGTAGATCGCATGCATTCACTGCATCACCTTCCATTTATGGCTTGCGCCTTTCCATGTTGAGCTTGGTCTAGTATGTGCCCATACTTCTCGTGTCGAAGCATAGTTCAGTGGACCGTTCTATGTTAGACGCAGCTTGTACGTGTACATGCCTTTCCTAGGCAAGATTTGGTTTGGCCCACGTGCCATATCCATCGTATTGCATTTCCATTCCATTGAATATTTATAGATACTGCGTTGTAGCTCACATGCATCCACCGCATCACCTCCGCCTATGGCTTGCGCCTTTCCATGTTGAGCTTGGTCTGGTATGTGCCCATACTTCTCGTGTCGAAGCATAGTTCAGTGGACCGTTCTATGTTAGACGTGGCTTGTATGTGTACATGCCTTTCCTAGGCAAGATTTGGTTTGGCCCGCGTGCCGTATCCATTGCCACCTCCCCAGCATATCCATATATATATATTACATTATTGTGTAATTATCGCATCCGGCATTAGAATCCTTGTCCTTTCTCCAGCGGGTCGTTTCCCCACTTATGTCAATTCCCCCCAATACTTGTTCTTGCGTCCGTCTACATTACTCATAGTTCAGTAGACCGTTCTATGGTAGACAGACTTGTTACCTCCATCAATCTATTTGACAGAGGCGTGGTTTCGAACCACTCATGATTGGATCATGATTCAATTACTTTGCATTTAGTTAGCATTGTTTCAATTACATTGCATCTTTATTTGCATTATTTATACATTTTGCATCCATTTTTGCATTGTCATGCATGTTGCTAATAACATCGTACCTGTTAAGTTTGTTTTCTTTTCAGGCATGATATTGTATGTACGGTTCATTTGAGGCTGGTGTAACCAGACGAGCTACACAGGTATTGTATCCTCCGAGTGAGAAGTATCGAGAATTGCATAATTCTCTTACATCCTTTCTGCATTGTAGTGTAGCTTGGTGTATGCTAGCTTAAAACTGTCGCATGTTATGCTTCGTTACAGTTTTTCTTTGCATGATCATAAGTTATGCTTGGCTTCGTGCATTGTCTTGCATTTTGCCCCTGCCTTCGGGCGCATACCTTATTTGTCTTGCATGTTTGTCTAAGTCTTCGGCCTTGTCAAAAATGGGTCGTGTTTGGGCTTTGACACTCACTCTCGTCATTGTTATGACTTTCGAGTTCTGTCAAAGAGGGGCAACTGTAGACACCCCATTTTTGACCGTCCTCAAGACTTGGACGTCACCATTGGAACACTTGGTGATTACCCTTGTTTGTGTTCGTTTGTAGTTCCCGGAGGTCTCGGCTACGCGCCTTGCCTCAGGATCTCCGAACTTGACTGTTTAGTGTCTGGTTTTGCACCAAACACTTGTGTTTTGCCTTGGAGGGGCAGGGAATGCCTTGTGAGGAGGCATCCCCACACATCACCGGCCATGGCCAGAGGCCACCGGCTGGTGTTTTGCTGCCATCGGTAATATATATTGCCGGTCGGCACTCCCTTTTGCCAAAATGGCATTTTTAGGCAGCCGACTACTGTTCATCTGCTTTTGCAGATATTTTATTACAGCTGTCTTGCATTTGGCTCCCCTCTATACACGTGTATGGAGGGATCTCTCTCTTTAGAAGCTTGTCTTGTAAGCTTTACAAGACAAGAAGCTCTATAAGAGGAGCCCTCCTCTCCCTTGTTTAGGTTAGAGATTTTAGACAACCATATTAGGGTTTTGAGTTCTAGGGTTAGGATTGATACACATTCTATCTCTATACCTCTCTCTTTTTACCTTTGTATGTGTTTGTGTCTTACTATTGCACACAAACACATAGTGTTTCACCTTCCCTTAGCTACTGAGGTTTTAAGAGGTTATTTTTGAGGTTTTGGAGCTGGTTTCAACCTTAAAGAGGCTGCTGGTCCACCATTGTTGAAGGGGTCTTCAAGGGTAAGAAACTAGTCCCTTTATTCCCCATTTTTGCATTTTTTTTTACCTATCTTAGAGCTATTTTTGTGCTTAGTGTATAACATAAAAAGGTTATGTTTTTAGGCCCTCTAAATAGTTTGTTTAGAGTGTTTTGTGGTTTGGAGGTGTTTGACCCCTCTTAGGCCTTGAGAGGCCTCATTTTGTGCTATTTTGTGTAAGCTCCGAGACCTTGGGGGGTTTGACCCCTCTTAGGCCTTGAGAGGCCTCATTTTGTGCTATTTTGTGTAAGCTTCGAGACCTTGGGGTTTGGGACTCCTCATCACTGAAATCTTGAGGGATTTCAGAGGTGAGGATGGTGCCTTGATGTCCCAAGAAGGAGAGGGCCACCCCCTCTCCTTATTGTCCTTGAAATGGACCATTTTTGGTCTCTTGAGGGAGCATCTAGCTAAGCTTCATGTTGACCATGCCTTGGCTATTTTTTGTGCCTATTATATCATAATATGCCTCTGTTTATTGTTGGTTTTGGTACACCATGCATGCTTAGCATACCTATTTTGTAATGCCACTTTATTGCCTTAACATGGCTTAGGTTGTAAACCTTTGTTCAAGCTTGTTTTTGGTCTAGTTTTGTGAAGCTTCTATGCTTATTTTACCATGCTAGAGGTCTGTCCATAGTTGTTTGGGTCGGCCATGGCATGCATTGTATAGCCCCTTTGCATTTTTGGCTTGTTGGCCTTAAGTATGTGAATGTATAGCATGCATCCTTGCCTTAATTTAGTGGGTTGGGACCATTTGTCATGCAATTTCAGTCCCTTTGACATGCTTGTATGCTTGCCTTGGACACCTCTTTAATGCTTTGAAAGCTTGTGTAGCATATTCCATGTTTTGGCCATTGTACATGCCTTTGAATTTGAGCCACTTAGATGCCATCTAGGCCGCCCCCCCTTTGCATGGTCTAGGTCTGCCTTGGACCTATTTTAAGTCCTCTTAGCCTTGTGAGGCTTGGTTGACTTGGTCATGGTTCAAGCCCCTTCGACTTGCTTCAAGTACTTGGGCCATTTATTGCATGCTTAGTCTATTTTGTTTGCTTGGTTTGGCACCATCTTTACATGATTTTCAGTGCTTACCTTGCATGCCATATGTCCATGATTATCCTCTTTCAAATGTGTTTGAGAGTTGTCCCATTTGTGCCTAAGTGTTGGCCCCTTTAACATGTGCATGTGTGTATGTGTTTAGTCCTTTATTTTGGTCACTTTGGCCACTGTTTTGGGCCTTATTAGAGTTGCCCAAATCATGTTTAAGTCCATTATTTGTTTGCTCGCATGCTTACCTTGCATGTTTGTTTGCATGCTTGCATGTGCATCTTGCATTTCCATGTTGCATCCTTAGCTTGTATGCCTAGGTTGCATTACATTTAGCATGCATGTCTTGCTCCTTGATCTAGTGATAGGAATTGGACTCTGGTTTGTTGGTTTGCATTGCATTTGACATCAAAATGTGCACACTTGGTCCTTTGGGCCATCACGCATGGAAATGCGCGATTGATGGTCCGAAAACCAAGGAGCATGTCCCTTTGAGTCACTAACATGATAAGGGACATGATTGGTGCATATATGCCTTGAATTGTATTGCCATGCTCTACCTTGCCCTCTGTTACTGCCAATTGCAGATTCTACAGGAACTCTCTGCCGACCGGCAGTGCTAAGTGCCGACCAGCAATCCTCCCTCTGCCGATAGCTTCACCAATGGCTGGTGATTACATTCCACTGCCGGTGGGCATTCTACCCAGCCGATGGCATTCCCCAGTATCCAGAAAAGCAATCTTGAGGTTTTTGGCAGCCTCCAGAGGGGTAAAGAAAGGAAAACAGAGGCAACCTATGCATGTCGGTGCACTTCCGAGCAAGACCCAAGCACGCATTGCATTGAGTTCTCCTCCCGAGGTGGTTTACTGTTTTTCCTAGCTTAGTTAGTTTGTTAGCTAATTAGGCAATTTGTAATAATTAATTAGCTTGTAGTTTAATTATCTGTAATATTTATTCGGTCCTTCCAAGCGAGGGTGAATCTGTAATAAGTGTGGGTGCGTGTGTGTGTATGTCTTCCAACCCCCACTTCTTTCGTCCCTTTTATTTACCTGCTTATGATGGTAGATTAGGTCATGTTTAATTCAGCATACCTTATGCTATGCATGTGTGCATTCATGCATTTGCCTTGCATGCACCAGGCTCGGTACATCATGCAAACTGCATCCGTACTTCAAATTCCGAATTGAATACATGCGTTAACTGACTGCATTTCACATGTCATCCCTAGATTAGCCGAGCCTATTCTAGTAACATTTTGTATGCGATGCATTAGGCACTTAACATGGACTTGGATCATGCACTGATTGCTAACATGTTCTTGTTTTGGCACGGAGTACGATGTAAGTATTTTATGCTTTAGCATTTCGCATGCGTGTGAATGTTAACATGATAGCATGCTTACCAAGTGGCTAGATGCTTGTCTGATAAACTGTTTGGATGCCTGTGGGTGAAGGTTGGATTGTTTAAGTTGGAAAAACTCGTTGAAATCCATAGTTTAGCCTACTTGCGAGTAGCAAATTCCAAAGTACTTTTTTTAAGACAAACGGATATGCAATGCTTATTTCCAAATTAGGCAATCTGGTCTATACTTGTTTGCCGTGCGCATAACATAGTAATTCTAGGCTAATAAATGGTTTAAGAACACATAATGTTTTCAAAAACGGATATCACGGTTAGTAGAGGCCGATCTTCGGATCGGGCGAGAGGGGGTGCTCAGAGCTGACCTTCCCCAATCGTACCCTAGCTCCTGAACCGAGGCAACTCTGGTGATGACGGGCATGTGGCCTTCGACACCGAGTCAGGGTTTCCTGAATTCCCCCATAAAAAATATTTAGGTGGCGACTCTGTATCTGGCAAAGTAGTCCATGTTTGGCACTTCTTTTCAAAAATCTGTTTCTCAAAACGATTTGCCGGATTTGGACTCTTTGGTTCAGATTAAGAACCGCGACAATTTAAGAGTCCAAGCTGTAGTGACCCCAAATGAACAGAACGGGACTCACCCTCCCGGGGCGTTCGGGGATGTCTACAATCCTTGAGACTTGCACAGTTTTCAGAGGTGCAAAGCAGTGTAAATAGAGTCAGCATAAGCATGGCGATAGATTTCCGAGCGAAGCTGAGCATTCTTGCATTCGTCCCTCTTCCCAAGGCTATTTTACTGCTTTCATAGCTTAATTAATTTGTTTAAATAGTTAAGTGTTGTGTAATAATTAATTAGCTAGGATGGTTAGTTAATTAGTTGCTTGTATTATTCTTTCGGTCCCTCTGTCGAGAGGGCGCAATTGTTGTAATAAGCGTGCGTGTGTGTTATGCATGTCTTCCAAACCTCCATTTCTTTCTCCCTTTTACTTAACCGCTTACGATGGTTAGTTCTAGGTCATTTTCAATTAGCATCCTTGTGCTATGCATGTTTGCATCATTCATCTATATTGCATGCACCGGCCTCGGCGCATCATACAAACTACATCGTATTTCAATTCCAAGTTGAATACATGTGTCGAATCATCGCATCTCATATGCCATCTTAGAATAGCCAAGCCTATTTCTAGTTGCATTTCGTATGTATTGCATTAGCCATATTAATATGAATTAGGATCATGCATTGATTACTAACTAGTTCTTTATTTTGGCTTGGAGTACACTGTAAGCGTTTATGCTTTAGCATCTTGCATGCATGTGAGTGTTAACATGAAAGCATGCTTGCCATGAGGCTATTTGCTTATGTAATATGACTGCCTGAATGCCTGTGTGCGAAGGTTGGATTGTTTGAATTGGGACAAGTCATTGAAATCCGCATTTTGGCCTACTTGCGAGTAGCAAACTTCAAACCGTTTCCAAACAAATGGATATACAATGCTTTGTTCTGACTTAGGCGATCTAATCTATACGTGTCTGTTGTGCGCATCACATAGAAATTCTAGCTCATTAACCGGAATAAGAACACATGTGTTTTCAAAAATAAAATATCATGCTTCGTACAGGTCGATCTTTGATCGGGCGAGCAGGGGTGCTCATAGATGACCTTCCCCAGTCGTACCCAAGTTCTCGAGTTGAGGCAACTTTGGTGATGACGGATACGTGGCCTTAGGCACGAGTCAGGGTTTTCTAAATTTCTCAAAATAAAATATTTATGTGGCGACTTTGTATCTGGCAAAGCAGTCCATGTTTGGCACTTCTTTCTTAAAAATCAGTTTTCCAAAACGATTTGTTGGATTTGGACTTTTTGGTGATTTATCAATCTCACATCGCACATTGTGAGATTAGATTAAGAACTGTGACAAATGAGTCCGAACTGTAGCATGAGGCCCTCGGGGCGCGTCTACAAGCATAAGCTTAACAAACATGCTCACACATGAGGCATATGAAGCAGGTATTGAAGACACAAGGAGAAGGGATGACCCTCTCCTATTTGGGATCTCAAAACACCACTTCCACCACTGAAATTCCTTTGAGTTTCAGTGGTGAGAAGGCCAAAACAAGGTGATCTCAAAAGCTCAAAAAGAAGGCACAAAAGCAAGGCCAAACAAGGCCTAAGAGGGGATAGACAACCCCAACACAAAAGTGAGCTTAAACAAAGATGTTAAGCACCAAAATTCAAAAAAAAATTCAGTAGAAAGTTAAGTCTAAAACACCATGCAAAAGGGTCCAAAAGCTTAAGCAAGAATTGGGGTTTAAGAGGTTAAAGGTTCCCCCTTGAAGACCACCTTCAAAGCTGTAACTCCAGCAACTTTTCCAAGCTCAAACCAAACCAAAATCTCCAAAACCAACTCCTAAGCACCTTAGCAACAAAAGGATGGTGTTTGGGTGTCCGTTTTTGTGTTAAAGTATGAAGAATATGCACTTTTGAACACAAAAATAAGACAAAAAGATAGATATAGATACAAGTGTATATCTATAGTTCCAGCCACTCCAAACTGAACTTGGAGGAGGGAGGAGGAGGTTCTCTCTTATAGAGAACCAATGCTCAAGCTTCTTGAAGAAGCTAAAGGCTCAAGACCATCCCTCCATACACGTGTATGGAGGATGGTTTCAGTGCCTTCCAACTGTGCCAGCTGGAAGAAAATATCTCCAAAAAGGTGTCAAAACCAGTTACTTTAAGTGGTCTCCCAAAAATGAAACTGGTCGGCCATGGTGGGAGAGGGTCTAGAGCATGAAAACAATGTAGTGGTGTGGTGGTCGACCAGAAAAGATGACCCAAAGACCAAGGAAGCCAGTTGTCAGACCAGAAAACTGGCTAGCGGGAAGGAAAGTGGTTTGCGCGGAGAGAAATTGGTCTCCCACCCTTGTACCCCCTTTCAAACAGGGAAAACAAGGTTTGTACCAAAAACAAGCCAAAACGGATGCAAGACAAAAGTACGAGAGGCAAAGAGCGCAGCCGGGAGCCTCAAAAACTAGCTGACAAGCACCAAAAGTGGTTTATGACCACAAAAGTGGTCTCCTAGACCATAGTGTCCTTCTAGGCCAAGGAAACAAGGTGTGGTTCAAAAACCACGCCAAACGGAGAACGTTAAGCTGTCCCGAGACAAGGCGCGTGGCCGAAGGCCCCGAAAATTAAAAACTAGTCTCCAAGCAGGAAAAGTGGTCGACGACCACAAAGGGGTTTACAAGACCTCTCCTTTCCTCAAGTAAGGAAAACAAGGCTTGGTTCGCAATCCGATCCGAAGCACAAAGAGTTCAGAGGTCCGGAGGCAAGGCACTCGCCCAAAACTCCGAAAACTCGAAACGAGCACAACATGCACTATCACCGAGTGCTCAATCGATGACGTCTGAGTCTTAAGGTCGGTAAAAAATGGGGTGTCTATACCGGTTTGGGATGGCTGGCTGGTTGAGACTTGGCGTACTTGATTTTCCATAGCTCACGCTCGGCCTTCTCCGTGCGAGCTTCTAACTTCCGAATGCATTCATCTTTCTGCTCTATATCGCACCGAGCAATGTGGAGATGCATGCCGATTTCATAAGCGGTGTACAGCCCCTTCACCGCCCTGTGAACGCCTTTACAAAACACTTCAAAGTCCTGCCGACGCACCATCAACTGTTGGACTCCCGGTGGAAAAATCTGTCAAGCGAAGTCGACTGCCACATTTGGATCTCGAATGATCGAATCCGCCTCTGTCATTGGTCTATTCCCGACGAAGACCACAAAACTCAATGGGCGCGAAGTCGCGTCAGGTTCCCTTCCAGAACAGGGTTCAGGAGATTTGCCCTGTGGCTGCTTGTCCCTCTTGGGCGACCTACTTCGACGACGAGGAGATTGGTGTCTCTTCCACTCCCTCGAAGTCCTACTTCCCGTGCACGAAGGTTCACCACTTCGACTCATATCTCCTCCCAGCTCAGCTAGCGTCCTCGCTTCCCCTCTATTGTTGAAGAAAAGTCTATTCGACATTCACACTTGTTTAACCTGCCTCAAAGAGCTGGACTGAGTTACTGACTGAGCATATAAATAGGACCTTCGTTCACGAAGTACACGCCCATTTATTGCCTACGAGGGCAGCACCTCCGAGACAATCTCATTAATATCGAAACCTCAATAGCCCAGTGCCGATTGAATCACATGCCCCAATCACCCCATCAACCTCTGTTATTCGGCATTTTATGTTCATAAACCAGCTGGGGCAAGGGCAGATTCATCAATCTAGTCGGTTCGAGTGCCCCATCTGTTCCACGAATCGATTCATCAGTACAATATTCATAAGTTCATTTTTTTTAGCGTTTTATGCTCATTTCGTTCTAATTGACGAACCTCTATTAGTCGGCGTTCTATGTTCATGAACCAGCTGGGGCAAGGGCAGATTCATCAATCTAGTCGGCTTGAGTGCCCCAGCCATTCCATGAATCGATTCATCAGTACAATATTCATAAGTTCATTTTATTTGGCGTTTTATGCTCATTTCGCTCTAATTCACGAACCTCTGTTATTCAGCGTTCTATGTTCAAGAACCAGTAGGGGCAAGGGCAGATTCATCAATCTAGTCGGCTTGACTGCCCCAGCCGTTGCACGAATTGATTCATCAGTACAATATTCATAAGTTCGTTTTATTCGGCGTTCTGTGCTCATTTCATTCTAATTCATGAACCTCTGTTATTCGGCGTTCTATGTTCATGAACCAGCTGGGGCAAGGGTAGATTCATCAATCTAGTCGGCTTGAGTGCCCCAGCCGTTCCACGAATCGATTCATCAGTACAATATTCATAAGTTCGTTTTATTTGGCGTTCTATATTCATGAACCAGCTGGGGCAAGGGCAGATTCATCAATCTAGTCGGCTTGAGTGCCCCAGCCGTTCCACGAATCGATTCATCAGTACAATATTCATAAGTTCGTTTTATTTGGTGTTCTTGTTCATGAACCAGCTAAAGGCAGATTTGTCAACCTGCCTTATGAGCTGACCTATCGGCACCTCATGAATTCATTTTATTTATGATTAAATGAAATTCGGTAATTTAATCAGCTATTAAGTTTGCCATCTTACATAGTCGTGACATTTTGTTCTAACTGCTGATTCTTTTAATTATGTACTCATATAGCAAACAATAGAAGCAATAACTTGAGAGCATAGAAAATTTTCAATAATAAATTGGGCGCTAACAGTAGACATTTTACACATGAAAATCCAAAAAGATGAAAATCAACTAACAAAGAACATACATTGAAATTAAAAATACCTAACAAAAATAATTTGATCCCCAAAATCAATCCTCGGGATCAGACTGTAGCGGCTCAACGTCCACTTGCTCGTATGGAATCGACATGTCCAATGTCACTCCAGTGGCAGCAAGAGCTTTGAGCCAGCCATGTTTGAATCCCTGATTCTCGAATTGGGGACCTCTTCTACATAGTTTTCTAGAGCGGCGCTCTTCCCAGCCTTGAATACTTCGGAAGCCTCGGAGTCGGCTTTTTCCTTCGCCGCCTTCGACTCTGCCAATTCAGCGTCCAGTTTGGTAAGCACCTCCTTGGCTAACTTGAGCGATTCCTCACTCGCGTTTGCCCTCTCTTCGGCGTTCGATCTGAGCTGGTCAGCAGTCCGCGCCCTTTCCTTCTCAGCTTCGGCCTGCGCGCTTTCCATTGTGGCTCTCATCACCTCAAACTCGGTCCTGCTCCTCTGACCGTCGACTTCCAACTGCAAACGGCCAATCCTTTCAACGGCGTCATGCTAGCGGCAGCCTAATTCAGTGATCCTTCCGACCATCTGCAAAAGAAGTTGGGATCGTCAGATACCAAGAAATACCGTATGCAAACAAAACCAAAACAAGGGGTTAGGATGAAGTCACATACCAGGAGAGCCGACTGGGCAGCTAACACTATTGCTACCAAATTCGGCTCCCCCCGAATGGTTGCCTTGTCAACCGGTAATGAGACCGAGGCAGCCAAGCTCAACTCCACAGTGGGATCCTTCAAGGCTGACGCTTTGGAGGAGATCGGCGTGTTTTTTTATCTTTGGTTCAAAATCGAAAGGAACAACCACATCCGACTCCTCCAAACGTGGCCATTTATCAACAGGGTTCTCCTTAGAGCCGGCCTTGCCCTCGGCGACACGTCTTTTTCCCCGATCTTCTGAAATTGGTCGTTCTTCTAGATCCGGTCGATCGGCTACCTTTTCCATCTCGGCTACATCAATGTGAGCCGTTTCCTCAACAATAATGGGTTCGGAAGATTCAATTGAGACAGGTACAAAACGGGTGGCCTTGGCTTTTCATCGGGCGGCCAGGCGTTCGACATTTCCCTTTCGCGCCATCTGCGTGAGACTTTTCCCAGTCATACCCACAGAATAAGGGCCGGGAAGGTCTTCCAAATTTGTAAAAATATCTTTGAAGACGTCCCCTCGGCCTGATGTGGACGGAGGGTCGGACGAGTTCAGTCCAACTTCCTCAAAGGCTGAGTTAACAACTTCGTCAACCTCCCATGCCAACTAATCCGGGTCCTCGGCGATTGGTTCCGTCGCTTGTTCTTCTAAGTGTTTAGAATCGGATGTTTCTAAATCGATTTGCCTCAAGTTTTTGAAGTTAGGGAAGATGATAGCTGTAAGATGGTTGTCGCCTCGTGTGATTGGAATGTTGTCTGCCACTGTGAATGTAGTATAAGTCGGCTCGTACCACAGGAGAATGTGGGCCGCCCTCTCTTGTTTTTGAACGTTTGGACGGCCGACGAATAGTAGTGCGGTCTTAATTTCTGCAAGCACAACATCGTCTTCTGAAACTAACACTCTCTTCAAGTCGCTGCCTATGCAAACAAAACGATTAGATGTGTATAGTGTCGAACACAAATAAGGAAATAACAGAAACAAGTGATCTAATCGGCCACCTGGTTCGCCTTTTCGCCTTGCAACAGGGTCTAGGCGATCTTTACCTTCGCTGAATTCCCAATTACCGTGGACGGCGACCATCACATCATCGACACGCTTGCCAGAGCTGGCAAGCATAGTCACTAGGTGATGATCAGTATCCTTGGCTCTAAGAAAGTAGCGTCCTAGCCGGCCGGTAGATTTGGCTAGGACATAACACTGCCGAATGGCAGGTATACCTAAATTAATCCTAAGATGCCGATTTATCTCTACAATTCCCATTATGATGCGAAAGAAATTCACGTTGGGCTGGGAAGGGATTAGACCCCAGTATCAAAGAACAACCCTAAAAAATGGGTGAAGAGGAAAGTGAACTCCGCCCTCAGCAATTGATGGGAGAGGAAAGATGATTGTGCTCTCATCTTCCCTCTCCATATCAGTAGTGCTGTCTACCAAAAGTGACGGATGGACGTCATCGGGGATGGAAAAATGGTGTCAAAATCCAAAGATTTGATCTGCTGAAAGGAGATCCTTTAGATGTTTTGCCATTTTGGCGAACCTAAGGACTATGAAAAACTAAAAGCAAACAAGGAAGCGGGATCAAAAATGAAGGAGAAGAAAACTTACAAGAGACGAACGAAAAGACGAGAAACAAGGAGTTGCAGGAGCCACGAAGTGAAGGAGTTGCACTAGAAGGCGAGCCAGATGCCCTTGAGTATTCAAAACATATATTCGAATAGACAATTTCAAATCGCATTAAATGGAGGCAGTGTACGAAGGGGCGGGAAGGTGTTACAATGACCAAAAGCATGTACGCGTTCTGACCCGCATTCGAAAGAGGGTTAACCGCCGAATTTTTGACTTACTAAGCTAGAAGCCAAACAGGCCAACTAACTGATGATAGTGAGGTGTTTGGGGGGCAATTGTGGGAGCCGAATTTAACTGGATCAATAGGGACGAATGGACCCGTCCGGTCTAAAACGTAACATCTATTCGGTATTTCTCTTAGTCAATCCAAGAGTCGAATAAAATAACCGGCACTCCAGCCAATAGAACAAAGGCCGAGTAGAAGTACATATAAAGGATCAGGGATGGGCCAGCCCTAAGGCCCAAAGAGAACACTATAAATACGGGATCATCAGTCAGAGAATGGTATGTGAGAACCATTACATTTAACTTAAAATACAAGTAATTCAGAGAGGGGAGACTGACTTTCCCATCTGAGTGCTAATTCCGGCACCCCTGATCGGAGTGTTAATTCTTTTTTAGGTGAGTAGCTGAGGATCACTAGCGTCCCCCCAGGATCTGAAGAGTATTTTCAAACCACTTCCCCATAGTACCGCTACTACTTTTAAGTACTTTTTTGGTGCATCTTGTTTATTGCATTAATCAGGACTTTCAAAACTTTGAAAAAAATGACGAGGAAGAAATTCCTCCGGTTTTGAAACATTTGATTGATCAAGAGGAGGAGAGGTTTGTAAAACCTGAGAAGGATTCGCGTCTGGTCCAGATCGGTTCCACGTTGTCTTCGGAGGAATGCGAGCGCTTAGTCGCTTTATTAAAAGATTTCAAAAATGTTTTTGTGTGGTCCTACGAAGACATGCTTGGAATCGATCCTGAGATTGTATAGCACCGGATCCCTCTTGACCCTGAGGCTCGACCCATCAAGCAGAAGCTTCGAAGAATATGCTCGGACTGGGCTCTGAAAATCAAGGAAGAGGTCACAAAGCAAATTGATGCAGGGTTCTTGTTAGTATCTAAGTATCCTACTTGGTTGGCCAACATTGTTCCGGTGCCGAAGAAAGATGGCAAAATTCGGGTGCGTGTGGATTTTAGATATCTGAACAAAGCTTGTTTAAATGATGACTTTCCTCTACCGCACATCACCGAATTGGTGGAATTCACCGTAGGGCATGCGCTGCTCTCTTTTATGGATGGATTTTCCAGGTACAACCAGATCTTGATGGCACACAAGGATAGGGAGAAGACTGCCTTTACTACACCGTGGAAAACCTACTGTTATAGGGTGACGCCGTTCGGTCTAAAAAATCTTGGGGCTATTTATTAATGGGCTACAACTACGATCTTGCATGATATGATCCATAAAGAGGTTGAGGTGTATATGGACGACATGATTGTCAAGTCCAAGAAAAGAGAAGGCCACTACATCGCCTTGAAGAAAATTTTCCAATGGATTAGAGAGTATCGGTTGCGACTGAATCCTCAGAAATGTACTTTTGGTGTCACAGCAGGGAAAATGCATCGAAGTCGATCCTTCCCAAATCAAGGCCATCTTAGAAATGCCCCCACCAAGGACTGAAAAGGAGGTGCGACGCTTTCTGCGAAAAGTGCAATTCATAAGATGGTTTATTACAAAATTAACCTTGACTTGTGAACCACTATTTGGTCTCCTGAAGAAAGGAAAAAAGTTCCGATGGGATGACCGATGCCAAGTTGCTTTCGAGTAAATCAAGCAGTGTCTACAGAACCCACCCGTGTTGTCACCGCCAGAGCGGGGGAAGCCTTTGATTTTGTATCTGTTAGTAATCGACACGACAATGGGCTGCATGCTTGCATAGGAATCTGAGGATAAAGTGGAGAAGACCATCTATTACCTGAGTAAGACGATGCTGGAATATGAGACCCGTTACACACTGCTGGAGAAGGCTTGTTTAGCCTTAGTATGGGCTACCAAGAAGTTCAGGCACTACTTGTTAGCTCACTCCGTAATTCTGGTTTCGAGATTGGATTTCATCAAATATCTCTTCAAGAAACTAGCGCTTATAGGTAGGCTAGCCCGTTGGTTGCTTCTTCTCTCCGAATTTGATTTGAAATATATGACTCGTAAGTCTGTGAAAGGGAGAGCGATAGAGGAGTTCCTAGCCGATCACACAGTGGAGGGAGACGAAGCAGTAGAGTATCTGTTCCTAGATGAGGCCATTCTACAGGTTGAAGAAGGGATTTGGACTATGTACTTTGACAGAGCGTCTAACCAGTACGGGTATGGGATGGGGGTGTTGCTAATAGCGCCCGACAATTCCCACATACCCTTAGCTTTCAAACTCCAGTTCAAGGTATCAAACAACGAAGCAGAGTACGAGGCATGTATCGCTGGCTTAGAAGCTGCCCTGGAACTAAGGGCAAAACGGTTGGATGTCATTAGGGACTCGAACCTGGTTGTGTCTCAAGCGAAAGGAGATTGGAAGGTTAAGGAAGAAATGATGAAAATCTATCACCAAACCTTGGATGTTCTGATTCCTAGGTTTAAGAAGTTAACCTTCACGCATCTATTAAGAGAGAGCAACAGGTTCGCTAACGCTTTATCAACTCTACCTTCCATGAAAGACATCCTTTTGAGAGTTCGAATGCGTCCAATCATCATTGAACAGAGGTATGTGCTGGCCTACAAGCTGATTGCTGCAATAGATTAGGTACAAGATTAGAACCCCTGGTATCATGACATCTGGAACTTCTTGGAAAAGGAGGCTTATCCACCAGGGGCAAATGCCAAAGATAAGAGGGCGATACGACAAATGGCTGCTCAGTTTATCATCTGCAGGGGAAAATTGTACAAACGGGGCCATCTGGGAATGCATAAACTGTGTGTTGATGCAGAAGAATCGAAGCGTTTAACGGAGGCCATCCATGGAGGAGAGTGCGGATCGCATATGAGCGGAGTGATGCTAGCTTGAAAAATTCTCAGACAGGGTTACTATTGGTCAACTATGGAGGAGGATTGTATTGGTTTTGTTCGGCGATGCCACAAATGCCAGATCCATGCAAATCGCATGAACATCCTATCGTCGAAGCTGTATAACATGACTTCACCATGGCCATTTTCAATCTGGGGGATTGATGTTATTAGGGAAGTTACTCCGAAGGGCTCAACCGGGCCTGAGTACATCTTGGTGGCAATAGACTACTTTACAAAGTGGGTCGAGGCGCAATCCTACGCAGTGCTGAAAGTGTCGCACGTAGTCAAGTTCATCAGGAATAACATTATCTATCGCTATGGGGTCCCGAATGAGATCATTTCGGACAATGGTTCCCACTTCAAGAAGGAGGTGGTCGACTTGTTGGAGAAATAGAACGTGGCTTTTCATAAGTCATCCACATATCGGCCGACGGAGCTGTTGAGGCCGCCAATAAGAACATCAACCACATTCTACAGAAGATGGTGGAAACCTGCAGGAATTGTCCAGATAAGCTGCCATTTGCTCTTTGGGGTTACAGAACATCAATTCAGACCTCTACTGGGGCAACTCCGTATTCTCTGGTTTACGGGATGGAGGCTATTTTGTCGATCGAAGTTGAGGTTCCGTCGCTACGGGTAATGGCTGAGTGCCAGATCGCGGAAGCCAATTGGCAGCAGAGTAGGTTCGAAGAACTTATGTTGTTTGACGAGGGAAGACTAAAAGCACTGTACCATGTCCAAGGTTATCAATGCATAATTGCTGGGGCTTTCAAGAAGAAAGTTAAGTCCAGGAATCGGTAGACCGCCCGCACTCCGCTCCGCGCGCGAGGGCACGAATTAGGTTCTAGCTACTACAGTTCAGACTCCTGTCACCGTTCTGAATCTAATCTCACAAAGTGCAATATAAGATTGATAAATCACCAAAGAGTCCAAATCCAGCAATTGGTTTTGAAAAATCAATTTTGAATTAAAAGTGCCAAACATGGACTGCTTTGCCAGATTTCAGAGTCGCCACCTAAATATTTTGTTTTGGGAAATTTAGGAAACCCTGACTTGTGCCTAAGGTCAGGTGTCCGTCATCACCAAAGTTGCCTTGGCTCAGGAACTTGGGTACAAGAGGGGAAGTTACTGAAATGAGCATCCCCGCTCGCCCGATTAAAGGATCGACCTCTACTAACATGATATATTGTTTTTGAAAACACATGTGTTCTTATTCCGGTTATTAGTCTAACTTACTACGTGATGCACACAACATACAAGTATAGACTCAATCACAAAAATTGGAACAATTCAAGTCATGTTTGTTTTCAAAAATGGTTTGAAAATTCTACTTGCAAGTAGGCTAAAGCGCGTATTTTTATTACCCTCAAGTGGGCTTGGAAAAGCATGATTTACTAACTGCTTAAGTGATTTGCCACTCTAAAGTGGGCAATTAAGCCTCCACCCACAGGCATTTAGGCATTTAATCACTTAAGCGGCTAGCCACATGGCAAGCATGCTATCATGGCAGTCACTTACACACATGCAAGGATGATAAAGCATAAACACTCACAGTATACTTCGAGCTAAAACAAAAACCTATGTTAGAAATCAATGCATGATCCTAGCTATGTTAAGATACCCAATGCAACACATGCAAAAATGCAACTAAAATAGGCTCGGCTATCTCGAATGGCATATGAATGCAACACTTGATAACATGCTATTAAACACGTATTCAAGTAAGTGTATTGAAATACAATGTAGTTTGAATGATGCGCCGAGCCCGGTGCATGCAAGATAAAATGAATGATGCACGCATGCAAAGCATAAGTATGCTAATTGAGATATGCCCTAAACTAACCATCGAAAGCTGATAAGTAAAAAGGGGAAAGAAATGGGGTTGGAAGACATGCATCACACACATGCACACTTATTACAACATTTGCCCTCTCGACGGAGGGTCCGAATGAAAGAGAGCTAACTAGCTACGCTAATTAAGCTAATTATTACAAACCAAAATTAACTAACTTAGCTAATTAAGTACAACACAAATTGGAACCTAGCTATGCTAAGCTAGTTTAAAATAATACAAACCAAATATTCTAATTTACTACAACACATGAAATTAACTACAACTAGCTAGTAAAGCGGTAAAATGGCCTCGCGGGCGACGGAGGCATGCATGCTCGATCACGTTCTCCTGAAAAACCACCGCCTTACTTCTAAATACCTCTGTTTGCACACTTTTGTACTTCTGAAAATTATGCCAACTTCCAGAATGTTTCTGACCCACCCTAGGAACATGCTGAAGGATGGTCGGCTTGAGATGGTGGCCATCGGCCAGTACTGGTCGCCGGTCGGCAGCTTTTATGGCCGGTTGGCCACTGCTTCCTGCGATTTCTCCTTTTGCTGCAACAGAGCACAAACAGAGGCATGCCAGTGTATTTGCAAGGAATGTGTGCACAACCACCCTTCTTATCATTTCTCAAGCTCAACGGAGTGTGTAGACACCCCGTTTTTGACCGTCCTCAAGACTTGGACATCACCGTTTGAACACTTAATAATCATACATGCTCGCGTTTGTTTTGAGTTTCTGATGGTCTCGCTTGTGCTCCTTGACTTGGAGCCTCTCAACTTATCTGTTTTGTGCTTGGTTGTGGACCAAGAGTTTGTGACTTTATTTCTAAGGAAAGAGGGTGGCCTGTTGGCCAGTCCTATAACCCATCGGCCAGGCCCTGTGCCCATCGGCCTTGCCCTCTTTCCATCGGCCATCAGTGGTGGCTAGTTGGCACATTTTATGGCCGGTCGGCACATTTATTGGCCGGTCGGCCATTTTTTTGGTCGAGCCCCCTTTTTTTGCTTTTGCAGATATTTTTCTTCCAGCTGGTGCCAGTTGTTGGTCACTTTGTGTATCCTCCATACACGTGTATGGATGGATTGACACAAGCTTTAGCTTGTCAAGGAAGCTTTAGCTTGTGTTTCTCTATATATGGGGAGGCCCTTCCCCTTCTCCAGGGTCTGAAATTTGTATTAGAGACAAGATCTCTCTCTCTCTCTCTCTCTCTCTCTCTATTTCTCCCTCTCTCTCTATATTTGCACTTGTTTGTGCCTTAAAGTGATTTTTCTTCACACTTTTGCACTAAAGCACCTAACACCTTCACTACTGAGCTGAGGTTCTTGGAGGTTGCATTTGAGTGGTTTAAGCTTGGTTTTTGCCTCTGAAGTTACTGTTCTAAAGTTGTTCTTCAAGGGTGAGTCTCTAGCGTCTTTAAAGTTTTGTTGTAGTTGCTTACTTACCCATATTTGCATGCTTCTTTGGGCTTAGCTTTCAACTGCAAAAATTTCTCTTTTCAAGTGCTTAAAGTGTTTGTTTGAGGCATCTTTGGTGTTGGGGGTGGTCTACCTCCTTTTGTGCCTTGTTTGGCCTTGTTTTGGGCCATCCTTTTAGGCCTTTGAGATCACCTTCTTTGGCCTTTTAGCCACTGAAATGTAGTGGATTTTCAATGGTAGAAAGTGTGTTTTGAGGCCCCAAATGGGTGGGGTTTGTCCCCCCTCCTCTTTCTTTGTTTGCTTGTGTTGATGGCTCATTAAAGTAGCATGTGTTTCTAGCATGTTTTGGTCCTATCTCAGCATGTTTTTGGTGTTATTTTAGCATGTCTTAACTTTTTTTTTTTGGCTTGGTTTGATTGCCTTTTGCATGCTTTATACCCTTGTAGTGCAATCCTCCTTATAGCCTTAACATGAATCATGCTTTGGACCATCATTCTAGCATGTTTTTGGCTCCACTCCAGCAAACTTTTACTCATGTTTTGCCATGCTTAAGCTCTTTTTTTAAGGTGTTTTAGTCGTGCATGCCTTGCTTTGTATAGCCATAGTGCAATCTTGCTCACTAGCTTTGAGTTTCCAAGTCACTAGCATGCATTGCTTGGGCTATTTGCATGATTTAGCATCATTTGGTATGTGATTTTAGAGCATGTAGTGTGGTCATACTCTCTCATGCTTCACTCTTTCAATGCTTTTGGAAGGTTATACTCCTTAAATATGAGCTAATATGTATGCCATCTTGTCTAAGCATTTGGGCTACCATATCAGTGTATTTTTGGTGTTATTTTGCCATGGTACAGCTCTGTTTTTGGCTGGTTTGGCCACTTGTGGTTTGCATCTTGTACTTGTAGAGCAAATCTCACTTACTAGCCTTGCATACTTGTTGCTTTAGCTCATTATCCTAGCATGTGTTGGCTCTACAACAATATGTTTTTGGCCTTGATTTGACATGCTCTAGGACTGTTTTGGGTTGTCTTGGCCATATGGTTCATGTATTACATAGTTGTAGTGCAATGGGCTTGACTAACCTTGTGTTTTGATGCCTCTTGCATGCTATACTTGTGTTGTTTGAGTGATTTGGCATTATTTCACACATAATTTCAGTGCATATAGTGTAGCCACACTCTCACATTTGTCACTTCTTCATCATGTTTGAGAGTTGTGCTCTTATGCCTAGTTGATGAGCAATCACATGATCATGTGTTCTTGGCCCTTTTGTGCCTAGGTTTTGGTGTGTTGGCCACTATTTTGGAGCCTCTGAGGTCTGTCCATAGTTGGTTTAGCCATTTAAACTTGGAATTGCATACCTGTTGCGAGATTCTCTTTCCTACCTTTGATGCCTTAAGCTTCTAAACTTGCCATGCATGCATTGTCCATATGATAGAATCTTGTGTTTCCATATTGTTGCATTGCATTGTGTGTGTTGCATTGTGTTTGGGTTGAACATTAATCCAAACACAAGGAACAAGGGACGTTTCATACTCAAAGTGATGAAACGTGCCTCATTCCTTAAGTCACCGACACCTTTGATCATGTATGATAAGGTGGAGGTTCATGGAGTCTTATGTGTTATTTGTGTGCATTCATTGACATTAAATTGTGCAACTTGGCCTCTTTGGCCATCATGCATCGAGATGCGTGATTGGTGGCTTGAGAGCCAAGCACTACACTCCTTTGAGTTTGAAACACGATAAGGAGTGTGGTTGCACACATATTCCCTTGCAAATACACTGCCATGCCTCTGTTTGTACTCTGTTGTAGTAAAAGGAGAAATTACAGGAAGCAGTGGCTGATCGGCCATCAAAGCTGCTGGCCAGCCACCAAAGCTACCGATCGGCTATCAATTTTGGCCGATGGCCGCCCCTCTTGGCTGACCATCCCTCAGCATGTTCCTAAGGTGGTTCAAAATTTTCAAAAGTACAAAAAGTGTGCAGACAGAGGCATCTTGAGGCAAAGTAGTGGATTTCCGGCAGGACGCGACAGAACATGCATCCTTTATTGTTCAAGGCGGAGCTGTGGCAGCCTAATTAAGATACTTTTTGTACTTAGTTGGTTTTGTAACTTAATTAATTATATTACTTAGTTGATTTGTAATTTATTAGCTTAGCGTAGCTAGTTAGTTGATTCATTCAGACCCTCTATCGCGAGGGCATAATATTGTAATAAGTGTGCGTATTTACCCGCTTTCAGTGGTTAGTTTTAGGGCATGTTTCAATTAGCATACTTATCCTTTGCATGCGTGCATCATTCATTTGTATTGCATTCACCAGGCTCGGCGCATCATTCAAACTGCATTATATTTCAATACCAATTTGAATACATGTTATCTAGTTGCATTCACATGACATCTTAGAATAACTGAGCCTACTTTAGTTGCATCTTGCATGTGTTGCATTAGGCATCTTAACATAGCTAGGATCATGCATGATTACCAACTAGCTTCTTTTTTTGGCTTGGAGTACACTGTGAGTGTTTACGCTTTAGCATTCTTGCTTGTGTGTAAGTGACTGATAGCAAGCATGCTATGAGGCTAACTGCTTATGTGTTTAACTATATGTATGCCTGTAGGTGGACACTTGATTGCCTAAATTGGAATAACTCAATGATTGTGAGTTTTAAGCCCACTTGAGGGTGGCAAATCCGCGCTTTAGCCTACTTGCAAGTAACACTTTCAAATCATTTTCGAAAAACAAACATGAGTTGTTTTGTTCCAATTCACGTGATTGAGTTTATACTTGTATGTTGCGCGCATCACATAGTAAGGTTAGCTAATAATCGGAACAAGAACACATGTGTTTTCAGAAACAACATATCATGTTAGTGGAGGCCGATCCTTTGATCGGGCGAGCGGGGGTGCTCATTTTAGAACCTTCCCCTCTCGTACTCAAGTTCCTGAGCCGAGGCAACTTTGGTGATGACGGACACGTGGCCTTAGACACGAGTTAGGGTTTCCTAAATTTCCCAAAAAATAAAATATTTAGGTGGTGACTCGAAAATCTGGCAAAGCAGTCCATGTTTGGCATTTTTGATTAAAATCAATTTTCCAAAATAATTTGCCAGATTTGGACTCTTTGGTGATTTATCAATATTGCACTTTGTGAGATTAGATTCAAAACCATGATAGGAGTCCGAATTGTAGTAGCTGTGAACTAGAATTCGCGCCCTTGCGTGCAGAGCGGAGTTCAGGCGGTCTGCAGTTTCTGGCGACTCTGCTGCGAATTTAGAGAACTTGATTCGAACTCATGATATGTTGTTTTGTTTACATTTATGTGTTTCTTTGCATTGCATTTGCATTGGTGTGCCTAGGACACCGTGTTTGCCATATGCTATTCCTGAGCGATTTGTCGGAGGCTTGCTTTAAAAATCATGCCATAAGGCAGATCGGTTACGGGCTCTGCCACGATGGGAACACAAACCTCAATTTTTACCGAGGCACCCTTTTTGACCATTCGACCTAGTGCATATCAGAATCCATAGTGACCATTCCAAACTAGGACAGGTTGCTTACCCCATTGTAGGTTATTTGAAGTCGCTATGTGCGTATTGCAACCCTAGTTCCTGACGAAATTAGGACATGGAAACCCTAGCCCTCCATAGGGGTGTTTGGCTCTCACTAGCTTGCTATGTGCTTTTAGGGTGTGTCTCTACAGGAATGCATGTATTAGTTTGCAAGTCTGGGCATCAGGCCTGCGGCCATCAGTATTTGGGGGAATCAGTTTTACCTGAGGGTATCAGATTTGAGGCTATGATTTGGGGGCAGTGATTAGTGTTGAGAACAGTGTGTTCAGCTTACAAATGTCAACTGTGTGTTATGTTTATTTAAGCCAAAATGCTGTTCCTATTTCTGGTTGCATGTTTCCTTATTTTTGCTTTATTTATCTTTTTGCAAGGTAGTTTAGCATCATTGCTTCCGAAGAGGCAGTTTCCCCCAAAGCACTCTGGGTTAAAGGTAGAAGACTTCATCGTTCTGAGGATCTAGTTGACGGACAAACAGTGTTCATTTCGTTACCCCCGGTTACTAGACGGAGGTCAGTTAGGCACAGTTCATCAGTACAGCGGTTACTAGATCAGCGGTCCTTATCCACCCCACCAGTGAGTAGTTGGGCTGAGGTTTCCATTTCTACCGCAGAGAGAGATATACCTGTCGTTCAGTCAAATCAGCACCTTACGGCCAATATGGAGGACATCATGCGTCAGCTCCAAGAGACTATGCAAGCCATGGAGCAGGATGCTGCCCGCCAGGTAGAGGTTGTGGCACAACAGGCAGAGTTAATTTCCAGGCTACAACAGTAGCAACAACCACAACAAGCCGGAGCATCCGCTTCACATCCACCCCTACCCCCACCTAGAGTTCCAACACTCGGGGATACTGCAAATGTCTAGGAAGATACGGACGCCCCAACAAGGCCAGTTCCGCCACCAGTTCTACCGCAGATTTCAAAGACACCAGCCTTCTCAACAGATACACCGTTTGAATATGAGATTGACCCAACCGGTCTGAAGTTGAGTAAGCTTGAAAAGCTGTTCAAACGGGCCCAGGGGGTCAATTCCATTCCAGACATAGAGGATGGATACACTGACTCAGCGGTGACACTGCCAGACCGGTTCAAGATGCCGCATATAGACCATTTTGACGGTTCTAGAGATCCCATGGTGCATCTGCGGTTGTTCTCGGATATCCTACGGCTGATGGGCCTCTCCAGATTACAAAAACTTTCACTCTTTGGCCGGACCCTGTCGGGTATCGCACCTATCTGGTACACGAAGTTGGAAGATTCTATCTAAAGGAGCTGGGGAGAGATGGCTGAGGCCTTCGTTTCCCAGTATTCGTACGACACGCAGATCGAGATCACAACTCGTGATCTCGAGACAACGAGGCAAAAGCCAAAAGAGGGCTTCTCTGACTTTGTAACCCGTTGGAGAGCCAAAGCTTCTATGATGACCATCAGGCCGGTTGAGAAGGATCAGATATGGATGGTTGTGTGCAATCTCCAACTCAAACTGATGCAAAAGATGATCGTCTTACCCCTCCCCACCTTTACTGATTTACACGACATTGGGGTACAGATTGAGGATGCCATGAAATAGGGTCTGATTGACCACGAGAGAGAGCAGCGCAAGAGGGCATTTACCCGTAGTTCGAATGCTGGCATGAGTAATGCTACAGCTGCAAGAACTTTCGATGTGGCATGGTCACCACCACCATATCAACAACAGCCACGCCCTTTACCGGCACATCCAGTGCCACCCCTCAACCAGCAAAATACCCATCCTGGGGCCAGAGGACTTTTACCCCGTTGTATATGCCTTTATCCAAGGCCCTAGGGTTTTAATCAGAAAAAAACATTTGAAGCCCCTGGAGCCGTGGCCATGTAGACACCTCATTTTTGACCGCTTTAAAGACTTCGGCGCTACTGATGGTTTATTTGGTGGTGAAAGTTGTGCAGGGCAAATGTTCGATTTCTTCGGCAATGAGAGAGTCAAATCCCAACTTCACATCCCTTTTTGGACCAAAACTATTTTGGATGGTTTTTAGACTTTAAAACCCTCTCCTTCAAAATATTTTTGAAAAGACGTTTCTACAATGTTCCGAGTCTTGTATTTTGTCAAATGTTGCACTTTTCGGTAAACCAAGCAAGGACAAAGTGGAAATGAATGAAAGAGAGATGAAATCTTTGGAAAATCTTTCAAAACATCTTGTTTGGGTGTTTGGATTTGAAGAAAAGAGGAGAGGAGAGAAGAAAATTAGTTTGGGAGAAGTTCGGCATGAACCCGGGTAGGACCAAAACTGCGTGGCTTCACCAAAATAGGCATATCTCTTATCACAGTTAGAATTTTGATGCAAGGCTGCAGCATTGGAAAGCTTACTTCTGGGGCTTTAATTTTCACAGAAGAATGACCTGAAAAGGCATCCAGATGAAGGAGTTAGGCTTGCTTCAAGTCAGGGACTAGAACTGATTTTTGCTGCTGGCCTCTATGGGAGTGTGTCGGCCATGAATGGGCAATGCTGGCCCTATGCCGTCCAAAAGTGACCCCCTGCAGGCCAACAATGATAAGGTGCCAGCCATTGATGCCAAAAAGCAGATTTCGACACATATTTTGCTCCAGCTGTCTTTGATGAGATATTTTCGACCCAAACCTCTCTTTTTGCTATATATGGAGGCCTTATCTATTGTTTTGGAGGGTTAGAACATTGGAGAACTTCTTAAGAAAGTTCTGAGAGGTTGTCTCACTAAATCTCTCTCTCTCTCTCTCTCTCTCTCTCTCTCTACAAATTCCAGAGCTAAAGTTCAGCTTTTCACTTAAGCTTGCTCCCCCTTTTGACCTTGTGTGCATGCAAGAGGTATACTTGAAGATATACCTCTCCTTTGCCTAGGCACCCTTAGCCAAACTTAACCACCATTTTACTGAGGTTCTTTGAGGATCATTTGGAGCTCCACAAGGCTGATTTTGGCTCAGATTTTGGCTGGTTTTGCTGCTGTCCTTCAAGGTGCTTCAAGGGTAAGCACTTGTCCCTTTAAACCTTTGTCTTGCACTATTGTTTTGCCACCATTTCAAGCTATTTTTGGCTTGGTTTTGAACTGAAGATAGGTCCAATTTTCAGTCCTAAAAATTTTGGTTTCAGCCTTGTTTGACTTGGGGGTTGTCTCTTCCTTTTGTTCCTTAGATTGTATAGCTTTCGAGCCATCTTTCAAGGCCTTTCAAAACAAATTTTTGTGGCCTTTTAACCATTGAAATCCAGAAGATTTTCAGTGGTAAAAACCCAATTTTGAGGTCCGAAATGGGTGGGGGTTGTTTCCCCTCATTTTCTCTTGTTTACTTGTGTTGATGGCCAACCAAATAAGCATGTGTTTCTACCATTTTGAGGCTTATTTTAGGCATTTTTTGGGACTTTTAGGACATTCCTTAACTTTGTCCATGGCTGGTTTCGTCACCTTGTGCATGCTTTATACACTTGTAGTGTAATCCTACTTGTAGCCTTGCAAAGTAGCATGTCTTCGTGCCTTGAATTTGCTTAGTTCAAGAATGTTTTAAGCCATTATTTTCCATTCCATAACTCTATTTTTGGCTGATTTTGTCACCTCTTATGTGCTTCATACATTTATAGTGTAAATCTCACAAATTAGCTTTGTATGCTTCATGAAGTAGCATGTCATTTTTGCTTGTTTTGTTTCCATTTCAGCATGTTTTTGGTCCTGTTTTGCCATGTCATGACTCTGTTTTGGTTTGGTTTGGTTGGCCCTTGCATGCTCCATGCACTCGTAGTGCAATTCCATGAAATAGCCTAACATGCATCATGCTTTGACATGTCATTCTATCATGCTTTTGGCTTAACTTAAAGAAGATTTTGTTCATGTTTTACCATTGTTTTGGTCATGCATGCCATGCTTTGTATAGTTATAATGCATTCTAGCTTGTTAGCTTTGTGTATTAAGTCCACTAGGATGCATTGCTTAGCCTATTTGAATGGTTTGGCATCATTTGTTATGTTATTTCAGTCCATGTTTCATGGCCATACACTCACATTTGTCACTCTTTCAATGTGTTGGAGGGTTTGCCCCTTTATGCCTTAACATGAACCATTGTGTATGCCTTCATGCCTTTGCTTGCGAGCTATTATTTCAATGTGTTTTTGGGGTTATTTTGCCATGATATACCTTTGATTTTTGTTGGTTAAGTCATCCCATGCTTGGTCTTAATAGGTATAGTGTAATCCACCTTATTTGCCTTGTATGCTTCATGCCTTATGCCCTTCATGATAACTTGTTTTGGCTTCCTTCCATGCATGTTTTAGTATTATTTTGACATGTTCTAGGACTGTTTTGGGTTGCCTTTGTCATATCCTTCATGCTTTGTATAGCTGTAGTGTAATGGGCCTTGCTAGCTTTGTGTTTTGATGACTCATGCATGCTATCTTTGAGCCATTTAGATGATTTGGCATCATTTAATACTTCATTTCAGAGCTTATAGCATGCTTATGTTCTCACTTCATTCACCCTTTGAGTGCCTCTAAGGGTCTTGCATTTGTCGCCTTGTTTGTGGCCTAGCATGTATGCCATCTTGGCTAGGTATTTGAGCCTCCATCTTAGCATGTTTTGGTCTTTGTTTAGACTTGATTAAGCTCTGTCCATGGTCGGTTCATGCATATTTTCCATGTATTGCATGCCTCATTTGTAGTCCTCTTTATTAGCTTTCATGCTTTAGGACCTTTGCATGCTTTACTTGCTTTGTTTGAATGATTTGGCATCGTTTCTTACTTTATTTCAGTGCATCTTGTGTTGTTACACTTCCACATTTGTTACTCTTTGAGCCTTCTTGAGGATTGTGCTCTTAGGCCTAATTGATAGGCCAATGCATTGTGCATGCATACCGGGTCTTTTGTGCCTTTATTTTGGTGTTTTGGCCACTGATTTGGGCATGGTTGAGGTCTGCCCATTTTGGTTTAAGTCTATCTTTGCATGTTGTTGCATGCTTGTCACATTGCATGTTGTTGCATGCTTGCTAGTTTGCATGTTGTTGCATGCTAGTCCATCTTTGCATATTGTTGCATGCTAGTCCATCTTTGCATGTTGTTGCATGCTTATCCATCTTGCATGTTGTTGCACACTTGTTAGATTGCATGTTGTCGCATGCTTGTTGTTGGCATTGTTGTTGCATGCTTATTACATTACATGTTTGCATAACATGTTGTCTGCGTGCATTGCATTGTGTTCAATCGGGCGTTACGTTCAACACAAGGAGGATTAGCTCATTTCATACGTGAAGTGATGAAATGAGCCAATCTCCCTTGGTCTCCATTTCCTTTGATTCCTCATGATAAGGAGATGGTTTGGTGTCTTATTTGTCATGCATTTATTGAAATTAGCACATGTTGGATCTTTGGCCATCACGCATCAAGATGCGTGATTGATGGTCTTGGATCCAATGATGCCTATATATTGATGTTTGGAAGTGATATGGAGTGGCATAGTGCGTACATACCCTTGGGAGACCCTCCATTTCCTCTCTTTTGTGCTCTACTGTAGCTTGGTGTCACAGCATACCAGTGGCCGGCACCCTCTCATCCTTGGCCAGCAGTGCATTGTTGATGGCCGACAGTGTGCATCTCTGGCTGGCAGGAAGGTCGGCAACAGCTCCTCATGGCCGGCTGGCCACTGGTGCACTCCTCAGCACTGTTTTGGTGAGATCCAGCAGCTAGTTCTCAAGGACACCCTGCAGACAGAGCCTCTAAAGAGCATTTGGAGAGCTTTCGGGACGGGAATCGAACATGCATCTTCAACTTCTTCAAGGCAGAGCTGAGGCAACCTCGTTTACATATTTTAATGCTTACTTGTTAGTTAGTATTCGAATTTGTAATTTAATTAGTTAATTTGTTAATTAATTAAGTTTTGTAATAATTAGTTGTAGCTAGTTATTCATTCGGTTATGTAATAATTAATTAGCTTGTTAGTTAGTTAATTAGTCGGTTTGTATTATTCATTCGGACCCTCCGTCGAGAGGGGAAATTTTGTAATAAGTGTGCGTGAGTGCATGAATGTCTTCCAACCCCACGTCCTTCTCCCTTTTACTTACCTGCTTTCAGTGGTTAGTTTTAGGGCATATTTTAATTAGCATCCTTATGCTTGCATGCGTGCATCTATTCATCTGTCTTGCATGCACCGGGCTCGGCGTGTCATACTAACTGCATTGTATTTCAATTCCAAGTTGAATACATGTACTAAGTTTCATTTCAAATGCCATTCTAGAATAGCTGAGCCTATTTTAGTTACATTCTCGCATACGTTGCATTAGCCATCTTAACATGAACTAGGGTCATGCATGACTTCTAACTAGTTCTTTGTTTTGGCTTGGAGTACACTGTGAGTGTTTACGCTTTAGCATATTGCATGTGTGTGAGTGATTGCCATGATAGCATGCTTGCCATGAGCTATTTGCTTAATTGATATAACTACATGAATGCCTGTGGAAGAAGACTTCATTGCTTGAATTGGAACAATTCATCAAAATCATGTTTTCTAAGCCCACTTGAGGGTGGCAAATCCACGTCTTAGCTTACTTGTGAGTAGCACCTTCAAAACCATTTTCAAACAAACAAACATGAGATGTTTTGTTCCAATTTAGGCGATCAATTCTATACTTGTGTGTTGTGTGCAACACATAGTAATTATAGGGTAATAACTGGAATAAGAACACATGTTTTCAAAAACAAGATATCATGTTAGTAAAGGCCGATCTTTGATCGAGCGAGCGGGGGTGCTCATTGCATGACCTTCCCCTCTTGTACCTAAGTTCTCGGGCCGAGGCAAATTTGGTGATGACGGACACGTGCCCTTAGGCAACGAGTCAAGGTTTCCTAAATTTCCCTAAAAATAAAACATTTAGGTGGTGACTCTGTATTTGGCAAAGCAGTCCATGTTTGGCATATCTTTATAAAAATCAGTTTTCCAAAACGATTTGCCGGATTTGGACTCTTTGGTGATTTATCGATCTTACATTATACTTTACGAGATTAGATTCAGAACTGTGACATTTGAGTCCGAACTGTAGTAGTAAGCCCAATGAACAAATCGGATTTCGCGGCCCCTTCGCGCGCGGAGCTCGGGACGTTCGGGCACGTCTATAGGCCATTACCAGACAAACTTCCTACTTCCCATAACCCAGCCAAATACTGTGCCTTTCACCAACAACATGGTCACGACACCGACCAGTGCTACAGACTGCGTCATGAGATCCAGGATCTCAATGACAATAAGGTGATTGCACCTCCTGACAAACCGAATGTCACCACTAACCCACTCCCACCACATAACAAATCTGTACCACCCAAACACATCAATATGATCCAAACTGGGGTTGTGCCATATGACCATAGGATATATATCACACCCTCTCACTTACCCAAGCCTGAGGTGCTCATCCCTGACAGCATAGACTTGTGCATGTTGAGCACCTCCCAAACCCAACCTGAACCGGTGGTGGTAACTATTGAAGATAGAATTGGGTTGACTTTGGAGGAAGATGGTGTAGACGTGCCCGAACATCCCGGCTCCGCGCCCGAAATGGCACAAAATCTATTTTGTTCATTAGCATACTACAGTTCGGACTCAACATCACAGTTCTGATCTAATCTCGCAAAGTGCAATGCAAGACCGATAAATAACTAAAGAGTCCAAATCCGGCAAATCGTTTTGGAAAACTGATTTTTATAAAGACGTACCAAACATGGACTGCTTTGCCAGATACAGAGTCGCCACCTACATGTTTTTGTTTTGAGAAATTTAGGAAACCCTGACTCGTTCCTAAGGCCACATGTCCGTCATCACCAAAGTTGCCTCGGCTCGGGAACTTGGGTACGAGAGGGGAAGGTCATGCAATGGGCACCCTGTAGACGCGCCCGCGGTGGGACCTCGTGCTACTACAGTTCAGACTCGATTTGTGTCACGGTTCTTAATCTGAACCAAAGAGTCCAAATCTGGCAAATCGTTTGAGAAACAGATTTTTGAAAAAGTAGTGCCAAACATGGACTGCTTTGCCAGATACAGAGTCGCCACCTAAATATTTTTTACGGGAGAATTTAGGAAACCCTGACTCGGTGCCGAAGGCCACATGTCCGTCATCACCGGAGTTGTCTCGGCTCGGGAGCCTGGGTACGATCGGGGAAGGTCAGCTATGAGCACCCCCTTTCGCCCGGTCCGAAGACCGGCCTCTACTAACCGTGATATCCAATTTTGAAAACGCTATGTGTTCTTAAACCAATTATTAGCCTAGAATTACTATGTTATGCGCGAAGCAAACAAGTATAGACCAAATTACCCAAATTGGGACAAAACATTTCATGTTTGTTTAAAAATGGTTTGCTACTCGCAAGTAGGCTAAAATGCAGATTTTGCCACCCTCAAGTGGGCTTTTGGAAAAGATGGTTTTGCCACTATCTAGTGGGCTTAAAATTCAAGTTTTAACGCATTATCCCAATTTAAGCAATTTGACCTCCACCCACAGGCATTCAAGCAGTTTATCCCATGTAAGCACTTAGCCGCATGGCAGGCATACTATTATGGAAACATTCACACGCATGCTGGATGCTAAAGCAAAAATACTTACATTGTACTCCGTGCCAAAACAGTAAACTAGTTAGCAAACATGCATGTCCTAGTTCATGTTATTTTGCCTAATGCAACACATGCAAAAATGCAATCTAGGCAGGCTCGGCTAACCCTAAACATGGCATGTGAAAATGCACAATTATCACATATTCGGTTTAGAATTTGAAATACAAATGCAGTTAGCGTGATGTTCCGAGCCTGATGCATGTCAACAAATGCATGAATGCACGCATGCATAGCATAAGGTATGCTAAAATAAATGTGCCCTAATCTACCATCATAAGCTGGTAAATAAAAGGGAAGAAAGAAATGGGGATTGGAAGACATACACACACTCACCCACACTTATTACATGTTTACCCTCACTCAGAGGGCTCGAATTAATATTACAGTCCCAAAATAATGAACAAATAAAATTATTACAAAATTTCCTAATTAACTAAAAAAAGAGGAAGCGAAAGAATAAAGAGGGTGGCCACAGCCTCTGCCTCGGGGCGCGCAGATGATGCATGCTCGAATCCGTCCTGCCCGGAAAACCCGTGCTACACTCTTGTCGCCTCTGTTTATACTGTCTTGTCTTTCTGAAAATTACCAAAGTGCTGGAGCAAGTTCCTTGCATTCGGCAGAGCACCACCGGCCAGACAGAGTTGCCACCGGCACTACAAAATTCCCGTCGGCACTTTACCAGATTCATCGGCACTCCAGACAGTGCCGGTCGGCACTAAATTCTGCCGGTCGGCAGAAACTTCCTGCAGCAGACAGTTTGACAGCAAAACAGAGAACAGACAGTGCATGGCATGGGGTTCTTGGACACATGTAAGCATGGTCCTACTTCTTATCATATTTCGAACTCAAAGAAGCATGACCTTCGACCTTTGAGCCATCCAAGGTGCATGATGACTCAATGGATCAAATTTGCTATTTGATATGAAAATGCATGCAACAAATAACGTGAAAACCGGGGCCTTATCAAATTGGAGTCAAAGGTCCCGATGACCGGGGATCAAGGCACATTACGTCACTTGAAGTATGAATGGTCCTTGACTCCCGCACTTGGTTTGACACCCCAAACCAAGTAAATGCAATGCATGCAATGCTCACAAGCCTCAAATGTGTCATACCTCCAAGATGTAAAACACAACAAGCAATATGCAACTATGACGACAAGATGTATGATACCAAGCACACAAGATACAAACATGATGCGAACATGAAGCAAATTGACCATGGAATTGATGTGCTACAAAGCTTAATGGAACAACTATCCAACAAACATGGAGCAAGCATGCAAGAGAGCTTAAAAAAAGGGAAAGGGACAGACCCTTACCCTCCTCAAAACAGTGACCAAAGGTGCTGAAAATGGTAGGTAATCAACTCATGTTAACAAGCAAATTCAAGGTCCCAAAGTTAAGACACAAAAGGAGACAACTCACCCCCATTATCATGACCACTCATGGTATGATAAAAACAAGCAAAAAAAAAGAATTTATGCATGCAAGATAGGACCCCAAGAAGCTCCTAATATGGCAACTAAGATATCCCCCATGAAGCAAATATACTAAGGCTCATTCTTAGGCATAAGAGGACACATCTTCAAGGCATGAAAGAGGCCATGCATGCACACATACAAGCATGATTCTTGGACTAAAATATGACCCTAGATGATGCCAAATCAAGAGGGTAAACACAACCATGCATGCTAGAGGTCAAAATGCTCAAGGCCTCCAAGCCAAAATACAAAGCAACTCTAACAAACATGCTAAACATGACCAAGTTGATAACCAACAGATTTTAAGCATGGAAAAACAATGCTAAATGCTCCATGGAACCAAGCCAACACACACAAAAATCATGGCCTAATCATGGGATGTACTTTTAAGCAAGATGGAGCAATACAAAGCGAATATCACAAGCATGCAAGAGGGCCAAATCCGGCCAAAAACAGAGGTTATGTAAGACCTAAGATGCCTAAAAAAGTGCTGAAATGAAGCCAAGAAACAACAAGCACACATGCTATCCGTTTGAGCTCAAAAAGCAAGGAAACAAAACCATAAAGGGAGAGGGGTGTCCCTCCCCTATGCAAGACTTCAAACCAACTTTTTTGACACTAAAATACACTGATTTTTAGTGATCAAAAGATCAAAATGCTGAGATGAACGAAACCTTATCAAAAAGGCACCAAAATAGGCCAAACAAGGCCTAAGAGGGTGAGTTTGCAATCTAACCACAAAGTGACCTTGATGAAAGTGTTAGAGCAGGAAAATATGAGTCTTTTTTATGTTATACACAAGAGCCAAAACAATAAACAAAGTAGGTAGAAAACCAAAGCAAGTTTGGGGAATAAAAGGGAAGATGCTCACCCTTGAAGAACCCTTGAAGAACAAATGGCCTAACCTCCTTCTTTGGATCAAAACCAGTCCAAAACTCAAGAAACAACTCCCCCAAGTCCCTCAATCTCGGACTAAGGTGCAATAGTGTGTGTAATGGTGCAAAAGTAAGGTAAAACACACCTTTTGGGCCAAGAAACACACACAAGAAGGGAGAGGGAGAGAGGTATAGATATAATATGTATCTATATCTTCAAAGGCTGGTTTTTGCTTCTGTTTTTCTAACCTAGAACCAAGAGGAAAGCCTCCCTCTTATAAGGATCCCTCTTGCAAAGCTTATTCAACAAGCTTGGCTAGAGGGAAATCCCTCCATACACGTGTATGGAGGGGAAAGGAGTTGGTGCCAGCTATCACAGCTGGCACAAAATATCTCCAAAAAGTGGAGGAACAGTGGTCGGCTGCCCAAAAAAGCTATTCCGGCAAAAAACAGTGCCGACCGGCAACATATGATGCCGACCGGCAATACAGTGTGCCGACCGGCAAACAAAATTGCCGATGGAAGAAAAAGACCAGCCGGTGGCCTCCAGCCACTGCCGGTGGTGTATGGGGATGTCTCACAAGGCATTCCCTGCCCCTCTAAGGCAAAACAAAAGTGTTTGGTGCAAAACCAGACACTAAACAGCCGAGTTCGGGGATCCTGAGGCAAGGCGCGCGAGCCGAGACCTCCGGGAACTCCAAACGAACACAATCATGGATGATCACCGAGTGTTCAAACGGTGACGTCCAAGTCTTGAGGACGGTCAAAAATGGGGTGTCTACAGTTGCCCCTCTTTGACAGAACTCGAAAGTCATAACAATGACGGGAGTGAATGTCAAAGCCCAGAGACGACCCATTTTTGACAAGGCCGAAGACTCAGACAAACACACAAGACAAATAAGATATGCGCCCGAAGGCAGGGGCGAAATGCAAGACAATGCAGAGAGCCGAGCATAACTTATGATCATGCTAAGAAAGCTGTAACGAAGCATACATGCGACAGTTTTAAGCTAGCATACCAAATTACACTACAATGCAGAAAGGATGTAAGAGAATTATGGAATTCTCAATACGTCTCACTCGGAGATAAAATACCTGTGCGGCTCGTCTAGTTGCACCAGCTTTAAATGAACCGTACATACAATATCGTGCCTGCAAAGAAAACAAACTTTAACAGGTACAATATGGTTAGCGACATGCATGACAATGCAAGAATAGTGGTGTACTCGAAATGCGTGACAGCGCGAAGTAAATAGAGAGCATGACAATGCATATTGAAATACAACTAGGCAAGCGGAGCAAGCGGTCTACGCAGGCGACGAAACTAAACAAGCGGTCTACGTAATTAACACATGCGGTCGATGCTGGTGACGGAGTTAAACATGCGGTCTACGCAAGTAACGGAATTAAACATGCGATCTACGCAATCAAAACATGCGGTCTACGCAGGTAATGGAATTAAACATGCGATCTACGCAATCAAAACATGCGGTCTACGCAGGTAATGGAATTAAACATGCGATCTACGCAATCAAAACATGCGGTCTACGCAGGTAATGGAATTAAACATGCGATCTACGCAATCAAAACATGCGGTCTACGCAGGTAATGGAATTAAACATGCGATCTACGCAATCAAAACATGCGGTCTACGCAGGTAATGGAATTAAACATGCGATCTACGCAATCAAAACATGCGGTCTACGCAGGTAATGGAATTAAACATGCGATCTACGCAATCAAAACATGCGGTCTACGCAGGTAATGGAATTAAACATGCGATCTACGCAATCAAAACATGCGGTCTACGCAGGTAATGGAATTAAACATGCGATCTACGCAATCAAAACATGCGGTCTACGCAGGTAATGGAATTAAACATGCGATCTACGCAATCAAAACATGCGGTCTACGCAGGTAATGGAACGTACTATTACACAGCATAATCGAAACAATTTGCGGGGCTCACAAAGCATGAAAAGGATACGGGGCGGGACATTCTTTGCACGCATCGAGCGTTGCTTGCAGAAGTTGTGGCCTGAGGTCAACTCAAAGGTTCACGTTTCAAAGGTGCGATTTCCCATAATGTGAGGGCGTCCGACAACGCGGCTGACCCGAACAAAGATACGGAAGGTGTGTTAACCGCAAGGGGAGTTTCACCGGTATCAATTCTGATACTTGGCTACCCTGCCATTCTACGTTTTATTTCCCTTGGGGAGGCCCTCTCCCTTCTCCAGGGTTTTGAAATTTGCATTAGAGACAAGATATCTCTCTCTCTCTCAATATATATATATATATATTTCTCTCTCTCTCTCTCTCTCTCTATATTTGCACTTGTTTGTGCCTTAAAGTGATTTTTCTTCACACTTCTGCACTAAAGCACCTAGTGAAACACCTCCACTACTGAGCTGAGGTTCTTTGGGGTTGCATTTGAGTGGTTTAAGCTTGGCTTTTGCCTCTGAAGTTGCTGTTTTAAAGTTGTTCTTCAAGGGTGAGTCTCTAGCCTCTTTAAAGTTTTGTTGTAGTTGCTTACTTAGCCATGTTTGCATGCTTCTTTTGGCTTAGCTTTCAACTGTGAAAAGTTCTCTTTTCAAGTGCTTAAAGTGTTTGTTTGAGGCACCTTTGTTGTTGGGGGTGGTCTACCCCCTTTTGTGCCTTGTTTGACATTGTTTTGTGCCATCCTTTTAGGCCTTCGAGATCACCTTCTTTTGCCCTTTTAGCCACTAAAATCTAGTGGATTTTTAGTGGTAGAAAGTGTGTTTTGAGGCCCTAAATGGGTGGGGGTTGTCCCCCTCCTTTTCCTTTGTTTGCTTGTATTGATGGCTCATCAAAGTAGCATGTCTTTCTAGCATGTTTTGGTCCCATCTCAGCGTGTTTTTTGGTGTTATTTTAGCATGTCTTAACTCTGTTTTGGCTTGGTTTGATTTCCTCTTGCATGCTTTATACCCTTGTAGTGCAATCCTCCTTATAGCCTTAACATGAATCATGTTTTGGACCATCATTCTAGCATGTTTTTGGCTCCACTCCAGCAAGCTTTTACTCATGTTTTGCCATGCTTAAGCTGTTTTTTAAGTTGTTTTGGACATGCATGCCTTGCTTTGTATAGCCATAGTGCAATCTTGCTCACTAGCTTTGATTTTCCAAGTCACTAGCATGCATTGCATGGGCTATTTGCATGATTTAGCATCATTTGGTATGTGAATTTAGAGCATGTAGTGTGGTCATACTCTCTCATGCTTCACTCTTTCAATGCTTTTGAAAGGTTATGCTTTATGCCTTAAATATGAGCCAATATGTATGCCATCTTGTCTAAGCATTTGGGCTACTATATCAATGTATTTTTGGTGTTATTTTGCCATGGTACAACTCTGTTTTTTGGCTAGTTTGGCAACTTGTGGTTTGCATCTTGTACTTGTAGAGCAAATCTCACTTACCAGCCTTGCATGCTTGTTGCTTTAGCTCATTATCCTAGCATGTGTTGGCTCTAGTACAATATGTTTTTGGCCTTGATTTGACATGCTCTAGGACTGTTTTGGGTTGTCTTGGCCATATGGTTCATGTATTGCATAGCTGTAGTGCAATGGGCTTGACTGGCCTTGTGTTTTGATGCCTCTTGCATGCTATACTTGTGTTACTTGACTGATTTGGCATCATTTCAAACATAATTTCAGTGCATATAGTGTAGCTACACTCTCACATTTGTCACTTCTTCATCATGTTTAAGAGTTGTGCTCTTATGCCTAGTTGATGAGCCATCACATGAGCATGCGTTCTTGGCCCTTCTGTGCCTAAGTTTTGGTGTGTTGGCCATTATTTTGGAGCCTCTGAGGTCTTTCCATAGTTGGTTTAGCCATTTAAACTTGGTATTGCATGCCTCTTGTGAGATGCTCTTTCCTAGCTTTGATGCCTCAAGCTTCTAAACTTGCCATGCATGCATTGTCCATATTGATAGAATCTTGTGCATGTACTGCATTGTGTTTGCATATTGTTGCATTGCATTGTGTGTGTTGCATTGTGTTTGGGTTAAACGTTAATCCAAACACGAGGAACGAGGTACGTTTCATGCTCAAAGTGATGAAACGTGCCTCATTCCGTAAGTCACCGACACCTTTGATCATGTTTGATAAGGTGGAGGTTCATGGAGTCTTATGTGTTATTTGTGTGCGTTCATTGACATTGAATTGTGCAACTTGGCCTCTTTGGCCATCATGCATCGAGATGCGTGATTGCTAGCTTGAGAGCCGAGCACTACACTCCTTTGAGTTTGAAACACGATAAGGAGTGTGGTTGCACACATATTCCCTTGCAAATGCAATGCCATGCCTCTATTTTTACTCTGTTGCAGCAAAAGGAGAAATTGCAGGAAGCAGTGGCCGATCGATCATCAAAGCTACCGGCCGGCCACCAAAGCTGCCGATCAGCTATCAATTTTGGCCGATGCCCATCAACTTTGGCCGATGGCCAACCCTCTTGGCCGACCATCCCTCAGCTTGTTCCTAAGGTGGTTCAGAATTTTTAGAAGTACAAAAAGTGTGCAAACAGAGGCATCTTGAGGCAAGGTAGTGGATTTCCGGGAGGACGCGACCGAGCATGCATCCTTCATTGTTCAAGGTGGAGCTGTGGCAGTCTAATTTAGATGCTTTTCATACTTAGTTGGTTTTGTAACTTAATTAATTATATTAATTAGTTGATTTGTAATTAATTAGCTTAGCGTAGCTAGTTAGTTGATTCATTCGGACCCTCCGTCGTGAGGGCATAATGTTGTAATTAGTGTGCGTGTGTGGGTGAATGTCTTCCAACCCCACGTCTTTCTCCCTTTTATTTACCCTCTTTCAGTGGTTAGTTTTAGGGCATGTTTGAATTAGCATAGTTATGCTTTGCATGCATGCATCATTCATTCGTATTGCATGCACTGGGTTCGGCGCATCATTCAAACTGCATTATATTTCAATACCAATTTGAATACATGTTATCTAGTTGCATTCACATGACATCTTAGAATAGCCGAGCCTACCTTAGTTGCATCTGGCATGTGTTGCATTAGGCATCTTAACATAGCTAGGATCATGCATGATTACTAACCAGCTTCTTCTTTTGGCTCGGAGAACACTGTGAGTGTTTATGCTTTAGTATCCTTGCATGTGTGTAAGACACTGCCATGATAGCATGCTTGTCATGAGGCTAACTGTATATGTGCTTATGTGTTTAACTGTATGAATGCCTTTGGGTGGACGCTTGATTGCCTGAATTGGAACAACTCGATGATTGTGAGTTTTAAGCCCCTTTTACGGAGTGGCAAAATCATGTTTTTAAGCCCACTTGAGGGTGGTAAATCCGCATTTTAGCCTACTTGCAAGTAGCACTTTCAAACCATTTTCGAAAAACAAACAAGAGTTATTTTGTTCCAATCCGCGTGATTGAGTCTATATTTGTATGCTGCGCACATCACATAGTACGGTTAGCTAATAATCGGAACTAGAACACATGTGTTTTTAAAAACAACATATCATATTAGTAGAGGCCGATCCTTTGATCGAGTGAGTGGGGGTGCTCATTTGAAGACCTTTCCCTCTCGTACCCAAGTTCTTGAGCCGAGGCAACTTTGGTGATGACGGACACGTGGCCTTAGACACGAGTCAGGGTTTCCTAAATGTCCCCAAAAATAAAATATTTAGGTGGCGACTCTGAAATTTGGCAAAGCAGTCCATGTTTGGCACTTGTTGATCAAAATTAGTTTTCCAAAATGATTTGCCGGATTTGGACTCTTTGGTGATTTATCAGTCTTACATTACACTTTGTGAGATTAGATTCAGAACCGTGACAGGAGTCCGAACTGTAGTAGCTATGAAATACAATTCGCGCCCTCGCGCGCGGAGCAGAGTTCAGGCGGTCTACAGAGTGCGGTACTCGACTCTCAGGCCATCAACCGAGCATCGCAATGCACGATGGTCGAGAAGCCAAGTTTACACAATTCAATGTCAATGAATGCACAAATAACACATAAGGGCCTCCACCTCTATCATGGTTGATCAAGAGGGTCGGCGACCAAGAAATGAGGCGCGTTTCATCACTTCATGTATGAAATGCCCCTTGTTTCTAGTGTTTGGATTAACATCCAATCCAAACACAATGCAACACACACAACATGCCTATCTATCAATGATAATGTGGCATGCACAAGATTCTGCCATATAAACAATGCATGCATGGCATGTTTAGAGGCTAAGAACATCAAAGCTAGTAAATAGCATCTTACAAGAGGCATGCAATACCGAGTTTAAATGGACAAACCAACTATGGACAGACCTAAACCATGCCAAAACAAAGGCCAAAACATGCTAAAATGGGAGTCCAAAAGCTTATACAAGCATGCATACACATTGGCTCACAAACAAGGCATGACGACACAACTCTCAAACACATTGAAGGAGTGGAAAATGTGAGAGTGTGGCAGTGAAATATACTCTGAAATTACATTCCAAATGATGCCAAATCATGCACACTTCACAAATAATTAGATTCAGAACGATTAATTAATTGCTATTAATTAGCTATAATCAAATTGGATTAAGAGAGGGACTATATAAGGGCCTTATTACGCTTAACTCTTTAGTTTTGGTGAAGAGGCTGGTTCTAGAGAGAGGAAGAGGGAGAATTGTGTATCTTGGCTCAAAGTTGTGAATTTGGAAGCTTAACTCCAAGAATTAGCTAGAAATTGGAAGCTTGGAACTCCAAGGTGAGTATTTGAACATTGATTCACAAATTGTGTTTGCAATTTTGAGAATTTGAAGCTAGGTTGTAAACAAAAGTGTGAATTAAGTTATATATAAAGTTAAATTGAGCATTCATGCATAGAATTACCATGACTTGCCATAAAGTTGCATATTTGAAGGTAAAGCATGTTAATCATGATGAAATTGAGATCAATGTGTGCATGTATGTAGCAATTTGTTATGAGTCCTCATGTTTGTGGATAAGACATGTTGATTGGGTTGAATTGGAAGTCATTTAAGACATGCATCCGTGAAAATGAGACTATGGACTCAACTACATATTTTGGAGATGAATTTGGCAAGAATGGTATGAGTATGAAATTGATCAATGGGAATTGAGCTTCAAAATGTTGTAACTTAGCATTTGTATCATGTTAGAACGTTTGCATGTGAAGTATGAGTCATAATATGCAAGAAACATAAGTTTAAATGCAAGTTTGAGGAGCAGTCAGCTTGCTGGAAAACCCAGAATTCGGCATGTCCACTTGAGCGGGGGAGTCGTCGCTCGAGCGTGAAATGCTGGTTCCCAGCACTTTTGCAGACATTGATGTCCGTTTGAGCGGGGACATTCACGCTCAAGCGGGGAGCCTTGTAGTGTGCCTTTCAGCTCCAGCATTTGAATTCACGCTCGAGCGCAAAAATGAGGCAACCAGTACTTTTACAGACCATGAGGGTCCGCTCGAGAGGCGGAACCCACGCTCGAGCAGGGACCCCTATTTTAGAAATTTTTTAAAGGTGTTCTGTGTTTCGTTTTCCGTTCTCTTTCATTTCTAAGCACTCTTAGGCATGCATTGAGCATCATGAATGAGTTAAAAGGATAAGAAAGAAACCTAAGAGGGATGTATGAATTAAGAACGGATTGAATCAATTGTGACCCATATGTGTTATGTAATGTGTAAGGTTGAGCTCCAGGGCAAATCCACCGGTAGAACACTGTGAGTAATATCTTAGTAAAGATATTTTCAAGTATGTTACTCTCCAAATGCTACTTCTGTATAAGCTCCATGGATTTGTTGATTTGAAATATGAGTGAGTATTCTATATGCCTAATTTGTATAAGGTCGTTTGTCGTTTGCCATTTGCCGTTTGTCATTGATATGTTTGCTATATCTGAATTGGGCCAAAGGCTGTCAGACATGAATGATTAGGCCTAAGGCTGTCGGACATGAATGATTGGGCCTAAGGCTGTCAGACATGAATGATTGTGCCTAAGGCCGTCGAACATGAATGATTGTGCCAAAGGCTGTTGGACATGAATGATTGGGCCAAAGGCCATCGAATATGAACAATTGGGCTAAAGGCCGTTAGACATGAATGCAAAGATGGGCCAAAGGCCGTTTGAATATGTCATTTGATATGTTGGAATACCGTGATGGGCCAAAGCCGTTTGAATGAAAGGGGTCATGATCATGAATATGAAATATGCATGGATATGAATATAAACAGAATGGGCTCGAGGCCGTTTGATACGCCTGATTTGTTTGAATTGGGCCTGAGGTCGTTTGTTGTGTTCGAATTGGACCAAAGGTCGTTTTGAAAAGAGAGTTGGTTGGACGAAAGGTCATTCCGTATAGATGGACCTGAGGTCGTATCGTTTTATATGAGAATTGGACCTGAGGTCATTTTGCATATGGACATGATGCGTTGGACCTAAGGTCGTTTGCTTTGTTGAGATTTGTAAATCTGGTGTGAATGAGAATAGTGGTTCAAATATGTACATTATAAGTATGATTCATTTATGAACGAATCTCATTCATTAACCTCTTTATTTTGATATTATTCACTGGGCGCTAGCTCACTCTCATTTATATGTATGTAGGTGAGCAAAGGGACGTTCAACCCCAGCCTTAGTGGAATTTAGGAAAGGAACCCGAGTTTTGTGAAGTCAGCCCAGGTGCTTCACGCAAGAGGCTTGTTTATGATCTTTTGTATTTCTTCTGCTATTTCTATTGGTCTTGATAGACCGTTTATGTGTATAAGCTCTTGGTTTAGCTGACTATGTGTTTGAATGATCCTGGGTATACAAGATGTTATCTACTGATATGTGGTGTGAGTTATTATTATGTACATGCGAAATGTTTTGATATGCCATGTAAGCATAGCTCAATGGACAAAATTTTTAAGTCGTCTCTGTTTTGCCCCTTAACTCTGATGGAGTATATTCTAATCTGATTGGAGGCCGTAGGTAATATCATGATTACTGGCTGGTTATGAACTTAATCTATAGGGGCGGGTTCGGGTCATGACAAAAGAGGTCTCAAACAAACACCTTAAGCACTTAAAAACAAGAGTTTTTCCAGTTGAAAGTTAAGCCAAAAGAAGCATGCAAAGGTGGCCTAAACTAAGACAAAAACAAGTCTAAAAGGGGTATGTGCTTTCCCTGGAAGAACCACAGCAAGAACAGCCACTTCTGCCACAATATTTGAACCAAAACCAGTCCAAAGCCCTCAAAACAAGCTTCAAGGTGCCTCAGCTCCAAAGCAAAGGTGTTTAACTAGGTGTTTGTGTGCAAAAGTGGGAAGAAATAGCACTTTTAAGCACAAATATATAGAGAGACAAAGAGGGAGAAATATATAGAGGGAGGGATATTGTAGACACCCCAGTTCTTCCTGATCATATTCACAACTTTTCGTATTCTCTAACGGGGTGACAGACTAGGTTGGTTCAGTATCCAGAATTGAGATGCATACATGCTATCTCAACCAATGGGGATTCCATACAGATTTTAAGCCAAGGACATGCCTCTGGGTATTTAAACCAGACTTTAGTCTCGAAAATCCCGAACCTTTGCGTTCTAGGCAACAGCCATTCGAACTCTAGATTCTACCATCGCAGTTGGTCTCCTAGGAACTGATTGCGAACACAGCCAAGATGCCTCTAGCAGGGAATGGTACTCAGGGAGAGCACTTTTGATCACCATTCTGGCTTGAAGCAGACTTGATCTTGAGCTTGAGGTAGAGGCACACTCATACTTCAGAGCATTGGCAAGACCTGAAGGGGTACACACTGAATGTAATCTCGGAACTTACTGAAGTTGAAACAAACTCATATACCCGACATTTTCCCTCTTTTCTTTTGCTTTGCAGTCTGGAACCTATATAGCTTCAGATTGGTCCTAGTTTTACTGTTCCCACATAACCCGGGTTGAACCCTACGGTTTTTGAAAGAACAAAATCTTGTTTTGCACAAATGTGGAGAACGACACGGCACTCTGAGCACAAAACGATTTTTTAAAATTGAGATTGAGAATAAGTTCTCAACTAGGTATTGTGCCGACGACATAGCACAGCACACCACGACTCAACAACAAAGAGAAAGACATGGTAAGACGACCTAAACACAAACACAGACACTTGAAATGACTCAAAACAAGAATCGAGACAAACAAAATGACTGACATGACACATAGACGTGCACCAATGGCAAGAGACCTCTCAGTGGACGAGAAGCTAGTTTCTTCGGGTATCATTCCCTAGCCCTTCTTATTTGTGATTCTCACATCACTCAGCCCTCAAGCTTGGTTTTTCTGAAAAATCCCTTTTCTTCAATTTTTCTCTCAGCGCACATCTCTTTATTCTTCAATCTCTCATTTTTTAGCCCTCCCCTGGGTGGTTGATGGATAAACAAGAAATTACGGGCTCTTGACCCAAGCTTACTGCTAGATTCTTTTTCTTCCGCTCACAGCCAGTGAGTTCCTCCCACAGAGGGGTTGCGCTACAACTGCGTGTGAAGTAAATCTGTAGCTGACATCGATTGATGACGCTCTGCTAGGGAGTTTGGACATGATTAGATATATCCAGATGATGAAGTGGAATATTTTACCCCATTCCAGTTCGTGCTTCGCACTTGGTTTGATACCTCGTTGCTTGAAGGATGTGAGAGCTTCCAGCCCTTTACTGACAGCTTCAGCTGTGCCCTTTCTGGCAGGTAGAGTGCCCTTCTTGGCAAGTATGGTGCCCTTTCTGCCAAATGCATTGACAACAGGGAAAGACAGGAAGCCTAACTCAACTGTGCCCCTAGTTCATCATTTTGACCATTTTTTGTTTTGGTTTTCTACTAAAACAATTTTGATCAGCATAAGAATTTGATTGACATGCTTGTTCAACTTTCTGATTTAAAATCATGCAAGTTAGGTTATGAGCACTGAAAATTTTCTTTTTTTGGGTCCAAGAAAAAGGTTCAGTTTTGGAAAAAATTAAATACTTTTCGAGAAAATTAGTCAACCTCAGTAAAAATTCTCAAAAACTATTTTTGCGAACGGCCAATGCTCAACAAGCACAGAACCTACTCTTGAGTTGCACAACCTCGGATCTGGAGGAAAATTACCGCTTGCTCGAAGAGAGCTGTATGGCAACAGAAAGTTGCCCCTTGTTTGAACGGCACCGTAGTGCATTGAATGGCAACGAAAAGTTTCCCTTTGTTTGGATAGCGCCGTGGCACACTGCAATCAATCCTCAGAGTGACGATCACAACTGAACTCTCGGATACAGAGAAGGCAAAGACGATCAAAACCCATTACATGGACACAATCGATTTTAGAGGTGTTTGTGGCTGGACTTCAGAATGAAGTTGCCTACGCATCCCAAATATGGGAATCAAGCCTTACGTAGTTCGGAGTAAGGTGCACTCGGGTATTTTCGCTCTCCTTTTGTGCTCTAATTTTTTGCCAGGGCCGCCCTTTCTGGGTTTTCAACCTTGCGAGCTATGTTTTTCTTTTCTTTTTCATTTCTTTTTTTTCTGTTTTCATCTTTTTGCATTTTTTAGAATTTTTTTCTTCCTTTCTTCTTTTTTTTTTGCATTTTTTTTTTGTTCTTTTTCCTCTTTTTCTTGCTCTAACTTTTGCCTGGGTCGCCCTTCCGGGTTTTCGGCCCAGCGAGCCTCTCAAGGGTAAAAGTGTAGCTTTGTCCATGCGTCCATGCCAAATGGTTTTGAGATCCTGAAGTCATCTGAATCCAGGAGAATGGCTGCTGTTTGCTGACGATGTAGACGTCTATCTGGGAGGTGAATTTGCCCCTAGTGTTGTGGATATGAACTCAGTTGTTCTTCAGTAATGCTTTCTTCTTTCCTCCCTTCTGGGATTTGGCATTCTTGTCGTTCTTCATCTTTGACTCTTCGAGCACATTTGAAATTTTTTTGCCCCTAGTTCGAGGGGTGCTTTTGATTGAGCTTTGCAAGCTTCCTTCGATCACAACTAATCTTCTTGATCTGACTTTGGTGCCACTTGTTCCAGGGTTGCTTTAAATCTAGCCACACAGGCCTTTACATTGATTGTTGACCATTGATCATTCTGATCCGCAGTTCAAGGTTTTGAGAGCAAAGGGTTGAATCTTGAGGCTGAGAGCGATCCTAGGCTACACAATCTCAAGGGCGATTCCGCACAAGTCTTCACAGGACCGCGCAAAATATTTTTTTTTGAAATTTTTTAAGAAAGTGACAAATCGCTCATGTTGAAGACAGTGTGGAACCAATCTGGATCAAGCTAGGATCCTTTTCAGTGCTCACATTAACAAGGACGATCTCATTCATTAAGCGCTTAGCACGCCTGTCTTTCTCTCAATTGATCAAGTTTTGCAAAACCCGAGGAATTCCTTCATCTTCGTTTTTACCATAGTGTTCAAAAAAGTTTTGAAAAACTCAAGTCAATGTAATGATTTCAAAGCACAGAAAAGACATAATTTTTAGTCAGATACTGTCGTCTCATTCAGAACTTCTGGTACAACTAGCACAAGGCAAAAGCAAACACAAGAGTGTGAAAATCACTGCCGTTCATTCAAATCTTCTGGTGTAACTGGCTCCAAGGCAGAAACAGACTCAAAAGAAAATGAAAAGACAAACACAAAACAAAGCAAGTGATGTCCGAGGTAACACCCTCGAAATCACCCGACTCCAACAAAACAGGACTGACTCAGTACAACAAGACAGACCTAACTGACTCAGGATAAAGAGGCAGACCCATAACAAAACAACAGAACTGACTCAACACCCAAGTCAGAAACTACAAACCTAGCATTCGCAAATGCTCAAAACAGTGCCTGCCAAACGCTACATCCGGAGTAAACTGAGCGCCATCCGTAGGTGGTTCATCCCCTGATCACATAATCACATTATTCCCTACAAGTTCACTGATCCAATGATGATAGACTTTGCTAGACTGGTGCAGCAATGACCTTGTTGTCAAACAAATCTTGTACATCATGGCGCAGACGAAAGCAACTATCGTTCTCATGACCGGTTTGTTGATGGTATGCATAGTACTTAGTCTGGTCATGCTTTCGAGGGAGAGGATTAGGTAAAGGCCGTTGTTCCAATGGTTTCAGATGTCCTTTCCGGATTAAGACCTCTAGAGCCTTTGACAAAGGCATATAAAGTGGGGTAAAAACCCTCTTGACTTGAGGTGGATATTTGGTTTTCTGTAAGCTACTTCCGAATGCACTGGTGAATGGGGTAGCTTTTTTAATGTGGCGGCGGTAACCATGCACACTTCAGAAGATCTTGCAGCTGCATCACTGCTGGTGATCACATGTGAACTGCGGGAAAATGCCCGCCTAGGCAGCTCCTTCTCCTGGTCAATAAGGCCCTGCTTTATGGCATCCCCGATCTGTACCCCCACCTCATGCAAATCTAAAAAGGTAGGGAAGGGGAGCACGATCATTTTCTGCATTAGTTTGGGCTGGAGGTTGCGCACAACCATCCGTATCTGATCCTTATCCATTGGCCTAATGGTCATCATTGAGCCTTTGGCCCTCCAGCGGGCCACGAATTCTAAGAAGCTCTCCTTAGGCTCCTGCCTCGTCGTCTCAAGATCACGGGTCATAATCTCGATATGCATGTTTATACCAGTATTATGCAACGAAGGCCTCGCCCATCTCATCCTAATTCCTCTTGACATCATCTTCTAATTTTGCGTACCAGATGGCCGCCACACTCGATAGGGTCCAGCCAAATAATGAAATCTTCAGTAGTCTGGTGAGGCCCATCGGCCATAGTATGTCTGAGAACAACCGTAGATGTACCATGGGATCCCCGGATCTGTCAAAGCGGTCAATTTGTGGCATCTTGAGCCTATTTGGCAGTGTCATAGCTGCGTTGGTGTACCCGTCCGCAATGTCCGGGATGGATTTTACCCCCTGGGATTTCTTCAACGACTTTTCAAGCTTGCTCAACTTCAACACTGTATGGTCTACCTCGAACTGAAAGGAAGAGTCTGGTAGGTTGATTGGTGCTTTAGACAGCTAGGGTAAGATTGGGGGCGGCGCCGGCCCTGTCGGAATGTCCGTACCTTCCTGGACATTTGGCGTTTCCCTCGGTATTGGATCTACTGGTAGGAGAGGTGCTTGAGGCGAAGCAGATGCTCTATTTTACTGTTGCAACCTGGTGATTAGCTCTTTCTGTTAGGCCATGATCGCAGCCTGCTGTTTGGCAAATTCCGCTTGACGGACAGCGTCCTGCTACATGAGTTTCATACTTTCTTGGAGTTGACGCATCATTTGCTCCATCCCTACCATGTTCTGCTGCTCCAGCTAACTGACCAGAATTTCTATCTCTATGGTAAAAATTGAGAACTCAGCCTGACTATTCACTGGTGGGGTGGATAAGGACCACTGATCCGGTAACTGCTGAACTGGTGATCTGTGCCTGACTGCCCCTTTTACCCTGCCTCTGGCGAAGGAACATTGATTTGTCCTTGAACTGAATCTCCGACCTGACAAAGTCTATCAACACATGTTCAATGTACCCGGGGGATGTCGGAGCCTTCTGAAGCTATAGTTCTAGGACTACCTAGCAAAAGAGAAAGTATGACAGCACCTCAGCCTGATTTCACCAAAATAGATATGAGCATAGTAGGATGACTATGCCTTCTACTGAATTCTGCCCCAAAATTCTACCTGTAAACTGATACCCTTAGGTAAACTGAATCCCAAGATACTGAACTGGTGCTTGCAGGCCTGATGCCCAAACTTGCAAACTAATACATGCATTCCCTGTAGAGGTCAACTCAAAAAGCACATAACAAGCAAGCAAGAGCCAAAACACCCCTATTTTGGGGTAGGGTTTCCCTGTCCTATTTTGTCAGGAGCTATGGTTTCACTACGCACACAGTGGTTTCAAACAACCTATCGGGTAAGCAACCTGTCCTAGCTTGGAATGGTCACTATGGATTCTGAATATGCACTAGGTCGAATGGTCGAAAAGGGTGCCCTGGTAAAACCAGTGTTTGTGTTTCCATACTGGCAGAGCCCGTAACCGGTCAACCTTATGGCACGTAGCCTCAGGCTAACCGCTGAGGAATAGCAGATGGCGAACACGGTGTCCTAGGCGCACCAATGCAAATGCAATGCAAAGAAACATATAAGTGTAATCAAAACAAGATATCATGAGTTCGAGTCAAGTTCTCTAAATCCCCAGCAGAGTCGCCAGAAACTGTAGACGTCCCCGAACGTCCCGGGAGGGAAATCCCGTTTTATTCATTTGGGGCTTACTACAGTTCAGGACTCAAATTGTCACGGTTCTTGATCTGAACCAAAGAGTCCAAATCTGGCAAATCGTTTTGGAAAACAGATTTTTGTAAAGAAGTGCCAAACATGGACTGCTTTGCCAGATACAGAGTCGCTACCTAAATATTTTATTTTGGGGGAATTTAGGAAACCCTGACTCATTTGCCTAAGGTCACGTGTCCGTCATCACCAAAGTTGCCTTGGCTCTGGAGCTTGGGTACGATTGGGGAAGGTCACTTCGTGAGCACCCCCGCTCACCTGATCAAAGATCGGCCTCTACTAACCATGATATCGAGCTTTGCAAACTTTATGCATTCTTATTCCGGTTATTAGCCTAGATTTACTACATTATGCACACAGCAAACAAGTATAGACTAGATCACATAATTCGGAACAAAGCATTGCGCATCCGTTTGTTTGGAAATGGTTTGAAGTTTGCTACTCGCGAGTAGGCTAAAACACAGATTCCAATGGATTGTTCCAATTCAAGCAATCCAGCCTTCACCCACAGGCATTCAGGCAGTTATATGGCAAGCATGCTGTCATGTTAACATTCACATACATGCAAGATGCTAAAGCGTAAATGCTTACCTAGTACTCCAAGCCAAAATAGAAACTAGTTAGTAATCAAATGCATGATCCTAGTTCATATTAAGATGGCTAATGCAACACATGCAAGATGCAACTACAACAGGCTCGGCTATTCTAAGATGGCATATGATGATGCTACAGCTAACACGTATTCAATTTAGAATTGAAATACAAATGCAGTTAGTATGATGCGCCGAGCCCTGTGCATGCAAAGCAGATGAATGAATGCAAACATGCGAAGATAAGTATGCTAATTTAAACATGCCCTAATCTAACCATTATAAGCTAGTAAATAAAAGGGAGAAAGACGTGGGGTTGGAAGACATACACACACTTACGCACACTTATTACACAACTGCCCTCGCTCGCAGGGTCCAAAAGAATAGTACAAATTAACTAATTATCAAGCTAATTAAATATTACAAACCCTTAATTAATTAATAAATTAACTAAGCTATGGAAAGCAGTAAAAGGCCTCGGGAAAGGGATGCACGCATGCTCGGATTGTCTTCACCCGGATATCCATTGCCATGGCACATGTTGCCATTGTCTGCACTGTTTTGCATCTCTGAAAATAGTGCCAACCTCTATGACACTTCTGAACTGCCTTAGAGACATGCTGAGAGGTCATCGACCAAATGGAAATGCCACCGACCATCTGTAACTGGTCATCGACCATTAATGAAGCCACTGGATGGATTTTTTGGTTAGTCGGCATTGTAAGTAGCTGACCGGCCATTTATTCCTGCAGAACACTGGTTTTGCTGCAACAAAGGACAGACAATGCATGGCATAGGATTTTCAATGGAAAATGTTACATGACCACCCTCCCCATCATGTTATGGACTCAAGGGAGTGTGACGCTCGGTCCTCGGGCCACCAATCACGTATTTCGATGCATGATGGCCAAAGGAGCCGAAGTATGCAATTTCAATGTCAAATGGAATGCACACAAACCACATAAAGGACCCAACCTCTATCATGCTTGATCAAGAGGCAAGGCATGCATGCAAAATGCAATGCAACTAGCATGCCAAACCATGCAATATAGCTCAAGCATGCAACAACGTGCAATATGGCTAAGCATGTGCCAACAATGCAAACAATGAGCATGCAAGACACAATGCAACCAAAGTATGCAAACATGAAGCAATGTAACAACATTTGATCAACATACAAAGGATGGACTTAAACTAATATGGGTAGCTCTCAAGCATGCCAAAATCAGTGGCCAAATGTTATGGAAATGAGGTCAAATTTACATACATACATGCATGCAAACATGGTCCAACACTTGAGCATCAAAGAGACAACTTTTAAGCACACTTAAAAGAAGATGAACATGGACATATGGCATACATATCAAGCTCTAAAATGGCATGCTAAATGATTCCAAAATGACTCCGAAGCATGCAAACACTCATGATATGCATGGTAGGGGCCTCAAAACCCAAGACTAACCTAAGCATTTACACTATAGCTATACAAGGCATGAGTTATATGGCCATGGAAGCCCAAAACAGTCTTAGGATAGCCCAAAATAAGCGTAAAATCATGTTAGAGTAAAGCCGAAATATGCTAGGGTGATCAGTCAAAACATCATGCACAAGAGGCTAGTAAACAAGATTTGTTCTACACCTATATGGAGCATGCAAACGATGACAAACCAACTATGGATAGGGTCATGATATGGCAAAACATTACCAAAATCATGCTGAAATGTAAACCAAATAAGCTAACAAGACATGACAAAGCATGAAGCATGTGAAGCTTGTTTAGGGGATTTAAACTACAAGTGTATGAAACATTCAAGGGGTCACTAAACAAGACCAAAACAGATTCATGACATGCCAAAATATGACAAAATACCCACTGAAATATATCCAATACATGCAAGAATGAGGTTCTACTTTGAAAAGCTATGAAGGGGGTTGCTCTACACATGCAAGAGGCAAGCCTTAAATGAAAAAAAAAAGTTCTGGAAAAGGTTCAAGCAGGCCCTAAAACTCACTTAAAAATGCCTGAACCAAGCTCAAGAAGTGTGCAAATAAGGGCTCCTTTGAAGGGCCAAAAATGCTAGTAAACAAGACAACAAGGGAGCGGGCCAACCTTCTCCTTCTTTGGACCTCAAAACACCATCCCCACCACTGAAATCTAGAGGGATTTCAGTGGTGAGAAGGCCAATACAAGGTGGTCCCGAAGCTCACAAAAAAGACAATAAAATGAGGCCAAACAAGGCCTAAGAGGGGGTAAACAACCCCAAACACAAAAGTGATCTTAAACAAACTTAAAAAGGAGCTCAAAATAAGATTTTTTTTAGTTTATGACAAAGCTCGAAAATGCTTACAAGTAAGGCTAAAATATGAAGCAAAATAAAGAGCAAAGGAGGGTAAAGTGTGTTACCTTTGTAGCCAAAAGGGGACAGCAGCTTCTTGGTTGAGAAAACCAGTCCCTTAGCCTCTGAAAATGGCTTCCAAGAACCTTAGATTGATGATGGAGGTGTTAGGCTAACCGTTGGTGTGCAAAGGGACCAAGAACTATGGACTTTGGAGCTCAAAGTAGTGAGATATGTATGGTTTTTGCCTTAGAAAAATTTTGGAACCGTTGTAATGGAAGAGGAGCTCTTCTTTTATAGAGGAACAAAGGTCCAAGCTTCTTGGAGAAGCTTGGAGCAAATGGCCAAGCTTCTAAAGAAGCTTGGAGCAAAAGGGCCAAGCTTCTTGAGGAAGCTAGAGTAAAGGGGTCAAGCTTCCTCAAGAAGCTAAGAAGGGTCAAGCTTCTCTTAGAAGCTTGGTGCAAAGGGGCCAAGCTTCTTGGAGAAGCTAGGCAAAGGGTTCAAGCTTCTTGGAGAAGCTAGAACAAAGGGTTCAAGCTTCTTGGAGAAGCTAGAACAAAGGTTCAAAAGGTTCAAGCTTCCTTAAGAAGCTAAACCAAGGGTTCAAAAGGCTCAAACTTTGTCAAGAAGCTAGAACCAAGGGTTCAAAAGGTTCAAGCTTCCTCAAGAAGCTAAAACAAAGGTTCAAAAGGTTCAAACCTCCCCAAGAAAAGGTCTCGGCCAGAAAAAGTGGCCGATTGACCAAAATCAGTGGCCGGCCGACCAAACACAATGCCAACCGGCAAACACCTTTGGCCGGTAGCAAGAAAATAGGGCCGTTGGCCTCCTGCCATGGCTGGTGAGGTGTGGGGATGGCCAACAAGCTACTTCCCACCCTCAGAACCAAAACAACAAATGTTTGGTGCAAAACCAAACACAAAACAAACAAGTCGAGAGGTCTTGAGGCAAAGCGCGCGGCTGAAACCTCCGCGAACTCAAGACGAACACGAACATGGATGATCATCGAGTGTTCAAACGATGACGTCCAAGTCTTGAGGACGGTAAAAAATGGGTCTACATTTGACCCTTTTTGACAGAACTTGAAAGTCATAACAATGACGGGAGTGAATGTCAAAGTCCAGAGACGACCCATTTTTGACAAGGCCGAAGACTTAGACAAAGCATACAAGCTACAAACAAAGATATGCGCCCGAGGGCAGGGGCAAAATGCAAGAACAATGCACAAAGCTGAGCGTAACTTATGATCATGCAAAGAAAGCTGTAACGAAGCATAACAATGCAACAGTTTTAAGCAAGTAGAAACCAAGCTACATTACAATGCAGAAAGGGTGTAAGAGAATTATTGTAATTCTCACTGCGAACACAGTGTGCATGTGTGACAGATACACAAAGCGAACGTGTGATAGATACACAAAGTGAGCACGTGTGGTAGATACACAAAGCAGATGTAGTGTGATGGATACACAAAAAAGGTGAACACAAAGTGTGATAGATGCACTAAGTGTACAAGGTATGACAGATACACAAAGCGAGTGTGTGATAGATACACTATATGAACAAAGTGTGATTGATACACTAAATGAATGAAGTGAGCAAAGTGTGATAGATACACAAAAGGCAAACACAAAGTGTGATAGATGCACTAAGTGAACAAGTGTGATGGATACACTAAAGGTAAACACAAAGTGTGATAGATGCACTTAGTGAACAAAGTATGATTGTTATACTAAATGTGAATACGAAGTGTGATAGATGCACTTAGTGAACAAGTATGATGGATCTACTAAAGGTGAACACGAAGTGTGATAGATGCACTTAGTGAACAAGTATGATGGATATACTAAAGGTGAACACGAAGTGTGATAGATGCATTTAGTGAACAAGTATGATAGATATATGAAAGGTAAACATGAAGTGTGATAGATGCACTTAGTGAACAAGTAAGATTGTTATACTAAATGTAAACACGAAGTGTGATAGATGCACTTAGTGAACAAGTATGATTGATATACTAAAGGTGAACACAAATTGTGATAGATGCACTTAGTGAACAAAGTATGATTGATATACTAGAGATAATGAAGTGTGATGGATACACTAAAGTAAAGGACGTATGTGATGGATACACTAAAGTAAATGAAGTGTGTGATGGATACACTAAAGTAAATAAAATGTGTGATGGGTACACAAAATGAGAATGTGTGTGATAGATACAGAAAAATGAATATGTGTGTGATAGATACACAAAATGAGAATGTGTGTGATAGATACACAAAAGTGAGAATGTGTGTGATAGATACACAAAATGAATGAAACATAATTGATATACTAATTGAATGAAGTGTGATTGATACACTAAATGAATGAGAGTGTAATTGATACACTAAACGAATGAAGCGTGATTGATACACTAAATGAATGAGAGTGTAATTGATACACTAAGTGAATGAAGTGTGATTGATACACTAAATAAATGAGAGTGTAATTGATACACTAAGTGAATGACGTGTGATTGATACACTAAAGTAAATGAAGTATGATGGATACACAAAAGTAAATGAAGTGTGATTGATACACTAAAGTAAATGAAGAAAGTGTGATAGATACACTAAGGGTGAATGAGGTGTGATTGATACACTAAATAAATGATCTTAAATGGAACTTCTTTGAATGAACCGTATAGACAATATCGGGCATGAACGGGAAAGAAACGAGATAGGTACAATGCATTACAATGCATAATGCTTAAGGAAAGCAATAAATGGACAAAGCGGCGTTTTAGAAAGCACCTCATGGGGTGAGTGGCGATGAACCACTCTACCCTGACGAGGATCTCCCATCGTGCTCTTCGAACACTTACCTTCAACTGATAGTACAAAGGCTATAGAATACTGACAAGGGTTCTTCATGTAGAACACTTTGGATGCTGCCTTTCTTCCTGATCATATTCACAACGTTCCCTATTCTTCAACGGGGTGACAGACTAGGTTGGTTCAGTATCCAGAATTGAGGTGCATTCACGCTATCTCAACCTATGGGGCTTTCATACAGATTTCAAGCCGAGGATACGCCTTTGGGTATTTAAACCAGACTTTAGTCTCGGAAATCCCAAATCTTTGCGTTCTAGGCAACAGCCATTCGAACTCTGGTTTCCACTGTCGCAGTTGGTCTCCTAGGAACTCATTACGAACACATCCAAGATGCCTGTGGCAGGGAATGGTACTCAGGGAGAGCACTTTTGACTGCCATTCTGGCTTGAAGCAGACTTGATCTTGAGCTTGAGGTAGAGGCACACTCATACTTTGGAGCATTGGCAAGACTTGAAGGGGTACACACCGAATGTAATCTCGGAACTTACTGAAGTTGAAACAAACTCAAATACTCGACATTTTCTCTCTTTTCTTTTGCTTTGTAGTCTGGAACCTATATAGCTTCAAATAGGTCCTGGTTTTACTGTTCCCACATGACCCGAGTTGAACCTTGCGGTTTTTGAAAGAACAAAATCTTGTTTTGCACAAATGTGGAGAACGGCATGGCACTCTGGGCACAAAACGATTTTTTGAAATTGAGATTGAAAATAAGTTCTCAACTAGGTATTGAGCCTACGACTTCACACAGCACACCACGACTCAACAAGAAAGAGAAAGACAAGCTAAGACGACCTAAACACAAACACAGACACTTGAAATGACTCAAAACAAGAATCAAGACAAACAAAATGACTGACATGACACACAGACGTGTTCCAATGGCAAGAGACCTCTCAGTGCCCGAGGAGCTAGTTTCTTCAGGTATCATTCCCCACCCTTTCTTATTTGTGATTCTCACATCACTCAAACCTCAAGCTTGGTTTTTCTGAAAAAGCCCCTTTCCCCACTTTTTCTCTCAGCGCACATCTCTCTATTCTTCAATCTCTCATTTTTTATCCCTCCCCTGGGTGGTTGATGGATAAACAAGAAATTACGGGCTCTTGTCCCTAGCTTGCTGCTAGATTCTTTTTCTTTCGCTCACAGCCAGTGAGTTCCTCCCACAGAGGGGTTGTGCTACAACTGGGTGTGTAGCAAATCTATAGCTGACATTGGTTGATGATGCTCTGCTGGGGAGTTTGGACGTGATCAGATCTATCCAGATGATGGAGTGAAATATCCTACCCCATTCCAGTTCGTGCTTCGCATTTGGCTTGATATCTCGTTGCTTGAAGGATGTGAAAGCTTTCTGCCCTTTACTGATAGCTTCAGCTGTGCCCTTTTTGTCAGGTAGAGTGCCCTTCTTGGCAAGTATGGTGCCCTTTCTGCCAAATGCATTGACAACAGGGAAAAGACAGGAAGCCTGACTCAACTGTGCCCCTAGTTCATCATTTTGACCATTTTTTGTTTTGGTTTTCTACTAAAACAATTTTGATCAGCATAATAGTTTGATTAACATGCTTGTTCAACTTTCTGATTTAAAATCATGCAAGTTAGGTTATGAGCACTAAAAATTTTCCTTTTTTGGGTCCAAGAAAAAGGTTCAGTTTTGGAAAAAAATGAAATTTTTTTTGAGAAAATTAGTCAACCTCAGTAAAAATTCTCAAAAACTATTTTTGCAAACGGCCAATGCTCAACAAGCACGGAACCTACTCTTGAGATGCACAACCTCAGATCTGGATGAAAATTGCCCCTTGCTCGAAGAGAGCTGTATGGCAACAGAAAGTTACCCCTTGTTGAACGGCACCGCAGTGCATTGAATGGCAACGGAAAGTTTCCCCTTGTTTGGATAGCGCCGTGGCACACTGCAATCAATCCTCAGAGTGATGATCACAACCGAACTCTCAGATACAGAGAAGGCAAAGACGATCAAAACCCATTACATGGACACAATCAATTTTAGAGGTGTTTGTGGCTGGACTTCAGAATGAAGTTGCCTATGTATGCCAAATATGGGAATCAAGCCTTACGTAGTTCGGGTTAGGTACACTCGGGTATTTTCGCTCTCCTTTTGTGCTCTAATTTTTTGCCAAGGCCACCCTTTCTGGGTTTTCAACCTTGCGATCTATGTTTTTCTTTTCTTTTTCATTTGTTTTTTTCTTTTTTCATCTTTTTGCAATTTTTTCATTTTTCAGAATTTTTTTCTTCTTTTCTTCTTTTTTTTTGCATTTTTTTTTTGTTCTTTTTGTTCTTTTTCTTGCTCTAACTTTTTCCTGGGTCACCCTTCCGGGTTTTCGGCCCAGCGAGCCCCTCAAGGGTAAAAGTGTAGCTTTGTCCATGCGTCCATGCCAAATGGTTTTGAGATCCTAAAGTCATCTGAATCCAGGAGAATGGCTGTTGTTTGCTGACGATGTAGACGTCTATCTGGGGGCTGAATTTGCCCCTAGTGTTGTGGATAGGAACTCAGTTGTTCTTCAGCAATGCTTTCTTCTTTTCTCCCTTCTGGGATTTGGCATTCTTGCGGTTCTTCATCTTTGACTCTTCGTGCACATTTGAAATTCTTTTGCCCCTAGTTCGAGGGGTGCTTTTGATTGAGTTTTACAAGCTTCATTTGATCACAACTGATCTTCTTGATCTGACTTTGGTGCCTCTTGTTCGAGGGCTGCTTTAAATCTGGCCACACAGGCCTTTACATTGATGGTTGACCATTGATCATTCTGATCCCAAGTTCAAGGTTTCAAGAGCAAAGGGGTTGAATCTTGAGGTTGAGAGCGATCCTAGGCTGCATAATCTCAAGAGCGATTCCGTACAAGTCTTCACAGGACCGCGCAGAATATTTTTTTTGAAATTTTTTAAGAAAGCGACAAATCGCTCGTGCTGAAGACAGTGTAGAACCAATCTGGATCAAGCTAGGATCCTTCTCAGTACTCACATTAACAAGCATGATCTCATTCATTAAGCGCTTAGTACGCCTGTCGTTCTCTCAATTGATCAAGTTTTGCAAAACCCGAGAAATTCCTTCCTCTTCATTTTTACCATAGTGGCCAAAAAAGTTTTGAAAAACTCAGGTCAATGTAATGATTTCAAAGAACAGAAAAGACATAATTTTTAGTTTGATACTGCCGTCTCATTCAGAACTTCTGGTACAACTAGCACAAGGCAGAAGAAAACACATGAGTATGAAAATCACTACTGTTCATTCAAATCTTCAGGTGTAACTGGCTCCAAGGCAGAAATAGACTCAAAAGAAAATGAAAAGACAAACACAAAACAAAGTAAGTGATGCCCAAGGTAACACCCCCGAAATCACCCGACTCCAACAAAACAGGACTGACTCAGTACAAAAAGACAGACCCAACTAACTCAAGACAAAGAGGTAGACTAAAAAACAAACAAGAGAACTGACTCAACACCCAAGTCAGAAACTACAAAACTAGCATTCGCAAATGCTCAAAACAGTGCGTGCCAAACACTACATCCGGAGTAAACTGAGCGCCATCTGCAGGTGGTTCATCCCTTGATCACATAATCACATTATCCTCCACAAGTTCACTGATCCAATGACGATAGACTTTGCTAGACTGGTGCGGCAATGACCTTGTTGTCAAACAAATCTTGTACATCATGGCGCAGACGAAAGCAACTATCGGTCTCATGACCGGTTTGTTGATGGTACGCACAGTACTTAGTCTGGTCATGCTTTGGAGGGAGAGGATCTGGTAAAGGCCGTTGTTCCAATGGTTTCAGATGTCCTTTTCGGATTAAGACCTCTAGAGCCTTTGACAAAGGCATATAAAGTGGGGTAAAAACCCTCTTGACTCGAGGTGGATATTTGGTTTTCTGTGAGCTACTTCCGAACACACCGGTGAATGGGGTAGCTTTTTTTGATGTGGTGGCAGTAACCATGCCCACCTTAGAAGATCTTGTAGCTGCATCACTGCTGGTGGTTGCATTTGAACTGCGAGAAAACGCCTGCCTAAGCTTTTCCTTCTCCTAGTCAATAAGGCCCTGCTTCATGGCATCCTCGATCTGTACCCCTATCTCATGCAAATCTAAAAAGGTAGGGAAGGGGAGCACGATTATCCTCGATCCGTTGGCCTAATGGTCATCATTGAGGCTTTGGCCATCTAGCGGGCCACGAATTTTGAGAAGCTCTCCTTAGGCTCCTGCCTCGTCGTCTCAAGATCACGGGTCGTAATCTCGATTTGCATATTATACGAGTATTGTGCAACGAAGGCCTCAGCCATCTCATCCCATTTTCTCTTGACATCAACTTCTAATTTTGCGTACCAGATGGTCGCCACACCCGACCGGGTCCGGCCAAATAATGAAATCTTCTGTAGTCTGGTAAGGCCCATCGGTCGTAGTATGTCTGAGAACAACTGTAGATGTACCATGGGATCCCCGGATCCGTCAAAGCGATCAATTTGTGGCCTCTTGAACCTATCTGGCAGTGTCACAGCTGCGTCGGTGTACCCATCCTCAATGTCCGGGATGGATTTTACCCCCTGGGATTTCTTGAACAACTTTTCAAGCTTGCTCAACTTCAATGTTGTATGGTCTACCTCGAACTCAAAGGGAGAGTCTGGTAGGTTGATTGGTCCTTTAGATAGCTGGGGTAAGATTGGGGTCAGAGCCAACCCTGTCAGAATGTCTGTACCTTCCTGGACATTTGGCGTCTCCCCGGGTATTGGATCTACTGGTGGGGTAGGAGCTTGATGTGAAGTAGATGCTCTGTTTTGCTGTTACAACCTGGTGATTAGCTCTGTCTATTGGGCCATGATCGTAGCCTGCTGTTTGGCAAATTTCGCTTGGCGAACAGCGTCCTGCTGTATGAGTTTCATACTTTCTTGGAGTTGACACATCATTTCCTCCATCCCTGCCATGTTCTGCTGCTCCAGCTGACTGGCCAGTATTTCTATCTCTGTGGTAAAAACTGAGACCTCAGCCTGACTGTTCACTGGTGGGGTGGATAAGGACCACTGATCTGGTAACTGCTAAACTGGTGATTTGTGCCTGACTGGCCCTTTTACCCTACCTCCGGCGAAGGAACACTGATTTGCTCTTGAACTGAATATCTGACCTGACAAAGTCTATCAACACATGTTCAATGTACCCGGTGGATATTGGAGCCTTCTGAAGCTATAGTTCCAGGACTACCTAGCAAAAGAGAAAACATGATAGCACCTCAGCCCGATTTCACCAAAACAGATTTGAGCATAGTAGGCTGACTGTGCCCTCTACTGAATTCTGCCCCAAAATTCTGCCTGTAAACCGATACCCTCATGTAAACTAAATCCCAAAATACTGAACCGGTGCTTGCAGGCCTGATGCCCAAACTTGCAAACTAATACATGCATTCCCTGTAGAGGTCAACTCAAAAAGCACATAACAAGCAAGCAAGAGCCAAAACACCCCTATTTTGGGGTAGGGTTTCCCTGTCCTATTTTGTCAGGAGCTATGGTTTCACTACGCACGCAGTGGTTTCAAACAACCTATCGGGTAAGCAACTTGTCCTAGCTTGGAATGGTCACTATGGATTCCGACTATGCACTAGATCGAATGGTCGAAAAGGGTGCCCCGGTAAAATCGGGGTTTGTGTTCCCATACTGGCAGAGCCTGTAACCGGTCAACCTTATGGCATGCATCCTCAGGCTAACCGCTCAGGAATCACAGATCAAAAACACGATGTCCTAGGCGCACCAATGCAAATGCAATGCAAAGAAACACATAAGTGTAATCAAAACAAGATATCATGAGTTTGAGTCAAGTTCTCTAAATCCCCAGCAGAGTCGCCAGAAACTCTAGACGTCCCCGAACGTCCCGGGAGGGAAATCTCGTTTTGCTCATTTGGGGCTCACTACAGTTCAGGACACAAATTGTCACAGTTCTTAATCGGAACCAAAGAGTCCAAATCCAGCAAATCGTTTTGGAAAATAGATTTTTGTAAAGAAGTGCCAAACATGAACTGCTTTGCTAGATACAAAGTCGCCACCTAAATATTTTATTTTGGGGGAATTTAGGAAACCCTGACTCGTTTGCCTAAGGCCACGTGTCCGTCATCACCAAAGTTGCCTTGGCTCGGGAACTTCGGTACGATTGGGGAAGGTCACTTCGTGAGCACCCCCGCTCGCCCGATCAAAGATCGGCCTCTACTAACCATGATATCGAGTTTTGAAAACATTATGCATTCTTATTCCAGTTATTAGCCTAGATTTACTACGTTATGCACACAGCAAACAAGTATAGACTAGATCGCATAATTCGGAACAAAGCATTGCGCATCCGTTTGTTTGGAAATGGTTTGAAGTTTGCTACTTGCGAGTAGGCTAAAACACGGATTCCAATGGATTGTTCCAATTCAAGCAATCCAGCCTTCACCTACAGGCATTCAGGCAGTTATATGACATAAGCAATTAGCTTTATGGCAAGCATGCTGTCATGTTAACATTCACATACATGCAAGACGCTAAAGCGTAAATGCTTACCTAGTACTCCATGCCAAAATAGAAACTAGTTAGTAATCAAATGTGTGATCCTAGTTCATATTAAGATGGCTAATGCAACACGTGCAAGATGCAACTACAATAGGCTCGGCTATTCTAAGATGGCATATGATGATGCTACAGCTAACACGTATTCAATTTAGAATTGAAATACAAATGCAGTTAGTATGATGCGCCGAGCCCTGTGCATGCAAAGCAGATGAATGAATGCAAACATGCGAACGTAAGTATGCTAATTTAAACATGCCCTAATCTAACCATTATAAGCTAGTAAATAAAAGGGAGAAAGACGTGGGGTTGGAAGACATACACACACTTACGCACACTAATTACACAATTGCCTTCGCTCGGAGGATCCGAGAGAATAGTACAAATTAACTAATTATCAAGCTAATTAAATATTACAAATCCTTAATTAATTAATAAATTAACTAAGCTATGGAAAGCAGTAAAAGGCCTTGGTAAGAGGGATGCACTCATGCTCAGATTGGCTTCACCCGGAAATCCATTGCCATGGCACAGGTTGCCTCTGTCTGCACTGTTTTGCATCTCTGAAAATAGTGCCAACCTCTATGACACTTCTGAACTGCCTTAAAGACATGCTGAGAGGTCATTGACCAAATGGAAATGCCACCCACCATCTGTAACTGGTCATCGACCATTAATGAAGCCACCGGCTGGATTTTGGTGGCCGGTCGGCACTGCAAGTAGTCGACCAGCCATTTCTTCCTGCAGAACACTGGTTTTGCTACAACAGAGGAAAGACAGTGCATGGCATTAGATTTTCAATGCAAAATATTGCACAACCACCCTCCCCATCATGTTATGGACTCAAGGGAGTGTGGCGCTCAGTCCTCGGGCCACCAATCACGCATTTCGATGCATGATGGCCAAAGGAGCTGAAGTATGCAATTTCATTGCCAAATGGAATGCACACAAAACACATAAAGGACCCAACCTCTATCATGCTTGATCAAGAGGCAAGGCATGCATGAAAAATGCAATGCAACAAGCATGCCAAACCATGCAATATAGCTCAAGCATGTAGCAACATGCAATATGGCTAAGCATGTGCCAACAATGCAAACAATGAGCATGCAAGACACAATGCAACCCAAGTATGCAAACATGAAGCAATGTAACAACATTTGAGCAACATGCAAAGGATGGACTTAAACTAATGTGCGTAGCTCTCAAGCATGTCAAAATAAGTGGACAAACGCTATGGAAATGAGGTCAAATTTACATACAAACATGCATGCAAACATGGTCCAACACTTAAGCATCAAAGAGACAACTTTTAAGCACACTTAAAAGATGATGAACATGAACATATGGCATACATATCAAGCTCTGAAACGGCATGCTAAATGATTCCAAAACGACTCCGAAGCATGCAAACACTCATGATATGCATGGTAGGGGCCTCAAAACCCAAGACTAGCCTAAGCATTTACACTATAGCTATACAAAGCATGAGTGATATGGCCATGGAAGCCCAAAACAGTCCTAGGATAGCCCAAAATAAGCATAAAATCATGTTAGAGTAAAGCCAAAAGATGCTAGGATGATGAGTCAAAACATCATGCACAAGAGGCTAGTAAACAAGATTTGTTCTACACCTATATGGAGCATGCAAAGGATGACCAAACCAACTATGGATAGGGTCATGATATGGCAAAACATTACCAAAAACATGCTTAAATGTAAACCAAACAAGCTAACAAGACATGACAAAGCATGAAGCATGTGAAGCTAGTTTAGGGGATTTACACTACAAGTGTATAAAGCATTCAAGGGGTCACTAAACCAGACCAAAACAGATTCATGGCATGCTAAAATATGACCAAATACCCACTGAAATGTATCCAATACATGCAAGAATGAGGTTCTACTTTGAAAGTTATGAAGGGGGTTGCTCTACACATGCAAGAGGCAAGCCTTAAATGAAAAAAACAGCTTTGGAAAAGGTTCAAGTAGGCCCTAAAACTCACTGAAAAATTCCTGAACCAAGCTCAAGAAGTGTGCAAATAAGGGCTCCTTTGAAGGGCTAAAAATGCTAGTAAACAAGACAATAAGGGAGCGGGTCACCCCTCTCTTTCTTAGGACCTCAAAACACCATCCCCACCACTGAAATCCAGAGGGATTTCGGTGGTGAGAAGGCCAATACAAGGTGGTCCCGAAGCTCACAAAAAAGACACAAAAATGAGGCCAAACAAGGCCTAAGAGGGGGTAAACAACGCCAAACACAAAAGTGATCTTAAAAAAAACTTTAAAAGGAGCTCAAAATAAGACTTTTTTTAGTTTATGACAAAGCTCAAAAATGCTTACAAGTAAGGCTAAAATATGAAGCAAAATAAAGACCAAAGGAGGGTAAAGTGTGTTACCCTTGTAGCCAAAAGGGGACAGCAGCTTCTTGGTCTGTAAAACCAGTCCCTTAGCCTCTGAAAATGGCTTCCAAGATCCTTAGGTTGATTATGGAGGTGTTTGGCTAAGAGTTGGTGTGCAAAGGGGCCATGAACTATGGAGTTTGGAGCTCAAAGTAGTGAGATATGTATGGTTTTTGCCTTAGCAAAAGTTTGGAACCCTTGCAATCGAAGAGGAGCTCTTCTTTTATAGAGGAAGAAAGGTCCAAGCTTCTTTTAGAAGCTTGGAGCAAAAGAGCCAAGCTTCTTGAGGAAGCTAGAGCAAAGGGGTCAAGCTTCCTCCAGAAGCTAAGAAAGGGTCAAGCTTCTCTTAGAAGCTTGGAGCAAAGGGGCCAAGTTTCTTGTAGAAGCTAGGCAAAGGGGTCAAGCTTTCTCAAGAAGCTAAGAAAGGGTTATGCTTCTCTTAGAAGCTTGGATCAAGGGATTCAAGCTTCTTGGAGAAGCTAGAACAAAGGTTCAAAAGGTTCAAGCTTCCTCAAGAAGCAAAAACCAAGGGTTCAAAAGGCTCAAGTTTCCTCAAGAAGCTAGAACCAAGGGTTCAAAATGTTCAAGCCTCCTCAAGAAGCTAAAACAAAGGTTCAAAAGGTTCAAACCTCCCCAAGAAAAAGTGGCCGATTGACCAAAATCAGTGGCCGGCCGACCAAACACAATGCCGACCGGCCAACACCTTTGGCCGGTAGCAAGAAAACGGGGCCGGTGGCCTCAAGCCATGGCCGGTGAGGTGTGGGGATGGCCAACAAGCTATTTCCCACCCTCAGAAGCAAACCAACAAATGTTTTGTGCAAAACCAAACACAAAACAAACAAGTTGAGAGCTCTTAAGGCAAGCCGCGCGGCCAAAACCTCCGCGAACTCAAGACGAACACGAACATGGATGATCATCGAGTGTTCAAACGATGACGTCCAAGTCTTGAGGATGGTCAAAAATGAGGTGTCTACAGATTACTAACTAGCTTCTTTTTTTGGCTCGGAGTACACTGTGAGTGTTTATGCTTTAGTATTCTTGCATGTGTGTAAGTGACTGCCATGATAGCATGCTTGCCATGAGGCTAACTACTTCTGTGCTTATGCGTTTAACTGTATGAATGCTTATGGATGGACGCTTGATTGCCTGAATTGGAACAGCTCGATGATTCTGAGTTTCAAGCCCACTTTACGGAGTGGCAAAATCATGTTTTTAAGCCCACTTGAGGGTGGCAAATCCGCGCTTTAGCCTACTTGCAAGTAGCACTTTCAAACCATTTTTGAAAAACAAACATGAGTTGTTTTGTTCCAATCTGTGTGATTGAGTCTATATTTGTATGCTGCACATCACATAGTAAGGTTAGCTAATAATTGGAACTAGAACACATGTGTTTTCAAAAACAACATATCATGTTAGTAGAGGTCGATCCTTTGATCGGGCGAGTGGGGGTGCTCATTTCAAGACCTTCCCCTCTCGTACCCAAGTTCTTGAGCCGAGGCAACTTTGGTGATGACGGACACGTGGCCTTAGACACGAGTCAGGGTTTCCTAAATGTCCCAAAAAATAAAATATTTAGGTGGCGACTCTGAAATCTGGCAAAGCAGTCCATGTTTGGCGCTTTTTGATTAAAATTAGTTTTCCAAAATGATTTGCTGGATTTGGACTCTTTGGTGATTTATCAGTCTTACATTACACTTTGTGAGATTAGATTTAGAACCGTGACAGGAGTCCGAACTGTGGTAGCTATGAACTACAATTCGCGCCCTCGGGCGCGAAACGGAGTTCAGGCGGTCTACAAAGTACGATACACGATTCTCAGGCCATCAACCATGCATTGCAATGCATGATGGCCGAGAAGCCAAGTTTACACAATTCAATATCAATGAATGCACAAATAACACATAAGGGCCTCCACCTCTATCATGTTTGATCAAGAGGGTCGGCGACCGAGAAATGAGGAGCGTTTAATCACTTCAAGTATGAAATGCCCCTCGTTTATGCAACACACACAACATGCCTATCTATCAATGATAATGTGGCATGCACAAGATTCTACCATATGAACAATGCATGCATGGCATGTTTAGAGGCTAAGAACATCAAAGCCAGTAAAGAGCATCTTACAAGAGGCAGGCAATACCAAGTTTAAATGGACAAACCAACTACGGATAGACCTAAACCATGCCAAAACAAAGGCCAAAACATGCTAAAAAGGGAGTCCAAAAGCTTATACAAGCATGCATACACATTGGCTCACAAACAAGGCATGAAGACACAACTCTCAAACACATTGAAGGAGTAGAAAATGTGAGAGTGTGGCAGTGAAATATGCTCTGAAATTATATTCCAAATGATGCCAAATCATGCACACATCACAAATGAGGCATGCTAGGAGGCTCAATGCTTAAGGCTAACAAAGGAACTTGCACCATAGCCATATCAAGCAAGCCCCAAAGGGCCAAGATGACTCAAAGCAGTCCTAAAACAGCCCAAATGGTGTTCTACAACACGGTTGAAATAAGCTAAGAATGGCTAGATTTAGAGGCCAAAACAATAGCACATGTTAGGCCATTTAGCACAATTGCACTACAAGTACATGAAGCATGCAAGAGGTAACCAAACCAACCCCAAATAGAGCTGTATCATGGCAAAACAAGGCCTGAAAAATGCTATGATACGGCCCCAAGAAGGTAGAAAAACATGCTAACTTGATAAGCCATCAATATAAGCCAACGAGAAAAGAGGAAGGGGGACAACCCCCACCCATTTGGGGCCTCAAAACACACTTTCCACCACTGAAATTCCTCTGGAATTCGGTGGTTAAAAGGTCAAGAGAAGGTGATCTCTAAGGCCTTAGGAGATAGCACAAAGCAAAGCAAAACAGGGCATACAAGAGGGTAAAACGCCTCCAACACCAAAGATGTGATAACCCCTGTCCGTGTTATGCTAATTAATCCTGATTATGATTGTGATTATGTGTTTGATATGATTTTAGGTGCCATTTATATGAATATATGTGGTTTTGAATTTCTATCTGTTCACTGTAGGAAAATCTATTTGATTATTTGCTTTAGAATTTAAATTAAAGGCCTTATCGGCCACATAACCCAAAATTGATTAAGCCATTGTGATTAGCATAATTTTTAGAGCCTACGGTGAAATTTAATTAAAAATTGATTCGGATGAAAATAATTAGATTCAGAACGATTAATTAATTGCTATTAATTAGCTATAATCAAATTGGATTAAGAGAGGGACTATATAAGGGCCTTATTACGCTTAACTCTTTAGTTTTGGTGAACTCAAAATCCGGTTATACACTCTAGAGAGAGAGAGAGGCTGGTTCTAGAGAGAGGAAGAGGGTGAATTGTGTATCTTGGCTCAAAGTTGTGAATTTAGAAGCTTAACTCCAAGAATTAGCTAGAAATTGGAAGCTTGGAACTCCAAGGTGAGTATTTGAGCATTGATTCACAAATTGTGTTTGTAATTTTGAGAATTTGAAGCTAGATTGTAAACAAAAGTGTGAATTAAGTTATATATGAAGTTAGATTGAGCATGCATGCATAGAATTACCATGACTTGCCATAAAGTTGCATATTTGAAGGTAAAACATGCTAATCATGATGAAATTGAGATCAATGTGTGCATGTATGTAGCAATTTGTTATGAGTCCTCATGTTTGTGTATAAGACATGTTGATTGGGTTGAATTGGAAGTCATTTAAGATATGCATCCGTGAAAATGAGACTATGGACTCAACTACATATTTTAGAGATGAATTTGGCAAGAATGGTATGAGTATGAAATTGATCAATGGAAATTCAGCTTCAAAATGTTGTAACTTAGCATTTGTATCATGTTAGAAGGTTTGCATGTGAAGTATGAGTCATAATATACAAGAAACATAAGTTTCAATGCAAGTTTGAAGAGCAGTCAGCTTGCTGGAAAACCCAGAATTCAGCATGTCCGCTCGAGCGGGGGAGTCGCCGCTTGAGCGTGAAATGCTGGTTCCCAGCACTTTTGTAGACATCGATGTCCATTTGAGCGGAGACATTCACGCTCGAGTGGGGAGCCTTGTAGTGTGCCTTTCAGCTCGAGCATCCGAATTCATGCTCGAGCGCAAAAATGAGGCAACCAGTACTTTTACAGACCATGAGGGTCCGCTCGAGCGGCGGAACCCACGCTCGAGCGGGGACCCCTATTTCAGAAATTTTTTAATGGTGTTCTGTGTTTCATTTTTCGCTCTCTTTTATATCTAAGCACTCTTAGGCATGCATTGAGCATCATGAATGAGTTAAAAGGAAAAAAAAGAAGCCTAAGAGGGATGCATGAATTAAGAACGGATTGAATCAATTGTGACCCATATGTGTTATGTAATGTGTAAGGTCGAGCTCTAGGGCAAATCCACTGGCAGAACACTGTGAGTAATATCTTAGTAAAGATATTTTCAAGTATGTTACTCTCCAAATGCTACTTCTGTATAAGCTCCATGGATTTGTTGAATTGAAATACGAGTGAGTATTCTATATGCCTAATTTGTATAAGGCCGTTTGCCGTTTGCCGTTTGCCGTTTGCCGTTTGCCATTTGCCATTTGCCATTTGTCATTGATATGTTTCCTATATCTGAATTAGGCCAAAGGTTGTCGGACATGAATGATTGGCCCTAAGGCCGTCGGACATGAATGATTGGGCCTAAGGCTGTCAAACATGAATGATTGTGCCTAATGCCGTTGAACATGAATGATTGGGCCAAAGGCTGTCGGACATGAATGATTGGGCCAAAGGCCGTCGAATATGAACAATTGGGCTAAAGGCCGTTAGACATGAATGCAAAGATGGGCCAAAGGCCATTTGAATATGTCATTTGATATGTTGGAATACCGTGATGGGGCAAAGGTCATTTGAATGAAAGGGGTCATGATCATGAATATGAAATACGCATGGATATGAATATAAACAAAATGGGCCCGAGGCTGTTTGATACGCCTGATTTGTTTGAATTGGGCCTGAGGTCGTTTGTTGTGTTCGAATTGGACCAAAGGTCAATTTGAATAGAGAGTTGGTTGGACCAAAGGTCGTTCCGTATAGATGGACCTGAGGTCATATCGTTTTATATAAGAATTGGACCTGAGGTCGTTTTGCATATGGACATGATGCGTTGGACTTAAGGTCGTTTGCTTTGTTGAGATTTGTAAATTTGCTATGAATGAGAATAGTGGTTCAAATACGTACATTATAAGTATGATTCATTTATGAACGAATCCCATTCATTAACCTCTTTATTTTGATGTTATTCACTGCGCGTTAACTCACTCTCATTTATATGTATGTAGGTAAGCAAAGGGACGTTCAACCCCAGCCTTAGTGGAATTTAAGAAAGGAACCCGAGTTTTGTGAAGTCAGCCCAGGTGCCTCATGCAAGAGGCTTGTTTATGATCTTTTGTATTTCTTCTGCTATTTCTATTGGTTGTGACAGACCGTTTATGTGTATATGCTCTTGGTTTAGTTGACTATGTGTTTGAATGATCCTAGGTATACAAGATGTTATCTAGTAATACGTGGTGTGAGTTATTATTATGTACATGTCAAATGTTTTGATATGCCATGTAAGCATACCTCATTGGACAAAAGAGGTCTTAAACAAACACCTTAAGCACTTAAAAACAAGAGTTTTTCCAGTTGAAAGTTAAACCAAAAGAAGCATGCAAAGGTGGCCTAAACTAAGACAAAAACAAGTCTAAAGGGGGTATATGCTTACCCTTGAAGAACCACAGGAAGAACAGCCACTTCAGCCACAATTTTTGAACCAAAACCAGTCCAAAGTCCTCAAAACAAGCTTCAAGGTGCCTTAGCTCCAAAGCAAAGGTGTTAAACTAGGTGTTTGTGTACAAAAGTGGGAAGAAATAGCACTTTTAAGCACAAATATATAGAGAGACAGAGAGGGAGAAATATATAGAGAGAGGGATATTGTAGACACCCCATTTTTGACCGTCCTCAAGACTTGGATGTCATCGCTTGAACACTCGATGATCATTCATGCTCGTGTTCATTTTGAGTTTCCGGAAGTCTCGGCTGCGCGCCTAGTCTCCGAATCTCTCAACTTGTTTGTTTTGTGCTTGGTTGTGGGCCAAGGACTTGTGGTTTTGCTTCTGAGGGAAGAGGGTGGCTTGTTGGCAATCCCTACAACCCATCGGCCAAGGCCTTGTGCCATTGGCCTTGTTTTCTTGCCATTGGCCATAAGTGTTGGCCGATCAGCACTTTTTTTGGTCGATCGGCACTCCTTTTGGTCGATCGGCCATATTTCTTGGCCGAGACCTTTCCACCTGCTTTTACAGATATTTTTGTACCAGCTATGGCAGCTGGTGAGCACAATTCTCATCCTCCATACACGTGTGTGAAGGGATTGAATCAAGACTCAAGCTTGTTCAACAAGCTTGATAATTGAAATTCTATAAGAAGGGAGACCCCTCTCCCTTTCCAGAGGTTCTAAAAATTTGGGATAGAAGTTATATGTCTCTCTCTATATTTTACCTCTCCCTCTTCATTTACCCTTGTTTCTGCTCAAAGTGTAAAATCTTCGTACTATTGCACACAAACACCTACTAGAACACCATCCTTTTGTTGCTAAGGTACTGAGGAGTTTGTTTTAGTGTTTTTGGGTTGGTTTAAGCTCAGAAAAGCTGCTGGAGTTGTGTTCTTGAAGGTGTTGTTCAAGGGTGAGAAACTAACATTTCAATCCCTTGTTTTGGCTTAAGCTTTTAGACCTATTTGCATGATGATTTAAGCTTAACTTTCTACTGTAAAAAGTCCTAATTTTTCATGCTTGTGATGTTTGTTTGAGGTCACTTTTGTGTTGGGGGTAGTCTACCCCCTCTTAGGCCTTGTTTGGCCTTGTTTTGGACGATCCTTTTAAGCTTTTGGGACCACTTTGTTTTGACCTTCTCACCACTGAAATCTAGGGGAATTTCAGTGGTGGAAAGCTGATTTTAGGGTCTTAAATAGGAGAGGGACAACCCCCTCTCCTTGTGTCTTGTATGCTAGTATAAATGACTCATAATGGTAGCATGTTTGCTTAGCATGTTTTGGTTCCATTTCAGCAGCCTTTTGGTGTTATTTTGGCATGCTTCAACTCTGTTTTAAGTTGGTTTGATAGCATTTTGCATGCTTCACATACTTGTAGAGCAATCTTGCATGCTAGCATAACATGCATCTTGTGTTTGGACCATCATTCTTGCATGTTTTCGATCAACTTGAAGAAGCTTTTAGCCTTGTTTTACCATGCTTAAGCTCTGATTTGTGTTGTCTTGGTCATGCATACCATGCTTTGTATAGCCATAGTGCATTCTAGCTTGTTAGCTTTGTGTATCAGGTCCACTGGCATGCATTGCTTAGACTATTCTCATGATTTGGCATCATTTGAAATGATATTTTCAGTGCATGTTTCATGGTCATACACTTGCCTTTGCCATTCTTTCAATGCTTTGAAGAGTTGGTGTTTTATGCCTTAAGAGTGGGTCATTTTGCATGTCTTATTGCTGAAGCTTTTGGGATGCCATCTCACTGGGCTTTTGGGCTTATTTTGACATGCCATAACTCTGATTTTTATTGGTTAAGTCATGCCATGTTTGGTTTTAATAGGTGTAGTGTAATACCCCTTTGTAGCCTTACATGCTTCATGCTTTTGGTATTTTGTTCTAGCTTGTGTTGGGTAGGTTCATGCAGGCTTTTGGTCTTGTATTGAACTGCCTTGGGACTGTTTTGGTTTCCCTTGGCCTTTTGGGGCTTGTTTTGTGTGGCCATGGTGTAAATCCCTTTGTTAGCCTTGAGCTTTGAGCCTCATGCATGCTATGCTTGTGATTATGTGTGTGATTTGGCATCATTCCTAACATCATTTCAGAGCATGTAGTATTGTCACACTTGCATGCTTTTCACTCTTTAAGTGCTCTTGAGAGTTGTCCTCTTTATGCTTTAATTCTTGGGCCAATTGGCATGCATGCTTGTCTTGCATTTCATGTCATCAATTCATCATTTTGGCCACTGTTTTTGGCATGGCTGAGGTCTGTCCATCTTCGATTTAAGCCCATTGTGTATGTGTTTTGCATGTTGTTGCATGCTTGTCGCATTTGCATGTTGTTGCATGCTTGTAAGATTGGATGTTGTTGCATGCTTGTTCCATTTTGTTATTGTTCTATGCTTGTTGCATTGCATAACATTGTTGCATACTTGTCACATTGCATGTTGTTGCATGCTTGCTAGTTTGCATGTTGTTGCATGCTTGTCCATCTTTTGCATGTTGTTTCATGCTTGTCTTTGCATGACATTGTTGCATTGCATTTGGCATGCTTATGTTGCATTGCATAGCATCTCCATGTCGCATGCATTGCATTGTGTTTGGCTTGGGTGTTAAGCCAAACATGAGGAACGAGGAACGTTTCATACTTAAAGTGATGAAACGTGCCTCAATTCTCGGTCGCCGACCCTCTTGATCATGCATGATAGAGGTCAAGGCATTTATGTGTTTTTGTGCATCTCATTTACATTGATTTGTGCAACTCGGCCTATTTGGCCATCATGCATCGAAATACGTGATTGATGGCTCGAGAGTCGAGCACTGCATCCCTTTGGGTCTCAAACATGATAAGGGGTGTAGTTGCACAACATTTTCTTGCAAATGTATTGCCATGCCTCCTTTTGTACTTTGTTGCAGCAAAAGGAGAAGTCTGCAAGAAGTGATGGCCGGGCTATCTGGTGTGCCGATTGGGTAACAATGTTTGACCGACAGCCTCATAAGTGGTCAATGACCCTTATCCTTTGGCCGATGACCATACCATTTGGCCGATGGCCTCTCAGAGTGTCCATGAGGTGGTTCAAAACCATCACAGAGATTTTCACAATTTTCAGAAGTCAAAAACAGTGCAAACAGAGGTAACATGTGGCATGGCAACGGATTTTCGAGCGAGGCAATCGAGCATGCATCATTCATCATTCCGAGGCAGAGCTGTGGGAGCTCAATTCAGCTTCTCTCTTTTTCTTACTTAGTTGGTTTTGTAACTTAATTAATTTGTTTGATTAGTTAAGAGTTTTGTAATAATTAATTAGCTAGGGTAGTTAATTGATTTATTGATTTGTATTATTTATTCAGACCCTCCGTCGAAAGGGCGAATTTTGTAATAAGTGTGCGTGAGTGTGATGCATGTCTTCCAACCCCCATTTCTTTCTCCCTTTCACTTTACTGCTTACAATGGTTAGTTCTAGGTCATGTTTTAATTAGCATCCTTATGTTTGCATGTTTGCATCCATTCATCTGTTTTGCATGCACCGGGCTCAGCGCATCATACTAACTGCATTGTATTTTAAATACATTTATTTGAATACGTGTTCGACAGAATGTTATCAAGTTGCATTTCACATGAAATCTTAGAGTAGTCGAGCATATTTCTAGTTGCATTTTGCATGTGTTACATTAGTCATCTTAACATAAACTAGGATCATGCATTGATTACTAACTAGTTATTGTTTTGGCTCGGAGTACACAGTAGGTGTTTATGCTTTAGCATCCCTGCATGTGTGTTATTGATTGCCATGACAACATGCTTGCCATGGGGCTATTTGCTTAAATGATATAACTGCCTGAATAGCTGTGGGTGAAAGTTGGATTGCTTGAATTGGAACAATTCATTGAAATGCGAGTTTTAAGCCCACTTGAGAGTGGGAAAATGATGTTTTCTAAGCCTACTTGAGGGTGAAAAATCCACGTCTTAGCCTACTTGCGAGTAGCACCTTCAAACTATTTTCAAACAAACATGAGATGTTTTGTTCCAACTTAGGTGATCTAGTCTATACTTGTATGTTCTGCGCATCACATAGTAAGCTAGCTAATAAACCGAAATAAGAACACATGTGTTTTCAAAAACAAAATATCATGCTTAATAAAGGTCGATCTTTTCGATCGGGCGAGCGGGGGTGCTCATTGCATGATCGTTCCCTCTCGTACCCAAGTTCCCGAGCTGAGGCAACTTTGGCGATGACGGACACGTGGCCTTACGCACGAGTTAGGGTTTCCTAAATTTTCCAAAAAAAACACATTGAGGTGGCGACTCTGTATCTAGCAAAGCAGTTCATGTTTGGAACTTCTTTATTGAAATCAGTTTTCCAAAATAATTTGTCAGATTTGGACTCTTTGGTGATTTATGGGTCTTGCACTGTACTTTGTGAGATTAGTTTCAGAACTGTGACATTGAGTCCGCACTGTAGTAGCTAATGAACAAAACAGACTCTGCGCCATTTGCGCGCGGAGCCGAGACATTCGGGGCACGTCTACAGTTTCTGGCAACTCTGCTAGAGATTTAGAGAACTTGACTTGATCATGATATCTTGTTTTGACTACACTTATGTGTCTCTTTGCATTGTATTTGCATTGGTGTGCCTAGGACACCGTGTTTGCCGTATGCTATTCCTGAACAGTTTGCCGGAGGCTCGCTTTGAGAAGCATGCCATCAGGTTGACCGGTTGTGGGATCTGCCATGATGGGAACACGAACTCTAATTTTTACCGGGGCACCCTTTTTGAGCATTCGACCTAGTGCATATCGGAATCGATAGTGACCATTCCAAGCTAGGATAGGTTGCTTACCCAATTACAGGTTGTTTAAAACCACTGTGTGCGCAGTGAAACCCTAGCTCCTGACAATAGGACAGGGAAATCCTACCCCTCCATAGGGGTGTTTTGGCTCTTACTTGCTTGATTACGTGCGTTTAGAGTTGGCCTCTACAGGAATGCATGTATCAGTTTGCAAGTCTGGGTATCTGGCCTGCGGGCAACAGTATTTGGGGAATCAGTTTTACCTGCGGGTATCAGATTCAGATTTGGGGTAGTGATTTGGGAACAGTGATCAGTGGTTGAGAACAGTTTTTTCAGCTTGTATTTGCCAACTATGTGTTGTCTTTATTTAAGCTGTTATGCTGTCCATTTTTCTGTTCATTGTTTCCTTATTATGCTTTATTTATCTTTTTGCAAGGTAGTTTTGCACATTGCTCCTGACTAGATAGATATTCCCCGAGCACTCTGGGTTAGAGGTCAAAGACTTAATCGATCTGTGGATCTGGGACAAGCAGTGTTCCTTTCTTTATCCTCGGTTACTTGACGGAGGTCAAAAAGCCGCAGTGTATTGGTACAGCGGTCGCTAGATCAGTTGTCTACCCCACCAGTGAACAGTCAGGCTAAGGTCTCAGTTTCTACTGGAGGGACAGATATACTGGTTGTTCAGATAGACCAACACCCTATGGCATCTATGGAAGAGATGATGCGTCAGCTCTAGGAGACTATGCAAGCTATGCAATAGGATGCTGGCCGCCAAGCAGAATTTGTCGTGCGCCCAGCCGAGGTTATGGCCCAACAAGCAGAGTTAATTGCTAGACTTCAGCAACAGCAGCAACCACAGCAAGCCGGAGCATCTACTTCGCACTGAGATCCTCCCCCACCAAGAGTTCCAATACTCGAGGAGACAACACACGTCCAGGACAATACGGAAGTTCCAATAGGGCTGGCTCCGCCCCAATCCTACCTCAGCTATCTAAAGCGCCTACCAACCTAGTGGATACACCCTTTGAGTTTGAGGTGGATCCAACAGCCCTAAAAGTGAGCAAACTAAAGAAGTTGTTCAAGAAGTCTCAAGGCGTGAAATCAATCCTGGATATAGAGGACAGGTATACCAACTCGGCTGTGAGTCTGCTGGACCGATTTAAAATGTTGCACATAGACCGTTTCGACGGGTCTGGGGATCCTATGGTGCATTTGCGGCTATTCTCAGATATACTAAGACCGACGGGCCTCTCCAAATTGCAGAAGCTTTCCCTGTTTGGCCAGACCCTGTCGGGTGTAGCGGCTATTTGGTATGCAAAACTCGAGGACTCTGTTAAGAGGAACTGGGAAGAAATGGCTGAGGCCTTTGTAGCTCAATACTCCTACAATAGATAGATCGAGGTCACAACACGTGATCTTAAGACAACTAGGCAAGTGACGAAGGAGAGCTTCTCCGATTTTGTGACCCGTTGGAGCGCTAAAGCCTCGATGATGACCATCAGGCCGGTTGGCACGGACCAAATACGGATGGTTGTGCGTAACCTCCAGCCCAAGCTCATGCAGAAGATGATCGTTCTCCCCCTTCGCACCTTTGCAGATCTACGTGAGATTGCGGTGCAGATCGATGACGCCATGAAACAGGGCCTCATTGATCATAAGAGAGAGTAGCCCAAGAGGGCATTCAACCACAGTATGAATGCTGGCACAAGCAGTGCTACAGCTACCAGAGCTTCAGATGTGAGTATAGTCACCACCACCACCACCCCCCCCCCAAGAATCATTGTAGCTACATCATTCACCGGCGTGTCCGGAAGTAGGTCACAAATAACCAAGTTTCCACCCCAAGGCCAAGAACCTTTACCCCACCATATATGTCTTTGTCCAAGGCTTTGGGGGTTTTGATCAGGAAAGGGCACTTGAAGCCCCTAGAGCGCAGCCGTTGCTAGAAAAACTTCCCCCCTCCCATAACCAGGCGAAGTACTGCGCCTTTCACCAACAGCATGGTCATGACACCGACCAGTGCTATAGATTGTGTCACGAGATTTAGGATCTCGTTGACAACAGGGTGATCGTGCGTCCAGAGAAACCGAATGTCACAACCAACCCTCTCCCACCACACAACCAAGCTCCACCTCCTAAGCGCATCAATCTGATCCAAACTGGAGTTGTGTCATACGACCTTGGCATATATATCACCCCTTCCTACTTGCGCAAGTCGGAGGTGTTCATTCTTGACAGCACTAACTTGTGCATGTTGGTCATCTCCCAAATCCAACCAGAAACGGTGGTGGTGGCTATTGAAGATAGAAGTGAGTCGACTATGGGCACAGGTGAGAATGATTATACAGAGCCTGAGGGGTCTGTGAGCTTCATGTACAACTCGACCGATTACATTACATCAGCAGGCCAGGCTAGGCCGAATGTGGAATTGCCAGTGGGGGCAGAGATTTGTGTAGTACGGGAGGATGGACCTAATCAGGGGCTAGATGACCTAGCGGATCTAGAAGAGGACATTGCTAACCTTCAGGTTTTCAACGAACAAGATCCGGGAGACATGACAGTCAACTAGTTTGATTTGGATGGGTCAGCAGAGTCTACTAGGTGGCTTGACGACCAGCTAGATGCTGTTGAACAACCTCAGCAAGAACAGGGTCTGTCAGGGACAGGGACATCAGCTGTGGCTGGAAGGGCCGAGAATCAAGACGCACCGCTGGAGAGCACCGGTGTCTAGAATTTTGCTCAAAATACGAGCAGTTTGGGTACGGAAGATACTGAACAGTAGGCCGCACTGAAGCAGTTTGAGTGGGAAAGGATGGAGGATTCTGAGAGGGCCAGAAAGGCCAAAGCCCTTGCGAGGGCAGAACGTGTTGTGTGCACAAGAATAGAACTTGCTGCGAGCACAAGAACGGAAGGTGCTGTGGGCACAGGAATAGTTGTAACGGAGCTGGACAGGTGTCTGTCGGCTGCCGATGGCATGTGGTGAGAAGATGATGACATATGTCTTGCCCACACTGATGAAAACTGGGGGTAAAGCCAACCGGATGATACCTAGTATATTGGCGAGGGTGACCACATGACTAGGAGTGGGCGGTATTTCAAGCCCCCGCACTTAGATCAACTAGAGGCATCCGGAAAGGACAGAGAGGTGGACAAGCAGAAAGAAAAGCTGCTTGAAAAGGAGGCTGTGCTGAAACAGTTGAAGAAGATACAAGCTGACATCTCCATCTGGGGATCGCTTATGGCCTCAAGAGTTCATAGATAGGTTGTCCTTTTTGCAATGGACAAAGCCAAACTTTCAATAGATACCACGCCTGAGCAGCTGGTAGGACTGGTCTTTTTGGGAGGAGCTTCCCCGACATTGACGTTCACTGACAAGGAGCTACCGCCTAAGGGCGCAAACCATAACAAACCTCTCTACATCTCTGTAGACACCCCATTTTTGACCGACCTTAAGACTCAGACGTCATCAATTGAGCGCTCATGATAGTGCATGTTGTGCTCGTTTCAAGTTTTTGGAGTTTTGGCCGAGTGCCTTGCCTCCGGGCCTCTGAACGTTTTGTGCTTCGGCTCGATTTGCAGACCAAGCCTTGTTTTCTTTTCTTGAGGGAAGGAGGTCTTGTAAACCCCTTCTTGTGGTGGTAAACCACTTTTCCCGCTTGGAGACTAGTTTCCGATTTTTAGAGCCTTCGGTCGCGCGCCTTGTCTCGGGACCACTTAACGTTCTCCGTTTGACATGGTTTTTGAACCACACCTTCTTTCCTTGGCCTAGAGGGTCACTATGGTCTGGGAGACCACTTTTGCGGTCGTAAACCACTTTTGGTGCTTGTCAGCTAGTTTTCCAAGCTCCCAGTTGTGCGCTTTGCCTCCCGTACTTTCATCTTGCATCCGTTTTGGTTTGTTTTTGGTACAAACCTTGTTTTCCTTGTTTGGAAGGTGGTACAAGGGTGGGAGACCAGTTTCTCTTCCCGCAAACCACTTTCTTCCTGCCAGCCAATTTTTTGGTCTGACAACTGGTCTCCTTGGTCTTTCGGCCATCTTTTCTGGTAGGCCACCACACCACTGCATTGTTTTCATGCTTTAGACCCTCTCCTACCATGGCTGACCAGTTTCATTTTTGGGCGACCACTTTTAGTGGTCGACTGACCACTTAAAGTACTTGGCCGACCACTTCAAGTGGTCGGCTGCTTTTTGTCACCTTTTTGGAGATATTTTCTTCCAGCTAGCACATCTGGAAAGCACTGAAACCATCCTCCATACACGTGTATGGAGGGATGGCGTTGAGCCTTTAGCTTCTTCAAGAAGCTTGAGCATTGGTTCTCTATAAGAGAGAACCTCCTCCTCCCTCCTCCAGGTTCAGTTTGGAGTGGCTAGAGGTATAGATATACACTTGTATCTATATCTCTCTTTGTCTCATTTTTGTGTTCAAAAGTGCATATTCTTCATACTTTAACACACAAACACATACTCAAACACCATCCTTTTGTCGCTGAGGTGCTTAGGAGCTGGTTTTGGAGTTTTTGGTTTGGTTTGAGCTTGGAAAAGTTGCTGGAGTTGCAGGTTTGAAGGTGGTTTTCAAGGGTGAGCCTTTAACCTCTTAAACCCCTATTTTTGCTTAAGCTTTTGGACCCTTTTGCATGGTGTTATAGACTTAACTTCCTAATGCAAAAAGTTCTGAATTTTGGTGCTTAACATCTTTGTTTAAGGTCACTTTTGTGTTGGGGTTGTCTATCCCCTCTCAGGCCTTGTTTGGCCTTGTTTTTATGCCTTCTTTTTGAGCCTTTGGGACCACCTTATTTTGGCCTTCTCACCACTGAAACTCAGAGGAATTTCAGTGGTGGAAGTGGTGTTTTGAGGTCCTAAATAGGAGGGGGTCATCCCCTCTCCTTGTGTCCTCAATACTTGTTTTATATGCCTCATGTGTGAGCATGTTTGTTAAGCTTATGTTGGCCATATCTTAGCTTGTATTTTGGCTTATTTTTCTGTGGCATACCACTATTTTTGCATGGTTTTGTCACTCCATGCATGGTTTATGCACTTGTAGTGTAAATTGCACAAACTAGTCTTGTATGCTTCATAAAGTAGCATGTCATTCTAGCTTGTTTTGCATCCATTTCAGCATGTTTTTGGTGATGTTTTTCCATGTCATACCTCTGTTAGGGTTTGGTTTGGTCACCTCTTGCATGCTCTATGCACTTGTAGTGCAATTCCTTGAATTAGCCTAATATGCATCCTGCTTTAACATGTCATTCTATTATGCTTTTGGCTTAACTTCAAGAAGCTTTTGTCCATGTTTTAACATGCTTTAGCTCTGATTTGTATTTTTTTGGTCATGCTTTCCATGCTTTGTATAGCTATAGTGCATTCTAGCTTGTTAGCTTTGCGTGTCAAGTCCACTGGCATGCATTACTTGGACCATTTGAATGATTTTGCATCATTTATTATGTGATTTCAATCCATGTTTCATGGTCATACACTCACATCTTTCACTCTTTCAATGCGTTGGAGGGTTTGCCCCTTTACGCCTTAACATGAACCATTGTGTATGCCTTCATGCCTAAGCTTGCGAGCTATCATTTCAGTGCTTATTTGGGGTTATTTTGCCATGATATAACTTTGATTTTTGTTGGTTAAGTCATCTCATGCTTGGTCTTAATAGGTGTAGTGTAATCCACCTTATTTGCCTTGTATGCATCATGCCTTATGCCCTTCATGCTAGCTTGTTTTGGCTTCCTTCCATACATGCTTTAGTATCATTTTGACATGTTCTATGACTATTTTGGATTGCCTTTTCCATATGCTTGATGTTTTGCATAGCTGTAGTACAAGTGCCTATGCTAGCTTCAAGCTTTGGGTACCATAGCATGCTTCACTTGCATCATGTTCATGATTTGGCATTATTTATCATGGTATTTTAGAGCATGTAGCATTGCCATGTTCCCACTACATTCACCCTTTGAGTGCCTCTAAGGGTTGTGCATTTGTTGCCTTGTTTATGGTCTAGTGTTCACGCCATCTTGCCTAGGCATTTGAGCCCCCATCTTAGCATGTTTTGGTCTTTGTTTAGACCTAATTAAGCTTTGTCCAGGATTGGTTCATGCATTTGTGCCATGTATTACATGCCCCCTTTGTAATCCTCTTTGCTTGCTCTAATGCTTAAGGACCTTTGCATGCTATACTTGTATTATTTGAATGATTTTGCATCATTTCTTACTTAATTTTAGTGCACTTAGCGTTGTTACCATTCCATGTTTGTCACTCCTCGAGCACTCTTGAGAGTTGTGCTTTTAGGCCTAGTTGATGGGCCTTTTGCATTGTGCATGCATTTACTTTGTACTTCATGCCTTATTTCTTAGCAGTATGGCCACTGATTTGGGCATGACTGAAGTCTATCCATTTTGGTTTAAGTCCATCGAGTATGTTATGTGAATGTTGTTACATTGCAACATGTTGTTGCATGCTTATGTTGCCTTGCATTGGTATGCACGCATTAGCATCGTTTGCATGACATTAGCTTTGTTAAGTTGATCATGTCACATTGCATTGAGTATGCCATGTTGTTATTTGCATTACATGTTTGCTTTCTTGAGTTGCATTGCATATTTGCATGTTGCTGCTTGCATTGTGTTTGGTAGGTGTTAGTCCAAACACGAGCAACGAGGGACGTTTCATACTTGAAGTGATGAAATGTGCCTAAATTCTTGGTTGCCGACGCTCTTGATCATACTTGATAGAGTTCTAGGCTTTATGTGTTTATGTGTGCATTCATTTTACATTGAATTGTGCAATTTGGCTTCTCGGCCATCATGCATCGAGATGCGTGATTGGTGGCCCGAGGGTCGAGAACCACATTCCCTTAAGCTTATGAAATGATAGGGATGTGCACACATATCTTGCAAATACATTGCCATGGCCTTTCTTGCTCTCTGTTGCAGCAAACTAGAGAAGTGTAGCAAAAACTGGCCGGCCAGCCAGAAAAACTAGTTGGCCAACCACTTTTTCTGGTCTGCAACAACAAAAAGTGGTTGGCCAGTGGTTGGAAACATCAACAACTGGTCGGCAGCCCTCCCACAGGTCCCTAGGGTGAGTTGGAAGCTTTCTAGAGCTTGGTGCAAAGTTCTGAAAACAATTGCAAACAGAGGCAAATTGGGGCATCGCGACGAATTTCTGAATGAGGCGACCGGGCATGCATACACTCTTCTCCCTTTGAGGCTCCTGTTTTACTGCTTTACTTAGCTAATTTGCTTAGCTAGTTTATGCTCTGGATTCTGTACTTAAGTAGTTAATAAGTTTAGCTGCTTAATTTTTTTGTAATAGTTAGTTAACTAGGATTAGTTAATTAGCTTCATTGTGTAATAATTCGTTTAATTAGCTTAGATTAGCTAGTTAGCTCATTAGTCGGACCCTCCGTCGAGAGGGCCAACTGTTGTAATAAGCGTGCATGTGTGTGATGCATGCCTTCCAACCCCAATTTTTTTTTTCCCTTTTACTTAACCGCTTGCGATGGTTAGTTTTAGGGCATATTTTGATTAGCATACTTATGCTTCACATGCGTGCATCCATTCATCTGTCTTGCATGCACCAGGCTCGGCCATCAAACTAACTACATTGTATTTCAATACATTTACGGGAATACGTGTTCAACAGCATGTTATCAAGTATTGCATCAACATGACATCTTAGAATAGTCGAGCCTATTTTAGTTGCATTTTTTAATGCGTTGCATTAGCCATGTTAACATGAATGAAGATCATGCATTGATTTCTAACTAGTTCTCTGTTTTAGCTCGGTGTACACTGTGAGTGTTTACGCTTTAGCATACTGCATGAGATGTGTATGTTGCCATGTTAGCATGCTTGCCATGAGGCTAATTGCTTAAGTGATTAACTGCCTGAATGCCTGTGGGTGAAGGTTGGATTGCTTGAATTGGAACAATTCATCAAATCCCCGATTTAGCCTACTTGCGAGTAGCAAACTTCAAATGATTTTAACAAACGAACATGCGATGTTTTGTTCCAACTTAGGCGATTCAGTCTATACTTGTATGCTGTGCACATCACATCGTAATTCTAGGTTAATAACCGGAATAAGAACACACGTGTTTTCAAAAATAAAATATCATGTTAGTAAAGGCCGATCTTTGATCGGGCGAGCGGGGGTGCTCATTGCATGACCTTCCCCTCTCGTACCCATGTTCCCGAGCCGAGACAACTTTGGTGCACGAGTCAGGGTTTCCTAAGGTGGCGATTCTGTGTCTGGCAAAGCAGTCCATGTTTGGCACTTCTTTATAAAAATCAATTTTCCAAAACGATTTGCCAAATTTGCACTCTTTGGTGATTTATCGATCTTGCATTGCACTTTGTGAGATTAGATTGAGAACCGTGACATTGAGTCTGAACTTGTAGTAGCCTAAGAACAAAACGAAATTCGCGCCCTCACAGTGCGGATCCCGGAGTGTTCTCGGGGCACGTCTACAATCTCTATCGAGTGTAGAGACAAATAGATACCATTAGTTCTTGTCGATACAGGATCCGCTATCAATGTTTGTCCATTGAGGATGGCATATGCAATCGGGTTGAAGCCCGCGGATTCTGTGCCAACCGCCCAGGTGATAAGGGCCTACGATAATACCAGTAGAGAGGTGATGGGGACCATGATGATTCGAACTCAGGTTGGTCCAGGACAACAAGATATTGACTTCCATGTCTTGGATGTTCCCGCAACCTTTAATTTACTCCTAGGGAGGCCGTTGCTGCACTAGGTGAAGGCAGCCTCTTCCACCCTGCACCAAATGTTGAAATACCCCCACGGGAAGGGGGTGGCTATAGTTTTTGGGAATTCTTCAATCCATCTGTTGCTAGAGGTGTCTACATCGGTTCTGAAAATCGAGCTTGGCACGGAAGATGTGTTCCTGTCAGGATTTACCCTAGCCGAGGCTCGGGTCGTACAGAACATTTTGGCTGTTGATGAGGGGTTATATGTCAGCGCACAGTCTGTGTACCTTATGAACAAGCTTCAGCACATCCCTGGGATGGGACTAGGAAAAAGTGGCCGGAAGGCCATTACAGCATCGGCCGAAGTGCCGCACAACCCGCATACCTTTTGTTTAGGCTATCTGCCTACCAAAGAAGACTGGGTGAGGAAAGGCAAAGAGATGGCCGGAAGAGCCAGAGCCAAGTAGACCGGAAGGCATTATGAGTTGATGCATCGGCCTATCCAGGGCACCTTGAACGGACGCTTTGTCCGGGAGGGGGAAGACTTACCATTCTACGGCTTCCCAGAGCCATGGCTAAACGCAGAGAAGCGGTGCTTGTCGGGGTTCAAGATATTCTTCGACTTGCAGTTGTCCAGGGATGATGTTGCCAAAGAGCAGACAGACCCATCAGCTGAGGCTGAGCAGTGTAAGGAAGAGGGTTCCGAGAGCACAGAGATTGAAATGGGGGTAGCACTAGCTTGTCTACTTTCAAATCCTCCGATCGTACATGAGTGCTTGGGGGATAACTCAGTGTCCATGATTGGGAATGAAACGGCTGCGAACCCATCTTTAAACATTCTGGATGCGTCCATCGCACCCTCCCTCGTCTGGCAATACGAGAAGGGCTTTTTATCGAGCAGCACCGGGTTAAGTAGTGAGCTGAAATCTGATTCAACCGAGTCTGTGCAGTCGGAATCAGGTTCCAGCTTGTCTAAGTCTGAGTTCGGTATTCCTGGGGATGACAACCCGGATGCCATAGTCCTGTCTAGGTCGTCTTTTTCTTTTTCCTTTGAGTTTATTGTAGTAGAGGAATCAGGCGACTTGGAAGTGATTAATGAGAATGGAATGGTTGTGGCCTTCGAGTACTTTTTTATGCCTTTGATTTATTGTATTAATCAGGACTTTCAAAATTTTGATGAAAACGACGAGGAAGAAATTCCTCCAATTTTGAAATATTTGCTAGATCAAGAGCAAGAGATGTTTGTAAAACCGCTGGTTGATGAAATCACCCAAATTAATGTTGGTACTGAGAAGGACCCGCGGCTGGTCCAGATCGGGTCCATGTTGTCTTCAGAGGAGCGCGAGCGATTAGTCGCTTTATTAAAAGATATCAAAGTTGTTTTCGCGTGGTCCTATGAAGACATGCCTGAAATTGATTCTGAGAATGTACAGCACCGGATCCCTCTTGACCCAGAGGCCCGACCTGTTATGCAGAAGGTCAGAAGGATCCGCCCGGATTGGACTCTCAAGATTAAAAAAGAGGTCACCAAGCAAATTGACGCAAGGTTCTTGCTGGTATTTAAATACCCAACTTGGTTGGCCAATATAGTTCTGATGCCGAAGAAGGGCAACAGAATTCGGGTATGTGTGGACTTCAGGGATTTGAACAAAGCTAGTCCGAAGGACGACTTTCCTTTGCCGCATATTGACGAATTAGTGGATTTTACTGTGGGACATGCGTTTCTCTCATTTATGGATGGGTTTTCAGCTACAATCAGATTCTGATGGCACCCAAGGACCGGGAGAAGACTTCTTTCACCACCCCGTGGGGGACCTATTGTTATAGGGTTATGCCATTTGGGCTGAAGAATGCTGGAGCTACGTATCAACGAGCCGCGACCACAATTTTGCATGACATGATCCATAAAGAGGTTGAGGTGTACATGGATGACATGATTGTCAAGTCCAAGGAAAGAGATGGCCACTACACCGCCTTGCAGAAATTCTTTCAACGAATCAGAGAGTATCGGTTGCGGCTGAATCCTCATAAATGTACGTTTGGTGTTACAGCTGAGAAAATGCTGGGGTTCTTGATCAGACAGAGAGGTATCGAGGTCGGTCTTTCCAAAATCAAGGCCATCTTAAAAATGCCATCACCGAGGACTGAGAAGGAGGTGTGAGGCTTTCTGGGTAAAGTGCAATTCATAAGACGGTTTATTACAAAATTGACCTTAACCTGTGAACCACTCTTTGGTCTCCTGAAGAAAGGAAAGAAGTTCCAATGGGACAACCGATGCCAAGCTGTTTTGAACAGGTCAAGTAATATTTACAGAACCCACCTGTGTTGTCACCGCCTGAGCCAGGGAAACCGCTGATTCTGTATCTTTCAGTGACTGAAACTACAATGGGTTGCATGCTTGCACAGGAGTCTGAGGACAAAGCAGAGAGAGCTATCTACTACTTGAGCAAGAAAATGCTGGATTACGAGACCCGCTACACTCCGCTGGAGAAGGCTTGTCTGGCCTTAGTATGGGCTACCAAGCAGCTGCGGCACTACCTATTAGCTCACTCCGTAATACTGGTTTCGAGATTAGATCCCATCAAATATCTCTTCGAGAAACCAGCACTTACGGGTAGCCTAGCTCGTTGGTTGCTTCTGCTTTCCGAATTCGATCTGAAGTATATGGTGCGTAAGTTAGTGAAAGGGAGAGCAGTTGTGGAGTTCCTAGCCAATCACCCAGTTGAAAGGGATGAAGCAGTTGAGTACTTTTTCCCAGATAAGGCCATTCTGTACGCCGAAGAAGAGACTTGGATGATGTACTTTGACGGAGCGTCAAACCAATACGGGTATAGGATAGGGGTGTTGCTGATAGCACCCGACAATTCCCTCATACCTCTAGCATTCAAACTCTAGTTCAAAGTCTCGAACAATGAGGCAGAGTATGAGGCATGTATCGCCAGACTAGAAACCACCCTAGAACTAGGGACAAAACGGTTGGACGTCATTGGGGACTCGAACCTTGTTGTATCTCAAGCTAAAGGAGATTGGAAAGTCAAAGAAGAAAAGATGAGAATGTATCACCAAACCTTGGATGTGCTGATTCCTCGATTTGAGAAATTGAACTTCGCTCATCTGTTGAGAGAGAACAACAGGTTCGCAGATTCATTAGCAACTCTATCTTCTATGATAGACATTCCTTTTGGATTCTGGATGCATCCGACCATCATCGAACAGAAATTCGTGCCAGCCTACGAGCTGATTGCTGCCATAGGTGAGGTACAAGATGAGAACCCCTGGTATTACGATGTCTGGAACTTCTTAGAAAAAGGGGCGTATCCACCAGAGACAAATGCCAAAGATAAGACGGCAATTCGAAGAATGGCTGCTCAGTTTATCGTCTGCATGGGAAAAATTGTATAAGAGAGGTCATCTCAGGATGCATAAGCTGTGTGTTGATGCTGAAGAGTCCAAGCGCCTGATGGAGGCCATCCATGGAGGAGAGTGTGGAGCGCACATGAACGGGGTGATGCTAGCCCGAAAGATCCTTAGACAGGGTTATTATTGGTCCACCATGGAGGAGGATTGTATTGGCTTTGTCCGGCGATGCCACAAATGCCAGATCCATGCAAACTGCTTGAACATTCTGCTGTCGAAGCTGTACAACATGACTTCGCCATGGGTATTTTCAGTTTGGGGGATTGATGTGATCGGGGCTGTCACTCCGAAGGGGTCCAATGGGCATGAGTTCATTCTGGTCGTGATAGACTATTTCACAAAGTGGGTTGAGGCCCAATCTTATGCGGTGTTGAAGGCATCGCATGTTGCAAAGTTCATCAGGAACAACATCATCTGTCGCTACGGGGTCCCAAACGAGATCATTTCAGATAATGGTTCCCATTTCAAGAAGGAGGTGATTGACTTGTTGGAGAAGTACAATGTGGCTTTTCATAAGTCATCTACATATCTGCATAAACCAACGAAGCAGTTGAGGTCGCCAACAAGAACATCAAGTGTATTCTATAGAAGATGGTGGAAACCTACCGGGACTGGCCAGATAAGCTGCCATTTGCTCTGTGGGGCTACCGAACTTCAATTCGAGCTTCTACTGGGGCAACTTCATATTCCTTGGTCTATGGGATGGAGGCTGTTCTACCTATCGAAGTTGAGGTTTTGTCATTACGGGTATTGGCTGAATGTCAGATAGTTGAGGCAGATTGGCAGCAAAGCAGGTTTGAAGAACTCATGTTCTTTGACGAAAGAAGGCTGAAAGCACTGTACCGTGTTTAGGGTTATCAACGAAGAATTGCCAGGGCTTTCAACAAGAAAGTTAAGTCCAAGAATTTGAAAGAGGGAGATTTGGTGCTCAAAGACAACTGAGCTCCCATCCACAACCCTAGGGGCATGTTCAGACCCAATTGGACTGGTCCTTACATCATTAAGTCTATCTGGTCGGGTGGAGCTGTCGTTCTGATGGACCTTGATGGCCTAGAGTTCTCCCAACCGATCAACATGGACAAGTTGAAGAAATACTTTCCCTGAGTGGCTCGCTAGGCCGAAAATCTGAAAGGGTGACCCAGAAGTTAGAGCATAGAAAATTTGAAATTATAAAAACTGAGCTCGCAAGGTTGAAAACCCAAAAAGGGCAGCCTTGGCAAAAGTTTGAGCGCAAAAAGAGAGAATTAATACACGAGTGAACTAGAGCCGAACTACGTAAGGCTTGATTCCCATCTTCGGGATACGTAGGCAACTTCATCCTGAAGTCCAGCCATAAACACTTCCAAATCAATTTTGTCCGCGTGATCTTGTTGGTCATCTTTGTCTATTCTGCATTCAAGAGCTCGGTTGTGATCTCTAGTGCAGTGCTATTTAGACTAGCGGCAACTTTCCAGTTGCTGGGATTCAAGGTTGTACATCTCAGTGTCAGATCTCGGGTGTGTCCAGTTGTGATCCATATCGAAAATGGTTTTCAAAAGTTTTAATAAAAGTTGATTTTGCTCAAATTAATCTTTTTACAACTTAGATCATGTTTGGACCAAACGGAAATTTTTTTGTACTCACAACCTTCAATTACATTGATTTCAATACAGAGTTCTCCTACTCTTGAATACAAATTGAAGTTGCTTTTTATTATATTCATAAAGAAAACTTGAAAGTACTGATTAAAGCAAATAAATTCGGGTTATAGTCAGGTGTTCTTGCGTCTCCTCCCAGAGTTGGTCAAAGCCTTTGATGCCAAAGTGGGCCCGATCTATGCCTCCTCATCAAGCCAAGCTATGCACTCATCGGAGAGGGTGCAACTGAAAGTGAGAGCGGGGGCCAGAAGCTCTCTCGTCCTCCATGCTGGGGCATACCGAGTTAGCTGTGTTCCTCGGACTGGAAATGCGGCAGGGTACTCTATCCCTTCTTCTGGACAAGTCTGATCATGTCTGAACTGGCACCGGAATCGGAACGGGAAGTAAAAGACACAGTGTGTCAAGCCAATCAACTGAATCTCGGGCTGGCGTGTCATGCTGTAGCTCATCGCCGATAAATTAAGCCAGTGGTAGCGCCAAGCAATGTCTGTAACGGACAAACTGCACATCCAGTCGCACCACCATCCCTCATCTGGGCATCGACTAGACGTCGTCGGTAGAAATAGATGCGAGCTAAATATGCTGGGCATGAGTCCACAACCTTCAATTTATCCATCAACCGTATTTGGGGAGGGATGAAAAATGAGAGATTAAAGAATAGTGAGGTGTACGTTGAGATAAAAAGTGACAAAAGGGTTTTGAGAGAAAAACCCAGCCTGAGGGCTGAGTGATGTGAGAAATATATGTGAGATAGGGTGGGAAACATTACCTGCAGTAGTAGTGGACTTCCCGCGAATCTAGTCGTCTCTCGGCAATGAAAATCATCCAAACCCATCAATGTCTCAGCTAGCATCATGGCACTGCAACTCTTTCTCTCTTTTAAGCCCTCGGCAACTTCAATCAAATGAGTGCTAACCCTCTGGAGCTCGAGGCAAGCAAGAAATGTGATAGCATGCATAAGCAAAGCGCATGTCGCCGATAACCTTGCCAGTCATGATCGCCGTGGTCACCAGCATCAGAAAGTGACCGAGCATCATGCAAAGTAAGCCCGCACATCCGTCCTAAGACTTGGACATAGCCGAAGCGGAAATGAGGCAAGATTTCTTCATCGCGCTCGGATTCCATTAAAGCTTGGAAATCCTTGAAAGTGGGACACATCACTTGTCTGCCAAAGCTAAAGACGTGTGTTACTGGATTCCAAAACCTTGTCGCTGCATGGAGGAACGGAAAACGCAGCGGGGTGCGACTCAACGTGAATAGTGCATTTATGCCGAAGCCCCAGAAATTCAGTATTTTCGAGCCATCCAAGTTGGCAATCCAATTTGCGAGATTTTGGATAAGAAATGCTTCCATTTGGTGCAAAAACTGAACTAAAATGGAGAAAACTACGAAGCTGAGGCTTTTGTACAAGATAAGGTGTTGAGTGGAAGACAAGCGCCAGCATTCTGGAGGTGCTTGCCATTTTTGGCCAATCGGCCAAAAAGAGTGCCGACCGACCATCTTTTTTGGCCGATCGGCTAGTAATGTTGGCCGATGGCCATTTTTTGTGGCCGATGGCCTCTCCTCTTGTTTTCTAAGCTGTCTATTTGTTGAAGATGTTGAGAACTTGTGACTGGTTCTACTTCCAATACTTTTCGGTGATGATTTTGAGAAGTCGCGCCTGTGTTACTTCAATTTGTTTATCGAGTTGTTGTACTTTTGTTTATCGAGTTGTATTTTTGTATTCTTTAAGTCTTTGTTTTGCTTATCGAGTTGTATTTACGTTTGGTTAGCTTGTCAAGTTCTTTGTTTTGCTTGTCGAGTTATTTTGTTGTCGATCGGTTCACTACCTGAATAATGCAATTCGAACATTTAGTTTTCTAAACAAAGTTCACTCTCATTTACGTTGTTATGTAATGTGATGCGATGCGATGTGGTGCTTAGAATGTACAAATGCAACACTTTTTCAACAAAAAAGAGCTGTTTCATTCTATCATATTTTCTTTTGCAAAAGTACATAGTTTTGAAGAAAATAAAACCTGCTTATGGCAGTACAATATGCAAAACTACTAGTAAAAAGGAGAATAAAGCAAAAAAAAAAAAAAAAAAAAGAAGAGCAGCATTTGGATCGGCGCAAGTTGCCTCAAGTGCGGGAGTCCGTTCTCATCCTCTTCCTGGACGAAGGTCCAGGATCGTCGCCATCACCTCCGCTGTGTGAGCCATCTCCAGCCTCACCCTGAGACGACGCTGCCTCCTCGTTAGACTCATCATCATCTGGGGTAGGCTCCCGTGAGCTGCTCTCAATACGAGCACGCCTATGTTTGCCTCTCCACCAGTGCACCTAGAAGAGGCCTACTCGCAGTGAGGGACGAGAGTCCCATGCAGAAAATGCCGAAGCTGGCCTGATCGACAATATGATGAACCACGTCGGGCAACTTCATGTACCAACCTCGGGCAATTGTGTTTCCATACCCCCAGAAGGCATGGGAATCTCCCTGTGTTCAAAGCAAACAGATGCAAAGCATTGTCAGAAATACAGTAGTTTGAATATGTTCAGAATTGATGAAAATGTAGTGTGTGTGCATGTGCTCGAGTTTACACAAATATAGTGCATGAGTGTGCTCATGGTGGACTAGGCATGTGATATATCAGTGTGTTTGGGTTATTCAATTAAAGAACAGAATCGGCTATTCAAGATATCTGATTTACATTGCAGAAAGTAAAAGAGGAGAAGAGTATACCACAGCAGCGCCGTAAGAAAGGTGTGACTCCGACTCGCGTAGCAAGAGCTCCAATGGCGCGCCTTGTGCGTAGCTCCTGAACTGGCAGATGCTATCCGGAGGCAGTACGTGTACTGCGGGTTGGTATGTCGCCTGGTCGAAAGGTCGAATGCTAAGAGGCAGGAGCTCGACCTCAGGATCCATGTCCATCTCTGGGGGAGTCCCATCCCGTGGAATATCGTCCGCCATCTCAAGAAGAGTGCATAAGTGGTCGAAAGTGTGAAAATGGGTAAAAATGCAAAAAGTCAACCAAAAGTCAACCCCGAGGCGTGAAAAATGGGAGAAAAGGTCAGAGTGTGGAAAAAGGCACGAAGATTGAGGTAAACTCAGGGGAAACAAACCCCAAGTAGTGGAAATCGAGAATGCGGCACCGAAAACGCATTTCTATCGGTTCAAAGTGTTTGTTACGAAGAGGTTTTCGCGAATCGGAAGTTGCGGGAGGCTCGAAAATGAAGGAAAATCATGGATCGAAGGGGGGAAAATGCCCTAGAGAGAGAAAGCAAGGAATTTTGGCTAAGGAGGAGTGAGGAAATTGGGTTTGGAACCCTATATTTAAAGACCCGAAGCAAATGGACAAAATTGCCCCGAATCTGCCACTTTTGGCCAATCAGCCAAATTGTTAGCCGATCGACTAAATTGTTGGCCGATAAACTCTGTTTATGGCCAATGGATGGCCGATGGCCTCCCCTTGTGGTCGATGCACCTCCAATGCTCTTGTTTGGGCCAGTTATGTTGGTTAGTACCCTCATCTTTCAAGAAAGTGCAAGAAAGTACACTTTGGAAGCTTAACCGGACTTCGTGTTGACCTCGAACCGCATCTTCCGTGTGCGGCGCTCGATACGCACGAGGTGTATCCTTTTTCGTATCCTTTTCTATATTGTGAGATTCAAAAATTGTTTTGAATATGTTGCATTACAATGTTTCGTCATGTTTGTAATGAGCGCACTTGTTATATGTCTTTTCGCTCTTGCATTGAGCATGCCTCATCTTGTTTTGAAGTTGCATCTCAACATCGCGAATAACATGCCTTTACCATGCTCCCGTTGAATATATGCCTCTCTTTGTTCTCGCATTGTTACACATATTGTATGCGTTGTCGCGCATGCTTTACTTACATGTGTTTATGCACCCTTTCTCGCATTGTTACACACATTGCTTGCGTTGTCGCGCATGCTTTACTTACATGTGTTTATGCCCTTCTCATATTGTTATACACATTGTATGCGTTGCCGGACATGCTTTACTTACAAGTGTTTATACCCTTCTCATACTGTTATACACATTGTATGTGTTTCCGCGCATGCTTTACTTACAAGTGTTTATGCCCTTCTCGTATTGTTACACATATTGCCTGCGTTGTCACACATGCTTTACTTACATGTGTTTATGCACCCCATGGCTTGCGTTGTCGCACATGCCTCTCTCGCATTGTTATACACATTGTATGCGTTGTCGCGCATGCTTTACTTACATGTGTTTATGCTTTTCCTCACATTGTCACACATTGCTTGCGTTATCGCGTATGCTTTACTTACATGTGTTGACATGCTTTTCCTTGCATTGTTATGCGTACACTTAGGTTGCATTGTCATGCACCCCTTACTTGCGTTGTCACGCATGTTTTACTTGCTTTGTCATGCTTGTTTCAGTTGCATTGCTTTGCACCAACTTACTTGCATTGTCGCGCATGCTTGTTGCATTGTCATGCACCTCTTTACTTACATTGTCACGCACCTCTTGCTCGCATTGTTATGCGCATACTTATGTTGCATTGTCATGCATCCCTTGCTTGTGTTGTTGCGCATGCTCTCTCTTGCATTGTTATGCACTGTTTTACTTGTATTGGTATGCTCGTTTTAGTTGCATTGTCGTGCATCTTCTCACTTGCATTGCTATGCATCTTCTCACTCGCATTGTATATGAATGCGTTTATCTCATATTGAAATGATATCTTTGATCTAACATTGAACGTAGCTTTCTACTATGTTGTACCTGTTGAATTTCTTTCTTTTGCAGGCATGATATTGTATGTACGATCCATTCAAGGAAAGTCCCGGTTCATCTTGACTGCTACCCTTCTCCACTCGTGTTTGGCATGCGTTTGGGCATATCTCTCTCCTCTCGTGTTTGGCACGCGTTTGGATGACTGTGCTTTCTTTCCTCTCATGAGTGTGCCACACTGAGAGATGCTCTCCTTCTTTTCTTGCGTGTGCCACGATGAGAGATGCTCTCTTTCCTTTCTTGCGTGTGCCACGCTGAGAGGTGCTTTCTTTCCTCTCTTGCGTGTGCCACGTTGAGAGATGCTTTCTTTCCTCTCATGCGCGTGCCACGCTGAGAGATGCTCTCTTTCCTCTCTTGCGTGTGCTACACTGAGAGATGTTGTGTTTGAGACTCCAGGTGTCCTCGATAGTCGCTTTTAATCTTCTCCGCGTGAAACGCAGTGAGAACTGCATAATTTTCTTACATCCTTTCTGTTGGAATGTGTAGGACTGCAATTTCTTACTTGCTTGCTTAAAATGTCACATTTACTTTGCATGTTATGCTTCATTATAGCTCTCTTTGCGTGATCATAAGTTATGTTCGGCATCGTGCATGTTATTTGCGTCTTGCCCCTGCCTGCGGGCGCATCTCCTTGTTATCTTGTATGCTGGCCCAAGTCTTCGGCCTTGTAAAAAATGGGTCGTCTCTAGGCTTTGACATTCACTCCCATCATCTTATGACTTTCGAGTTCTGTCAAAGAGGGGCAACTGTAGACACCCCATTTTTGACCGTCCTCAAGACTTGGACGTCATTGTTTGAACACTCGATGATCATCCATGCTCGTGTTCGTTTTGAGTTCCCGGAAGTCTCGGCTACGGGCCTTGCCTCAAGATCTCTCAACTTGCCTGTTTTGTGCTTGGTTGTGGGCCAAGGACTTGTGGTTTTGCTTCTGAGGGAAGAGGGTGGCTTGTTGGCCATCCCTACAACCCATCGGCCAAGGCCTTGTGCCATCGGCCTTGTTTTCTTGCCATCGACCATAAGTGTTAACCAATCGGCACTCTTTTTGGTCGATCGACACTCCTTTTGGTCGATCGGTCATATTTCTTGGCCGAGACCTTTCCACCTGCTTTTACAGATATTTTTTTGCCAGTTGTGCCAGCTGGTGAGTACAATTCTCATCCTCCATAAACGTGTATGAAGGGATTGAATCAAGACTCAAGCTTGTTCAACAAGCTTGAGAATTGAAATTCTATAAGAAGGGAGACCCCTCTCCCTTTCCAGAGGTTCTGAAAATTTGGGATAGAAGTTATATATCTCTCTATATTTTACCTTTCTCTCTTCATTTACCCTTGTTTGTGCTCAAAAGTGTAAAATCTTCATACTATTGCACACAAACACCTACTAGAACACCATCTTTTTGTTGCTGAGGTATTGAGGAGTTGGTTTTAGTACTTTTGGGTTGGCTTAAGCTCAAAAAAACTGCTGGAGTTGTGTTCTTGAAGGTGTTCTTCAAGGGTGAGAAACCAACCTTTTAATCCCTTGTTTTGGCTTAAGCTTTTAGACCTATTTGCATGCTCATTGAAGCTTAACTTTCTACTATAAAAAGTCCTGATTTTTCCTGCTTGTGATGTTTGTTTGAGGTTGCTTTTGTGTTGGGGGTAGTCTACCCCCTCTTAGGCCTTGTTTGGCCTTGTTTTGGATGATCCTTTTAAGCTTTTGGGACCACTTTGTTTTGACCTTCTCACCACTGAAATCCAGGGGATTTTCAGCGGTGGAAAAGTGGTTTTAGAGCCTTAAATAGGAGAGGGACACCCCCCCTCCTTGTGTCTTGTATGCTAGCATAACTGGCTCATAATGGTAGCCTGTTTCTTAGCATGTTTTGGTTCCATTTGAGCAACTTTTTGGTGTTATTTTGGCATGCTTCAACTCTGTTTTAAGTTGGTTTGATAGCATCTTGCATGCTTCACATACTTGTAGAGCAATCTTGCATGCTAGCATAGCATGCATCTTGTGTTTGGACCATCATTCTTGCATGTTTTGGCTCAACTCGAAGAAGCTTTTAGCCTTGTTTTACTATACTTAAGCTCTGATTTATGCTGACTTGGTCATGCATACCATGCTTTGTATAGCCATATTACATTCTAGCTTGTTAGCTTTGTGTATTGAGTCCACTAGCATGCATTGCTTCGACTGTTCTCATGATTTGGCATCATTTGAAATGATATTTCAGTGCATGTTTCATGGTCATACACTTGCCTTTGCCATTCTTTCAATGCTTTGAAGAATTGGTGTATTATGCCTTAAGAGTGGGTCATTTTGCATGTCTTATTGCCTAAGCTTTTGGGATGCCATCTCAGTGGGTTTTTGGGCTTATTTTGACATGTCATAACTCTGATTTTTATTAGTTAAGTCATGCCATGTTTGGTTTTAGTAGGTGTAGTGTAATACCCCTTTGTAGCCTTGCATGCTTCATGCTTTTGGTATTTTGTTCTAGCATGTGTTGGCTAGGTTCAAGCATGCTTTTGGTCATGTATTCAATTGCCTTGGGACTGTTTTGGTTGCCCTTGGCCCTTTGGGGCTTGCTTTGTATGGCCATGGTGTAAATCCCTTTGTTAGCCTTGAGCTTTGAGCCTCATGCATGTTATGCTTGTGATTATGCGTGTGATTTGGCATCATTCCTGACATCATTTCAGAGCATGTAGTATTGTCACACTTGCATGCGTTTCACTCTTTAAGTGTTCTTGAGAGTTGTCCTCTTTGTGCCTTAATTCTTGGTCCAGTTGGCATGCATGTTTGTCTTGCATTTAATGTCATCAATTCATCATTTTGGCCACTGTTTTTGGCATGGCTGAGGTCTGTCCATCTTCGGTTTAAGCCCATTGTGTATGTGTTTTGCATGTTGTTGCATTTGCATGTTGTTGCATGCTTGTTAGATTGCATGCTATTGCATGCTTGTTCCATTTTGTTATTGTTGTATGCTTGTTGCATTGCATAACATTGTTGCATACTTGTCACATTGCATGCTGTTGCATGCATGTTAGTCTGCATGTTGTTGCATGCTTGTCTTTGCATAACATTGTTGCATTACATTTCGCATGCTTATGTTGCATTGCATAGTATCTCTATGTCACATGCATTGCATTGTATTTGGCTTGGGTATTACGCCAAACACGAGGAACGAGGAACGTTTCATACTTGAAGTGATGAAACGTGCCTCAATTCTTGGTCGCCGACCCTCTTGACCATGCATGATAGAGGTCAAGGCATTTATGTGTTTTTGTGCATTTCATTCACATTGATTTGTGCCACTCGGCTTCTTTGGCCATCATGCAACGAAATGCGTGATTGATGGCTCAAGAGTTGAGCACTACACTCCTTTGAGTCTCAAACATAATAAGGAGTGTAATTGCACAACATTTTCTTGGAAATGTATTGCCATGCCTCTGTTTGTACTCTGTTGCAGCAAAAAGAGCAGTCTAAAGGAAGAGATGGCCGATCGGCTATCTGGTATGCCGATCGGCTAACAATATTTGGCAGACAACCTCATAAGTGGTCGATGACCCTTATCCTTTGGCGGATGACCATACCATTTGGCTGATGGCCTCTCAAAGTGTCCATGAGGTGGTTCAGAAGCATCATAGAGATTTTCACAGTTTTTAGAAATCAAAAACCGTGCAAACAGAGGTAACATGAGGCATGGCAACGGATTTCCGAGCGAGGCAATCGAGCATGCATCATTCATCTTTCTGAGGCAGAGTTGTGCCAGCTCAATTCAGCTTCTCTCTTTTTCTTACTTAGTTGGTTTTTTAACTTTATTAATTTGTTTGATTAGTTAAGAGTTTTGTAATAATTAATTAGCTAGGGTAGTTAATTAACTAGTTGATTTATATTATTTATTCGGATCCTTCGTCGAGAGGGTGAATTTTGTAATAAGTGTGCGTGAGTGTGATGCATGTCTTCCAACCCCCATTTCTTTCTCCCATTTACTTTACCGCTTACGATGGTTAGTTCTAAGTCATGTTTTAATTACCATCCTTATGTTTGCATGTTTGTATCCATTCATCTGTCTTGCATGTACTGGGCTTGGCGCATCATACTAATTGCATTGTATTTTAAATACATTTACTTGAATACGTGTTCGACAACATGTCATCAAGTTGCATTTGACATGACATCTTAGAATAGCCGAGCCTATTTCTAGTTGCATTTTGCATGTGTTGCATTAGCCATCTCAACATAAACTAGGATCGTGCATTGATTACTAACAAGTTGTTGTTTTGGCTCGGAATACACTGTAAGTGTTTATACTATAGCATCCCTGCATGTGTGTTATTGATTTCCATGACAGCATGCTTTCCATGAGGCTATTTACTTAAATGATATAACTACCTGAATAGCTGTGGGTGAAGGTTGGATTGCTTGAATTGGAACAATTCATTAAAATGCGAGTTTTAAGCCCACTTGAGAGTGGCAAACTCATGTTCTCTAAGCCCACTTGAGGGTGGCAAATCCACATCTTAGCCTACTTACGAGTAGCACCTTCAAACCATTTTCAAACAAACATGAGATGTTTTGTTCCAACTTAGGCGATCTAGTCTATACTTGTATGCTGTGCGCATCACGTAGTAAGCTAGCTAATAAACTGGAATAAGAACACATGTGTTTTCAATAACAAAATATCATGCTTAGTAAAGGCCGATCTTTTTGATCGGGCAAGCGGGGGCGCTCATTGCATGACCTTCCCCTCTCGTACCCAAGTTCTCGTGCCGAGGCAACTTTGGTGATGACGGACACGTGGCCTTAGGCACGAGTCAGGATTTCGTAAATTTTCCAAAAGAAAAATATTTAGGTGGCAACTCTGTATCTAGCAAAGTAGCCTATGTTTGGCATTTCTTTGTTGAAATCAGTTTTCCAAAATGATTTGCCGGATTTGGACTCTTTGGTGATTTATCAGTCTTGCATTACACTTTGCGAGATTAGATTCAGAACCGTGACATTGAGTCTGAACTGTAGTAGCTAATGAACAAAACAAACTCCGCGCCATTCGCGCGCCGAGCCGGGTCGTTCGGGGCACGTCTACAAATATGTTTAGCCGTAATATTTTTCTGAATCTCTGAAAGGGGAGAGGAGCCTTTCCTTATATAGAAACACAAGCTTCAAGATTCTTAGACAAGCTAGAAGCTTGTTACAATCCCTCCATATGTATGGAGGATACTTTTTATGCTCACCAGCTGGCAACAAAATATCTGCAAAAGCAAAGAAATGTATGGCCGATCGACCATCAAAGGTGCCGACCGGCCATCAGTGATGCCGACCGGCCACCACTGATGGCCGATGGAAAGAGGCCCTTGGGCGCAGGGCCCGACCGATGGGTTATAGGGCAGGCTAGCAGGCCACCTCCTTCCCACAGAAACAAAACCACAAGCTCTTGGTCCACAACCAAGCACAAAACAGACAAGTTGAGAGGCTCCAAGGCAAGGCGCACAGCCGAGACCTTCAACAACTCAAAACGAACACGAGCATGGATGATCATCGAGTGTTCAAATGATGACGTCCAAGTCTTGAGGACGGTAAAAAATGGGGTGTCTACAGTTGCCCCTCTTTGACAAAACTCAAAGTCATGAGATGACGGGAGTGAATGCCAAAGCCCAAAGACGACCCATTTTTGACAAGGCCGAAGACTTAGACAAACATACGAGATAACAATACAGAGATGTGCCCGCGGGCTGGGGCAAAATGCAAATGACATGCATAATGCAGAACACAACTTATGATTGTGCAAAAAGGACTGTAATGAAGCATCTAGATGCAAATGTTATGCAAAGAAATGCTACAGCAAACTCGTACATAAGCAAGTAAATGAACACCCTACGCGCGGGAACTACAAACCGAACTACATCTCATGCAGAAAGGATGTAAGAAAAAGATGCATTCTTAACCACGGCTTACGCAGGAAAGACTAAAAGCGACTATCGGGAACACCCAAAGTCTCAAACGAAACACCTTCTAGCGTATCAAATGCAAAAGGAGAAGGACTGTGCAAGAAAGAACAGTCATCCAAACGTGTGTCAAATGCGAGAGGAGAAGGGAATCCAAATGCATATCAAACGCAAAAGGAGAAAGGCATACAAACGTGTGTCAAACGCGAAAGGAGAAAGGTACATCCAAATGCGTATCAAACGCGAGAGGAGAAAGGTACGTACAAACACGTGTCAAACGCGAGAGGAAAAAGGTACGCCCAAACTCATGGCAAATGCGAGTGGAGAAGGGTACGTCCAAACGCATGTGAAATGCGAATCGAGAAAAGTACGTCCAAACGCATGTCAAACGCGAGTGGAGAAGGATACGTCCAAACGCATGTCAAACGCGAGTGAAGAAAGGTTGCCGAATGCGTGATAGACAGCAGTCAAACTGAACTGGAACTTTCTCTTGAATGAACCGTACATACAATATCGTCTGGTTTCACCAACTTCAAATGAGCCGCACATACAATATCGTGCTTACACAAAAGAGAGATTTTGACAAGTACAATGTAGTAGGAACACATGATCAACGCTATATCAAGATACAATTTCAATACAAGATAAAAGCGTGTACATATGATGCCAATGGAAAGGTGCATAACAATGCATGGGAGATGTGCATAACAATGCAAGTGAAACGGTGCATAACAATGCTGGTGGAACGGTGCATAACAATGTAAATAGAACAGTGCATAACAATGCAACTAGAATGTGCAAAACAATGCAAGGAAAACGGTGCATAACAATGCAAGTAGAACGGTGCACAGCAATGCAAGGGGAACATGCATTACAATGCACGTGGAGTGTGCATAACAATGCAACTGAAAGGGTGCATAACAATGCAAGGGGAACGTACATAACAATGCACGTGGAGTGTGCATAACAATGCAACTGAAAGGGTGCATAACAATGCAAGGGGAACGTGCATAACAATGCAACTGAAAGGGTGCATAACAATGCAAGTAGAGACGGTGCATAACAATGCAACTGAAAGGGTGCATAGCAATGCAAGTAGAGTGTCCATAACAGTGCAACTGAAATGTGCATAACAATGCAACTAGAGTGTGCATAACAATGCAGCTAAAATGTTCATAACACTGCAACTAAAATGTTCATAGCAATGCAACTAGAACGTGCATAACAATGCAAGTGCGAGAAATGTATGCTCCATGCAACATTTAAGACACGCATTTCTTGCCAAGGTAAGAAGTGCACATTCTATGCAAGCAAGGTTAAAACATGTTCCATGCAATGTACATACTCCATGCAATGTAAACACGAATACCTATTTGACACAACGCGCATATGTTATGCAAACTCGATGATGCATGTCCGATGCAATAGTGAAAAAGGCATATAACAAATCCGAACTTCGTGAACGTGATAAAAACACTGTAAAGCCACGCATTCAAAGATAATTTTCGAATCTAGCAATATGCAAAAGGATATGAAAAAAGGATACATTTTGTGCATATCGAGTGCCGCACACGAAAAACACGGTTCTAGGTCACCACGGAGGCTGCTTAAGCTTCAAAGGGTACACTTTCCTGCACTTTCTTGAGATATGAGGGCATTAACCAACAGAACAACCCCAAACAATGGCATTGGAGGTCCATCGGCCACAAAAGGGAGCCATGGGCCACCCAGCGGCCACCAGATGAGATAATCGGCCAACAATGTGGTCGGCCAGCCAACAATTTGGCCGATCGGCCAAACATGGCAGATTCTGGGCAATTTGGTCCATTTGCCTCGGGTCTTTAAGTATAGGGTTCTGAACTCTATTCTTTCACTTTCTCAAGCCTGAAACTTCTTCCCCTTGTGCTCTAGGCCAATTTCCTCCTTCGATTCGTGCTTTATACACACTTTCAAGCGTCCCACAAAATATTTGATTGGCGAAACCCTTGAGATTTCAAACACGTTGAACCGATTGAAAAGTGTTTTTGGTGCCTCATTCTTGATTTCCATGACTTAGGGTTTGTTTCCCCCGAGTTACCCTTGATCTTCGTGCCCTCTTCTGCACTTCGACATTTTCTTCCATTTTTCACCCCTCGGGGTTGACTTTTTGTTGACTTTTGGCATTCCCACCTATTTTCCACATCTTTGACTATTTTCTCATTCTTCTTGAGATGGTGGATGACATTCCACATGATGGGGTTCCTCCAGGGATGGAGATGGATCCTGAGTTTGAGCTTTTGTCGCTTGGCATTCGACCCTTTGATCTAGCGTCTTATCACCTTGGCGTACACGTGTTGCCCCCCGACGGCATTCGCCAGTTCAGGAGATTCGCGCGAGGTGCACCAAAGGACCTCCTGTAACGCGAGCTGGAGTTACACTTATCCTACTGTGCTGCTGAGGTATACTCTTCCTCTTTACTTTCTGCAATGTAGGTCATATGTCTTGCATAGCCAATATTGCTCTTCATCTGATTAGTTCAAACACACTTGTACATCACATGCCTAGTTCATTCTGAGCACATTCATACATGATACTTCCGTCAACTCGAACATATGTACACACTGCATTTCTATCAATTCTGAACACATGCATACACTGTATTCTTGACATTGTTTTGCATCTGTTTATCTTGAACACAGGGAGATTCTCATGCCTTCCGAGGTGATGGGAACACCATTACACGAGATTGGTACATGGAGCTACCCGATGATGTTCACCACATCGTTGATGAGGCCAGTTTTGGTGTATTCTGCATGGGACTCTCGCGCCTCACTGCGAGTCGGCCTCTTCTAGGTGCTTTAGTAGAGAGGTGGTGGGACACCACCGATTCCTCTCATCTTTCTACAACAGGGGAGATGACGATGACTCCCTTCGACTTCTCCATGCTCACCGCCATATGAGTAGGGGCTGATCCGATCCCTTTCGACACTGATATGGGTGAGTGGGATGCTGCTTAGATCTTTTTGCTAGGGACTCACCCACCTCTCTCCCGACCAGGGATGGTGCGATATTCGTGGTTTGAGGACCAGTTCAGAGGGGAGACGCCGACGACCCGTGGGGAGGTCGAGCAATATGCCCAGGGGTTCTTCATGTGCTTTGTTAGCACAACTCTATTCGCCGACCGGGCGAACACCGTTGGCCTCTACCTCTTGAGTGTACTGGTAGACTTGTCTCGCATCCGGCGCTATGACTAGGGCGGCGCAGGCTTGGCCATACTGTATGGATACATGAGTTCCTCATCTCGCCGGAGCCGGGCACTTGTTAGAAGGCTACTGCAGAGCCTGGGAGGTACATCTTTCCCTTCTGCTTTACATTCCTGCTTTACATTATCTGTACACCACACACACCGCATAACACGTAATCTGCTTTACACTAGTTGTACACTGCATAAGACACTGCACATCATTCTCTGATTTCTGCTTTATCTGTATACAGCATTAGTGATAAACATAATCATTATTACCCTTTCACATTCTATAGTTGTGGGTATATGCCTACTTCCCGAGGCTTGTGCCAGAGCCAAAGGTGGAGACGCCCCCCATGGTTCCATATTCATATAGGTGCGATGTGAGATGCGAGCGGAGGTATTTCAAACCTTGCAGTTCATCTGAACTTTGCTTTATATTGCACTTTCAATAGCAGATAACAACCTATATATCCATCATTTGCAGATCACCTGGCAGCCCTGGGCAGTGCTGCCTGATGTAGTTAGAGACCGATTTATGGGTGCTCGAGAGACTTCCTGATTTTGAGTTTTGCTTGAGGGTCCGATCTGTCGATCGTGGTACTTGGGTGAACACTTTACGAAAAAGCCTTGGTTTACCTAAGTTGGTGGTTCCGATGCCGCCTCCTTCGTACATGAGGCAGACAGAGATGTACAACCCGCAGGAGATGGCCGATTTTAGGATAGGTTGCGATGTCGACTTTTTTAGGCTCGACAGCGACTACACCATCTTCATCCAGACATGTCTCATGCAGTCTCTGGCCAGTGTTCGTCGAGGTGAGAGAGAGAGAGACCTGTAGCCACAGCAGGAGGAGTAGGAGAATCCAGGGTGACCCAGGCCCATGGTAGGAGAGGTTCCCAGAGGGCGGAGTGGCCAGACCTGCCCTATACTATGACATGCTGAGGACGGGCTGGAGAGACTTATCATCTCTCCTCCCCCAACTGATCATGAGCTCGTCGGGGTTTGAGGAATGACCCCAGTATATGATGTACTTTACGTTCTATACGTTCATTTCATTTCACTTGATATCCCGCAGATTACTGATTACCTCAACACTTTTGCAGGCTTCCATAGACTACACTTAGCAGGCTTTGGAGCTGTCGGCTTTGGTGATGGGGATGCTATAGAGGATCATGGATCTACTTAGTGTTTACGGTATTCCAGTAAGTTCTTTCAACCTCCGTCCTAAAACCCTGCATAATCTGCTCCATACTGATCTGATGCATCACATTATCAATACTGCATTTGATACACTACACTCATATACCACTCACGGCACCGATACATTGAATCTCATATACTGGCCACGGCCCTCATACAGTACAATCATTCACTGTTCACGGTGTTCATATACTGCTCACAGCATTCATACACTGTAATCATATACTGCATTTGATGCCATACTCAGCTTCTCATAGCATAACTGATGCATTTGCCAAATTGCTCTTTTTAGGCCCCATTCCAGATACCAGCCACAGGGGTGCCTCAGCTGGACCTTCAGTGCCTCCCTGAGCAGCAGGGGGAGCAGGACGAGGGACCTTAACGCACAACCGAAGTAGAGCCAGGCATGCTCACACTAAGAGTAGTTCGCGAGAGCCTGCCCCAGATGATGATGAGTCTATCGAGGAGGCAGCGAGTCCACAGTCAGAGTCGCCTCAGGCTAGAGATGAGGCTGGAGATGGTTCGGGTTCAGACTCAGGTAGCGGAGCTAACGGCGGTAGTTCTGGGCCTTCGTCGAGGAAGAGGACGAGGAGGGCTTCCCACTCTTGAGGCGACTAGCGCTGATTCAGATGTTTTGTTTTTGCTTTATTTCTCTTTTTTGCCTGTAGTTTTTGCATATTGTACAGCCTCGGGCAGTTTTATGTTCTTTAAAACTTTGTGCTTTTGCAAGGAAGAAACCATGATGGAATGAAAATTGCCTTTTGATTGAAAAAGTGTTACATTTTATATTCTAAGCATCACATCGCATCGCATCACACAACATGTAAATGAGATTGAATTTTGTTTGAAAACTGCACACTCGAATTGCAATGTCTTAATCAGGTAGTGAACCAACTGACAACTGAAAGAACAAAACAACTCGATAAGCAAAACCAGGACTTGACATGCTAACCAAATGTGAATATAAGCAAGACAACAACTTAACAATCAATGCAAAATACAACTCGATAAACAAATGCAAAAACTCGATAAACAAATTGAAGTAACATAGGCACGACTTTGCAAAATCGTCACAAAAAGCATTCGAAGTGGAACAAGACACGGGTTCTCAACACTTCCAACACATGGAAAGCGCAGGGAACAAAGGAAGGGCCTTCAGCTAAGGTGGGAGGCCATCGGCCACAATAAAGAGTTATCAGCCACAAGAACTAGCTGATCGGCTATAAATATGGTCGGTCGGCCATTAAATTGGCCGGTTGGCCATCAATGCAGAAAGTGCCCAGATTGTTGCCACCTGTCTTCCATTCAGCACCTTATCTTTTACAAAAACCCAGCTTCGTAGTTTCTCCATTTTAACTCTATTTTTGCCCCAAATGGAAGTATTTCTTGTCCAAAATCTCACAAATTGGATTGCTAACTTGGATGGCTCGAAAAAACTAATTTTTTGGGGCTTCAGAATAAATGCACTATTCACGTTGAGCCGCGCTCCGCTGCATTTTACGTTCTTCCATGCCGCGGCTAGGTGTTGGAATCCGGTAACTCATGTTTTTAGCTTTGGAAGACAAGAGATGTGTTCCACTTTCGAAGACTTCCAAGCTTTGATGGAGTCCGAGCGTGAGGCAGAGATCTTGCCCCAATTCCGTTTTGGCCACATCCAAACCTTAGGACGGATGTACGGGCTCACTTTGCATGACGCTCGGTCTTTGATTCACGACGGAGAACTGGACATTCTGAGTCTGATTCGTCGATTTTCTGATGCTGGTGACCGCAGCGATCATCACTGGCAGGGTTTTCGGCGACATGCACTTTGCTTGTGCCTGTTGTCTCATTTCTTACTTGCCCCAGGCTCCGGTGGGTCTAGTGTTCGTTTGATTGAGGTTGCCCAGGGCTTGAAAGAGGGCAAGAGCTGTATTGCCATGGCACTAGCTGAGACATTGATGGGTTTGGATGCTTTCCATCGCCGAGAGACGACTAGATTCGCGGGGAGTCCACTGCTGCTGCAGGTAATGTTTCTCTCCCTACTCACATGTGTATTCCTCACATCACTCGACCCTCAGGCTCTATTTTTCTCTCAAAACCCTTTTCTCACTTTCTCTCCACGTGCACCTCTCTATTCTTTAATCTCTCATTTTTTATCCATCCCCAGATATGGTTGATGGATAAGTTAAAGGTTGTGTACTCATGCCCAGTATATTCAGCTCGCGGCTATTTCTTCCGGTGACATCTAGTTGATGTCCCTGATGAGGGATGGTGGTCCGAATGGATGTGCAGTCTGTCCGCTGTCAACATTGCTTGGTGCTGCCCCTGGCTTAATCTGCCGGCGATGAGTTACAGCATGTCTCACCAGCCGGGCATTCAGCTGATTGGCCTGACACACTGTGTCTTTTACTTCCCATTCCGATTTTGACGCGAGTTTGAACATGATCAGACTTGCCCGTAAGATGGGGTAGAGTACCCTGCTGCATTTCCCATCCGAGGCTCACGGCTAGCTCGGTATGCCACAGCATGGAGGACGAGAGAGCTTCTGGTCCCCGCTCCCACTTTCAGTTGCACCCTTTCCAGTGAGTGCATAGCTTGGCTTGATGAAGAGACGCAAGTTGGGCCTACTTTGGCATTAGAGGCTTCCACAAGCTCCAGGAGGGGGCGCAGGAACACCTGACTTAACTATGCCCCAATTTATTGTTTTAATCTGTACTTTCAAGTTTTCTTATGAATGTAATAAAAGCAACTTCAATTTGTATTCGAGAGTAGGAGAACTATGTACTGAAATCAATGTAATTGAAGGTTGTGGGTACTGAAAGTTTTTCGTTTGGTCAAAAAATGGTCTAAGTTGTAGAAGATTAATTTGAGCAAAATCAACTTTTATTAAAACTTTTCAAAATCATTTTCGATATGGATCACAACTGGACATGCCCCAGATCTATCACTGAGATGTACAACCCCGGATCCAACAACTGGAAAGTTGCCCCTGGTCTGAATAGCACTGCACTGGAGATCACAACCGAACTCTTGAATGCAGAATGGACAAAGATGACCAATATGATCACATGGACAAAGTGGATTAGGAAGTGTTTATGGCTGGACATCAGAATGAAGTTGCCTACGTATCCCAAAGATGAGAATCAAGCCTTATGTAGCTCGGTTATGGTACACTCAGGTATTTAACCTCTCCTTTTGCGCTCTAACTTTTGCCAAGGCCGTCCTTCCAGGTTTTCAACCTTGCGAGCTATGTTTTTCTTTTCTTTTCAATTCTTTTCATTTTCTTTTCATTCTTTTTTTTTTCTTTTCTTCTTTCATTTTCTTCATTTTTTTCTTTTCTTTTTCTCTTGCTCTAACTTTTGCCTGGGTCGCCCTTCTGGGTTTTCGGCCCAGCGAGCCTCTCAAGGGTAAAATGTAACTTTGTCCATGTTAATCGGTTTGAGATCTCGAAGCCATCTGAATCCAGGAGAATGGATGCTGTTTGCTAATGATGTAGAAGTCCATCCAATGGGAGCTGAATTCGCCCCTAGTGTTGTGGATAGGAACTTGATTGTCCTTCAGCAAAAATTTTCTTCTTTCCTCTCCTCTGGGATTTGGCTTTCTTGCCAGTCTTCATTGGTTTGCGGAATGACCCATCTTTGAATCTTTGAGCACACCTGACATTTTTGCCCCTAGTTCAAGGTCTACTTCTGATCTAGCTTGACAAGCTTCCTTTGATCAATCTGATCTTCTGGATCTGACTTTCTTGCCCCTAGTTCGAGGGTTGCTTCAAATCTGGCCTGGCTAGCCTCCTTTGTGGTTGACCATTGAACATTCTGAATCCAAGTTCAAGGTTTGAAAGCAAAATGGGTTGAGTCTTGTGGCTGAGAGTGATCCTATGCTACACAATCTCAAGAGCGATTCCACACAGGTCTTCGCAGGATCGCACAAAACATTTTTTGAAATATTTTAAGAAAGCGACTAGTCGCTCACGCTGAAGACAATGTTGAACCAATCTAGATCAAGCTGGGACCCTTCCCAGTACTCACATTAACAAGCATGATTTCATTCATTAAGGGCTTAGCACGCCTCTCTTTCTCTCAGTTGATCAAATTTTTACAAATCCTAAGGAATTCCTTCCTCTTTGTTTTCACCACAGTGTTAGAAAAAAAGTTTTGAAAAACTTAGGTCAATGCAATGATTTTAAGGCATAGAAAAGACACAATTTTGGTCAAATACAACCATTTCATTTAGAACTTCTGGCATAACTGGCTCCAAGGTAAAAATAAACACAAAAGGGTGAAAATCACTACTGTTTCATTCAGGTCTTCTAGTGCAACTGGCCCTATGGCAGAAACAGACTAAAAAAAAAGAGTGTAAAAGACCAACCTGAAAAGACAGTGATGTTCGAGGGAACACCCTCGAAATCACCCGACTCTAATATAATAAGATTGACTCGATACAACAAGACAGACGCAACTGACTCAGTACAAGAAGACTAACTCAATACAAGACAACATAACTGACTCAACACCCAAGTCAGAAAGCACAACAACTAGCATTTTCACATTGCTCAAAATAGTGCGTGCCATCCTCAAATCTAGAGTAAACTAAGCGCCATCCGCAGGTGGTTCATCCCCCAATCACATAGTCACATTATCCCCTAAGTTCACTGATCCAATGCCGATAGACTTTGCAGATCCTGGTGCGACGATGACCTTGTTGTCAATCAGATCATGTATTTCGTGGCGAAGATGAAAACACATGTTAGTGTCATGACCGGCTTATTGATGAAAGGTATAGTACTTGACCGGATCATGGGAGGAAGGAAGTTTATTCGAGAGAGGCTGAGGTTGAAGGGGTTTGAGATGGACTTGTCCAACGAGGATTTGGAAGGCTTTGGACAAAGTCATATAGAGGGGCTGGAAGACCCTTTGACCTTGGGGTGGGTACTTCGAGATTTGTGGAGTTTTACTGGATGCACCAGCAAAGGGATTGGTAAGTGCTGACTAGGTTTGTTGATTTCTTCCGAGTACGGGATTAGAGCTGAAAGGAATATTCCTAGTACGACAGCCCTTCTCTCGGCTTGCCCCTTGATTCAAACTGCTCTCATTCTGAGTGGTAAAAGTGTCGTCCACAACCTTTGCAACAACTGCAACCACTTGTTGTTTGTTCAGCCCTTCGGCTTTCAAAGCCTCAACAACCCACTGAAGGTGGTCATGGGGACCAATGCCTGCCCATACCTTGTTCTTACCACGTGCCTCCACTTTGCTAAGGGATTGGCCTTCTTTCAATGCAACCCGTCCCAAGATTTGGAAGCCTTTTGGCATGAAACTTTTAGCATGTGATGTTGTCGATGATGGAGCCAATGTCCCAGAGGCCAGATCTATCACAGTTCTCCGAAGATCTTCAATCATTCTCATTAGCTCAGAAGTAGTGGGTTCACGGGTTTGAGATGGTTGGGGTTCAGGTGCACCCATCATGCATAAGTCCATGCTGACTGGGATGAACACCTCAGGCTTGGGTAAATGGGCTGGGGTGATGTATATGTTGGGGTGATAGGTGGATGGCAGTGTATAGATTAGATTGAGATGGAAAGGTGACGGGTCAGTACTAGCCCGAGGTCCTTTTGGTGAAGTTATGGTCTCTTCGTTAATAAGATCCTAAATCTTATGACAGAGGCGATGCAACGGTTCATATCATGACCGTGTTGTTGATGATAGACACAGTATTTAGTTGGGTCATATCTTGGTGGAAGAGGATTTGGAAGGGATTGGGGTTCTAGGAGTTCTAGATGCCTTTCTTCTCGCAAAATTTTCAAAGCTTGAGAGAGACTCATGTAAAGAGGATGGAATTTTCGGGCTTGGGACCGATTTGAAGTGGCTGGTTTTTGGCCATTAAGGGAAGTGGTGATAGAGTTTACTTCTGAGCATTTTGCAGCAGTACTACCATCAGTAGTAGCATTGGAACTGCGAATAACATTCTTCTTCAAAGGCTTATTATCTTCCACAAAGATCCCTTGTTTGATGGCATTCTCGATTTGAACCCCCATTTCATGAAGGTTTGGAAAGGTAAACAGAGGTAAAACAATCATCCTTTGCAGCAACTTGCTATTCAAATTTCAAACAATCATCCTGATTTGATCTTTGTCGAAAAGCCTTGAAGTTGCGACCCTTCCGAGAGGTAAATCGGAGGTCGCGTTTGAGTTGTTCTCTTCGAGGCTTGCACTTATTTACTCAGCGTTTTGCTTCAAACATGCTTTGAAGTTGCACTTGTCCTGCATTGTTATCCACACTATTTGCATTGTTGTGCACGTTCCACTGGTATAGTCATGCACCCATACTTTACTAACGTCGTCACGCATGTTTCTCTTGCATTGCTATGCACTTTTCCATCAGCGTCGTACGTATCCGCGTTCGATATATCGTTGAACATGTGTTGCTAACTATATTGTACATGTTAAGTTTCTCTCTTTTACAGGCACGATATTGTATGTACAGTTCATTCGAGGCTGGTGCAACCAGACGATATTGTATGTACAGTTCATTTGAAGCTGGTGCGACCAGACGAACTGAATGGTACTGTATTCTCCGTGTGAGACGTAGCGAGAATTGTATAATTCTCTTACTTTTTTACTGCATGAAATGTAGTTTGATTTGCATTCTTGCTTAAAATTGTTGCATTTATTGTGTATATTTGCTTCATTACAGTTTTCGTTGCATGATCATAAGTTACGTTCGGCTTCTTGCATTGTTACTTCCATTTTGCCCCTGTCTGCGGACACATTTCTTTGTTATCTTGCCTGTTTGTCTAAGTCTCCAGCCTTGTCAAAAATGCGTCGTCTCTGGGGTTTGACATTCACTCCCGTCACTTATGACTTTCGAGTTCTGTTAAAGAGGGGCAACTGTTGTCACCCCATTTTTGACCGACCTTAAGACTCAGACGTCATCAATTGAGCACTCGGTGATTGCGCATGTTGTACTCGTTTAAAAGTTTCGGGGTTTTGGCTGAGAGCCTTGCCTCCTGGCCTCTGAACTCTTTTGTGCTTCGGCTCAGTCTGAGGACCGAACTCTGTTTCTCTTCCCAGAGGGAGGGAGAGGTCTTGTAGACCATCTCTCAGTGGTCGTAAACTACTTTTCGTGATCGTAGGCCACTGTTCCCATTTGGAGACTAGTTTCCAATTTTCGGAGCCTTCGGTCGCGCGCCTCGGCTCGGGAGCGCTTAACATTCTCCGTTTGACACGGTTTTGGGAACACACCTTGTTTCCTCTGTCTAGAGGGACACTGTGGTCCGAGAGACCACTTTTGTGGCCGTACGCCACTTTTGGTGCTCAACAGCCAGTTTTTGGGGCACCCGGTCGTGCGCTTTGCCCCCGAACTCTCGTTTTGCATCCGTGTTGGTTCATTTTTGGCATGAACCTTGTTTTCCTTGTTTGGGAGGTGGTACAACGGTGGGAGACCACCTTTTCTCCTTGGAGTCCACTTTCTCCCCGCCAGCCAGTTTTCTTGCCGGGAAGCTAGTTTTCTTGGTCTTTGGGCCACATTTACTCATCTCCCACCACACCACTAGCTTGCTTTCAAAGTGGAGACCACCATTTGCCCTGGCAGACTAGTTTTTATCTGGGAGACCACTTGACCTGGTCGGCTGACTAGGGGAAGTGGTCAGCCGACCACCTTATCTGGCCGGCCAGCTTCCTCATGTTTTGTCTGTCTGAGTGCATGCCAGATGTGCCAGCTGGAAGGCACAGACTGTATCCTCCATACATGTGTATGGAGGATCTTGAGCCTTGTTTTTTATCTTCTTGAAGAAGCTTTGGCCTTGTTTGTCTATCAGAGAAGCCCTCCCCCTCCTTGCACCGGGTTCAGATTTTGGTCTAAGGCAAAAGACATATCTCTCTCTCTATATCTCTACATTTTTGCCCTAAAGAGTGTGTTATTCTTAGCCTTTCGCACCACACCTCATAGCCTAACACCCCACCATTGTTACTAAGTTCTTGGTGGGTTTTGAGAGGTCTCAAAGAGCTGGTTTTTGGTCCCAAAGTTGGCTGGCTTTGCTGAGCTTCAAGGGGAATCACTTTTCCCTCTTTTTAGCATTATTTTGATCCTTCTCTTAGCCTAATTTTCATGCTTATTTGAGCTTTGTTGTCAACTGAAAAAAGGTTCATATTTAAGTGATTTTCATGTTTGTTTAAGGATCTTTTGGTGTTGGGGGTCATCTACTCTCTTGCATGCTCTATTTAGCCTTGTTTTGTGGAATGCCATAAGGCATTCGAGCTTGTCCATGCTTGGCCTTCCTACCAATGAAATCTACTGGATTTTTAGTGGTGTGAATGTGGCTTTGAGGGCCTAAATCGGAGAGGGGTGACCCTCTCTCTTGTTGTCATGTTTACTAGCATTTTTGGCCTACCAAAGTAGCATATGTTTATACCATTTGGAGGCCTAGTTCAAGAATGTTTTGGCGACTTATAGGACCTTCCTACACTCTGACGATGGCTGGTTTGGTCCCCTTTTGCTTGCTTTTAGCATGTGTAGAGTAACCCCTTTCATGGCTTATCAAAGGAGCATGTCATTCTTGCATGTATTGGTCTTGTTTCAGTGGGTTTTTGGCCATCATTCAGCATGCCATGACTCTGTTTTTTCTTGGTTTGGTAGTCCTTTACATGCTTCATATGCTTGTAGTGTAACTCATGTTCACTAGCTCACAATGCATGTTGTTTTGGCCCTCTATTCTAGCATCTTTTGGCCACACTTCAAAATGATTTTGTTCATATTTTGGGCTGCCTTAGCTCTGTCTTGAGGCCTCTTGGTCGAAAAATGCTAGCCATGCATACTTGTTGTGTAATAGCATTGACTAGCTTTGAGTTTGGAGGTCCCTTGCATGCTTAACTTGAGCTATTTGCATGTTTAAGCATCATTGAGCATCACATTTCAGAGCTTATAGGGGTTCTACACTTCTATATTTTCCATGCTTTAAGTGCTCTTTAGAGTTGTGCATTTATGCCCTATTTGCGAGCCATTGCATGAGCTTCACTTTTGTGCCTTTCAAGCCATCATCCCAACCCAATTTGCTACTGTTTTGGGCCTGCATAGGGTCTGTTTGGGGTTGTTTTCATCATTTGAGCATCGCTTTGCATGCCTATAGTGTAATGCCCTTCAGTAGTTTCAATGCTTGAGCCGTTCAACATGCATTGTGTGAGTTGTTTGCACGATTCGGAGCCATTTTGTATGTCATTTCAGAGCTGGAACATGTGTCATTGTATGCCGTATTTCATCCTTTCAATACTTTTGTAGAGTTGCATTTTGTGCCCTTAAGCTTGGTCCATTGCATTGTGCATGCTTGCATGTGTTTTGTGCCTTAGTTTCATCATGTTTGGCCATTGATTTGGGTGTGGCTGAGGCCCATTCATTTTGGTTTAAGTCCATTTTTGCATTGAGTATGCCATTGTATTCCATAGCGTTGAGTATGTCACATTGTCGCATGATTAATCATTGCATTGTGCATGCCTTGATTCATTTCATTTTGTATGTTAGTCCCTAGATGCATTGTGTATGCTAAGTACCACGTGCATTGAGTATGCCATTGTTTGTTAGTTCATAGCATTATGTATGCTAGTTGCGTGTTTGCATGTCATCCTTTGCATGTTTGCATCACTTAGTTGCATAGCATTAGGATTGCATGCTAGAGTTGCATTTGTGCATGCCATGTTTGTTGCATTGTGTTTGGGATAGGAGTTAGCCCGAACACGGGAAATGAGGGACGCCTCATATTCAAAGTGACGAAACGTACCTCGATTCCTGGTCACCGACACTCTTGACTACACGTGATGGAGTTTAGGCATTTATGTGTTCGTATGTGGATTCATTCTATATTAAGTTGTGCAATTAGGTTCCTCGGCCATCATGCATTGAGATGCGTGATTAGTGGCCCGAGGATCGAGACCTACACTCTCTTGAACTTGTATAATGATGGGGAGAGTGGTCGTGCACACACATGTTGAAAATACCTTGCCATGCCTCTCTCTTGCTCCTTGTTGTAGAAAACCAAAAACCAGAGGCAGAAGCTGGTCGGCCAACCAGCTTTTCTGGCAGGCCGACCACCCCTTTTGGTTTCTCCTATAAAAGGTGGTCGGCAGGTGGTCTCCAAGGCCAATAGCTGGTCGGTAGCCTTCCCACAGATTCCCAGTGTGGAGTTTTAGCCTTTTGGAGCCTTGTACCGTGTTCTGAGGTCAATTGCAAACAAAGGCAAGCCGGGGCAACGTGATGGATTTCCCAACAAGGCGACTTGAGCATGCATGCATCCTTTATCATTCAAGGTAGAGCTGAGGCAGTCCACATTCATATAGTTTGCATGCTAGTTTAATTGCTTACTTAGTTAGTTTGTTAATTAATTAGAGTTGTGTAATAATTAGCTGTAATTTATTATTCATTCTGGTTGTGTAATAACTAGCTTAATTAGTTTGGCTTAGATTAGCTAGTTGGTGTTGTATTATTTATTCGGACCCTCCGTCGAGAGGGCCAACTGTTGTAATATGTGTGCGTGTGTGTGATCCATGTCTTCCAACCCCTCATCTTTCTCCCTTTTATTTACCAGCTTATGATGGTTAGTTTTAGGGCATGTTTCAATTAGCATCCTTATGCTCCCATGATTGCATCTATTCATCTGTCTTGCACACACCAGGCTCGGCGCATCATACTAACTGCATTGTATTTCAATTCCAAGTTCAATACATGTTGTCTGTAACATCTCATGTGCCATTTTAGAATAGCCGAGCCTATCTTAGTTGCATCCTGCATGTGTTGCATTAGGCATCTAAGCATGGTTAGGATTCATGCATGATTTCTAATTAGCTTCTTTCTTTGGCTCGGAGTACTCAGTGAGTGTTTATTCTTTAGCATCCTTGCATGTGTGTGAGTGACGGCCATGATAGCATGCTTGCCATGAGGCTAACTACTTATGTGATATACTTGCCTGAATGCCTGTGGGTGAAGGTTGGATCACTTGAATTGGATCAATTCATTGAAATCCGTGTTTTAGCCTACTTACGAGTAGCAAACCTCAAACCATTTTCCAAACAAACGGATATGCGATGCTTTGTTCCAAATTAGGCGATCTAGTCTATACTTGTATGCTGTGCGCATCACGTCTAAATTCTAGGCTAATAAACCGGAATAAGAGCACATATGTTTTCAAAAATAAGATATCATGTTTAGTAATGGCCGATCTTTGATCGGGCGAGCAGCGGTGCTCATTGCATGACCTTCCCCAATCGTACCTATGTTCCTGAGCTGAGGCAACTTTGGTGGTGACAGACACGTGGCCTTAGGCATGAGTCAGGGTTTCCTAAATTCTCCTAAAATAAAATATTTAGGTGGCGACTCTGTATCTGGCAAAGCAGTCCATGTTGGGCACTTCTTTCTAAAAATCTGTTTTTCAAAATGATTTGCCAGATTTGGACTCTTTGGTAATTTTTCAATCTCGTATTACACTTTGCGAGATCAGATTAAGAACCGTGACATTGAGTCCAAACTATAGTAAGCCTAATGGACAAAACGGGATTTTCCCAGGATGTTCGGGGACGTCTACAACTATCTGTCCCTTATGACCCAAGTATATACATCACCTTTATCCACCTACCCAACCCGGCATTGTTCATCCCGGAAAGCACAGACTTGTGCATGATGAGCGCGTCCATATTCTAACCCGAGCCTATGGTGGTGACTATGGTACATGAAGGCAGGCTAGCTTCGGTCAGTTCAGTGCCTGAGGGATCCGTGGACTTATTTGAGGAGAAATACAACCCATTTTAGTGTAGTCACCCCATTTTTGTGCCCACCAATCAGGCCAAACCAGAGCTGGTGTTGCCAATAGGAATAGAGCTTAGTGTAGTCCGGGAGGTGTAGACACCCCATTTTTGACCGCCCTTAAGACTTGGGCACTACTGATGGTTTGCTCGGTGTTGAGAGATGTGCATGGCAAAGAATCAGTTTCTTCGGCTAGAAGAGAGGCAAATCTTTCAAAACACTTCGTTTAGGGTTTTGGAGTTGAAGAAAAGAGGAAAGCAGAGGAGAAAACTAGCTTGGGAGAAGTTCGGCATGAATCCGGGTAGAAGCGAGTCGAGCAGCCCTCGCTGAATCGGGCTTATCTGTCTGTACACTTGGATTTTAGCTATGGGGCCACCACCATCGGAAAGCTTACTTTCGGGACTTGATTTTGCACTCAATAATCTCCTAGAGCCAAGTCGGGGTGGGGGAGATATGATCAGTTGAAGTCGGGCATCATCCCGGTTGGATCGAATCTGCGCGGCTTCACGGAAAAGGGCATAACTTTTTGCACAGGAGGAATTTTGATGCAAGGTTTGCGCCATTCGAAAGCTAACTTCCGGGGTTTCAATTTGGACACCAATCGGCAGTTTTTGAACCTTACCGGCCATCCACCGGCACTATATTTATCCGGCTGGCAATTTATTGTGCCGACCGGCACTTTATTTTGCTGACCGGCATTTTTTTGCTAGCCGACGACCTTCCGGAGCATTCTACAGATTGAGTGGATTCCAGCTGTGCCAGCTGGAATGCACAGAATCGATCCCCCACGCACATGTGTGTTTGTTTTGCACCTTGTGAGTCTTTGAACCCCTTAACCTTCTAGAAGCTTGAACCCTTTGGCCAAGCTTCTTGGAGAAGCTTGGCCAGCTGTTTTAGCTTCCTCTAGAAGCGTTGCACCCCCCTTGAACCCCTTGGCCCCTTTGAAGCTTGTCTTAGAAGCTTAGCATTGCTTATATAAGCACCTCTCCTCCTCCTTTGTTTAGGTTAGAGATTTGAGGCAAAAAGACCAGAGATATACCACATATATCTGATATACATACATACAAACCTCCATCTCTCTCCATATCTCTCCCATTCAACCATCAAACACCCTTGTTCTTGGGCCATTTCTTCATCAACTCATAGCACAAGGCATCCAATGCCCATTCCAGTAGCTTGAGGCTGTCCTCCAGAGGTTGAAAGCTCCTAAACTCAGTCCAAAGGTTGCTAAAGATTGGTTCTACAAGGGTGAGTCTCATTTTCCCTCTTTTGTGCATTTTTTTGGCCTATATCTTAGCTCCTTGTGGTTACATCTTTGGGCTCCGACCCAAACTTCAAATCATCATATTTTGAGGTCCTCTTCATGTTTGATTGAGGACCGCTTGCTATTTGAGGACAGTAGCTTGCACTTGCTTCAATATCCTCCTTGAATGCCATAATCTTGCATAGAATTTTTGTCTTGTGTGTGATCTGTTTTAGAGCCTGATGTAAACTGAAAATAGGCTTATTTTGAGCCCCTCTTCAACATTGAAGAAGGGCTCAACACTGTTTGGGACTTCCATGTTGTACTTCCCTTTATATCCTCTTTTTGGTCCCATTTTTGTATGTCTTGGCAGCCCCTGATGTTGCTGTTTTTGGACCTTGGTCCGAACTAAAAGTGGATTTATTTTGACCTCCTGAACATGTTTTATTAAGGGTATTTTCTTGTTTGGTAAATGGTTTGTATACCTCATGTTATAGCCACTTTTGAGCCTCATTTTTGCATTGCATTTCTAATATATTTTTATACTGTTTTTGGGGCTACCATAAACTGTAAATAGTCTTATTTTGGGTCCCTCTTCAACATTGTTGAAGGACCCTAACCTGTTTGGGGCCAGCACCTATGAGTTCCTTTTTAATCTCATGTTTAGGGCCATTTTTTTGCATGCCATTTTAGCCCTATCTTTGCTTGCTGTTTGGCCATGTCATAAACTGTAAAAATGCTTGTCTCAGAGCTGTCTTGCTTCTGTCTTCATGCTCCATGTCCATATTGTGCATGCTTTGTATAGCTGTAAGCCATTTCGGGTGCCAAAAGTCCATGTTTCGGGACTATTCCATGCATCGGGTGTGTTTTCGCCTCATTTCGGGGCTGTTTTCCCCCACATTTCAGTGCTGAAATCCCATTGGCATGTTTGCATGTCATTTTCCATGCCATTGCATTGCATATGCCATTGCCTCGGTTTGCGTGCCCGTGTGCACGCATTTCGAGGCACTTCATTTTCATCCATCTGCCTCTTATGTGAGTGTGGCTGAAGCTCTCTCATGTTAGTATAAGTCCATGTTGCATTCTATATGCCGTTTTAGCCATTGCATTATATATGCCATTGCCTCGGTTTGCGTGCCCGTGCTCACGCATTTCGAGGCACTTCATTTTCTTCCATTGGCCACTGTTTTGGGCCTAACTAGAGCTGCCTAATTCATGTTTAAGACCATTCTTTGCTTATTTGCATGCTCACCTTGCATGTTTGCTTGTATCGGCATGTTGCATCCTTAGCTCGTATGCCTAAGTTGCATTGCATCTTGCATGCATCACCTTGCCTCTTGAGATGAGTATGATAGAGGTTAGGCCTCCTTGTGTGTTTATTTGGTTTGCATGCATTTTGAAATTGAAGTTGCACACTTGATTCTTTGGGCCATCATGCATGGAAATGCGTGATTGGTGATCCGAGAATTGGGGCACATCCTCCTTTGAGTCATTAACATGATAAGGAATGTGATGGGTGCATAAATTGCTTGAATTGCATTGCCATGCAAGATTTTGCCCTCTGCTGCTGTGAGTTGCAGGTTCTGCAGGAATTCATTGCCGGCCGGCAGTATTTAGTGCCGACCGGCAGTAAATCGATGGCCGGTGGATCTATTTTGTGCCGGTGACTAAATGCTACTGCCGGTGGAAATTTTGCTCAGCCGATGATATCCCCCAGTGTCCTGAGAGGCATCCCTGAGACTTTGGCAGTTTTCAAAGGAGCAGAGCAGGGAAAACAGAGGCAAACTATGCATGGCAGTGCAATTCCGAGCCAGTCCCGAGCATGTGTTGCATCTGGCCCTCGCCCAAGGCGGCTTACCGTTTTTCTTTAGTTTAGTTAATTTGTTAATTAATTAAGCAATTTGTAATATTTAATTAGCTTGCGTAGTTAATTAATTTGTATTATTATTTTGGTCCCTCCGAGTGAGGGCGTGTCTGTAATAAGTGTGTGTGCGTGGTGTGCATGTCTTCCAACCTCCACTTCTTTCTTCCCTTTTATTTACCTGCTTATGATGGTAGATTAGGGCACATTTATTTTAGCATACCTTATGCTATGCATGCGTGCATTCATGCATTTGTTGACATGCACCGGGCTCGGTACATCATACAAACTACATTGTACTTTTCAATTCCAAATTGAATACATGTTACTTGTAGCATTTCATATGCCATTTTAGGGTTAGCCGAGCCTGTTTAGATTGCATCTTTGCATGTGTTGCATTAGCCATTTTTAACATGAACTAGGATCATGCATATGATTACTGACTAGTTTCTGTTTTGGCTCGGAGTACTAGGTAAGCTTTTATGCTTTAGCATATCGCATGCGTGTGAGTGTTGCCATGACAGTATGATTACCATGAGGCTAGCTGCTTATGTGATATAACTGCTTGAATGCCTGTCGATGGAGGTTGAATTACCTAAATTGGAATAATGCATTTAAACTGTGAGTTTTAAGCCCACTAGATAGTGGCAAAATCATCTTTTCTAAAAGCCCACTTGAGGGTGGCAAAATCTGCATTTTAGCCTACTTGCGAGTAGCAAACCATTTTCAAAACAAACATGAAATGTTTTGTTCCAATTTGGGTGATTTGGTCTATACTTGTTTGCTGTGTGCATAACATAGTAATTCTACGCTAATAACCGGAATAAGAACACATAAAGTTTTCAAAATCAGATATCACGGTTAGCAGAGGCCGGTCTTCGGACCGGGCGAAAGGGGGTGCTCATAGCTGACCTTCCCCAATCGTACCCTAGCTCCCGAGCCGAGACAACTACGGTGATGACGGACATGTGGCCTTCGGCACCGAGTCAGGGTTTCCTAAATTCTCCCATAAAAAATATTTAGGTGGCGACTCTGTATCTGGCAAAGCAGTCCATGTTTGGTACTACTTTTTCAAAAATCTATTTCTCAAAACGATTTGCCAGATTTGGACTCTTTGGTTCAGATTAAGAACCGTGACACAAATTGAGTCCGAACTGTAGCATGAGGCCCCCTCTGCGGGCGCGTCTACAGGAGGATAGACCAAGCCAAGGATTGGATGACTTAGCCAACCTCGAGGAGGACATCAGCAATCTACAGTTCTTCGATGAACAAGATCTGGGGAGTGTACAGATTGACTAGTTTGATATGAACAGATCAGCGGATAATTTGGGGTGGCTCAGTGATGAACCGGATGTGGATGAGGGGTCTCAACCAAAGCTGGAACAAATAGAAGCAGGAACTGCTACAACGGCCGGAACGGTCGATAACAAGGAGAAGTTATCGGAGAGCATCGATACAAAGCATTTTGCTCAAGAATTGAGTAGTGTTAGTATAGTTGATACAAAGCAAGAGGCCGCACTAAAGTAGTTTAAATGGGAAAGAACTGAGAATAGTCAGAAAACTGGGAAAGCCAAAGGCCCTGCGGGGACTGATTATGATGTGGATTTGGGAATACTTACAGCAGAACCGGACAGTCACTTGTGGGTTGCGGGAGGAATGTGGTGGGAAGATGATGATTTGCGTCTTGCCCACGCTGATGAACATTGGGGACAAAACTTGTCGGACAATACCTGGTATACTAAGGAAGTGGATCACATGACTAGGAGCGGACAGTACTTCAAGTCCCTACACTTGGACCGACCAGAAGCATCTCGAATGGATAAGGAAACTGAAAAACAGAAAGAGAAACTGTTAGAGAAAGAAAATGTACTGAATCAGCTGAAGAAGATTCAGGCGGACATATCTATTTGGGGGTTGCTCATGGCTTCGTATGTACATCGGCAAGTAGTATTGTCTACCATAGATAAGGCCAAGCTATCTATTGATACAACTTCAGAACAGTTAGTGGGACTGGTCTTCCCGGGAGGAGCTTCACCGACTTTGACCTTCACTGATAAGGAAATGCTGGTCGAGGGCTCTAAGCATAACAAACCGCTATACATCTCAGTTGAATGCAGAGAGAAGTGGGTGCCCGTTGTATTGGTTGATACTGGGTCTACAATCAATGTTTGTCCGTCACGCACAGCCTATGCTATTGGCTTGAAGCCAATAAACTTTGTACCTACGACCCTGGTGATATGGGCTTACGACAACACGAGTAGAGAGGTGATGGGAACAGTTCAGATCAGAACATAGGTTGGCCCAGCACAACAGGATATCAAGTTTCATGTCCTAGATGCTCTGGCTAACTTTAACTTGCTGCTTGGACGGCTGTGGCTGCACCAGGTAAAAGTTGTTTCTTCCACCTTGTATCCGATGCTGATGTACCCTCTTGGAAAAGGAGTAGCCATTGTTTTTGGGAACTCTTCGATACACCCTCCGCTAGAGGTCACTACACCAATACTGGAGATTGTACACGGTAACGAGGATGTTTTCTTGTCTAGTTTTACCTTGGCTGAGGCTCAATTGGTGCGAGATATCTTAGCTATTGATGAAGGGTTGTACGTTAGTGCGCAATCAGTCTGCCTCATAAATAAGCTACAGCATGTACCTGGGATTGGATTAGGAAAGAGCAGAAGGGCGTTACCGCACTGGCCGAAGTGCCACATAACCCTCATACCTTTGGCTTGGGCTATACACCAACCAAAGAGGACTGGGTGAGAAAAGGAAAGAAAATGGCAATAAGAGCCAAAGCAAAACAAAGCAAAGTGGGAAGGACTATGAGCTTGTACATAGACCATTTCGGGGAACCCTGAACAGCTGCTTTGTTCGGGAGGGGGAGGACTTCCCATTTTACAACTTTCCTGTGCCATGGTTGAACTCTGAGAAGCGGCGTTTGGCCGACTTTGAGATTTTCTTCGACTTACAGCTGCAAGAAGATGAAGCCATAAAGGAATAGATTGATTTACCTACTGAGGCAGAACAGAGTACAAGGGATGAGTCCAACAACAATGAACGTGAGACAGGAGCAACGCTGGCTTGTGTTGACACCCCATTTTTGACCGTCCTAAAGACTTGGACGTAATTGATTGACTGCTCGATGATTGCGCATGTTTGTGCTCATTTGCAGTCCTCGGGGTTATCGGCTGCACGCCTTGCCTCTGATTCTCTCAACTTTTTTGGTTTTGTGCTTGTTCTAAGCTAACCCTTAGTTCCCCCCTTTTGCCTGGAGGGAGAAATAGGGGTGTAGACCACTTTTCTCCCCTGCCAGCCAGTTTTCTCCCCTGTAGACCACTTTTCTTCCCTGTAGACTACTTTTGGTGGTCGGTCAGCTAGGGTGGGTGGTCGGTCTACCAGCCTAAGTGGTCTGCAGCCTACCACCACCTTCTTCTCTCTTTGTAGGCCCTTTTTCTCCCCTGCCATCTAGTTTTTTCCCTTGTCGACCACCTGAGATGGTCAGTCGATTAGGGGGAGTGGTCGATCGACCACTTTAAGTGGTCTACGACCTTTTTTCTACTTTTGCAGATATTTTTGGTGCCAGCTGTGCCAGCTGTTAGGCACAGAGTGCATCCTCCCTACACGTGTAGGGAGGGATTCAAGCAAGCATGGGCTTGCATATTCTATACAAGGGGAGGTCTCTCCCCCTTCCAAGAGGTTCAGAATTTTGAGAAGCCAAAAATATCTACTCTCTCTAGATTTCTCTCTCTCTATATTGTTGTGCCTTATAGTGCTTAGAATTGCATTTTCTTCGTACTTTTGCTCACAACCTCTTATCCAAACACTCCTAATTTGTTGCTGAGGTGCTAGAGGGTCTTAAGGAAGCTTCAAAAAGCTAGTTTTTGGGCTGAAGAAGTTGCTGTTTTGCTGTGGTTCTTCTAGGGTGAGCTTCTCCCTCTTTTAAGCTTATTTTTGTACACAATCTTGGCCACCTTTGCATGCTTTTTTTGGCCTAAGTTTCAACTACCAAAACTCTTGTTTTAAAGTGTTTAAAATTTTTGTTTAAGGCTTAGTTTGAGTTAGGGGTGGTTTACCTCCTTTGGTGGCTTGTTTTGCCTTGCTTTGTGCCATCTTTTAAGGCCTTTGGGACCATCTCTTTTTGGCCTTCTTACCACAAAAACATAGAGGAATTTCAGTCGTAGAAATATGGTTTTGAGGTCCCAAATAGGTGGGGTCCTCTGCTCTTATTTGCATGTGTTGATGGCCAACCAAATGAGCATGTGTTTTTATTTCTTTTTGGCTTTGTTTGGGCTCATTTTTGTGACTTTTCAGACCTTCCATAACTCGTTTTTTTGTTGTCTTTGTCACCTATTGCATGCTTATTGCACTTGTAGTGTAATCCTACTTGTGGCCTTGCAAAGTAGCACGTCTTTGTGCCTCGAACTTGCTTAGTTCAAGCATGTTTTTAGCCATTATTTACCATGATTTAACTCTGATTTTAGTTGGTGGGGTCACCTCTTACTTGGTTTTTGTACTTGTAGTGCAATCCCCCTTTGTAGGCTTAACATGCATCATGCTTTATGCCTCTAATTCTAGCTTGCTTTAGCTCTGTTTCAGCATGCTTTTGGCCTTGATTTAGCATGCTTAAACTCTATTCCAAGTGGTCTTGGTCATGTATAGCTTGCCTTGTAGGGCTATAGTGTAATTGGCTTTGCTAGACTTGTGTTTGGAGACCCCTAGCATGCCTTATTGGTGATGTTTGTGTGATATGGCATCATTTGGTATGTAATTTCAGAGCATGTTTCACTGTCATACTCTCGTATAAATCACTCTTTCAATGCCTTTGAGAAGTTGAGCATTATGCCTTGTGTGTGAGCCAATACATGAGCTTATTTTTCTTGCCATCTCTGCTACAAGTCTAGCATGTTTTTGCCACTGTTTTGACCTACCTTAGGACTGTTTTGGATGGTTAGGGTCATTTGAGCGTTGCTTAGTATGGTTGTAGTGTAAAGGGCCTTGACCAGCTTTTAGTTGTGAGGCCTTTAACATGTTGTGCATGTAATGTTTGCATGTTTTGGCATCATTTGGCATGTTATTTCAGAGCATATATATCTGCCACACTTCCATATTTTTCACTCTTTAAGTGCTCTTGAGAGTTAAGCTTTGTGCCTTGCTTGCGAGCCATCATTTGCGCATGCGTTTTCTTGCTTTTCATGCTATCATTTCAGTCCATTTTAGCTACTATTTTGGCATGCATGAGGTCTATTTGGGGTTGGTTTAGCCCTTTGTACATTGTATTGCATACCTCTAGTGTTGTGTCCTTCACTAGCCTCGGTATTCTTGGCTTCTAGCGTGCATTGCATGAGTCGTTAGCATGTTTTAGCATCATTTAGCATGCCATTTCAGTGCTGAAATTATGCCATTGCACTCCATTGTTTACTCCTTCATTTTGTTTTGAAAGAGGTCTTGAGCCCCTTGTTGGCTTGAGCATGGAATTGAGGCTCTCATGCCTAATGGTTTTAGCCTTCTCTTGAGGGCTTCTACTAACCAAAAGCATGAGGCTTCTTTCATGCTTAAGGTACTTGTGGTTTAGACCATTTTTCCCATTAGAGGACAATCACATTTTGACAAATCAATTAAAGGATTAATTGGTAAGCTTAAAATGTGTAAACAAAATGAGACCAAGTAAAACATGTCAAGATAACATGCTTGAGTTGTGTTGCATATGTTTGGATCGAATGTTAATCCAAACACGAGGAATGTGGCACGTTTCATACTTAAAGTGATCAAACGTGTAGCATTTCTTGGCCGCCGACCCTCTTGATCATGCATGATAGAGGTGGAGGCTCTTATGTGTTATTTGGGCATTCATTAACTCATGCAATCTTGGCTTCTCGGCCATCGTGCATTGCGATGATTGGTTGGCGGCCCGAGAGTCGAGAACCACACTCCCTTGAGCCTGAGAAATGATAGGGGAGGGTGGTTGTGCACACATATCTTGCAAATACACTGCTATGCCCCTTGTTGTTCTCTGTTGCAGCAAAACTGGAGTTTGGAGAATCAGCTGGTCGACCGACCAGTAAGGGTGGTCAGCTGACCAATTTTTCGGGTCTACAGCTGGTCGACTGACCAATCAGCTGGTCGACCGACCAGTAAGGGTGGTCAGCTTAGCTTAGTGACCTTAGCTCATTATTCGGACCCTCCGTCGAGAGGGCAAATATTGTAATAAGCGTGTGTCTGTGTGTGAATGTCATCAAACCCCACGTCTTTCTCCCTTTTACTTATCGGCTTTTGATGGTTAGTTTAGGGCATATTTCAATTATCATGCCATATGCTTTGCATGCGTGCATCATTCATTTGCTTTGCATGCACCGGGCCCGGCGCATCATACAAACTGCATTGTCTTTCAATACATATTTGAATACGTGTTCAAAAGCATGTTATCAAGTGTCGCATTCATATGTCATCTTAGCCAGCCGAGCCTATTTTAGGTGCATTTTTGCATGTGTTGCATTAGGCATTGTTAGCATAGCTAGGATCATGCATTAATTACTAACTAGCTTCTTTTTTGGCTCGGAGTACACTGTGACTGTTTATGCTTTAGCATCGTTGCATGTGTGTAAGTGACTGCCATGACAGCATGCTTGCCATGGGGCCATTTGCTTAAGTGTTAAATTGCATGAATGCCTGTGGATGAAGGCCTCATTGCTTGAATTGGAACAATTCATCAAAATGTGAGTTTTAAGCCCACTGCGAGGAATGGCAAATCATGTTGTTTTAAGCCCACTTGAGGGTGGCAAATCCGCATTTTAGTCTACTTGCGAGTAGCACTTCCAAACCATTTTCAAAAAAACAAACATGAGATGTTTTGTTCCAAATCGAGCAATTTAGTCTATACTTGTATACTGTGCGCATCACATAGTAAGCCAGCTAATAAACCGAAATAAGAACACATGTGTTTTAAATAACAACATATCATGTTAGTAGAGGCCGATCTTTGATCAGGCGAGCAGGGGTGCTCATTTCAGGACCTTCCCCTCTCGTACCCAAGTTCTCGAGCCGAGGCAACTTTGGTGATGACGGACACATAGGCACAAATCAGGGTTTCCTAAATTTCTAAAAATAAAATATTTAGATGGCGACTCTGAAATCTAGCAAAGCAGTCCATGTTTGACGCTTTTTGATTAAAATCAGTTTTCCGAAACGATTTGCCGGATTTGGACTCTTTGGTGATTTATCAGTCTTACATTGCACTTTGTGAGATTTGATTTAGAACCGTGACAGGAGACCGTACTATAGTAGCTATGAACCCAATCCACACCCTCGCACGTAGAGAGAGTTTCGGGCGGTCTACAGCTTGTCTCCTTTCAGATCCTCAAACCAAACCGGAGAGCTTGGAGGATGACTTCACCATTTCCATGATCAGAGATCAATCAGGAGTGGACCCTTCCGGTGCTATTCTGGATGCATCTATCGCACCCTCTCTCGTTTGGCAGCTATAGGAGGGCTTTTTGTCTAGTAGTTCTAAATCAGGTAATGATTCAGAATCTGAGTCCACAGAGTTTGTGGAGTCGGAATCAGATTCCAATTCTTCTGAGGCGATGTCCAGTATTCCTAGGGTTGATAACCCGGATGCCATTGTTTTGTCCAGGTCGTCTTTTTCCTTTTCTTTTGAGTCGGTTGTAACCGAGGAATTGAACAAGCTAGAAACTTTGAATGAGAATGGTACCACTGCTATTTCTGAGTACTTCTCCGTGCCACTTGTGTATTGCATTCATCATGACTTCCAAAATTTTGATAAAAACGATGAGGAAGGAATTCCTGTGGTTTTGACACATTTGATTGATTGAGAAGAGGAGAGGTTCGTAAAACCCCTTGTTTAATGAAATCATTGCAATTAATGTGGGTGCTGAGAATGATCCGCGCCTGGTCCAAATCGGGTCCACGTTATCTTCGGAGGAACACGAGCGCTTAGTCACTTTATTAAAAGATTTCAAAGATGTTTTTGTGTGGTCCTACAAAGACATGCCTAGAATCGATCTTGAGATTATACAGCACCGAATCTCTCTTGACCCTGAGGCCCAACCTGTCAAGCAGAAGCTTCAAAGAATATGCCTGAATTGGGCTTTGAAGATTAAGGAAGAGGTCACTAAGCAGATAAATGCAGAGTTCTTGCTAGTATCTGAGTATCCTGCTTGGTTGGCCAACATTGTTTCGGTGCCGAAGAAAGATGGCAGAATTTGGGTGTGTGTGGATTTCAGAGATCTGAACAAAGCTAGTCCGAAGGATGACTTTCCTCTACCGCACATCAATGAATTGGTGGACTTCACCTCAGTCCATGTGTTGCTCTCCTTTATGGATCGATTTTTCGAGTATAACCAGATCTTGATGTCGCCCGAGGATAGAGAGAAGACTGCCTTCACCACGCCATGGGGAGCCTACTATTATAAGGTGATGTCGTTCGGTCTGTAAAATGCTGAGGCTACTTGTCAATGGGCTGCAACCACGATCTTGCATGATATGATCCACAAAGAAGTTGAGATATACGTGGACGACATGATTGTCAAGCCCAAAGAAATATAGGGCCACTACACCGCCTTGAAGAAATTTGTCCAACATATCAGAGAATATTAGTTGAGGCTGAATCCACAAAAATGCACTTTTGGCGACATAATAGGGAAAATGGTAGGTTTCTTGATTACACAGAGGGGCATTGAGGTTGATCCTTCCAAAATCAAGGCCATCTTAGAAATGCCACCACCAAGGACTGAAAAGGAGGTGCGAGGCTTTCTGGGTAAAGTGCAATTCATAAGACGATTTATTGCAAAATTAACCTTGACTTGTCAACCACTATTTGGTCCCTTGAAGAAAGGAATAAATTCCAATAGGATGACCGATGCCAGTTTGCTTTTGAACATATCAAGCAGTATCTTCAGAACCCACCCGTGTTGTCACCGCTAGAGCCGGGAAAGCCGTTGATTTTGTATCTGTCAGTAACCGATATGATAATAGGCTACATGCTTGTGCAGGAATCTGAGGATAGAGTGGAGAAGGCCATCTATTACCTGAGTAAGAAGATGCTAGAATATGAGACCCGTTGCACTACGCTGGAGAAGGCTTGCTTAGCCTTGGTATGGGCTACCAGGAAGTTGAGGCACTACCTGTTAGCTCCCATCAAATATCTCATCAAATATCTGCGTTGAGGCACTACTTCGTAATTTTCGTTTTAAGATTAGATCCAATCAAATATCTCTTCGAGAAACCAGTGCTTCTTCTCTCCGAATTTGATCTGAAATATGTGACTCGTAAGTCTGTTAAGGGAAGGGCCGTAGCGGAGTTCCTAGCCGATCACCCAACGGAAGGAGATGAAGTAGTAGAGTATTTGTTCCCAGACGAGGCCATTCTACTGGTTGAGGAAGAGATTTGGACCATGTACTTTGATAGAGCGTCTAACTAGTATGATTATGGGATAGGGGTGTTGCTGATAGCACCCGACAAATCCCATATACCGTTAGCCTTCAAACTCCAGTTCAAAGTATCTAACAACGAAGCAGAATACGAGGCATGTATCACTGGCTTGGAAGCTGCCTTGGAACTAGGGGCAAAATGGTTGGACGTCACTGGGGACTCGAGCCTCGTTGTGTCTCAGGCAAAAAGAGACTGGAAGGTTAAGGAAGAAACGGTGAAAATCTATAACCAAACCCTGGACATCCTGATTCCTACGTTTAAGGAGCTAACCTTCACGCATCTGTTAAGAGAGAACAATAGGTTCACTGATGCTTTATCAACTCTATCTTCCATGATAGACATCCCTTTGGGAGTCCGGATGCGTCCGATCATTATTGAATAGAGGTGTTGTAGACACCCCATTTTTGACCGACCTTAAGACTCAGACGTCATCGATTGAGCGCTCGGTGATTGTGCATGTTGTGCTCGTTCTGAGGTTTCGGAGTTTCGACTGAGTTCCTTACCCCCGGACCTTGGGACCCTTTTATGGTTTGCCTTAGTTTGCGGACCAGGTCTTGCTTTCTCTTCCCAAAGGGAGGGAGAGGTCTTGCAGACCAACTCTTAATGGCCGTAGGCTACTTTTCGTGGTTGCAGGCCACTGTTCCCGCTTGGAGACCAGTTTCTGATTTTCGAAGCCGTCGGCCGCGCGCCTCGGTTCGGGACCGCTTAACATTCTCTGTTTGGCATGGTGTTTAGCACATACCTTGTTTCCTCTGTCTAGAGGAACACTGTGGCCCAGGAGACCAACTTTGTGGTCGCACGCCACTTTTGGTGCTTAACAGCCTGTTTTCGGGGCACCCGGCCGCGCGTTTTGCCCCCCAAACCCTCGTTTTGCATCGATGTTTGTTCAATTTTGGGATGAACCTTGTTTTCATTTTTTGGAAGGTGGTGCATGGGTGGGAGAGCACCTTTTCTCTTAGAGACCACTTCTCTCTCCGCCAGTTGATTTTCTTGTCAGAAAACTGGTCCTTGATTTTTGAGCCACATTTGCTGGTCTCCCACCATACCACTAGCTTCCATTCATGTGGGAGACCATCAAATGGGCTGGCCGACCACTTTTCCTTGAGGGAGACCACTCACCTTGGTCGGCTGACCACCTTAACTTGTCGGCCTACTCCCTACAGTTTTGTTTCTGTGAATTATTGCCAGCTGTGCCAGCTGGAAGGCACATACTGCATCCTCCATACACGTGCATGGAGGATCTTTGGCCATGGTTTTTATCTTCTTTGAGAAGCTTTGGCCTCCTTTGTCTATAAAGGAAGGCCTCCCCCTCCTTTGTGAGGGTTCATATTTTGGTTAAGGCACATACACATATCTCTCTCTTTGTCTCTATATTTAGGCTTAGGAAGTGTATTGTTCTTGACCCTTTTGCACCACACCTCATAGCCTAACACTTCCACCATCAGCCCAAGGTTCTTGGAGGTCATTTTCAAAGGTTAAGGAGCTGGGTTTTTGGTCCAAAAGTTGCTGTCTTTGTTGAGCTTCAAGGGTAACTCATTTTCTCCCTTTTTAAGCATTATTTTGATCCTTCTCTTAGCCTCATTTGCATACTTATTTGCGGTTTGTTGTCAACTGAAAAAAGTTTTATTTTTAAGAATTATTCATGTTTGTTTAAGGCCATTTTCTTGTTGGAGGTCATCTACCCTCTTGCATGCTTCATTTAGCCTTGTTTTGAACCATGCCTTAAGGCCTTTGCGTTGACCCTTGCTTGGTCTTTTAGCCATTGAAATCCAGTGGATTTTTAGTGGTTGGCATGCTATTTTGAGGGCCAAAATCGGAGAGGGGTGACCCTCTCTCTTTTGGCCTTCTTTGTTTACATATTTGGCCTTTCCAAGGAGCCTATATTTTCATACTTCCTAGCCTTGGTTCAGGCCATTTTTAGTGACTTTTAGGACCTTCCTAGACTCTGTCTGGGGCTGGTTTGGTCACCTCATGTTTGCTTCTTGCATGTGTAGAATAATCCTCTTCATTGCTTATCAAAGGAGCATGTCATTCTTGCATGTGTTGTTCACGTTTCAGTGGGTTTTTGGTCATTCTTTAACATATCATAGCTCTATCTTTTGCTGGTTTAGTGGCCTCTTGAATGCTTCACATGCTTGTAGTGTAAACCATGCTCACTAGCTTACACTGCATTTTGATTTGGCCATTGATTCTAGCATATTTTGGCCATACTTCAAACTGATTTTGTTCATATTTTGGGCTGCCTTAGCTCTGTTTTAAGGCCTCTTGGTCGAATGATGCTTGCCATGCATACTTGTAGTGTAATATCCTTGCCTAGCCTTGAGTTTTGGAGCCCCTTGCATGCTTAACTTGAGGTGTTTCCATATCTTGGCATCACTGAGCATGTTATTTCAGAGCCTATACTTGTGCCATGTTCCTATGTTTTCCACTCTTTAAATGCGTTTGAGAGTTGTGCTTGTATACCTCATTTATATTGCATGAGCTTCATTTTTGTGCATTTCAAACCATCATCTTAGTCTATTTTGCCACTGTTTTGGGCCTGCATAGGGACTATTTCGAGTTGGTTTGTTCATTTGGGCATTGCTTTGCATACTTCTAGTGTAATGCACTTCACTAGTTTCAGTATTTAAGCCATTCAACCTGCATAACATAAGTTGTTTGCATGATTCGAGACCATTTTGAATGTAATTTCAGAGCTGGAACATGTGTTGTTGTATGCCATAGTTCATCATTTCCATGCTTTCATACAGTTGTATCTTGTGGCCTAGGCTTTGGGCCCTTGCATCTTGCATGTTTGCATGTGTTTTGTTGCCTCATTTTCATCATGTATGGCCACTGATTTGGGTGTGGCTGAGGCCCATTCATTTTGGTTTAAGTCCATTTTGCATCGAGTATGCCATTGTAGTTCATAGCATTGAGTATGTCGTGTTGTCGCATGTTTGATCATTGCATTACGCATGCCTTGTTCACTTCATAGTGTATGATAGTCTTCACATGTGCATTATGTATGACATATAGTATCATGTGCATTGAGTATGCCATTGTTAGTTCGTAGCATTGCGTATGCTAGTTTGTATGTTTGCACGTCATCCTTTACATGTTTGCATGACTTGGTTGCATCGTCTTAGGATTGTATGCTTGAGGTCGCATTGTGCATGCCATTCTACTTGTTGCATTGTATTTGGAATAGGAGCTAGTCCAAACACGGGAAACGAGGGACATTTCTTACTCCAAATGATGAAACGTGCCTCGATTCTTGGTCGTCGACACTCTTGACTAACACATGATGGAGTTTAGGCATTTATGTATTTATATGTGCATTCATTTCACATTGAGTCGTGCAATCCGACTCCTCGGCCATCATGCATCGAGATACGTGATTGGTGGCCCAAGGATCAAGGGCTACACTCCCTAGAGCTTATGCAATGATGGGGAGAGTGGTCGTGCACACATGTGTTGCAAATACCTTGCCTTCTCTCTCTCTTGCCTTTGTTACAGAAAATATAGAAACCAGGAGAAGAAATTGGTCAGCCGACTACCTTTTTTAGTTTTCACCACCAAGGGTGGTTGGTAGGTGGTCTCCAATGCCTATAGCTGGTCGGCAGCCTCCCCCTAGATTCCTAAGTTAGAGTTTCATCTCCTTGGAGCTTTGTTCAAGTTTCTGAAATCAATTGCAAACAAAGGCGAGCCAGGGCATCGCAATGGATTTCCCGACAAGGCGACTCGAGCATGCATGCATCCTTTACCATTCAAAGCAAAGCTAAGGTAGCCCATTCTACATAGTTTTCATTCTAGTTTAGTTAATTTGTTAATTAGCTAGTGTTGTGTAATAATTAGTTAATTCGATTATGTATTATTTATTCGGACCCTCCAAGAGAGGGCAGTGTTGTAATAAGTGCGCACGTGTGTGATGTATGTCTTCCAACACTACGTCTTTCTCCCTTTCATTTACCAGCTTATGATGGTTAGTTTTAGGGCACGTTTCAATTAGCATCCTTATGCTCGTATGTTTGCATGCATTCATCTGTTTTGCATGCACCGGGCTCGGCGCCTCATACTAACTGCATCGTAGTTCAATTCCAAGTTCAATACATGTTACCTGTAGCATCTCATATGCCATCTTAGAATAGCCGAGCCTATCTTAGTTGCATTAGGCATCTTATCATAGTTAGGATTCATGCATGTTTTCTAATTAGCTTCTTTCTTTGGCTCGGAGTACTCGGTAAGTGTTTATGCTTTAGCATCCTTGCATGCGTGTGAGTGACTCTCATGATAGCATGCTTACCATGAGGCTATGTGCTTATGTGATATAACTGCCTGAATGCCTGTGGGTGAAAGTTGGGTCGCTTCAATTGGAATAATTCATCGAAACCCGTGTTTTAGCCTACTTGCGAGTAGCAAACTTCAATCCATTTTCAAAACAAACGGATATGCGATGCTTTGTTCCAATTTAGGCAATCTAGTCTATACTTGTATGCTGTGTGCATCACATAGTAATTCTAGGTTAATAACCGGGATAAGAGCACATGTGTTTTCAAAAACAAGATATCGTGCTTAGTAGTGGCCGATCTTTGACTAGGTGAGCGGGGGTGCTCATGAAATGACCTTCCCCAATCGTACCCAAGTTCCCAAGCCGAGGCAACTTTGGTGATGATGGACACGTGGCCTTAGGCACGAGTCAGGGTTTCCTAAATTCCCCTAAAATAAAATATTTAGGTGGCGACTCTGTATCTGGCAAAGCAGTCCATGTTTGGCACTTCTTTCTAAAAATCAGTTTTCAAAATGATTTGCCTGATTTGGACTCTTTGGTGATTTATCAATCTCACATTGCACTTTGCAAGATCAGATTAAGAACCGTGACATTGAGTCCAAACTATAGTGAGCCCAATGAACAAAATTGGATTTTCTCGGGATGTTCGGGCGCGTCTACAGGTATGTGACGGCCTACGAGTTTATTGCCGCAATAGATGTAGTGCAATATCAAAACCCCTGGTATCTTGACATCTAGAGCTTCCTCGAAAAGGAGGTTTATCCGTTACGGGCAAATGCCAAAAATAAAAGGGAAATACGGTGAATGGCTGCTCAGTTTATCATCTGCGGGGGAAAATTATACAAACAAGGCCATCTGGGAATGCATAAGTAGTGTGCTGATGTAGAAGAATCGAAGCGCCTAGTGGAGGCCATCCATGGGGGAGAGTGTGGATCACACATGAGTGGAGTAACGCTAGCTCGGAAGAGTCTCTGGCAGGGTTATTACTGGTCAACCATGAAGGAGGATTGTATCAGTTTTGTTCAGCGATGCCATAAATGCCAAATCCATGCAAATCGCGTGAACATCTTGTCGTTGAAGCTGTACAACATGACTTCACCATGGTCGTTTTCAGTCTGGGGAATTGATGTTATTGGGGCAGTTACGCCAAAAGGTTTGAATGGGCATGAGTATAAGAACCGTGACATTGAGTTCGAACTATAGTGAGCCCATTGAACAAAATGGGATTTTTCCGGGACGTTCGGGCACGTCTAGAGTTTCTGGCGACTCTGCTGGAGATTTTGGAGAACTTGACTCGAACTCATGATACCTTGTTTTGATTATACTTATGTGTTTCTTTGCATTACATTTGCATTGGTGTGCCTAGGACATCGTGTTTGCCATCTGCTATTCCAAAATGGTTTGTCGGAGGCTGCATGCCATAAGGCTGACCGGTTACGGGCTCTACCACAATGGGAACACAAACCCCAGTTTTTACCAGGGCACCCTTTTTGACCATTCGACCTAGTGCATATTCGGAATCCGTAGTGACCATTCCAAACTAGGACAAGTTGCTTATCCGATTATAGGTTGTTTGAAACTGCTACGTGCGTAGTGAAACCCTAGCTCCTAACAAAATTGGACAGGGAAACCCTACCCCTCCATAGGGGTGTTTTAGCTCTCACTTGTTTTCTATGTGCTTTTAGAGTGTCTCTCTACAGGAATGCATGTATCAGTTTGCAAGTTTGCGCATCAGACCTGTGGGCACCAGTGTTTTGAGAATCAGTATATCCGCGAGTATCAGACTCAGATTTAGGGCAGTGATTTGGAAAACAATGACCAGTATTTGAGAACAGTATATTCAGCTTACACATGCCAACTGTGTGTTGTCATGACGATTGTGTGTTGTGTTTATTTAAGTTGTTATGCTGTCTGTTTCTGGTTGTTTATTTCCTTATTATGCTTTATTTATCTTTTTGCTAGGTAGTTTAGCACAATTGCTTCCGACCAAGCAGATATTCCCCAAGCACTCTAGACTAGAGGTCGTCGACTCCATCGATCTGAGGATCTAGTAGACGGACAACCAGTGTTCTATTCCTTACCCTCGGTTGTCAAGCGGAAGTCGAGAAGACACAGTGTATCGGTATCGAGATTGCCAGATCAGTGGTCGTTGAAGAGTCAGGTTGGGATTCCCGAGGCTACTCCAGAGATAGACATACCGGTAGTTTAGATAGATCAGGGCAGTATGGCAGGGAATGAAAGAAATGATGGTCAGCTCCAAGAGAGCATGAGAACCATGCAGGAGGACACTGCTCGTCAAGCAGAATTTGCCAAACAACAGGCCGTCGCCATGGCCCAACAGGCAAAGCTAATTACCCGGCTATAACAACAAGCCGGAGCATCAGCTTCATACCAAGCTCCTCCCCCACCAAAAGTTCCAATACCCGGGGAGACGATGAATTTCCAGAATGTCCAGGAGGACACAGACATCCCAACAGGGCCGGCTCCGCCCCCGATTCTACCTCAACTATGCAAGGCACCCACTCCTATCAATCAACCGGATTCTCCCTTCGAATTCGAGGTGGACCCCACGGCATTAAAAGTGAGCAAGCTTGAAAAGCTGTTCAAGAAATCTCAAGGTGTGAAGTCCATCCCAGACATCAAGGAAGGGTATACCGACGCAACCGTGACCCTGTCGGACAGATTTAAGATGCCACATATACCGACGCAAAGCTAATTACCCGGCTATTACAACAAGCCGGAGCATCAGCTTCATACCAAGCTCCTCCCCCACCAAAAGTTCCAATAGCCGGGGAGACGATGAATTTCCAGAATGTCCAGGACGACACAGACATCCCAACAGGGCCGGCTCCGCCCCCGATTCTACCTCAACTATGCAAGGCACCCACTCCTATCAATCAACCGGATTCTCCCTTCGAATTCGAGGTGGACCCCACGGCATTAAAAGTGAGCAAGCTTGAAAAGCTGTTCAAGAAATCTCAAGGTGTGAAGTCCATCCCAGACATCAAGGAAGGGTATACCGACGCAACCGTGACCCTGTCGGACAGATTTAAGATGCCACATATTGACCGCTTTGACGGGTCCGGGGATCCCGTGGTGTACTTATGGCTGTTTTCAGACATATTAAGGCCGATGGGCCTCACCAGACTGCAGAAGCTTTCTATATTTAGCCGGACCCTGTCGGGTGTGGCGGCCATCTGGTATGCAAAATTGGAAGACGATGTTAAGAGGAATTGGGATGAGATGACCGAGGCTTTTGTCACTTCGTACTCCTATAATACACAGATCGAGATCACAACCCGTGATCTCAAGACGACTAGGCAAGAGCCTAAGGAGAGTTTTTTTGACTTCATAACTCGGTGGAAGGCCAAGGCCTTAATGATAACCACTAGGCCCACTGACAAAGATCAGATTCAGATGATTGTACGCAATCTCCAGCCCAAGCTTATGCAGAAAATGATTGTTCTCCCCTTCCCCACCTTTTTCAGATTTACATGAGATGGGGGTACAAATTGAGGATGCTATGAAATAGGGTCTGATTGACCAAAACAGAGAGCAACCCAAGAGAACCTTCAACTGCAACACCAATACAGGCACAAGCAATGCCGCAACTACCAGAGCTTCAGAAGTAAGCATGGTCACCACCACTCCCCCAAGAATCCTTGCAGCTACACCATTCTCCGGTGCGTCCAGAAGTAGCTCGCAAATAACCAAACACCAACCTCGAGGCCAAAGAACCTTCACTCTATTATATATGCCCCCGTCCAAAGCTCTAGGGGTTTTAATTACGAAAGGGCACTTGAAGGCCCTAGAGCCGCGGCCATTGCCGAATCCACTTCTCCCCTCCCATAATCTAGACAAATACTGTGCCTTTCACCAACAGCACGGTCATGACACCGACCAATGCTTCCGATTACGTCATGAGATTCAAGATCTCATTGATAATAGGGTGATTGTGCCTCTAGAGAAACCTAATGTCACAACCAACCCTCTCCCACCACACAACCAAGCTCCACCTCCCAAACGCAGCAACTTTATCCAGACCGGGGTCATGTCATACGACCCTAGCATATATATCACCCCATCTCACCTACCCAAGCTGGAGGTGTTCCTTCCAGACAGCACTGACCTGTGGACGTTAGACATCTCCCGAACCCAACCTGAACCAATGGTGTTGGCTGTCGAAGATAGAATAGGGATGATTTCGGAGGAAAGCGGTATAGTGGATTCAAGGACTGAGGAATTGGGGAGCTTTGCTGAGGAGGTGTACAATCTGAGTGGCTACATTATGTCAGCGGGTCAGATTAGGCCAAATGTAGAATTACTAGTGGGGGTAGAAATTTGTGTACTACGGGGGGATGGACTTGATCAGAGGATAGATGACTTAGCAGTTCTGGAAGGGGATATTGCTAACCTTCAGGCTTTCAACGAACAAGATCCGGTGGACATGGCAGTCAACTGGTTCAATTTTGAGGAGTCAGCAGAGGTCACATGGTGGCTTGATGACCAACCAGATATTGTTGAAGAATCTCAGCTGGAAAAGGGCCCGTCAGGGGCAAGGACATCAATTGTGGCCGGAGGGGCCCGGGATCAGAATACATCGCCGGGGAGCGCTGGTGCCAAGAATTTCGCTCAAGATTTGGGCATTTTGAATATAGGGAATGTTGAATAGCAAACTGTACTGACGTAGTTGGAACAAGAAGGAATCGAAGACTCTGTGAGAGCCAGAAAAGCCAAGGCCCCTGTGGGTACTGAACCTGCTATGTGCACAAAGGTAGAGCGTGCTGCGAGCACCTGGATGGAAAGTACTGCAAGTATAGGGATAGTTACAACGGAGCCGGACAAGTGTCTGTTGGCTACCGATGGAATGTGGTGGAAGGACGATGATCTATGTCTTGCCCACACAGATGAGGATTGGGGGAGCAATCAACCGGACGATACCTGGTATATTGGCGAAGTTGACCATAGGACTAGGAGTGGGTGGTATTTCAAGCCCCCACACCTAGATCAACCAGAGGCGTTCGGGAAGGACAAGGAGGCAAAAAAGCAGAAAGAGAAGCTACTTGAAGAAGAGGCCGTGCTAAAACAGTTGAAAATGATACAAGCAGACATCTCCATCTGGGGACTGCTTATGGCTTCACATGGGCATAGACAGGCAGTCCTATCGACAATGGACAAGGCCAAACTCACGATAGACACCATGCCTGAACAACTGGTGGGCTTGGTTTTCCCAGGAGGAGGTTTCCCGGCTTTGACTTTTTCTGATAAGGAACTACCGCCTGAGGGCTCGGATCACAACAAACCTCTCTACATCTCTGTAGAGTGTAGAAACAAATGGATACCGATGGTTCTTGTCGATACCGGATCTGCCATCAACATGTGCCCGGCAAGGACAACATATGCAATCGGGTTGAAGCCCGCAGACTTTGTGCCCACAGCTCAGGTGATAAGGGCTTATGATAACACAAGCAGAGAAGTAATGGGGACGGTGAAAATTCAGACCCGGGTCGGTCCAAGACAGCATGAGATTGACTTTCACGTCTCGGAAGTTCCTGCAACCTTCAATCTACTCTTGGGGCGGCCGTGGCTGCACTAGGTGAAGGCAGTTTTATCCACCTTGCACCAGATGTTGAAATACCCCCACGGGAAGGGGTGGCCATTGTTTTTGGAAATTCATCGATTCATCCACCGCCAGAAGTATCTACGCCGGTTTTGGAAATCGAGCATGGTATGGAGGATATGTTCTTGTCGAGTTTTACCTCAGCCAAGGCTCGTGTTGTACAAAACATCTTGGCTGTTGATGAGGAGTTATATGTTAGCGCTCAATCAGTGTACTTCATGAACAAGCTCCAACACATTCCCGGGATGGGATTAGGGAAGAGTGGCCGGAAGGGCATTGCAGTATGGGCCAAAGTGTTGCACAACCCACATACCTTTGGCTTGGGTTATCTACCCACCAAAGAGGATTGGTAAGGAAATGGCTAGGAGAGCCAGAGCGAAGGAGGCAGGAAGCCTTTTGAGTTGATGCACCGACCCATCCAGGGTACTCTAAACGGACGCTTCATCCGGGAGGGGGAGGACTTTCTATTTTGTGGCTTCCGAGAGCCATGGCTGAATACCAAGAGGAGGCGCCTGCCGGGGTTTGAGATCTTCTTTGACCTACAATTTTCCGGGGATGATGTTGCCGAAGAGCAGACAGACCCATCAGTTGAGGTTGAGTAGTGCAAGAAAGTGGATTCTGAGAACACCAAAATCGAAATGGGGGTAGTGCTGGCTTGTCTACTCTCAGATCCTCCGATCGTACAGAAGTTCTTGGAGGATAACTTCTCGGTGTCCATGATTGCGAATGAAACGGCTGCGAGCCCACCGTCAAGCATTTTGGATGCATCCATTGCACCCACTCTCATCTGGCAGTACGATGAGAGATTTTTGTCAAGCAGCACCGGGTCAGGTAGTGAGCCGGAGTCTGATTCCACCGAGTCTGTGGAGTCAAAATCAGGTTCCAGCTCATCTGAGTCTGAGTCGGTATTCCTGGGGGTGACAGCCCAGGTGCAACAGTCCTGTCTAGGTCATCTTTTTCTTTCTCTTTTGAGTCTGTTGTAATAGAGGAATCAGACGATTTGGATGTGCTTAATGAGAATGGAATGGTTGTGGTTTCTGAGTACTTTTTTGTAATGGTTGTGGTTTCTGAGTACTTTTTTGTGCCTTTAATTTATTGTATTAATCTGGACTTTCAAAATTTTGATGAAAACGACGAGGAAGAAATTCCTCTGGTTTTACAATGTTTAATTGACCAAGAGCATGAGAGATTTGTTAAGCCCTTGGTTGATGAAATCACTACAGTTAATGTGGGTACTGAGGAGGACCCGTGGCTGGTCCAGATCGGGTCCACGTTGTCCTCGGAGGAGCGCGAGCGCTTAGTCGCTTTATTAAAAGATTTCAAAGATGTTTTCGCGTGGTCCTATGAAGACATGCCTGGAATCGATCCTGAGATTGTACAGCACTGGATCCCTCTTGACCCAGAGGCCTGACCTGTTAAATAGAAACTCAGAAGGATCAGCCCGGACTGGACTCTCAAAATTAAAGAAGAGGTCAACAAGAAAATTGACCCAGGGTTCCTGCTGGTATCTGAGTACCCAACTTGGTTGGCCAACATCGTTCCGGTGCCGAAGAAGGATGGTAGGATCCGGGTATGCGTGGATTTCAAGAATTTGAATAGAGCCAGTCTGAATTACGACTTTCCTTTGCCGCATGTCGACGAGTTAGTAGACTTCACAGCAGGCCATGCTTTGCTTTCGTTCATGGATGGATTCTCAGGCTACAATCAGATAGTGATGGCACCTGAAGACCAGGAGAAGGCTGCTTTCACCACTCCGTGGGGGACTTACTCCTATAGGGTGATGCCATTTGGGTTGAAGAACACTAGATCTACATATCAACGGGCCGCAACCACGATATTGCATGACATGATCCATAAAGAGTTTGAGGTGTACGTGGACGACATGATTGTCAAGTCCAAAGAAAGAGAGGGCCACTACACCGCCTTGCAAAAGTTTTTCAAAGGATCAGAGAATTTCGATTGCGGCTGAATCCTCAGAAGTGTACGTTTGGTGTTATAATAAGGAAAATACTGGGGTTCTTGGTTACACAAAGAGGTATCGAGGTCGGCCCTTCCAAAATCAAGGCCATCTTAGAAATGGCACCACTAAGGATTGAAAAGGAGGTGAGAGGCTTTCTGGGTAAAGTGCAATTCATAAGACGATTTATCTCAAAATTAACTTTGACTTGTGAACCACTTTTTGGTCTCCTGAAGAACGGAAAGAAGTTCCAATGGGACGGCCGATGCCAAGCTGCCTTTGAACAGATCAAGAAATACTTACAGAACTCACCTGTGTTGTCACCGCCTGAGCAAGAAAAACTATTGATTTTGTACCACTTAGTGACTGAAACTACGATGGGCTGCATACTTGCGCAGCAATCAGAGAATAAAGTGGAGAAAGCTATCTACTATCTGAGCAAGAAGATGTTGGATTACGAGACCCACTACACTCCACTCGAGAAGGCTTGTTTGGCCTTGGTATGGGCTACCAGGAAGCTGAGGCACTACCGGTTAGCTCACTCCGTAATGTTGGTTTCAAGATTAGATCCCATCAAATATCTCTTCGAGAAACTGGCACTTACGGGTAGGCTAGCTCATTGGTTGCTTCTGCTTTTCAAATTCGATCTGAAGTATGTGACTCGCAAGTCAATAAACGGAAGAGCGGTAGCAGAGTTCCAAGCCGATCACCCAAGGAAAGGGGATGAAGCAGTTGAGCACTTATTCCCAGATGAGGCCATTTTGCATGTCGAAGATGAAACTTGGACGATGTACTTTGACGGAGCATCAAACCAATATGGGTATGTGATAGGGGTGCTGCTGATAGAACCCAACAATTCCCGTATCTCTCTAGCATTTAAGCTTCGGTTCAAAGTCTCGAACAACGAAGCAGAGTATGAAGCATGCATTGCTGGTTTAGAAGTAGCCCTAGAACTAGGGGCAAAACGGTTGGACGTCCTCGGGGACTCGAACCTTGTTGTATCCCAAGCTTAAGGAGATTGGAATGTCAAAGAAGAAAAGATGAGAATGTACCACCAGACCTTGGACCTACAGATTCCTCGGTTTGAGAAGCTGAACTTCGCTCATCTACTAAGAGAAAACAACAGGTTCACAGATTCACTAGCAACTCTATCTTCCATGATAGACATCTCTTTTGGAGTCCGGATGCGTCCGATCATCATTGACCAGAAGTTTGTGCCGACTTATGAGTTGATTGCTGCCATAGATGAGATTCAAGATGAGAATCCCTAGAATCACGATGTATGGAATTTCCTGGAGAAAGAAGTATATCCACCAGGGTCAAATGCCAAAGACAAGGGGGCAATCCGAAGAATAGCTGCTCAGTCCATCGTCTGCGGGGGAAAACTGTATAAGAGAGGTCATCTGGGAATGCATAAGCTGTGTGTTGATGCCGAAAAATCGAAGCGCCTGATGGAGGCCATCCATGGAGGAGAGTGCGGAACACACATGAACGGGGTGATACTAGCCCAAAAAATCCTTAGACAAGGTTACTACTGGTCCACCATGGAGGAGGATTGTACCGGCTTTGTTCAGCGATGCCACAAATGTCAAGTCCATGCAAACCGCATGAACATCCCGCCGTCAAAGCTGTACAATATGACTTCGCCATGGCCATTTTCAGTCTAGGGGATTGATGTGATCGGGGCTGTCACTCCGAAGGGGTCTAATGGGCACGAGTTCATTCTAGTCGCGATAGACTATTTGACAAAGTGGGTCAAAGCCTAATCTTATACGGTGTTGAAGGCTTCACACGTTGCAAGTTCATCAGGAACAACATCATCTGTCACTACGGGGTCTCGAACGAAGTCATTTCAGATAATGGCTCCCACTTCAAGAAGGAAGTGATTGACTTGTTGGAAAAATACAACGTGGGTTTTCATAAGTCGTCCACATATCGGCCGCAGACCAACGGAGCAGTTGAGGCCACCAACAAGAACATCAAACACATTTTGCAGAAGATGGTGGAAACCTACCGGGACAGGCCAGATAAGTTGTCATTTGCTCTGTGGGGCTACCGGACGTCAATTAGAACTTCTACTAGGGCGACTCTATATTCATTAGTTTATGGGATGGAGGTCGTTCTACCTATTAAAATTGAGGTTTCATCATTGAGAGTGCTGGCTGACTGTCAGATAGCCGAAGCAGATTGGTAACAGAGCAGATTTGAAGAACTCATGCTCTTTGATGAAAGAAGACTGAAAGCACTGTACTATGTTCAAGGTCATCAGCATAGAATTGCCAGGGCTTTCAACAAGAAGGTTAAGTCCCAAAATTTGAAAGAAGGAGATTTGGTGCTCAAAGACAACCGAGCTCCCATCCATGACCCTAGGGGCAAGTTCAGACCCAATTGGACTGGTCCCTACATCATTAAGTCTATTTGGTCGAGTGGAGCTGTCGTTCTGATGGACCTAGATGGCCTAAAGTTCTCGCAGCCGATCAACATGGACAAGTTGAAGAAATATTACCCCTGAGAGGCTCGCTAGGCCGAAAACTCGAAAGGGCGACCTAGGCAAAAGTTAGAGCACAAAAAATTTGAAATTATAAAAACTGAGCTCTCAAGGTTGAAAACCCGCAAAGGGCGGCCTTGGCAAAAGTTAGAGCGTAAAAGGTGAGGGTAAATACACGAGTGAACCTGAGCCGAACTACGTAAGGCTTGATTTCCATCTTTGGGATATGTAGGCAACTTCATTCTGAAGTCCAGCCATAAACACTTCCCCGATCAACTTTGTCCATGTGATCATGTTTGGTCATCTTTGTCTATTCTGCGTTCAAGAGCTCGGTTGTAATCTCTGGTGCAGTGTTATTCAGACTAGGGGTAACTTTCCAGTTCCGGGGATCCGGGGTTGTGCATCTCAATGACAGATCTCAGGCATGTCCAGTTCTGATCCATATCGAAAATGGCTTTTAAACGTTTTAATAAAAATTGATTTTGCTCATATTAATCTTTTACAACTTAGACCATTTTTGGACCAAACGGGAAATTTTCAGTACCCACAACTTTCAGTTTTATTGATTTCAATACAGAGTTCTCCTGCTCTTGCATACAAATTGAAGTTGCTTTTCATTACATTCATAAAGAAAACTTGAAAGTTCTAATTAAAAGCAAATAAATCAGGAGCATAGTCAGGTGTTCCTACGCCCTCTCCCAGAGCTGGTCGAAGCTTCTGATGCCAAGCTGGGCCCAATCTGTGCCTCTTCATTGAGCCAATCTATGCACTCATCAGACAAAGTGCAATTGAAAGTGGGAGCGGGGGCCAGAAGCTCTCTCGTCCTCCATGCCGTGGCATACCGAGCTAGCTGTGCGCCTTGGGCCAGAAATGCAGCTGGATACTCTATCCCCTCTGCCGGGCAAATCTGATCATTGCCGAACTGGTGCTGGAACCGGAAAGGAAAGTATAACACGCAGTGTATCAGGCCAATCAACTGAATCCCAGGCTGTCAGGACATGCTGTAGCTCATTGCCGGTAGATTGAGCCAAAGGCACAGCCAAGCAATGCGGTCTGCGGACAAACTGGACATCTAGTCGAACCACCATCCCTCATCAAGGGCATCGACTAGACGTCATCGGAAGAAGTAGCCGCGAGCTGAGTATGCTGGGCAAGAGTCCACAACCTGTAACTTGTCCATCAACCACACCTGGGGAGGGATGGAAAATGAGAGAAAAAAGAATAGAGAGGTGTACATTGAGAAAAAAGCGAGAAAAGGGTTTTGAGAGAAAAATCGAGCCTGAGGGCCGAGTGATATGAGCAATATATATGTGAGGAAGGGTGGGAACATTACCTGTAGCAGTAGTGGACTCCTCACAAATCTGATCATTTTTTGGCAATGGAAAGCATCCAAGCTCATCAATGTCTCGGCCAATGTCATGGCAATATAGCTCTTGCCCTGTTTCAAGCCTTGGGCAGCTTCGATCAGACGATTGCTAGAAACGCAGAAGCCTGGGGCAAGCAAAAAGTGACATAGCATGCACAAGCAAAGGGCATGTCGCTGAAAACCTTGCCAGTGGTGATCACCGCGGTCACCAGCATCAGAAAAGCGGTGAATTAGGCTGAGGATGTCCAATTCTCAATCGCGGATCAAAGACCGAGCGTCGTGCATAGTAAGCCCACACATTCGACCTAAGGCTTGGGCGTGGCCGAAGCGGAGCTGGGGCAAGATTTCTTCGTTGCGCTCAGATTCCATCAAAGCTTGGAAATCTTCAAAGGTAGGACACACCTCTTGCCCACCAAAGCTAAAGACATGAGTTACTGGATTCCAAAACCTTGCCGCGGCATAGACAAACGGAAAGTGCAGCGGAGTGCGACTTGGTGTGAATAGTGCATTTATGCCGAAGCTCCAGAAGTTTAACTTTTCTGAGCTATCTAAAGTAGCAATCCATGCTATGGGATTTTAGATGAGAAATGCCTCCATTTTGATGCAAAACTAAGATGGAATAAGAGGACCACGAAGCTGGAACCTTTATGGAGGATAAGGCACTATTCGGGAGACACGTGTCAAAAATCTGGAGGTCGCTGGGCTAACTGGTCGGCCGACCACTTTTTCTGGTCGGCCAGCCAGTTTTTCTGGTCAGCCGACCACACAACTGTGGTCAGCCAGCCTTCTTTGGTGGTCGGCCATGGAGGAAAATTGGGTTTTCGCTATTTCCTAGCCTCTAGAAGAGAGCTCCTAGCCTTTCCATGCGTTGGGAGTGTTGAAGGTCCGTGTTTACCTCTGTTTCGGATGCATTCCGTCGCTCGGTTTGTCAGAAGTACGTTTGCTTATCGAGTTGTTGTTGAGTTTTGCTTATCGAGTTGTTAAGTTTTTTTTACCGAGTTGTTAAGTTTTGTTTATCGAGTAGTCGAGTTTTGTGCATCGAGTTGTTACTCTTTGTTTAATCAACATTGTCATGTTTTGCTTATCGAGTTGTAAACCTTCTAAGGTTTTTTTGTTTCTTAGTAAGTTAAGTTGTTTAGTTTGTTGTGTTGGTTCACTACCTGACTTGGCAATACACGGTGCTCAATTTCCATTCAATCTCATTTTTGTGCAAAATGATGCGATGTGATGCTAAGAATACAAAAGACAATACTTTTTGGACAAAAGCTGTTTCATTCCATCATAGCTTCTTTTGTTATAACATTGTACAATGGGGTACAAGTTTTAAAGAAAATAAAACTGCCGAAAAGCTAATGTATTGCAACTACTAGTAATAAAAGAAAATAAAGCAAGAACATCTGCATCATCAGTGCTATCAAGCGCAAGACTGAGAGGCCCTCTTCGTCCTCTTCGGCTGAGCAACCTCTGTGCCATCACCATCCAAATCGGAGCCACCGCCCTCAGAATCCTCCTCGGCATCACCTCTGCCCTCAGAACTGGACCCAGAGTCATCCTCTCTGCCTGCAGATGTCTCTAATTGAAAATGCGCAGACTCCTCCTCCTCCCTGGACTCCTCATCATCTCTGATAGGCGCTGTACGCCTGCCTCGACTGCGAGTCAAATCCCCTCTCCCAGCTCCTTGAGAAGGCTTGGATGGCCTAGCCTGTAGCGGTGCCATCTGAAAAAAAGAGGGCAATTTGAATACATTAGCCGACATGTATACCAGATGCAGAGAAAAGCTACATGGAATGGGTGTATGCAGATACGATATATGAAAGTGGTGTGTGTCAGATGCGCTCTACACATGCAGTCAACCAATGCAGTGAAATGGTCAAATTCAGCATGTCATCAGAAGTATGATAAATGCAAGGCAATTGAAAAGTACCGAAACACCGGCGATGAATAGCTGCATCTCCGTCCGCAGGACCATGCTCTCAAGTGAGGCCACCACTTCGAGTAACCCATCACAATACTCGATGAGAGGCTGCAGATGCAAGTGCAAGTTATTAGTGAATGAATAAATGTCCAAATATCTGAGTGATAAGTCAAAACTGTAAAGCATACCGGTGACGAGTAAGGGTCTCTCACGTATCGGTGATCAGGCAATAGGGGCTCTAATGGAATCGGGTAGGATGTCCCAGACCGCCAACCTGTCAGCTCGATCGGATGATCTGGCCACCCAGCATGCTGGTAAGTTGGGGGAATCGGGGGAATCTGTCTAGCCTCTCCTCTCGATGTACCGGCCCTGCTAGTCGAAGGCATATCTGCAGCCTGGACTCGACTCGACTCGACGGTGATGCACTAGCAGCCCTCCTCGTAGGAGTACGGATACTTGTCAATGGGGGCATTAGGTACGTATAGCGGTAGATCGCGTGCTCTCCCTCCTCCAGCAACAGAACTACGTCAGTACCCAACATAGCAACATCGACCTCCTCGAGAGTGAGTCCCTCAGTGTACCGCATGTCCTCTGGAGGTGCTGAGGGGATACCCTGATCAGGGACGCCCATCGTCTGACGCATCAAGTGATCCCCCAGAAACCAGGCCCTCCCAACTAGCCCCTCAAATAAAGTCCTATATAGAGAAGAGGCCCATGCCCCAGGGAATCGGAAACAGATATCTCCTCCCAAAGATGCCTAGGGCTGCCAAGTGATCTGCGAATAACGAGTACATAAACTGATTAGATGACATAAATATAAAAGATGAACCAAGGCTAAAAACCTGAAGAACTGAGAATTCTAGATTACCTCGGTCGCCTGCACCATGTCAAAGAACTACCGAAGGAAGGGGATCTCCAGGGGTGCCTCTACCTCCAGCTCTGGGGCTAGCGTCGGAAAGTATGCATAAACCCACAACGGTGAAAAATAGGACAGTGGTCGTTAGAATACAGAATGTACAGAGAGAATACAGAATGCTGAGTGCAGAATGAAAAATACAGAATGTGAGGTATTCTATGTGCAATGTGCAGATAATAAAAAGCGGAGATGTGAATCAAGAGGGCAGAATGTACCTCCCAGGCTCTCTAGTAGTTGCCTACTATGTTCCCCCGCCCGCGGGAGGTTGCGCTCATATAACAGTAAAGGGTAACGAGGCTAGCGCCACCCCAATCATACTGGCTGACCTGTGATAGGTCTACCAAAGCACTAAGCAGATAAAGTCCAACAGTGTTCCCCCTACCGGAACAACAAAGTGGTCCCAAGGAGGAACATCAAAAACCCTCGAGCGTATTGCTCTATCTCCTCGATAGTCTCAGGCATAGTCCCCTTGTACTGCGTGGGGAATCAGGTGTACCTGACTATACCCGAAGATCTGTGAATTGGTGGGTGAACTCCCAGCAAATAAATCCAAGCCGCCTCCCACTCGCCCATATCCGCGTCATAGGGAACCGGTCGGCCGGCCACATCAAGGCCAGTTAGCATGGCAAAGTCAAATGGGGTCATCGTCAGATCCTCGGTAGCTGAAAAGTGGAACGAGTTAGTGGTGTCCCACCATCTCTCCACAAGTGCCCCCATCAAGGTCCTGCTCGTCAAGTAATGTGATAACCCCACGCATAAGGGTTCAAATCCTGCATCGTCCATGATATCGTGAATGGTATCTGGGAGCTCTGCATACCACTCTCTAACGACGATCGAGCTATAACCTCGCGTAGAACGAGAAGATACCTGCATTCAAAATTAACAGATGTATTCAGTTTTCAGAATGAGATGAATGAGTTGCGCGCAAGTGAAGTAAATGGACTGTGTGTTCAGTACGAGCTGTGTGCCCAGAAAATGAGCTTGTGTGCCCGAGAAGCGAGCCGTGTGCTCGAAAAAGTGAGCGGTGTACACGAGAAACAAGCGGTGTGCTCGAGACAAACTATGTGATAAGAATGAACCGTGTGTTCAGAACAAGTTGTGTGCCAACTTAACAAAATACTGTGTTGTGAGCTGCGTGCCGAATAAGCAAAAGTATGGTATGTGAATGTGTTCAGAACGAGTAGATAAAAAATACATAGCGAAAGGATGGAATGTTCAGGAAAGGCAAAATACATTGCAGAAAATGTAAAAGTAAAGTACGTACCTTTCACGCCTGATGAGAGAGATAAGATTCTAGCTCCCGTAGCAGCAGATCCGCGGGTGCTTGTCGATCAAAGTCAGTGAAGTGATAGAAAGTGGTCGGAGGTAGGACGTGCTCCTGAGGATAATACCTCTCGGGGTCGAAAGGCTGAACTCTTAGAGGCAGTGACATGATGTCCGACTCAGCCCCGGCATGCAGAGGACCTCCACCATGATGAAAATGATCTACCATCTGAAGAAATCTGCAAAAATGAGAAAAAATGAGCGAAATGAGCCAAAATTGGAAAATGTCAAAAAAAGTCAACTCTCGGAAAAGGAAAAAGTCAAAAAAAGTCAACTCCCAAGAAAATGTGCCAAATTTCAAGATAAACATACCTCAAGTGGTGAAAATGGAGAAAGAAACACCGAAATCAAATTTTAATCGGTTCAAAGTGAAGAGAACTGAAAGTTTTCGCGAAACAACTTCGCGTGGGGCGTTGGAAAGCGCATACAAAGCACAGATCTGAGCAAGAAAGTGGTCTAGGAAGGGAGAGGAACTGATTTTGGCCTAGGGTATGTGAGCAAAAGTGTTTTAGACAAGTGGATTTAAAGATCCGAGCATAAAAGTGCCGAATTGCCCCAGTTTTGGTAAACTGGTCGGCCAACCAGGTTTTCTGGCAAGCCGACCACCCCTTGGGCAAAAATGAGTCGGTGGCACTAGTAGGTGGTCGGTGGCCCTCCTGGGTGGTCTCCCAGGTCCCTTTGTTCTCTCTGTGAATTTTGGTGATGATTGGAGTCCCCAGCTCTCGAGAAAGTACAAGAAAAGTGCACTTTTCGGCACGAAACACCTCCGCAGGAACTTGAAATCAAGCCTTCGATGCGTGGCTCACAGTTACTCGCCAAGAGCAAGGTGTATCCTTCTTGAATACGTTGCGACCCCTCCGAGAGGTAAATCGGAGGTTGCGTTTGAGTTGCTCTCTTTAAGGCTTGTACTTCTTTACTCAGCATTTTGTTTCAAGCGTGCTTTTGAAGTTGTACTTATCTTCCATTGTTATGCACACCACTTTCATTGTTGTGCACGTTTCAATGGTATTATCATGCCTCCATGCTTTGCATGCATCATCGTGCACGTTCCACTTGCGTCGTTTTACACTTTGCCACCGGCACTATACGTGTCCGCGTTTGATATAACTCTGAACATATGTTGCTAACTTATTGTACCTATTAAGTTCCTTTCTTTTACAGGCATGATATTGTATGTACAGTTCATTGAAGAGAAGTTTCGGTTCAGTTTGAACATACCTTTTCTCCTCTCGTATGCGGTGCGTTAGGACATCTTCGGTTTCGAACACTCGGATGACTTTCGGTGTTCTTTCATACCTTTTATCCTCTCGCATGCGGTGCGTTAGGACATCTTCGGTTTCGAACACTTGGATGAGTTCCGGTGTTCATTCATACCTTTTCTCCTCTCGCATGCAGTGCGTTAGGACATCTTCGGCTTCGAACACTCGGATGAGTTCCGATGTTCATTCATACCTTTTCTCCTCTTGCATGCGGTGCGTTAGGACATCTTCGACTTCGAACACTCGGATGAGTTTCGATGTTCATTCATACCTTTTCTCCTCTCGCATGCGGTGCGTTAGGACATCTTCAGTTTCAAACACTCGGATGAGTTCCGGTGTTCATTCATACCTTTTCTCCTCTCGCATGCTTGCATTAGGATATCTTCGGTTTCGAACACTCGGATGAGTTCCGGTGTTCTTTCATACCTTTTCTCCTCTCGTATGTGGTGCGTTAGGACGTCTTCGGTTTCGAGCACTCAAATGCGTTCCGGTGTCCATTTGTTCGCTTTCTCCTTTTTGCGTTTGATACGTTGAGAGTTGTTTTGTTTGAGACTCTGGGTGTTCTCGGTAGTCGCTTTTAGCCTTCTCCGCATGAGGCGCAGTGAGAATTGTATAATTTTCTTACATCCTTTCTGTATGAGATGTGGTTTGGCTCGTGTTTGCTTGCTTTGCATAACATTCGCTTAAACTGTTGCATTTATTGTGTATATTTGCTTCATTACAACGTGCTTTGCATGATCATAAGTTATGTTCAGCTTTGTGCATACCCCTTTGCATTTTGCCCCTGCCTGCGGTCACATCTCTTCGTTTATCTCACCTATTTGTCTAAGTCTTCAGCCTTGTCAAAAATGGGTCGTCTCTAGGCTTTGACATTCACTCCCGTCACTTATGACTTTCGAGTTTTTTCAAAGAGGGGCAACTATAGACACCCCATTTTTGACCGACCTTAAGACTCAGACGTCATCGATTGAGCGCTCGGTGATTGCGCTTGTGCTCGTTCTGAGGTTTCGGAGTTTCGGTTGAGTTCCTTACCCCCGGATCTCGGGACACTTTTATGTTTTGCCTCGTTTCCGGACCAGGTCTTGCTTTCTCTTCTCGGAGGGAGGGAGAGGCCTTGTAGACCATATGTCAGTGGCCATAGGCTACTTTTCGTGGTCGTAGGCCACTGTTCCCGTTTGGAGACCAGTTTTCGATTTTCAAAGCCGTCGGCCGCGTGCCTTGGTTCAGGACCGCTTAACATTCTCTGTTTGGCACGGCTTTGGCACACACCTTGTTTCCTCTGTCTACAGGGACACTGCGGCCCGGGAGACCACCTTTGTGGTCACACACCACTTTTGGTGCTTAACAGCCTGTTTTCGGGGCACCCGGCCGCGCGTTTTGCCCCTTGAACCCTCGTTTTGCATCGGTGTTGGTTTATTTTTGGCATGAACCTTGTTTTCATTATTTGGAAGGTGGTACAAGGGTGGGAGAGCACCTTTTCTCTTAGAGACCGCTTCTCTCTCCGCCAGCCGATTTTCTCGTCGGGAAACTAATCTCCTTGATTTTAGAGCCACATTTGCTGGTTTCCCACCATATCACTAGCTTGCATTCAATTGGGAGACCATCAAATGGGCTAGCCAACCACTTTTCCTTGGGGAAGACCACTCACTCTGGTCAGCCAACCAGGGAAACTGATCAGCTAACCACCTTAACTAGTCGACCTGCTACCTCCAGTTTTGTCTCTATGAGTTGTTGTCAGCTGTGCCAACTGGAAGGCACAGACTGCATCTTCCATACATGTGTACAGAGGATCTGTGGCCTTGGTTTTTAGCTTTTTTGAGAAGCTTTGGCCTCCTTTGTCCATAAAGGAAGGCCCCCCCTCCTCTGCGAGGGTTCAGATTTTGGTTCAGCCACATACACATATCTCTCTCTTTGTCTCTATATTTAGGCTTAGGAAGTGTATTGTTCTTGACCCTTTTGCACTACACCTTATAGCCTAACACTTCCAACATCAACCCAAGGTTCTTGGAGGTCATTTTCAGAGGTTAAGGAGCCGGGTTTTTTGTCCAGAAGTTGCTGTCTTTGTTGAGCTTCAAGGGTAACTCATTTTCTTCTTTTTGAAGCATTATTTTGATCCTTCTCTTAGTCTCATTTTCATGCTTATTTGAGGTTTTTTGTCAACTGAAAAAAAGGTTTATTTTTAAGCATTATACATGTTTGTTTAAGGCTATTTTCCTGTTGGAGGTCATCTACCCTCTTGCATGCTTCATTTAGTCTTGTTTTGAGCCATGCCTTAAGGCCTTTGTGTTGACCTTTGCTTGGCCTTTTAGCCAATGAAATCCAGTGATTTTCAGTGGTTGGCATGCTGTTTTGAGGGCCAAAATCAGAGAGGGATGACCCTCTCTCTTTTGGCCTTGTTTGTTTACATATTTGGCCTTTCCAACGAGCCTATATTTTCATACTTCCTAGCCTTGGTTCAAGCCATTTTCAGTGACTTTTAGGACCTGTCTAGACTCTGTCTAGGGTTGGTTTGGTCACCTCATGTTTGCTTCTTGCATGTGTAGAATAATCCTCTTCACAGCTTATCAAAGGAGCATGTCATTCTTGCATGTGTTGGTCATGTTTCAGTGGGTTTTTGGTCATTCTTTGGCATGTCATAGCTCTGTCTTTGGCTGGTTTAGTGGCCTCTTGAATGCTTCACATGCTTGTAGTGTAAACCATGCTCACTAGCTTACATTGCATGTTGTTTTGGCAATTGATTCTAGCATATTTTGGCCATCTTCAAACTGATTTTGTTCATATTTTAGGCTTCCTTAGCTCTGTTTTAAGGCCTTTTGGTCGAATGATGCTTGCCATGCATACTTGTAGTGTAATATCCTTGCCTAGCCTTGAGTTTTGGAGCCCCTTGCATGCTTAACTTGAGGTGTTCCATATCTTGGCATCATTGAGCATCTAATTTCAGAGCCTATACTTGTGCCATGTTCCCATGTTTTCCACTCTTTAAATGCGTTTGAGAGTTGTGCTCGTATACGTCATTTATGGTTCATTGCATGAGCTTCATTTTTGTGCATTTGAAGCCATCATCTTAGTCCATTTTGCCACTATTTTGGGCTCGCATAGGGACTATTTGCAGTTGGTTTGTTCATTTGGGCATTGCTTTGGATACCTCTAGTGTAATGCACTTCACTAGTTTTGGTATTTGAGCCATTCAACATGCATAACATGAGTTGTTTGCATGATTCGGGACCATTTTGTATGTAATTTTAGAACTGGAACATGTGTTGTTATATGCCATATTTCATCCTTTCCATGCTTTCATGCAGTTGTATCTTGTGCCCAAGGCTTTGGGCCCTTGCATCTTCCATGTTTGCATGTGTTTCGTTGCCTCATTTTCATCATGTATGGCCACTGATTTGGGTGTGGCTGAGGCCCATTCATTTTGGTTTAAGTCCATTTTGCATCGAGTATGCCATTGTAGTTCATAGCATTGAGTATGTCGCGTTGTCGCATGTTTGATCATTGCATTGCGCATGCCTTGTTCACTTCATAGTGTATGATAGTCTTCACATGTGCATTGTGTATGACATATAGTATCATGTGCATTGAGTATGCCATTGTTAGTTCGTAGCATTGCGTATGCTGGTTTGCATGTTTGCACATCATCCTTTGCATGTTTGCATGACTTGGTTGCATCGCCTTAGGATTGCATGCATGAGGTTGGATTGTGCATGCCATTCTACTTGTTGCATTGTGTTTGGAATAGGAGTTAGTCCAAACATGAGAAACGAGGGACGTTTCATACTCCAATTGATGAAACGTGCCTCGATTCTTGGGCGCTGACACTCCTGACTAACACATGATGGACTTTAGGCATTTATGTGTTTATATGTTCATTCATTTCACATTGAGTCGTGCAATCTGACTCCTCAGCCATCATGCATCGAGATGCGTGACTGGTGGCCCGAGGATCAAGGGCTACACTCCCTAGAGCTTATGCAATGATGGAGAGAGTGGTCGTGCACACATGTGTTGCAAATACCTTGCCTTCTCTCTCTCTTGCCTTTGTTACAGAAAATGCAGAAACCAGGAGAAGAAACTAGTCGGCCGACCAGGTTTTCTGGCAGGCCAACCACCTTTTCTGGTTTTCACCACCAAGGGTGGTCCGTAGGTGGTCTCTAATGCCTATAGCTGGTCGGTAGCCTCCCACTAGATTCCCAGGGTAGAGTTTCGTCTCCTTGGAGCTTTGTGCAAGTTTCCGAAATCATTTGCAAACAAAGGTGAGTCGGGGCATCGTGATGGATTTCCCGACAAGGCGACTCGAGCATGCATGCATCCTTTATCATTCAAAGCAGAGCTGAGGCAGCCCATTCTATATAGTTTGCATGCTAGTTTAGTTAATTTGTTAATTAGCTAGTGTTGTGTAATAATTAGTTAATTCGATTCTGTATTATTTATTTGGACCCTCCAAGAAAGGGCAATGTTGTAATAAGTGTGCATCTGTGTGATGTATGTCTTCTAACCCCACGTCTTTCTCCCTTTCATTTACCAGCTTATGATGGTTAGTTTTAGGGCACATTTCAATTAGCATCCTTATGCTCGTATGCTTGCATCCATTCATCTATTTTGCATGCACCGGGCTCGGCGCATCATACTAACTACATCGTATTTCAATTCCAAGTTGAATACATGTTACCTGTAGCATCTCATATGCCATCTTAGAATAGCCGAGCCTATCTTAGTTGCATTCTTGCATGTGTTGCATTAGGCTTCTCAGCATAGTTAGGATTCATGCATGTTTTCTAAATAGTTTCTTTCTTTGACTCGGAGTACTCGGTAAGTGTTTATGCTTTAGCATCCTTGCATGCGTGTAAGTGACTGCCATGATAGCATGCTTACTATGAGGCTATGTGCTTATGTGATATAACTGCCTGAATGCCTGTGGGTGAAGGTTGGGTTGCTTGATTTGGAATAATTCGTCGAAACCCATGTTTTAGCCTACTTGCGAGTAGCAAACTTTAATCCATTTTCAAAACAAACGGATATGCGATGCTTTATTCCAACTTAAGCAATCTAGTCTATACTTGTATGCTGTGCACATCACATAGTAATTGTAGGTTAATAATCAGAATAAGAGCACATGTGTTTTCAAAAACAAGATATCAAACTTAGTAGTGACTGACCTTTGATTGGGCGAGCGGGGGTGCTCATGAAATGAGCATTCCCAATCGTACCCAAGTTCCCGAGCTGAGGCAACTTTGGTGATGACGGACACGTGGCCTTAGGCACGAGTCAGGGTTTTCTAAATTCCCCCAAAATAAAATATTTAGGTGCCGACTCTGTATCCGGCAAAGCAGTCCATGTTTGGCACTTCTTTCTAAAAATTAGTTTTCAAAATGATTTGCTAGATTTGGACTCTTTGGTGATTTATCAATCTCACATTGCACTTTGCAAGATCAGATTAAGAACCGTGACTTTGAGTCCGAACTGTAGTGAGCCCAATGAACAAAACGAGATTTTCCCGGGATGTTCGGGCACGTCAATAGGTATGTAACGGCCTACGAATTGATTGCCGCAATAGATGTAGTGCAAGATCAAAACCCCTGGTACCTTGACATCTAGAACTTCCTCGAAAATGAGGTTTATCCGTTAGGGGCAAATGCCAAAAATAAAAGGGAAATACGGTGAGTGGCTGCTCAGTTTATCATCTGCAGAGGAAAATTGTACAAACAAGCCATCTGGGAATGCACAAGTTGTGTGCTGATGCAGAAGAATCGAAGCGCCTAATGGAGGCCATCCGTGGGTGAGAGTGTGGATCACACATGAGTGGAGTAATGCTAGCTCGGAAGATTCTTAGGCAGGGTTATTACTGATCAACCATGAAGGAGGATTGTATCAGTTTTGTTCAGCGATACCATAAATTCCAAATCCATGCAAATCGCATGACATCTTGTCGTCGAAGCTATACAACATGACTGGGGAATTGATGTTATTGGGGCAATTATGCCAAAAGGTTTGAATGGGCATGAGTATATCCTGGTGGCAATAAACTACTTAAGAAAGTGGGTCGAGGCCTAATCTTATGCAGTGTTGAAAGCGTCACACTTAGCCAAGTTCATCAGGAATAATATCATTTGTCGTTACAGGGTCTCGAATGAGAACATTTCAGACAACGGTTCCCACTTTAAGAAAGAAGTGATCGATTTGTTGGAGAAGTACAACATAGCTTTTCATAAGTCATCTACATATCGGCCACAAACCAGCAGAGCTATTGAGGCCACCAACAAGAACATCAACCACATTCTACAAAAGATAATGGAAACTTATAGAGACTGACCAAACAAATTGCCATTTGCTCTCTACGGCTACAGGACATCAATTCGGATATCTACCCGGGAAACTCTGTATTCTCTAGTTTATGGGATGGAGGCTGTTCTGCCGATTGAAGCTGAGGTTCTGTTGCTGCGGGTTATGGCTGGGTGCCAGATAGTAGAAGCGGATTGGCAGCAGAGCAGGTTCTAGGAACTAATGTTGTTCGATGAGAGGAGGTTGAAAGCACTATACCATGTCCAAGGCTATCAATGCAGAATTGCCAAGGCGTTCAACAAGAAAGTTAAGTCTAGGAATCTGAATGAAGGGGATTTGGTGCTGAAAGATAACTGAGCTCCCATCCATGACCATAGGGGCAAGTTCAGACCCAATTGGACTGCTCCCTATGTTATCAAATTTATCTGGTCAGGTGGAGCTATCATTCTTATGGACCTAGATGGCCTGGAATTCTCCCAACCAATCAACATGGACAAGTTGAAGAAATACTATCCTGAGTGGCTCGCTAGGCCAAAAACCCGGAAGGGCAACCTAGGCAAAAGTTAGAGCACAAAAAAATTGAAATAAGAAAAACTGAGCTCGCAAGGTTAAAAATCCAGAAAGGGTGGCCTTGGCAAAAATTAGAGCATAAAAGGAGAGTGTTAATACCCGGAGTGAACCCAAACCGAACTACGTAAGGCTTGATTCCCATTTTCGGGATACGTAGGCAACTTCATTCTAAAGTCTAGCCATAAACACTTCCAACTCAACTGTCCTGTCTATGAGATTTTTTGGGTCATCTTTTTCTCTTCTGCATCCAAGAGTTCGGTTGTGATCTTCACTATGAGAGCTGGTTATAGTACAATGCTATTCAGACAAGGGGTAACTTCCCAGTTATTAGATTCGGGGTTCTATAGCTCGAGGTTAGATCCCATGCGTGTCAAGTTGTGATCCTTAATCGAAAATGGTTTTGAAAAGTTTTAATAAAAGTTGATTTTGTTCAAATTAATATTTTTACAACTTAGACCATTTTTGGACCAAAAGGAAAATTTTTAGTGCCCACAACTTCAATTTCATTGATTTCAATACAAAGTTCTCTAACTCTCAATACATATCAAAGTTACTTTTTTATTACATTCAAAAGGAAAACTTGAAAGTTAGATCAAAGTAATAAACTTGGGGAACAGATGAGTCAGGTGTTCCTGTGTCCCCTCTTAGAGCTTCTGGAAGCTTCGGATGCTAAAGTAGGCCTGGTTTACGCCTTTTCTTCAAGCCAAGCTATGCATTCTCCGGAAAGGGTGCAACTGAAATTGGGAGCGGGAGTCAGAAGTTCTCTTGTCCTCCATGCAGTGGGATATCAAGCTAGTTGTGAACCTCAGATTAGAAATGAAGTTGGTTATTCTACCCCCTCTTCTGGGCAAGTCTGGTTGTGTTCGAACTGATGCCTGAACCAGAATGGGAAATAGAAAACACAGTTTGTCAAGCCAATCAACTGAATGCCAAGTTGCGGAGGCATGTTGTAGCTTATCTCGGGCAGATCAAACCAAGAGCAACGCCAAGCAATGTCAGCAGCAGACCTGTTGCACATCCAATGGCACCATCACCCTTCGTTCAGGAAATCAACTAGCCTTTGGCGAAAGAAATAGCCTCGTGCTGAGTATGCAGGGCAAGAGTCCACTACTTTCAACTTGTCCATGAGCCATATCTAGGGAGGGATGAAAAATAAGAGAGATTAAATAATAGAGAGGTGCAAGTGGAGAGAAAAGTGAGAAAGGACTTTTGAGAGAAAAACAAAGCGTGAGTGCCAAGTAATGTGAGAAACACATATGAGATAGGGTGGGAAACATTACCAGCAAAAGTAGTGGACTTCCTGCGAATTTGGCTACCTCTCACCGATGGAAAGCATCCAAGCTCATCTAAGTCTCGGCTAGTATCAAGCCAATGCAACTCTTGCCCTCTTTCAAGCCTTGGGCCACTTCGATCAAGCAAATGGCAGACCCTCCGGAACTGGGGGCAAGCAGGAAATGAGCCAATATTGTAATAACCCGACCCTCGTACGTGATTCTAGTATATTTTCAGTCCCTAATTCTGTGCTTTTAAATGCTCATTGTGAATTTTTAGGTGGAATTAAGCTTAATTAAGCGAATCCTATGATTATGGATTCATATATATTTAATAAGGGAACTATCTGTTACAACTATAAAATTTGGCGCAGGAATTGGAGGCCTTAGAAGCTTAATAATCTGAAATTGATTTTACATTTGAGATTAGCATAATTTTTAAGTCATAATAAGCATTTCCATAAAAATTTTATTAGGAATGATTAAACTGATTAACTTTTCTCTTTATTCAACTTTTATATAAATATCAATGCTCTTAAACATTTGACTTGGGAAATTCATTACAAAATATCTCCTGGGAGAGAAAATAGAGGGTGTCGAGAAGAAGAATTAGGGGAGACAAAATTCAACAAGGAAGATTGGCAAATTGAGGGAAGTTGTGGGATTTAATTCATGGTAAGCTCAATCCAACCTAATTAACCTTCACTTGGACTTAAGGAAGGGTTTGTTTCATGTTTTGATAACTTAGGGTTTGTAATTGAGGATTATATGTGAATCATGTTTGATTAAAGAGTTATTCTCATCAATTGGTTGCTTTGAGACCTAATTTAGGTGTTGTATGAGATTTACACTTCAATCTTTGGTTTTCATGCCAAACCCATGAAATTATACTTATGTATTGTGTTATGTTTTATGGACATAAGGAACTTGGATTAAAAGATGGAATTTGGAAGGGTGGTGACTTGATTAAGCTTCTAATCACGTTTATTTTGTGATGTTCAAATTATAATTCATGTTATAGTGATGTTGGGTTAATGTATTGCATTAATTTACCCTTGTTTTGCATGTAAAATGTGTTGGTGTTGTTGATTTTGGAGTTGAAATCGAGCTGCCCAAAATAGGGGCCACGGCCGCACGTGCAGAGCACCACCGCACGTGCGGACAAGAAGAAAAAAAATGGGAATTACATTTTGCTTTTGGCCGCTCGTGTGGAGAAGGGGGACCGCACGTGCGGCCCATCTCCGCTCGTACGGAGGGGACGGCCGCACGTGCGGCCCAAATCGGAAAAAAATGTCTGCTCAGTTTTACATTCTCGACCCTCTGATATTTTTAGAATAATTTTTCGATGATCTTAAGATGGTTGTAAATTCATTCGAAACGTAATGACTTAGGAAATGATTTAACAAGAAAAGGAGACTAATGTGTGTTATATGTGTGTAGGGCACACTTCGGGAGGAACCCTCGCTCCGCCACAATACTGTGAGTAATAGTACTGTGTAGTACATTTGGTGTGTTATTAATAATTAATGTTAACGTTTTGTTATTCGTAAGCACACTACGTCATTTCTTAACGAATAAATGGAACTTATGTTCATCCTTGAACAATGGTATATGTGTGAATCTAAGATTATTCTGTCATGGTATACATGAACCCGAGGTCGTTCAAAACCTATACTATGAATGTAATGGTCTAACATTATTATGTGACCCACGTTAGAATGTGAATCGCTCTATCCTTATTAAGCGTACTGCAATGATGTGCCCCTTGTTAGTAGTTATTGTTACTATTCTGTTATACGCAAGGCAACTGTGTCAATTTGTGAAATATGCTTTACTTACTGCCAATAATTATCATTAGCACTCTATTACACGTAAATTAACTATGTTAATTCATACGAATGATTGAAAGAACCTATGTACCTCTGTACAACTCTAAGACTAATTTGTTCAGATGATATCTGGGATTATTTTGTTCTGTTTATTCGTTCTGGTTATGCTATGTTATGATATGATATGGATTGTTCGGTCTTTAAGACCTAATGACTTCTGGTATGGAACAAAGTGTTGTACGGAGCTAAGTGTTGCAATGCGAGTGACCTCTAGAATCCGTGTGAGACACTCTTGAGTGCATACATATATGAACTGGGATTAAAGCCAATCTAGTCCCTTTTTGGGTCATCTGGTCTCTTTATGGGTCATATGGTCCCTTCATGCGTCATCGGATTTGTCAACGATAATGGATGTACCACGTAAGATTATACGCAAATTATGAATATTGGCAGAACCAAATAATTATAAGTATGTATATGAAGCTGTTATTTCTGGGCCGATGGTCGTTCTGTTATTTCTGGGTCGGTGGCCGTTCTGTTATATCTGGGCCCAAGGCCGTTTTGAAAGTAACACAGCATCAGATTAATTGCAAGTATTTTGCATTATATACGCATTGATATGCATTGTAATTCAAGTTGATCATTAAATTATTAAAGTACTATTATTCACCGAGATTGTCTCACTCTGTATTTTGTTTGATTCTGTAGGTAGCAAATCTGGAGGTCAGCCTTAACCCTTGATGCTCGTCTCTCCCTTGTCAACCTTTGTTTGTGTCTAGTCATTTGGATGAAGCCTACCCATTTTTATGGAGTTTTGCTAAGTTTTTAGCTTGTACGCTGATTGTCTATAATATGTTTCCAATGTTTTTGTTATACACCCAAGCAAAGGGCGGTGTTTGTATATGTGTATGTAAATATTTACCAACTGATGCACTATTTGTGATCCTGGCATGATAGTGGTCGCTCAATGGATGTAGTTTCTTTTTATTTCATATTATTTTATGATATATAATGATTCCGTTCAGGCCCCATATATTATGTACAACAGGTTAAGTGTCCACTTCTGAATAGGTCATGCCCGAACTTTTAGGGACGGGTTTGGGGCGTGACAAGTGGTATCAGAGCACGAGTTGCTATCTCACACACGAATCCATTGAGCCTTAGGATGTCTAGAAAAGACTTAGACATCATGCATAACATTCTGAAAGTATATGGAAGTTTGATGGCAACGTTAAAGGTACTCTGCTAACGCTAATGATTTTGAACTGTGCATATTGTATATTTGTGCGCATATTATGATTGATTGTGATACAGAATGTGATGAGCATAAAGATGGAAGATTTGAAGGGGTTTTACCCCCGCCTGGCTAGATAAAACGAAAAAGGAAAATTGTACAACATAAGTAAAATGAACTGTGATGGGATTAAAACAACGACATTGCACTGCGGAAGCGTGGTGAGGGTTCGAGTTGATCGGTAAGACAATTTATATACAAATAGTTAGATGAAATGTGTGTTATCGGTTGATAGTCACCTGTGGAAAATGATGATAATGTGATTGTGTTTTCTAACATCTGTTTAGATGAAGTGATTAAATTCTAAGTATGGGGCAATTCTAAGACCAAATGAAATGATATGTATGATGCTCCAACTTTATGACATAGCCATGTTATTTGTGTAAGACGTGAAGTGAATTTTGAATTTGATTTCTACTGATTGTTTTGATGGATAAAGGAATGACTTATATATTAGTTATGTTTGGAAGTCGAGTATTGACCTAGAAATAGCATACAATCAGTGTGATTTCAAGAACTGAGGGAATTCTTGACAACTTCTGAGGGGGGGAGCCGAGGGAATTAACGATGGTGTCGAATGAGTTTTGTTCATGTGTAATCGAGATCTGTTTATAAGAGTCTGTAATATGAAATCTGTAGCCTGTGATCTAAAATCTGGAATCTGAAATCTGTCATCTGTACTCTGTAATTTGTTTGTTTATGTGTAGTCTGTAATCTGCAATCAGGATTTCTTGTACGGAATGGTTGAATGGAATGAAGAACCCCACCTATATTACGTGTCTACCTTATGACACCCATAAAAAGAAAGGCAGTTATTGATTACTTCGAGATCAAACTAAGTGATGGGTAAACAGATAAGTTACCGCAAGAACTAAAATTATGTTTCTGTATGTTAATGACTTAAGATTGAGAAATCATTTCTGTGATATATTTCTGTGTAGATATGTAAATGCTACGTATTGCAAATTGTTAAATTAATCCCTATTCTGTATTTCACGGGCATAATCTGAACTGTTCTGTATGACATTGTGAATGTTTATAGGAAAAAAAAATTATGGGGATATTCCATATTGATGATGGGTTAACGAGTATCTACCTCCTCTTATATGTTTATGTAGATTTATATAATATGTGCGACGTGAGTCCGAATTGATTTACTATCATATTGAACTGATTTGGCTAAGAATTCTAACTTAGATATTAGGTGGTCAAATTATCTTGTTGCTAAACTGTTAAATTTCTAGACATTGTGGAATATGGATGGATGTGATCACTGTATATTTAAGGAAACCTATGATCCTATGAATGAACCTAGTAGAACCTACATATGGGGAGTAACTAGATACTCTGTTTATGTTAAATGACTGAGCCAGACGACTGGTCTAGCTCTGATATTATAAGTTCTGAATACGAAACCGTGTGGTTGATCTCATGTCTTCCAGTAGAAATAGAAAGAATCATCAGAATGGTGGAATACCGAAATGATTAAAAAGAGGCCAAATTAATTTGTGCTGTAACAAAAGAAACGCTTATTAAGGGAAGATGCTACACCTTACAGTTATGACTGATTAGTCAAGCATGATTTTGAATTTGATTTATGACTTTGTTTTTAAGTGGCTCCCTTTGCCCAAATAATGGTTGTTATAGTTGTATTTACTATTCAGTTTTGAACTTACGACGACAAGACCAAGTGACTACAATGGTATGTCTGCATGACTTTACAAACTGTATGTTATTTGCTTTGGTATTGCCATAACTATTTAATTTGGAATGTGGATCTCCTTGCATTACTATATTTAGAAGTAATGCTGTGAAGAATTAACGTTATTGATTGGGATTCTTCTTCCCATCGTTCTGACCTTGGCAAGAATTAGTATATATGGTTTTGAATCAATATAACGATATGATTTTGATATTTTTTCGAAAATGGAGAAACACTAAGAACTAATGATGAAGTTAGTAGCTACGTACTTAAACAACTTATTTGAGACTGTTGGAATGAAATATGCCTTATTAAATAGGTGTAGACACCCCATTTTTGACCGTTCTCAAGACTCAGATGACATCGTTTGAACACTCGGTGATTATCCATGTTCGCGTTCATTTTGAGATCTCAAAGGACTCGGCTACGTGCCTTGCCTTAGGATCTCTTGACTTGACTGTGTTTGCTTGGTTGTGGACCAAGGACTTGTGGTTTTTGCACCTAAGGGTAGGAAGTGGCTTGTTAGCCATCCCTTAAACCCACCGGCCGTGGCATGAAGCCACCAACCTTTCTTTCTTTCTACCGACCATCTATTTGGCCGGTCGGCACGGATATTTGGTCGGTCGGCCATTTATTTGGCCGATTGTCCCTTTTTCTGGCCGGTGCCTCCTTTTTGCCTTTTTTAGGCATTGTGCATGCCAGCTGTGCCAGTTGGAGTGCACGGACTTGTCCTCCATACTTGTATGGAGGATTTGCACCATTTGCACCTTTTTTGCTCTAGCTTCTTCGAGAAGCTTGCACCCTTTGCCTTAGCTTCTTGAGGAAGCTTGACCTTTTGTCTTGGCTTCCTCAAGAAGCTTGCACCTTTTGCCTTAGCTTCCTTGAGAAGCTTGACCCCCTTGACCCCTTTTGTTTAGCTTCTTTAAGAAGCTTAGGTCTTTATCTTGCTCTATATAAGAGAGCCTTCCCTCTCCTTTGAAGAGGTTCAGCAGAAACTAGACATATATGATATATACAACTTTCTCTCTCTACATCTCCCTCTCTCTCTTCTTTTGTGTGTGTTAAAGGGCCTAAAAGGGTGTTTTGTTCTTAGTTTTGCACTAAGGCACCTAGTATTACACCATACTTGGGTTATTGAGGTGTTGGGAAGTTGTTCTCTGAGCTTTTAAGCTAGTTTTAATTAGAAAAGAGGCATGAGGTTATTGTTCTTCAAGTGTTCTTCAAGGGTGAGCATAATTACTTTATATTCCCCATTCTTGCACTAACTTTTAACCCACTTTGCATGCTGTTTTGAGCTTTGTTTATAACTGATAAAAGTTCTATTTTTTGATGTTTAAGATGTTTTATTAAGGTCATTTTGGTGTTGGGGGTCGACCTCCCCCTCTTAGGCCTTGTTTGGCCCCTTTTGTGCCTTCTATGTTGAGCTTTGGAACCTTTTGTGTATTGGCCTTCTCACCACTGAAATCCAGTGGATTTTGAGTGGTGGTGAAGGGGTCTTGAAGTCTTGTATAGGGGAGGGACACCCCTCTCCCTTTGTGTCTTATTTGTTCATGTTTTTGGCTCATAAGGGTAGCATACATGCTTAGCTTTACTTAGCTCCATTTCAGAGGTTTTTGGTTGTTATTTGGTCACATTATACCTCTATTTTTGGTCGGATTGATGGTCCATTACATGCATCATACACTTGTCTAGTAACCCCCTTTATTCTCATAACATGTGCCATGCATTTGCCCCTCCATGCTTGCATGTTCTAGCTTGACTTCATGACGCTTTTGGTCATATTTCATCATGCATGAGGTCCGTTGGGTACTAATTTGATCATTTTTGCCATGTTTGGTATAGCCACCATGCATTTTGGTTTGTGAGCCTTGTGTGTTTGAGTCATTAGCATGCTTTAGTTGGGTTATTTCAGTGATTTTGAATCATTTTCCATGCTATTTCAGTCTATAATCCATGTTTGTATGCTTGCATTCATCATCCTTTCCATGCTTTGAAGAGATGCTCTTTTGTGCCTTAAAATGAGCCGTTGTGCACGCCTATGTGTTTGAGGCTTTGGGTTGCCATATCAGTGGGTTTTGGGGCTCCTTTTTGCATGTTAAAACTCTGTTTTGCATTGATTAGTCCATGCCATATGTGGTTGGGGTGGTTATTGTAGAGTGCCCTCTTTGTGGCCTTAAATCTCCCTTTGTTTTGCATCCATTTCTTAGCATGTTTTAACCATGATCTATGCATGCTTTAGTCTTGTTTTGGAGTTCCTTAGGACTGTTTTAAGTCATTTTGGTCCTTTGGGGTTTGGTTGACATAGCTATGGTTTGGACCCCTTTGTTGGCTTCAAGTTTTGGTCATTGTTGCATGCCTTACTTGCATAACATGGCTGATTTGGCATCACCCTTTATACACTTTTAGAGTTTAACATGTTGGTCTAATGTCCATGTTTATCATCTTTTGAGTGTTCTTGAAAGTTACCTTTTGTGCCTTAGCTTTAGGCCCATTGGTGTACATGTTTGCATGAGCATTTATCTACCATTTCCATCACTTTTGGCCACTGTTAAAGGCAAGGCTGAGGTCTGCCCTTTGCAATTTAAGCCCACCATAGCTGTTTGTTGCACGTTTGTTGCATATTTGGTTCATTTTGTGTTGTCACATGCTAATTCCATCGCGTATTGTTGCATGTTTGGCACATTGCATACTTGCAGGATAGGTTGCACCGCATTAGGCATGCTTTGTTAACTTAGCCTCATGTTGCATATTTGAGTCATGTTGTATACTTCAGCCGCATTGCATACATGTATTACATTTTGCTTGGTTTGGGGTGTCAAACCAAGCATGAGGAATGAGATGTGTTCGTACTTAAAGTGACGAAACACGTCTCAATCCTCGGTCGCCAATGCCCTTGATCTCAACATGATAGGGCGTGAAGCATTCATTCATTTTGTTGCATTCATTTACATTGATTGGCAAGCTTGGTGCCTTTGGCCATCATGCATCGAGATGCGTGATTGGTGGCCCAAGCACCAAGGGCCACACTCCCTTGAGTCCATAACATGATAGGGAGTGTGGCCATGCATACATTGCTTTGAAATTTCCTTGACATGCACTATCTGTCCACTGCTGCAGCAAAAACAAGATTTTGTGGGAATAAATGGACGGCCGGCCACTTTCAGTGCCGACCGACCATCAAAGTCCAGCCGGTGACCCAATTTATGGTCGATGATCACATTTACATGGTCGGTGGTGCCTTTCATTGGCTGATGGCAGTCCAAAATGATCAAGGAATGGTTTAGAGGTGCTTCAAGAATTTTCACATCCCTCAGAGGTGCAGAACAGTGCAAACAGAGGCAACAATGGCATGGTAACGGGTTTCCGAGCAAGGCAAATCGAGCATGCATCATCCATGCATTCCGAGGCAGGGCTGCAGCGGTCTCTTTAGTTTCATATTTAGGCTGTTTTTGTAATTAACTTGTTAATTAATTAGAAGTTTTGTAATAATTAATTAGCTAGGATAGTTGATTCATTATTTAGCCTGTATTATTCTTTCGGACCCTTCTAGCGAGGGCAATTGTGTAATAAGCGTGTGTGAGTGTGTGTATGTCTTCCAACCCATACTTCGTTCTCCCTTTTATTTACTTGCTTTCAATGGTTGGTAGTAGGGCATATTTAAATTAACATACCTTATGCTATGCATGCATGCATTCATTCATCTATATTGCATGCACCGGGCTCGGCGCATCATACTAACTACATGGTATTTCAATTCCAAGTTGAATACATGTTATCTATTGCATTTCACATGCCATGTTTAGATTAGCCCAGCCTATTCTAAATTGAATCTTGCCTGTGTTGCATTAGCCATTGCTAACATGAACTAGGATCATGCATGATTGCTAACTAGTTTCTTGTTTTGGCTCGGAGTACACTGTGAGTGTTTATGCTTTAGCATCTTGCATGCGTGTAAATGTTGCCATGACAGCATGATTGCCATGATGCTAACTGCTTATGTGATATAACTGCCTGAATGCCTGTGGGTAAAGGTTGGGTTGCTTAAGTTGGAATAATTCGTCGAAACCCGTGTTTTAGCCTACTTGCGAGTAGCGAAATTCAATCCATTTTCAGAACAAACGGATTTGCGATGCTTTGTTCCAACTTAGGCAATCCAGTCTATACTTGTATGTTGTGTGCGTCACGTAGTAATTCTAGGCTAATAAACCGGAATAAGAACGCATAATGTTTTCAAAACTAGATATCATGGTTAGTAGAGGCCGATCTTTGATCGGGCGAGCGGGGTTCTCACGAAGTGACCTTCCCCAATCGTATCCAAGTTCCCGAGCCGAGGCAACTTTGGTGATGACGGACACGCGGCCTTAGGCAACGAGTCAGGGTTTCCTAAATTCCTCCAAAATAAATATTTAGGTGGGGACTCTGTATATGGCAAAAACAGTGTCCATGTTTGGCACTTCTTTCTTAAAAATCAATTTTCCAAAATGATTTGCCGGACTTGGACTCTTTGGTGATTTATCAATCTTGCATTGCACTTTGTGAGATCATATTAAGAACCGTGACATTTGAGTCCAAACTGTAGTGAGCCCAAATGAACAAAACGAGGGATTTCCTCCCGGGACGTTCGGGGATGTCTATAGTTTTTGGCGACTCTGCTGGGGAGTTTAGAGAGCTTGACTTGAACTCATGATATCTTGTTTTGATTACACTTATGTGTTTCTTTGCATTGCATTTGCATTGGCGCGCCTAGGACACCATGTTTGTTGTCTGCTATTCCTGAACGGTTTATCGGAGGCTTACTTTGTTAAGCATGCCATAAGGCTGACCGGTTACGGGCTCTGCCATGATGGGAACACAAACCCTGATTTTTACCGGGGCACCCTTTTTGACCGTTCGACCTAGTGCATATTCGGAATCCATAGTGACCATTCCAAGCTAGGACAGGTTGCTCACACGATTATAGCTTGTTTGAAACCGCTGCGTGCGTAGTGAAACCCTAGCTCCTAACAAAATAGGACAGGGAAAACCCTATCCCAACATAGGGGTGTTTTGGCTCTCACTTGTTTGCTATGTGCTTTTGGAGTTGATCTCTATAGGGAACGCACATATCCATTTGCAAGTCTGGGCATCAGGCATGTGGGCATCAGTTCAGTATTTTGAGAATCAGTTATCTGCGGGTTTCAGATTGAGTTTTGGGGGCAGTGATTTGGGGAACCATGATCAGTATTTGAGAACGGTCTATTCAGCTTATCAACTGCGTGTTGTTATGCCCGACTGTGTGTTGTGTGTTTATTTTAAGCCATTATACTGTCCATTTGTCTGGTTGTCTATTTCCTTCTTATTGCTTTATTTATCATTTTACTAGGTAGTTTAGCGCAATTGCTTCCGACCAAGCAGATATTCCCCAAGCACTCTGGACTAGAGGTCATCGACTCCATCGATCTGAGGATCTGGTAAATGGACAACCAGTGTTCTCTTCTTTACCCCCAGTTGCTAGGTGGAGATCGAGAAAACTCAGTGTATCGGTACCAAGATTGCCAGATCAGTGGTCTATGAACAGTCGGGTTGAGATTTCCGAGGCTACTACAGGGGTAGATACTCCGGCAGTTCAGATAAATCAGGGCATTATGTCAGGGATGGAAGACATGGTTCACCAGCTCCAAGAGAGCATGAAACCCATGTAGGAGGACGTTGTTCGTCAAGCAGAATTTGCTAAGCAGCAGGACGTTGTCATGGCCCAATAGGCAAAGCTAATTACCCGCTTACAACAGCAAACCGGAGCATCTGCTTCACACCAGGCTCCTCCCCCAACAAGGGTCCTAATACCTGAGGAGACAGCGAATGTCCAGAATGCCCAAGAGGATACAGACATCCCAACAGGGCCAGCTCCACTCCCAATTCTACCTCAACTGTCCAACGCACCCACGCCTATCAATCAACTGGACTCCCCCTTTGAGTTCGAGGTGGACCCTACAGCATTGAAGTTGAGCAAGCTTGAGAAGTTGTTCAAAAAGTCCCAAGGGGTAAAATCCATCCCAGATATTGAGGACGGGTATATCGACGCGGCCGTGACGCTGCCAGATCTGTTCAAGATGCCGCAAATCGATCACTTCGATGGGTCCAGGGATCCCATGGTGCAGCTACGTTTATTTTCAGATATATTAAGGCCGATGGGCCTCACCAGACTACAGAAACTTTCATTGTTTGGCCGGACCCTGTTGGGTGTGGCGGCCATCTTGTACGCAAAATTGGAAGATGATGTCAAGCGGAACTGGGATGAGATGGCCGAGGCTTTTGTTGCCCAGTACCCTTATAATACACAAATCGAGATTACAACCCGTGATCTTGAGACAACAAGGCAGGAGCCTAAGGAGAGCTTTTCTGAGTGTGTAACCCGGTGGAGGGCCAAGGCCTCAATGATGACCCTAAGGCCCATCGATAAAGATCAAATTTGGATGATTGTACGCAATCTCCAGCCCAAGCTCGTGCAGAAAATGATTGTTCTCCCCTTTTCCACCTTTCCAGATCTACATGAGATAGGAGTATAGATTGGGAATGCTTTGAAGCAAGGCATGATTGACAATGACAGAGAGCAACCCAGGAGAACCTTCAACAACCGCAGTACGAATGCAGGCACAAGCAGTGCTGCAGCTACCAGATCTCAGGAAGCAAGCATGGTCACCACCAACACCCCAAGAACCCTTGCAGCTACGCCATTCACCGGTGCATCCGGTGGTAGTTCGCAAATAGCCAAATACCCACCCAAAAGGCAAAGAACCTTCGCTCCACTATATATGCCCCTGTCCAAAGCTCTGGGGGTTTTAATCAAAAAAGGGCACTTGAAGCCCCTAGAGCCGCGGCCATTGTCGGAAAATCTCCCCCCTTATTATAACCCAACCAAATACTTCTCGTTTCACCAATAGCACGGTCATGACACCGACCAATGCTTTCGATTACGCCATGTGATTCAGGATCTCATCGATAATGGGGTGATCGTGTCTCCAGAGAAACCCAATGTCACAGCCAACCCTCTCCCACTACACAACCAAGCTCCACCTCCCAAATGCATCAACTTTATCCAGACCGAGGCTACGTCATACGACCCCAGTATATATATCACCCCATCCCACCTACCTAAGCCAAAGGTGTTCCTTTCCGACTGCACTGACTTATGCATGTTGGACATCTCCAGAACCCAACCTGAACCAATGGTGGTGACTGTCGAAGATGGAACAGGGGAGACTTCAGTGGAGAATGGAATTGGTGAGTCAGAATTTCAGGAATCTGGAAATTTTGCTAAGAAGGTATACAGCCCGAGTGACTATATTCTGTCAGTAGGCCAGGTTGGGCCAAATGTGGAATTGCCGATAGGGGCAGTGCTTTGTGTGATACAGGTGGATGGATTTGGTCAGAGGATAGATGACTTGGTGGCTATGGAGGGGGATTTTGCTAACCTCCAGTTTTTTAATGAACAAGATCCAGAGGGCGTGGTAGTCAACTGGTCAGATTTTGAGGAGTCAGCAGAGGTCACCAGATGGCATGATGACCTACCAGATGTTGTCGACGAAACTCAGTTAGAACGGGGCCCGGCAAGGGCAAGAACATCAGTTGTGGCCGGAAGGCCCGGAGATCAGAATGCATCGCTGGAGAGCGCCGGTGCTATGAATTTCACTTAGGATCTGGGCATTTTGAATACAGGAATTATAAAGCAGCCAATTGTACTGACGCAGTTGGAACAAAGAGGAATCGAAGAGTCTAAGAGAATCAGAAAAGCCAAGGGCCCCGTGGGGGCTGAAAGTGTTGTGTACACGAGGACAAAGAATGCCGCAAGCATGTGGGCAGAAGGCACTGCGAGTACAAGGACAGTGAAACCGAAACCAGACAGGTGTCTGTTGGCTATCGGTGGAATGTGGTGGGAAGACGATGATCTATGTCTTGTCTACACGGATGAGGACTGGGGAAGCAATCAACCAGACGATACCTGGTACATCGACGAAGTCGATCATATGACCAGGAGCGGGCGGTATTTCAAGGCTCCGCATTTAGACCAACCAGAAGCGTCTGGGAAGGACAAAGAGGCCGAGAAATAGAAAGAGAAGCAACTCAAAGAAGAGGCTGTACTGAAGCAGTTGAAAAAGATACAAGCAGACATCTCCATCTGGAGACTGCTTATGACTTCTCGAGTACATAGACAGGTCGTCCTTTCAGCCATGGACAAGGAACTCTTGATAGACAACACGTCGGAACAACTGGTAGGATTGGTCTTTCCGGGAGGAGCTTCCCCGATGTTGACCTTCTCCGACAAAGAATTGCCACTCGAGGGTGCGAATCACAACAAGCCACTCTACATCTCTGTGGAGTGTAAGAACAAATGGATACCGATGGTTCTTGTTGATACCAGATCTGCCATCAATGTGTGCCCAGCAAGGACAACCTATGCAATCGGGTTGAAACCCGCAGACTTTGCACCAACCACCCAAGTGATAAAGGTGTATGATAACACAAGTAGAGAGGTAAAGGGGACCGTGCAAATTCAAACTAAGGTTGGTCCGGGACAACATGAGATAGACTTTCACGTTCTGGAAATTCCTGCAACCTTCAATCTGCTCTTAGGGCGGTCGTGGTTGCACCAGGTAAAGGCAGTTTCGTCCACCTTGCACCAGATGTTGAAATACCCTCATGGGAAGGGGATAGCTATAGTTTTTGGAAACTCATCAATCCATCCGCCACCGGAGGTGTCTACACCTATCTTGGAAATCGAGCACGGCACGGAGGATGTGTTCTTATCGGGGTTTACTTTGGCTGAGGCTCGAGTCGTGCAAAACATCTTAGCTGTTGATGAAGGGGTGTATGTCCGCGCACAATCAATATACCTCATGAACGAGCTTCAAGACATCCCCGGGATGGGATTGGGAAAGAGCGGCCGGAAGGGCAGTGCAGTATCGGCCGAAGTGCCGCACAACCCACATACCTTTGGCTTGGGTTATCTGGCCACCAAAGAGGATTGGGTAAGGAAGGTAAGGAGATAGCTGGGAGAGCCAGAGCGAAGAAGCCAGGGAAGCCATATGAGTTAATGCACCGACCCATTCGGGGTACACTAAACGGATGCTTCGTCCGGGAGGGGGAGGATTTTTCGTTCTGTGGCTTCCCAGAGCCATGGTTGAATGCGGAGAGGAAGCGCGTGCCAGGTTTTGAGATCTTCTTCGACCTGCAGTTATCTAGGGATGATGTTGCCGAGAAGCAAACAGACCCATCAGCTGAAGTTGAGCAATGTAAAAATGTGGATTCCGAGAGTGCTGAAATTGAAATAGGGGTAGCGCTAGCTTGTCTACTTTCAGATCCTCCGATCGAACAGAAGTTATTGGGGGATAACTTCTCGGTGTCCGTGATCGAGAATGAAATGACTGCGGGCCTACCATCAAATATTTTGGATGCATCCATTGCACCCTCTCTCATTTGGCAGTATGAAGAGGGATTTTTGTCAAGCAGCACCGGGTCAGGTAGTGAGCTGAAATCTGATTCCACCGAGTCTCGTGAGTCGGAATCAGGTTCCAACTTGACTGAGTCTGAGCCCGATATTCCAGGGGGTGATATCCTGGATACCACAGTCCTGTCCAGGTCGTCTTTCTCTTTCTCTTTTGAGTCTGTTGTAACCGAAGAATCGAACGATTTGGATGTGCTTAATGAGAATGATGTGGTTTTCGTTTCTGAGTACTTTTCTGTGCCCTTGATTTATTACATTAACTCAGACTTTCAAAATTTTGATGAAAACGACGAGGAAGAAATTCCTCCGATTTTGCAACGCTTAATTGAGCAAGAGCAGGAGAGATTTGTTAAACCTTTAGTTTATGAAATCACTACTGTGAATATTGGTACTGAGAAGGACTCGCGGCTGGTCCAGATCCGGTCCACGTTGTCTTTGCAGGAACGCGAGCGCTTAGTCGCTTTATTAAAAGATTTCAAAGATGTTTTCGCGTGGTCCTACGAAGACATGCCTGGAATTGATCCTGAGATTGTACAGCACCAGATCCCTCTTGACCCCGAGGCCTGACCCGTTAAACAAAAACTCAGAAGGATCCGTCTGGACTGGGCTCTCAAGATTAAGGAAGAGGTCACCAAGAAAATTGATGCAGGTTTCCTGCTCGTATCTGAATACCTCACTTGGTTGGCCAACATCGTTCCGGTGCCAAAGAAGGATGGCAGGATCCGGGTATGCGTGGATTTCAGGGATTTGAACAGAGCCAATCCGAAGGATGACTTTCCCTTGACGCATATTGATAAGTTAGTAGACTTCACAGCGAGGCATGCTTTGCTTTCATTCAAGGATGGATTCTCGGGCTATAATCAGATAGTGATGGCACCTGAAGACTAGGAGAAGACTGCTTTCACCACCCCATGGGGGACTTATTGTTACCGGGTGATGCCATTTGGGTTGAAGAACGCTGGAGCTACATATCAATAGGCCGCGACTACAATATTGCACGACATGATCCATAAAGAGGTTGAGGTGTATGTGGATGACATGATTGTCAAGTCCAAAGAAAGAGATGGCCACTACGCCGCCTTCCAAAAGTTCTTCCCAAGGATCAGAGAATTTCGGTTGTGGCTAAATCCTCAGAAGTGTACGTTCGGTGTCACAGCGGGAAAATGTTGGGGTTTCTGATTACACAGAGAGGCATCGAAGTTAACCCTTCCAAAATCAAGGTTATCTTAGAAATGCTACCACCAAGGACTGAAAAAGGAGGTGCGAGACTTTCTGGGTAAAGTGCAATTCATAAGACGGTTTATCTCAAAATTAACCTAGACTTGTGAACCACTTTTTGGTCTCCTGAAAAAAGGAAAGAAATTTCAATGGGACGGCCAATGCCAAGCTACTTTTGACCAAATCAAGGAATACTTACAGAACCCACCTGTGCTATCCCCGCCTGTGCGGGGAAGCCATTGATTTTATATCTTTCAGTAATTGAGACCACAATGGGCTACATGCTCGAACAAGAGTCTGAGGACAAGGTGGAGAGCGCTATCTACTATCTGAGCAAAAAGATGTTGGAGTATGAAACCCGCTACACACCATTGGAAAAGGCTTGCTTAGCCTTGGTATGGGCTACCAAGAAGCTGCGACACTACCTGTTAGCTCACTCTGTAACGTTGGTTTCAAGATTAGATCCCATCAAATATCTCTTCGAGAAATCGACACTTACGGGTAGGCTATCTTGCTGGTTGCTTTTGCTTTCTAAATTCAATCTGAAATATGTGACGCGCAAGTCAGTTAAGGGAAGAGCGGTAGCGGAGTTCTTAGCCGATCATCTAGTTGAAAGAGGTGAAGTAGTTGAGTACTTATTCCCAGATGAGGCCATTTTGCATATCAAAGATGAAACTTGGACGATGTACTTTGACGGAGTGTCAAACTAATACGGGCATGGGATAGGAGTGTTGCTGATAGCACCCGACAATTCTCGTATTCCCCTAGCCTTCAAACTCCGTTTTAAAGTCTCGAACAATGAAGCAGAATATGAAGCATGAATTGCTAGTTTAGAAGCAGCCCTGGAACTAGGGGCAAAATAGTTGGACGTCATTGGGGACTCGAACCTTGTTGTATCCCAGGCTAAGGGAGATTGAAAGGTCAAAAAAGAAAACATGATAATGTATCACCAGACCTTGGACTTGTTAATTCCTCGGTTTGAGAAACTAAACTTTGCTCATCTACTAAGAGAAAACAACAGGTTTGTAGATTCACTAGCAACTCTATCTTCCATGATTGACATCCATTTTGGAGTCCGGATGCGTCCGGTCATCATTGACCAGAAATTTACGCCGGCCTACGAGTTGATTGCTGCTATAGATGAGGTTCAAGATAAGAACCCCTGGTATCATGATATCTGAAACTTCTTGGAGAAAGAAGCATACCCACCAGGGGTGAATGCCAAGGATAAAAGGGAAATCAGAAGAATGGTCGTTCAGTTCATCATCTGTGAAGGAAAACTGTATAAAAGAGGTCATCTGGGAATGCATAAGCTGCGTATTGAGGCTGAAGAATCAAAACGCCTAATGGAGGCCATCCATGGAAGAGAATGCGGAGCGCACGTAAACGGGGTAATGCTGGCCCGAAAGATCCTCAGACAGGGTTGCTACTGGTCCACCATGGAGGAGGATTGTATCGGCTTTGTTTGGCAATGCCACAAATGTCAGATCCATGCAAACCGCATGAACATCCCGCCGTCGAAGCTATACAATATGACTTCACCTTGGCCATTTTCAGTTTGGGGAATCAATGTGATCGAGGCTGTCACTCCAAAAGGGTCCAATGGGCATGAGTTCATTCTGGTCGCAATAGAATATTTCACGAAGTGGGTTGAGGCCCAATCTTATGCGGTGTTGAAGGCATCGCATGTTCCAAAGTTTATCAGAAACAACATCATCTGTCGTTACAGAGTCCCGAACGAGATTATCTCAGATAATGGTTCCCACTTCAAAAAGGAAGTGATTGACTTATTGGAGAAATACAATGTGGCTTTTCATAAGTCATCCACATATCGATCGCAGACCAACGGAGCAGTTGAGGCTGCCAACAAGAACATCAAACACATTTTGCATAAGATGGTGGAAACCTACTGGGACTGGCCAGATAAGTTGCCATTTGCTCTCTAGGCTATCGGACTTTGATGCAAGAAGATTGAAAGCACTGTACCATGTTCAAGGTTATCAACGAAGAATCGCCAGGGCTTTTAACAAGAAGGTTAAGTCCCGAAATTTGAAGGAAGGAGATTTGATACTCAAAGACAACCGAGCTCTCATCCATGGCCCTAGGGGAAAGTTCAGACCCAATTGGACTGGTCCCTACATCATTAAGTCTATCTAGTCAGGTGGAGCTATAGTTCTGATGGACCTAGATAGCCTAGAGCTCTCACAACCGATCAATATGGACAAGTTGAACAAATATTACCCTTGAGTGGCTCGCTAGGCCGAAAACCCGAAAGGGCGACCTAGGCAAAAGTTAAAGCATGAAAAAATTTTGAAATTATAAAAACTGAGCTCGCAAGGTTGAAAATCCGCAAAGGGCGGCCTTGGCAAAAGTTAGAGCATAAAAGGAGAGTAAAAAATACTCGAGTAAACCCGAGCTTGAACTATGTAAGACTTGATTCCCATTTTTAGGATACGTAGGCAACTTCGTCCTGAAGTTCAGCCATAAACTTTCCCCCGATCAACTTTGTCCATTTGAACATCTCAGTCATCTTTGTCTATTCAGCGTTAAAAAGCTCGGTTGTGATCTCCGGTGCAATGCTTTTTAGACTAGGGGCAACTGTCCAGTTGCAAGGATCTGGGGTTGTGCATCTCAATGAACAAATCTCAGGCGTGTCCAGTTCTAATCCATATCGAAAATAGTTTTGAAAAGTTTTAATAAAAGTTGATTTTGCTCAAATTAATCCTTTACAACTTAGACCATTTATGGACCAAGCGAAAAAATTTCAGTACCCACAACCTTCAATTTTAGTGATTTCAATACAGAGTTCTCCTGCTCTTGCATACAAATTGAAGTTGCTTTTCATTACATTCATAAAGAAAACTTGAAAGTTCTTATTAAAGCAAATAAATTCGGGGCATAGATGAGTCAGGTGTTCCTGCGTCCCCTCCCAGAGCTGGTCGAAGCCTCTGATGCCAAGTTGGGCCCAATATGTGCCTCTTCATTAAGCCAATCTATGCACTCATCAGATAAGGTGCAACTGAAAGTAGGAGCGGGGGCCAGAAGTTCCCTAGTCCTCCACGCTGCGGCATCCCGAACAAGCTGCGCACCTCGGACCGGGAATGCGACTGGATACTCCATCCCCTCTGCCGGGCAAATCTGATCATGGCCGAACTAGCGTTAGAACCAGAACGGGAAATAGAATACACAGTGAGTCAAACCAATTAACTGAAACCTGGTCTGCCGGGACATGCTGTAGCTCATTGCTGGTAGGTTGAGCCAGGGACACCGCCAAGCAATGCGGCCTGCGAACAAATTGCACATCCAGTCGAACCACCATCCCTCATCTAGGGCGTCAACTAGACGATGTCGGAAGAAGTAGCCGCGAGCTGAGTATGCTGGGCAAGAGTCCACAACCTGTAACTTATCCATCAACCACACCTGGGGAGCGATGAAAAATGAGATATTAAAGAATAGAGAGATGTACGATGAGAGAAAAAGTAAGAAAATGGTTTTTGTGAGAAAAGCCAAGCCTGAGGGTCGAGTGATGTGAGCAATACATATGTGAGAAAAGGGTAGGAAACCTTACCTGCAACAGTAGTGGACTCCCTGCAAATCTGGTCGTCTCTCGGCAATGAAAAGCATCCAAGCCCATCAATGTCTCGGCCAAAGACATGGCAATGCAGCTTCTGCCCTCCTTTAAGCTTTGAACAACCTCGATCAACAGGATACTAGATCCTCCGGATCCTGAGGCAAGCAAGAAATGAGATAGCATGCACAAACAAAGGGCATGTCGTCGAAAGCCTTGCCAATGATGGTCACCACGGCCACCGGCATCGGAAAACCGACAAATCAAACTCGGAATATCTAGCATTCCGTCACAAATCAAGGATCGAGTGTCGTGCATGGTGAGTCCACACATTCGCCCTAAGGCTTGGGCGTGGCCAAAGCGGAACTGGGGCAAGATTTCTTCGTTGCACTCGGATTCCATCAAAACTTGGAAATCCTCGAAGGTAGGACACACCTCTTGCCCGCAAAAGCTAAAGACATGTGTTACCGGATTCCAAAACCTTGCCGCGGCATGGAGAAATAGAAAGTGCAGCCGAGTGCGACTCAGCGTGAATAGTGCATTTACGCCAAAGTCCCAAAAATTCAGCTTTTCCGAGCCATCCAAGTTGGCAATCCAAATTGTGAGCTTTTGGGAAAGAAACTCCTCCATTTGGTGTAAATCAGTGTTGAAATGAGGAAAACTACGAGGCTGAGACTTTTGTAGAGGATAAGGTGTTGAGTGGAAGACAAGTGTCAACATTCTGGAGGTCCTTACCATTTTTGGCCGATCGACCAAAAGTAGTGCCGACCGACCATCTATATTGGTCGATCCCAATCAATTTCGGCCGATGATGTCTCCCTTTGGCCGGTAGCCTCTAATTGTGCTCTAAGCCGAATAAGTGTTAAGCATGATGAAAAACTGGTGATTGACATCATTTCCAATGCTTTCTGCTGATATTTTATGAACTAACACCTGTTACTCTGTCTTGTTTATCGAGTTGTTGTACATCTGCTTATCGAGTTGTATTTTACGTCCTTTAAGTCTTTGCTATGCTTATCGAGTTGTATTTATAGTTGGTTAACTTATCCAGCTCTTTATTTCGATTATCGAGTTGTTTTTGTCCTTACTTGGTTCACTACCTGATTATTACGTTGCAAGTGCTTAGTTTTCAAAACAAAGGTTCAAATCTCTTTTACATTGTTGTGTAATGCAATGCGATGCGATGCATGGAGAGTACTGATGTAACACCTTTTTGGACAAAATAGTTGTTTCATTGCCATCATGTCTTTTGCAAAAAAGTAAGTAAAAGCAGTTTTGAGAAAGTGAAACCTACCCGAGGCAGCACAATGTGCTTAAACTACCAGTAAAAAGATAAGTAAAGCAAAAGGGGAGCAGGGCAGCAGGTTGTTTGGATTAACACTAGTGGCCACCCTTTGTGGTCGATGCGCCTCCCACGCCCTTGTTCGGGTCAATTATGTGGTTTGGCACCTTCATTACTTGAGACAGTGCAAGGAATTGCACTCTTGAAACCTTAGTAGATCTTCGTGTTGACCTCGAGCCGTGGCTTCTATGAGCGATGTTTGGTGCGTGCGAGGAGCATCCTTTCCTGTATCCTTTTTGTCTCTTGTGACTCCCACAAATCGCTTCAATTATGTTGAATTATGTTGCTTCATTCTGGCTTTAATAGAGCACGCTCGTTATGCGTCTTGTTTTGAATTTGCCTCGTCTTTACCATGTTTTAGCTGAATATCCACCCTTTTCGCATTGCTTTACACATTGAGTACGTTTCCACGTATGCTTTACTTACATGTGTTTATACACCTTTTCAAGTTCCTATACACATTGCATGCGTTGTAGCATTATGCTTTACTTATATGTGTTCAAGTTTCTATACACATTGCATGCGTTATCGCATTATGCTTTACTTATATATGTTCAAGTTCCTTTATTTATACACATTGCATGCGTTGTCGCGTTATGCTTTACTTATATGTGTTCAAGTTTCTCTCATCACACACATTGCATGCATTGTTGCGTTATGCTTTACTTATATGTGTTCAAGTTTCTATACACATTGCATGCGTTGTCGCGTCATGCTTTACTTATATGTGTTCAAGTTCCTATACACATGGCATGCGTTGTCGCGTTATGCTTTACTTATATGTGTTCAAGTTGCTATACACATTGCATGCGTTGTCGCGTTATGCTTTACTTATATGTGTTCAAGTTTCTATACACATTGCATGCGTTGTCGCGTCGTGATTTACTTATATGTGTTCAAGTTTCTATACACATTGCATGCGTTGTCGCGTCGTGATTTACTTATATGTGTTCAAGTTCCTATACACATTGTATGCGTTGTCGCGTCGTGCTTTACTTATATGTGTTCAAATTCTATACACATTGCATGCGTTCTCGCGTTATGCTTTACTTATATGTGTTCAAGCTTCTATACACATTGCATGCGTTGTCGTATCGTGCTTTACTTATATGTGTTCAAGTTTCCATACACATTGCATACGTTGCCGCGTTATGCTTTACTTATATGTGTTCAAGCTCCTTTATGTACACACATTGTACATGTTTTCACATGTGCTTTACTTACATGTGTACATTTCGTTCCTACTATACGCATTGCATGCGTTTTCGCGCGTGTTTTACTTACATGTGTATACTGCTCAATGGCCTTACACATTGTACATGTTGTCGCATGTGCTTTACTTACATATGTACATTTTATTCTTCGCTTTACAGATTGTACATGTTGTCGCATGTACTTTACTTACATGTGTATACTCTTCCTCACCTCCACACATCGTACACGTTGTCATGCGCACTTTACTTATATGTGTTTGTGCCTTCATAGCATTGTTGTGCTTGTTTCAAATCGCATTGTTATATACACACTCGGGTTGCGTTGTTATGCACCCCTTCTACCTGCATTGTCATGCACCCTCTTACCCGCGTTGTCACGCACTTTTCAATTGCATTGTTATGCACACTTCTAATAATATTGCACCTGTTAAGTTTTCTTTCTCTTACAGGCACGATATGGTATGTACGGTTCATTTGAAGCTGGCACGACCAGACGAGCTGGACAGGTATTATATTCTCCGCGTGAAAGGTAGCGAGAATTGAATGATTCTCTTACATCCTCTCTGCATTGTTGTGTAGTTTGGTTTCTGCTAGCTTAAAACTGTCGCATGTTATGCTTCATTACAGCTTTCTTTGCATGATCATAAGTTATGCTCGGCTTTGTGCATTGTTCTTGCATTTTGCCCTTGCCTTCGGGCACATACCTTTGTCTGCAGCTTGTATGCTTTGTCTAAGTCTTCGGCCTTGTCAAAAATGGGTCATCTCTGGGCTTTGGCATTCACTCCCGTCATTATTATGACTTTTGAGTTCTATCAAAGAGGGACAACTGTAGACACCCCATTTTCGACCGTCATCAAGACTCGGACGTCATCGTTTGAACACTCAGTAATCATCCATGTTCGTGTTCATTTTGAGATCCCGAAGCACTCGGCTACGTGCCTTGCCTTAGGATCTCTCGACTTGACTGTTTTGTGCTTGGTTGTGGACCAAGGACTTGTGGTTTTTGCACCTAAGGGTAGGAAGTGGCTTGTTAGCCATCCTTTATACCCACCGGCCGTGGCATGAAGCCACCGACCTTTCTTTCTTTCTACCAACCAAATATTTGGTCGGTCGGCACGGATATTTGGTCGGTCGGCCATTTATTTGGCCGATTGTCTCTTTTTTCTGGCCGGTGCCTCCTTTTTGCCTTTTTTCAGGCATTGTGCATGCCAGCTGTGCCAGCTGGAGTGCACGGACTTGTCCTGTATGGAGGATTTGCACCATTTGCACCTTTTTTGCTCTAGCTTCTTGGAGAAGCTTGCACCCTTTGCCTTAGCTTCTTGAGGAAGCTTGACCTTTTGTCTTAGCTTCCTTAAGAAGTTTGCACCCTTTGCCTTAGCTTCCTTGAGAAGCTTGACCCCCTTGATCCCTTTTGTTTAGCTTCTTTAAGAAGCTTAGGTCTTTATCTTGCTCTATATAAGAGAGCCTTCCCTCTCCTTTGAAGAGGTTCAGCAAAAACCAGAGATATATGATATACATAACTTTCTCTCTCTATATCAACCTCCCTCTCTCTTCATTTGTGTGTGTTAAAGGGTCTAAAAGGGTGTTTTGTTCTTAGTTTTGCACTAAGGCACCTAGTATTACACCATACTTGGGTTGTTGAGGTGTTGGGAGGTTGCTCTTGGAGCTTTTAAGCTGGTTTTGATCAGAAAAGGGGCCTGAGGTTGCTGTTCTTCAAGTGTTCTTCAAGGGTGAGCATAATTACTTTATATTCCCCATTCTTGCACTAGCTTTTAACCCACTTTGCATCTTTTTTTGAGCTTTGTGTATAACTGATAAAAGTTCTATTTTTTGATGTTTAAGATGTTTCATTAAGGTCATTTTGGTGTTGGGGGTCGACCTCCCCATCTTAGGCCTTGTTTGGCCCCTTTTGTGCCTTATTTGTTGAGCTTTGGAACCTTTTGTGTCTTGGTCTTCTCACCACTGAAATCCAGTGGATTTTCAGTGGTGGTGATGTGGCCTTGAAGTCTTGTTTAGGGGAGGGACACTCCTCTCCCTTTGTGTCTGATTTGTTTATGTTTTTGGTTCATAAGGGTAGCATACATGCTTAGCTTTACTTAGCTCCATTTCAGAGGTTTTTGGGTGTTATTTGGTCACATCATACCTCTGTTTTTGGTCTGATTGATGGTCTATTACATGCATCATACACTTGTCTAGTAACCCCCTTTATTGTCATAACATGTGCCATGCATTTGCCCCTACATGCTTGCTTGTTCTAGCTTGACTTCATGAAGCTTTTGGTCATATTTCATCATGCTTGAGGTCTATTGGGTACTGATTGGATCATGTTTTCCATGTTTGGTATAGCCACCATGCATTTTGGTTTGTGAGCCTTGAGTGTGTGAGTCATTAGCATGCTTTAGTTGGGTTGTTTTAGTGATTTGGAATCATTTTCCATGCTATTTCAGTCCATAATCCATACTTGTATGCTTGCATTCATCATCCTTTCCATGCTTTGAAGAGATGCTCTTTTGTGCCTTAAAATGTGTCATTGTGCACGCCTATGAGTTTGAGGCTTTGGGCTCCCATATCAGTGGGTTTTGGGGCTCCTTTTTGCTTGTTAAAACTCCGTTTTGCATTGATTAGTCCATGCCATATGTGGTTGGGGTCGTTATAGTAGAGTGCCCTCTTTGTGGCCTTAAATCCCTCTTTGTTTTGCATCCATTTCTTAGCATGTTTTAACCATGGTCTATGCATGCTTTAGTCTTGTTTTGGAGTGCCTTAGGACTGTTTTAAGTCATTTTGGTCCTTTGGGGTTTGGTTGACATAGCTATGGTTTGGACCCCTTTGTTGGCTTCAAGTTTTGGTCATTGTTGCATGCCTTACTTGCATAACATGGTTGATTTGGCATCACCCTCTGTACACTTTCAGAGTTTAACATGTTGGTCTAATGTTCATGTTTATCATCTTTTGAGTGTTCTTGAAAGTTACCTTTTGTGCCTTAGCTTTAGGCCCATTGGTGTACATGTTTGCATGAGCATTTATCTATCATTTCCATCACTTTTGGCCACTGTTAAAGGCAAGGCTGAGGTCTGCCCTTTGCGGTTTAAGCCCACCATTACATGTTTGCTGTATATTTGGTTCATTGTGTGTTGTCACATGCTAATTCCATCACGTATTGTTGCATGTTTGGCACATTGCATACTTGCAGGATAGGTTGCACCGCATTTGGCATGCTTTGTTAACTTAGCCTCATATTGCATATTTGAGTCATGTTGCATACTTGAGTCGGATTGCATACATGCATTACATTTTGCTTGGTTTTGGGTGTCAAACCAAGCATGAGGAATGAGATGTGTTTGTACTTAAAGTGACGAAACACGTCTCCATCCTCGGTCGCCGATGCCCTTGATCTCAACATGATAGGACGTGAAGCATTCATTCGGTTTGGTGCATTCATCTACATTGATTGGCAAACTTGGTGCCTTTGGCCATCATGTATCGCGATGCGTGATTGGTGGCCTGAGGACCAAGGGCCACACTCCATTGAGTCCATAACATGATAGGGAGTGTGGCCATGCATACATTGCTTTGAAATTTCCTTGCCATGCACTGTCTGTCCACTGCTGCAGCAAAAATAGGATTTTACAGGAATAAATGGCCGGCCGGCCACTTTCAGTGCCAACTGACCATCAGAGTCCAGCCGGTGACCCAATTTATGGTCGATGATCACATTTACATGGTCGGTGGTGCTTTTCATTGGCCGGTGGCATTTTAAAATGATCAGGGAATGGTTTAGAGGTGCCTCAAGAATTTTCACATCCCTCAGAGGTGCAGAACAGTGCAAACAGAAGCAACAGTGGCATGGTAACGGGTTTCCGAGCAAGGCAAATCGAGCATGCATCATCCATGCATTCCGAGGTAGAGCTACGGTGGTCTCTTTAGTTTCATATTAAGGCTGTTTTTGTAATTAACTTGTTAATTAATTAGAAGTTTTGTAATAATTAATTAGCTAGGATAGTTGATTCATTATTTGGCCTATATTATTCTTTCGGACCCTTCGAGCGGGGGCAATTGTGTAATAAACGTGTGTGAGTGTGTGTATGTCTTCCAACCCCTACTTCTTTCTCCCTTTTACTTACCTACTTTTAATGGTTAGTATTAGGGCATATTTAAATTAGCATACCTTATGCTATGCATGCGTGCGTTCATCTGTATTACATGCACCGGGCTCAGCGCATCATACTAACTGCATGGTATTTTAATTCCAAGTTGAATACATGTTATCTGTTGCATTTCGCATGCCATGTTTAGATTAGCCGAGCCTATTCTAAATTGAATCTTGCCTGTGTTGCATTAGTTATTGCTAACATGAACTAGGATCATGCATGATTACTAACTAGTTTCTTGTTTTGGCTCGGAGTACACTATGAGAGTTTATGCTTTAGCATCTTTCATGCGTGTAAATGTTGCCATGACAGCAGGCTTGCCATGAGGCTAACTGCTTATGTGATATAACTGCCTGAATGACTGAGGGTGAAGGTTGGGTTGCTTGAGTTGGAATAATTCGTCGAAACTCGTGTTTTCGCCTACTTGCGAGTAGCAAAATTCAATCCATTTTCAAAACAAACGGATATGCGATGCTTTGTTCCAACTTAGGCAACCAGTCTATACTTGTATGTTGTGCGCATCACGTAGTATTCTAGGCTAATAAACCGGAATAAGAACGCATAATGTTTTCAAAACTAGATATCATGGTTAGTAGAGGCCGATCTTTGATCGGGCGAGCGGGGGTGCTCATGAAGTGACCTTCCCCAATCGTACCCAAGTTCCCGAGCCGAGGCAACTTTGGTGATGACGGACACGTGGCCATAGGCAACGAGTCAGGGTTTCCTAAATTCCCGCAAAATAAATATTTAGGTGGTGACTTTGTATCTGGCAAAGCAGTCCATGTTTGACACTTCTTTCTTAAAAATCAATTTTCCAAAACGATTTGCCGGACTTGGACTTTTTGGTGATTTATCAATCGCGCATTGCACTTTGCGCGATCAGATTAAGAACCGTGACATTTGAGTCATAACTGTAGTGAGCCCAAATGAACAAAATGGGGGATTTCCTCCCGGGACGTTCGGGGACGTCTACATTAGGAAGAACCTTGTTGGTGGGCTCTGATATCCATTATGCATAATATGATTCGAATTTAACTACAAAATTGATTTCTTTCAAAAACGATATATAACTTTAGTTAACAACTCACGTCTAAGTGACTGGTAATATGTGATTTATCACATGGTGAGATTTACATATGAATTATGAGCTTACGGAAACGGTGCCTACTATATTTTTGCATGTGAGAATTGTACGTTTCTGTATTTGGGAATTGACACTGTGGAACTTATTGACGTGAAAAGATTATGATTATAAACCCTATCTTCGAGGGCATGATATACCATGTATGTCCTGCAATAGCCTCTTATAGCCATATCTTAAGAAACATGTAATTCTATGAAATAAAAGTGTAAAGTATGCCTATATGTTGATAGCTTCGCAGAATTGTAAGGAATATCAGATTAACCTGTGAATTGTTCGAACTAAGAAATTACGTGCTCATCTATAACTGAATTGGATAATAGTGTGAGACGGAGATCTCTAATCTGTTACATGGTAAAACAAGTTTGAGGGACCAAACTTATTTAAGGGGGAAAGAGTGTAATAACCCGACACTCGTATATGATTCTGGTATATTTTCAGTCCCAAATTCTGTGCTTTTAAATGTTCATTGTGAAATTTTAGGTGGAATTAAGCTTAATTAAACGAATCCTATGATTATGGATTCATATCTGTTTAATAAGAGAACTATCTATTACAACTATAAAATTTAGCACAGGAATTGGAGGCCTTAGAAGCTTAATAATCTGAAATTGATTTTACATTTGAGATTAGCATGATTTTTAAGTCATATTAAGCATTTTCGTAAAAATTTGATTATGAATGATTAAACTGATTAACTTTTGTCTTTATTCAACTTCTATATAAATATCAATGCTCTTAAACATTCGACTTGGGAAATTCATTACAAAATATCTCCGGGGGGAGAAAAGAGAGGGTGTGGAGAAGAAGAATTAGGAGAGACGAAATTCAACAAGGAAGATTGGCAAATTGAGGGAAGTTGTGGGATTTAATTCAAGGTAAGCTTAATCCAACCTAATTAACCTTCACTTGGACTTAAGGAATGGTTTGTTTCATGTTTTGATAACTTAGGGTTTGTAATTGAGGATTATATGTGAATCATGTTTGATTAAAGAGTTATTCTCATCAATTGGTTGCTTTGAGACCTAATTTAGGTGTTGTATGAGATTTACACTTCAATCTTTGGTTTTCATGCCAAACCCATGAAATTATACTTATGTATTGTGTTATGTTTCATGGACATAAGGAGCTTCGACTAAAAGATGGAATTTGGAAGGGTGGTGACTTGATTAAGCTTCTAATCATGTCTATTTTGTGATGTTCAAATTATAATTCACGTTATAGTGATGTTGGGTTAATGTCTTGCATTAATTTACCCTTGTTTTGCATGTAAAATGTGTTGGTGTTGCTGATTTTGGAGTTTAAATTGGGCTGCCCAAAACAGGGGCCACGACCGCACGTGCAAAGCACCACCACACGCGCGAGGGTCATGGCCGCACGTGCGGACAAGAGGAAAAAAAATGGGAATTACATTCTGCTTTGGGCTGCTCGTGCGGAGAAGAGAGACCGCACGTGCGGCCCATGTCCGCTCGTGGGGAGTGGACGGCCGCACGTGCGGCCCAGACCGTAAAAAAATGTCTTCTCAGTTTTGCATGCTCGACCCTCTGATATTTTTAGAATACTTTTTCGATGATCTTAAGATGGTTGTAAATTCATTCGAAATGTAATGACTCAGGAAATTATTTAACAAGAAAAAGGAGGCTAATGTGTGTTATATGTGTGTAGGGCACACTTCGGGAGGAACCCTCGCTCCGCCACAATACTGTGAGTCATATTACTGTGTTTTACATTTGGTGCGTTATTAATAATTAATGTTAACGTTTTGTTATTCATAAGCAAACTACGCCGTTTCTTAACGAATAAATGGAACTTATGTTCATCCTTGAATAGTGGTAACTGTGTGAATCTAAGATTATTCTGTCGTGCTATACATGAACCCGATGTCGTTCAGAACCTATACTATGAATGTAAAGGTCTAACATTATTATGTGACCCACGTTAGAATGTGAATCGTTCTATCCTTATGAAGCGTACAGTAATGATATATGTGCCCCTTGTTAATAGTTATTGTTACTATTCTGTTATACGCAAGGCAACTGTGTCAATCTGTGAAATATGCTTTACTTACTACCAATAATTATCATTAGCACTCTGTTACAAGTAAATTAACTATGTTAATTCATATGAATGATTGAAAGAACCTATGTACTTCTGTACAACTCTGAGACTAATCTGTTCAGATGATATATGGGATTATTTTGTTCTGTTTATCCGTTCTGGTTATGCTATGTTATGATATGATATGGATTGTTCGGTCTTTAAGACCTAATGTCCTCTGGCATGGAACAAAGTGTTGTACGGTACTAAGTGTTGCAATGCGAGTCACATCTAGAATCCGTGCGAGACACTCTTGAGTCCATACGTATATGAACTGGGCTTAAAGCCAGTCTAGTCCCTTTATGGGTCATCTGGTCCGTTTATGGGTCATCTGGTCCCTTCATGGGTCATTGAATTTGTCAACGATAATGGATGTACCACGAAAGATTATACGCAAATTGTGAATATTGGCAGAACCAAATGATTATAAGTATGTATATGAAGCTGTTATTTTTGGGCCGATGGTCGTTCTGTTATTTCTGGGCCGATGACCGTTCTGTTATATCTGGGCCCAAGGCCATTCTGAAAGTAACACAACATCAGATTAGCTACAAGTACTTTTCATTATATACGCATTGATATGAATTGTTATTCAAGTTGATCATTGAATTATTCAAGTACTATTATTCACTGAGATTGTCTCACTCTGTATTTTGTTTGATTCTGTAAGTAGAAAATCTAGAGGTCAGCCTTAACCCTCGATGCTCGTCTCTCCCTTGTCAACCTCTGTGTGTGTCCAGCCATTTGGATGAAGCCTGCCCATTTTTATGGAGTTTTGCTAAGTTTTTAGCTTGTACGCTGATTGTCTATAATATGTTTCCAATGTTTTTGTTATACACCCAAGCAAGGGAAGGTTTTTGTATATGTGTATGTAAATATTTACCATCTGATGCACTGTTTGTGATCCTGGGATGATAGTGGTCGCTCAATGGATGTAGTTTCTTTTTATTTCATATTATTTTTTGATACATAATGCTTCCGTTCAGGCCCCATATATTATGTACAACAGGTTAAGTGTCCACTTCTGAATAGGTCATGCCCGAACTTTTAGGGGTGGGTTTGGGGCATGACAAGTGGTATCAGAGCACGAGTTGCTATCTCCCACACAAATCCATTGAGCCTTAGGATGTCTAGAAAAGACTTAGACATCATGCATAACATTCTGAAAGTATATGGAAGATTGATGGCAATGTTAAAGGTACTCTGCTAACGCTAACGATTTTGAACTGTGCCTATTGTATATTTGTGCGCATATTATGATTGATTGTGATACAGAACGTGATGAGCATAAACATGGAAGATTTGAAGGGGTTTTACCCCCGACTGGCTAGATTAAACGAAAAAGGAAAATTGTTCAACATAAGTACAATGAACTGCGATGGGATTAAAACAACGACATTACACTGCGGAAGCGTGGTGAGGGTTCGAGTTGATTGGTAAGACAATTTATATGCAAATAGTTAGATGAAATGTGTGTTATCGGGTGATAGTCACCTATGGAAAGTGATGATAATGTGATTGTGTTTTCTAACATCTGTTTAGATGAAGTGATTAAATTCTAAGTATGGGGTAATTCTAAGACCAAATGAAATGATATGTATGATGCTCCAACTTTATGACATAGCCATGTTAATTGTGTAAGATGTGAAGTGAATGTGAATTTGATTTCTACTGATTTTTTTGATGGATAAAGGAATGACTTATATATTAGTTATGTTTGGAAGTCGAGTATTGACCTAGAAACAGCATACAATCAATGTGATTTTGTGAACTGAGAAAATTCTTGACAACTTCTGAGGGGGGGAGCTGAGCGAATTAACGATGGTGTCGAATGAGTTTTGTTCATGTGTAATCGAGATCTGTTTATAGGAGTCTGTAATCTGAAATCTGTAGCCTGTGATCTGAAATTTGAAATCTGTGGTCTGAAAACTGTGATCTGAAATCTAGAATTTGAAATCTGTCATCTATAGTCTGTAATTTGTTTGTTTATGTGTAGTCTGTAATCTGCAATCAGGATTTCTTGTACGGAATGGTTGAATGGAATGAAGAACCCCACCCATATTACGTGTCTACCTATATGACACCCGTAAAAAGAAAGGTAGTTATTGATTTCTTCAAGATCAAACTAAGTGATGGGTAAACAGATAAGTTACCGCAAGAACTAAAATCCTGTTTCTGTATGTTAATGACTTAAGATTGAGAAATCATTTCTGTGACATATTTCTGTGTAGATATGTAAATGCTAGATATTGCAAATTGTTAAATTAATCCCTATTCTGTATTTCACGGGCATAATGCGAACTGTTCTGTATGACATTGTGAATGTTTATAGGAAAAAAAAATTATGGGGATATTCCATATTGATGATGGGTTAACGAGTATCTACCTCTTCTTACATGTTTATGTAGATTTATATAATATGTGAAACGTGATTCCGAATTGATTTACTATCATATTGAACTGATCTGGCTAAGAATTCTAACTTAGATATTAGGTGGTCGAATTATCTTGTTGCTAAACTGTTAAATTTCTAGACATTGTGGAATATGGATGGATGTGATCACTACATATTTAAGGAAACCTATGATCCTATGAATGAACCAAGTAGGACCTACGTATGGGGAGTAACTAGATACTCTGTTTATGTTAAATGACTGAGCCAGAGGACTGGTCTAACTCTGATATTATAAGCTGTGAATACGAAACCGTGTGGTTGATCTCATGTCTTCCAGTAAAAAAAAGAAAGAATCATCTGAATGGTGGAATACTGAAATGATTAAAAAGAGACCAAATTAATTTGTGTTGTAACAAGAAGAAACGCTTATTAAGGGAAGATGTTACACCTTATAGTTATGACTGATTAGTCAAGCATGATTTTGAATTTGATTTCTGACTTTGTTTTTAAGTGGCTCCCTTTGCTCGAATAATTGTTGTTATAGTTGTATTTACTATTCAGATTTGAACTTACGACGACAAGACCAAGTGACTACAATGGTATGTCTGCATGACTTTACAAACTGTATGTTATTTGCTTTGGTATTACCATAACTATTTAATTTGGAATGTGGATCTCCTTGCGTTACTGTATTTAGAAGTAATGCTGTGAAGAATTAACGTTATTGATTGGGATTCTTCTTCCCATCGTTCTGAACTTGGCAAGAATTAGTATATATTGTTTTGAATCAATATAATGATATGATTTTGATATGTTTTCGGAAATGGAGAAATACTACGGACTAATGATGAAGTTTGTGGCTACGTACTTAAACAACTTATTTGAGACTGTTGGAATGAAGTATGCCTGATTAAATAGGCAGAACCTTGTTGGTGGGCTCTTATATCCATTATGCATAATATGATTGTAGACAGCGCCCGCGTGGGAGGCCTCGCGCTACAGTTCGGACTCGATTTGTGTCACGGTTCTTAATCTGAACCAAAGAGTCCAAATCTGGCAAATCGTTTTGAGAAACAGATTTTTGAAAAAGTAGTGCCAAACATGGACTGCTTTGCCAGATACAGAGTCGCCACCTAAATATTTTAAAATGGGAGAATTTAGGAAACCCTGACTCGGTGCCGAAGGCCACATGTCCGTCATCACCGGAGTTGTCTCGGCTCGGGAGCTTGGGTACGATCGGGGAAGGTCAGCTATGAGCACCCCCTTTCGCCCGGTCCGAAGACCGGCCTCTACTAACCGTGATATCCGTTTTTGAAAACTTTATGTGTTCTTATTCCATTTATTAGCCTAGAATTACTATGTTATGCGCACAGCAAACAAGTATAGACTAGATTGCCTAATTTGGAAATAAACGTTGCATATCCGTTTGGTTTGAAAATGCTTTGGAATTTGCTACTCGCAAGTAGGCTAAAATACGGATTTCAACGAGTTTTTCCAACTCAAACAACCCAACCTTCACCCACAGGCATTCAAAGCAGTTTAACACATAAGCATCTAGCCACATGTTAAGCATGCTGTCATGGCAACATTCACACTCATGCGATATGCTAAAGCAGAAATACTTACATAGTACTCCGTGCCAAAACAAAGAACTTGTTAGCAAACATGCATGACCCAAGTCCATGTGAAGTGCCTAATGCATCACATACAAAATGTTGCTAGAATAGGCTCGGCTATCCTAAACATGTCATGTGAAAATGCACAGTTATCACATATTCAGTTTGGAATTGAAGCATTGATGCAGTTAGCATGATGTTCCGAGCCTAATGCATGCAATACAAATGCATGGATGCACACATGCATAGCATAAGGTATGCTAAATTAGACGTGCCCTATTACTAACCATCAAAGCAGGTAAATAAAATGGAAGAAAGACGTGGGGATTGGAAGACATTCACACACCCACACACACTTATTACAGATTTGCCCTCGCTCGGAGGGACCGAATAAATATTACAAATTAATTAACTATGCAAGCTAATTAATATTACAAATTAACTAATTTAATTAACAAATTAAATTAAATTAATTAAAGCAGGAAAGCGTCTCGGGAAACGCGCCACCATGCACAAGCCGCCTCTGTTTTCCTCCCTTTTCTCCTCTGGAGGTTGTCAAAACCTCAGGACTGTATCCTTGGACAGAGGGGATCATCACCGGCTAGATGAAACTTCCACCGGCAGTGTAGTATGGCCATCGGCACAAAATAGGGCCTGTCGGCATAGAAAATTGTGCCGGCCGGCACCTTACACTGCCGGTCGGCAGAGTATTCCTGCAGAACCTGCAACTCACAGCAACAGAGGGCAAAACAAGGCATGACAGCATATTTCAAGACATGTATGCACTAACCATGTCTCTTATCATTGTGATGACTCAAAGGAACATGTGCCTCGGTTCTCGGACCACCAATCACGCATTTCCATGCATGATGGCCCAAGGAACCAAGTATGCAACTTTGGTTTCAAATGCATGCAAACCAATCAAACAAATTAGGCCCAATTCCTATCACCAATTCAAGGAACAAGGCATGCATGCAAAATGCAATGCAACCTAGGCATACAAGCTAGGAATGCAACATGACATGGCAATGCACTTATGCAATCATGCAAGCATACATAGGGCAATGCAAATGGATGGCAAGATGGACTTATACATGAATTAGGCAGCTCTAATAAGGCCTAAAACAGTGGCCAAAAGTGCTATAGAGTGAGAGCTAAATATCATGCACACACACATGCACATAAGGACCAACACTTAAGCATGAATCAAACAACATTCAAGCACACTTGAAAGAAGGAAACATGGACAAATTAGCATGCAACATGAGCCTTAAAATCATGTTATAAAATGATGCCAAATCAAATTATAAATCAAGTCAAGAATGCAACAAAAAGTCTAAGTGTTCAAGGCAAGTCGATAAGGCATTGAACTACACTTATCATGACCAAACATGGCATGCATTAAACAACTAAAAACAGATTTTTAGCATGTTAAAACAAGGCCAAAGGACTCCTTAGATGGCATCTAAGTGGCCCAAATTCAAAGGCATGCAAAGGCACCAAAACATGGAACATTGCAAAACATGCTTTCAAAGCATTAAAGAGGCATGCGAGGCAATCAAACGAGCATGGAAATGGGACTGAAATAGCATGTAGGATGATTCCAAATCACCAAAACAATGCAAAGATGGCATGCTACACATGCACATACTCAAGGCCAACAAGCCCAAATGCAAAGGAGCCATATAATGCATGCAAAGATCAACCCAAACGACTATGGACAGAGCTAAAACATGGCAAAATAAGCACATAATCTTCACAAATGCAAGCCTAAAACATGCTCCAACTAAGGCTAACAACCTAGAACATGTTAAGGCACAAATAAGGCATTACATGGCAACTATGCTAAACATGCATAAGGTTCCAAAACCAACTTGAAATCATGTTATATCATGGATATATAAGCATGAAAAACATACCAAACATGCTCAACACACACTCAAGCATAGGCTTCTTTAAGAGGCCAAAATGTGCCCTTTTCAAGGACAACAAGGAGAGGGGGTGGCCCTCTCCTTCTTGGGACTTCAAAGCATCATCTTCACCACTGAAATCCCTCAAGATTTCAGTGGTGAAGAGACCTCAACACCAAAATCCCGGAGCTAGCACAAAATGGCTCAAAATGAGGCCTTTTGAGGCCTAAGGGTGGTCAACAACCCTCAAACAACAAAACACTCTTGATAAACAATAAAGAGGGCTTAAGAATAGAACTTTTTTATGTTATAAAATAATCACAAAACAGCTCTAAGATAGATGAAAAATCAATGCAAAAAAAGGGGGAAAAAGGGACTAGTTTCTCACCCTTGTAGCCTTCTTCAACAAAGATGCTCCAATGGCCTTCTTGAGCTTGAATCCGAGACCAAAACTTCAAAACACACTCTTTAGAACCTCAGCTCCTAGAGGAAGGTGAAACACTAGGTGTTTGTGTGCAATAGTAAGGCACAAAACACCTAGTGAACAAAATGGAAGAGAAAGAGAGATAGATTGTGTATGTCTAACCCTAACCCTAGAAAACCAGAGCTCTCCTCTGTCTTTTCTCTCTCAAAAATGTCTAAAGCCCCTCCTTTTTTTGCCTTAGAGAGAGCTCCCCTCTATAAGCCTCTTGTAAAGCTTACAAGACAAGCTTTGCAAGAGGGAGATCCCTCCATACACGTGTATGGAGGGGAGCAAAAGTTATACAGCTGTCCAAAAATATCTGCAAAAGCAGATGAACAGCAATCGGCCGGCAAAAAATGCCATCTTGGCCAAACAAAGTGCCGACCGGCACAAAAAGTGCTGACCGGCAACAAATAGTGCCGACCGGCAGACTATTTTGCCGGTGGCAGCAAAAACCAGCCGGTGGCATCTAGCCACTGCCGGTGATGGGTGGGGATGGTCTACAAGCCCCACCCTGCCTCTCAAAGGCAAGATGCAAGTGTTTGGTGCAAAACCAGACACTAAACGGTCGAGTTCGGGGATCCTGAGGCAAGGCGCGTGAGCCGAGACCTCCGGGAACTCCAAACGAACACAAACATGGAAGATCACCGTGTGTTCAAACAGTGACGTCCAAGTCTTGAGGACGGTCAAAAATGGGGTGTCTACAGTTGCCCCTCTTTGACAGAACTCGAAAGTCATAACAATGACGGGAGTGAATGTCAAAGCCCAGAGACGACCCATTTTTGACAAGGCCGAAGACTCAGACAAACATACAAGACAAATAAGATATGCGCCCGGAGGCAGGGGCAAAATGCAAGACAATGCACAGAGCCGAGCATAACTTATGATCATGCAAAGAAAGCTGTAATGAAGCAAACATGCGACAATTTTAAGCTAGCATACCAAACTACACTACAATGCAGAAAGGATGTAAGAGAATTATGGGATTCTCAATACGTCTCACTCGGGAGATACAATACCTGTGCGGCTCGTCCGGTTGCACCAGCTGCAAATGAACCGTACATACAATATCGTGCCTGCAAAGAAAACAAACTTAACAGGTACAATATTGTTAGCAACATGCATGACAATGCAAAATGGATGCAAAACGAAATGCAATATATACAAAACAATGTATAAACAAATGCAAATGAAGATGCAATGTATTTGAAAAAAATGCAAGCTACATGCAAAGCATTTGAATCGTGATCCAATCACGAGCGGTTCAAAACCACACCTATGTCAAATAGATTGATGGAGGTAACAAGTCTGTCTACCACAGAACGGTCAACTGAACTGTGAGCATTGTAGACAGACGCAAGAACAAGTATTGGGTGGAATTGACATAAGTGGGGAAACAACCCGCTGGAGAAAGGACTACGGTCCTAATGCCGGATGCAAAAATTACACTACAATGTAATGGATGGATATGGCACACAGACCAAACCAAATCTTGCCTAGGAAAGGCATGCATACATACAAGCCATGTGTAACACAGAAAAGGTGCCGCAACCCTCAACCAACATATCAACGTGGAATCGGCGTGATACACATACAGAACTGTGTTCTAACATGAAAAGTAAGGGCGCATACCAGACCAAGCTCAACCTGGAAAGGCGCAAGCCAAAGGCGGAAGGTGATGCAATGAATGCATGCAATCTACAATGCAATATTTACAAATATGCAATGGAATGGATACAATGGATATGGCACGCAAGCCAAACCAAATCTTGCCTAGGAAAGGCATGCACACGTACGAGCCATGTGTAACACAGAAAAGGTGCCGCAACCCTCAACCAACATATCAACGTGGAATCGGCGCGATACACATACAGAACTGTGTTCTAACATGAAATGTAAGGGCACATACCAGACCAAGCTCAACCTGGAAAGGCGCAAGCTAAAGGCGGAAGGCGATGCAATGAATGCATGCAAACTACAATGCAAATGCATGACAATGCACTATGATGCAATGACTATGATTGCAACTTTCCCTATCTTACCAACAGGGTGATATACTAGGTTGGTTCAGTATCCAGAACTGAGGCGTAGACATGCCGCCTCAACCTATGGGGCTTCCATACAGATTTCAAGCCGAGGGTAAACCTCTGGGTATTTAAACCAGACTTTAGTCTCGGAACTCCCGAACCTTTGCGTTCTAGGCATAAGCCGTTCGAACTCTAGTTTCCACCGTCCCAGTTGGTCTTCTAGGAACTCATCGCAAGCACAGACAGGTGGCTTTACCAGACCACCGAAAAGTCGTTCGGGCACGACAAACACCGAAGGAATTGCACCTTCAGAGGATTTAAGGTCTCCTAGACCGGAATGCAAAATGTATGCATGACAATGCATGTTTTTTGTTTGTTTTTTTTGAAATGCAAATGATGCAAGTGAAATGCATGTTGCAAGGAATGCGCGACTACACGCGGCTTAAGATATGTACAAAGCAATAGTGTGCACACCAATGCAATAAAGGTTTTGCACCTTCCAAGGATTTAAGGTCTCCTAGACCGTACGTGTTTAAGGTCTCGCCAGACCATGCGTGTTTAAGGTCTCGCCAGACCGTGGGTATTTACAAGACGCGTGACAATGCGCTGAAGGTTTCGCACCTCCAAAGGATTTAAGGTCTCCTAGACCATGCGTGTTTAAGGTCTCGCCAGACCGTGCGTGTTTAAGGTCTCGCCAGACCACTGTGGTATTGCACGACGCGTGACAATGCGCTGAAGTTTTCGCACCTCCAAAGGATTTAAGGTCTCCTAGACCATGCGTGTTTAAGGTCTCGCCAGACCGTGCGTGTTTAAGGTCTCGCCAGACCACTGTGGTATTGCACGACACGTGACAATGCGCTGAAGGTTTCGCACCTCCAAAGGATTTAAGGTCTCCTAGACCATGCGTGTTTAAGGTCTCGCCAGACCGTGCGTGTTTAAGGTCTCGCCAGACCACTGTGGTATTGCACGACGCGTGACAATGCGCTGAAGGTTTCGCACCTCCAAAGGATTTAAGGTCTCCTAGACCATGCGTGTTTAAGGTCTCGCCAGACCACTGTGGTATTAAATGTATGCATGTGTGACACGTATGCCACACGGAATGCAAAATTTTGAAAATTGGACTTACACGCTTCGCGAAGCCAGATCGTATCCAAAACAATGCAATGTACTAACAAGTACAAGTGAGGTGCGTAAAATAACGTGAGGGGATATATGCTAGATGCAATTGAGGTGCACAAAACAGTGCGATGCGCAGAACAGCGCGAACAATACAATGCACAAAACAGTGCGATGCGCAAAACAGCGCGGACAATACAATGCACAAAACAGTGCGATGCGCAAAACAGCGCGGACAATACAATGCACAAAACAGTGCGATGCGCAGAACAGCGCGAACAAAATACAATGCACAAAACAGTGCGATGCGCAAAACAGCGCGAACAAAATACAATGCACTAACAAGTGCAAGTAAGGTGCGCAAGATAGCGCGAACAAATGCAATGCACTAACAAGTGCAATTAAGGTGCGCAAGATAGCGCGAACAAATGCAATGCACTAACAAGTGCAATTGAGGTGCGCAAGATAGCGCGAACAAATGCAATGCACAAAATAGTGCGATGCGCAAAATAGCGCGAAGAAAATGTGATGCACAAAACAGTGCGATGCCAAGTGTGACGTGCATGCCACACGGAGTGTAAATGGGCTCAAATGCGCAACAACGCATGTATTCCGGAATGCATGACAACGCATGGAATGGAAATGCAATGATGCATGAGAAATGTGCACGACAATGCAAAGGGGTGCGTGTTGCAACGCATGTAACGCGTGCATAACAATGCAAATGTGTGGCGCGTGACAGCGCGATGTAATGCACCGAAGTAGTGTGATGAGTTCGTGCAACACACATGGGGCAACTTTTGAATTCAAAAGGATACAAAAAGGATACACCTTGTACGAATTCGAGTGCCACGCACTGAAGACACGGCCCGAAGTCAAAACGGAGGCCGGTTGAATGTCGGAGATGCACTTTCTTGCACTTTCTTCAGCTATGAAGACCCAAAACAATTCAAATGGCCTAAACAAGGCTGTGGGAACCCCACCGGCAGAAAGAGGAGGCCACCAGCTGGCCATCGGCATAAAAACAATTCTATCGGCACAAAAAAGTGCCGGCCGGAACAAAACATTGCCGACCGGCAAACAGTTGCTGAATCGGGGCAGTTCTGTCTTTTCACCTTGGGTGTTATAAAATAGGGCTTCATGCCCTATTTCCTTATTTTTCCACCGCCGAAATCCTTCACTCTCTCTCTCTAGAGTGCTTCTCTCTCATTTTTCGCCCGTTTCTTCGCGTTCTACGCTCGTTCCGTCGTCGAATTCGCGATCCTCTTCGCGTTTCGGACATTTTCCACCGATCACATTCTCGTTTCGGTGCCTCGTTCGGCGTTCTCGCCTTCTCGGGGTTTGTTCCCCTCACTTTCCTCTTCATTTCCGTGCCTCTTCACATTCCGGCCTTCCCGGCCATTTTCGACCCTCTCGGGAGTTGACTTTTCAGTTGACTCTTCATATTCCGGCTCGGTTTTCCTTTTCCGGCCATTTTCACACCACTCTCTACATGGCGGACGACATTCCACGTGGCGGGACTCCCCCGGACCACGAGATGGACCCCGGGGTCGAGGTCTTACCACTGAGCGAGCGCCCGTTCGACCCGGCGCCCTACCGGCCGGCGATCCACGTTCTGCCCCCAGACGGCCTGCGTCAGTTCCGGAGCTTTAAGAGGTACGCGGCCCCTGAGCTACTACTACGCGAGCCTACCTCCCACCTTTCATTCGGCACTCCCGAGGTAACTCTTCATCTTCTGCTTTACTTTCTGCAATGCAGGATACAAAACTGCCCTAGTTAGCTGTATTCTTCAATTGCTAAAATCTGATATGCCGTAGACCGTAGTTGACTATAAACATACATACAACTGATATCTGCTTGAGACAGACACATGCACACACACTGCACTAGCCCTGAATTACTCAAACACACGGCACACACTGTATTCCACTGCATACACACTGGTACCCAGTATTTATCTGAATCTGTCAAACTTGCATACATGCCACATCTGTTCTGAAACACCTAAACACGCTGACACAGCACACGTATTTTACTGTAAGCACACCGGCACCCGGTATTTGCCTGAATCTGACAAACTCGCATACATGCCATATCTGTCTTTTCACAACTGCATTTTGAATGTTGTCTTGCCATTGTCATTTTCCGTTTGCAGGAGGGTTCCCATACCATTCGTGGGTATGGGAATACTGGTGCGCGGGAGTGGTATGACGAGCTCCCTGATGCGGTCCAGCGCATCGTGGATCGGGCGGGCTTCGGCACCTTCTGCCGAGGGCTCTCCAGGTTGTCCACCTGCAGACCTCTTCTTGCCGCTCTGGCGGAGAGGTGGTGGGACACCACCGATTCTTTCCACTTTTCTGCCGTAGGGGACATGACGATGACCCCTTATGACTTCTCGATGCTCACAGGCATCGGGGTAGGGGGGGATCCGATCCCTTTCGACACTGATATGGATGAGTGGACCGCCGCTCAGGTCCATCTACTGGGGGAGGCCCCACCGCTAGCTCGTCCAGGCTTCGTCCGATATTCCTAGTTCGAGGCACAGTTCAGGGTCCAGCCCGCACTTGGGGAGGAGACTCAGATGACCGAGGAGGACGTGGAGAGGTATGCCCGCGGCTTCCTCATGTTCCTGTTCGGGACTACTATCTTCGCCGACCGGGCGAACACCGTGCCTCTCTGCCTTCTCAGCGCACTGGTGGACGTCCGAGATATTCTGCACTTCGATTGGGGCGGCGCTGCTCTGGCCACCCTGTACGGATATATGAGCTCGGCTTCTCGCGGCAGCGGCCAGCTGCTTGGAGGTTACTGGCGGGCTTGGGAGGTACATTTCTTCTCCACGTTTTCATTCTGTCTCGTACTTTCTGTACTCTGTACACTGCACACACTGTAGTCTGCCTTAGACTTGCTGTATACTGTACACACGGCACACACATACATTCTGCCTTACACTGGCTGTACACTGTTCACACTGTACACTGCACACAATACACGGCTCAACACACGGCTCTGCCATTTCTGCTTCATTCTGTATATTCTGCTTTATCTGATGGTCATGCTGACATCTGTTTTGCAGTTGTGGGTTTACGCCTACTTCCCTAGGCTTGCACCCGTACCAGTTGCGGAGCCTCCTCCGGCTGTTCCCTTCTCGAGTCGCTTTGACGGGGGATGCACCCGGCGACCACGGGAGACGTTCGGCTTCTTCCGCCGATATTTCGACACCATCACCCCCACGGAGGTATGCTTTACTTTCAGTTCATTTAGCTTCGCTTTCTCACTGCATGTTTCGATAACAGTAGATAACAAACTGTCTGTTACTTTCAGATCACATGGCGGCCATGGGCTTCGCTGCCATCGGCGATGCGGGGTCGGTTCCCTGGTGCTGAGGAGACCTCGCGTTTCCGGATTTTGCTGGAGGGCCCGGTCTGTCGGGCTTGGTACCTGGGGGAGCGTTTTCTACGCCAGACCCGCGGGTTACCTGAGCAGATAGTCCCGGCTCACCCTCCTGCAGAGATGAAGGAGACCGAGGGGCTGACCCCTGAGCAGCTGGATGATTACTCCATCGGCTGGGAGGAGGCCGGCTTCCGAGGCACTGGCGACTATCAGGAGTACGTGCGGACGTACCTGATGCGCCCCTTGAGCGGCCGTCGAGCAGAGGGGGCCAGGCCTGTGGCATCGGCGGCTGAGGCCGGAGCGGGAGCAGGGACTGGATCTTCGAGGAGGGCCCGGGTCCGTGGCAGGGGCGGAGTGCGGGGTGGACGAGGAGCTGGCTGGCCTGCCCTTCCCGTTGTGCTGACTTTCCAGGGGCAGGGTGGGGCGACCTATCAGATCCCCTTCGCCCCTCCACCGGCTGGGCATGAGTTCATTGACGTCCCCGACTTACCGCCGGTATGTATCACTGCACTTCGTACAGTTATTTCATTTCAGTTTACTTGATATTCCACAGAATACTAATGCATCTGATACCTTTGCAGGCTTCTTCTGAGTACACCCGTCAGTCGTTGGCGATGAATGCCTCGATGATGGGGATGCTCCAGCGGACATTTGACCTCCTAGCCGTCTACAGCATACCGGTATGTCCTCCTGACACTGGCCTCAAACCATTCATTCACTGCTTTACATAATCTGATGCACGGCACAACACCTGATACACTGATCTCACAGTATCTGAACACTGCATACACTGCATTCTGCACTGTACTCTGTACTGACAAACTGCTCACGGCATTCTTACCCTGTACTCACATTCTGCATTTTGCACTGATAAACTGCCCACGGCATTCATACACTGTATTCAACATTGCATTCTGCACTGATAAACTGTCTACAGTACACTGATGCATTTCACTTTTGTGCACTTTTTCAGCCTCCTTTCCAGATTCCCATGGCGGGAGGTGCTCCAGCTAGACCTGCTGCCCCTACTCGGGGGAGAGATGAGGAGGGCCGGATATTTCCCCGCACTAGGGGTGGGCGTACTCACGTCGGGAGCAGCTCGCGAGCTCCAGTCCCGGACGATGATGACGACGAGGAGTCAGAGGCGGAGGCAGGGTCATCGGAGGAGGAGACCGGAGACGGCTCTAGCTCGGGCTCTGACGACGACGCTGATGATGCTCCTGGACCCTCGTCCAGGAAGAGGACCAGGACGGACTGACGGCCCTTCGGAGTGCTTGACACAGATGCAGATCTTTGCTATCTTTTCTTTCTTTCTTTGTACTTTTCTTTTTGGTTGGTAGATAGATTACCTTGTACTGCCGCAGGCAGGTTTTTGCTTCCAAAACTTGTACATTTGAAAAAGATAATGAAATGAAACGAAACGAACTTTTTATCTGAAAAAGTGTTTACATTTACACATTTCATGCATTGCATCGCATCTCATCATGTTACACCTCAATGTAAATGGAATGATTGGTTATCTGAAAATTGAACACTTGCACTGTAATAATCAGATAACTAAACAGCCAACAGCAAAATAACCCAAGCAACCCACTGCCTGATTCTGGACACACAGCCCTTGCTCTGTTGGGGATTAATCTGCATACAGCCCTTAGCACAGCATTCGGTTCATCATGCACACAGCAATTCCCAAACAAACAGCCCAATCTGACAGGACGGAGCTCAAAGACGGAACCGGTTGGAGTCGAAACACGCTCGAATGTAGAGAATGGCACAGCATTCTGAGCATAAATGATTTTTGAAATCAAATGAGGGTTTTTCAAACCGGGATATCGAGCCTACCACTGAACACAGCGGGGAGGACTTAAACAAAGAGGTACACGACCTAAACACAACGAGACACGCTCGGGAGAGACTCAAAACAAAAGACGAGACCGTCAAATGAAAGAGACACGACACACAGACGCGTAACCAAAGATGGGGGACCTCGGACCACGAGGAGCCAGTTCAATCTGGGTATTGTTTCCCACCCTTTCTGATTTGTGATTCTCACATCACTCGGCTCTCAAGCTCGGATTTTCTCTCAAAACCCTTTTCCTCTCTTTTCTCTCAACTCACACCTCTCTATTCTTCATTCTCTCCTTTTTCATCCCTCCCCGGGGTGATTTGATGGATAAATGGAAAGGTGCGGGTTCACGCCCGATGCCGTTAGCTCACAGCTATTTCTTCCGGCGGGCAGAGTGCTTTTCTGGCAAGTACGTCGATGACGGGGGAGAGACAGAACGCCTGGCTCAACTGTGCCCCTAGTTCATCATTTTAACCATTTTTTGTTTTTGCCTTCTACTAAAACGGTTTTGATCAAAACGAGAGTTGGATTAACGTACTTGTTCGATTTTTGATTTGAAAAGCATGCGAGTTAGGCCGCAAGCACTGAAAATTTTCCTTTTTGGGTCCAAGACAATGGTCCGGTTTTGGAAAACGAAATAGTTTTCGAGAAAATAGTCAACCTCAGTAAAAATTTTCAAAAACTATTTTTCAAACAGCTGATGCTCAACAAGCATGAAACTTACCCTTCGAGATGCGCAACCTCGGATCGGAGGCAATAGAAAATTGCCCCTGGTTTGAAGGGGGTGAGAGGCAACAGAAAGTTGCCCCTAGTTTGAAAGGCGGCTCACAGCGGCTCGTGGCAACGAAAAGTTGCCCCTTGTTTGGATGGTGCCGCAGCAGTCCGCAGACAGTCTTCATTGGCGGTGGTCGAGCTCTTGGACACAGCGATGACGAAGACAGTCACAACACATATATGGACACAGTCGCCTTGGGAGCGTTGGCCACTGGACTTTGGGATGAAATCGAAACCATTGCATGGACTGAGACGCTTATGAAAGCGTTGGGGGCTGGACTTCATGATGAAGTTGCCTACGTATCCCAAACATGGGAATCAAGCCTTACGTAGTTCCGGTTAAGGTCCACTCGGGTATTTTAACCTTCACTTTTGTTTGGCTCTCACTTTTGCCAAGGCGCCCAATGTGGCTTTTCGACCTTGCGAGCTTCTTTTCATTTTCTTTTGTTCGTTTCTTTTTCTTTTCTTTTTCTTTTCTATTTTTTTCTTTTCTTCTTTTTCAATCTTTCTTTTGTATTTTTCTCTTTTTTGTTGTATTTTTCTCTTGCTCTAACTTTTGCCTGGGCCGCCCTTCCGGGTTTTCGGCCCGGCGAGCCTCTCAAAGGGTAAAAGAGTAGCAAGTCCATGCCAAATGGTCTTTTTTTTTTTTGAAATTGAATTGAAGCCTCTCTGTGTCCAGGAGAACGGCTGTTGAACTGATTTGCGGAGAATCCATCAGGGTTACTCTACGAGCTTCTTCCGGCGAGATCTACTCCTTCTGATTCGGCCTTGGTGCTTCTTGATCGAAGGCTACCTCAAAACTGGCCACACGGGCCTTTCATGGCGTTTGTCTGTTGAACTTTCTGAACATTCTGAATGGGTTCAAACTCGGAAAACAAATAGGTGGAATCTTGAGGCTGAGAGCGATCCTAGGCTGCGCAATCTCAAGAGCGATTCCACACAGGTCTTCGCAGGGCCGCGTAAAACATTTGCTTTTGAAAGTTTTTAAGAAAGCGACAAATCGCTCGCGCCGAAGATAGTGTGGAACCAATCTGGATCAGGCCAGGGTCCTTCTCAGTACTCACGCTGACAAGCATGATTTCATTCATAAAAAGGCTTAGCACGCCTCTCTTTCTCTCAAAATGATCAAAATTTTACAAAACCCGAGGAATTCCTTCCTCTTCGTTTTCATCACCGCAGTGTTCAAAAAGTTTGTTTTTGGAAAACTTAGGTTAATGCAATGAGTTTGGCGCGCAGGAGAGCAGGCGAGATGTACTGTCAGCCCAATCAGATTCTCTGGCACTTATGTTGAAAGCAAGCATGAAGTTGAGAGAGCAACAGCTGTTTTGATCGGCTTTGTTGGTGCAACTGGCCCCTCGGCAGAGACAGACTCAAAACAAAAACAGATAATTACAAAACAAAACGGTGTTCGAGGCAACAACCCCAGAATCACCTGGTATTATATACAACGGGGACTGACTCGATACAACAAGACAGACCCTTAAGCAAAAATGACTGACTCAAGACAAAGAGATAGACTCAAAACAAAAGACCGACTCGATATCCAAGCCAGGATTTACAAAAACTCGGTTTCACCGATGCTCAAAAATGCGTGCCAGACGCTTCATCCAAAATGTACCAAATGTTGCCCGCAGGCATTTCACTTCACATACTCGCAGTATCTGAGCCCTCGGAATCCAACAACTGGGTGGTAACGGGCTTGCCCGAGGTGGGTGGTAGGATAACCTTGTTATCAATCAAATCCTGCACTTCATGACGAAGGCGGGAACATCCATCGGTACTGTGACCGGACTGTTGATGGTACGCACAGTACAAGGTAGCATCATGAGTGGCGGGGAGATTCTTCGGGAGTGGCCGGGGCTCCAAAGGCTTAAGATGCCCATTCTTTGCCAATATTAACAATGCCCTAGACAAAGGCATGTGGAGGTCATGAAAAACCCTGCACCCTCGGGGCAGGTACTTTGCAGTTTGAGGATTCTTGCCAGATGCACTGGCGAAAGGATCAGCTGGCGCTGCCTTGGCTTTTTGAACCTTCCCCGGTGCAGGGTTGGGAACTACTGGAATTGTCTGGGCATGACGGGGCCCATCCCGGTTTTCTGTCTGGCTTGAACTGCCTTTGGTTGGAGCGGGGAAAGCATCATCTATAGCTTTGGTCACTATTGCAGATGTTTGTTGCTTGTTCATCCCTCTGGCCTTCAAAGCCTCGACTGCCCACAGCAGTTGTTCAATAGGGTCGGCGTCTACCTTTGCCTTGTCTTTTCCTTTGGCCTCAGCCTGATCGAGGGTCTGGGTTGGTGCTGACATATCGTGGCTATAGCCGGAAGCCACCTCTGGCTGGCTGAGTTCTATCACAATCCGCCCCAGTAGTGGGGGCTCCTGTGGTACAAAATTCCCGGCGTACGGCGCCGCTGGCGGTGAAGCCGACATTCCATAGGCGAGGTCTGCCACAGACCTTTGGAGATCGCCTATCATCCCCATCAATTCGAAGGTGGTGGGCTCACGAGCCTGGTATAACTGGGGAGCCCAAACCGGGTGCACAACGGGCGACTTGGGCGGGTATGACATCCTGATATTGGTCTCACTCTGCGGAGCGGTCCCCTGCTCCGATACAGCTGCCATAACCACAATTTCTTCTGAACTTTGTGTCGCCATAAATCTTGCCTCAGCAAAGGGGGACACTGGCTATTCTGTTTCAACTCTGCGACTCTCTGAACCTTCAAAGGAAAAACAGACAGCATTTCAGCCCAAACTGATCAAACACGGGCGTAGCCAAACAACTGTACCCTACTGCTGATCACTGTTCCCAAATTTCTGTTCCCGGAAACTGAACCGATACCCGCGGATAACTGATTCCTACCACTGATACTGATACTGGTGTCCCCAGGTTAGATACTCAAACTTGCAAACTGACATGTGCGTTCCTGTAGAGCAACACTCTAAAAGCACATAGCAAGTAAAGAGAACAAAACACCCCTATATTGGGGTAGGGTTTCCCTATCCTATTTTGTCAGGAGCTAGGGTTTCACTACGCACACAGCGGTTTCAAACAACTTAGCATCGGGTAAGCAACCTGTCCTAGTTTGGAATGGTCACTATGGATCCGAATATGCACTAAGTCGAATGGTCAAAAGGGTGCCCCGGATAAACCGGGGTTTGTGTTCCCATACTGTCAGAGCCCATAGCCGGTCAGCCTTATGGACATGCCTTGACAAGACAAGCCTCCGGCAAACCGTTCAGGAATGGCAGATGGCAAACACTGTGTTCCTAGGCGCACCAATGCACATGCAATGCAAAGAAACACATAAATGAGATCAAAACAGGATATCACGAGTTCGAGTCAAACTCTCTAAATTTCCCCAGCAGAGTCGCCAGAAACTGTAGACAGCGCCCGCGTGGGAGGCCTCGCGCTACAGTTCGGACTCGATTTGTGTCACGGTTCTTAATCTGAACCAAAGAGTCCAAATCTGGCAAATCGTTTTGAGAAACAGATTTTTGAAAAAGTAGTGCCAAACATGGACTGCTTTGCCAGATACAGAGTCGCCACCTAAATATTTTAAAATGGGAGAATTTAGGAAACCCTGACTCGGTGCCGAAGGCCACATGTCCGTCATCACCGGAGTTGTCTCGGCTCGGGAGCTTGGGTACGATCGGGGAAGGTCAGCTATGAGCACCCCCTTTCGCCCGGTCCGAAGACCGGCCTCTACTAACCGTGATATCCGTTTTTGAAAACTTTATGTGTTCTTATTCCATTTATTAGCCTAGAATTACTATGTTATGCGCACAGCAAACAAGTATAGACTAGATTGCCTAATTTGGAAATAAACATTGCATATCCGTTTGGTTTGAAAATGCTTTGGAATTTGCTACTCGCAAGTAGGCTAAAATACGGATTTCAACGAGTTTTTCCAACTCAAACAACCCAACCTTCACCCACAGGCATTCAAAGCAGTTTAACACATAAGCATCTAGCCACATGTTAAGCATGCTGTCATGGCAACATTCACACTCATGCGATATGCTAAAGCAGAAATACTTACATAGTACTCCGTGCCAAAACAAAGAACTTGTTAGCAAACATGCATGACCCAAGTCCATGTGAAGTGCCTAATGCATCACATACAAAATGTTGCTAGAATAGGCTCGGCTATCCTAAACATGTCATGTGAAAATGCACAGTTATCACATATTCAGTTTGGAATTGAAGCATTGATGCAGTTAGCATGATGTTCCGAGCCTAATGCATGCAATACAAATGCATGGATGCACACATGCATAGCATAAGGTATGCTAAATTAGACGTGCCCTATTACTAACCATCAAAGCAGGTAAATAAAAGGGAAGAAAGACGTGGGGATTGGAAGACATTCACACACCCACACACACTTATTACAGATTTGCCCTCACTCGGAGGGACCGAATAAATATTACAAATTAATTAACTACGCAAGCTAATTAATATTACAAATTAACGAATTTAATTAACAAATTAAATTAAATTAATTAAAGCAGGAAAGCGTCTCGGGAAACGCGCCACCATGCATAAGCCGCCTCTGTTTTCCTCCCTTTTCTCCTCTGGAGGTTGTCAAAACCTCAGGACTGTATCCTTGGACAGAGGGGATCATCACCGGCTAGATGAAACTTCCACCGGCAGTGTAGTATGGCCATCGGCACAAAATAGGGCCTGTCGGCATAGAAAATTGTGCCGGCCGACACCTTACACTGCCGGTCGGCAGAGTATTCCTGCAGAACCTGCAACTCACAGCAACAGAGGGCAAAACAAGGCATGACAGCATATTTCAAGACATGTATGCACTAACCATGTCTCTTATCATTGTGATGACTCAAAGGGACATGTGCCTCGGTTCTCGGACCACCAATCACGCATTTCCATGCATGATGGCCCAAGGAACCAAGTATGCAACTTTGGTTTCAAATGCATGCAAACCAATCAAACAAATTAGGCCCAATTCCTATCACCAATTCAAGGAACAAGGCATGCATGCAAAATGCAATGCAACCTAGGCATACAAGCTAGGAATGCAACATGACATGGCAATGCACTTATGCAATCATGCAAGCATACATAGGGCAATGCAAATGGATGGCAAGATGGACTTATACATGAATTAGGCAGCTCTAATAAGGCCTAAAACAGTGGCCAAAAGTGCTAAAGAGTGAGAGCTAAATGGCATGCACACACACATGCACATAAGGACCAACACTTAAGCATGAATCAAACAACATTCAAGCACACTTGAAAGAAGGAAACATGGACAAATTAGCATGCAACATGAGCCTTAAAATCATGTTATAAAATGATGCCAAATCAAATTATAAATCAAGTCAAGCATGCAACAAAAAGTCTAAGTGTTCAAGGCAAGTCGATAAGGCATTGAACTACACTTATCATGACCAAACATGGCATGCATTAAACAACTAAAAACAGATTTTTAACATGTTAAAACAAGGCCAAAGGACTCCTTAGATGGCATCTAAGTGGCCCAAATTCAAAGGCATGCAAAGGCACCAAAACATGGAACATTGCAAAACATGCTTTCAAAGCATTAAAGAGGCTTGCGAGGCAATCAAACGAGCATGGAAATGGGACTGAAATAGCATGTAGGATGATTCCAAATCACCAAAACAATGCAAAGATGGCATGCTACACATACACATACTCAAGGCCAACAAGCCCAAATGCAAAGGAGCCATATAATGCATGCAAAGATCAACCCAAACGACTATGGACAGAGCTAAAACATGGCAAAATAAGCACATAATCTTCACAAATGCAAGCCTAAAACATGCTCCAACTAAGGCTAACAACCTAGAACATGTTAAGGCACAAATAAGGCATTACATGGCAACTATGCTAAACATGCATAAGGATCCAAAACCAACTTGAAATCATGTTATATCATGGATATATAAGCATGAAAAACATACCAAACATGCTCAACACACACTCAAGCATAGGCTTCTTTAAGAGGCCAAAATGTGCCCTTTTCAAGGACAACAAGGAGAGGGGGTGGCCCTCTCCTTCTTGGGACTTCAAAGCATCATCTTCACCACTGAAATCCCTCAAGATTTCAGTGGTGAAGAGACCTCAACACCAAAATCCCGGAGCTAGCACAAAATGGCTCAAAATGAGGCCTTTTGAGGCCTAAGGGTGGTCAACAACCCTCAAACAACAAAACACTCTTGATAAACAATAAAGAGGGCTTAAGAATAGAACTTTTTTATGTTATACAATAATCACAAAAACAGCTCTAAGATAGATGAAAAATCAATGCAAAAAAAGGGGGAAAAAGGGACTAGTTTCTCACCCTTGTAGCCTTCTTCAACAAAGATGCTCCAATGGCCTTCTTGAGCTTGAATCCAAGACCAAAACTTCAAAACACACTCTTTAGAACCTCAGCTCCTAGAGGAAGGTGAAACACTAGGTGTTTGTGTGCAATAGTAAGGCACAAAACACCTAGTGAACAAAATGGAAGAGAAAGAGAGATAGATTGTGTATGTCTAACCCTAACCCTAGAAAACCAGAGCTCTCCTCTGTCTTTTCTCTCTCAAAAATGTCTAAAGCCCCTCCTTTTTTTGCCTTAGAGAGAGCTCCCCTCTATAAGCCTCTTGTAAAGCTTACAAGACAAGCTTTGCAAGAGGGAGATCCCTCCATACACGTGTATGGAGGGGAGCAAAAGTTATACAGCTGTCCAAAAATATCTGCAAAAGCAGATGAACAGCAATCGGCCGGCAAAAAATGCCATCTTGGCCAAACAAAGTGCCGACCGGCACAAAAAAGTGCTGACCGGCAACAAATAGTGCCGACCGGCAGACTATTTTGCCGGTGGCAGCAAAAACCAGCCGGTGGCATCTAGCCACTGCCGGTGATGGGTGGGGATGGTCTACAAGCCCCACCCTGCCTCTCAAAGGCAAGATGCAAGTGTTTGGTGCAAAACCAGACACTAAACGGTCGAGTTCGGGGATCCTGAGGCAAGGCGCGTGAGCCGAGACCTCCGGGAACTCCAAACGAACACAAACATGGAAGATCACCGTGTGTTCATACAGTGACGTCCAAGTCTTGAGGACGGTCAAAAATGGGGTGTCTACAATGATTCGAATTTAACTACAAAATTGATTTCTTTCAAAAACGATATATAACTTTAGTTAACAACTCACCTCTAAGTGACTGGTAATATGTGATTTATCACGTGGTGAGATTTACATATGAATTGTGAGCTTACGGAAACGGTGCCTACTATATTTCTGCATGTGAGAATTGTATGTTTCTGTATTTGGGAATTGACGCTGTGGAACTTATTGACGTGAAAAGATTACGATTGTAAACCCTATATTCGGGGGCATGATATACCTTGTATGTCCTGCACTAGACTCTTATAGCCATATCTTAAGCAACATGTAATTCTATGAAATAAAAGTGTAAAGTATGCCTATATGTTGATAGCTTCACAGAATTGTGAGGAATATCAGATTAACCTGTGAATTGTTCGAACTAAGAAATTACGTGCTCATCTATAACTGAATTGGATAATAGTGTGAGACGGAGATCTCTAATCTGTTACATGGTAAAACAAGTTTGAGGGACCAAACTTATTTAAGGGGGGGAGAGTGTAATAACCCGACACTCGTATATGATTCTGGTATATTTTCAGTCCCTAATTCTGTGCTTTTAAATGTTCATTGTGAGATTTTAGGTGGAATTAAGCTTAATTAAGCGAATCCTATGATTATGGATTCATATCTGTTTAATAAGAGAACTATCTATCACAACTATAAAATTTAGCGCAGGAATTGGAGGCCTTAGAAGCTTAATAATTTGAAATTGATTTTACATTTGAGATTAGCATAATTTTTAAGTCATATTAAGCATTGTCGTAAAAGTTTGATTATGAATGATTAAACTGATTAACTTTTGTCTTTATTCAACTTTTATATAAATATCAATGCTCTTAAACATTTGACTTGGGAAATTCATTACAAAATATCTCCTGGGAGAGAAAAGAGAGGGTGTGGAGAAGAAGAATTAAGGGAGACGAAATTCAACAAGGAAGATTGGCAAATTGAGTGAAGTTGTGGGATTTAATTCAAGGCAAGCTCAATCCAACCTAATTAACCTTCACTTGGACTTAAGGAAGGGTTTGTTTCATGTTTTGATAAATTAGGGTTTGAAATTGAGGATTATATGTGAATCCTGTTTGATTAAAGAGTTATTCTCATCAATTGGTTACTTTCAGACCTAATTTAGGTGTTGTACGAGATTTACACTTCAATGTTTGGTTTTCATGCCAAACCCATGAAATTATACTTATGTATTGTGTTATGTTTTATGGACATAAGGAGCTTGGATTAAAAGATGGAATTTCGAAGGGTGGTGACTTGATTAAGCTTCTAATCATGTTTATTTTGTGATGTTCAAATTATAATTCACATTATAGTGATGTTGGGTTAATGTATTGCATTAATTTACCCTTGTTTTGCATGTAAAATGTGTTGGTGTTGCTGATTTTGGAGTTGAAATCGGGTTGCCCAAAACAGACGCCACGGCCGCACGTGCGGAGGTCATGGCCGCACGTGCAAAGTAGCACTGCACGTGCGGGGGTCACGGCCTCATGTGCGGACAAGAGGAAAAAAAATGGGAATTACATTATGGTTTTGGCCGCTCGTGCGGAGAAGGGGGACCGCACGTGCGGCCCGTGTTCACTCATGCGGAGGTGACGGCCGCACGTGCGGCCCAGACTGGAAGAAAATGTCTGCTCAGTTTTGCATGCTCGACCCTCTGATATTTTTAGAATAATTTTCCGATGATCTTAAGATGGTTGTAAATTCATTCGAAACGTAATGACTCAAGAAATGATTTAACAAGAAAAAGGAAACTAATAGGTGTGTTATATGTGTGTAGGGCACACTTCGGGCGGAACCCTCGCTCCGCCACAATACTGTGTAGTACATTTGGTGCGTTATTAATAATTAATGTTAACATTTTGTTATTCGTAAGCAAACTACGTTGTTTCTTAACGAACAAATGGAACTTATGTTCATCCTTGAACAATGGTATCTATGTGAATCTAAGATTATTCTTTCATGGTATACATGAACCCGAGGTCGTTCAGAACCTATACTATGAATGTAAAGGTCTAACATTATTATGTGACCCACGTTAGAATATGAATCGTTCTGTCCTTATTAAGCGTACTGTAATGATACATGTGCCCCCAGTTAATAGTTATTGTTACTATTCTGTTATACGCAAGGCAACTGTGTCAATCTGTGAAATATGATTTACTTACTGCCAATAATTATCATTAGCACTCTGTTACACGTAAATTAACTATGTTAATTCATATGAATGATTGAAAGAACCTATGTACCTCTGTACAACTCTGAGACTAATCTGTTTAGATGATATTTGGGATTATTCTGTTATGTTTTTCCGTTCTGGTTATGCTATGTTATGTTATGATATGATATGGATTGTTCGGTCTTTAAGACCTAATGAGTTCTGGTATGGAACAAAGTGTTGTACAAAACTAAGTGCTGCACTACAAGTCACCTCTAGAATCCGTGCGAGACACTCTTGAGTACATACATATATGAACTGGGCTTAAAGCCAATCTGGTCCCTTTATGGTCATCTGGTCCCTTTATGGGTCATCTGGTCCCTTCACGGGTCATCGAATTTGTCAACGATAATGGATGTACCACGTAAGATTATACGCAAATTTTGAATATTGGCAGAACCAAATGATTATAAGTATATATATGAAGCTGTTATTTCTGGGCCGATGGCCGTTCTGTTATTTCTGGGCCGATGGCCGTTCTGTTATATCTAGGCCCAAGGCCGTTCTGAAAGTAACACAGCATCAGATTAACTACAAGTATTTTGCATTATATACGCGTTGATATGCATTGTAATTCAAGTTGATCATTGAATTATTAAAGTACTATTATTCACTGAGATTGTCTCACTCTGTATTTTGTTTGATTCTGTAGGTAGCAAATCTAGAGGTCAGCCTTAACCCTCGATACTCGCCTCTCCCTTGTCAACCTCTGTGTGTGTCCAGTCATTTGGATGAAGCCTGCCCATTTTTATGGAGTTTTGCTAAGTTTTTAGCTTGTACGCTGATTGTCTATAATATGTTTCCAATGTTTTTGTTATTCGCCCAAGCAAGGGAAGGTTTTTGTATATGTGTATGTAAATATTTACCATCTGATGCACTGCTTGTGATCCTGCATGATAGTGGTCGCTCAATGGATGTGGTTTCTTTTTATTTCATATTATTTTATGATATATAATGCTTCCGTTCAAGCCCCATATATTATGTTCAACAGGTTAAGCGTCCACTTCCGAATAGGTCATGCCCGAACTTTTAGGGACGGGTTTGGGGCATGACAAATATACACAAACCAAGGGCATGCTGCCAAAAACTTTGCCAGAGACAGTCGCTGCAATTGCCAATGCCAGAAAATTGATGAATCAAACTTGGAATGTCGAGTTCTCCGTTGTGAACCAAAGATCGGGCATCGTGTATAATGAGTCCACACATCCTTTCTAAAGCGTGGATGTGGCCAAAACGAGATGGGGGCAAGATTTCCTCGTCACGCTAGGACTCCATCAGAAGTTGGAAGTCTTCAATTGTTGGGCATATCTCTTGCCCCCCGAAGCTGAATACATGTGTAACCGGGTTCCAACATCTAGTCGCGGCATGTAGGAACAGAAAACACAATGGGGTACGACTTAGCAGGAATAGTGCATTTATCCCGAAACCCTAGAATTCACTTTTTTCGAGCTATCTAAAGTTACAATCCAAGTTGAGAGTTTTTTGGTGAAAAATGCCTCCATTTGTAGCAAAAACGGAGCTGGAATGAAGAAACTACGAAGTCCTAACTTTTGTAGAAGTTAAGGTGCTGAGTGGAAGACAGGTGGCAGCAATATGTAGGCCCCCTATATTAATGGCTGATCGGCCACCTTTTACAACCGACCTGCCACTATTGGTGGCCGACAGCCCCTGTTTATGGCCAAGAGATTCCTTTGGTCTTCTTGTGTGTTGAGAGTGCTGAGAACTTGTGTTTTGTTATGCTCTTGATGCATTCTGCTGTTCTGTTTTAGTAGTTTTGTCAAGTCGTTATCGAGTTGTTCCACTTTGTTTATCGAGTTGTTGTATTGCTTATTGAGTTGTACTTGTTTTGTTTATCGAGTTGTTGTATTGTTTATCGAGTTGTTTTACCCTTTTTGTTATGTGTTGGTCGGTTCATTACCTGATTAAGAAATTGCCAATACAATGTGCAATGTTCAAAATGTCCATCAATCTTGTTTTTATGCTATCTGGTGCAATGCGGTGCTCAAAATGCAAGAAATACAACACTTTTTCACCAAAAAGCTGTTTTCATTCCAATCATGGTTCCTTTTTACAAAAGAGTACAAGTTTTTAAGAAAATAAAACTCTCTAAGGCTATACAATGTGCCAACACTACTAGCAAAAAGAAACTAAGCAAAAACATATGAATCAGCGCCGGCTAGCTCAAGCTCTAGAGGCCCTCTTCATCCTCTTCCTCAGCGGAGTGGACTCTGCAGAGCTGCCTCCATCCGTTCCACTATCTGAACCTAATACTGAATCAAAATCGAAACCGGAGTCATTTCCATCCTCTGTTTCAGAACCTGGCTCAGCCTCATCTCCACTAGCGAAATTTGAGCCAACATCATCATCACCACTCTCGAATGGCTCGGCATGCTAATCTATGGCCTCCTTGGTCTTGCTTGTCTAATCGTCATCATGCATGATAGGCTCACGACGTCTCTCTCGGTCACGTACCGGAACCTCTCTCTCTCCTTGCCGCATGAGGGGGTACTGATGGTCCTGCTACTGTCACCGGTGCTGTCAGTAGAGGTGGGACCTAAAAAGGCAGTTGGTATATGTCAGGCTTAGTATGTGTATCAAATGCAAATATGATGTGCGGAATGAGTACAGGATGAGTATAGGTAGAAGTCAGATACGGTGTGTGAATGTAATGTGTCAGATGTGATCTATACATGCAATATATCAATGCAGTGTGGGGATGTGTTCAGTTGAAATGTCAGTTTCAGTATATCAGCAGAAACGTGGTGACCGAAACACCAAAAAATTGAAAAGTTACCTGGATACTGTGGAAGTCGAGCAGTGCCTCCCTCTTCAAGATCATGCCCTCGAATGAGGCCAAAATCTTGAGCAATCCCTCAATGTACCCCGCGGGGCCTGCAAATGCAATTTGGAATGATCAGTGTCCGAAAGGAATAAATGTCTGAGCATCTGACTAAGAATGGAAAAAATGACAACTATAATACATACTAGAGGTGAATCAGGTGTCCTAACATATCTATGACTAGGCAACGGAGGCTCAATCGGAATCTGATAAGCCTCTTCGGAGTACCGCCAACCTGTCAACTCAGTCAGAAGCTCTGGGCAGCCAAAACTCTATGTAGCGAGGGGCATCCCTCTAGCCCTCCCCTTCGGTGCTCGGGCCCTGCTCGTTAAAGGGACATCAGCTGCTCTCCCAGCACGAGCATGAATACCCATCAAAGGAGGCATGAGATGCATCTGGATGTATGTCGTATAGTCTCCCGCTCCTAGAGAATAGTCGGCCTCCATACCTTGTGTAAAGTCGATCATCTCCAGGGAGGAGAGACTCTCTATGGCCCACATGGATGGCATAGGTGGCATGGGAACCGTCTACTGTGGCCAACCCAAAGTCTGGAGCAGGAAGCGCTCGCCTACCGGTCGCTCAAGCACAAGTCGGTAACGAGAAGCGCCCAAGTCGCCAGCGAACTCATATCTGACACCCTCTGGTATCATCGCCCAAGGCTACCATGTGATCTGCAAACAGCAAATGCACAGATTCTTAGTTGCAATTAGATATGTAATATGAATTGGAGCTAAAAGTAGAAAGAACTGTGAGTTTTGGATTACCTCTGCTGCCCTCACTGTGTCAAAATTTCGATGGAAGAATGAAAGAGTCTCCCGGGTCCTCTGCTGGCATCTCCCATCATACCGGTAAGAGTATGGCACGCTAGGAGGCATCTCGACCTCCGACTCTGGGGCAAGTGTTGAAAAATAGGCATACACCCATAACTGCAAAAGCAAAAGGGCGACCGTGAGTATACAACTGTTAAAACACAGGTAATGTGGAAAGCAGAATATGTGCGCAATGTCCAGAAAATAAAGAATGCAGAGAATACAGAATACAGAGAAAATGCAGAGAACAACGTGTGTAGTATAGTGTACAGAAAATACAGATGCAAAGTAGAGATCAGACTATGTGTGTGCAATGTACAGAAAGTGCAAAGCAAAAAGCACGACAAAAAAATTTGAAGTAGAGAAGTAAAGCATACCTCCCAGGCTCTCCAGTAACTGACGACTCTATTCCTGCTCCTGCAGGATGTCAAGCTCATGTAGCAGTACAAAGTAGCGAGGCCAGCACCGCCCCAGTCATAATGCTAGACCTGAGACAAGTCCACCAAGGCACTCAATAGATATAGGCCTACGGTGTTAGCCCTGTCGGCAAACAAGGTGGTGCCAAAGAGGAACATCAGGAAGCCTCGGGCATACTGCTCAATCTCCTCCAGGGTCTCTGGTTGTGTCCCTCTAAAGTGATATGCAAACCAACTGTATCGGACTGTCGTAGATCGTAAGAGAGGTAGGCGTGTGTGGACCCGACTTTCTTTGCGCCCTCCCTTTCCGAGATGCTTCAATAGGTCGTACAGTTCGGACTCCTGTCACGATTCTGAATCTAGTCTCATAAAGTGCAATGTAAAACTGATAAACACAAAAGAGTCCATTCCGGCAAATCATTTTGGAAAATTGATTTTAAATCAAATAATGCCAAAATTGGACTGCTTTGCCAGATTACAGAGTCACCGCCTAAATATTTTATTTTTAGGAAATTTAGGAAACCTTGACTCGTGCCAAAGGCCATTTTTCCGTCATCACCAAAGTTGCCTTGGCTCGAAAACTTGGGTACGAGAGGGAAAGGTCATGACATGAGCACCCCCGCTCGCCCGATCAAAGGATCGGCCTATACTAACTTGATATGTTGTTTTATAAACCTCATGTGTTCTTGTTCTAATTATTAGCTAACTTTACTATGTGACGCACACATACAAGTATAGATTATATCGCAAGAATTGGAACAAATCAACTCATGTTTGTTTTCGAAAATGGTTTGAAAATGCCACCCTCAAGTGGGCTAAAGCGCGGATTTGCCACCTCAAGTGGGCTTAATAACATGATTTGCTACTTCGCAAAGTGGGCTTAAAACTTACATTCGATGAATTGTTCCAATTCAAGTAATGAAGCCTTCATCCACAGATGCAGTTAATCACTTAAGCAAATAGCCTCATGGAAAGCATGCGAAACATGGCAACACTCACACTCATGCAAGTATGATAAAGCGTAAAACTTACAGTATACTCCGAGCCAAAACAAAAGCTAGTTAGAAATAATGCATGATCCTAACTATACAAGATGCCTAATGCAACACACGCAATAATGCAACTAATAGGTTCGGCTATCTAACATGGCATATGAATGCAACAATTTGATAGCTGTAGACACCCCATTTTTGACCGTCCTCAAGACTTGGACGTCACCGTTTGAACACTCGGTGATTATCCGTGTTTGTGTTCGTTTGGAGTTCCCGGAGGTCTCGGCTCGCGCGCCTTGCCTTAGGATCTCCGAACTTGACTGTTTAGTGTCTGGTTTTACACCAAACACTTGTGTTTTGCCTTGGAGAGGGAGGGTAGGGCTTGTAGACCATTCCCACCGACCACCGGCAGTGGCTAGAGGCCACCGGCTGGTTTTTGCTTCCATCGGCACTTTTTATTTCCGGACGGCACTTTTTGTTGCCGGTCAGCACTATTTAGTGCCGGTCGGCACTACTTTTGGCCAAGATGGCATTTTTGGCCGACCGACTACTGTGCATCTGCTTTTGCAGATATTTTAAGACAGCTGTCTTGCTTTTGCTCCCCTTCATACACGTGTATGGAGGGATCTCCCTCTTATGAAGCTTGTCTTGTAAGCTTTACATGACAAAGGCTTCTATATAGAGAGGGACTCTCTCTTGTTTCAAGAGGTTAGACACTTGAGACACTTGAGAGAGCTTAGACAGCCATTGTTAGGGTTTGAGTTCTAGGGTTAGGGTTTGATACACCTTATCTCTCTTTTTCCCTCTTGTGTGTGTTTTAGTGTGTTTAGTCCATACTATTGCACACAAACACCTAGTGTTTCACCTTCACTTACCTACTGAGGTTCTAAGGGACTGATTTTGAAGTTTTGGTGCTGGATTCAAGCCAAGGAGAGCCATTGGAACATCATTTGTAAAGGGGTCTTCAAGGGTGAGAATCTAGTCCCATTATTCCCCATTTTTACATTGATTTTCTACCTTTCTTAGAGCTATTTTCGTGCTTATTGTATAACACAACAAAGTTCTATTTTTAGGCCCTCTTGATTGTTTATTAAGAGTGTTTTGTGGTTTGAGGGTGTTTGACCCCTCTTAGGCCTTGAAAGGCCTCATTTTGTGCTATTTTGTGCTAGTTTCGGGACTTTGGTGTTTGGGCCTCTTCACCACTGAAATCTTGAGGGATTTCAGTGGTGGAGATGGTGCCTTGAAGTCTCTAAAAGGAGAGGGCCACCCCCTCTCCTTGTTGTCCTTGAAAAGGGCATGTTTTGGCCTATAAAGGGAGCCTATGTTTGAGTGTGTGTTGAGCATGTATAGACTGTTTTTCATGCTTATTTTTCCATAATATAACATGATTTTAAATTGGTTTTGGTACACCATGCATGCTTAGCATACCTACCATGTAAGATTTTGTGCATATTTTGCCATGTTCTAGGTCTGTCCTAGGTTGTTTGGGTCGGATTTGGCATGCATCATATAGCCCCTTTGCATTTTGGCTTGTTGGCCTTAAGTATATGCATGTATAGCATGACATTTTTGCATTGATTTGTTGTTTTGGAACCATCCACCATGTCATTTCAGACCTTATAGTATGCCTGTATGCTTGCTTTAGTTGTCCCTTTAATGCCTTGTAAGGTTGTCATCTCATGCTCCATGTTTTGGTGACTATGCATGCCTTTGTTTTTGAGTCATTTGGATGCCATCTAAGTGATCCTTAGGCCTTGTATTAATGTCCTAAAACTCTGTTTTGGTCAATAAGTTCATGCCATGTTTGGTCTTGCTAAGTGTAGTTCAATACTCCATTGGTTTGCTTTGAGCACTTAGGCCATTTGTTTCATGCTTGGCTTGATTTATTGCTTGGTTTGGCACCATGTTTTAACATGATTTTTTAATGCTTATGTTGCATGCTAATTGTCTATGATATCCTTCTTTCAAATGTGTTTGAGAGTTGTCCAATTTGTGCCTGAGTGTTGGCCCTTTAACATGTGCATGTGTGTATGTGTTTTGGTCCCTTGTTTTGGTCACTTTGGCTACTGTTTTAGGCCTATTTAGAGTTGCCTAAATCATGTATAAGTCCATCTTTGTATCCATTTGCATGGCCCCATGTTTGCTTGTATGCTTGTATAAGTTTGTTGCCATGCCATGTTGCATCCTTAGCTTGCATGCGTAGGTTGCATTGCATCTTGCATGCATGCCTTGTTCCTTGACTTGATGATAGAAATTGGGCCTTGGTTTGTTTGATTGGTTTGCATTTCATTTGACATGAAATTTGCATACTCGATTCTTTGGGCCATCATGCATGGAAATGCGTGATTGGTGGTCCGAGAATCGAGGCACATGCCCCTTTGAGTCATTACCATGATAAGGGACATGGTTGGTGCATATATGCCTTGAATTGTGCTGCCATGCTTTGCCTTGCCCTCTGTTGCTGTCAATTGCAGGTTCTGCAGGCATTCCTTGCAGACCGGCATTATATATTGCCGACCGGCAGTAAACGAGCAGCCGATGGATTCATCTTGTGCCGGTGACTACACCACACTGCCGGTGGCAATTCTATTCAACCGGTGACACCCCTCGACGTCCAGAGAAGCAGTCGGGAGGTTTTGGCAACCTCCAGAGGAGTGAAGGAAAGAAAACAGAGGCAGCTCATGCATGGCGGCGCATTTCCCGAGGCAATTTACTGTTTTCTTAGCTTAAGTTAATTTGCTTAGTTGATTAGGCAATTTGTAATATTAATTAGCTTGCGTAGTTAATCAATTTATAATATTTATTCGGTCCCTCCGAGCGAGGGCAAATCTGTAATAAGTGTGTGTGAGTGGTGTGTATGTCTTCCAATCCCCACTTCTTTCTTCCCTTTTACTTACCCGCTTTGATGGTTAGTATTAGGGCACGTTTAATTTAGCATACCTTATGCTATGCATGCGTGCATCATGCATTTGTATTGCATGCATTAGGCTCGGTACATCACGCTAACTGCATTTGTACTTCAAATTCAAAATTGAATATGTGATAGTTGATCGCATTTCACATGCCATGTTTAGGTTAGCCGAGCCTGTCTAGATTACATTTTTGCATGCAATACATTAGCCATTCTTAACATGAACTAGGACATGCATGTTTGCTAACTAGTTTATTGTTTTGGCACGGAGTACGATGTAAGTATTTTTGCTTTAGCATCCCGCATGCGTGTGAGTGTTGCCATGACAGTATGCTTGCCATGTGGCTAAATGCTTATCTGATAAACTGATTGAGTGCCTGTGGGTGAAGGTTGGATTGTTTGAGTTGGAAGAACTCATTGAAATCCGTGTTTTAGCCTACTTGCGAGTAGCAAATTCCAAAGCACTTTTCAAAACAAACGGATATGCAATGCTTATTTCCAAATTAGGCAATCTAGTCTATACTTGTTTGCTGCGCGCATAACATAGTAACGCTAGGCTAATAAATGGAATAAGAACACGTAATGTTTTCAAAATCGGATATCACGGTTAGTAGAGGCCGGTCTTCGGACCGGGCGAAAGGGGGTGCTCATAGCTGACCTTCCCAGATCGTACCCAAGCTCCCGAGCCGAGACAACTCCGGTAATGATGGACATGTGGCCTTCGGCACCGAGTTAGGGTTTCCTAAATTTCCCCATTAAAAAATATTTAGGTGGCGACTCTGTATTTGGCAAAGCAGTCCATGTTTGGCACTTCTTTTCAAAAATCTGTTTCTCAAAACGATTTGCCGGATTTGGACTCTTTGGTTCAGATTGAGAACCGTGACAATTTGAGAGTCCGAGCTGTAGTGACCCCACAAAAGAACAGAACGAGACTCACCCTCCCGGGGCATTCGGGGACGTCTACAATAGCATGCTTTGAAACAGGCATTCAAATAAGTGTATTGAAATACAATGCGGTTTGAATGATGCGCCGAGCCTCGGTGCATACAAGAGAAACGAACGAATGCAAATATGCAAGCATAAGGTATGCTAATTGATGTATGCCCTAATCTAACCATCGAAAGCGGTTAAATAAAAGGAAGAAAGACGTGGGGTTGGAAGACATGCACATACGCACGCATACTTATTACAGCATTGCTCCCTCTCGAAGGGGGGTCCGAATAAACAAGCTAAGCTACACTAAGTTAAGCTAATTATTACAAAACAATTAATTAACTATTCTAGTTAACTAATTATTAAAACACAATTGAATAACTAGTTATGCTAAGCTAATTAAAATAATACAAAACAAATTAAACTAATTAATTACGACATATGTAATAATCAACTACAACTAGCTAATAAAGCAATGAATTGGCCTCGCGGGCGAGGAAGACATGCATGCTCAGTTGCTTCCTCCCGAAAATCCATCGCCTTGCCATCGGTTGCCTCTGTTTACACTCTCCTTGATCTCTGAACATTGAACCAATCTCCAGACTGCTTCTGCTCCAAAACAGGAACACTTTGCACAAAAATGGACTGGTGGCCAGTTGGCCACAGAAGGGGGCTATCGGCCACCTTAACTGGCCGGTCGGCTAGTCTAGGTGGCCGGTCGGCCACTGCTTTTTCCAGGCTTCTAGTTTTGCTGCAACGGAGAGCAACAGAGGCAAAGCAATGCATTTTTCAAGCATTGTGTGTACTACCACCTCCTCATCATTTCTCAAGCTCAAAGGAGTATGGCACTTGGCTCTCAAGCCACCAATCAGGCATTTTCATGCATGATGGCCAAAGAACCAAGCTTAAACAAGCTTAATGAATGCGTACATAAGACTCAAATGGCCACCACTCTATCATGCATGATCAAGGGTGACGGTGACCAAGAAACGTGACATATTTCATCACTTCGAGTATGAAACGTCCCACTTTTCTTGTGTTCGGATTAACGTTTGATCCAAACACATGCAATGCAACAAAATATGCTTATCTTTACTTGTCCAATTTTGTTTACTCATTTTAGCATTACCAAACCACTCTTTAGTTGGTTAAGTCCAATGTGAGAGTCCTCTAATGAGAGAGGGGTCAACCAAAGGATGATTTAAGACATGAGAGAGATCATGCCTTTGGCTAGGAGGAACCCTCAAAAGAGGGTTGAAGCCATTGAGCACAAGCTCTATCTCAAGCTTAAACACAATCATGAGGTCACCCAACCCTCAAAACAAAATAGAAAAATGAAGAAATGAGGGAGGTTGCAGACTTTTTAATGCTGAAATGGCATGCAAAGGACACTTAATCATGCATGCAACACATGCACAACATGTTAAGAGTCTAAAAGCATCAAACTAGTGAAGAGCACTACACTACAGGAATGCAATATCAAGCTCAAATGACCAAATTAGCTTTGGACAGAGCTTAAACATGCTAACATAGTAGCCAAAACATGCTGAAATTTAAGCACAAAAGGCAAGAAAAACAAGCTAGCATGTTGGCGCGCAAACGAAACACAAAGCACAACTCTCAAAAGCAACGAAAGAATGGAATACATGTACACATGACAAAGGTTATGGTGCTGAAATTACATGCAATATGAGACTATAACATGTAAATAACTCAAACACTTCATGCTCAAGGCCTCAAAGCAATGGACTAATGAAGACTGTTACACTATAGCCATGCAAATTAAGCCTCGAAGGACTTAAACAACCCAAAACATATTTAAAGCATGTGAAAACAGCAGCTAAAATGTACTAGAGTCAAGCTAACACAAGCTAGAATAATAGGCTAACTCATTAAGCATGTTAGACTAGTAAGCATAATTGCACTACAAGTGCAAAAAACAAGCAACAAGTGCTCCAACCAGCCAAAAACAGAGTTGAGTCATGTCAAAATAGAGCCTAAAACATTCTTGAAATAAGCTAACACAAGCCACAAAAATATGCTACTTTGTAATGCTAACTAGGCATGGAAAAGAGAGACAAGGAGGGGAGGCTAACCCCTCCATTTTTGGACATCAAAACCAAGTTTTTACCACTGAAATTCCCCTAGAATTCAGTGGTTAAAAGGCCAAAAAAAGTTGTTTTAGAATGTTTAAAAAAAGGGCACAACACTCAAGCAAACAAGCTACAAAGAGAGTGGACCACCCATATCTCCAAAACAAACCTCAAACCATCATTTGTAACCTTAAAAATAGAGTTTTTTAGAGGTTAAACCCAGCCTCAAAATAGCATGCAAAGGTGGCCAAACAAGTAAATAAAACAAAGCTTAAAAGGGGATAAGGCTTTACCTTTGAAGCACAACAACAAACAACAAAAATTTTGAGCCAAAACCAAGCTTAAGACCTCAAAGCAAGCCTCAAAGAACCTCAGCTCCAAGGTTAAGGTATGTCATCAAGGGTCTCTTTGCAAGAGTGTAGAAAATTCTCACTTTCAAGCACAATATAGGGAGAGAGAGAGAGAGGATTCTAGAGAGAGAGAGTGAAATTTTGCTCACAAAAATTTCTAACCCCTCAAATGGGGGAGAGACCTCCCCTTATATAGAAATACAAGCCAAAGGCTTGTATTCATCCCTTCATACATGTGTATGGAGATGGCAATTAGTGATCAACAGCTGGCACCGCTGGCAAAGAAAACATCTGAAAAAGGAGAAAACTGGCCGTCGGCCACTTTAGGTGGCCTGCCGGCCACCTATCCTAGCCGACCGACCACTTCAAGTGGCCAACAAGGAGGAAAAGCGACCAACAAGTGCCAAAAGTGGCTGACAAGGCCTTCTCCCCCTCCCCCTCGGGGCAAGAGGCACCAAGGTTTGGTCCAAAAACAAGCACAAAACAAAGAGGGTTTAAAGGCCTAGAGACAAGGTGTTCCGCCGAGAACTTTGGGCACTCAAAACGAGCACAAACATGCACAATCATCGAGTGCACAAAGGATGGCGTCTAAGTCTTAAGGTCAGTCAAAAATGGGATGTCTACAGTTGCCCCACTTTGACAGAACTTGAAAGTCATGAAATGACGGGAGTGAATGTCAAAGCCCAGAGATGACCCATTTTTGACAACGCCGAAGAATTAGACAAACAAGCAATCAAAACAAAGAACGGTTATGCCCGCAGGCTGCGTACGTATCCCTTTGCAAGGAATCAAACCAGTGTAGTTCTGGGGCAAGATGCAAATGACATGCACAATGCAGAACATAACTCATGATCATGTAATGAGGGTTGTGATGAAACATCTAGATGCAAATGTTCTGCAAAGAAATGCTACAACAAACTCGTACATAAGCAAGTTATCACGAAGCAAACCACATGTCATACAAAAAGGATGTAAGAAAATTATGCAATCTTAACTGCGCATCACGCAGAAAAGGTAAAGAACAACATCCAACGGGCACACCCGAGATGGCAAACAAGATCCCAACGCGTGGCACACGCGAGGAGAGAAATTGTGATAACAAGTGAAACACATTCAACCATTACGCAATCAAAACAAAGAACGGTATAAGCATTAGAATCCGTCCAGATGCATTTAAACAAGGTGTCCTAACGTGCCACGCGCGAGAGGGAAAAGAGAGAGGTGCAAACACCGAAGGGTGGTACAAACATCAGAGCATGTTCCCATGTTTCTAACCAAAACGGAGAGGTATAAGCATCGAAACAAAAAAACCAAACGCTTCTAACCAGAAGGGAGGCGGTGCAAACATCGAGCACACATCCCAATGTATCTAACAAAAACAAAGTGGTATAAGCGTCGGACACATGTCCCAAATGCTTCTAACCAACAAGGTGCAGTGTAAGCATTGGGCGTACTCGAATGCTTCTAACCGAAGCAGGTGGTATAAACATCGGGCACACGTCCCAATGCATCTAACCAACGGGGTGGTATCAGCGTCGAACACACGTCCCAAACGCTTCTAACCAAAGGGGTGGTATAAACATCAGGCACACAACCCAATGCTTCTAACCAAAGGGGTGGTATAAGCATTGGACACACGTCCTAATGCATCTGACCAACGAGGTGGTATAAGCGTCGGACACACGTCCCAAACGCTTCTAACCAAAGGGGTGGTATAAACATCGAGCACACAACCCAATGCTTCCAACCAAAGGGGTGGTATAAGTGTCGGACACACGTCCCAAACGCTTTTAACCAAAGGGGTGGTATAAGTGTCGAACACGCGTCCCAAACACTTTTACCCAAAGAGGTGGTATAAACACTAGGCATACCAGAGTGTTTCTAACCAAAAAAGGGGTGTTTAAAGGACAAGAATGATCTTATCTGGAGTTCCTCTGAATGAACCATACATATAATATCATCTGGTTGCACTAGCTTCAAATGAACTGTACATATAATATCGTGCCTGCATAAGGAAGAAACTTTGACAGGTGCAATACAATAGGAATGCATGTTCCAAGCAAGATGAATAACCATAACACAATGCTTAGAGAGGCATGCTTCTTGCAAATTGCGCAAGAAATGAAGCATGTTCTATACAACGAGAAACGGAGCATGTTCTATGCAACATCGAATGCATGTTTAATGCAACAAGTACGAACAATTTCTATGCGAATGTAAGGGCATGAACAATGCAATACAATGCGACATGCATATCCTATGCAAACATAAGAACATGTGTAGTGCAATGAAATGCAACATACACATTCTGTGCACAATGGTAACCATGCATTATTCAATGTGACATCAATAGCATGTTCAATGCAATGTTCAATACAAAACACCGAATAAAGAAGCACGTGCCTTAAGAAGACCAATTCAGTTGCAACCTCCGATTTACCTCTCAAAGGAGTTACAATGTATTTCAAAAGGATACACCTCATTCATCCCGGCTGACGATGAGTCACGCATCGAAGACATGTTTTGGAACTTCCGCAGAGACACTTTGAGCTGAAAAGTGGACTTTTCTTGCACTTTCTCGAGGGCCAAGGACTCAAAACAACCTAAAACACACTAGGAGAACACTGGAGACCTGTTGGCCAACCTGGAGGCATGTCGGCCACTTGCCATTTCTGTCGGCCACCTAAGTGACTGGTCGGCCAGTTGTGGCAGATTCGGGTCATTTCAGTCTTTTTGCAAGTGGATCTTTAAAAACACAATCCCAAATCACATTTCCTCACACACACAGTGTCGAAATCTTTCCTTCTTTGTCTTTAGACCCTTTTTCCACCTAGATTCGTGCATTACACACGTTTTCCAATGCCCCTCGCGAAGTTGATTCGCTAAAACCTTTCGATTTCTTTCGTTTTGAACTGATCAAAATTTGTTTTCGGAGCTTCTTTCTCTATTTTCACCAGTTAAGGTTTGTTTCCCTTAAGGTTATCTTGAGTTTGGCACCTTTTCTCGGTCTTTGACTTTTTCTGCCATTTTCTCTCTCCAACAATTGACTTTTGTTGACTTCTGGCATCTTTCACCCATTTTGCTCATTTTCGCCTACTTTTTCACCTTCTTTTCAGATGGCAGACGACCCTCCACATGACGGGGATTCTCCGAGGATGGAGGAGGAGCCCAAGTACATAGCATTGCCGTCCAGAGTCTGGCCTTTCAACCTAGAGAGGTACCGCCCTGATGTACATGCATTACCACCTAGCACAATCCTCCACTTTACTGGATTTGCACGGCGCGCACCTACAGATCTTCTTCTACGAGAGCTGGAGTCTCATCTATCCCACGATGCCTCCGAGGTACACACTGCACTCTTACATTTTTTACGATGCATTTTACATTTCTTGTATAGCTCACACCTTTGCATTGTATTTCTGCCCATTCGGAACACATTCACACACTATATTTCTGCCCATCCACACAGGTAGACTCTCGTTTCACCCGCGGATATAGGTCGACCACACCAAGGGAGTGGTATATGGACCTCCCCAATGGCGTCCGACAGATTATTGATGAGGCAGGGTTTGGCTTGGTCTGCATGGGGCTCTCGTATCTCATGGCGAGCAGGACCTTCTTAGGGGCACTGGTGGAGAGATGGTGGGACACCATCGACTCCTTGGACCTATCTGTTGGGAGCACACCCGCCTATTTTCTGATCAGGTATGGTCAGATACACCTGGTTTTCAGAGCACTTCAGAGGGACTGAGCCCGTGACAATCGAGGCTACAGAGTAGTACGCCCCCGGCTTCTTGATGTTCCTCTTCGACACTACCTTGTTCGCCGAAAGGGAGAACACAATCGAGCTATATCTTTTGAGCGCCTTAGTGGACTTATCCCAAGTTCGGCGTTATGATTGGGGTGGCGCCGGCCTTGCCACTTTATACTGCTATATGAGCCCGACCTCCCGTAAGAGCGGGACAAAGTGGGTGGATATTGGAGAGCCTGGGAGGTATGCTTTGCTTTTCTGCTATACATTTCTACTGTGCTTTCTTCTTTGCACTTTCTGTACACTGTACACATCGCACACTGCATAGCTTAATCTCTGCATTTGTACTTGTACTTTCTATATATTGTACTGCACTTTGCTTTCTGCATTCTCTATATTCTGTATTTTTGCATCCTACATATTCTGGATTGCACGCATACTCTGTTTTCTGTATGGTCTATGTTCATCTGTATTCTCACTGCCACTATCTTGCTTTTCATAGCTATGGGTATACGCCTATTTCCCAACGCTTGCTCCAGAGCCAGGGGTTGAGACACCTCTCGAGGTACCATATTCGCATCGATATGATGGCCGTTGCCAGCTGAGGGCCCGAGAGACCCTCCTCTACCTTCGTCAATACTTCGACACTGCAATGACGGTAGAGGTAATTCAAAACTCACAGTTTTTCCTGCTTTCAGCTTTAATTCATTTTACATATCCAATAGCAACTCATCAGTCTGTGCACTTTGCTGTCTGCAGGTCACATGGCAGCCATGGGCGATGATGCCAGAGGAGACCAGATTTCATTTTGCTGGGGCTTGGGGCACCTCCCAATATCGACTAGTACTCGAGCAACCCGTAGGCTGAGCCCGGTTCCTTGACGATCGCTTCATACGCCAGACACTAGGCCTGCCACTACAGTCGGTCCCCTTATCGCCCCCGCCTTCTATACGAGTCACAGAAAGTCTCTCCCCTCAAGAGATTACTGACTACATGCGAGGCATAGATGCAGATCTGTTCATCGGGGAGGGGGACTACATGACTTATCTCCAGACGTACCTGATGCCTCCTCTAACAGATGTTCATGCTCACACGGGGAGGGAAGCTAATACTGCTTCGTCAAGCAGGGCCCGAGCAGCAGATGTTCCTTCGACGAGCAGGGCCTGGGCAGCAAATGCTCCTTCGACGAGCAGGGCTCAAGCACCGATGGGTGGAGCTAGAGAGATGCCTCCTACCAGGCAGAGCGTTGGATAGCCTGATCTTCCGACTAAGCTGACAGGTTGGCAGTACTCCGGAGTGCCTTATCAGATTCCACTTGAGCCCCCGTTGCCTGATCACCGATATGTCAGGACACCTGACTCACCACCGGTATACTTTACAGCTTTCATTCGTTTCATTTTCGCCCAGATACTTATTCATTCATTTCCTGATGATTTCAACTTGCATTTGCAGCCCACCATAGAATATGTCGAGGGGTTACTTGAGGTGATGCCCTCATTTTAGGGCATGATCTTGCGGAGAGAGATGATACTGAACTCCCACGGCATTTACGTAATTTTTCAGTTTTCTTGCATTTTGGTTATCATATTTTTGCTAATATACTGAAACTGACATCACAACTGGATATTTCCACATTGCACTAATACACTGCACGCATAGATCACATCTGACACATTGCATTTACATACTATATCTGATTTGTACATGTACTCACTCTGCACACCATCCTTGCATATGACACATACACTGTAGTTGACATATTCAAACTGCCTTTTCAGGTCACACCTCTACAGCCAGGATCGTCAGAGCCTTCTCCAGCAGTAAGGAGAGAGATTCCGGCACGCGGCCGAGGGAGACATCGGGAGCCTATCATGCACGATGACGATGACAAGACCAGTGAAGACGAGGAGCCAGCGAGTCCCCAGTAAGAGTCCTCCGAGAGTGGAGGCGATGGCACCAGATCAGGTTCTGATGGTGGTGATGATGCTGAGGAGGGCTCCAAGAATAGGAGTGGAGGCAGCTCTGGTTCAGGCACTGGCTCAGATTCAGACAGCGGCGTTGACGGTGATAGCTCCGAGTTCGCATAACAGAGGAAGATGACGAAGAGGGCCTTTTGATCCTGAGATGGATGGCACTGATTTAGATGCTTTTGCCTTGTTTCTCCTTTTGCTAGTAGTGTTAGCACATTTATACAACCTTAGGCAGTTTCATTTTCTTTAAAAACTTGTACTCTTTGTAAAAAGAAACCATGATTGAGAATCGCACCACACCATTTTACACAAAAAATGAGATTGATGAAAATTGAATATTCGCTTATTGTCTTAACAATTGCTTAGTCAGGTAGTGAACCAACTAAAACATAACAAACAAAATAAGACAACGTAAAGAACAACTCGATAAGAAAAACAACAACAACTCAATAAACAAACAAACTCAACTCGGTAAGCAAATTGCAAGAACTCAATAAACAAATTGCAACAAATTTGAGAGCAACTCAACAAATCGAGTAAAACAAAGCAATAGAACGCATCTGGAGTAGAACAAAGCATAAGTTCTCAGTATTCTCACCACACAGGAAGGCCAAAGGCATGCTGTTGGAGACCAACAAAGGCTGTCGGCGACTTAGTGGTAATTGTCGGCCACAAAAGGTGGCCGATTGGCTACCTTAACTAGCCGGTTGGCCAGTATTGCAAAGAACCTCCAGATTGCTGCCACCTATCTTTCACTCAGTGCCTTATCTTCTACAAAAGTTAGGACTTCATGGTAACTTCATTCCAGCTTTGTTTTTGCTTCAAATGGAGCCATTCTTCACTGAAAAACTCTCCGATTGGATTGTGAACTTGGATGGCTCGGAAAAGTTAAATTTTCAGGATTTTGGGATAAGTGCACTATTCCCGCTAAGTCATACCCCGCTGTGTTTTTTGTTCCTCCACGCCGCAGCTAGATGTTGGAACCCAGTTACACACGTTTTCAACTTTGGCGGGCAAGAGATATGCCCCACAATTGAGGAGTTCCAAGCTTTGATGGAGTCTCAGCGTGACGAGGAAATCTTGCCCCAGTCTCGTTTTGGCCACTTCCAGGCTTTGGGAAGGATGTGTGGGCTCACTTTGCATGATGCCCAATCTTTGGTTCACAATGGGCAGTTGGATATTCCCAATCTCATTCATCGGTTCTCTAATGCCGGCAACCGCAGCGACCGTCTTTGGCAAAGTTTGTGGCAACACTCCCTCTGCTTGTGTATGTTGGCCCATTTCTTGCTTGCCCCTAGCTCCGGAGGGTCTAGCATTCACTTGATCGAATTTGCCCAAAGCTTGAAAGTGGGAAAGAGTTGCATTGGCTTGACACTAGCTAAGACTCTAGTGGGTTTGGACGCTTTCTATCGCCAGGAGACAACCAAGTTCGCTGGAAGTCCACTACTCTTACAGGTAATGTTTCCCACCCTTCTCATATGTGTTTCTCATATCACTCGGCCCTCAGGCTATGTTTTTCTCTCAAAACCCTTTCTCACTTTTCTCTCCACATACACCTCTCTATTCTTTAATCTCTCTTATTTTTCATCCCTCCCCAGGTATGGCTGATGGATAGGCTGAAAGTAGTGGATGCTTGTCCGGTATATTCAGCACGCAGTTATTTCTTCCGTCCACGACTAGTCGATTTCCCGAACGAGGGATGGTGGTGCAACTAGATATGTAACAGATCGGCTATCGACATTACTTGGCGTTGCCCCGGGTTTGATCTACCTGAGATGAGCTACAGCATGCCCCGGCAACCTGGCACTTAGTTGGTTGGCTTGACACACTGTGTCTTCTACTTTTTATTTCAGTTCCAGCGCCAGTTCGGACACCACCAGACCTGCCTAGAAGAGGGGGTAGAGTACCCAACTTCATTTCCAATCTGAGGCGCACAATTAGCTTGATATTCCACTGCATGGAAGACAAGAGAACTTCTGGCCCCGCTTCCAATTTCAATCACACCCTTTCTGCCAAATGCATAGCTTGGCTTGAATATGAGGCACAAACCGTGCCTACTTTTGCATTTGAAGCTTCCACAAGCTCTGGGAGGGGGCGCAGGAACACCTGACTCAACTATGCCCTTAGTTTATTGCTTTAATATGTACTTTCAAGTTTTGTTTTTGAATGTAATAAAAAAAAGCAACTTCAATCTATATCAAGAGTCGGAGAACTCTGTATTGAAATCAATGAAATTGAAGGTTGTGGGTACTGAGAATTTTCTTTTTGGTCCAAAAATGGTCTAAGTTGTAAAAAGATTAATTTGAACAAAATCAACTTTTATTAAAACTTTTCAAAACCTTCTTTGATAAGGAATCACAACTGGACATGCCTGGAATCTATCCTTGAGATGTACAACCCCAAATCCAATAATTGGAAAGTTGCCCCTTGTTTAAATAGCACTGCACTGGAGATCACAACCAAACTCTTGGAAGCTGAAAAAACAAAGATGGCTAGAACAATCACATAGACAGAGTTGATTTGGAAGTGTTTATCGCTGGACTTCCGAATGAAGTTGTCGACATATCCCGAAGATGGGAATCAAGCCTTACGTAGTTTGGTTTGGGTTCACTCCGGCGTTAACACTCTTCTTTTGTGCTCTAACTTTTGCCAAGGTCACCATTTCTGGGTTTTCAACCTTGCAAGCTCAATTTTTCTTATTTCAAATTTTTTGTGCTCTAACTTTTGCCTAGGTCGCCTTTTTAGGTTTTTAGCCTAGTGAGCCTCTTAAGGGTAGTATTTCTTCAACTTGTCCATGTTGATTGGTTGGGAGAATTCAAGGCAGTCCAGGTCCACAAGAACGACAGCTCCACTCGACCAAATGGATTTGATGACGTAAGGACCAGTCCAATTAAGTCTGAACCTGCCCCTAGGGTCATGGATAGGAGCTCGGTTGTCTTTAAGCACCAAATCCCCTTCTTTCAGATTCTGTAGACACTCCATTTTTGACCACCCTCAAGACTTGGACGTCAGCGTTTGAACACTCGATGATCATCCATGCTCGTGTTCGTTTTGAGTTCCTGAAGGTCTCGGCTGTGCGCCTTGCCTTGGAGCCTCTCAACTTGTCTGTTTTGTGCTTGGTTATGGACCAAGAGCTCGTGGTTTTGTTTCTGAGGGAAGGGAGTGGCCTGCTGGCTAGCCCTACAGGCCATCGGTCGGGCCATGTGCCTATCGGCCGGGACCTCTTTTCATCGGCCATCAGTGGTGGTCGGTCGGCATCACTGATGGCCGGTCGGTACCTTTAATGGTCGATTGGCCATACATTTCGGTCAAGACCCTTTTCTTTTCTTTTGCAGATATTTTGTTGCCAGCCGTACCAGCTGGTGAGCACAAAAAGCATCCTCCATATGGAGGGATTGTAACAGGCTTCTAGCTTGTCCAAGAAGCTTAAAGCATGTGTTTCTATATAAGGGGAGGTTCCTCTCCCCTTTTAGAGGTTCAGAAAATATTAGGGCTAAACATATCCTTCTCTCTCTATATTTCTCCCTCTCTCTCTATATTTGTGCTTAAAAGTGCTATTTCTTCACACTTTTGCACACAAACACCTAATTAAACACCTTTGCTTTGGAGCTGAAGCACCTTGAAGCTTGTTTTGAGGACTTTGGACTAGTTTTGGTTCAAAAATTGTGGCTGTAGTGGCTGTTCTTGCTGTGGTTCTTCAAGGGTAAGTATATACCCCCTTTTAGGCTTTTTTTTGTCTTAGTTTAGGCCACCTTTTCATGCTTCTTTTGGTTTAACTTTCAACTAGAAAAACTCTTGTTTTTAAGTGCTTGAGGTGTTTGTTTAGACCTTTTGGTGTTGGATGTGTTTTACCCTCTTGTGTGCCTTGTTTTGCTTTGCTTTGTGCTATCTCTCAAGGCCTTTGAGATCACCTTCTCTTCGCCTTTTAACCAGGAATTCCAATGGTGGAAAGTGTGTTTTGAGGCCCCAAATGGGTGGGGGCTGTCCCTCCCTCCTTTTCTCTTGTTTGTTTATGTTGATGGCTTATCAAGTTAGCATGTTTTTCTACCTTCTTGGGGGCCTTTCTTGGCCTTTTTCAGGCATTTTTTTGCCATGATATAGCTTTGTTGGGGGTCGGTTTGGTTACCTCTTGCATGTTTCATGTACTTGTAGTGCAATTGTGCTAAATTGCCTAACATGTGCTATTGTTTTGGCCTCCAAATCTAGCCATTCTTAGCTTATGTCAAGCATGTTTTACAACTCCATTTGAGCTGTTTTAGGACTATTTTGAGTCATCTTGGCCCTTTGGGGCTTGCTTGATATGGCTATGGTGCAAGTGCCTTTGGTAGCCTTAAGCTTTGAGCCTCCTAGCATGCCTCATTTGTGATGTGTGCATGATTTGGCATCATTTGGAATGTAATTTCAGAGCATATTTCATTGTTACACTCTCACATTTTCCACTCCTTCAATGTGTTTGAGAGTTGTGTCTTCATGCCTTGTTTGTGAGACAATGTGTATGCATGCTTTTATAAGCTTTTGGACTCCCTTTTCAGCATGTTTTGGCCTTTGTTTTGGCATGGCTTAGGTTTGTCCATAGTTGGTTTGTCCATTTAAACCTGGTATTGCATGCCTCTTGTAAGATGCTCTTCACTAGCTTTGATGTTCATAGCCTCTAAACATGCCATGCATGCATTGTTCATATGGTAGAATCTTGTGCATGCCACATTATCATTGATAGATAGGCATGTTGTGTGTGTTGCATTGTGTTTGGATTGGATGTTAATCCAAACATGAGAAACAAGGGGCGTTTCATACTTGAAGTGATGAAACGCACCTCATTTCTCGGTCACCGACCCTCTTGATCAGGCATGATAAAGGTGGAGGCCCTTATGTGTTATTTGTGCATTCATTGACATTGAATTGTACAAACTTGGCTTCTCGGCCATCGTGCATTGCGATGCTCGGTTGGTGGCCCGAGAGTCGAGTACCGCACTCCCTTGAGCTTGAGAAATGATAGGGAGGGTGGTTGTGCACACATTCCTTGCAAATACACTGACATGCCTCTATTTGTGCTCTGTTGCAGCAAAAGGAGAAATTGCAGGAAGCAGTGGCCGACCGCCCACCAGTACTAGCCGATGCCCACTATCTCTGGTGGACCACCCCTCAGCATGTTCCTAGGGTGGGTCAAAAACATTCTAGAAGTTGGCCTAATTTCCAGAAGTACAAAAGTGTGCAAATAGAGGCATTTAGAGGTAAGGTAGTGGATTTCCGGGAGAACGTGACCAAGCATCCATGCCTCTCTCGCCCGCGAGGCCATTTTACCGCTTTACTAGCTAGTTGTAGTTAATTACATGTGTTACAATTAATTAGAATATTTGCTTTGTAATATTTTAAACTAGCTTAGGATAGCTAGTTTTCAATTTGTCTTGTAATTAATTAGCTAAGTTAGTTAATTTTGGTTTGTAATACGTAGCTTAATTAGCGTAGCTAGTTAGCTCTCTTTCAGTCGGAGCCTCTGTCGAGAGGGAAAATATTGTAATAAGTGTGCGTGTGTGTGATGCATGTCTTCCAACCCCATTTCTTTCTCCCTTTTACTTATCAGCTTTCGATGGTTAGGTTAGGGCATATCTCAACTAGCTTACTTATGCTTTGCATGCGTGCATCATTCATTTTGTCTTGCATGCACTGGGCTCGGGGCATCATTCAAACTGCATTGTATTTCACTACACTTACTTGAATACGTGTTTAAGAGCATGTTATCAAGTGTTGCATTCATATGTCATTCTAGATAGCCGAGTCTATATTAGTTGCATTTTTACATTTGTTGCATTAGGCATCTTCACATAGCTAGGATCATGTATTGATTTCTAACATAGCTTTTGTTTTGGCTCGGAGTACACTATGAGTGTTTATCCTTTACCATCCTTACATGTGTATAAGTGACTGCCATCATAGCATGCGTGCCATGAGGCTAACTGCTTAACTGATTAACTGCCTAAATGCCTGTGGGTGGAGCCTTGATTACCTGAATTGGAACAATTCATCAAATGCGAGTTTTAAGCCCACTTGAGAGTGGCAAATCATGTTTTTCCAAGCCCACTTGAGGGTGGCAAATCCGCGCTTTAGCCTACTTGCGAGTAGCATTTTCAAACCATTTTCAAAAACAAACATGACTTGAATTGTTCCAATTCTCATGATTGAGTCTATACTTGTATGCCGTGCGTATCACGTAGTAAGTTAGATTAATAACCGGAATAAGAACACATGTGTTTTCAAAAATAACATATCATATTAGTAGAGGTTGATCCTTTGATCAGGCGAGCGGGGATGCTCATTTCAGGACCTTCCCCTCTCGTACCCAAGTTCCTCAGCCGAGGCAACTTTGGTGGTGACGGACATGTGGCCTTAGGCACGAGTTAGGGTTTCCTAAATTTCCCAAAACAAAATATTTAGGTGGCAACTTTGAAATCTGGCAAAACAGTCCATGTTTGGCGCTTTTGATTCAAAATTGATTTTTCAAAACCAATTGCCGGATTTGGACTCTTTGGTGATTTATCAATCTTACATTGCACTTTGTGAGTTTAGATTAAGAACCGTGATAGGAGTCTGAACTGTAGTAGCTAGAACCCAATTCGCGCCCTCGGGCACAGAGCGGAGTTCAGGCGGTCTACAATTTCTGGCGACTCTGCTGGGGATTTAGAGAACTTGACTCGAACTCATGATATGTTGTTTTGTTTACACTTATATGTTTCTTTGCATTGCATTTGCATAGGTGCGCCAAAGTCATAGTGTTTGCCATATGCTATTCCTAAATGGTTTACCAGAGGCTTGCTTTGAGAAGCGTGCCATAAGGATGACCGGTTACGGGCTCTGGCATGTTGGGAGCACAAACCTCGGTTGTTACCACCCATTTTGGCCATTCAACCTAGTTGCATATCGGAAGCCATAGTAACCATTCTAAACTAGGACAGGTTGCTTACCTGATTGTAGGTTGTTTGAAACCGCTGTGTGCGTAGTGAAACCCTAGCTCCTAACAAAATAGGATAGGGAAACCCTACCCCACCATAGGAGTGTTTTGGCTCTCACTTACTTGCTATGTGCTATTGGGGATGTGTCTCTACAGGATGTATGTATCAGTTGCAAGTCTGAGTATCAGCCTGAGGTTATCAGTTTACAGACAGAATTTTGGGTAGAATTCAGTAGAGAGTGCAGACATTCAGCTATGCTCGTATTTGTTCTGGTGAAATCAGGCTGATATGCAGTCTGTTTTCTCTTTTACAAGGTAGTCTTGGAACCATAGCTTCAGAAGGCTCCAATATCCCCCGAGTACACCAGACTTGTTTGATAGACTTTGTCAGGTCAGAGATTCAGTTCAAGGGCAACCAGTGTTTCCTTCGCCAGTGGTAAGGCAAAGAAGGGCCAGTCAGGCACAGATCACCAGTTCGATAGTCTCCAGTTTAGCGGTCACTATCTGTATCACCTGTGCGTAGTTGGGCTCGGTTTCTTATTTCCATCCCAAGAAGAGAAAAATTCACCAGATCCGACAGATCAGCCCCCTTTAGTCAGTATAAGTATGGAAGACGTGATACGTCAGCTCCAACAGACTATGGAGGCCATGCAGCGGGATGCTGCCTGCCAAGCGGAGGTTACCACCCGCCAGACCAAGGACGTGGCTCATCAGGCCGAAGTGATAACCCAGCTACAACAACAACTGCCACAGCTAGCTGTGGCTTCTGTATCTCATGGACCTCCCATGGGTAACCCAACACCCGAAGCCACTACCTATATTGCAAATGTCCAAAGGACTCAGAGCAACCTGGCAGAGCCAACCCCAGAATAGGCCTCTAAAGTTCCTATCCAACAAAACGAAGCTCCGTTTGCATTTGAGGTTGACTCAACTGCACTTATGGTCAATAAACTGGGGAAGTTATTCAAACGAGCATAAGGAGTGAATTCCATCCAGGATTTACAGGACGGGTATACTGAATCTGTAGTTACCTTATCGGAGTGGTTCAAAATGCTGCATATCGACCGCTTCGATGGCTCTGGAGACCCAATGGTGCACCTCAACCTATTTTCTGATATCCTGAGGCCAATGGGTTTGACCCCAGTCCAAAAGTTGTCACTATTCAACCGAACCATGTCTGGGATCGCCACAATCTGGTATGCTAAGTTGGAGAACTCTGTGAAATTGAATTGGGAAGAGCTGACTGATGCCTTTATTACTCAATACTCATACAACACACAGATCCAGGTCATAACTCATGATCCTGAAGTCACCCGCCAAGAGCCAATTGAGGGTTTCTCAAAGTTCGTGACGAGATGGAGAGCGAAGGCCTCAATGAGGACTTACTCAAAAAGGATACACCTTGCTCTTGGTGAGTAACGGCGAGGCACGCATTGAAGACTTGATTTGAAGTTCTCGCGGGGGCGTTTCGCGCCGAAGAGTGCACTTTTCCTGTACTTTCTCGAGATCCGGGGAGTCCAATCATCACCAAAATTCACAGGGAGAACAAAGGGACTTGGGAGACCACCCAGGAGGATGGTCGACCACCTAGGCTAGTGGCCAACCAGATTTTGCTCACAGGGTGGTCGGCCAGCCCGAAAAACTGGTCGGCCGACCTGTTTACTAAACATAGGGTAGTTTGGTCCTCTTATGCTCGGTTCTTTAAATACACACATCCAAAACACTTTTCCTCACACACCTATTGCCGAAATCAGACCCCCTTCCTTCCCAGACCATTTTCTCTCTCAAATCTATGCTTTATACGCGTTTTCCAACGCCCCATGCGAAGTTATTTTGCGAAAACTTTTAGTTCTCTTTACTTTGAACTGATTAAAATTTGATTTCAGTGCTTCTTTCTCCATTTTCACCACTTGAGGTTTGTTTGTCTCGAAGTTTGGCACTTTTTCTCGGGTGTTGACTTTTGTTGACTTTTTCCTTTCCCGAGAGTTGACTTTTGTTGACTTTTTGCAATTTTGGCTAATTTTGCTCATTTTTGCAGATTTCTTTGATTGGCGGATCATTTCCATCATGGGGGAGGTTCTCCACATGCTGGGGATGAGCCAGACATCATGGCACTGCCTCCAAGGATTCAACCTTTCGACCCCGAGAGGTACGACCCTCCAGAGCATGTCCTACCTCCCACCAACTTTTATCACTTCATTGACTTCGAGCGGCGAGCACCCGTGGACCTACTGCTACGGGAGCTAGAGTCTCATTTATCCTACCAGGCTCGTGAGGTACGTACTTCCTTTTACGTTTTCTGCAAAGTATTCTGCATTTCCTACATATTTCATACCCTCGCAATGTATTTTACCCGCTTGTTTCGAACACATTCATATGCACAGTACTTCTGCTTATTCTGGCACACGGCTCACGAATAACACAATATTGATTTGGTACGCAGCTTACTTAGTATATGATGCTAACTTGGCACATAGCTCACAACACAATATTCTATTAATTTGTCATACAGCTCACTCTGAACACATAGTTCATCCTGACCACACAGTTTATCTCGGTCACACAACACATTTTTGGGCACACAGCTCATTCTTTAGGCACGCAGCTCATTTTCAGGCACACATCAGATTTTCAGGCACACAGTAAATTTTCAAGCACAGAGCTCATTCTCGGGCACACAGTAGATTTTCAGGCACACAGCCCTTTCTCGGGCACACAGCTCGTTTTCAGGCACATAGCAGATTCTCAGGCACATAGCTCATTTTTGGGCACACAACTCATTTTCAGGCACACAGCAAATTCTCGGGCACAAAGCTCGTTTTCGGGCACATAGCTCGTTTTCAGGCACATAGCTCATTCTCGGGCACACAGCTCGTTTTTAGGCACACAGCAGATTCTCAAGCACACAACTCGTTTTTGGGCACACTGCTCGTTTTCAGGCACACAACAAATTCTCAGGCACACAGCTCGTTTTCGGGCACACAACTCGTTTTCAGGCACACAGCAAATTCTCGGGCACACGGCTCGTTTTTGGGCACACAACTCCTTTTCAGGCACACAGTAGATTTTCAAGCACACAACTCATTTTCCGGGCGCACAGCTCGTTCTTTGGGCACGCAGCTCACTTATTGGGCACACATCTCGCTTTTCATTTCTGAACACACAGCCCATTCACTTCATTTGCACGCAGCTCATACTGAACACGCAGTCCGTAACATAGTGTCTGATTTGATTTGCACACAGCTCATACTGAACACGCAATCCATAACACAGTATCTGATTTGATTCGCACATAGCTCATACTGAACACCCAGTCCATATATTTACGTCATTTCTGAACACACAGTTCATCATTTCAATTCTGAACACGCAGCTCATATATTTTCTTTTGCACGCAGCTCATTCGGAACACGCAGTCCATTTACTTCATTTGCACACAGCTCATACATTTCATTCTGAAACTGAATACGTCTGTTCATTCTGAATGCAGGTATCTTCCCGTTCCACACGGGGCTATGGGTCGATCCTTGCTAGTGAGTGGTATGTGGAGCTTCCATATATCGTTCGCCATATCACGGACGAGGCAGGATTTGGACTTTTCTACACGGGGTATCGCGTTACTCGGCAAGTAGGACCCTTATGGGGGCACTCATGGAAAGGTGGTCGGACACCACCAACTCATTCCACTTTTTAGCTACTGGGGACATGACGATGACCCCATTGACTTTGCCATGTTGACTGGCCTTGAGTAGCCCGCCGACCGGTCCCTTATGACGCAAATATGGGCGAGTAGAAAGTAGCTTGGATCTATCTGTTGGGAGTCTGCCCACCAATCGACAGATCATCGGGTAGAGTTAGATACACCTGGTCTCCCATGCAGTACAGGGGGACTTCGCCCAAGACTGTCGAGGAGATAGAGCAGTATGCCCGGGGGTTTTTGATGTTCCTCTTCGGGACCACTTTGTTCTCCGACAGGGGGAACATAGTTGGACTTTATCTGCTCAGTGGTTTAGTAGACCTATCCCAAGTCTGCCAATATGATTAGTGCGACGCCAGCCTCGCTGCCCTTTACTGTTATATGAGTGCGACCTCCCGTGGGCAGGGGAACATAGTCGGTGGCTATTGGAGAGCCTGAGTGGTACTTTCTGTCCTCTTGATTTATGCTCCTGCTTTTAATTATCTATACATTGCACACACGGCACTCATTACATTCTGTACTTTGCATTCTACACTCAACCTTTTTGTATTTTCCGTATATTTTGTATTTACATTATACACTCAGCACTCTGTATTTTCCATATATTTTGTATATTGTACACTGCACATAGCATTCTGTATATTGACAGTCATTGTAATATTTTTCACAGCTATGGGTTTATGCATACTTCTCGATGTTGGCCCCAGAGCTCAAGGTGGAGGCACCTCTTGAGATCCCCTGCTCTCGTAGATTCGAGGGTCGGTGCCGGTCGAGGACTCGGGACACCCTGCCCTTCCTTCGGTAGTTCTTTGATACTGTGCGGGCAACCGAAGTAATCTAGAACTCTCAGTTCTTCGGTGGTGTTTTGGTTCATCTTGCATATTTATGACATCTAATCAGTTTGTGCACTTGTTATCTGCAGATCACTTGGGAGCCCTAGATACCTTTGGGAGGAGATACCCGTTTCTGATTCCCTGGGGCGTGGGCCTCTTCTCGATACCGGATTTTATTTAAGGGCCAGTGGGCAGGGCCTGGTTTCTGGGAGATTTCTTCATGCGTCAGACTATGGGCATCCCCGATCAGGGTTTCCCGATAGCACCTCCAGAGGATATGCTGTCCACTAAGAGACTCACTCCCCGGGAGGTCGAGCAGGCTATGATGGGCACTGATGTAGTTTTGTTCTAGGAGGAGGGGGAGTACGTGACCTACCGCCATACGTACTTGATGCCTTCATTGTCAGATGTCCGTGCCACCAGGAGGAGGGCTGCTGACGTGCCTTCCTCGAGTCACATCCGAGCTAGATACATTCCTTCGACCAGTGGAGCTGGTACATTGAGGGGTGGGGCTAAAGAGATCCCCCCGACTTATCAGTATGCTGGGTGGCCGAATCTTCCGACCGAGCTGACAGGCTGGCAGTACGGGGCATCCTACCCGATACGTCAGAAAACCTGACTCGCCGTCAGTATGCTTTACAGTTTTTGATTTATCACTTAGATATTTGCAAATTCATTCATTCATTGATAACTTCCACTTGCATCTGCAGCCTCTCATTGAGTATTGCGAGGGGTTACTCGGAGTGGTGGCCTCACTCGAGAGCATGGTCCTACGGAGAGAGACGCAGCTGTTCATCGCCAGCGTCTCGGTATTTTTTGATTTCCTTGCATTTATCATACTTCTGATGACATACTGAATTTGAACATTTCATTACATTAGTTGACTGCATGTGTAGAGCACATCTGACACACCACATTCACATATTACATCTACAAGTACACACTCTACGCAACATTCCCACATCTGCATCTAATATACATGCTTTGGCTAATGTATTCAAATTGCCCTCTTTTTTTCTTTTTTTTTTTTTTTTTCAGATGCCACCGCTATAGGCTGGGCCATCCAGGCCTTCTCGAGGGGCTGGGAGAGGGGGCTCAACTCGCAGCCGAGGCTGGCGTAGAGCGCCTATCAGGGATGATGAGGAGTCCAGCGATGAGGAGGAGTCTACGCATCCTCAGTCGGAGACTTTCGTAGGCAGAAAGGAGGACTCTGGCTCCGGTTCTGAGAGTGGAGGTGATGCCCGGGAGGGTCTGAGGACGACAGCTCCGATTTGGATGATGGTGGCGCAGGGGTTGCTCCGTCGAAGAGGACGAAAAGGGCCTCTCAGTCTTGCGCTTGATAGCACTGATGCAGATGTTCTTGCTTTATTTTCTTTTTTTGTTTTACTAGTAGTTGTAGCACACCAGCTTTGGGCAGTTTTATTTTCTTTAAAACTTGTACCCTACAGTAAAATGTTGTAACAAAAGAAACTACGATGGAATGACGAAGCTTTTTGTTCAAAAAGTGTTGTATTTTGTTTTCTTAGCATCGCATTGCATCATTTTGCACAAAAATGAAATTGAATGAAAATCGAGCATTATACATTGCCAAGTCAGGTAGTGAACCGACGCAATGAACTAAGCAACTTAACTTACTCAGAAACAACAAAACCTTAGCAAGTTTACAGCTCGATAAACAAATCCCGACAATGTTGATTAAACAAAGAATAACAACTCGATGCACAAAACTCGACAACTCGATAAGCAAACTTAACAACTCGATAAATAAAGAACAATAACTCGATAAGTAAATGTAGTTCGGACAATCCGGGTGACAAAATGCATCCGAAACAGAGGTAAACTCGGGCCTTCAACACTCCCAACACATGGAAAGACTAGGAGCTCTTTTCTAGAGACCAGGAAAAGACCAAAAAACCAGCTTTCCTCCATGGCCGACCACCAAAAGTGGTTGGCCGACCAGTTTCTTGCCTTTGAGACTAGTTGTGTGGTCGGGCGACCAGAAAAACTGGCTGGCCGACCAGAAAAAGTGGTCGATCGACCTCCAGATTTTTGACACGTGTCCTCCAAACAGTGCCTTATCCTCCATAAAAGTTCCAGCTTCGTGGTTCTTTCACTTCATCTCAGTTTTACATCAAAATGGAGACGTTTCTCATCCAAAATCTCACGGCTTGGATTGTTACATTAGACGGCTCGAAAAAGTTGAACTTTCGGGGCTTCAGCATAAATGCACTATTCACGCTGAGTCGCACTCCACTGCATCTTCCATTCCTTCATGCCGCAGCAAGGTTTTGGAATCCGGTAACACATGTCTTTAGCTTTGGCGGGCAAGAGGTATGTCCTACTTTTGAAGATTTCCAAGCTTTGATGGAGTCCAAGCGCAACGAGAAAATCTTGCCCCAGCTTCACTTTGGCCACACCCAATCCGTAGGACGATGTGTGGGCTCACTATGCACGACACCCGGTCTTTTATCTGCGACAGAGAATTGGACATACTCAGCTTGATTCATCGATTTTCTGATGTCGGTGACCACGGCTACCATTACTGGCAACGTTTTCAGCAACATGCCCTTTGCTTGTGCATGCTATCTCACTTTTTGCTTGCCCCAGACTTCAGTGGGTCTAGCATTCGTCTGATCGAAGTTGCCCAAGGCTTAAAAGAGGGCAAGAGCTGCATTGCTATGACATTGGCCGAGACATTGATGGGTTTGGATGCTTTTCATCGTTGGGAGACGGCTAAGTTTGCGGGGAGTCCACTGCTATTGTAGGTAATGTTTCCCATCCCATCTCACATCACTCGACCCTCAAGCTCGATTTTTCTCTCAAAACCTTCTGCTCACTTTTTCTCTCAACGTACACCTCTCTATTCTTTATTCTCTCATTTTCCATCCCTCCCCAAGTGTGGTTGATGGACAAGTTGCAGGTTATGGACTCTTGCCTAGCATACTCAGCTCGCGGCTACTTCTTCCGACGATGTCTAGTCGATGCCCTTGACGAGGGATGGTGGTTCGACTAGATGTGCAGTTTGTCCGCAGACCTCATTGCTTGGCAGTGCCCTTGGCTCAATCTACTAGCAATGAGCTACAGCATGTCCCGGTAGGCCGAGATTCAGTTGATTGGCCTGACACACTGCGTGTTATACTTTTCTTTCTGGTTCCAGCGCCAATTCGGCCATGATCAGATTTGCCCGGCGGAGGGGATAGAGTATCCAGCTGCATTTCCAATCCGAGGCACTCAGCTAGTGCGGTATGCCACAGCATGGAGGACGAGAAAGCTTCTGGCCCCCGCTCCCACTTTCAATTGCACTTTGTCTGATGAGTGCATAGATTGCCTCAATGAAGAGGCGCAGATTGGGCCGAGCTTGGCATCAGAAGCTCCGACCAGCTCTGGGAGGGGGCGCAGGAACACCTGACTATGCCCCGGATTTATTTGCTTTTAATCAGAACTTTCAAATTTTCTTTATGAATGTAATGAAAAAGCAACTTTGATTTGTATGCAAGAGTAGGAGAACTCTATATTGAAACCAATAAAATTGAAAGTTGTGGGTACTGAAAATTTCCCGTTTGGTCCAAAAATGGTCTAAGTTGTAAAAGATTAATTTGACCAAAATCAATTTTTATTAAAACTTTTCAAAGCCATTTTCAATATGGATCAAAACTGGACACGCCTGAGATCTGTCACTAAGATGCACAACCCCGGATCCCAGCAACTGGAAAGTTGCCCCTAGTCTGAATAGCATTGCACTGGAGATCACAACCGAGCTTTTGAATGCAGAATAGACAAAGATGACCAAACATGATCACATGGACAAAGTTGATCGGGGAAGTGTTTATGGCTGGACTTCAGGATGAAGTTGCCTACGTATCCCAAAGATGGGAATCAAGCCTTACGTAGTTTAGCTCAAGTTCACTCGTGTATTAACCCTTACCTTTTACGCTCTAACTTTTGCCAAGGTCGCCCTTTGCGGGTTTTCAACCTTGTGAGCTCACCTTTTATAATTTCAAATTTTCTGTGCTCCAACTTTTGCCTAGGTCGCCCTTTCGGGTTTTCGGCCTAGCGAGCCACTCAGGGGTAATATTTCTTCAACTTGTCCATGTTGATCGGCTGTGAGAACTCTACGCCATCTAGGTCCATCAGAACGACTGCTCCACCCGAACAAATAGACTTAATGATGTAGGGACAAGTCCAATTGGGTCTGAACTTGCCCCTAGGGTCATTGATGGGGGCTCGGTTGTCTTTGAGCACCAAATCTCCTTCCTTCAAAATTCTAGACTTAACCTTCTTGTTGAAAGCCCTGGCGATTCTTCGTTGATAACCTTGAGCATGGTGCAGTACTTTCAGCCTTCTCTCATCAAAGAGCATGAGTTCCTCAAATTTGTTCTGCTGCCAATCTGCCTCAGCTATCTGACACTCAGCCAGTACTCGTAATGACGAAACTTCAATTTCGATAGGTAGAACGGCCTCCATCCCATAAACCAATGAATACAGAGTCACTCCAGTAGAATTTCTAATTGAAGTCCGGTAGCCCCACAGAGCAAATGGCAACTTATCTGGCCAGTCCCGATAGGTTTCCACCATCTTCTGCAAAATGTGTTTGATGTTCTTATTGGCGGCCTCGACTGCTCCATTGGTCTGCCGTCGATATGTAGATGACTTGTGAAAAGCCACGTTGTATTTTTCCAACAAGTCAGTCACTTCCTTCTTGAAGTAGGAACCATTATCTGAGATAATCTCGTTCGGCACCCCATAGCGACAGATGATGTTGTTCTTGATAAACTTTGCAATGTGAGACACCTTCAATACTGCATAAGACTGGGCCTCAACCCACTTTGTGAAATAGTCTATCGCGACCAGAATGAACTCATGCCCATTAGACGGCTTTGGAGTGACAACCCCGATCACATCGATTCTCCAAACTAAAAATGGCCATGGCGAAGTCATATTGTACAGCTTCGACGGCGGGATGTTCATGTGGTTTGCATGGATCTGACATTTGTGGCATCGCCGAACAAAGTAGATACAATCCTCTTCTATGGTGGACCAGTAGTAACCCTGTCTGAGCATCTTTCGAGCTAGCATCACCCCGTTCGTGTGCGCTCTGCACTCCCCTCCATGGATGGCCTCCATTAGGCGCTTCGACTCTTCAGCCTCAACACACAGCTTATGCATTCCTAGATGACCTCTCTTATATAGTTTTCCTCCGCAGATGATAAATTGAGCAGCCATTCTTCGGAAAGCCCTCTTGTCTTTGGCATTTGCCCCTGATGGATACGCTTCTTTCTCCAAGAAGTTCCAGACATCGTAATACCAGGAATTCTCATCTTGAACCTCTTCTATGGCAACAGTCGACTCGTAGGCTGGTGCAAACTTCTGGTCAATGATGATCGGACGCATTTGGACTCCAAAAGGGATGTCTATCATAGAAGATAGAGCTCCTAGTGAATCTGCGAACCTGTTGTTTTCTCTTAACAGATGAGCGAAGTTTAATTTCTCAAATCAAGGAATCAGCAAGTCCAAGGTCTCGTGGTAGATTCTCATCTTTTCTTCTTTGACTTTCCAATCTCCTTTAGCTTGAGATACAACAAGGTTCGAGTCCCCAATGACGTCCAACCGTTTTGCCCCTAGTTCTAGGGCGGCTTCTAAACCAACAATGCATGCTTCATACTTTGCTTCGTTGTTCGAGACTTTGAATCGGAGTTTAAATGCTAGAGGGATACGGGAATTGTCGGGTGCTATCAGTAACACACCTATCCCATACCCGTATTGGTTCGACGCTCCGTCAAAATACATAGTCCCGAACTCATCTTCGATATGCAGAATAGCCTCGTCTGGGAATAAGTACTCAACTGCTTCATCCCCCTCAACTGGATGATCTGCTAGGAACTCTGCTACCGCTCTGTAGACACCCCATTTTTGGCCGTCCTCAAGACTTGGACGTCACCGTTTGAACACCCGGTGATCATCCATGTTTGCGTTCGTTTGGAGTTCCTGGAGGTCTCGGCTACGCGCCTTGCCTCAGGATCTCCGAACTCGACTGTTTAGTGTCTAGTTTTGCACCAAACACTTGTGTTTTGCCTTGGAGGGGCAGGGAATACCTTGTGAGGCATTCCCACACATCACCGGCCATGGCCAGAGGCCACCGGCTGGTGTTTTGTTGCCATCGGCAATGTATATTGCCGGTCGGCATTCTCTGTTGCTGTAGACGCGCCCGTGGGCCTCACTACAGTTCGGACTCGATTTGTGTCACGGTTCTTAATCTGAACCAAAGAGTCCAAATCTGGCAAATCGTTTTGAGAAAACAGATTTTTGAAAGAAGTGCCAAACATGGACTGCTTTGCCAGATACAGAGTCGCCACCTAAATATTTTATTTTGGGGGATGAAGCAGTTGAGTACTTAGGTACGATTGGGGAAGGTCACGTGTCCGTCATCACCAAAGTTGCCTCGGCTCGGGAACTTGGGTACGATTGGGGAAGGTCAGCTATGAGCACCCCCTCTCGCCCAATCCGAAGATCGGCCTCTACTAACCATGATGTCCGTTTTTTAAAACATTATGTGTTCCTATCCCGGTTATTAGCCTAGAATTACTATGTTGTGCGCACAGCAAACAAGTATAGACCAAATCGCCTAAATTGGAGCAAAACATTTCATGCTTGTTTTGAAGATGGTTTGCTACTCGCAAGTAGGCTAAAATGCAGGTTTTGCCACCCTCGAGTGGGCTTTTAGAAAAGATGGTTTTGCAACTACCTAGTGGGCTTAAAACTCATAGTTTTAATGCATTTTTCCAATTTAGGTAATTCAACCTCCATCCACAGGCATTCAAGCAGTTATATCACATAAGCAGCTAGCCTCATGGTAATCATGCTGTTATGGCAACACTCACACACATGCGGTATGCTAAAGCATAAATGCTTACCGAGTACTCCGAGCCAAAACAAAAACTAGTTAGTAATCATATGCATGATCCTAGTTCATGTTAAGATGGCTAATGCAACACATGCACAATGCAACTAAGATAGGCTCGGCTAATCTACAATGACATGTGAAATGCTGCAACTAACAAATACTCAACTTGGAATTGAAATACGAGTGCAGTTAGCATGATGTACCGAACCTAGTGCATGCAAGACAAATGTATGAATGCACGCATGCATAGCATAAGGTATGCTAATTTAAATATGCCCTAGTCTACCATCATAAGCGGGTAAATAAAATGGAAGAAAGACGTGGGGTTGGAAGACATGCACACACACACCCACACTTATTACAAATTTGCCCTCGCTCGGAGGGACCGAAAGAATAATACAGTCCGAATAACAAATCAACTATCCTAGCTAATTAATTATTACAGACCCTTAATTAATTAACAAAATAAATGCAGACAGAAGGTGGCCGCAGCTGTGCCTTGATATGCGCGAATGATGCATGCTCGGTCCATTTTGCTCGGAAACCCATACCATGCCACTGCTGCCTCTGTTAATGCTGCCCTGCTCCTCTGAAAATTGCCAAAGTCTCAGGGTATCTTCAATGAGAACTACATAACACCACCGGCTAAGTGAAATGACCACCGGCCATGGGAAATTTCCATCGGCTGCTTTCAAGTCCATCAGCCTCATATCCTTTGCCGGTCAGCATTCTTCAGTGCCAGTCGGCAGAAACTTTCTGCAGAAGCTGGTTTTTGACAACAACAAGGACAGACAGTGCATGGCATAGAATTTCAAGCACATGTATGCGCGGGCACACTCCCTATCATGCAAGGGACTCAAGGGAGCATGACCCTCGACCCTCGGGCCATCAATTATGCATGATGGCCTAAGAGGCCAAGTTTTGCAGCTTTGATATCAAACGAAATGCAAGCACAAAACACATCAAAGGGCCCCAACCCCTATCATGATTGATGTTGTTTGAAACCGCTGTGTGCCTAGTGAAACCCTAGCTCCTAACAAAACAGGATAGGGAAACCCTACCCCAACATAGGGGTGTTTTGGCTCTCTTTTACTTGCTATGTGCTCTTAGAGTTGGCCTCTGTAGGACTGCACGTATCTGTTTACAAGTTTAGGCATCAGGCCTGTGGGCACCAGTATTTTAATCAGTTATCCTCGGGTATCAGATCCAGTTTTGAGGACAGTGATTTGGGGAATAATGATCAGCGTTTGAGAACAGCGTGTTCAGCTTATCGACAGGGTGTTGTCATACCCAACCATATGTTATGTTTATTTAAGCTGTTATGCTATCCATTTGTCTGGTCACTTATTTCCTTATTATCGCTTTATTTATCTTTTTGCTAGGTAGTTTAGCACGATTGCTTCTGACCCAGTAGATATTCCCCAAGCACCCTGGATTAGAGGTTGCCGACTCCATCAATCTAAGGATCTAGTAGACAGACAACCAGTGTACTACTCATTAACCCCGGTTCCTAGACGGAGGGCAGCCAGGCAGAGAATATTAGTTCAGCAATCAGTACAAAGTGCTTTATCTACCCCACCTGAATACAGTAGAGATTAGGGTTCTGTTTCTCTCGCAGAGAAGGAATATATACCAGAAATTCAATCAGATTAGAGTAGTATGGCAAGCTTAGAGGAGACGGTGTGCCAACTCCATGAGAGCATGAAAACTATGCAGCAAGACGCTGTCCGACAGGCGGAGTTTGCCAAGCAATAGGCCACGGTTATGACTAAACAAGCAGAGTTAATCGTGAGGCTACAACAACAAGCTGGAGCATCTGCTTCGCATCAAGCTCCTCCCTCACCAGGAGTTCCAATACTCGGGGAGATAGCTAATGTTCAGAATGATACGGACATTCCCACAGGGCCACCTCCGCCCCCAATCCTACCTCAGATCCTACCCCTGTTATCAAAAACACCCACCAACCTACAGGACTCTCCCTTTGAGTTCGAGACAGATCCCACCGCATTGAAGTTGAGCAAGCTTGAAAAGCTGTTCAAGAGATCCCAGGGAGTCAAGACCATCCCTAATATTGAAGATGGGTACACTGACGCAGCTGTGACGCTGCCGAACCGATTCAAGATGCCGCACATTGACTGGTTTGATGGATCCGGGGATCCTATGGTACACCTGCGTTTGCTTTCAGACATCTTAAGGACGATGGGCCTCACCAAACTACAGAAATTGTCTCTATTCGGCCGGACCCTGTCGGGTGTGGTAGCCATCTGGTACGCCAAATTATAAGATGATGCCAAGAGAAACTAGGACGAGATGGCCGAGGCCTTCATTGCACAATACTCATATAACACGCAAATCGATATTACGACCTGTGATCTTGAGACAACGAGGCAGGAGCCTTAACAGAGCTTTTCGGAGTTTGTGACCAGATGGAGGGCTAAGGCCTCAATGATGACCCTAAGGCCCACAGATAAAGATCAAATTCGGATGATTGTGCGCAATCTCTAGCCTAAGCTGATATAGAAAATGATTGTGCTCCCTTTTTCTACCTTTGCTGATCTGCATGACATGGGAGTACAGATTGAGGATCCCTTGAAGCAAGGCTTAATTGATAATGATCGGGAGTAACCTAGAAGAACTTTCAATCGCAACACCAATGTAGGCCCGAGCGGCGTTGCAACTGCAAGAGCCTCAGAAGTGAGCATGGTCACCATCATTCCCCCTCCCCCTCCAAGACCCATTGCAGCTACGCCTTTCTCTGGTGTGTTCGGAAGCAATACACAAACAGCCAGATACCCACCCAAAAACCAAAGAACCTTCGCTCCACTATATATGCCCCTGTTCAAAGCTCAGGGGGTTTTAATCAGAAAAGGGCACTTGAAGCCCCTAGAGCTGCGGCCATTGCTGGAAAGACTTCCCCCTACCCACAACCCAGCCAAATATTGTGCATTTCACCAACAGCATGGTCATGACACCGACCAGTGCTTCCGATTACATCATGAGGTTCAAGATCTCATCGATAACGGGGTGATTTTGCCTCCCGAGAAACCTAATGTTACAACAAACCCTCTCTCACCACACAACCAAGCTCTACCTCCCAAGAGAATCAATTTTATCCAGACTGGGGTCGTGTCTTACTATCCTAGCATATATATCACTCCTTCCTACCTACCTAAGCCGGAGGTGTTCCTCCCTGATTGCACTGACTTGTGCATGTTGGACATCTTTAGAACCCAACCAGAGCCAATGGTGATGACCATCGAAGACGGGATAGGGATGATTTCAGAGGAGAATGAGATTGTTGAGCTAGAATCTGAGGAATCTGGGAGTTCTGCTGAGGAAGCCTACAATCTGAGTGATTATATTCTATCAATAGGCCAGGTTCAGCCAATTGTGGAATCGCCAGAGAGGGCAGAGCTGTGTATGATCCGAGGGGATGGATTTGAGCAAGGGACAGATAATTTGACGGCTATGGAAGAGGACCTTGCCAACTTTCAATTTTTCAATGACCAAGACCTAGGGGACGCAGTAGTCAACTGGTTTGATTATGAGGAATCGGCAGAGGCTACCGGGTGGTTGGATGATCAACCAGATGTTGTGGAAGAATTCTAACCAGAACAAGGCCCGGCAGGGGCGAGAATGTCAGTGACGGCCGGAAGGGCCGAAGAGCAGAGTACATCGCCGGAGAGCACCGGTGTCGAGAATTTCACTCAGGATTGGAGCATCTTGAACACAGGAATTATTGAACAGCCAGCTGTATTGACACAGTCGGAACAGGAAAGGTTTGAGGATTCTGAGAGAATTAGGAAAGCTAAGGCCCATGCGGGAACTGAAAGTGCTGTGTGTACGAGGACAGAGAACGCTGCGAGCGTGCGGACGGAAAGTACTGCGAGTGTGATCGTACCGGAGCGGGACAGGTGTCTGTCGACTGTCGATGGAATGTGATGAAAAGACAACGATCTATGTCTTGCCCACATGGATGAGGATTGGGGAAGTAACTAGTCGGACGATACCTGGTACATCGGCGAGGTCGATCATATGACAAAGAGTGGACGATATTTTAAGCCTCCACATCTAGATCAGCTAGAGTCGTCTGGGAAAGATAAGGAAGCTGAAAAACAGAAGGAGAAGTTACTTGAAGATGAGGCTGTGCTCAAACAGCTTAAAAATATACAAGCAGACATCTCTATTTGGGGACTGCTTATGGTATCGCGAGTGCATTGACAAGCTGTCTTATCGGCCATGGACAAGGCCAAGCTCTCAATAGACACCACGCCTGAACAACTGGTGGGCTTAGTTTTTACGGAAGGAGCTACACCGATGTTAACTTTCTTCGACAAGGAATTGCCACCTGAGGGTGTGAATCACAATAAACCACTCTACATCTCTCTGGAGTGTAGAAATAAATGTATACCGGTGGTTCTTATTGACACAGGGTCCGCCATCAATGTGTGTCCAGGAAGGACTGCCTATGCAATCGGTTTAAAGACTGCGGATTTTGTGCCGACAACCCAGGTGATTCGGGAATACGACAACACAAGCAGAGAAGTCATGGGGACAATGAAAATTCAAACCAAGATTGGGCCGGGGCAGCATGAAATTGACTTTCACGCCCTAGAGGTTCCTGCCACTTTTAACCTACTCTTGGGGCAGCTGTGGCTGCATCAAGTGAAGGCAATTTCTTCTACCTTGCATCAGATGGTGAAATACTCCCATGGAAAGGGAGTAGCCATTGTTTTTGGAAATTCATCGATCCATCCACCGTCTGAGGTGTCTACACCAGTCCTAGAAATTGAGCACGGCATGGAGGATGTGTTCTTATCCGGTTTCACTCTGGCTGAGGCCCGAGTCGTGCAAAACATCTTGGCTGTTAATGAAGGGGTGTATGTCAGTGCTCAGTTAGTATACCTCATGAATAAGCTCCAACAGATCCCCGGGATGGGATTGGAAAAGAATGGCCGGAAGGACGTCACAGCATTGGCCGAAGTGCCACACAACCCACATACCTTTGGCTTGGGTTATCTGCCCACCAAAGACGACTGGATAAGGAAAGGCAAGGAGATGGCTGGAAGAGCCAGAGCGAAGTGGATGGGGAAGCCTTTTGAATTAATGCACCGGCCCATCTAGGGTACCCTAAACGGACGCTTCATTCGGGAGGGGGAGGACTTTCTATTTTGTGGCTTCCTAGAGCCATTGTTGAATGCGGAGAGGAAGCGCGTGCCGGGGCTTGACATCTTTATTGACCTGCAGTTATTCGGGGTTGACGTTGCCGAAGAGCAGATGGACCCACTAGCTGAGGCTGAGCAAAACAAGGAGGTGGAGTTTGAGGACTTTGAAATTGAAATGGGGGTAGCACTGGCTTGTCTACTTTCAGATCCTCCGATCGACAGAAGTGCTTGGGGGATAATTTCTCGATGTCCATGATCGAGAATGAAACGGCTGCGGGCCTACCAGTAAACATTTTGGATGCATCTATCGCACCATCTCTCATTTGGCAGTATGAAGAGGGATTTTTGTCAAGCAGCACCGGGTCAAGTAGTGAGCCGGAATCTGATTCCACCGAGTCTTGTGAGTCGGAATCAGGTTCCAGCTCGACTCAGTCTGAGTTCGGTATTCCTGGAGGTGACAACCCGGATGCCACAGTCCTGTCCAGGTCATCTTTTTCTTTCTCTTTTGAGTCTGTTGTAACAGAAGAATCGAACGGTTTGGATGTGCTTAATGAGAATGATGTGGATGTGGTTTCTGAGTACTTTTCTGTACCTTTGATTTATTGCTTCAATCAGGAATTTCAAAATTTTGATAAAAAAGACGAGGAAGAAATTCCCCCGGTTTTGCAACGCTTAATTGAACAAGAGCAGGAAAGATTTGTTAAACTTTTAGTTGATGAAATCACTACTGTGAATGTCGGTACTGAGAAGGACCCGTGGCTGGTCCAGATCGGGTCCACGTTGTCTTCGGAGGAACGCAAGCGCTTAATCGCTTTATTAAAGGATTTCAAAGATGTTTTCGCATGGTCCTACGAAGACATGCCTGGAATCGACCCTGAGATTGTACAGCACCGGATCCCTCTTGACCCCGAGGCCCGACACATCAAACAGAAACTCAGAAGGATCCGCCCCGACTGGGCCATCAAGATTAAAGAAGAGGTCAGCAAGCAAATTGACGCAGGTTTCCTACTGGTATCCGAATACCCGACTTGGTTGGCCAACATTGTTCCAGTGCCAAAGAAGGATGGCAGGATCCGGGTATGCGTGGATTTCATGGACTTGAACAGAGCCAGTCCGAAGGACGACTTTCCCTTGCCCCATATTGATGAGTTGGTGGGCTTCACAGCGGGGCATGCTTTGCTTTCGTTCATGGATGGCTTCTCGGGCTATAATCAGATAGTGATGGCACCTGAAGACTGGGAAAAGACTGCATTCGCCACCCCATGGGGGACTTACTGCTACAGAGTGATGCCGTTTGGGTTGAAGAATGTTGAAGCTACATATCAACGGGCTGCGACCACAATATTGCATGACATGATCCACAAAGAGGTTGAGGTGTATGTGGACGATATGATTGTCAAATCCAAAGAAAGAGAGGGCCACTACACCGCCTTGCAAAAGTTCTTTCAAAGGATCAGAGAATTTCGGTTGCGGCTGAATCCTCAGAAGTGTGCGTTTGGTGTTACAGCCAGAAAGATGCTGGGGTTTCTGATTACACAGAGAGGTATCGAAGTTGACCCTTCCAAAATCAAGGCCATCTTAGAAATGCCACCACCGAGGACTGAAAAGGAGGTGTGAGGCTTTCTGGGTAAAGTGCAATTCATAAGGCGGTTTATCGCAAAATTAACCTTGACTTGTGAACCACTTTTTGGTCTTCTGAAGAAAGGAACGAAGTTCCAGTGGGACGGCCGATGCCAAGCTGCTTCTGAACAGATCAAAGAATACTTACAGAACCCACCCGTGTTGTCACCACCAGAGCCGGGGAAACCGTTGATATTGTATCTTTCAGTAACTAAGACTACAATGGGCTGCATGCTCGAGCAAGAATCAGAGGACAAGGTGGAGAGAGCCATCTATTACCTGAGCAAGAAGATACTACAGTATGAGACCCGTTACACACCGTTGGAAAAGGCTTGCTTAGCCTTGGTGTGGGCTACCAGGAAGCTGCGGCACTACCTGTTAGCTCACTCCGTAATGTTGGTTTCACGACTGGATCCCATCAAATATCTTTTTGAGAAACCAGCACTTACGGGTAGGCTGGCTCGTTGGTTGTTGTTGCTTTTCGAATTCGATCTGAAATATGTGACGCGCAAGTCAGTTAAAAGAAGAGCAGTGGCAGAATTCTTAGCCGATCACCTGGTGGAAGGGGGTGAAGCAGTTGAGTAGTTATTCCTAGATGAGGCCATTTTGCATATCGACGATGAAACTTGGACGATGTACTTTGACGGAGCGTCAAACTAGCACGGGTATGGGATAGGGGTGTTGCTGATAGCACTCGACTATTCCCGTATCCCTCTAGCCTTCAAACTCCGATTCAAAGTCTCAAACAATGAAGCAAAATATGAGGCGTGCATTGCCGGTTTAGAAACAGCCCTGAACTAGGGGCAAAATGGTTGGACGTCATCGGGGACTTGAACCTTGTTGTGTCTCAAGCAAAAGGAGATTGGAAAGTCAAAGAAGAAAAGATGATAATGTACTACCAGACCTTGGACTTGTTGATTTCTCAATTTGAGAAGGTAAACTTTGCTCATCTAGTAAGAGAGAACAACAGGTTCGCAGATTCACTAGAAACTCTATCTTCCATGTTAGACATCCCGTTTGGAGTCCGGATGCGTCCAGTCATTATTGACCAGAAATTTGTGCCAGCCTACGAGTCGATTGCTGCTATAGATAAGGTTCAGGACGAGAACCCCTGGTATTACGACATTTGGAACTTCTTGAAGAAAGAGGCGTATCCACTAGGGGCAAATGCCAAAGATAAAAGGGCAATCAGAAGAATGGTCGTTCAATTCATCATTTGTGGGGGTAAACTGTATAGGAGAGGTCATCTGGGAATGCTTAAGCTGTGCATTGAAGCTGAAGAATCGAAGCGCCTGATGGAGGCCATTCATGGGGGGGAATGTGGTGCACATATGAACGAGGTAATGCTAGCCGGGAAGATCCTTAGACAGGGTTACTACTGATCCACCATGGAGAAAGATTGTATCGGCTTTGTTCGGCGATGCCACAAATGTCAGATCCATGCAAACCGCATGAACATTTCACCGTCGAAGCTGTACAATATGACCTCGCCATGGCCATTTTCGATTCGGGGCTGTCACTCCGAAGGGGTCAAATGGGCATGAGTTCATCCTGGTCGTGATAGATAACTTTACAAAGTGGGTTGAGGCCTAATCCTATGCGGTGTTGAAGGCTTCACATGCTGCGAAGTTTATCAGAAACAACATCATTTGTCGCTATGGGGTCCCAAATGAGATAATTTCAGATAATGGTTCTCACTTCAAGAAGGAAGTGATTGACTTGTTGGAGAAATACAATGTGGCTTTTCACAAGTCATCCACATACCGACCTCAGACCAATGGAGTGGTTGAGGCCGCCAACAAGAATGTCAAGCACATTTTACAGAAGATGGTGGAAACCTACCGAGACTGGCTAGATAAGTTGCCGTTCACTCTATGGGGCTACCGGACTTCAATTAGAACTTCTATGGGGGCGACCCCGTACACATTGGTTTATGGAATGGAGGCTATTCTACCTATTGAAATTGAGGTTCCGTCTTTGAGAGTGCTGGCTGAGTGTCAGATAGCCGAGGCAGATTGGTAGTAGAACAGATTTGAAGAACTCATGCTCTTTGATGAGAGAAGACTAAAAGCACTGTACCATGTTCAAGGTTATCAGCGTAGAATTGCCCGGGCGTTTAACAAGAAAATTAAGTCCATGAATCTAAAAGAAGGAGATTTGGTGCTCAAGGACAACCGAGCTCCCATCCATGACCCAAGAGGCAAGTTCAGGCCCAATTAGACTGGTCCCTACATCATTAAGTCGATCTGGTCAGGTGGGGCTGTGGTTCTGATGGATCTAGATGGCCTATAGTTCTCACAACCAATCAACGTGGACAAGTTGAAGAAATATTACCCCTGAGAGGCTCGCTAGGCTAAAAACTCGAAAGGGCAACCTAGGCAAAAGTTAGAGCACAAAAAATTGGAAATTATAAAAACTGAGCTCACAAGGTTGAAAACCCGCAAAGGGTGACTTTGGCAAAAGTTAGAGCGCAAAAGGAGAGTGAAAATACTCGAGTGAACCCGAGTCTGAACTACGTAAGGCTTGATTCCCATCTTTGGGATACGTAGGCAACTTCATCCTGAAGTTCAGCCATAAACACTTCCCCAATCAACTTTGTCCATTTGATCACCTCGGCCATCTTTGTCTATTCAGCATTCAAGAGTTCGGCTATGATCTCTGGTGCAGTGCTTTTCAGACTAGGGGCAACTTTTCAGCTGTTGGAATCCAGGGCTATGCATCTCAGTGATAGATTTTAGGCATGTCCAGTTCTGATCCATATCGAAAATGACTTTGAAAAGTTTTGGTAAAAGTTGACTTTGTTCAAATTAATCTTTTTACAACATAGACCATTTTTTGACCAAAACGAAAAATTTTCAGTACCCACAACCTTCAATTTCATTGATTTCAATACAGATTTTTCCTGCTCTTGCATACAAATTGAAGTTGTTTTTATTTTTTATTTTTTTACATTCATAAAGAAAACTTGAAAGTACTAATGAAGCAATAAATCCGGGGCATAGATAGGTCAGGTGTTCCTGTGTCCCCTCCCAGAGCTGGTCGAAGCCTCTGATGCCAAGTTGGGCCCAATCTGCGCCTCTTCATTGAGCCAATCTAAGCACTCGTCAGATAAAGTGCAACTGAAAGTGGGAGCGGGGGCCAGGAGCTCTCTAGTCCTCCACGCTGCGGCCTGCCGAGCAAGCTGCACACCTCGGGCTGGGAATGCAGCTGGTTACTCTATCCCCTCTGGTGGACAAGTCTGATCATGGCCAAACTGTCACTGGAACCGGAATGGGAAATAGAACACACAGTGAGTAAAGCCAATCAACTGAATCCCAGTTTGCCGGGACATGCTATAGCCCATTGCCGGTAGGTTGAGCCAAGGGCACCGCCAAGCAATGCGGCCTACAGGCAAGCTACACATCCAATCAAACCACCATCCCTCATCAAGGGAATCGACTAGACGTTGTCGGAAGAAGTAACCGTGAGCTGAGTATGCTGAGCAAGAGTCCACGACCTGCAGCTTATTCATCAACGATACTTGGGAAGGGATGAAAAATGAGAGAATAAAGAATAGAGAGACGTACGAGGAGAGAAAAGTGAGCAAAGGGTTTTGTGAGAAAAAATCAAGCTTGAGGGCCGAGTGATGTAAGCAATACGCATGAGAGATTGGGTGGGAAACGTTACTTGCAGCAGTAGTGGACTCCCCGCAAATCTGGTCGTCTCACGGCGATAAAAGGTGTCTAAGCCTATCACTGTCTCAGCCAGAGTCATGGCAATGCAGCTCTTGCCCTCCTTTAAGCCTCAGGCAACCTCGATCAACCGGACGCTAGATCCTCCAGAGCCTGAGACAAGCAAAAAATGAGATAGCATGCACAAACAGAGGGCGTGTCGCCGGAAGCCTTGCCAATGATGGTCGCTGCGGTCACTGGCGTCGGAAAACCAGCAAATCAAACTCGGAATATCCAGCATTCCACCACAAATCAAAGACCGAGTGTCGTACATAGTGAGTCCACACATTCGCCCTAAGGTTTGAGCATGGCCAAAGTTAAGCTGGGGTAAGATCTCCTCGTTGTGCTCGGATTCCATTAAAGCTTGGAAAACTTCGAAGGTAGGACATACCTCTTGCCCATTAAAGCTAAAGACATGCGTCAGCGGATTCCAAAACCTTGCCGCAGCATGAAGAAACGAAAAGTGCAGTGGGGTGCGACTTAGAGTGAATAGTGAATTTATGTCAAAGCCTCGGAAATTTAGCTTTTTCGAGCCATCCAAGTTGGCAATCCAAGCTGTGAGATTTTGGGCAAGAAACTCTTCCATTTGGAGCAAATCAGTGTGGAATTGAGAAAAACTATGAAGTTGAAGCCTTTTGTAGGGGATAAGGTTGAGTGGAGGACAGATGTCACCACTTCTGATGCCCTCCGATGATGATTTTTGCGACGCCTATTTGCTTATCGAGTTGTTGTAAATTTGCTTATCGAATTGTATGTCACATTCCTCAAATCTTTGCATTTGCATAATCGAGTTGTATTTATACCTGGTCAGCTTATCGAGTTTCTTTGTTTTGCTTATCGAGTCGTGAGTCGGTTCACTACCTGATTATCACAATGCAAGTGCTCAATTTTCAAACCAAGTTCAATTTCGTTCACATTGTTATGTGATACCGTGCGATGCGATACATAGAAAGCACAAATATAACACCTTTTTGAACAAAATAGCTGTTTCATTTCCCTCATGTGTGTTACAAAAATACACACTTTTGAAAAAGTAAAACCTACCTGAGGCAGCGTAATGTGCTTAAACTACCAGAAAAAAAAGGAAAGTAAAGCATAAGAAGAGCAGGGCAGCAAAGTATCGGAATTGATACCGGTAAACCTCCCCTTGCGGTCAATACACCTCCCGTGCCCTTGTCCGGGTCAACTATGTGGTTTGGTACCTTCATTACTCAAGACAGTGCAAGGAAGTGCACTTTCGAAACATTAGCAGGCCTTCGAGTTGACCTCAAGCCGTATCTTCTATGAGTGATGCTCGGTGCCTGCGAGGAACGTCCCTTCCCGTATCCTTTTCGTATCTTGTGAATTCCACAAATCGCTTCAATTATACTGTGTTGCAGTGCTTTGCATTTTAATTTCATGAATAACATGTCTTTACCGTGCTTCAAGTTGAATCTACACCTTCAAGTTCCTTTCTATACACATTGCATGCGTTGTCGCGTTATGCTTTACTTACATGTGTTCAAGTTCCTTTCTATACATATTGCATGCGTTGCCGCGTTATGCTTTACTTGCATATGTTCAAGTTCCTTTCTATACACATTGCATGCGTTGTCGCGTTATGCTTTACTTACATGTGTTCAAGTTCCTTTCTATGCACATTGCATGCGTTGTCGTGTTATGCTTTACTTACATGTGTTCAAGTTCCTTTTTATACACATTGCATGCGTTGTCGCGTTATGCTTTACTTACATGTGCTCAAGTTCCTTTTCATATACATTGCATGCGTTGTCACGTTATGCTTTACTTACATGTGTTCAAGTTCCTTTTTATACACATTGCATGCGTTTCTACGTGTGCTTTACTTACATGTGTTTATGCATCTTACAGGAGGTTACACATTGCTTGCATTAACCCGCATGCTTTACTTATATGTGTTCATTCCTGCCATACACATTGCATGCATACGTGCGTTACTTTACTTACATGTGTTCAAGTTCTTCTTATACACATTGCATGCGTTATCGCGTTATGCTTTACTTACATGTGTTCAAGTTCTTCTTATACACATTGCATGCGTTGTCGCGTTATGCTTTACTTACATGTGTTTACCTTCATGGCATTGTTATGCTTGTTTCAAATCGTATTCGTCACGCGTCCTATTCGACTTGCATTGTCATGCACTTCCAATTGCATTGTTATGCATATTGCTAACGATATTGTATCTGTTAAGTTTTCTTTCTTTTTCAGGCACGATATTGTATGTACGGTTCATTTGAAGCTGGTGCAACCAAACGAGCCGCGCAGGATTGTATTCTCCGCGTGAAACGTAGCGAGAATTACGTAATTATCTTACATCCTTTCTGCATTATAATGCAGTTGGATTTGTGTGTGATTGCTTAAAACTGTTGCACGATATGCTTTGTTACAGCTTTCTTTGCATGATCATAAGTTATGTTTGGCTTCTTGCATTGTCAGTTGCATTTTGCCCCTGACCTCGGGTGCATATCTTATCTATAGCATGTATGTTTATCTAAGTCGTCGGCCTTGTCAAAAATGGGTCGTCTCTGGGCTTTGACACTCACTCCCGTCATTATTATGACTTTCGAGTTCTGTCAAAGAGGGGCAACTGAAGACACCTCATTTTTGACCGTCCTCAAGACTTGGACGTCACCGCTTGAACACTCGGCGATCATCCATGTTCGTGTTTATTTTGAGTTCCCGGAGGTCTTAGCTACGCGCCTTGCCTCAGGATCTCTCGACTTGCTTGTGCTATGCTTGGTTTTACACCAAGGACTTGTTTCTTTTTTTCGCACTTGAGGGTAGAGAGTAGCTTGCTAGCTACCCCGGATATCCACCGGCCATGGCTTGAGGCCACCGGCCGTGTTTTGAGGCTACCGGCCATTGTTGAAATAGTCAATTGGCCGGTCGGCACTTTATGTGGCCGGCCGACCATCTGTTTGGCCGATAGCCTCCTTTTCTGGCTGATACCGCCTTTTTACCTTTTTTAGGCATAATGCATTCCAGCTGTGCCAGCTGGAATGCACGGACCCTGCCCTCCATGCACGGGTGTGGCTATTTTGAACCTTTGCACCCTTTTGGTCCAAGCTTCCTAGAGAAGATTGCACCCCTTGCTCAAGCTTCTTGAGGAAGCTTGACCCTTTGTCATAGCTTCCTCAAGAAGCTTGCACCCTTAGCTTAGCTTCCCTTGGAAGCCTTGACCCTTTTTGAATAGCTTCTCTTGGAAGCTTAGTCTTTGCATTGTCTATATAAGAGACCCCTCTTCTCCTTTGATGGGTTGGGCAAAAACCAGAGCAAAAATACATATATATATATATATATCTGATATACATCTTCTCTCTCTATATCTCCCTCTCTGTCTTCATTTGTGTGTGTTTGAGGGCCTAAAAGGGTGATTTGTTCTTACTTTTGCACTAAAACACACACCATTACACCATACTTCGACTTTGGGCGGTGTTGAGGGTTTATTCTTGAGGTTTTGAGCTGGTTTTGATCAGAAGAAGGTGGTTGGACTTGCTCTTCTTGAGGTGTTCTTCAAGGGTAACACTTTTGCTTTAGATTCCCCAATCTTGCACTAGTTTTTGACCTGCTTTGCATATTGATTTGAGCTTCGTGTATAACTGAAAAAAGTCTTGTATTTGCATCCTTAAGATACTTCATTAAGGTCATTTTGTTGGTTGGGGTCGATCTCCCCCTCTTAGGCCTTGTTTGGCCCTTTTTGTACTCTTTTTGCTAAGCTTTGGGGACTCTTGTGTATTGGCCTTCTCACCACTGAAATCCAGTGGATTTTCAGTGGTGAAGAAAGGGTTTTGAGGTCTTGCATAAGGGAGGGACACCCCTCTCCCTTTGTCTCTCTTTCTTTTGCATTTTTGGCTCATAAGGGTAGCATGCATGATTAGTTGTTCTTGGCTTCATTTCATAGTTTTTTTGGGTGTTGTTGGGTCATATTATGCCTTTGTTTTTGGTCGGATTAATGGCCCCCTTCATGTTTAATATACTTGCTCTGCATTCCTCTCTTTGGCCTAGAAGTGCGTCATGCATTTAACCTACCATGCTCTCATGTTTTGGCCTAACTTTGTGAAGTTCTTAGCCATGTATTACCATGCTTAAGGTCTATTGGGAGCTTATTTGATCATATTTACCATGTTTGGTATAGCCCCTTTGTATTTTGGCTTGTGGGCCTTGTGGATGTGAGTCATGAGCATGTTTTAGTTGGGTTGTTTCAATGATTTGGAGTCATTTCACATGCCATTTCAGTCCCTAATCCATGTTCATATGCATGTATCCATCACCCTTTTCATGCCTTGAAGAGATGCCTTTTTGTGCCTTGAAATGAGCATTGTGCATGCTTATGTATTTAAGTTTTTGGGGCTGCCATATCAGTGGGTATTGGGGCATATTCTGATGCATAAAAGCTCTATTTTGGGTTGCTTAGTTCATGCCATGTTTGCTTGGGGTAGGTGTTGAGCAATGCTCTCTTTTCTGGCCTTGAATACCTTCTATTTTGTATCCATTCCCTAGCATGTCTTGGTGTCATCTTTTGCATGCTTTTCAGAGTTTAACATGAGTGTTTGATGTCCAAGTATATTGCCTTTAAGTATGCTTAGAGTTGTCTCCTTTCATGCTTAGATGATAGGCCTTGGTGTGTGCATGCTTGCATGCATAAGTTGTGCCATCATTGACCCTTTTGGTCACTGTTTTAGGGTGTGGCTGAGGCCTCCCATTTTAGTCTAAGTCCATTCTTGTACATAGTTGTATGTTTGACTTGTTGCCTCTCGTTGCATGCTTGCATTGTACCATGTTTGCTTCACATGTTAAATTGCATTGTATTGCCTCTTGCATGATTAGCACATTGCATGTTTGCATAATAGATTGCATTGCATTTGGCATGTTTTGCATCTTGGCCTCATGTTGCATTCTTGAGCCATGTTTGTATACATGCATTGCATTGCTTGGTTTGGGGTGTCAAACCAAGCATGAGGAATGAGGGTGTTCGTACTCCAAGTGATGTAACACGTCTCAATCCTCGGTCGTTGACGCCCTTGAGCACAATATGATAGGGTGTTGGCATTCATCTCTTTTGTTGCATGCATTTTATATTGAATGGAAAACTTGGCCTCTTAGGCCGTCATGCATCAAAATGCATAATTGATGGCCCGAGGGCCGAGGGTCATGCTCCCTTGAGTCCATTGCATGATGGGGAGTGTAGCCATGCCCACATTTGCTTGAAAATTCCATGCCATACACTGCTTGCCCTCTGCTGCTTTCAACTGCAGGATTCTATAGGAAGAAATAGTCGGCCAGCTACTTGGAGTGCCAAACGACCAAATACAATTAGCCGGTGGCTCAACCAATGGTCGATGACCATTCCCTTCGGCCGGTGGTGTTCCCACTTGGTCGGTGATGCTCCCAGTGTTCATAGAAGCATCCTTGGGACTTGTACAAATTTTCAGAGGAGCAGGGCAGTGTAAACAGAGGCAACAGTGCTATGACAGCGAGTTTTCGAGCGGGACGAGTCAAGCATGCATCATTTGCGCATTCCGAGGTAGAGCTGCGGCAGTCTCTTTAGCTTCACATTGTAGACACCCAATTTTTGACCGTTCTCAAGACTTGGACGTCACCGCTTGAACACTCGATGATCATCAATGTTTGTGTTCGTCTTGAGTTCCCGGAGGCCTCGGCTACGCGCCTTGCCTCAGGATCTCTCAACTCGACCGTTTTGTGTCTGGTTTTGCACCAAACACTTGTGTTTTTTGATTTGGAGGGCAGGGAATGGCTTTTGGGACATCCCCACATTCCACCGGCCATGGCTTGAGGCCACCGGCTGCGTTTTGTTGCCATCGGCCAAATGTGATGGCCGGCCGACCAATTTGACTGCCGGTCGGCCACTTTGATGGCCGGCCGACCAAGTGTGGTTTTCAACAGATATCTCTGTAGACAGCTGGCCGCTGTCATTCTAGGCCATACCCCAGCCCATGCCTGGACGTGAGTGTTCTGAGGAGCTGCAAATTGATACATATCTATATCAATCAAGCTCTCACACATAGAAAAAAAAAGAGGAACAAGAGGGAAAAGAGATATACAACTTGGAGCAAAAAAAAATCTCTCTCTCTCTCTCTCTACATTTTCTGCCTATCTCTCTAAGGTTTAGGGCTTGTTTGTGCTCAAAAGTGCATTTTCTTTGCACTTTTGCATACAAACACCTAGTTCTCTACTCCCTTTGTTGGGCTAAGGTCCTTGGAGGTGATTTTTGGGGTGATTTGAGTCCTTTTCTTGGTCCAAAAGTTGCTGATTTGCTGTTGTGCTTCAAGGGTGAGCTTTTACCTCTTTTAAGCCTTGTTTTCATAGCTTGTTTTTTCATATTTGCAACTGTTTTTTAGCTTAACATATAACATAGAAAAGTCTTGTTTTTGAGTGCTCTAAATAGTTTGTTAAGGGTGTTTTAAGCTTTGGGGTTGTTTGACCCCTCTTAAGGCTTGTTTGGCCTTTGTTTTGTGCCATTTCGGTTGAGCTCCGGGACCATGGTGTTTGGGCCTCCTCACCACTGAAATCTTGAGGGATTTCAGAGGTGAGGATGGTGCCTTGAGGTCCTAAGAAGGAGAGGGCCACCCCCTCTCCTTGTTGTTCTTGTAAAGGGGCATTTTTAGCCTCTTGAGGGAGCATATAGTTTGAGTGTGTATTGACCATGCCTTGACTGATTTTCATGCTTATTATGTCATAATATAGCATTGTTGTATGTTGGTTTTGGTACACCATGCTTGCTTAGCATACATGCCTTGTAATGCCTTGTTTTAGCCGTAACATGTCCTATGCTTTGAGCCCTTATTCAAGCATGTTTAGGCCTAGCTTTATGAAGCTTTTATGTTTGTCTTGCCATGCTTAAGGTCTATCCTTGGCTGTTTTGGTCGACCAAGACATGCATTGCATAGTCCCTCTACATCTTGGAATGTTAGCCCCAAGTGTGTGAGTGTGTAGTGTGCGTTACTTGCATCATTTTCAGTGGTTTGGAACCACTTACCATGCTATTTCAGTTCTCATAACATGCTTGCATGCATGCCTTTGATGCCTCTTTGATGCCTTAAAAGCTTGTGTTGTATGCTCCATGTTTAGCCTCTTTTGCATGCTTCCATGTTTAAGCCACTTAGATGCCATCTAGGTGTTCCCTTTGCATGGTCTAGGCCCACCTTGAACCTGTTTTAAGCCCTCTTGGCCTTGTGAGGCTTGGTTGGCTTAGCCATGGTTTAAGTCTCCTTGACTAGCCTCAAGTACTTGGACCAATTGTACGCTATGTTTGTCTTGGTTAAGTTGGTTTGGCACCATCATTAGCATGGTTTTCAGAGCTTACATTGTATGCCCTTAGCCCATGTTTAGTCTCTTCCAAGCGTGCTTGAGAGTTGCCTTTTGATGTTTAAATGTTGGCCCGTTAACATGTGCATGTGTGTGTGTGTGTTGGTCTTCATGTTTGAGCACTTCGGCCACTGATTTTGGCATGCTTGCGAGCCATCCTAAATTAGTTTAAGTCCATCCCCTTTGCTTGATTATGTGCTCACCCTGTATGTTTGCTTGCATACTTGCATATTCGCATTGCATTGCCATGTTGTATGCTAGTTCACATGCTTAGGATTGCATTGCATGAGTATGCATGCTTGACCTCTTGAAGTGAGTATGATAGAGGTTGAGTTCAATTTGTTTGATTATGTGCATTGCATTCCATATCAAGATGCACACTTAATTCTTTGGGCCATCATGTATGGAAATGCACGATTGGTGGTCCGAGAATCGAAGACCATGTCTCTTTGAGTCAGACACATGATAAGGGGTGTGATTGGTGCATACATTGCTTGAAATACATTGCCATGCCAAGTTCTGTCCTCTGCTGCTGTCAGCTGCAGGTTTCAACAGGAAGAATTGGCTGGCCGGCAATGTTGGGTGCTGACCGGCAAAACATGTTTGGCCGAGAGCATAATATGTGGCCGGTGACCATTCTCCACGGCCGGTGACCAAATCCCTCAGCCAGTGGTGCTCCATAGCACTCAGAGAAGCAACCCTGGGACTTGTGCAGTCTTCAGAGAAGTAGAACAGTCAAAGTAGAGGCAGTTTCTGCATGGCAGTGACATCCGAGCGGAATCGAGCACGCATCGCATTGGATCCTCTTCCCGAGGCTGTTATTGCTTAAATTAGATTAGTTAGTTTGTTGATTAATTAATTGGTCTGTAATATTTAATTAGCTTGTAGGTTAATTAACTTGTATTATTCTTTCGGTTCCTCTGAGCGAGGGCAAATTTGTAATAAGTGTGGGTGCGTGTGTGCATGTCTTCCAATCCCCACTTCTTTCTCCCTTTTACTTACCTGCTTTTGATGGTTAGTATTAGGACATGTTTACTTTAGCATACCTTATGCTATGCATGCGTGCATCATTCATTAGTCTTGCATGCACCAGGCTCGGCGCATCATACTAACTGCATAAGTATTTCAAATCTAACTTGAATACGTGTTACTTGTGCATTTTAACACGTCATTTATAGACTAGCCGAGCCTACTCTAGTGACATTCCGTATGCATTGTATTAGGCATTTAAACATGGACATGGATCATGCATGATTGCTAACATGTTCTTGTTTTGGCACGGAGTACTAGGTGAGCTCTTTATGCTTTAGCATACCATATGCGTGTGAGTGTTGCCATAATAGCATGATTACCACGAGGCTAGCTGCTTATGTGATATAACTGTTTGAGTTGGGATAACTCGTTGCAATCCGTATTTTAGCCTACTTGTGAGTAGCAAATTCCAAAGCGTTTTCCAAACAAACGGATATGCAATGTTTTGTTCCAAATTAGGCGATCTAGTCTATACTTGTTTGCTGTACACATAACATAGTAATTCTAAGCTAATAATCAGAATAAGAACACATAACGTTTTCAAAAACGGATATCACGGTTAGTAGAGGCCGATCTTCGGATCGGGCGAGAGGGGGTCCTCATAGCTGACCTTCCCCAATTGTACCCAAGCTCTCGAGCCGAGGCAACTTTGGTGATGACGGACACGTGGCCTTTGGCACCGAGTCAGGGTTTCCTAAATTCCCCCATAAAAAATATTTAGGTGGTGACTCTGTATCTGGCAAAGCAGTCCATGTTTGGCACTTCTTTCTAAAAATCTGTTTTCCAAAACGATTTGCCGGATTTGGACTCTTTAGTTCAGATTAAGAACCGTGACAATTCGAGAGTCCAAACTGTAGTGAGCCCAATATGAACAGAACGGGGGACTCGTCCTCCCGGGGCGGTCGGGGACGTCTACAGTTTTTGGCAACTCTGCTGGGGAGTTAGAGAGCTTGACTCGAACTCGTGATATCCTGTTTTGATTTCATTTATGTGTCTCTTTGCATTGCATGTGTATTGGTGCGCCTAGGACACCATGTTTGCCATCTGCCATTCCTGAACGGTTTGCCGGAGGCTTGACTTTGTCAAAGCATGCCATAAGGCTGACTGGTTGTGGGCTCTGACAGTATGGGAACACAAACCCCGGTTTTACCGGGGCACCCTTTTCGACCATTTGACCTAGTGCATATCGAAATCCATAGTGACTATTCCAAACTAGGACAGGTTGCTTACCCGATGTTAGGTTGTTTGAAAACTGCTGCGTGCATAGTGAAACCCTAGCTCCTGACAAAAATAGGACAGGGAAACCCTACCCCTCCATAGGGGTGTTTTGGCTCTCTTTACTTTCTATGTGCTTTTAGAATGCATCTCTACAGGGAACGTACATATCAGTTTGCAAGTTTGAGTATCAGACCTGAGGGCACCAGTATCAGCTTGTGAGAATCAGTTATATCTGTGGGTATCCGATTCAGTATTTTGGGGGCAGTGATTTCAGGAAAAAGTGATCAGTAGTAGAGTACAGTTATTCAGCTATACTAGCGTCTGTTTTGATTGGTCCCAAATGCTGCGTGTTTTCTCTTTCAAGGTTTAGAGAGTTGATACAGAATAGCCAGTGTTCCCCCTTGCTGAGACAAGACAGATATCTGATCCGTCAGTCACCATTCAGTACAGTGGACTTATCATGACGCAGAATTCAGAGGAGATTGTGGTTATGACGGCCGCATCAGATCAAGGAATCACTCTGCAAAGCGAGACCAATGTCGATGTACCACATCCACCCAGGTCGCCTGTCGCGCACCCGGTCTGGACCCCCCAGTTCTATCAGGCTCGTGAGCCCACCACATTCGAATTGATGGGAATGATAGGTGACCTCCAGAGATCCGTGGCCGATCTGGCCTATGGAATGTCGGTTTCGCCACCAGCTGCACCATATGTCGAGAATTTCATACCCTAGGAGCCCCCGCTACTGGGGCGGATTGTGATCGAGCTCAGCCAACCAGAGGTTGCCTCCAGCTACAGCAACGACGTGTCAGCAACAACCGGGCTTCGCTCTGATGTAGTAACCCAAACCCCCAATCAGGCTGAGGCCAGAGACAGGAACAAAATGAAGGCAGATGCCGATCCCATTGAGCAACTGCTGTGGGCAGCCGAGGCTTTGAAAGCCAGGGGATGAATAAGCAACAAGTATTCGCAGTCATGACTAAAGCAGTGGACGATGCTTTCCCCACTTCAACCGAAGGCGGTTCAAGCCGGGCGGAAAATCGGGATGGGCCCCGTCATGCCAATACGGTCCCTGTCATCCCTAACCCTATACCAGGAAAAGAGCAGAAAGCCAAGGCAATGCCTGCCGACCCTTTCGGTAGTGCGTCTAGCAAGAACCCTCAGACTTCAAAGTACCTTCCTCGAGGGCGCAGAGCCTTTCATGCCCTCTACATGCCTCTGTCAAGGGCATTTCAAATATTGGCTAAAAAGGGGCATCTTAAACCCCTCGAGCCTCGGCCCCTTCCGAAGAATCTCCCTCTCTCGCATGATGCTACCTTGTACTGCGCGTACCACCAACAGTCCGATCACAGTACTGATGGTTGTTTCCGCCTTCGTCATGAAGTGCAAGATTTGATCGACAATGAGGTCATCCTCCCGCCTACCTCAGCAAAGTCTGTTACCACTGAGCTATTGGATTTCGAGGATACTGCAAATTTGTGATTAGGGGTTGGACCACCTGCAGGCGGTGCTCGGCGTATTTTGGATGTGGCGTCTGGCACGCATTTTTGGAAGCATCTGCGAATGCAAGTTTTGTAAATTCTGGCTTAGGTGTCGAGTCAGTCTTTTGTTTTGTTTTGAGTCTGTCTCATTGTCTTGAGTCAGTCCTTTTGCTTATGGGTCTGTCTTGTTATAGCGAGTCAGTCCTCTTTGAATTGAATGTCGGGTGATTCTGGAGCTATTGCCTCGAACACCGTTTTGTTTTGTAATTACCCTTTTACTTTCTTTTGAGTCTGTCTCTGTCGTGGAGCCAGTTGCAACCAGGAAATCTAAATGAAACAGCTGCGGCTATCATGTTTCCATGCTTACTACTATTCTGAATTAGTTGTGCCAGGGGACTCGAATGGAACAGTAGTACATTCCACCTGTCCTCTTGTGCCCTGAAAATCGTTGCATTGACCTAAGTTTTTCAAAACTGTTTGAACACTGCGGTGAAAACAAAGAGAAAGGAATTCCTCGGGTTTTGCAAACTTTGATCAAATTGAGAGAAAGAGAGGCATGCTAAGCCCTTAATGATTGAAATCATGCTTGTCAGCGTGAGTACTGAGAAGGACCCTGGCTTCATCCAGACTGGTTGCACACTATCTTCAGCACGAGCGATTCGTCGTTTCTTTAAAAACTTTCAAAAACAAAATGTTTTGCGCGGTCCTGCGAAGACCTGTGTGGGATCCCTCTTGAGATTGTACAGCTTAGGATCGCTCTCAGCCTCAAGACTCGAGCCCTTGTTTTAAAGCCTTGCACCACAATTCAGAGTGTTCAATGATCAACCATCAAGAGAGGCCTATGTGGCCAGATTGGAAGCAGCCCTCGAACAAGAGGCACCAAAGCCAGATCAAGAAGATCAGCTTTCATCAGAAGAAGTCAGTAAAGCTAGAACAGAAGCACCCCTCCAAACTAGGGGCAAAAATGTCTGATTTGCTCGAAGAGCCGAAGATGAGTCCTTCAGTAAGTCAATGCGACAACCACTCCCCTGGATACGGATGGCTTCAAAACTCTAAAACCATTTGGCATGGACTTGTTACACTTTTACCCTTTGAGCGGCTCGTTGGGCCGAAAACCCGGGAGGGCGACCCAGGCAAAAGTTAGAGCAAAAAAAATATATATACAAAAGAGAGAAAAATATAAAAAAAGAAAATATACAAAAGAGAGAAAAATACAAAAAAGGAAAAATAATAATATACAAAAGAGAAAAAAAAGAAAGGGAAGAAAGAAAAAGGAAAGAAAAGCTCGCAAGGTCGAAAACCCGCATCGGGCGCCTTGGCAAAAGTTAGAGCCCAAAATGTGAAGGTTAAAATACCCGAGTGTACCTTAACCAGAACTACATAAGGCTTGATTCCCATGTTTGGAATACGTAGGCAACTTCATCCTGAAGTCCAGTCCCCAACGCTTTCATAGCGCCTCAGTCCATGTAATGGTTTTGATTATTCTTGCCCTCCCCGAATCTGATAGTTCGGTTGTGACAACCGGATACGTAGGCAACTTCATCCCGAAGTCCAGCCAGCAACACCTTCAAAGTGACTGTGTCCATATATTGGTTTTGACCATCTTCATCTTCTCTGTATCTGAGAAAGTTTGGTCGGGATCATCACTAGTGTGGACTGTCTACAATATGCTGCGACATCATCCAGACAAGGGGCAACTTTCCTTTGCCATGAGTCGCCGTTCAAACGAGGGGCAACTTTCCGTTGCCGTGCAGCGTCCTTTGAATAAAAGGCAATTTTCCATTGCTTCCGAACCGAGGTTGCGCATCTCGAGGGTAAGTTCCGTGCTTGTTTAGCACCGGCCGTTTGCGAAAATAGTTATTGAAAATTTTTACCGAGGTTGACTGTTTTCGCGAAAACTATTTCATTTCTCCAAAACTTAGACTGTTTTGGACCCAAAAAAGGAAAATTTTCAGTGCTCATAGCCTGACTTGCATGATTTCAAATCAAAAATCAAACAAGTGTGTTAATCTAACTCTCATATTGGTCAGAATTGTTTTAGTAGAAAACTAAAACAAAAATGGTCATAATAATGAACTAGGGGCACAGTTGAGCCGGGTTTCCTGTTTTCCCCCTATCGCCAACATACTTTCCAAGAAGGGCACAACTCGAGCTGTTATTAAAGGGCTGAAAGCTCTCTCAACCTCCGAGCAACAAGGTATCGAACCAAGTGAGAAGCACGAATTTGAAGGGATCAAGGTACTCTGTTCCCTTACCTAGGGCATCGACCAAGCACCACCGAAAGAAACAGCCGTGAGCTAACCATGTTGGGCATGAACCCACAACCTCTTATTCATCCATTAAACACCCCGGGGAGGGATAAAAAAAATGTGAGAATAAAGAATAGAGAGGTGTAAGTTGAGAGAAAGAGTGAGCAAAAAGGGTTTTGAGAGAAAAACCGAGCTTGAGTGCCAGAGGGATGTGAGAATCACAAATAAGAAATGGTGGGAAACAAAACCCAGAGAAACTGGCTCCTCGTGATCTGAGGTCCCCCGTCTCCGTTAACGCGTCTGTATGTCATGTCTTTTTGTCTTGTTTACTTCAACCTTTGTTTTGAGTCTTTTCCGAGTGCGTCTCGTTGTGCTTAGGTTGTTTACTTTTTTTTGTCTCCGTTGTTGAGTCATTCTCGCTATGTCCAGTTGTAGGCTCATTACCCCAGTTTTTTTCAAAATCAAAAATTAATCGTTTTGTGCTCAGAATGCTGTGCCATTCGCCACATTTGTGCAAAAACATGATTTGGTTCTTTCATAGAACTGTAGGGTCTGCCCCCGATAAGTGTGAACAGGATAACCTGGGCCTCTTTGAAGCTTCTGGGTTTCAGATCGCATCTGAGTGTGCTTCAACTTTAGTAGATTCAACCTTCATGCTCCGTCTTGTCAGATTTGGGCTGTTTGTTCAGGATTCGCTGTGTGCAAAATGAGCCAAGCACTATGTTATGAGTTGTATGCATATTAATCCCGAGTAGAGTATGAGCCGAGTGTTCATGATGTGTAGTGGTTGGTATGGGTTCTTTTGCTGTTGGCTGGTTCGTTATCTGATTATTACAATGCAAGTGTTCAATTTTCAGACAACAGATCAATTTCATTTACATTAAGGTGCAACATGATGCAATACATGAAATGTACCAATACAACACTTTTTCAGACAAAAAGTTTGTTTCATTTCATCACCTTTTTCAAGTACATGGCTTTGGAAATAAAAATCTGCCTGCGGCAGTACAAGGTACTCTAGCTACCAGCAAAAGGTACAAAAGAGAAAGAAAAAGAAAAACAGCAAAAATCTGGATCAATGACAAAGGATCTCAGGCCTGGGAGTCTGTCCTAGTCCTCTTCCTGGACGAAGGTCTAGGAGCATCATCAGCGCTATCATCTTAGTCCAAGTCCGAGCCGTCTCCGGTCTCCGACGACGACGACTCTGCCTCCGCCTCCGACTCGTCGTCATCGTCATCAGGGACTGGAGCTCGCGAGCTACTCCCGACGTGAGTACGCCCCGCCTTGGTGCGGGGGAATACTCTGCACTTTCCATCTCCTCTGGCAGGAACAGAAGGCCTGGCTAGGGCACCTCCTACGGCAGGAATCTGGAAAGGAGGTTGAAAAGTATAAGAGGCAAACGCATCAGTATACCGTGAGCAGTTTATCAGTGCAGAATGCAGTGTATGAGTACAGTGTGCGAATGCCATGAGAAGTTTATCAGTGCAGAATGCAGTGTATGAGTACAGTGTGCGAATGCCGTGAGCAGTTTATCAGTGCGGAATGCAGTGTATGAGTACAGTGTGCGAATGCCATGAGCAGTTTATCCGTGCAGAATGTAGTGTATGAGTACAGTGTGCGAATGCCTTGAGCAGTTTGTTATGGCAGAATGCAGTGTATGAGTACAGTGTGCGAATGCCGTGAGCAGTTTATCAGTGCAGAATGTAGTGTATGAGTACAATGTATGAATGACATGAGCAGCTTATCAAGTGTTGTGTTATGCACTAGATTTTGTGAAGCAGCTTATGAGTATGGTTTGAGGCCGTGATCAGAAGAACATACCGGAATGCTGTAGAGGGCCAGGAGGTCGAAAGTCCGCTGCAACATCCCCATCATGGAGGCATTCAGCTCCAAGGACTGCCGGGTATACTCGAAAGAAGCCTGCAAAAGTATCAAATGCATCAGTATTCTGCAGAATATCAAATAAACTGAAATGAAATGCCAATACAAGATGCACAAAATGTAGTAATACATACCGGAGGCAAGTCATGGAAACTGACCAACTCATGGTGAGCCGGAGGAGGAGCAAAGGGATCTGGTACGTCGCCCCCACCCTGCCCTCGGCATGTCATCATCGTGGGTAGCGCTGGCCAGCTAACCCGCCGACCCCTCCGAGCTCCGCTCCTGCCACGGACACGACCTGTCCTCGACGTCCCTGCCCCAGCCCCAGCTCCAGCTCCAGCTCCAGCTGCCGGCGCCACCGGTCTCCCTCTCTCAGCTCGACGGCCACCTGTAGACACCCCATTTTTGACCGTCCTCAAGACTTGGACGTCACCGTTTGAACACCCGGTGATCATCCATGTTTGTGTTCGTTTGGAGTTCCCGGAGGTCTCGGCTACGCGCCTTGCCTCAGGATCTCCGAACTCGACTGTTTAGTGTCTAGTTTTGCACCAAACACTTGTGTTTTGCCTTGGAGGGGCAGAGAATACCTTGTGAGGCATCCCCACACATCACCGGCCATGGCCAGAAGCCATCGGCTGGTGTTTTGTTGCCATCGGCAATGTATATTGCCGATCGGCATTCTTTGTTGTCGGTCGGCACTCCATTTTGACAAAATGGCAATTTTGAGGAACCGACTACTGTTCATCTGCTTTTGCAGATATTTTAATACAGCTGTATGGCATTTTGTTCCCCTCCATACACGTGTATGGAGGGATGGACTTCTTGTTAGCTTACCTTGTAAGCTTTATAAGATTGGCTCCTCTATAAGAGGAGCCCTCCCCTCTTGGCTCTTGGTTAGACATTTTAGAGAGAAAAGTTGTGTGAGAGCTCTGGTTTTAGGTTTAGGGTTCCATACATATTCTATCTCTATACCTCTCTCTCATTTGGCCTTTGTGTGTGTATAAGTGTGTTTGTGTCTTATTATTGCACACAAACACATAGTGTTACACCTTTCCTTGGTTTCTTGAAGGACCAGAGGTTGTTCTGGAGGTTCTTGGGCTGTTTTGAGCACAAAGAAGCTGCTGGAGCTTCATTGGTGAAGAGGGTCTTCAAGGGTAAGAAGTTGTCCCTTTATTCCCCATTTTTGCATACTATTTTTGCCTATCTTAGAACTGTTTTTGAGCTTAGTGTATAATACAAAAAATTTCTATTTTTAGGCCTTCTAAATAGTTTGTTTAGAGTGTTTTGTGGTTTGGAGGTGTTTGGCGCCTCTTAGGCCTTGAGAGGCCCCGTTTTGTGCTATTTTGTGTAAGCTCCGAGACTTCGGTGTTTGGGCCTCCTCACCACTGAAATCTTGAGGGATTTCAGTGGTAAGGATGATGCCTTGAAGTCCCAAGAAGGAGAGGGTCACCCCTTCTCCTTGTTGTCCTTGAAATGGACCATTTTTGGCCTCTTGAGGGAGCACCTAGCTAAGCTTCTTGTTGACCATGCCTTGGCTGTTTTTTGTGCTTATTATGTCATAATATGCCTCTGTTTTTTGTTGATTTTGGTACACCATGGATGCTTAGCATACCTACCTTGTAATGCCATGTTTAGGCCTTAATATGCCTTAGGTTGTAAGCCATTGTTCTAGCATGTTTTAGGCTTAGCCTTGTGAAGCTTTTGTGCCTATTTTGCCATGTTTAAGGTCTGTCCTAGGTTGTTTGGGTCGACCTTGACATGCATTGTATAGCCCCTTTGCATTTTTGGTTTGTTGGCCTTAAGTGTGCGAGTGTGTAGCATGCATTACTTGCTTTGTTTTAATGATTTGGCACCGTTTATAGCATCATTTCAGTCCCCTTAGCATGCTTGTATGCTTGCCTTGAATGTCCCTTTGATGTTTTATGAGCTTGTGTTATATGCTCCATGTTTTGGTCAATGTGCATGCCTTTGAATTTGAGCCACTTAGATGCCATCTGGGTGCCTCTTGGGTGTTGTCTAGGCTTGCCTTAGACCTATTTTAAGTGCTCTTAGCCTTGTGAGGCTTGGTTGACTTAGTCATGGTTTAAGTCCCCTTGACTTGCTTCAAGTACTTGGGCCATTTGCATGCTAACGTTTAGCCTATCTTGTTTGCTTGGTTTGACACCATGTTCTTGCATGATTTTCAATGCTTACATTGCATATCATTAGGCCTTGCTTAGCCTCTTTTAAGTGTGCTTGAGATTTGTCCCTTTATGCCCAAGTGTTGGTCCTTGTATACATGCATGCTTGCATGCCATTAGTCTTACATTTTGGGCACTTTGGCCACTGTTTTGGGGCTTAGTAAGGGTTGCTTAAACCATGCTTTGGTCCACCCTCTACTTGTTTGCATGTTGGCCTCGCATATTTGCTTGCATAATTGCATGAATGCATTGCATTGCCATGTTGCATCCTTAGCTCACATGCCTAGGATTGTATTCCATTTGCATGCATGCTTGGCCTCTTGAAGTGCTTGTGATAGAGGTTGAGTCCCTTTGGTTTGATGATTTGCATTGCACTTAACATCAAAACGTGCACACTTGGTCCCTTGGGCCATCACGCATGGAAATGCGCGATTGATGGTTCGAGAACCAAGGACCATGTCCTTTTGAGTCACCAACATGATAAGGGACATGATTGGTGCATACATTGTTTGAATTGCATTGCCATACTCTGCCTTGTCCTCTGCTGTTGTCGATTGTAGGTTCTGTAGGCATTCTCTGCCGACCGGCAATGCTCAGTGCCGACCGGCAATCTCTCCTAGGCCGATATCTTAACCAACAGTCGGTGACCATATACCACTGCCGGTGGATATTCTACTCAGCCGGTGGTGTCTCCCAGTGTCCAGGGAAGCAATTCTGAGACTTTGACAGTCTTCAGAGGAGTATAGCAGGGAAAACAGAGGCAGCTCATGTATGGCAGTGTACTTCCGAGCAGAACCGAACATGCATCGCATTGGGCTCTTTTCCCGAGGCAGCTTATCTATTTTTATTTCCTAGCTTAGTTAATTTGTTAGCTAATTAGGTAATTTGTAATAATTAATTAGCTAGGATAGTTATTTCATTATTCGAACTGTATTATTCTTTCGATCCCTCCGAGCGAGGGTAAACTTGTAATAAGTGTAGGAGAGTGTGTGCATGTCTTCCAACCCCCACTTCTTTCTCCCTTTTATTTACCTGCTTATGATGGTAGACTAGGGCATATTTAAATTAGCATACATTGTGCTATGCATGCGTGCATCCATACATTTGCTTCGCAGGCATCGGGCTCGGTACATCACGCTAACTACATTTGTACTTTAATTCCAAATTGAATACGTGCATCAATTGATTGCATTTCACATGCCATGCTTAGGTTAGCCGAGCCCACTCTAATTGCATCCAGTATGAGTTGCATTAGACATTTAAACATGGACTTGGATCATGCATTGTTTACTAATGAGTTTATTGTTTTGGCATGGAGTACGATGTAAGTATTTTCATGTTTTAACATATCGCATGCGTGTGAATGCTATCATAACAGCATGTTTACCATGTGGCTAGATGTTTATGTAATAAACTGTTTGAATGCTTGTGGGTGAAGGTTGGATTGTCTGAGTTGGAAACACTCGTTGAAATCCGTGTCTTAGCCTACTTGCGGACAGCAAATTCCAAAACATTTTTCCAAAACCAACGGATATGCAATGCTTATTTCCCAAATTAGGCAATCTAGTCTATACTTGTTTGCTGTGCGCATAACATAGTAATTCTAGGCTAATAAATGGAATAAGAACACATAAACATTTTCAAAAATGGATATCACGGTTAGTAGAGGCCGATCTTCGGATCGGGCGAAAGGGGGTGCTCATAGCTGACCTTCCCCAATCGTACCCTAACTCCCGAGCCGAGGCAACTCTAGGGATGACGGACATGTGGCCTTTGGCACTGAGTCAGGGTTTCCTAAATTCCCCCAAAAATAAAATATTTAGGTGGCGACTCTGTATCTGGCAAAGCAGTCCATGTTTGGCACTTCTTTTCTAAAAATCTGTTTTCTCAAAAAGATTTTCCGGATTTGGACTCTTTGGTTCAGATTGAGAACCGTGACAACAAATCGAGTCCGAACTGTAGTAGCGGGGCCCCTACGCGGGCGCGTCTACAGTTTCTGGTGACTCTGCTGGGGATTTAAGAGAGCTCAACTCGAACTCGTGATATCCTATTTTGATTCCATTTATGTGTCTCTTTGCATTGCATGTGCATTGGTGCGCCTAGAAACACAGTGTTTGCCATCTGCCATTCTTGAACGGTTTGCCGGAGGCTTGTCTTGTCAAGGCATGACCATAAGGCTGACCGGTTATGGGTTCTGACAGTATGGGAACACAAACCTCGGTTTTACTAGGGCACCCTTTTCGACCATTCGACCTAGCGCATATTCGGATCCATAGTGACCATTCCAAATTAGGATAGGCTGCTTACCCGATGTTAGGTTGTTTGAAAACTGCTGCGTGTGTAGTGAAACCTTAGCTCCTGACAAAATAGGACAGGGAAACCCTACCCAAACATAGGGGTGTTTTGGCTTTCTTTACTTGCTATGTGCTTTTAGAGTGTATCTCTACAGGAACGTACATATCAGTTTGTAAGTTTGAGTATCAGGCCCGAGGGCACCAGTATTAGTGTTGTTGAGAAATCAGTTGTCTACGGGTACCAAGTTTGATTTTGGGGACAGTGATTCTAGGAAATAGTGATCAGCAATAGAGTGCAGTTATTCGGCTACACCTGTGTTTGATCTGTTTGGGCTGAAATGCTGCTTGTTTTTCCTTTCAGTTTAGAGAGTTCAGAGAGTTGATACAGAATAGCTAGTGTTCCCCCTCGCTGAGGCAGGACCTATGATGACGCAGAATTCAGAAGAGATCGTGGTTATGACAGCTGCATTAGAGCAAGGGACCACTCTACAAAGTGAGACCAATACTGATATGCCACATCCACCCAGATCGCCTATTGCGCACCGGGTCTGGGCCCCCCAGCTATACCAGGCTCGCGAGCCTACTACATTTGAAATAATGGGGATGATAGGTGATCTCTAGAGGTCTGTGGCGGATCTCGCCTACGGAATGTCAGTTTTCCCTCTAGCCACACCATATGCCGGGAATTTCATGCCACAAGAGCCCCCGCTACTGGGGCGGATCGTGATTGAACTCAGCCAACCTGAGATGACCTCCAGCTATGGTAATGACATATCAACACCAAACTAAACCCTCGACCAAGCTGAGGCCAGAGGCAAGAACAAAGTGAAGGCAGATGCCGACCCTAGTGAACAACTGCTGTGGGCAGTCGAGGCTTTAAAAGCCGCGGGGATGAACAAGCAACAGATATCCGCAGTTGTGGCAAAAACTGTGGAGGATGCTTTCCCCACTCCACCCGAGGGGAGTTCGAGTCAGTCGGAAAATCGGGATAGACCCCGTCATGCCAGAACAGTTTCTCCTATTCCCGTCCCTGCACCGGGGAAAGATAAGAAAGCCAAGGCAGCGCTTGCCGACCCTTTTGCTTGTGCAGCTAGTAAGAACGCTCAGACTCCAAAATACCTGCCCCGAGGGCGCAGGACCTTTCATGCTCTCTACATGCCTCTATCTAAGGAACTTCAGATCCTTGCCGAGAGGGGACACCTTAAACCCTTGGAGCCTCGGCCTCTCCCGAAGAATCTCCCTGCTACGCATGATGCTGCTCAGTACTGCGCGTACCACCAGCAGACCGGCCATGCTACCGACAATTGTTTCCGCCTCCGTCATGAGGTGCAAGATTTGATTGATAACGAGGTTATCCTCCCGCCCACCTCAGCCAAGTCCGTTACCACCCAGTTATTGGATTTTGAGGACGCAGATACTGCAAGTATGTAATCAGAAAGTGAACCACCTGCGGGCGACATTCAGTATATTTTGAATGCAGCGTCTGGCACGTATTTTTGAGCATCTATGAACGCTAGCTTTGTAAATTCTGGATTGGGTATCGAGTCAGTCTTTTGTTTTGAGTCTGTCTCTTTGTCTTGAGTCAGTCTTTTTGCTTAAGGGTCTGTCTTGTTGTAGCGAGTCAGTCCCCTTTGTATAGAATACCAGGTGATTCCGGGGTTGTTTCCTCGAACACCGTTTTGTCTTGTAATTACCCGTTTTTGTTTTTGAGTCTGTTTCTGCCAAGGGGCCAGTTATACCAACAAATCTGAATGAAACAGCTGTGGCTATCTCATTTTCGTGCTTGCTGTCGGTGTGAGTTAGTTGTGCCAGAGGATTTGAATGGGCTGACAGTACATCTTGCACGCTCTCCTGCGCGCCAAACTCATTGCATTGACCTAAGTTTTTCAAAAAATCTCTTTTGAACACTGCGGTGATAAAAACGAAGAGGAAAGAATTCCTCGGGTTTTGCAAAACTTTGATCAAATTAAGAAAAGGAGAGGCATGCTAAGCCTTTTATGAATGAAACCATGCTTGTCGACATGAGTACTGAGAAGGATCCTGGCTTGATCCAAATTGGTCCCACACTATCTTCGGCGCGAGCAATTTATCGCTTTCTTAAAAAACTTTCAAAAACAAATGTTTTACGCGGCCTTGTGAGGACCTGTGTGGGATCGCTCTTGAGATTGTGCAGCCTAGAATCGCTCTCAGCCTCAAGATTCGACCTGTCGTCTTGAACCTCGAACTCATTCGGAACATTCAACAGTCAACTATCAGAGGAGGCCCGTGTGACCAGTTTTGAAGCAGCCCTCGAGCAAGAGGCACCGAAGGCGAGTCAAAAGGATTAGATCTCACCAAAAGAAGCTCGTGGAGCAATCATGATGGATTCTTCTACAAATCATTGCAACAGTCGTTCTCCTAGATACAGAGAGGCTTCAACTTCAAAAAACCGTTTGGCATGGACTTGTTACACTTTTACCCTTTGAGAGGCTCGCTGGGCTGAAAACCCGGAAGGGCGACCCAGGCAAAAGTTAGAGCAAGAGAAAAATACAAATAGAGCAAAAAAAAATAATAAAAATAATACAAAAAAAAGCAAAAAACAAAGAGTACAAAAAAGAAAAGAAAAAGAAATGAACAGAAAAGGAAAATAAAAAAGAAGCTCGCAAGGTCGAAAACCCGCATCGGGCACCTTGGCAAAAGTTAGAGCCTGAAAAGTGAAGGTTAAAATACCCGAGTGTACCTTAACCGGAACTACGTGAGGCTTGATTCCCATGTTTGGGATATGTAAGCAACTTCATCCTGAAGTCCAGCCCCCAACGCTTTCATAGCATCTCAGTCCATACAATGGTTTCGACTTCATCCGAAAGTCCAGTCGCCAACACCTTCCAAGGTGACTGTGTCCATATATTTGTTATAACCGTCTTCGTCATCTCTGTGTCCAAGAGTTCGAACACCGCCATTGAAGACTGTTTGTGGACTGCTGCGGCATCATCCAAACAAGGGGCAACTTTCCGTTGCCACGAGTCGTCGTGAGTCGCCATTCAAACTAGGGGCAACTTTCCGTTGCCATCCCCCACTTCAAACCAGGGGCAATTTTCCATTGCCTCTTATCCGAGGTTGCGCATCTCAAAGAGTAGGTTCCATCCTCGTTGAGCATTGACTGTTTGAAAGATAGTTTTTGAAAATTTTTACTGAGGTTGACTATTTTCTCGAAAACTATTCCATTTTCCAAAACTGGGCCATTTTCTTGGATCCAAAAAGGAAAATTTTCAGTACTTACAGCCTGACTTGCATGGTTTTCGAATCAAAAATCGAACAAGTGTGTTAATCTAACTCTCATCTTGATCAAAACTGTTTTAGTAGAAAGCCAAAATGAAAAAATGGTCAAAATGATGAAGTTGAGTCAGGTGTTCTGTCTTTCCCCCGTCATCAACATACTTGCCAGGAGGGCACTCTACCCACCAGAAGAAATAGCTGTGAGCTAACGGCATTGGGCATGAACCCGTAACTTCCTATTTATCCATCAATCACCCTGGGGAGGGATGAAAAAAATGAGAGAATAAAGAATAGAGAGGTGTAAGTTGAGGGAAAAGCAAGGAAATGGGTTTTGAAAGAAAAACCGAGCCTGAGGGTCGAGTGATGTGAGAATTACAAATGAGAAAAGGGTGGGAAACGATACCCAGAGAAACTGGCTCCTCGTGATCTGAGGTCCCCCATCTTCGTTAGCGCGTCTGTATGTCGTGTCTTTTGTTTTGTTTACCTCAACCTTTGTTTTGAGTCTTTTCCGAATGTTACTCGATGTGTTTAGGTCGTGTACCCTTTTGTTTGAGTCCTTCCCGCTGTGTTCAGTTGGAGTATCGATATCCCGGGTAAGAAAACCCCTTTTCCGAAAGTTAATCGTATATGCTTAGAGTGCTGTGCCATTCTCTACATCTGTGCGAGGCAGAAAAAGAAGAAAAATTGGGACATCTGAGCGTGCTTCAACTTCAACTAGTCTCGTCTTTGTGTTCCGTCTTGTCAGATTGGGCTGTTTGTTCAGGATTTGCTGTGTGCAGAATAAACCAAGTGTTGGGTTACGGGCTGTATGCAGATTAATCCCCAGTAAAGTAAGGGTTGTGTGTCCAGAATCAGACAGCGGGTTGCTTGAGTTATTTTGTTGTTGACTGTTTAGTTATCTAATTATTGTAATGCAAGTGTTCAACATTCAGACCACAGATCAATTTCATTTACATTGAGGTGTAACATAATGCAATACATGAGATATGTAAATGTAACGCTTTTTTTTTTGAGATGAAAAGTTCGTTTCATTTCATAATCTTTTTCAAATACACAAGTTTTGGAAACAAAAATCTGCCGGCAGCAGTACAAAGTATCCTAACTACCAACAAAAAGGAAAAGTACAAGAAAGAAGAAAAACAACAAAAATCTGTATCCGTGTCAAGCGACTTCGAGGGCTATCAGTCTGTCCTAGTCCTCTTCCTGGACGAAGGTCCAGGAGCATCATCAGCATCGTCATCAGAGCCCGAGCTAGAACCGCCTCCGGTCTCCTCCTCAAATGACCCGGCCTCTGCCTCTGCCTCTGCCTCGGACTCATCATCGTCATCATCATCATCATCAGGGGTCGGCGCCCGAGAACTACTCTCGACATGAGTACGCCCTCCCCTGGTACGGGGATGTGCAGTGTCTCCACGCCCTCCTCGAGTAGGAATAGAGGGCCCAGCCGGAGCACCACCCACCAGAGGGATCTGGAAGGGAGGCTGAAAATCACAAAGGGCAAATACATCAGAATACAGTGTATGCAGTGTATCAGTGCAGAATGCAGTGTACAGTGTGAGAATGCCGTGAGCAGCTTATCAGTGCAGAATGCAGTATACAGTGTGTGAATGCCGTAGGCAGTTCATCATTGCAGAGTACAGTGTATAAATGCAGTGTATGCAGTATATCAGATGCTGTGAGATCAGTGTGTCAGGCGTTGTGTCGTGCATCTGATAATGTGAAGCAGTGTGTGAATGGTTTGAGGCCATTGTCAGAAGAACATACCGGAATACTGTAGAGGGCCAAAAGGTCGAAGGTCCACTGCAGCATCCCCATCATGGAGGCGTTCAGCTCCACGGACTGTCGGGTGTACTCGGAGGACGCCTGCAAGAGTATAAGATATATCAGTATTCTGCGAAATATCAAATAAACTGAAATGAAATGCAGATGCAAGAAACAAAATGAAGAAATACATACCGGAGGCAAGTCGGGGATATCGGCTAACTCATGACCAGCCGGGGGAGGAGCAAAGGGGATCTGGTAGGTCGCCCCATCCTGCCCTCTATATGACAGTACAGTGGGCAAAGCGGGCCAGCCAGTCCCCCATCCCCCCCGAGCTCCGCTCCTGCCATGCCCTCGAGCCCTCCTCGATGTGCCCGCTCCAGCCCCAGCTCCTGCTCCAGCTGCCGGCGCCGCTGGCCTCTCCCCCTCATCTCAGCGGCCACTGCTTAAGGGTCGCATAATGTAGGTCCGGACGTACTCTGCGTAGTCGCCCTCGCCTCTGTGATGCTCCTCACCCCAGCCGACGGTGAAGTCCCTCATCTGCTCAAGGGAGAATCCCTCTGTATACCTCATATGCGTGGGAGGCGGACCCAGAACTATCTGCTCCGGTAGACCCAGGGTCTGACGCAAGAAATGCTCGCCCAGGTACCAAGCCCGACAGACCAGGCCCTCCAACAGAATTCGGCAATGGGCAGTCTCCTCCACGCCCTCATAATGATCCCTCACCACAGCCGGTAACGGAGCCCAGGGCTGCCAGGTGATCTGAAAATAATATGCAGTTTATTATCTATCTGTTATTGAAAACATACGGTGCGAAGCAAAGCAAATAATAATAAACTCTAAAGTTGAACATACCTCTGTGGCGGTGATGGTGTCGAAGTATCGGCGGAAGAAAATAAGAGACTCCCGTGGTCTCCGCACGCATCGCACATCGAAGCGATGAGAGAAGGGGACGCCGAGTGGAATCTCCTCATCGGGTACTGGGGCCAGCCTAGGAAAGTAGGCATACACCCACAACTGCAAAACAGATATCAGTATGACTGTCAGATAAGGCAGAATACAAAATAAAGCAGAAATAGCAGAACCGTGTGTTGTGCAGTGTATTATGCAGAGTGTGCAGTGTGTGAAGTGTTCAGTCAGTGTAAAGCAGAGTATATGTGTATCGGGTGTGCAATGTACAGTCAGTGTGGGCAGTGTACAGTAAATGTGCAGTGTGCAGAATACAGAAAGCAGGAAGCAGAAATGTAAAAAGGGAAGAGGACGTACCTCCCAGGCTCGCCAGTAGCCACCGAGAAGCTGTCCGCTGAGGCGGGAAGAAGAGCTCATATAACCGTACAAAGTGGCCAGAGCAGCGCCACCCCAATCATAATGGTGGATCTGCCTGATGTCCACCAGGGCGCTCAACAGGCATAAGGGCACGGTGTTCGCCCGATCGGCGAAGAGAGTCGTCCCGAAGAGGAACATGATGAAGCCCCGCGCATACTGGTCCACCTCCTCCAGGGACATCTATGCCTCCTCTGCCAAATCTGGCTGGATCCGAAAGTGGCTCTCGAACGAGGAATACCTAATGAACCCTGCTCGAGCGAGGGGAGGCTGAGTGCCAAGCAGGTACAGCTGGGTAGCGTCCCACTCGTCCATATCTGTGTCAAAGGGGATCGGATCACCCCCTACACCAATGCCAATAAGCATCGAGAAGTCGTAAGGGGTCATCATCATATCCCCTGCGACGGAGAAGTGGAAGGACTCGGTGGTATCCCACCACCTCTCTGCTAGAGCAGCAAGGAAGGGCCTGCAGGTAGTCAGTCGAGAGAGCCCCCTGCAGAAGATGCCAAAGCCGGCCTCGTCGACGATGACACGAACCGCATCTAGTAGCTCGAGGTACCAGTCCCGAGCAACGGTATTCCCATACCCGCGGATGGTATAGGAATCCCCCTGTAATCAAGAACAACAAATGCAAGGAAATAATCAAAATGCAGTTCTAAGAAGCATACAGTGAACTACAGCGTGTGATATGTCAGCGTGTTTGGGTAGTTCAGTACAGTATAGCATGCGTGCATATTTTCAAACTCAAGCCAATACCAGGCACCAGTGTGTATGCAGTGAAATACAGTGTGCGCCATGTGTTTGGGTGATTCGAAGCCAGTACAGTGTGTGTGCATGTGTCAGTCTCAAACAGATATCAGTTGCACGTATGTTTACAATCAACTACAGTATACAACATATCAGAATTAAGCAGTTAAAGAGCATAACCAGCTACGGCGGTTTTGCATCCTACATTGCAGAAAGTAAAACAGAGAAGGAAAGTTACCTCGAAAGCGCCGAAGGACATGTGGGAGGTAGGCTCACGCAGTAGTAGCTCGCGTGGCACGTGCCTCTCGAAGCTCCGGAACTGGCGTAGTCCGTCGGGGATCATCTCATGAACTGCAGGCCTGTAGGTCTCCGGATCGAACGGCCGGATACGGAGTGGCAAGGGCTCGGCCTCAGGGTCCATCTCGAGCTCTGGTGGAGCCCCACCCTGTGGAAGATTGTCCGCCATCTCGAAGGGGGTGTGAAAATGGCCGGAAGGCGGAAAATCGGGGCGAGAAGGCAAAAAGTCAACAAAAGGTCAAACCCCGAGAGGGTCTGAAAAGGCCGGAAAAGCCGGAGTGCGGAAAAGGCATAGGTATCGAGAAAAACTAGAAGGAAACAAGCCCCGAGTGGCAAAAATCAAGAAAGAAACACCGAAACGAAGTTTCGTTCGGTTGAAAATGTTCGAAACGCGAAGGAGATCGCGAATCAACCCACGAAATGGGAGCTAGAACGCAAGAAAATGAGAGAATCAAGGGAGGAAAATGCCCTAGAGGGGAGGGGGAAGGATTTTCGACCAAAGAGAAATGATGAAAATAGGGTTAGAAACCCTATTTTAAAAGACCCGTGGCCAATTGACAAAAACTGCCCCGATACAGGAATTCTTTGCCGGTCGGCCACACTCTTTGCCGGTCGGCAAAATATTGTGCCGATGGAATTGTATGATGGCCGGTGGACGGCCGGTGATACATTTTGATGGCCAGTGGACATCTGGTGGTCTCCTATAGTGATTTTGGGGCCTCCTGCACCCTTGTTTGAGTTATGTGTGGGGTCCAGGGCCTTTAGTGCTCAAAACAGTGCAAAACAGTGCATTTCCAACACTCAACCGGACTCCGTTGTGACCTCGGGTCATGTCTTCTGTGCGTGGCACTAGAATTCGTGCAAGGTGTATCCTTTTCGTATCCTTTCGGATTTTACAAAACTCAAAAGTTGCCGCATGCGTATCGTATATCAATCGCACTGTCTTGTGCGCTCGCGTCGTCTAAAACGCATCGCGCGGTTTTGCACATCTCATTGCATATTTGTTTAAATTTCATTACTTGCGTAGACCGCATGTTTTGCTTGCGTAGACCGCATGATTGTTCAAATTCATTACTTGCGTAGACCGCATGTTTTGCTTGCGTAGACCACATGTTGGCATTCAATTTCATTACCTGCGTAGACCGCATGTCCTGCTTGCGTAGACCGCATGTTTGTAATCAATTTCATTACTTGCGTAGACCCCATGTTTTGCTTGTGTAGACCGCATATTTGTTCAATTTCATTACTTGCGTAGACCGCATGTTTTGCTTGCGTAGACCGCATGTTTGTTCAAATTTCATTACTTGCATAGACCGCATGTTTTGCTTGCGTAGACCGCATATTTGTTCAAATTCATTACTTACGTAGACCGCATGTTGGCATTCAATTTCATTACCTGCGTAGACCGCATGTTTGTAATCAATTTCATTACTTGCGTAGACCGCATATTTGTTCAATTTCATTACTTGCGTAGACCGCATGTTTTGCTTGTGTAGACCGCATATTTTGCTTGCGTAGACCACATGTTTGTTCAATTTCATTACTTGCGTAGACCGCATGTTTTGCTTGCGTAGACCGCATATTTGTTCAAATTTCATTACTTGCGTAGACCGCATGTTTTACTTGCGTAGACCGCATATTTGTTCAAATTTCATTACTTGCGAAGACCGCATGTTTTGCTTGCGTAGACCGCATATTTGTTCAAATTTCATTACTTGCGTAGACCGCATGCTTGTTCAAATTCATTACTTGCGTAGACCGCATATTTGTTCAATTTCATTACTTGCGTAGACCGCATGTTTGCTTGCGTGGACCGCATATTTTGCTTGCGTAGACCGCATGATTGTTCAATTTCATTACTTGCGTAGACCGCATGTTTTGCTTGCGTAGACCGCATATTTGTTCAATTTCATTACTTGCATAGACCGCATGTTTTGCTTGCGTAGACCGCTTGTTTGTTCAAATTTCATTACTTGCGTAGACCGCATGTTTTGTTTGCGTAGACCGCATGATTGTTCAATTTCATTACTTGCATAGACCGCATGTTCGTTCAATCTCATTACTTGCGTTTGCTTGCGTGGCCCGCATGTTTTGCTTGCGTAGACCGCATGATTGTTCAATTTCATTACTTGCATAGACCGCATGTTTTGCTTGCGTAGACCGCATGTTTTGCTTGCGTAGACCGCATGTTTGTTCAAATTCATTACTTGCGTAGACCGCATGTTTGTTCAATTTCATTACTTGCGTAGATCGCATGTTTTGCTTGCGTATACCGCATGTTTATTCAAATTCATTACTTGCGTAGACCGCATGTTTTGTTTGCGTAGACCGCATGTCCTGCTTGCGTAGACCGCATGTTTGTCCAATTTCATTACTTGCATAGACCGCATGCTTATGATCAATTTCGTTGCCTGCGTAGACCGCATGCTCTACTTACATCATTGTGCCTTCACAGCATTGTTATGCTTCCTACTTGCTTTGCGTTGTCACGCATTTTCAAAAACATTAATATGCATTGTACCTGTTAAGTTTGTTTTCTTTTCAGGCACGATATTGTATATACGGTTCATTTGAGGCTGGTGCAACCAGACGAGCCGCACAGATATATCCATGGTCTAGGAGACCCTAAATCCTCTGAAGGTGCAAGTCCTTCGGTGTTTGTCGTGCCCGAACGACTTTTGATAAGTTGCATTATACATGCATTTCAAGCGACTCGCGTCGTCACATATTCAAGTTCACGTGCATCTCAAAAGCCGCGTGTTGGCGCGCATTCCATGCATTTCATGCATCATTTGCATTCCAAAAACAAAAACAAAACAAAATAAATAGTTGTGTTGTCATGCATCATTGCATGTAGAGTATATTGCATTGTAGCTTTATGGCTCGCGCCTTTCCATTGTTGAGCTTGGTCTGGTATGTGCTCATACTTTTCACGTCGACACATAGTTCAGTGGACCGTACTATGTTAGATGCGGCTTGTACGTGTACATGCTTTACCTAGGCAAGATTTGGTTTGGCCCGAAGGCCATATCCATTGTATCGCATTTCCATTCCATTGCATGTAGTGTATATTGCATTGTAGCTTTATGGCTCGTGCCTTCCCATGTTGAGCTTGGTCTGGTATGTGCCCATACCTTTCACGTCGAAACATAGTTCAGTGGACCGTTCTATGTTAGACGCGGCTTGTATGTATACATGCCTTTCCTAGGCAAGATTTGGTTTGGCCCGCATGCCATATCCACTGCATTGTTATTTGCATGCATTCACTGCATCACCTCTGCCTATGGCTTGCACTTTTCCATGATTGAGCTTGGTCTGGTATGTGCTCATGCTTTTCACGTCGAAACATAGTTCAGTGGACCGTTCTATGTTAGACGCGGCTTGTACGTGTACATGCTTTGCCTAGGCAAGATTTGGTTTGGCCCGCGTGCCATATCTATTGCATTGTAGTCTGCATGCATACATTGCATCACCTCCGCCTATGGCTTGCGCCTTTCCATGTTGAGCTTGGTCTAGTATGTGCCCATACTTCTCGTGTCGAAGCATAGTTCAGTAGACCGTTCTATGTTAGACGTGCCTTGTATGCGTACATGCTTTTCCTAGGCAAGATTTGGTTTGGCCCGCGTGCCTTATCCATTACCATTTCCCCAGCATTTTCATTATACATTACATCGTAGTGTAATTATTGCATCCAGCATTAGGATCATTGTCCTTTCCCCAGCGGGTCGTTTCCCCACTTGTGTCAATCCCCCCAATACTTGTTCTTGCGTCCGCCTACATTACTCATAGTTTAGTAGACCGTTCTATGGTAGACGGACTTGTTACCTCCATCAATCTATTTGACATAGGCGTGGTTTCGAACTGCTCATGATTGGATCATGATTCAATTGCTTTGCATATAGTTTGCATTGTTTCAATTCCATTCCATCTTTATTTGCATTGTTTGTACATTGTTTTGTATATATTGCGTATCATTTTGCATCCATTTTTGCATTGTCATGCATGTTGCTATCAACATCGTACCTGTTGAGTTGTTTTCTTTACAGGCACGATATTGTATGTACAGTTCATTTGAGGCTGGTGCAACCAGGCGAGCCGCACAGGTATTGTATCCTCCGAGTGAGACGTACCGAGAATTGCATAATTCTCTTACATCCTTTCTGCATTGTAGTGTAGTTTGGTGTATGCTAGCTTAAAACTGTTGCATGTGTGCTCCGTTACAGCTTTTCTTCGCATGATCATAAGTTATGCCCGGCTCTATGCATTGTCTTGCATTTTGCCCCTGCCTTCGGGCCCATACCTTGTTTGTCTTGCATGTTTGTCCAAGTCTTCGGCCTTGTCAAAAATGGGTCGTCTCTAGGCTTTGACATTCACTCCCGTCATTGTTATAACTTTCGAGTTCTGTCAAAGAGGGGCAACTATAGACACCCCATTTTTGACCGTCCTCAAGACTTGGACGTCACCGTTTGAAGACCCGGTGATCTTCCATGTTTGTGTTCATTTGGAGTTCCTGGAGGTCTCGGCTACGCGCCTTGCCTCAGGATCTCCGAACTCAACTGTTTAGTGTCTGGTTTTGCACCAAACACTTGTGTTTTGCCTTGGAGGGGCAGGGAATACCTTGTGAGGCATCCCCACACATCACCGGTCATGGCCAGAAGCCATTGGCTGGGGTTTTGTTGCCATCGGCAATGTATATTGCCGATCGGCATTCTTTGTTGCCGGTCGGCACTCCATTTTGACAAAATGGCAATTTTGAGGAACCGACTACTATTCATCTGCTTTTGCAGATATTTTAATACAGCTGTATGGCATTTTGTTCCCCTCCATACACGTGTATGGAGGGATGGACTTCTTGTTAGCTTACCTTGTAAGCTTTACAAGATTGGCTCCTCTATAAGAGGAGCCCTCCCCACTTGGCTCTGGGTTAGACATTTTAGAGAGAAACGTTGTGTGAGAGCTCTGGTTTTAGGTTTAGGGTTCCATACATATTCTATCTCTATACCTCTCTCTCATTTGGCCTTTGTGTGTGTATAAGTGTGTTTGTGTCTTACTATTGCACACAAACACATAGTGTTACACCTTTCCTTGGTTTCTTGAAGGACCAGAGGTTGTTCTTGAGGTTCTTGGGCTGTTTTGAGCACAAAGAAGCTGCTGGAGCTTCATTGGTGAAGACGGTCTTCAAGGGTAAGAAGTTGTCCCTTTATTCCCCATTTTTGCATACTATTTTTGCCTATCTTAGAACTGTTTTTGAGCTTAGTGTATAATACAAAAAAGTTCTGTTTTTAGGCCCTCTAAATAGTTTGTTTAGAGAGTTTTGTGGTTTGGAGATGTTTGGCGCCTCTTAGGCCTTGAGAGGCCCCGTTTTGTGCTATTTTGTGTAAGCTCCAAGACTTCGGTGTTTGGGCCTGCTCACCACTGAAATCTTGAGGGATTTCAGTGGTAAGGATGATGCCTTGAAGTCCCAAGAATGAGAGGGTCACCCCTTCTCCTTGTTGTCCTTGAAATGGACCATTTTTGGCCTCTTGAGGGAGCACCTAGCTAAGCTTCTTGTTGACCATGCCTTGGCTGTTTTTTGTGATTATTATGTCATAATATGCCTCTGTTTTTTGTTGGTTTTGGTACACCATGCATGCTTAGCATACCTACCTTGTAATGCCATGTTTAGGCCTTAATATGCCTTAGGTTGTAAGCCATTGTTCTAGAATGTTTTAAGCTTAGCCTTGTGAAACTTTTGTGCTTATTTTGCCATGTTTAAGGTCTGTCCTAGGTTGTTTGGGTCGACCTTGACATGCTTTGTATAGCCCCTTTGCATTTTTGGTTTGTTGGCCTTAAGTGTGCGAGTGTGTAGCATGCATTACTTGCTTTGTTTTAATGATTTGGCACCGTTTATAGCATCGTTTCAGTCCCCTTAGCATGCTTGTATGCTTGCCATGAATGTCCCTTTGATGCTTTATGAGCTTGTGTTATATGCTCCATGTTTTGGTCAATGTGCATGCCTTTGAATTTGAGCCACTTAGATGCCATCTAGGTGCCTCTTGGGTGTTGTCTAGGCCTGCCTTAGACCTATTTTAAGTCCTCTTAGCCTTGTGAGGCTTGGTTGACGTAGTCATGGTTTAAGTCCCCTTGACTTGCTTCAAGTACTTGGGCCATTTGCATGCTAACGTTTAGCCTATCTTGTTTGCTTGGTTTGACACCATGTTCTTGCATGATTTTCAATGCTTACATTGCATATCGTTAGTCCGTGCTTAGCCTTTTTTAAGTGTGCTTGAGATTTGTCCCTTTATGCCTAAGTGTTGGTCCTTGTATACATGCATGCTTGTATACCATTAGTCTTACATTTTGGGCACTTTGGCCACTGTTTTGGGGCTTAGTGAGGGTTGCTTAAACCATGCTTAGGTCCACCCTCTACTTGTTTGCATGTTGGCCTCGCATATTTGCCTGCATAATTGCATGAATGCATTGCATTGCCATGTTGCATCCTTAGCTCACATGCCTAGGATTATATTCCATTTGCATGCATGCTTGGCCTCTTGAAGTGCTTGTGATAGAGGTTGAGTCCCTTTGGTTTGATGATTTGCATTGCACTTAACATCAAAATGTGCACACTTGGTCCCTTGGGCCATCACGCATGGAAATGTGCAATTGATGGTTCGAGAACCAAGGACTGTGTCCCTTTGAGTTACCAACATGATAAGGGACATGATTGGTGCATACATTGTTTGAGTTGCATTGCCATACTCTGCCTTGTCCTCTGCTGCTGTCGATTGCAGGTTCTGCAGGCATTCTCTGCCGACCGGCAATGTTCAGTGCCGACCGGCAATCTCTCCTAGGCCGATATCTTAACCAACAGCCGGTGACCATATACCACTACCGGTGGATATTTTAGTCAGTCGGTGGTGTCTCCCAGTGTCCAGGGAAGCAATTCTGAGACTTTGACAGTCTTCAGAGGAGTATAGCAGGGAAAATAGAGGCAGCTCATGTATGGCAGTGTACTTCCGAGCAGAACCGAGCATGCATCGCATTGGGCTCTTTTCCCGAGGCGGCTTATCTGTTTTTATTTCCTAGCTTAGTTAATTTGTTAGCTAATTAGGTAATTTGTAATAATTAATTAGCTAGGATAGTTAATTCATTATTCGAACTGTATTATTCTTTCGATCCCTCCGAGCGAGGGTAAACTTGTAATAAGTGTGGGTGAGTGTGTGCATGTCTTCCAACCCCAACTTCTTTCTCCCTTTTATTTACCTTCTTATGATGGTAGACTAGGGCATATTTAAATTAGCATACCTTATGCTATGTATGCGTGCATCCATACATTTGCCTCGCAGGCATCGGGCTCGGTACATCGCGCTAACTGCATTTGTACTTTAATTCCAAATTGAATACGTGTATCAATTGATTGCATTTCACATGCCATGCTTAGGTTAGCCGAGCCCAGACTAATTGCATCCTGTATGAGTTGCATTGGACATTTAAACATGGACTTGGATCATGCATTGTTTACTAATGAGTTTATTGTTTTGGCATGGAGTACGATGTAAGTATTTTCATGTTTTATCATATTGCATGCGTGTGAATGCTATCATAACAACATGTTTACCATGTGGCTAGATGTTTATGTGATAAACTGTTTGAATGCTTGTGGGTGAAGGTTGGATTGTCTGAGTTGGAAACACTCGTTGAAATCCGTGTCTTAGCCTACTTGCGGATAGCAAATTCCGAAACATTTTTCCAAAACCAACGGATATGCAATGCTTATTTCCCAAATTAGGCAATCTAGTCTATACTTGTTTGTTGTGCGCATAACATAGTAATTCTAGGCTAATAAATGGAATAAGAACACATAAACGTTTTCAAAAACGGATATCATGGTTAGTAGAGGCCAATCTTCGGATCGGGCGAAAGGGGGTGCTCATAGCTGACCTTCCCCAATCGTACCCTAGCTCCCGAGCGGAGGTAACTCTGGGGATGACGGACATGTGGCCTTTGGCACCGAGTCAAGGTTTCCTAAATTCCCCTAAAAATAAAATATTTTGGTGGCGACTCTGTATTTGGCAAAGCAGTCCATGTTTGGCACTTCTTTTCTAAAAATCTGTTTTCTCAAAACGATTTGCCGGATTTGGACTCTTTGGTTCAGATTGAGAACCGTGTCAACAAATCGAGTCCGAACTGTAGTAGCAGGGCTCCCACGCGGGCGCGTCTACACCACCGCTCAGAGGCCGCATAATGTAGGTCTGGACGTACTCTCTGTAGTCGCTCTCGCCCCTGAAGTCCTCCGCGTCCCAGCCAATCGTGTAATCGGCCATCTGCTAGGCAGTGAACCTCTCGGTGTCCCTTATGTGGGTAGGAGGCAGATCCCGAACTATCTACTCTGGCCAGCCCAGGGTCTGGCGTAGGAAGCGCTCACCCAAGTACCAAGCCCAACAGACCGGGCCCTCCAGCAAAATTCGGAAACGTGCAGTCTCCTCTGCGCCGGCAAACCGATCCCGAGTCACGACTGGCAGTGGAGCCCAAGGCTGCCAGGTGATCTGAAAATGAAATACAGATTGTTATCTACTATTATTGACAATACAGTGTAAAGCGAAGCTTAAATGAACCGCAAGTAAAGCATACCTCTGCGGGGGTAATAGTGTCGAAGTAGCGGCGAAAAAAGATGAATGTCTCCTGGGGCCTCCGCACGCACCTCACGTCAAAGCGACGCGAAAATGGGACGACAAGAGGGGACTCTATGTCTGGCACTGGGGCGAGTCTCGGGAAGTAGGCATAGACCCACAACTGCAGAGCCAATAGCAGAAGGCTTATCAGATAAAGCAGAACACAAAATAAAGCAGAAATTGCAGGACCATGTATTGTGCAGTGTATTGAGCAGAGTGTACACTGTGTGCAGTGTACAATTAGTGTAAAGCAGAGTATATATCTACCGTGTGTGCAGTATACAGTCAGTGTAAAGCAGAGTATATGTGTACAATGTGTGTAGTGTACAGTCAGCATAAAGCAGAGTATGTGTGTGCCGTGTGTGCAGTATACAAGCAATGTGAAGCAGACCACAGTGTGTGCAGTGTACAGAGTACAGAAAATGTAAAGTAGAAATAAAAAGCAGAGGAGAAAACGTACCTTCCAAGCTCGCCAATAGCCCCCTAGCAGCTGTCCGCTGCAACGGGAGGTTGAGCTCATATACCCGTACAGAGTGGCCAAGGCAGCGCCACCCCAATCATAGCGCAAGATACGGGTGACGTCCACGAGAGCGCTAAGCAGGCAGAGGGGCACAGTGTTCGCCCGGTCGGTGAAAATGGTCGTCCCCAGCAGGAACATGAGAAAGCCGCGCGTGTATCGCTCCACCACCTCCTGAGTCATCGGAGCCTCCTCGACTAAGTCCGGCTGGACTCTAAGCTGGACCACGAACCATGAATATCGAACGAAGCCGGGACGTGCGAGGGGCAGCACCTTACCAAGAAGGTAGATCTGAGTAGCCTCCCACTCGTCCATGTCGGTGTCGAAGGGGATCGGATCACCCCTTACGCCGATGCCGGTGAGCATCGAGAAATCATAGGGAGTCATCGTCATGTCTCCCGCGACGGAGAAGTGGAAAGAGTCGATGGTGTCCCACCACCTCTCCACCAGAGCGGCAAGAAGAGGCCTGCTCGCCGTAAGGCGCGAGAGTCCCCTACAGAATGCGCCAAATCTGGCCTGGTCAACAATGCGACGGACTGCGTCCGGTAACTCCATGTACCAATCCCGGGCGGCAACATTCCCATACCCGCGGACAGTATGAGAATCTCCCTGTTCAAAAGCAAAATAGTTGCGAAGAATATAAAATGTACAGTTTTGAAGAAGAATTCAGAATTGGTGACAATATAACGTGTGTGCACGTTTTTAGGTTCAAACAAACATCGCGTGCCGGTGTGCTAGCAGGGAACTACAACATGTGACGTGTCAGTGTGTTTAAATGGTTCAATACAGGTATAGCATGTGTGCACGTTTTCAGATTCAAATAGGTGCCGCGTGCCGGTGTGCTAGCAGGGAACTACAGCATGTGATGTGCCAGTGTGTTTGAGTGGTTCAGGGCAAAGGTAGTGTGTGTGCACGTGTTCAGATTCAAACCGAAATCAATTGCAGGTGTGTTCACAGTTAACTACAGTATACAGTGCATCAGTGTATCTGAGCTAAGCAGTTAAAGAGCAGAATCAACTATGGCATTAAGTGTTCTACATTGCGAAAAATGAAACGGGGGAGAATATACCATGGAAGCGCCGTATGAAAAGTGTGTCTCGGGCTCACGCAGAAGCAGCTCTGGTGGCACACCTCTCGCAAAATCTCGGAACTGACGATGTCCGTCGGGAGAAAGCACTTGAATCGCCGGCCGGTAGGTCACCGGGTCGAACGGGCGGACGCTCAAGGGGAGGAGCTCGGCCCCGGGGTCCATCTCATGATCGAGGGAGTCCCGACCTATGGAATATCGTCGGCCATATCAAAAGTGATGAGGAAACTGGTCGAAAAAGGAAAACAAAGCTAGAATGCGAAGGGTCAACGAAAAGTCAACCCCAGGAAGGTGGAAAATGGCCGGAAAAACAAGAACGTGGAAAATGTGGGAAAATCAAGGAAAACTCGAGGGGAACAAACCCCAAAAAGAGGAAATAGCAATGGAAGCACCGAAATGAAGTTTCAATCGGGTGAAAGTGTTCGAAACGCGATAAACTTCGCAAATCAAACGATGGAACAAGCATAGAATGCGAGAAAACGGACAAAGAAGGGGGGGAAAAATCTTCTAGAGAGAGAGGGAATGTAATTTCGGCTAGGGGGGAATGAAAGAAATAGGGTGTGAAACCCTATTTTAAAAGACCCAAGGGGAAAAGTCAAAACTACCCCGAATCAGGCATTTTTAGCCGGTCGGCTATATTTTTGGCCGGCCGGCCACAGTTTTGGCCGGTGATGTGTTTTTGCGGCCGGTGGACAGCCGGTGACTTCCCCTTTTGGCCGGTGAGCCTCCTACAGCCTTGTTTGGGTCAAATTAGTGGTTTTGGACCTTCATTGCTCAAGTCAATGCAAGAACAGTGCATTTCCGAAGCTCAACCAGCCTCTGTTTCAACCTCAGACCGTGTCTTTTGTGCATGGCGCTCGAATTTGTGCAAGGTGTATCCTTTTGGTATCCATTTTTATCTCTTACAAGGTTCGAAAGTTGCCCCACGTGGGTTACATTACAACGCTCTATCGTGAACGCACGCTGATTTTACGTCATTTCTGTCACGTCATTGCACACACATCTCGCATTGTCATGCACATGCATAATCATGCATTCAAAATAACAAAATTCATGCATTCGTCGGTCTGGCGAGACCTTAAATATGCTCGGTCTACGAGACCTTAAATCCTCTAAAGGTGCAAGTCCTGCGGTGTTTGTCGTGCCTGAACGACTTTTGATAAGTTGCATTGTACGTGCATTTCAAACGACGCGCGTGGTTGCGCATTCGGGTTCACATGCATTGTCTTGCATATCAAAAGGCATGCGTTGTCACTCACTTACATCAACATGTATTGTCATGCATCTCAAAAGCCGCGCATTGTCACGCATGTCATAATCATGCATTCAAAATAACAAAATTCATGTATTTGCCCGGTCTGGCGAGACCTTAAACCCGCTCGATTGCATTGTCATGCATTTCAAACGACGCGCGTGGTTGTGAATTTGGGTTCACATGCATTGTCATGCATATCAAAAGACATGCGTGGTCGCGCACTTACATCAACATGCATTGTCATGCATCTCAAAAGTCGTGCGTTGTCGCGCATTACAAAATCATGCATTATCATGCATTTTCAAAAGAAAAACAAAAAAAAAGAGCAACATGCATCGCTACGGTCTGGCGAGACCTTAAATACGCTCGGTCTAGGAGACCTTAAATCCTCTGAAGGTGCAAGTCCTTCGGTGTTTGTCGTGCCCGAACGACTTTTGGCAAGTTCACATGCATTATCATGCATTTCAAAGCGATGCGCATCGTCGCGCATTCGAGTTCATAAGCATTTCGAGCGACATGCGTGGTCGCACATTCATGATCATTTGCATTGTCATGCATATCACGCGTTTACATCAGCATGCATCAACATGCACCATTTGCATTTCAAACAAAACAAAAAAAAAAACATGCATATGTCATGCATCATTGTAAATAATGCATATGTCATGCATCATTGTAAATAGTGCATATGTCATGCATTCATTGAAAATAGTGCATATGTCATGCATACCACTGTAAATAATGCATATGTCATGCATCTTACTGTAAATATTGCATTTACACCCATCCATTGCATATTTGTATATGTTGCATTGTAGCTTGCATGCATTCACTGCATCACCCCCATCTATGGCTTGCGCCTTTCCATGTTGAGCTTGGTCTAGTATGTGCCCACACTTTTCACAGCGAAACACAATTCTGCATGTGTACGCGCCTATTCCACGCTAGTATGTTGGTTTGAGGGTTGCGGCACCGTTTCTGTGTTAGATGCGGTTTGTTTGTGTACATGCCTTTCCTATGCATGATTTGGTTTGGCCTGCGCACCTTATCCATTGTAAATATCATATACATTCCATTGCATATTGTACATATCGCATTGTAGTTTGCATGCATTCATTGCATCACCTCCATCTATGGCTTGCGCCTTTCCATGTTGAGCTTGGTCTGGTATGTGCCCATACTTTTCATGTTGAAACACGGTTATGAGACTTGGTGTACGCCGCCTATTCCACACTGGTATGTTGGTTTGAGGGTGACGGCGCCATTTTCCGTGTTGAATATGGTTTGTTTGTGTCCATGCCTTTCCTAGGCAAGATATGTTTTGGCTGCATGCCATATCCATTGTATATATTACATTGGAGGGTAATTTTTGCATCCAGCATTAGGATCATTGTTCTTTCGTTAGCGGGTTGTTTCCCCACTTATGTCATTCCACCCAATTACTTGTTCTTGTGTCCGTCTACATCACTCATAGTTCTGCATGTGTACGTGCCTATTCCACATTGGTATGTTGGTTTGAGGGTTGCGGCACCTTTTCTATGGTAGACGGACTTGTTACTTCCATCAATCTATTTGACATTTGTGTGGTTTTGAACCGCTCGTGATTTGATTATGATTCAATTGCATTGCATTTTCATCTGCATTATTATACATAGTTTTGTATATATCGCATATCATTTTGCATATTGCTAATGATATCCGTACCTGTTAAGTTTTTTTTCTCTTTCAGGCACGATATTGTATGTACGGTTCATTTGAAGCTGGTGCAACCAGACGAACCGCGCAGGTATTGTATTCTCCGAGTGAGACGTATTGAGAATTACATAATTCTCTTACATCCTTTCTGCATTGTAGTGTAGTTTAGTGTATGCTAGCTTAAAACTGTCGCATGTTATGCTTCGTTACAACTTTCTTTGCATGATCATAAGTTATGCTCGGCTCCTTACATTGTCAGTTGCATTTTGCCCCTGCCTTCGGGCACATATCTTTATTAGCCCGTATGCTTGTCTAAGTCTTTGGCCTTGTCAAAAATGGGTCGTCCGTAGGATTTGACATTCACTCCCATCATTCTTATGACTTTCGAGTTCTATCAAAGAGGGGCAATTGTAGACACCCCATTTTTGACCGTCCTCAAGACTTGGATGTCACCGCTTAAACACTCGGTGATCATCCGTGTTTGTGTTCGTCTTGAGTTCCCGGAGGCCTCGGCTACGCGCCTTGCCTCCGGATCTCTTGACTTGACCGTTTGGTGTCTGGTTTTGCACCAAACACTTGTGCTTTTGCTTTGGAGGGCAGGGAATGGCTTTTGGGACATCCCCACATTCCACCGGCCATGGCTTGAGGCCACCAGCTGTGTTTTGTTGCCATCGGCCAAATGTGATGGCCGGCCGGCCAATTTGACTGCCAGTCGGCCACTTTGATGGTCGGCCGGCCAAGTGTGGTTTTCAACAGATATCTCTGTAGACAGCTGGCAGCTGTCATTCTAGGCCATACCCCAGCCCATGCCTGGATGTGAGTGTTCTGAGGAGCTGCAGATTGATACATATCTATATCAATCAAGCTCTCACACATAGAAAAAAAAGAGGAACAAGAGGGAAAAGAGATATACAACTTGGAGCAAAAAAAAATCTCTCTCTCTCTCTACATTTTCTGCCTCTCTCTCTAAGGTTTAGGGCTTGTTTGTGCTCAAAAGTGCATTTCTTTGCACTTTTGCATACAAACACCTAGTTCTCTACTCCCTTTATTGAGCTAAGGTCCTTGGAGGTGATTTTTGGGGTGATTTGAGGCCTTTTCTTGGTCCAAAAGTTGCTGATTTGCTGTTGTGCTTCAAGGGTGAGCTTTTACCTCTTTTAAGCCTTGTTTTCATAGCTTGTTTTTCCATATTTGCAACTGTTTTTGAGCTTAACATATAACATAGAAAAGTCTTTTTTTTGAGTGCTCTAAATAGTTTGTTAAGGGTGTTTTAAGCTTTGGGGTTGTTTGACCCCTCTTAAGGCTTGTTTGGCCTTTGTTTTGTGCCATTTCGGTTGAGCTCCGGGACCATGGTGTGTGGGCCTCCACACTACTGAAATCTTGAGGGATTTTATAGGTGAGGATGGTGCCTTGAGGTCCTAAGAAGGAGAGGGCCACCCCCTCTCGTTGTTGTCCTTGAAAAGGGCCATTTTTAGCCTCTTGATGGAGCATATAGTTTGAGTGTGTATTGACCATGCCTTGACTGATTTTCATGCTTATTATGTCATAATATAGCATTGTTGTATGTTGGTTTTGGTACACCATGCTTGCTTAGCATACATGCCCTATAATGCCTTGTTTTAGCCTTAACATGTCCTATGCTTTGAGCCCTTATTCAAGCATGCTTAGGCCTAGCTTTATGAAGCTTTTATGTTTGTCTTGCCATGCTTAAGGTCTGTCCTTGGCTGTTTTGGTCGACCAAGACATGCATTGCATAGTCCCTTTGCATCTTGGATTGTTAGCCCCAAGTGTGTGAGTGTGTAGTGTGCGTTACTTGCATCATTTTCAGTGGTTTGGAACCACTTACCATGCTATTTCAATTCTCATAACATGCTTGCATGCATGCCTTTGATGCCTCTTTGATGCCTTAAAAGCTTGTGTTGTATGCTCCATGTTTAGCCTCTTTTGCATGCTTCCATGTTTAAGCCACTTAGATGCCATCTAGGGGTTCCCTTTGCATGGTCTAGGCCTACCTTGAACCTGTTTTAAGCCCTCTTGGCCTTGTGAGGCTTGGTTGGCTTAGCCATGGTTTAAGTCTCCTTGACTAGCCTCAAGTACTTGGACCAATTGTACGCTATGTTTGTCTTGGTTAAGTTGGTTTGGCACCATCATTAGCATGGTTTTCAGAGCTTACATTGCATGCCCTTAGCCCATGTTTAGTCTCTTCCAAGCGTGCTTGAGAGTTGCCTTTTGATGTTTAAATGTTGGCCCATTAACATGTGCATGTGTGTGTGTGTGTTGGTCCTCATGTTTGAGCACTTCGGCCACTGATTTTGGCATGCTTGCGAGCCATCCTAAATTAGTTTAAGTCCATCCCCTTTGCTTGATTGTGTGCTCACCCTGTATGTTTGCTTGCATACTTGCATATTCGCATTGCATTGCCATGTTGTATGCTAGTTCACATGCTTAGGATTGCATTGCATGAGTATGCATGCTTGACCTCTTGAAGTGAGTATGATAGAGGTTGAGTTCAATTTGTTTGATTATGTGCATTGCATTCCATATCAAGATGCACACTTGATTCTTTGGGCCATCATGCATGGAAATGCACGATTGGTGGTCCGAGAATCGAAGACCATGTCTCTTTGAGTCAGACACATGATAAGGGGTGTGATTGGTGCATACATTGCTTGAAATACATTGCCATGCCAAGTTCTATCCTCTGCTGCTGTCGGCTGTAGGTTTCAGCAGGGAGAATTGGACGGCCGGCAGTGTTGGGTGCCGACCGGCAAAACATGTTTGGCCGAGAGCATAATATGTGGCCGGTGACCATTCTCCACGGCCGGTGACCAATTCCCTCAACCGGTGGTGCTCCACAGCACTCAGAGAAGCAACCCTGGGACTTCTGCAGTCTTCAGAGAAGCAGAACAGTCAAAGCAGAGGCAGTTTGTGCATGGCAGTGACATCCGAGCGTAATCGAGCACGCATCGCATTGGATCCTCTTCCCGAGGCTGTTATTGCTTAAATTAGATTAGTTAGTTTGTTGATTAACTAATTGGTCTGTAATATTTAATTAGCTTGTAGGTTAATTAACTTGTATTATTCTTTCGGTTCCTCCGAGCGAGGGCAAATTTGTAATAAGTGTGGGTGCGTGTGTGCATGTCTTCCAACCCCCACTTCTTTCTCCCTTTTACTTACCTGCTTTGATGGTTAGTATTAGGACTTGTTTACTTTAGCATACCTTATGCTATGCATGCGTGCATCATTCATTAGTCTTGTATGCACCTGGCTCGGCGTATCATACTAACTGCATAAGTATTTCAAATCTAACTTGAATACGTGCTACTTGTGCATTTTAACATGTCATTTATAGACTAGCCGAGCCTACTCTAGTGACATTGCGTATGCGTTGCATTAGGCATTTAAACATGGACTTGGATCATGAATGATTGCTGACATGTTCTTGTTTTGGCACGGAGTACTAGGTGAGCTCTTTATGCTTTAGCATACCGCATGCGTGTGAGTGTTGCCATAATAGCATGATTACCATGAGGCTCGCTGCTTATGTGATATAATTGCTTGAATGCCTGTGGATGAAGGTTGGATTGTTTGAGTTGGGATAACTCGTTGGAATCCGTATTTTAGCCTACTTGTGAGTAGCAAATGCCAAAGCGTTTTCCAATCAAACGGATATGCAATGTTTTGTTCCAAATTAGGCGATCTAGTCTATACTTGTTTGCTGTACGCATAACATAGTAATTCTAAGCTAATAATTGGAATAAGAACACATAACGTTTTCAAAAACGGATATCACGATTAATAGAGGCCGATCTTCGGATTGGGCGAGAGGGGGTGCTCATAGCTGACCTTCCCCAATCGTACCCAAGTTCCTGAGCCGAGGCAACTCTGGTGATGACGAACACGTGGCCTTAGGCAAACGAGTCAGGGTTTCCTAAATTCCACCATTAAAAAATATTTAGGTGGCGACTCTGTATTTGTTAAAGCAGTCCATGTTTGGCACTTCTTTCTAAAAATCTGTTTTCCAAAATGATATGTCGGATTTGGACTCTTTGGTTCAGATTAAAAACCGTGACGATTTGAGAGTATGAACTGTAGTGAGCCCAAAACGAACAGAACGGGACTTATCCTCCCGAGACGTTCGGGGACGTCTACAAGAACCAATCTGGATCAAGTCAGGATCCTTCTCAGTACTCACGTTAACAAACATGATCTCATTCATCAAGGGCTTAGCATGCCTCTCTTTCTCTCAAGTTGATCAAATTTTGCAAATCCTGAGGAATTTCATTCTCTTCGTTTTCATCACAGTGTTCATGAAATTTTTGAAAACTTAGGTTAATGCAGTGACTTAAAGGCAAAGGAGGACTATGTGAAAAGCACTGTCGTTTCATTCAAATCTTCTGGCACAACTGATTCAACTGATTCAAGGCAGAAAAAAACACAAAACACGAAAACCACTGTTGTTTCATTCAGATCTTCTGGTGTAACTGGCTCCCTGGTAGAAACAGACTCAAAAGAGTGTAAAAGACAAATACCAAAACAAGCAAGTGATGTTTGAGGTAACACCCTGTAGACACCCCATTTTTGACCGTCCTCAAGACTTGGACATCAATGTTTGAACACTAGGTGATCATCCATGTTCGTGTTCGTCTTGAGCTCTCAGAGGTTTCGGTCGCGCGCCTTGCCTCAAGATCTCTCGACTTGTTTGTTTTGTGCTTGGTTGTATACCAAATACTCGTGTTTTTGCTTCTGAGGACAGGGAATGGCTTGTTGGCCATCCCCACACCACACCAGCCTTGACTTGAGGCCACCGGCATAGTTTTCGTGCTACCGGCCAAATATTTTGGTCGGTCGGCAGTGTTTCTGGTCGACCGGCCATTTTTGTTGGTCAATTGGCCATATTTAACAGCCAACCCCTTTTCATCTGCTTTATAGAGATATTTAGTGCCGGCTGGCACAGCTAGCATGCACAATTCACCCTCTTCATACACGTGCATGGAGGGATTCGCCTCTTGGGTTAGCTTCTCTTACAAGCTTTAGAATTGAACCTCTATAAAGAGGGAGCCCCTCCTCCCTCCTCCAGGTTCAGAGAATTAGGGTTAGAAGTTTTATATCTATCTATCTCTATATCTCCATCCCTTTCCATTTGTGTGTGGAATAGTGTTCAAAAGGTGCTTTTATTCTTAGTTTTGCACTAAAACATCAAGTGTTACACTATACTTCAGTTACTAAGGTGTTGAGGTACTAGTTTCAGAGTTTTTAAGTTGGTTTTGATCAGAGACAGGGGCTGGAGTTGGTGTTCTGGAAGTGTTCTTCAAGGGTGAGCACTATTTGCTTTATATTGTCCATTTTTGTACAAGATTTTAACCTATCTTGCATCTATTTTTAAGCTTAAGTTATAATTGATAAAATTTCTATTTTTAAGTGCTTAAAATAGTTGTTTAACATCACTTTGGTGTTTGGGGTTGTTTACCCCCTCTTAGGCCTTGTTTGGCCTCATTTTTGTGTTTTTTTTGTGAGCTCGGGGACCACCTTGTATTGACCTTCTCACCACTAAAATCCAAAGGGATTTCAGTGGTGGGGATGGTGTTTTGAGGTCCTAAGAAGGAGAGGGCCATCTCCTCTCCTTAATGTCTTCAATACTTGTCATATTTGCCTCATGTGTGAGCACCTTGTTTAAGTTCATGTTGGCCATGTCTTAGTTGATATTTGGTGTTATTTTGCCATTATTTACCTCTGTTTTAAGTTGGTCTAGACATGCCATGTATGCTCCTTACACTTGTCTTGTAATCCCATGTTTTGGCCTTAACATGCATCATGTTGTAACATGTGTTTTTGGCATGATTTTGGGTGAACTTTGTGAAGCTTCTATCCTTGTTTTAACATGCTTGAGCTCTGATTTTGGTTGTTTTGATTGTCCATGACTTGCTTTGTATAGCTACCATGCAATCTAGCTTGTAGGCTTTGAGTTTTGAACCCCCTAGCATTCATTACATGTCTTATTTCAGTGATTTGGAGTCACTTACCATGTCATTTCAGTCCATGTGGCATGCTTGTTTACTTACATTTGATGTTCCTTTAATGCCTTAAAGAGTTGTTATTTTATGCTTCATGTTTGGACCATTATGTATGCCATCATGCTTAGACCATTTAGATGCCATCTAAGTGGGTTTTCGGGCTCATTTTAACATGTCATATCTCTGATTTTTGTTGCTTGAGTCATGCCATGTTTGGTTGTATTAGGTGTAGTGTAACACCTCTTCGGTGGCCTTGCATGCCTCATGATTTTGCCCCTTTAATCTAGCTTGTATTGGCTAGTTTCGTGCTCTCTTTTGGTCTTGATTAGACCTTCCTTGGGATTGTTTTAGGTCCCCATGGCCCTTTGAGGTTTGCTTCATGTAGTCTTGGTTCGAGTCCCATGGCTAGTTTCCAAATTTTTGGCTTGGTTACATGCTTTGCTTGATTTTTTTAGTTGGTTTGGCACCATTTCTAACATGATTTCAGAGCTTACAATGTATGCCATTTGTCCATGTTCATCCTCTTTTAAGTGTGCTTAAAAGTTTCCCCTTTGATGCTTAGGTGTTAAGCCCATTACCATGCATGTTTGCATGTGTATTTCATGCCTTTGTTGCATCATTTTGGCCACTGTTTTGGACCTATTGGAGAGCTGTCCATCTTGGTGTAAGCCCATCATTTGCATGTTATTGCATGCTTGCCTTGTATGTTGTTGCATACTTGGCCCATTGCATATTGTTGTATGCTTAAGTTGCATTTTCCATGCTTGTTAGCTTGCATTTTGTCATGACTTTAATATGTTGTTAGATGCTTGCATGTTTGCGTTTTTGTTCTCATGTTCAGGTTGCATTAGTTTGCTTGCATGTCTAGGTTGCATAGCATTGTGCATGTTTGCATCCCTTGCCTCTTGATCAATTATGATAGTGGTTGGGATCATTGTATGTTTGTGTGCATTTCATTGGACATCAAATTGCACACTTGGCACCTTGGGCCATCATGCATCGAAATGCGTGATTGATGGCCCGAGGGTCGAGAACCATGCCCCTCTAAGTCTCAAACATGCTTTGGAGGGTGGTAGTGCATAAATTGCTTTGAAAATGCATCGCCATGTTCTGTCTGTCCTCTGCTGCAGCAAACCAGTGTTCTGCAGGAGAAGATAGCCGGTCGACAACTTTCATTGCCGGCCGACTACCAAAATAGTGCCGGTGATCCCATTTTTGTCGATGACCATAATTCCGTGGCCGATATTGTTTTCTCTTGGTCGGTGACATTCCACTGTGCTGAGGGAGTGATTTTGAAGCTTTCTCGGGACTTGTGAAGTTTTCAGAAGTACAGATAAGTGTAAACAGAGGCAACATAAGCATGGCAGTGGATTTCTGAGCGAAGCCAAGCGTGCATGCATTCGTCCCTCTTCCCGAGACTATTTTACTACTTTCAGTAATTTAATTAATTTGTATAATTAATTAAGGGTCTATAATATTTAATTAGCTTGTTAGTTAATTCATTTGTATTATTCATTCGGACCCTCAGAGAGAGGGCAATTTTGTAATAAGCGTGCCTGTGTGTGATGCATGTCTTCCAACCACCATTTCTTTCTCCCTTTTACTTAACCGCTTACAATGGTTAGCTCTAGGGCACGTTTCAATTAGCATCCTTATGCTATGCATGTTTGCATCATTCATCTGTATTGCATGCACCAGGCTCGACGCATCATACTAACTGCATTGAATTTCGATTCCAAATTGAATACATGTATTGAGTTGTTGCATTCCATATGCCATTATTAGATTAGTCGAGCCTATTCTAGTTGCATTTTTTCCTGTAATGCATTAGCCATCTTAACATAAACTAGGATCATGCATGATTTCTAACTAGTTTCTTGTTTTGGCTTGGAGTACACTGTGAGCGTTTATGCTTTAGTATCTTGCATATATGTGAGTGTTAACATGAAAGCATGCTTGCCATGAGGCTAATTGCTTATGTGATATAACTGCCTGAATGCTTGTGGGTGAAGGTTGGGTTGCTTGAATTAGAATAATTCGTCGAAACCCGTGTTTTAGCCTACTTGCGAGTAGCAAACTTCAAACCAGTTTAAAAAACAAACGGATATGCGATGCTTTATTCCAACTTGGGCAATCTAGTCTATACTTGTATGTTGTGCGTATCACATAGTAATTTTAGGCTAATAACTGGAATAAGAATGCACAATGTTTTCAAAACTCGATATCATACTTAGCATAGGCCGATCTTCAGATCGGGCGAGCGGGGGTGCTCATAGCTGACCTTCCCCAATCGTACCCAAGTTCCCGAGCCGAGGCAACTTTGGTGATGAGGGACACGTGGCCTTAGGCACGAGTCAAGGTTTCCTAAATTCCCCCAAAAATAAAATATTTAGGTGGCGACTCTGTATCTGGCAAAGCACTCCATGTTTGGCACTTCTTTCTAAAAATCTATTTTCCAAAACGATTGGCTAGACTTGCACTCTTTGATAATTCATCGGTCTTGCATTGCACTCCGCGAGATTAGATACAGGACCGTGACATTGAGTCCGAACTGTAGTGAGCCCTAAATGAACAAAATGGGATTCCCTACTGGGGCATTCAGGGACGTCTACAGTTTCTGGCGACTCCGCTAGGGAGTTAGAGAACTTGACTCGAACTCATGATATCTTGTTTTGATTACACTTATGTGTTTCTTTGCATTGCATGTGCATTGGTGTGCCTACGACACCGTGTTTGCCATCTACTATTCCTGAACGGTTTGCCGGAGGCTCGCTTTGAGAAGCATGCCATAAAACTGACCGGTTACGGGCTCTGCCACGATGGGAACACAAACCCTGGTTTATACCGGGCACCCTTTTTGACCATTCGACCTAGTGCATATTCGCAATCCATAGTGACCATCCCAAACTAGGACAGGTTGCTTACCCGATTGTAGGTTGTTTGAAACCACTGTATGCGTAGTGAAAACCATAGCTCCTAACAATAGGACAAGGAAACCCTACCCCAACATAGGGGTGTTTTTTGCTCTCACTTGTTTGTTATGTGCTTTAGAGTTGACCTCTACAGGTAATGCACATATCAGTTTGCAAGTCAGGGTATCAAGCCTGCGGGCATCAGTGTTTTGAGAATCAGTTATATCTGCGGGTATCAGATTCAGAATTGGGAGGGTAATTTTGGGGAACAATGATCAGTGGTCGAGTGCAGTTATTCAGCTGTACTTATGTCTGTTCTAGTAAAATTGGGCTGAGATGTTGCCTACTTTCTCTTTCAGTTCAGAGATTCAGTTTGGAGCAGCTGATGTTCTCCTTTGTTGAGGCAAGACCAGTCAAGGCTTACCAGTTCACCTGCTTCGTCAGTCACCTCCATTCAGTTCAACAGATTTATGATGGCACAAAAATCAGAGAAAATTGTGGTTATGGCAGCCGCATTAAACCAAGCGATCATCTTGCAGGGTGAGACCGATGTTGAGGTACCACACCCGCCCAGGTCACCTGTCGTGCGCCCGATCTGGGAACCCCAGCTGTTTCAAGCTCGTGAACCCAGCACGTTTGAGTTAATGGGAATGATTGGCGACCTCCAGGGATCTGTGGCTGATCTAGCCTATGGAATGTCAGCCTGTAGACACCCCATTTTTGACCGTCCTCAAGACTTGGACATCACCGTTTGAACACTCGGTGATTATCCATGTTTGTGTTCGTTTGGAGTTCCCGGAAGCCTCGGCTCGCATGCCTTGCCTCAGGATCTCCGAACTCGACCGTTTAGTGTCTGGTTTTGCACCAAACACTTGCATCTTGCCTTGGAGGGGCAGAGTGGGGCTTGTAGACCATCCCCACCCATCACCGGCAGTGGCTAGATGCCACCGGCTGGTTTTTGCTGCCACCGGCAATATAGTTTGCCGGCCGGCACTCTTTGTTGCCAGTCAGCACTATTTGTTGCCGACCGGCACTCCTTTTGGCCAAGATGGCATTTTTTGCCGGCCGATTGCTGTTCATATGCTTTTGCAGATATTTTTGGACAGCTGTATTGCTTTTGCTCCCCTCCATACACGTGTATGGAGGGATCTCCCTCTTGCAAAGCTTGTCTTGTAAGCTTTACAAGAGGCATATAGAGAGGGTCTCTCTCTAAGGCAAAAAAAAGAGGCTTTAGACATTTTTGAGGAGAAAAGACAGAGAGAGCTCTGGTTTTTTCTAGGGTTAGGGTTAGATACATTCATCTATCTCTCTTTCCCTCTCATTTTGTTCACTAGGTGTTTTGTGCCTTACTATTGCACTCAAACACCTAGTGTTTCACCTTCCTCTTCGAGCTGAGGTTCTAAAGAGTGTGTTTTGAAATTTTGGTGTTGAATTCAAGCCAAAGGAGGCCATTGGAGCACCTTTGTTGAAGAAGGCATCAAGGGTGAGATTCTAGTCCTTTTTTTCCCCATTCTTGCATCAATATTCTACTAGTCTTAGAGCTGTTTTTGTGATTATTGTATAACATAAAAAAGTTCTGTTTTTAGGCCCTCTTTATTGTTTATTAAGAGTGTTTTGTTGTTTGAGGGTTGTTGACCACCCTTAGGCCTCAAAAGGCCTCATTTTGAGCCATTTTGTGCTAGGTCCGGGATTTTGGTGTTGAGGTCTCTTCACCACTGAAATCTTGAGGGATTTCAGTGGTGAAGATGATGCTTTGAAGTCCCAAGAAGGAGAGGGCCACCCCCTCTCCTTGTTGTCCTTGAAAAGGGCATATTTTGGCCTCCTAAGGAAGCCTATGCTTGAGTGTGTGTTGAGCATGTTTGGTTTGTTTTTCATGCTTATATATCCATGATATAACATGATTTAAAGTTGGTTTTGGAACTCCATGCATGTTTAGCATAGTTGCCATGTAATGCCTTATTTGTGCCTTAACATGTTCTAGGTTCTTAGCCTTTGTTGGAGCATGTTTTAGGCTTGCATTTGTGAAGTTTATGTGCTTATTTTGCCATGTTTCAGCTCTGTCCATAGTCGTTTGGGTTGATCTTTGCATGCATTATATAGCTCCTTTGTATTTGGGCTTGTTGGCCTTGAGTATGTGCATGTGTAGCATGCCATCTTTGCATTGTTTTGGTGATTTGGGATCATTCTACATGCCATTTCAGTCCCATTTCCATGCTTGTTTGATTGCCTTGCATGCCTCTTTAATGCCTTGGAAGCATGTGTTGCAATGCTCCATGTTTTGGCCATGGTGCATGCCTTTGTATTTGGGCCATTTAGATGCCATCTAAAGAGTCCTTTAGCCTTGTTTTAACATGCTAAACCTCAGATTTTGGTCCCTCTTTGCATGCCATGTTTGGTCTTGTTAAGTGTAGTTCAATGCCTCATTGATTTGCTTTGAACACTTAGGCCATTTGGTGCATGCTTGGCTTGATTTGTTGCTTGGTTTGGCACCATGTATTGGCATGATTTCAAAGCTTATAATGCATGCTAATTGTTCATGTTTGTCACTTTCAAGTGTGCTTGAATGTTGCTTGATTTGTGCTTAAGTGTTGGTCCTTATGTGCATGTGTGTGTGCATGCCATTTAGCCCTCACCTTTTAGCACAAGGCCTATTTTAGAGTCGCCTAATTCATGTTTAAGTCCGTCTTTGCCATCCATTTGCATTGCCATATGTATGCTTGCATGATTGCATAAGTGCTTTGCCATGCCATGTTGCATCCTTAGCTTTTATGCCTAGGTTGCATTGCATCTTGCAAGCATTCATTGTCCCTTGACTTGGGTGATAGGGATTGGGAGTTTTGTTTGATTGGTTTGCATTGCATTTGAAACCAAAGTTGCATACATGCCTTGAAATATGCTGCCATGCCTTGTTTTGCCCTCTGTTGCTGTGAGTTGCAGGTTCTGCAGGAATACTCTGCCGACCGGCAGTGTAATGTGCCGACCGGCACCATTTTCTCTGCCGACAGACCCTATTTTGTGCCGATGGACATAATACACTGCCGGTGGAAATTTCATTCAGCCGGTGATGATCCCCTCTGTCCAAGGATGCAGTCCTGAGGCTTTGACAGCCTCCAGAGGAGGAAAGGAAGGAAAACAGAGGCAGCTTGCGCATGGTGGCGCGCTTCCCGAGGCGTTTTCCCGCTTTATTTAATTTATTCAATTTGTTAATTACAATTAGTTAATTTGTAATATTAAGTAGCTGATGTAGTTAATTAATTTGTAATATTTATTCGGTCCCTCCGAGCGAGGGCAAATCTGTAATAAGTGTGTGTGGGTGGTGTGTATGTCTTCCAACCTCACGTCTTTCTTCCCTTTTATTTACCTGCTTATGATGGTAGATTAGGGCACGTTTATTTTAGCATACCTTATGCTATGCATGCGTGCATCCATGCATTTGTATTGCATGCATTGGGCTCGGTACATCACGCTAATTGCATCAATACTTCAATTCCCAAACTGAATACGTGATAATTGTGCATTTTCACATAACATGTTTAGGATAGCCGAGCCTATTCTAGTAACATTTTGCATGCGATGCATTAGGCACTTCACATGGACTTGGATCATGCATGTTTGCTAACAAGTTCTTTGTTTTGGCACGGAGTACTATGTAAGTATTTCCACTTTAGCATATCACATGAGTGTGAATATTGCCATGACAGCATGCTTAACATGTGGCTAGATGCTTATGTGTTAAACTGTTTCGAATGCCTGTGGGTGAAGGTTGGATTGTTTGAGTTGGAAAAACTCGTTGAAATCCGTATTTTAGCCTACTTGCGAGTAGCAAATTCCAAAGCATTTTCAAACCGAACAGATATGCAATGTTTATTTCCAAATTAGGCAATCTAGTCTATACTTGTTTGTTGTGCGCATAACATAGTAATTCTAGGCTAATAATCGGTTTAAGAACACGTAAAGTTTTCAAAAAAGGATATCACGGTTAGTAGAGGCCGGTCTTCGGACCGGGCGAAAGGGGGTGCTCATAGCTGACCTTCCCCGATTGTACCCAAGCTCCCGAGCCGAGACAACTCCGGTGATGACGGACATGTGGCCTTCGGCACCGAGTCAGGGTTTCCTAAATTCTTCCATAAAAAATATTTAGGTGGCGACTCTGTATCTGGCAAAGCAGTCCATTTTTGGCACTACTTTTTTCAAAAATCTGTTTCTCAAAACGATTTGCCAGATTTGGACTCTTTGGTTCAGATTTAGAACCGTGACACAAAATCGAGTCCGAACTGTAGCATCCAGGTCCCACGCGGGCGCTGTTACAGTTTCTGGCGACTCTGCTGGGGATTTTAGAGAGCTTGACTCGAACTCGTGATATCCTATTTTGATTTCATTTATGTGTCTCTTTGCATTGCATGTGCATTGGTGCGCCTAGGAACACAGTGTTTGCCATCTGCCATTCCTGGACGGTTTGCTGGAGGCTTGTCTTGTCAAGGCATGACCATAAGGCTGACCGGTTATGGGCTCTGACAGCATGGGAACACAAACCCCGGTTTTACCGGGGCACCCTTTTTGACCATTCGACCTAGTGCATATTCGGAATCCATAGTGACCATTCCAAGCTAGGACAGGTTGCTTACCCGATGCTAAGTTGTTTGAAACCGCTGTATGCGTAGTGAAACCCTAGCTCCTGACAAAATAGGACAGGGAAACCCTACCCCAACATAGGGGTGATTTGAGCTCTCTTTTACTTGCTATGTGCTTTTAGAGTGTATCTCTACAGGAACGCACATGTCAGTTTGCAAGTTTGAGTATCAAACCTGGGGACACCAGTATCAGTATTAGTTGTAGGAATCAGTTATCCGCGGGTATCAGATTCAGTATTTTGGGAACAGAAATCTGGGAACAGTGATCAGCAGTAGGGTACAGTTGTTTGGCTACACCCGTGTTTGATCAGTTTGGGCTGAAATGCTGTCTGTTTCTCTTTCAAGGTTCAGAGAGTTGCGGAGTTGATACAGAACAGCCAGTGTCTCCCCTTTGCTGAGGCAAGATTTATGGCGACACAAAGTTCAGAAGAAATTGTGGTTATGACGGCTGCTTTGGAGCAGGGAACCGCTCCGCAGAGTGAGGCCAACATCAGTATGTCATACCCGCCCAGGTCACCCGTCGTGCACCCGATTTGGGCTCCCCAGTTATACCAGGCTCGTGAGCCCACCACCTTCGAATTAATGGGGATGATAGGCGATCTCCAAAGGTCTGTGGCAGACCTCGCCTATGGAATATCGACTTCACCTCCAGCGGTGCCGTATGCCGGGAATTTTGTACCACAGGAGCCCCCGCTACTGGGGTGGATTGTGATAGAGCTCAGCCAGCCAGAGGTGGCTTCCGGCTATAGCCGCGACATGCCAATATCAACCCCGACCCTTGATCAGGCTGAGGCCAAAGGAAAAGACAAGGCAAAGGTAGACGCCGACCCTATTGAACAACTGCTGTGGGCAGTCGAGGCTTTCAAGGCCAGAGGGATGAACAAACAACAAACGTCTGCAATAGTGACCAAAGCTGTGGATGAGGCTTTCCCCACTCCGATCAAAGGCAGTTCAAGCCAGGCAGAAAACCGGGATGGGCCCCGTCATGCCCAGACAATTCCAGTAGCTCCCACCCCTGCACCGGGAAAGGTTCAAAAAGCCAAGGCAGCGCCAGCTGATCCTTTCGCCAGCGCATCTGGCAAGAATCCTCAAACTGCAAAGTACCTGCCCCGAGGGCGCAGGGTCTTTCACGACCTCCACATGCCTTTGTCTAGGGCATTGTTAATATTGGCGAAGAATGGGCATCTTAAGCCTTTGGAGCCCCGGCCACTCCCGAAGAATCTCCCCACCACTCATGATGCTACCTTGTACTGCGCGTACCATCAACAGTCCGGTCACAGTACCGATGGATGTTCCCGCCTTCGTCATGAAGTGCAGGATTTGATTGATAACAAAGTTATCCTACCACCTACCTCAGGCAAGCCCGTCACCACTCAGTTGTTGGATTTCGAGGGCTCAGATACTGCGAGTATGTAAAGTGAACCGCCTGCGGGCAACATTTGGTGTATTTTTGAAGCGTCTGGCACGCATTTTTGAGCATCGGTGAAACCGAGTTTTGTAAATCCTGGCTTCGATATCGAGTCAGTCTTTTGTTTTTGAGTCTGTCTCTTTGTCTTGAGTCAGTCTTTTGCTTAAGGGTCTGTCTTGTTGTATCGAGTCAGTCCCCGTTGTATATAACACCTGGTGATTCTGGGGTTGTTGCCTCGAACACCATTTTATTTTGTGATTATTATCTGTTTTTGTTTTGAGTCTGTTTCTGCCGAGGGGCCAGTTGCACCAACAAAGCCGATCAAAACAGCTGTTGCTATCTCAACTTCATGCTTGCCTTCAGCATAAGTGCCAGAGAATTTGAATGGGCTGACAGTACATCTCGCCTGCTCTCCTGTGTGCCAAACTCATTGCATTAACCTAAGTTTTTCAAAAAAAAAACTTTCGAACACTGCGGTGATGAAAACGAAGAGGAAGGAATTCCTCGGGTTTTGTAAAATTTTGATCATTTTGAGAGAAAGAGAGGCGTGCTAAGCCTTTTTATGAATAAAGCCATGCTTGTCGGCGTGAGTACTGAGAAGGACCCTGGCCTGATCCAGATTGGTTCCATACTATCTTCGGCACGAGCAATTCGTCGCTTCCTTAAAAACTTTCAAAAGCAAATGTTTTACGCGGCCCTGCGAAGACCTGTGTGGAATCGCTCTTGAGATTGCGCAGCCTAGGATCGTTCTCAGCCTCAAGATTCGACCTATTGTCTTGAACCTCGAACTCATCCGGAACATTCAACAGTCAACCGTTGGAGGAGGCCCGTGTGGCCAGTTTTGAAGTAGCCTTCGATCAAGAGGCACCAAAGCCGAATCAGAAGGAGTAGATCTCGTCGGAAGAAGCTCGTAGAGCAACCGGGATGGATTCTCCGCAAATCAGTGCAACAGCCGTTCTCCTAGACACAGAGAGGCTTCAATTTCAAAAAAAAAAAAAAAAACCATTTGGCATGGACTTGCTACACTTTTACCCTTTGAGAGGCTCGCTGGGCCGAAAACCCAGAAGGGCGACCCAGGCAAAAGTTAGAGCAAGAGAAAGATACAAAAAAAAGAAGCAAAAATACAAAAAAGAAAAAAAAAGAGACAAAAAGAAAAGAAAAAGAAAAGAGCAAAAAAAAAAAGAAAAAAAGAAATAGAAAATGAAAAGAAGCTCGCAAGGTCGAAAACCCGCATTGGGCACCTTGGCAAAAGTGAGAGCCAAACAAAGTGAAGGTTAAAATAGCCGAGTGGACCTTAACCGGAACTACGTAAGGCTTGATTCCCATGTTTGGGATACGTAGGCAACTTCATCATGAAGTCCAGCCCCCAACGCTTTCATAAGCGTCTCAGTCCATGCAATGGTTTCGATTTCATCCCAAAGTCCAGTGGCCAACACCCTTCAAGGTGATTGTGTCCATATATGTGTTGTGACCGTCTTCGTCATCTCTGTGTCTGAGAGTTCGACCACCGCCAATGAAGACTGTCTGCAGACTGCTGCGGCACCATCCAAACAAGGGGCAACTTTCCGTTGCCGCGAACCGCCGTGAGCCGCCATTCAAACTAGGGGCAACTTTCCGTTGCCTCCCACCCCCCTTCAAACTAGGGGCAATTTTCCATTGCCTCCGATCCGAGGTTGCGCATCTCGAAGAGTAAGTTCCATGCTTGTTGAGCATTGACTGTTCAAAAAATAGTTTTTGAAAATTTTTACTGAGGTTGACTATTTTCTCGAAAACTACTTCATTTTCCAAAACCGGACCATTGTCTTGGATCCAAAAAGGAAAATTTTCAGTGCTTGCTGCCTGACTTGCATGCTTTTCAAATCAAAAGTCGAACAAGTACGTTAATCCGACTTTCGTTTTGATCAAAACCGTTTTAGTAGAAAGCAAAAACGAAAGAATGGTTAAAATGATGAACTAGGGGCACAGTTGAGCCAGGCATTCTGTCTTTCCCCCGTCATCGACGTACTTGCCAGAAGAGCGCTCTACCCGTCAGAAGAAATGGCCGCGAGCTAACGATGTTGAGCATAAACCCACAACTTCCTATTCATCCATCAATCACCCCGGGGAGGGATGAAAAATGAGAGATTGAAGAATAGAGAGGTGTAAGTTGAGAGAAAACCGAGGAAAAAAGGGTTTTGAGAGAAAATCCGAGCTTGAGAGTCGAGTCATGTGAGGATCACAAATGAGAAAGGGTGGGAAATAATACCCAGATTGAACTGGCTCCTCGTGGTCCGAGGTCCCCCATCTTCGCTAACGCGTCTGTATGTCGTGTCTTTGGTTTTGTTTATCTCAACCTTTGTTTTAGGTCTTTTCCGAGCGTGTCTCGTTGTGTTTAGGTCGTGTACCTTTATATTTGAATCCTCCCCGCTGTGTTCAGTTGTAGGCTCGATATCCCGGTTTGAAAAACCCTCATTCGATTTCAAAAAATCGCTTATGCTCAGAATGCTGTGCCATTCTCTACATTTGAACGCATTTCGACTCCAACCGGTTCCATCTTTGAGGTCCGTCCTGTCAGATTGGGCTGCTTGTTTGAGAAATTGCCGTGTGCAGAATGAATCGAATGCTGTGTTATGGGCTGTGTGCAGATTAATCCCCAACAGAGTAAGGGCTGTGTGTCCAGAATCAGGCAGTGGGTCGCTTGGGTTATTTTGCTGTTGGCTGTTTAGTTATCTGATTATTACAGTGCAAATGTTTAATTTTCAGACAACCAATCAATTCCATTTACATTGAGGTGTAACATGATGAGATGCGATGCAATGCATGAAATGTGTAAATGTAAACACTTTTTCAGATAAAAAGTTCGTTTCATTTCATTATCTTTTCAAATGTACAAGTTTTGGAAAAAAAAATCTGCTTGCGGCAGTACAAGGTAATCTATCTACCAACAAAAAGAAAAGTACAAGAAAGAAAAGATAGCAAAAATCTGCATCTATGTCCAGCGACTCCAAGGGCTGTCAGTCCGTCCTGGTCCTCTTCCTGGACGAAGGTCCAGGAGCATCGTCAGCGTCGTCATCAGAGCCCGAGCTAGAACCGTCTCCGGTCTCCTCCTCCGATGACTCTGCCTCCGCCTCTGACTCCTCGTCATCATCATCGTCTGGGACTGGAGCTCGCGAGCTACTCCCGACGTGAGTACGCCCTCCCCTGGTACGGGGAAATATCCGGCCCTCCTCATCTCTCCCCCGGGCAGGGACAGCAGGTCTAGCTGGAGCACCTCCCGCCATGGGAATCTGAAAAGGAGGCTGAGAAGTACATGAAAAGGAAATGCATCAGTATACTGTAGACAATTTATCAGTGCAGAATGCAATGCAAAATACAGTGTATGAATACCGTGAGCAGTTTAACAGTGCAGAATGCAGAATGTGAGTACAGGGTAAGAATGCCGTGAGTAGTTTGTCAGTGTAGGGTACGGTGCAGAATGCAGTGTATGCAGTGTTCAGATACTGTGAGATCAGTGTATCAGGTGTTGTGCCATGCATCAGATTATGTAAAGCAGTGAATGAATGGTTTGAGGCCAGTGTCAGAAGGACATACCGGTATGCTGTAGACGGCTAGGAGGTCAAATGTCCGCTGGAGCATTCCCATCATCGAGGCATTCATCGCCAACGACTGACGGGTGTACTCAGAAGAAGCCTGCAAAGGTATCAGACGCATTAGTATTCTGTGGAATATCAAGTAAACTGAATTGAATGACTATACAAAAGTGCAGTGATACATACCGGCGGAAGGTCGGGGATGTCAATGAACTCATGACCAGCCGGTGGAGGGGCGAAGGGGATCTGATAGGTCGACCCACCCTGCCCCTGGAAAGTCAGTACAGCGGGCAGGGCAGGCCAGCCAGCTCCTCGTCCACCCCGCACTCCGCCCCTACCACGGACCCGGGCCCTCCTCGAAGATCCAGCCCCTGCTCCTGCTCCGGCCCCAGCCGCCGATGCCACAGGCCTGGCCCCCTCTGCTCGACGGCCGCTCAAGGGGCGCATCAGGTACGTCCGCACGTACTCCTGATAGTCGCCGGTGCCTCGGAAGCCGGCCTCCTCCCAGCCGATGGAGTAATCATCCAGCTGCTCAGGGGTCAGCCCCTCGGTCTCCCTCATCTCTGTAGGAGGGTGAGCCGGGACTATCTGCTCAGGTAACCCGCGGGTCTGGCGTAGAAAATGCTCCCCCAGGTACCAAGCCCGACAGACCGGACCCTCTAGCAAAATCCGGAAACGCGAGGTCTCCTCAGCACCATGGAACCGACCCCGCATCGCCGACGGCAGCGAAGCCCATGGCCGCCATGTGATCTGAAAGTGACAGACAGTTTGTTATCTACTGTTATTGAAACATGCAGTGGGAAAGCGAAGCTAAACGAACTGAGAGTAAAGCATACCTCTGTGGGGGTGATGGTGTCAAAATATCGGCGGAAGAAGCCGAACGTCTCCCGTGGTCGCCGGGTGCATCTCCCGTCAAAGCGACTCGAGAACGGGACAGCCGGAGGAGGCTCCGCGACTGGTGCGGGTGCAAGCCTGGGAAAGTAGGCGTAAACCCACAGCTGCAAAACAGATGTCAGTATGACTATCAGATAAAGCAGGATATACAGAATAAAGCAGAAATGGCAGAGCCGTGTGTTGTGCAGTGTATTGTGTGCAGTATACAGTATGAGCAGTGTACAGTCAGTGTAAAGCGGAATGTATGTGTGTGCCGTGTGTACAGTATACAGTGAGTGTAAAGCAGACCGCAGTGTGTGCAGTATACAGAGTACAGAAAGTACGAGACAGGAATGAAAAATGGAGAAGAAATGTACCTCCCAAGCCCGCCAGTAACCTCCAAGCAGCTGGCCGCTGCCGCGAGAAGCCGAGCTCATGTACCCGTAAAGGGTGGCCAGAGCAGCGCCGCCCCAATCGTAGTGCAGAATATCCCGGACGTCCACCAGTGCGCTGAGGAGACAGAGAGGCACGGTGTTCGCCCGGTCGGCGAAGATAGTAGTCCCGAACAGGAACATGAGGAAGCCGCGCGCATACCTCTCCACGTCCTCCTCGGTCATCTGAGTCTCCTCCCCCAATGCGGGCTGGACCCGAAACTGTGTCTCGAACCAGGAGTACCGGACGAAGCCTGGACGAGCTAGCGGTGGGGCCTCCCCCAGTAGATGGACCTGAGCAGCGGTCCACTCATCCATGTCTGTGTCGAAAGGGATCGGATCCCCCCCTACCCCGATGCATGTGAGCATCGAGAAGTCATAAGGGGTCATCGTCATGTCCCCTGCAGCAGAAAGATGGAAAGAATCGGTGGTGTCCCACCACCTCTCCGCCAGAGCGGCGAGAAGAGGTCTGCATGTGGAGAGCCTAGAGAGCCCTCGGCAGAAGGTGCCGAAGCCCGCTCGGTCCACGATGCGTTGGACCGCATCAGGGAGCTCATCATACCACTCCCGTGCACCAGTATTCCCATACCTGCGAATGGTATGGGAACCCTCCTGCAAACAGAAAATGACAATTGCAGGACAACATTCAAAATGCAGTTTTGAAAAGACAGATATGGCATGTATGCAAGTTTGACAGATTCAGGCAAATACCGGGTGCCGGTGTACTTACAGTGAAATACGTGTGCTGTGTCAGCGTGTTTAGGTGTTTCAGAACAGATGTGGTATGTATGCAAGTTTGACAGATTCAGACAAATACTGGGTGCCAGTGTGTATGAAGTGAAATACAGTGTGTGCCGTGTGTTTGGGTGATTCAGGGCTAGTGCAGTGTGTGTGCATGTGTCAGTCTCAAGCAGATGTCAGTTGTATGTATGTTTACAGTCAACTACAGTCTACAGCATATCAGTTTTCAGCAGTTAAAGAGTACAACTAACTATAACAGTTTTGTATCCTACATTGCGGAAAGTAAAGCAGAAGAAAGAGAGTTACCTCGGAAGTGCCGAATGAAAGGTGGGAGGTAGGCTCGCGTAGTAGTAGCTCAGGCGCCGCGTACCTCTCAAAGCTCCGGAACTGACGCAGGCCGTCTGGGGGCAAAACGTGGATCGCCGGTCGGTAGGTCGTCGGGTCGAACGGGCGCTCGCTCAGTGGTAAGAGCTCGACCCCGGGATCCATCTCGTGGTCCGGGGGAGTCCCGCCACGTGGAATGTCGTCCGCCATGTAAAGAGTGGTGTGAAAATGGCCGGAAAAGGGAAAACCGAGCCGGAATGCGAAGAGTCAACTGAAAAGTCAACTCCCGAGAGGGTCGGAAATGGCCGGGAAGGCCGGAATGTGAAGAGGCACGGAAATGAAGAGGAAAGTGAGGGGAACAAACCCCGAAAAGGCGAGAACACCGAACGAGGCACCGAAACGAGAATGTGATCGGTGGAAAATGTCCGAAACGCGAAGAGGATCGCGAATCCGACGATGAAACGAGCGTAGAACGCGAAGAAACGGGCGAAAAATGAGAGAGAAGCACTCTAGAGAGAGAGAGCAAGGGTTTTCGGCGTGAGAAGAATGAGAAAATAGGGCATGAAGCCCTATTTTATAACACCCAAGGTGAAAAGTCAAAACTGTCCCGCATCAGCAACTGTTTGCCGGTCGGCAATGTTTTGTGCCGGCCGGCACTTTTTTGTGCCGATGGAATTGTTTTTGTGCCGATGGCCAGCCGGTGGCCTCATCTTTCGGCCGGTGGGGTTCCCACAGCCTTGTTTAGGCCATATGAGAAGTTCATGGTCTTCATAGCTCAAGAAAGTGCAAGAAAGTGCATCTCCGACGTTCAACCGGCCTCCGTTCTGACCGCGGGCCGTGTCTCCAGTGCGTGGCACTCGAATTCGTACAAGGTGTATCCTTTTTGTATCCTTTTGAATTCAAAAGTTGCCCCATGTGTGTTGCACAAGTTCATCACACTATTTCGATGCATTACATCACGCTGTCGTGCGTCACACATTTGCATTGTTATGCACGTGTTACATGCGTTGCAACACGCACCCCTTTGCATTGTCGTGCACATTTCTCATGCATCATCATTGCATTTCCATTCCATGCATTCTCATGCATTCTGGAATACGTGCGTTGTTGCGCATTCAAGCCCATTTACATTCCGTGTGGCGTGCGTGTCACACTGGTCATCGCACTGTTTTGTGCATTTCAAACCTTGCGCACTGTTTTGTGCATTTCAAACCGTCGCACCGTTTTGTGCATTTCAAACCATCGCACTGTTTTGTGCATTTCAAACCTCGCGCTGTTCTGCGCATCGCACTGTTTTGTGCATTTCAAAGTTGTTCGCGCTGTTATGCGCATCGCACTGTTTTGTGCATTTCAAACCTCGCGCTGTTCTGCGCATCGCACTGTTTTGTGCATTTCAAAGTTGTTCGCGCTGTTATGCGCATCGCACTGTTTTGTGCATTTCAAACCTCGCGCTGTTCTGCGCATCGCACTGTTTTGTGCATTTCAAAATTGTCGCGCTGTTTTGCGCATCGTACTGTTTTGTGCACCTCACTTGCATCTTGCATGTATCCATTTCGCGCTATTTTGCGCATCTCATCGCATTTTGCATGCATTCCATCGCACTGTCTTGTGCACTCGCGTTGCCTAACGCATTGCGCTATTTTGCGCATCATACCGTCGTGCAATACACGGTCTGGCGAGACCTTAAACACACACGGTCTGGCGAGACCTTAAACACGCACGGTCTGGCGAGACCTTAAACACGCACGGTCTGGCGAGACCTTAAACACGTACGGTCTAGGAGACCTTAAATCCTTGGGAAGTACGAAACCTCCGGTGCATTTGTGTGCACACTATTGCTTTGTACATATCTTAAGCCGCGTGTTGTCGCGCATTCCATGCAACATGCATTTCATGCATCATTTGCATTTCAAAAACAAACAAAAAAAAAAACATGCATTGTCATGCATACATTTTGCATCACGGTCTAGGAGACCTTAAATCCTCTGAAGGTGCAATTCCTTTGGTGTTTGTCGTGCCCGAACGACTTTCGGTGGTCTGGTAAAGCCACCTGTCTGTGTTTGCGATGAGTTCCTAGAAGACCAACTAGGACGGTGGAAACTAGAGTTCGAACGGCTTATGCCTAGAACGCAAAGGTTCGGGAGTTCCGAGACTAAAGTCTGGTTTAAATACCCAGGGGTTTACCCTCGGCTTGAAATCTGTATGGAAGCCCCATAGGTTGAGGCGGCATGTCTATGCCTCAGTTCTGGATACTGAACCAACCTAGTATATCACCCTGTTGGTAAGATAGGGAAAGTTGCAATCATAGTCATTGCATCATAGTGCATTGTCATGCATTTCCATTGTAGCTTGCATGCATCCATTGCATTTTCCCCAGTAGGTCGCATTGCACTGCATTGTCATGCATGTTGTAAATATCCACTCCATTGCATATTTGTAAATATTGCATTATAGATTGCATGCATTCATTGCATCACCTTCCATCTATGGCTTACGCCTTTCCAAGTTGAGCTTGGTCTGGTATGTGCCCTTACTTTTCATGTTAAAACACAGTTCTGTATGTGTATCGCGCCGATTCCACGTTGGTATGTTGGTTGAGGGTTGCGGCACCTTTTCTGTGTTACACATGGCACGTACGTGTACATGCCTTTCCTAGGCAAGATTTGGTTTGGCTTGTATGCCATATCCATTGTATCCATTCCATTGCATATTTGTAAATATTGCATTATAGATTGCATGCATTCATTGCATCACCTTCCGCCTATGGCTTGCGCCTTTCCAGGTTGAGCTTGGTCCGGTATGTGCCTTTACTTTTCATGTTAAAACACAGTTCTGTATGTGTATCGCGCCGATTCCACGTTGATATGTTGGTTGAGGGTTGCGGCACCTTTTCTGTGTTACACATGGCTTGTATGCGTACATGCCTTTCTTAGGCAAGATTTGGTTTGGCCTGTGTGCCATATTCATTCATATTACATTGTAGTGTAATTTTTGCATCCGGCAGTAGGATCGTAATCCTTTCTCCAGCGGGATGTCTCCCCACTTATGTCAATTCCACCCAATACTTGTTCTTGCGTCTGTCTACAATACTCATAGTTCAGTTGACCGTTCTATGGTAGACAGACTTGTTACTTCCATCAATCTATTTGACATAGGTGTGGTTTCGAACCGTTCGTGATTGGATCACGATCCAAATGCTTTGCATGTAGCTTGCATTGTTTTAATTACATTGCATCTTCATTTGCATTGTTTATACATTGTTTTGTATATATTGCATTTCGTTTTGCATCCACATTTGCATTGTCATGCATGTTGCTAACAATATTGTACCTGTTAAGTTTGTTTTCTTTTCAGGCACGATATTGTATGTACGGTTCATTTGAAGCTGGTGCAACCAGACGAGCCGCACAGGTATTGTATCCTCCGAGTGAGACGTATCGAGAATTCCATAATTCTCTTACATCCTTTCTGCATTGTAGTGTAGTTTGGTATGCTAGCTTAAAATTGTCGCATGTTTGCTTCATTACAGCTTTCTTTGCATGATCATAGTTATGCTCGGCTTCGTGCATTGTCTTGCATTTTGCCGCTGCCTTCGGGCGCATATCTTATTTGTATTGCATGTTTGTCTGAGTCTTCGGCCTTGTCAAAAATGGGTCGTCTTTGGGCTTTGACATTCACTCCCGTCATTGTTATGACTTTCGAGTTCTGTCAAAGAGGGGCAACTGTAGACACCCCATTTTTGACCGTCCTCAAGACTTGGACATCACCGTTTGAACACTCGGTGATTATCCATGTTTGTGTTCGTTTGGAGTTCCCGGAAGCCTCGGCTCGCGTGCCTTGCCTCAGGATCTCCGAACTCGACCGTTTAGTGTCTGGTTTTGCACCAAACACTTGCATCTTGCCTTGGAGGGGCAGAGTGGGGCTTGTAGACCATCCCCACCCATCACCGGCAGTGGCTAGATGCCACCGGCTGGTTTTTGCTGCCACCGGCAATATAGTTTGCCGGTCGGCACTCTTTGTTGCCGGTCAGCACTATTTGTTGCCGACCGGCACTCCTTTTGGCCAAGATGGCATTTTTTGCCGGCCGATTGCTGTTCATCTGCTTTTGCAGATATTTTTGGACAGCTGTATTGCTTTTGCTCCCCTCCATACACGTGTATGGAGGGATCTCCCTCTTGCAAAGCTTGTCTTGTAAGCTTTACAAGAGGCATATAGAGAGGGTCTCTCTCTAAGGCAAAAAAAAGAGGCTTTAGACATTTTTGAGGAGAAAAGACAGAGAGAGCTCTGGTTTTTTCTAGGGTTAGGGTTAGATACATTCATCTATCTCTCTTTCCCTCTCATTTTGTTCACTAGGTGTTTTGTGCCTTACTATTGCACACAAACACCTAGTGTTTCACCTTCCTCTTGGAGCTGAGGTTCTAAAGAGTGTGTTTTGAAATTTTGGTGTTGAATTCAAGCCAAAGGAGGCCATTGGAGCACCTTTGTTGAAGAAGGCATCAAGGGTGAGATTCTAGTCCTTTTTTTCCCCATTCTTGCATCAATATTCTACTAGTCTTAGAGCTGTTTTTGTGATTATTGTATAACATAAAAAAGTTCTGTTTTTAGGCCCTCTTTATTTTTTATTAAGAGTGTTTTGTTGTTTGAGGGTTGTTGACCACCCTTAGGCCTCAAAAGGCCTCATTTTGAGCCATTTTGTGCTAGCTCCGGGATTTTGGTGTTGAGGTCTCTTCACCACTGAAATCTTGAGGGATTTCAGTGGTGAAGATGATGCTTTGAAGTCCCAAGAAGGAGAGGGCCACCCCCTCTCCTTGTTGTCCTTGAAAAGGGCATATTTTGGCCTCCTAAGGAAGCCTATGCTTGAGTGTGTGTTGAGCATGTTTGGTTTGTTTTTCATGCTTATATATCCATGATATAACATGATTTAAAGTTGGTTTTGGAACTCCATGCATGTTTAGCATAGTTGCCATGTAATGCCTTATTTGTGCCTTAACATGTTCTAGGTTGTTAGCCTTTGTTGGAGCATGTTTTAGGCTTGCATTTGTGAAGTTTATGTGCTTATTTTGCCATGTTTCAGCTCTGTCCATAGTCGTTTGGGTTGATCTTTGCATGCATTATATAGCTCCTTTGTATTTGGGCTTGTTGGCCTTGAGTATGTGCATGTGTAGCATGCCATCTTTGCATTGTTTTGGTGATTTGGGATCATTCTACATGCCATTTCAGTCCCATTTCCATGCTTGTTTGACTGCCTTGCATGCCTCTTTAATGCCTTGGAAGCATGTGTTGCAATGCTCCATGTTTTGGCCATGGTGCATGCCTTTGTATTTGGGCCATTTAGATGCCATCTAAAGAGTCCTTTAGCCTTGTTTTAACATGCTAAACCTCTGATTTTGGTCCCTCTTTGCATGCCTTGTTTGGTCTTGTTAAGTGTAGTTCAATGCCTCATTGATTTGCTTTGAACACTTAGGCCATTTGGTGCATGCTTGGCTTGATTTGTTGCTTGATTTGGCACCATGTATTGGCATGATTTCAAAGCTTATAATGCATGCTAATTGTTCATGTTTGTCACTTTCAAGTGTGCTTGAATGTTGCTTGATTTGTGCTTAAGTGTTGGTCCTTATGTGCATGTGTGTGTGCATGCCATTTAGCCCTCACCTTTTAGCACAATGGCTACTGTTTTAGGCCTATTTTAGAGTCGCCTAATTCATGTTTAAGTCCATCTTTGCCATCCATTTGCATTGGCATATGTATGCTTGCATGATTGCATAAGTGCTTTGCCATGCCATGTTGCATCCTTAGCTTTTATGCCTAGGTTGCATTGCATCTTGCATGCATTCCTTGTCCCTTGACTTGGGTGATAGGGATTGGGAGTTTTGTTTGATTGGTTTGCATTGCATTTGAAACCAAAGTTGCATACTTGGTTCTTTGGGCCATCATGCATAGAAATGCGTGATTGGTGGTCCGAGAACCGAGGCACATGTCCCTTTGAGTTATCACAATGATAAGAGACATGGTTGGTGCATACATGCCTTGAAATATGCTGCCATGCCTTGTTTTGCCCTCTGTTGCTGTGAGTTGCAGGTTCTGCAGGAATACTCTGCCGACCGGCAGTGTAATGTGCCGACCGGCACCATTTTCTCTGCCGACAGACCCTATTTTGTGCCGATGGACATAATACACTGCCGGTGGAAATTTCATTCAGCCGGTGATGATCCCCTCTGTCCAAGGATGCAGTCCTGAGGCTTTGACAGCCTCCAGAGGAGGAAAGGAAGGAAAACAGAGGCAGCTTGCACATGGTGGCGCGCTTCCCGAGGCATTTTCCCGCTTTATTTAATTTATTCAATTTGTTAATTACAATTAGTTAATTTGTAATATTAATTAGCTGATGTAGTTAATTAATTTGTAATATTTATTCGGTCCCTCCGAGCGAGGGCAAATCTGTAATAAGTGTGTGTGGGTGGTGTGTATGTCTTCCAACCTCACGTCTTTCTTCCCTTTTATTTACCTGCTTATGATGGTAGATTAGGGCACGTTTATTTTAGCATACCTTATGCTATGCATGCGTGCATCCATGCATTTGTATTGCATGCATTGGGCTCGGTACATCACGCTAATTGCATCAATACTTCAATTCCCAAACTGAATACGTGATAATTGTGCATTTTCACATAACATGTTTAGGATAGCCAAGCCTATTCTAGTAACATTTTGCATGCGATGCATTAGGCACTTCACATGGACTTGGATCATGCATGTTTGCTAACAAGTTCTTTGTTTTGGCACGGAGTACTATGTAAGTATTTCCGCTTTAGCATATCACATGAGTGTGAATATTACCATGACAGCATGCTTAACATGTGGCTAGATGCTTATGTGTTAAACTGTTTCGAATGCCTGTGGGTGAAGGTTGGATTGTTTGAGTTGGAAAAACTCGTTGAAATCCGTATTTTAGCCTACTTGCGAGTAGCAAATTCCAAAGCATTTTCAAACCGAACGGATATGCAATGTTTATTTCCAAATTAGGCAATCTAGTCTATACTTGTTTGCTGTGCGCATAACATAGTAATTCTAGGCTAATAATCGGTTTAAGAACACGTAAAGTTTTCAAAAAAGGATATCACGGTTAGTAGAGGCCGGTCTTCGGACCGGGCGAAAGGGGGTGCTCATAGCTGACCTTCCCCGTTCGTACCCAAGCTCCCGAGCCGAGACAACTCCGGTGATGACGGACATGTGGCCTTCGGCACCGAGTCAGGGTTTCCTAAATTCTCCCATAAAAAATATTTAGGTGGCGACTCTATATCTGGCAAAGCAGTCCATATTTGGCACTACTTTTTTCAAAAATCTGTTTCTCAAAACGATTTGCCAGATTTGGACTCTTTGGTTCAGATTTAGAACCGTGACACAAAATCGAGTCCGAACTGTAGCATCGAGGTCCCACGCGGGCGCTGTTACACAGCCCCACCACCAATTGCATCGTATGCTAGGAACTTCATGCCACAGGAGCCCTCGCTACTTGGGTGAATTGTAATTGAGCTCAGCAATCCTGAAGCTATCTTGAACTCCAGTAATGACGTATCAACAACAACGGGGCTTCGCACTGAAGCAATAACCCAAACCTCCCACCAAGCTGAGGCTAGTGGAAAGAACAAGATGAAGGCAGATGTAGATCCTTATGCACAACTCCGGCAAGCTGTTGAAGCTCTGAAAATCGGGGGGTTGAATAACCAACAAGTACTCATGGTTTTGGCTAAGACTGTGGATGACATCTTCCCCACTCAGACCGAGAGCAGTTCAAGCCAAAGAGAAAGTTGAGATAGGGACCGTCGTACCAGAACCGTTCCTCTCAACCCTAATCCTGCACCTGGAAAAGATCAGAGAGCCAAGGCAGCACCTGCCGATCCTTTTGCTAGTGAGTCCAGCAAAGGTCCACAGACTTCGAAGTATCTGCCCCAAGGGCACAGGGCTTTTCATGCCCTCTACATGCCTTTGTCCAAGGCTCTTCAAATCCTCACGGAGAAAGGCCATCTCAAAGCTCTTGAGCCTCGGCCTCTCCCTCTCTCACATGATGCCACCCAGTACTGTGCGTACCATCAACAGGCTGGTCACACCACTGACATTTGCTTTCGTCTTCGCCACGAAGTCCAAGACTTGATTGATGATAAGGTCATCCTCCCACCTAGCTCAACAAAGTCCATCACTACTGAGTTTGTGGGCTTCGAAGATAATACAAGTATGTGATCAGGGGTTGGCCCATCTGCGGGCGGTGCTCGGTTTACTTCAGATGTGGCGTATGGCACGCACTATTTTGAGCATTTGCGAATGCTAGCTTTTGTAGTTTCTGACTCGGGTGTTGAGTTAGTTCTGGGGTTTTATTTTGAGTCTGTCTCGTTGTTTTAAGTCAGTCTTTCTGATTAAGGGTCTGTCTTGTTGTATTGAGTCAGTCCTGTTGTGCAGAAGTCGGGTGATTCCGGGAGTGTTACCTTGGACATCACTATTTGTTTTGTGTTTGTCTTTTTGCTTTCTTTTTGAGTCTGTTTCTGCCGTGGAGCCAGTTACATCAGAAGATCTAAATGAAACAACAGTGGTTTTCGTGTTTTGTGCCTATTTCTGCTTTGAACCTGTTGTGCCAGAAAACTTTTCACCTGCTTTTCTGTGCCTTTAAGTCATTACATCGACCCAAGTTTTTTAAAACCTTTTTGAAGATTGTGATGAAAACGAAGAGGAAGGAATTCCTCGGGTTTTGTAAAATTTGATCAATTGAGAGAAAGAGAGGCGTGCTAAGCCCTTAATGAATGAGATCATGTTTGTTAATATGAGTACTGAGAAGGATCCTGATTTGATCTAGATTAGTTCTACACTGTCTTTAGCACGAGTGATTAGTCGCTTTCTTAAAATTTTTCAAAAAACGTTTTGCGCGATTCTACGAAGACCTGTGTGGAATCGCTCTTGAGATCGTGCAGCTTAGGATCGCTCTCAGCCTCGAGACTCGACCCCCTTTCACTTTCAAACAGTTAAACCTGCGTCCAGAATGTTCAACGGTCAATCACAATGTGAGGCTTGTATGGCCAGATCAGAAGCACCTCTCGAACATGGGGCGAAAGACATCAGATAATGCACTCGAAGAGTCCAAGATGAAGATTGGCAAGAATACCAAATCCCAGAAGTGAGGAAAGAAGAAAGTACTACCGGAGAACAACTGAGTTCCTATCCACAACACTAGGGGCAAATTCAGCCCCCATTGGATGGAATCCGACATCATTAGTAAACAGCAGCCATTCTTCTGGATTCAGATAGCTTCGAGATCTCAAAACCATTTGATATGGACAAAGCTACACTTTTACCCTTGAGAGGCTTGCTGGGCCGAAAACCCGAAAGGGCGACCCATGCAAAAGTTAGAGCAAGGAAAAAAGAAGAAAAAGAACAAGAAAAAGAAAGAAAAATTCCAAGAATGAAAAAAGGAAAAAAGAAGAAAAGAAATGAAAAGAAAAGAAGAACAAAGCTCGCAAGGTTGAAAACCCAGAAGGGCGGCCTTGGCAAAAGTTAGAGCGTAAAAGGAGAGGTTAATACCCGAGTGTCCCTTAACCGGAACTACGTAAGGCTTGATTCCCATGCTTGGGATATGTAGGCAACTTCATCCTGAAGTCCAGCCACAAACACTCCTAAATGGATTGTGTCCACGTAATGGTTTTGATTATCTTTGTTTTCTCTGTATCCGAGAGTTCGATTGTGATCGTTACTCTGAGGACTGATTGCAATGCGCAGTGGTGCTATCCAAACAAGGGGCAACTTTCCATTGCCATACAGTGTGTCGTGGTGCTATTCAAACAAGGGGTAACTTTCCGTTGCCATGTGGTATCCTTCAGAAAAAAGGGCAGTTTCCCATTGTTTTGGATCTGAGGTTGTGTATCTCAAGAGTAGGTTCCGTGCTCGCCGAGCAATGGTCGTTTGCAAAAATAGTTTCTGAGAATTTTTACTGAGGTTGACTAATTTTCTCGAAAATTATTCCATTTTTCCAAAACCAGACCATTTTCTTGGACCCAAAAAGGAAAATTTTCAGTGCTTACAATCTAACTTGCATGATTTTAAGTCAGAAAGTTGAACGAGCATGTTAATCAAACTTTTATATTGATCAAAATTGTTTTAGTAGAAAGTAGAAACAAAAAAGGATCAAAATGATGAACTAGGGGCACAGTTGAGTCAGGCTTCCTGTCTTTTCCCCGTTATCCATGCATTTGCCAGAAAAGGGCACCATACTTGCCAGAGAAGGCACCGTATTCGCCAGAAAAGCACACAGCTGAAGCTAACATCAAAGGGCCGAAAGCTCTCAACATCCTCCAAGCAACGAGGTATCAAGCCACGTGCGAAGTGCGAATTCGAGTGGATCAAGTTACTCCACTCCCTCATCCGGGGCCTCGACTAAATGTCGCCGGAGGAGATAGTTGCGAACTAATAATGTTGGGCATGAACCCATAGCTTTTTGTTTATCCATCAAACCACCCAAGGGAGGGATAAAAAATGAGAGATTGAAAAATAGAGAGACGTGCACTAAGAGAAAAAGTGAGGAAAAGGGCTTTTTCAGAGAAAAAAAAAATGGAGCCTGAGGGCCGAGTGATGTGAGAATCACAAATGAGAAAGGATAGGAAACAATACCCGGAGAAACTGGCCTCTCGCTTTTGTAACACGTCCGAGTGTCGTGTCTTTTGTTTTGTTTGTCTCGATTCTTGTCTTGAGTCGTTTTAGGTGTCCGTGTTTGTCTTTAGGTTGTATACCTTTTTTTTTAGTCCTTTTTTTTTTCACTGTGTTCAGTCGTAGCCTGTTCGAATCGAGCTGTTTGTTCAGAATTAGCTGGGTGCCGAATAAACTGAATGCTGTGTTATGGGCTATGAGTTCAGAATGAGCAATGTTTGTGTATTCAGAATCAGCAGTGTCCTGCATGAGCCGTATGACCAAAATGAACAGAGTACTGTGATGCGAGCGGTGTGTTCAAAACGAACACTCTAGATGTTGAACATATTGAGAACTTGTGATTAGTTCCATTTCCAGTCCCTTTCGGTGTTGATTTTGCAAAGTCACACATGTATTACTTCAATTTGCTTATCGAGTTGTTGCTCATTTGCTAATTGAGTTGTTACCCATTTTGCTTATCGAGTTGTTGCCCATTTGCTTATCAGGTTGTTACACATTTGCTTATCGAGTTGTTATTCATTTGATTACCAAGTTGTCGCAATTTTGCTTATCGAATTGTTGCTCTCTCCTTATCGAGTTGTAAACTTGGTAAGGTCTCATTTTTGCTTATTGAGTTAATTTGTTACGTTGGTCTACCTGACCCGGCAGTACATGCATGTTCAATTTCCATCCGATTACATTGTTATGTGATATGGTAGGATACGATGCGATCCAATGCGATGTGCAAATGTAACACCTTTTCAGTAAAAAAGCTTGTTTCATTCCATCATCCTGTCAAATACATAGTTTTGGGAAAGTAGAACCTACCTCAGGCAGTACAAAGTGCTCAAACTACTAGCTAAAAGGAAAATAAAGCAAAAAGAAAGAAAAGCAGCAAAAGTCTGGATCAATGTCAACTGGTCTTAGGCATGAGAGTCTGTCCTCATCCTCTTCCTGGATGATGGTCCAGGAGCGTCGTCGCCGTCCCCACCATCTGAGCCCGAGCTCGAGTCATCTCCAGTCTCATCCTCAGATGACTCTATCTCTTCCTCTGTCTCGAACTCATCATCATCTGGAATCAGTGCCTGCGAGCTGCTCCCAACATGAGTGCGCCCCGCTTTGGTGTGGAGGGGTACTGTGGTCCCTCGCCCTGCTCTCCCTCCTCCTCGGGCAGACACAGATGGTCCTGCTAGAGCACCTCCTACAGCTGGTATCTGGAATAGGGGCTAAAAAGCACAAATAGTAGATACATCAGTTATGCTACGAGTAGTATATCAGTGCTGAATGCCGTGTATGAATGCTATAAGCAGTATATCAGTGAAGAATACCGTGTATGAATGCTATGAGCAGTATATCAGTGCAGAATGCTGTGTATGAATGCTATGAGCAGTGTGTCAGTACAGAGTACAGTGACTGAGTGCAGTGTATGAATGCCATGAGCAATGCTATGAGCAGTTTGTGGGTTACAGTGTATCAAATGTCGTGAGGGCTGTGTATCAAGTGCCATGTTGGCAGTGCAATGCATCAGATTATGTGTGAAATAGATTATGCACAGTTTGAGATTGCGGTCGAAAGAGCTTGTCAGGATACTTTAGATAGCCAGCAGGTCGAGGCTCCGCAGTAGCATCCCCATCACGGAGGCAGTCAACTCCAAAGACTGGTGAGTGTACTCAACAGAAGTCTACAAGAGTGGTAGAAACATTAGTATTCTGTGAAATACCAAGAAAAACGAAATGAAATGACTGGACAAAATTTAAAATGTAGTAGTACATACTGGAGGCAAGCCGTAGAATCCGACTAGCTCTTGATTAGGAGGAGGGGGAGCGATGGGGATTTGGTAAGTCTCCCTACCCTGCCCTCAGCATGTCATCATAGCAGGCAACTCAGGCCACCCAGCTCCCTGCCCTATCTGGGATCCACTCCTGCCTCGAGCCGGAGGTACCCTCGGTGCCCTTGGTGCCTTCGGTACTCCTGCTCCAGCCGCTGGCACCACAGGCCTCTCCCTCTCAGCTCGACGAGCACTACTCAGAGGTGGCATCAGATAGGCCTGGATAAACTCGGTGTAGATGCCCTCGTCTCTAAAGCCCTCCAAGTCCCAACTAATCGTATAATCGGCCATCTCTTGCGGGGTGTACCTCTCGGTCTACCTCACAGTCGTAGGAGGAGGTGCTAGAACTACCTGCCCCGATAAGCCAAGGGTCTGCTGCAAGAAGCGCTCGCCTAAGTACCAAGCGCGACAGATGGGGCCCTCTAATAGAAATCTGAATCGAGCCGTCTTTCGGGCACCAGCATACGGGTCTCGAACTGCATCAGGTAATAGAGCCCAATGCTGCCAGGTAATCTGCAAATAAAAAGCAGTTTGTTACCTACAGATATTGAAAGAACAATGCAAAACGAAGCTTAAATGAACTGTAATGTTTGACATACCTCGGCTATGGTGATGGTATCAAAGTAGCGGCGGAAGAAAATGAAGGACTCCCGTCGTCTCCACTCGCACCTCACGTCGAAGCGGTGCGAGAATGGAACGCCAAGCGGCATCTCCTCGTCTGGCACTGGGGCAAGGCTCGGGAAGTAGGCATACACCCACAACTGTACAGTGTGACATAACGGATATGAGCATGCTTATCAGATAAAGCAGTATGCAGATGAAGCAGTACGCAGATAAAGTAGAAAGCGGTATATACAGTGTATAGAGTACAGATAATGTAAAATAGAACTGAAAAGACAGAAAAGGGAATATGTACCTCCCAAGCTCGCCAGTAGCCTCCGAGCAACTGTCTGCTGAGGTGGGAGGATGAACTCATATAGCCGTAGAGACTGGCCAAGCCTACGCCACCCCAGTCATAGCGGCGGATCTGTGTCACATCCACAAGTGCGCTCAACAAGTAGAGGGCGATGGTGTTCGCCCGATTGGCGAAAAGTATGGTCCCTAGCAGGAACATGATAAAACCCCAAGCACACTGCTCCTCCTTCTCCCGGGTGGTAGGCGCCTAGATCCAGATGTGGTCCTCGAACTAGGAGTATCACACGAATCCTACTCGAGTGAGAAGTGGCTGAGTGTCGAGCAAATAAAGCTGAGCGGCATCCCACTCGTCCATGTCAGTATCGAAGGGGATCGGATCACCCCCCACTTCGATGCCTGTGAGCAAGGAGAAGTCGAAGGAAGTCATCGTCATCTCCCCTGCCGTGGAAAGGTGGAAGGAGTCGGTGGTGTCCCACCACCTCTCCACCAGAGCAGCAAGGAGAGGCCTACTCGCAGTGAGGCGCGAGAGTCCCATGCAAAAGGGCCCAAAGCCAGCTCGGTCAACAATGCCACGAATCGCGTTGGGCAGCTCCATGTACCATCCGCAAGCGAAGGTATTCCCATACCCTCAGAAGGCATGGGAATCTCCCTATGCTCAAAGCAAACGGTTGCGTAGTAGTGTATAAATACAGTGTTGAATACGCTCAGAATCAGTGAAAATGCGATGTGTGTACACGTGTTCAGATTCAAACCGATATTGGGTGCGGGTGTGCTCGCAGTGAACTCCAGCATATGATGTATCAGTGTGTTTGAGTGAAAATGCGGTGTATGCACGCGTGTTCAGATTCAAACAGATATTAGGTGTGGGTGTGCTTGTAGTGAACTCCAACATATGATGTATTAGTGTGCTTGAGTGAATCAGTGAAAATACAGCGTGTGTACACGTGTTTAGAATCAAATAGATATCGGGTGCAGGTGTGCTCGCAATCAAATATAGCATGTAATGTACTAGTGGGCATGAATTAAGCAGTTAAAGAACAGGATCAACTATTGCAGTTATGTGTTCCACATTACAGAAAATGAAACAAAGAAGAGTGTACCTCAGAAGCGCCGAAGGACAGGTGAGATTCTGGCTCACGTAACAAAAGCTCCGGTGGCGCGCCTCGTGCATGGCTCCGGAAGTGGCGAAGGCTGTTAAGAGGAAGCACGTGTATCGCCGACCTGTAGGCCGCCAGATCGAACGACCGAATGTAAAGAGGCAGGAGCTCAGCCTCAGGGTCCACGTCCAACTCCGGGGGAGCCCCACCACCTGGAATGTTGTCTGCCATCTCAAGAATAGTGTGAAAATGGCCAAAAGTGTGAAAACTGAGCAAGAATGTGAAAAGTCAACCCAAAAGTCAACCCCAAGAAGATAAAAAATGGACAGAAAGGTCAAAGTCTGAAAAAGGCACAAAGACCGAGGTAAACTCGGGACAAACAAACCCCAAGTGGTAGAAATCGAGAAAAGTACACCGAAACTAAGATTTGTTCGGTTCAAAACGTGCAAAACAAGGGGGTTTTCGCAAATCGAACGATGAAAAGGGCCCTAAAATACGGCAAAAACTCGGATCGAAGGAAGGAAACTCACCTAGAGAGAGAGGGGAGAGATTTTTTACCAAGGAGGAAGTGGAAATATAGGGCTTGAAGCCCTATATTTAAAGACCCGTGGCCAATTGACAAAACTGCCCCGATACAACAATTTAAGGCCGGTCAGCCACATTGTTAGCCGGTCGGCCAACTATTTGGTCGGTGACCTTATTTAGTGGCCGATGGATGGCCGGTGGTCTTTCCCAGTGGCCGGTGCATCTTCCACACCCTTGGTTGGGTCATTCATGTGGTTTGGAACCTCCATTTGTCAAGGAAGTACAAGGAAATGCACTTTTGAACCTTGATCGGCCTTCGTGTTAACCTCGAGTCATGTTTTCCGTATGCGATGCTCAATACGCGCAAGGTGTATCCTTTTCGTATCCTTTGCTATCTTGCGAGATTCAATAATTGCTTTAAATGTGTTGCACTACAATGTTTTGCTTTGATTACGATAAACATACATGGGTTGTATCGTTATGTACAACTTCACGCGTTGTAACACGCACAACTTGCATTGTTATGCACTGTTCATTTGCATTGTCATGCATTTCAAAAAAAGAAAGACGTGCATTGTCACGCATTTGAGTTCATTTGCATTGTCATGCATTTCAAGAGACGTGTGTTGTCACGCATTTTGAATTCATTTGCATTACCATGCATCCCAATAGTATGCATTGTCATGCATTTCAATAAGTCATGCATTGTCATACACTTCAATTACACGCATTGTTATGCATCTTTCATCTACATTTCAGTTCATGCATTGTCATGCGTGTGTCATTTTGCATTGTCATGCATCTCCATATCGCGCATTGTCATGCATTTCAGTACATGCATTGTCATGTATTTCCTCTCACGCATTGTCATGCATTTCAATTACATGCATTCTTATGCATTTCAATTACATGCATTGTCATGCATTTTAATTCATGCATTGTCATGCGTGTCTCATTTTGCATTGTCATGCATCTCAAATTACATGCATTGTCATGCATATTTCCTACCACTCATTGTCATGTGCACCTTATTTGCATTGTTATGCATTTCAATTACACGCATTGTCATGCATTTCAAATGCATGCATTGCCATGCAATTCATGCATTGTCATGCGTGTCTCATTTCTCATTGTCATGCATCTCCATATCGCGCATTGTCATGCGTTTCGGTACATGCATTATCATGCATTCCCTTATCACGCATTGTTATGCATTTCAATTACACGCATTGTCATACATTTCAATTACATGCATTGTCGCGCATTTCAGTTCATGCATTGTCATGCGTGTCTCATTTTGCATTGTCATGCATTTCAATTCCATGCATTGTCATGCATTCTCGTTCATGCATTGTCATGCGTGTCTCATTTTGCATTGTCATGCATTTCCTTACTTTGCATTGTCATGCATTTCAGTACATGCATTGTCATGCATTTCTCTCATCGTGCATTGTTATGCACACCGCATTTGCATTGTCATGCAATTCCTTATCATGCATTGTCATGCATCTCCTTACTTTGCATTGTTATGCATTTCAGTACATCCATTGTCATGCATTCCCTTATCATGCCTTGTCACACATTTCCTTATCATGCCTTGTCATGCATTTTCCTACCTCGCATTGTCATACACGTTTCATTTGCATTCCTCCTATACACATTGCATGCATTTCCACGCGTGCTTTACTTACATGTGTATATTTAGCTTGCTTTACACATTGCATGCATTTCCACGTGTGCTTTACTTATATGTATTTATGCATCCCCCCAGGTGGTTACACATTGTACACGTTTTCGCGTGTACTTTACTTACATGTGTTCATACCTTGCTTGCTTTACACATTGCACGTATTTCCGCATGTGCTTTACTTATATGTGTTTATGCATCCCCCCAGGTGGTTACACATTGTACACGATTTTGCGTGTACTTTACTTACATGTGTTCATACCTTGCTTGCTTTACACATTGCATGCGTTTTCGCGTGTGCTTTACTTATATGTGTTTATGCATCCCCCCCAGGTGGTTACACATTGTGCATGTTTTCGCGTGTACTTTACTTACATGTGTTCATACCTTGCTTGCTTTACACATTGCATGTGTTTCCACGTGTGCTTTACTTATATGTGTTTATGCATCCCCCCAGGTGGTTACACATTGTGCACATTTTCGCGTGTACTTTACTTACATGTGTTCATACCTTACTTGCTTTACACATTGTACACGTTTCCGCGTGTGCTTTACTTACATGTGTTCATGCATATTTTCAGGAGGTTACTCATTGCTTGTATTAGCGTGCATGCTTTACTTACATGTGTTCATTCCTGCCATACACATTGCTCACGCTGTCGCGTGTGCTTATTTATGTGTTCAAGTTCCTTTATTTTTACACATTGTACATGTTGTCGCATGTGCTTTACTTACATGTGTACATTTCATTCATGTCATACACATTGTACATGTCATCGCATGTGCTTTACTTATATATGTTCAAGTTCCTTTATTTTCACACATTGTACATGTTGTCGCATGTGTTTTACTTACATGTGTACATTTTATTTCTTACTTTACACATTGCATGTGTTGTCGCGCGTGCTTTACTTACATGTGTTCATACTTATCTTCACAATTGCCTCACATATTGTACATGTTGTTGCACGTGCTTTACTTACATGTGTACATTTTATTCTTCGCTTTACACATTGTACATGTTTTCGCGTGTGCTTTACTTACATGTGTACATTTCATTCTTGCTTCACACATTGTACACGTTGTCGCGTGTACTTTACTTATACGTGTTTGTGCCTTCATCGCATTGTTATGCTTGTTTCAAATCGCATTGTTATGCACACACTCGGGTTACGTTGTTATGCACCCCTTCCACTCGCATTGTCATCCACCCTCTCACTCGCGTTGTCATGCACTTTTCACTTGCGTTGCTGTGCATGTATCTAACAATATTGTACCTGTTAAGTTCTTTTTCTTTTACAGGAACGATATTGTATGTACGGTTCATTTGAGGCTGGCAAGACCAGACGAACCGGACAGGAACGATATTGTATGTACAGTTCATTTGAAGCTGGCACGACCAGACGAGCCGCACAGGTATTATATTCTCCGCGTCAAACGTAGCGCGAATTACATAATTCTCTTACATACTTTCTGTATTGTAATGTAGTTTGGTTTTTGGCTTGCTTAAAACTGATGCATTTATTGTAAGTATTTGCTTCGTTACAGCTTTATTTGCATGATCAAAAGTTATGTTCGGCTTTGTGCATTGTTCTTGCATTTTGCCCCTGCCTACGGGCACATATCTTGCTATCTTGCATGCTTGTCTAAGTCTTCGGCCTTGTTGAAAATGGGTCGTCTCTGGGCTTTCACATTCACTCCCGTCATTGTTATGACTTTCGAGTTCTATCAAAGAGGGGCAACTGTAGACACCCCATTTTTGACCGTCCTCAAGACTTGGACGTCACTGTTCGAACACTAGGTGATCATCCATGTTCGTGTTCGTCTTGAGTTCTCGGAGGTTTCGGTCGTGCGCCTTGCCTCAAGATCTCTGGACTTGTTTGTCTTGTGCTTGGTTATATTCCAAACACTTGTGTTTTTGCTTCTGAGGGCAGGGAATGGCTTGTTGGCCATCCCCACACCTCACCGGCCTTGGCTTGAGGCCACCGGCCTAGTTTTCTTGCTACCGGCCAAATATTTTGGTCGATCGGCAGTGTTTCTGGTCGGCTGGCCATTTTTGTTGGTCAATCGGTCATTATTTTACAGCCAACCCCTTTCCATCTTCTTTATGCAGATATTTAGTTCCAGCTGGCACACACAATTCACCCCCTCCATATGCGTCTATGGAGGGATTTGCCTCTTGGGTTAGCTTCTCTTAGAAGCTTTAGAATTGAATCTCTATAAAGAGGGAGCCCCTCCTCCCTCCTCCAGGTTCAGAGAATTAGGGTTAGAAGTTTTATATCTATCTATCTCTATATCTCATTCCCTTTCCATTTGTGTGTGGAATAGTGTTCAAAAGGTACTTTTGTTCTTAGTTTTGCACTAAAACATCTAGTGTTACACTATACTTCGGTTACTAAGGTTTTGAGGGATTGGTTTTAGAGTTTTTAAGTTAGTTTTGATCAGAGAAAGGGGCTAGGGTTGGAGTTCTTGAAGTATTCTTCAAAGGTGAGCACTATTTGCTTTATATTCCCCATTTTTGTACAAGCTTTTAACCTATCTTGCATCTATTTTTAAGCTTAAGTTATAATTGATAAAAGTTCTATTTTTAAGTGCTTAAAATAGTTGTTTAAGATCACTTTGGCGTTTGGGGTTGTTTACCCCCACTTAGGCCTTGTTTGGCCTCATTTTTGTGCCTTTTTTGTGAGCTCCAGGACCACCTTGTATTGGCCTTTTCACCACTAAAATCCAAAGGGATTTCAGTGGTGGGGATACTGGTTTGAGGTCCTAAGAAGGAGAGGGACATCCCCTTTCCTTATTGTCTTCAATACTTGTCATATTTGCCTCATGTGTGAGCACCTTATTTAAGTTCATGTTGGCCATCTCTTAGTTGATATTTGGTGTTATTTTGCAATGATTTACCTCTTTTTTAAGTTGGTCTAGACGTGCCATGTATGCTCCATACACTTGTCTTGTAATCCCATGTTTTGGCCTTAACATGCATCATGTTGTAACATGTGTTTTTAGCATGATTTTGGGTGAACTTTGTGAGGCTTCTAGCCTTCTTTTAACATGCTTGAGCTCTGATTTTGGTTGTTTTGGTTGTCCATGACTTGCTTTGTATAGCTACCATGCAATCTAGCTTGTAGGCTTTAGTTTTGAACCCCCTAGCATTCATTACTTGGCTTATTTCAGTGATTTGGAGTCACTCACCATGTCATTTCAGTCCATGTGGCATGCTTGTTTACTTACATTTGATGTTCCTTTAATGCCTTAAAGAGTTGTTGTTTTATGCTTCGTGTTTGGACCATTGTGTATGCCATCATGCTTAGACCATTTAGATGCCATCTAAGTGGGTTTTTGGGATCATTTTAACATGTTATATCTCTAATTTTTGTTGCTTGAGTCATGCCATGTTTGGTTGTATTAGGTGTAGTGTAACACCTCTTCGGTGGCCTTGCTTGCCTCATGATTTTGCCTCTTTAATCTAGCTTGTATTGGTTAGTTTCGAGCTCACTTTTGGTCTTGATTAGACCTCCCTTGGGATTGTTTTAGGTCCCCATGGCCCTTTGAGGCTTGCTTCATGTAGTCTTGGTTCGAGTCCCATGGCTAGTTTCCAAATTTTTGGCTTGGTTGCATGTTTTGCTTGATTTGTTTAGTTGGTTTGGCACCATTTCTAACATGATTTCAGAGCTTACAATGTATGCCATTTGTCCATGTTCATCCTCTTTTAAGTGTGCTTAAAAGTTTCCCCTTTGATGCTTAGGTGTTAAGCCCATTACCATGCATGTTTGCATGTGTATTTCATGCCTTTGTTGCATCATTTTGGGCACTTTTTGGACCTATTGGAGAGCTGTCCATCTTGGTGTAAGCCCATCATTTGCATGTTATTGCATGCTTGCCTTGTATGTTGTTGCATACTTGGCCCATTGCATATTGTTGTATGCTTAAGTTGCATTTTCCATGCTTGTTAGCTTGCATTTTGTCATGACTTTAATATGTTGTTACATGCTTGCATGTTTGCATGCTTGTTCACTTGGTCATGTTGCATTAGTTTGCTTGCATGTCTAGGTTGCATAGCATTGTGCATGTTTGCATCCCTTGCCTCTTGATCAATTATGAGAGTGGTTAGGATCATTGTGTGTATGTGTGCATTTCATTTGATATCGAATTGCATACTTGGCACCTTGGGCCATCATGCATCGAAATGCGTGATTGATGGCCGGAGGGTCGAGAACCATGCTTCTCTAAGTCTCAAACATGCTGAGGAGGGGGGTAGTGCATAAATTGCTTTGAAAATGCATCGCCATGTTCTGTCTGTCCTCTGCTGCAGCAAACTAGTGTTCTGCAGGAGAAGATGACCGGTCGGCAACTTTCAGTGCCGGCCGACTACCAAAATTGTGCCGGTGATCCCATTTTTAGTCGATGACCATAATTCCATGGCCGATATTGTTTTCTCTTGGTTGGTGACATTCCACTGTGCTGAGGGAGTGATTCTGAAGCTTCCTCGGGACTTGTGAAGTTTTCAGAAGTACAGATCAGTGTAAACAGAGGCAACGTAAGCATGGCGGTGGATTTCGGAGCGGAGCCAAGCGTGCATGCATTCGTCCCTCTTCCCGAGGCTATTTTACTGCTTTCAGTAATTTAATTAATTTGTTTAATTAATTAACGATCTGTAATATTTAATTAGCTTGTTAGTTAATTAACTTGTATTATTCATTCGGATCCTCCGAGAGAGGGCAATTTTGTAATAAACGTGCGTGTGTGTGATGCATGTCTTCCAACCACCATTTCTTTCTCACTTTTACTTAACCGCTTACAATGGTTAGTTCTAGGGCACGTTTCAATTAGCATCCTTATGCTATGCATGTTTGCATCATTCATCTGTATTGCATGCACCAGGCTCGGCGTATCATACTAAGTGCATTGAATTTTGATTCCAAATTGAATATGTGTATTGAGTTGTTGCATTCCATATGCCATTATTAGATTAGCCGAGCCTATTCTAGTTGCATTTTTGCCTGTGATGCATTAGCCATCATAACATGAACTAGGATTATGCATGATTTCTAGCTAGTTTCTTGTTTTGGCTCGGAGTACACTGTGAGCGTTTATGCTTTAGCATCTTGCATGTATGTAAGTGTTAACATGAAAGCATGCTTGCCATAAGGCTAATTGCTTATGTGATATAACTGTCTGAATGCCTGTGGGTAAAGGTTGGGTTGCTTGAATTAGAATAATTCGTCGAAACCCGTGTTTTAGCCTACTTGCGAGTAGTAAACTTCAAACCAGTTTCAAAAACAAACGGATGTGCGATGCTTTATTCCAACTTGGGTAATCTAGTCTATACTTGTATACTGTGCGTATCACATAGTAATTCTAGGCTAATAACCGGAATAAGAATGCATAATGTTTTCAAAACTCGATATCATGCTTAGTACAGGCCGACCATCGGATCAGGCGAGCAGGGGTGCTCATAGCTAACCTTCCCCAATCGTACCCAAGTTCCTGAGCCGAGGCAACTTTGGTGATGATGGACATGTGGCCTTAGGCACGAGTCAGGGTATCCTAAATTCCCCAAAAATAAAATATTTAGGTGGCGACTCTGTATCTGGCAAAGCAGTCCATGTTTGGCACTTCTTTCTAAAAATCTGTTTTTCAAAACGATTTTCCGGACTTGGACTCTTTGATGATTCATCGGTTTTGCATTGCACTCCGCGAGATTAGATACAAGATCATGACATTGAGTCCGAACTGTAGTGAGCCCCAAATGAACAAAACGAGATTACCTCCTAGGCGTTCGGGGGTGTCGACACACCCCCGAAATCACCTGACTCTAACCAAGCAGGACTGACTCGATACAACAAGACAGACCATAATCAAAAAGTCTGACTCAAAACAACGAGACAGACTCAAAATAAAACCACAGAACTGACACAACACCCAAGTCAGAAACTACAAAAGCAAGCACTCGCAAACGCTAAAAACAGTGCGTGCCATACGCCATATCTGAAGTAAACCGAGCGCCGCCCGCAGGTGGACCAGCCACTGATCACATACTTGTATTATCTCCGAAGTCCACAAACTCAGTAGTGACGGACTTTATTGAGCTAGGTGGGAGGATGACCTCATCATCGATCAAGTCGTGCACTTCGTGGCGAAGACGAAAGCAATTGTCGGTGGTGTGACCAGCCTGTTGATGGTACGCACAGTACTAGGTAACATTATGTGAGAGAGGGAGATTACTCAAGAGAGGCCGAGGCTCAAGAGGTTTGAGATGACCTTTTTCAATGAGGATTTGAAGAGCCTTGGACAAAGACATGTAGAGGGCATGAAAAACCCTACGCCCTCGGGGCAGATACTTTGAAGTCTGTGGACCTTTGCTGGACGCACTAGCAAAAGGATCAGCAGGTGCTGTCTTGGCTCTCGGATCTTTTCCAGGTGCAGGATTAGGGTTAGAAGGAACGGTTCTGGTACGACGGTCCCTATCTCGATTTTCCCTCTAGCTTGAACTACTCTCAGTCTGAGTAGGGAAGATGTCATCCACAGTCTTAGCCAAAACCGCGAGTACTTGTTGCTTATTCAACCCCTTGGCTTTTAAAGCCTCAACAGCTTGTTGAAGTTGTTCGTAGGGATCAGCGTCCACCTTCATCTTGTTCTTTCCAGTAGCCTCAGTTTGGTGGGAGGTTTGGGTTGTTGCTTCAGTGTGAAGCCCCGTTGTCGTTGATACGTTATTGCCAGAGTTTGAGACAGCTTCAGGTTAGCTGAGCTCAATTATAATTCGCCCCAATAGCGGGGGCTCCTGCGACATGAAGTTCCCGGCATACGATGTGGTTGGTGGTGAAGCTGACATTCCATAGGCGAGGTCAGCCACAGACCTTTGGAGGTCGCCAATCATTCTCATGAACTCAAACGTAATGGGCTCACGAGTTTGAAACAACTGGGGCATCTAGATCGGGTGTGCGACAGGCGACCTAAGCGGATGTGGTATTTCAACATTGTTCTCATCCTGCAAGATGATTCCTTGATCCAGTGCAGCTACCATGACCACAATTTCCCTTGAATTTTGTGTCATCATAAGTCTGCTGAACTTAACGGAGATGATGTAATCGGTGACTGACGGAGTACGTGAACCGGTAAGCCTTGACTGGTCTTTCCTCAACAAAGGAGAGCACTGGCTGCTCCAAACTGAATCTCTGAACTGAAAGAGAAAGTAGGCAACATCTCAGCCCAATTTTACTAGAACTGACATAAGTATAGCTGAATAACTCTATTCGACCACTAATCACTGTTCCCCAAAATTACTGCCCCAAATCTAAATCTGATACCCGCAGATATAACTAATTCTCATAACACTGATGCCCGCAGGCTTGATGCCCAGACTTGCAGACTAATATGTGTATTCCCTGTAGAGGTTAACTTCAAAAAGCACATAACAAGCAAGTAAGAGCCAAAGCACCCCTATGTTGGGGTAGGGTTTCCCTGTCCTATTTTGTCAGGAGCTAGGGTTTCACTACGCACATAGCGGTTTCAAACAACCTACAATCGGGTAAGCAACCTGTCCTAGTTTGGAATGGTCACTATGGATTCTGAATATGCACTAGGTCGAATGATCAAAAGGTGCCCCAGTAAAAACCAGGGTTTGTGTTCCCATCGTGGGAGAGCCCGTAACTGGTCTGCCTTATGGCACACTTCTCAAAGCGAGCCTCCGGCAAAACCGTTTAGGAATAGCAGATGGCAAAAACGGTGTCCTAGGCGCACCAATGCACATGCAGTGCAAAGAAACACATGAGTGTAGTCAAAACAAGATATCATGAGTTCGAGTCAAGTTCTCTAACTCTCCAGCAGAGTCGCCAGAAACTGTGGATGCGCCCTGAGGGCTTTATGCTTTTCCACAGTTCGGACTCAATATGTCACGGTTCTGAATCTAATCTCACAATGTGCGATGTGAGATTGATAAATCACCAAAGAGTCCAAATCCGGCAAATTGTTTTAGAAAACTGATTTTTGAGAAAGAAGTGCCAAACATGGACTGCTTTGCCAGATACAGAGTCACCACCTAAATATTTATTTTGGGAGAATTTAGGAAACCCTGACTCGTTACTTAAGGCTACGTGTCCGTCATCACCAAAGTTGCCTCGGCTCGGGAACTTGGGTACCATTGGGGAAGGTCAGCTATGAGCACCCCGCTTGCCCGATCCGAAGATTGGCCTGTACTAAGCACGATATCGAGTTTTGAAAACATATATGTTCTTATTTTGGTTAATTAGCTAATCTTACTATGTGATGTGCACAACACACAAGTATAGACTAGGTCGCTTAATTTGGAACAAAACATCGCATATTTGTTGTTTGAAAAACAGTTTGAAGTTTGCTACTCGTAAGTAGGCTAAATCACGAATTTCGATGAATTATTCCAATTCAAGCAATCCAACCTTCACCCACAGGCATTCAGGCAGTTATATCACATAAGTAATTAGCCTCATGGTAAGCATGCTTTCATGTTAACACTCACTTACATGCAAGATGCTAAAGCATAAACACTCACAGTGTACTCCGAGCCAAAACGAGAACATGTTAGTAATCAAATGTATGATCCAAGTCCATGTTAAGATGGCTAATGCAACACATATGAAATGCAATTGGAATAGGCTGGGCTAATCTAAGATGGCATATGATATGCGACAATTTGATACACGTATTCAAGTTGGAATTGAAATACTATGCAGTTAGTATGATGCGCCGAGCCCGGTGCATGCAATACAAATGAATGCAAATATGCATAGTATAAGGTATGCTAAATCAAATATGCCCTAAAACTAACCATCATAAGCGGTTAAATAAAAGGGAGAGAGAAGTGGGGGGAGTTGGAAGACATGTATCACACACACGCACGCTTATTACACAATTGCGCCCTCTCGAGGGAGGGAACAAATAAATAATACAAATCAACTAACTAATCAACTAACAAGCTAATTAATTAATTACACAACTAAATCGAAATAAATAACTAATCTAAGTTATTAAAACGCTGAAATGGCCTCGAGGCGAGGGATGCATGCATGCTTGTACGGCTTCGCTTGGAAATCCATCGCCATACTCATACTGCCTCTGTTTACACTGTTCTGCACCTCTGCACACTGCGCAAGCCTCAAAGTTGCTTTTGAACTACTCCCTGAGGGTTTTGGGAGGTCACCGACCAAGAGGTAAGGCCACCGGCCATGGGGAACTGGTCATCGACCATTTGTGGTAATCTCGGCTAACAATTAATGGCCGGCTGGCATTGAAGATGGTCAACCGACCATCTCTTCCTGCAGAATCCTGTTTTGCTGCAGCAGAGGACAGACCGAACATGGCAATGCATTTTCAAAGCAATGTTTGCACCACCACACTCCTTATTATGTTTGAGATTCAAAGGAGTATGGTTCTCGACCCTTGGGCCATCAATCACGGATTTCAATGCATGATGGCCCAAGGTGCCAAGCGTGCATTTTAATGTCAAATGAAATGCACACAAAACAAATGGGGGACTCCCAACCTCTATCGTGGTTTATCAAGGGGCAAGGAATGCATACTTAAAGCTATGCAACCTAGACATGCAAGCAAGCTAATGCAACATAAATATGCAAACAAACAATGTTGCCCAAGGCAATTGGCATATAACAATATGCAAAGACAAGCATGCAAACAAGCATGTGACTTCATTCAATCATGTGACATATGAGGCAAACATGTAACAGCATGTTAAGAAACATAAAACCAAAAGAATGCCTACCAAATACACTACCAGTTAAGCATGCAACAACATATTAATAGGCCAAGTATGCGACAACATGCAAGGCAAGCATGCAACAACATGCGGGAATGGTCTTACACCAAGATGGACAGCTATCTAATAGGTCCAAAACAGTGGCCAAAATGCTAAGGGATAAGGGAGAAAACCACATACAAACATGCATGCTAATGGCCCATCACTTTAAGCACAAAAGGGGCAACCTTTAAGCACACTTAAAAAGAATGAAAAGCATGCAAATGTGACAACATTACATGCTCTGAAATGAAGCTAGGAGTGATGCCAAATCACATAAACAAGTCAAGCATGGCATGCTCAAGACTGAAGCCTAAGACTAGTCGAGGGACTTGAACCAAAGCTACACAAAACAAAGAGCATATGGCAAGTATGACCCAAAACAGTCCTAAATCATGCTAAAGTGGGCCTAAAACATGCAATGACCAAAGCCAAAACAAGCTAAACCAAAAAGAGAAAATCACGAGGCATGCAAGGCCATCAAAGAGGTGTTACACTACACCTAATACAACCAATCATGGCATGATTTAAGCAACCCAAAATAGAGTTATGACATGTCAGAATGAGCCCAAAAACCCACTTAGATGGCATCCCAATGACCTAAGCATGATGGCACACACAATGACACATTCATGAGGCATTAAACACAAACTCTTTAAGACATTAAAGGAGTGATAAGTGTAAGTTTATAAGCATGAAATATGGACTGAAATAACATTCTATGTGATGCCAAACCACTGAGATGATCCACATAGAGCATACTAGAGGATTCAATACCGAAAGCTAACAAGCTAGATTGCATGGTGGCTATACCAAACAATGCAAGCATAACCAAAATAATGAAAAATAGAGCTTAAGCAAGCTACAACAAGGCTAAAAGCTTCATGGAGTTGAGCCAAAATCATGCTAAAAACACATGTTACAACATGATGCATGTTAAGGACAAATCACGGGATTACAAGACAAGTGTATGAAGCATACATGGCATGTCTAAACCAACTCAAAACAAAGGTGTATCATGGCAAAACAAAGCCTAATACATGCTGAAATGGAGCTACAACAAACTAAACACACATGCTACCACATAAGCCATTTATGCAAGCATTAAAGACAACAAGGAGAGGGGATGACCCTCTCCTATTTAGGACCTCAAAACCACCTCTCCACCACTAAAAATCCTAACAAGGCCTTGGAGGGGGGAGACAACCCGAAACCTCAAAGTGACCTTAAACAAAGTTCTAAAGCACACAAAATCAGAACTTTTATCAGCAATAGTCGAAGCTTAAAACAATAAGCAAGATTGGCTAAAAGCTTGTGCAAAAATGGGGAATAAAGAAGGTAGGTTCTCACCTTTGAAGAACCTCTTCAAGAACACCACTCCAACACCTTTCTTGGATGAAAACTAGCCCAAGAACCCTAACAACAACTCCTTAGAGCCTTAACAACCCAAGGATGGTGTAACACTAGGTGTCTTAGTGCAAAACTAAGAACAAAAACCCCTTTAGGGCACAAAATATAATCAAACAAGGGAGTATAGATACAAAACTATATCTAAGCTCTCTAACCTAATTTTTTTGAACCCTGGAGGAGGGAGGAGGAGCTCCCTCTTTATAGAGGTTCAAATTCTAAGGCTTTCAGGAGAAGTCAAGCAAGGAACAAATCCCTCCGTACATGTGTATGGAGGGGGGTAATGTGGATGCCAGTTGTGGCAGCTGGCATAAAATATCTGGCAAAAGCAGATGAAAAGGGGTCGACTGGAAAATATGGCCGATTGACCAACAAAAATGGCCAATCGACCAAAAACATTGCCGACCGACCAAAATATTTGGCCGGTAGCAAGAAAACAAGGCCGGTGGCCTCAAGCCAAGGTCGGTGAGGTATGGGGATGGTCAACAAGCCATTCTCTGCCCTCAGAAGAAAAAATGCAAGTGTTTGGTGCACAACCAAGCACAAAACAAACAAGTCGAGAGGTCTTGAGGCAAGGCGCGCGACCGAAACCTCCGAGAACTCCAGACGAACATGAACATGGATGATCATCGAGTGTTCAAACGATGCCGTCCAAGTCTTAAGGATGATCAAAAATGGGGTGTCTACAGGTACACTCGAGTATTAACCTCTCCTTTTGCGCTCTAACTTTTGCCAAGGCCACCCTTTCTGGGTTTTCAACCTTGCGAGCTTTGTTCTTCTTTTCTTCTCAATTCTTTTCATTTCTCTTCTTTTTTTCTTTTTCATCTTTTCTTTTTATTTTCTTCATTTTTCTTCTTTTCTGTTTTTTTATTCTTTGCATCTTTCTTTTTTTTGTTCTTTTTCTTCTTTTTTCCTTGCTCTAACTTTTGCCTAGGTCGCCCTTTCGGGTTTACGGCCCAGCGAGCCTCTCAAGGATAAAAGTGTAGCTTTGTCCATGTCAAATGGTTTTGAGATCCTGAAGTCATCTGAATCTAGGAGAATGGCTAATGTTCACTGATGGTGTAGGAATCCATCCAATGGAGGCTGAATTTGCCCCTAGTGTTGTGGATAGGAACTCAGTTGTCCTTCAGCACAAACTTTCTTCTTTCCTCCCTTTTGGGATTTGGCATTCTTGCCAGTCTTCATTAATTTGCAGAATGATCCATCTTCGGCTCTTCGAGCGTATCTGACATTTTTGCCCCTAGTTCAAGGGCTGCTTTTGATCTAGCTTTGCAAGCTTCCTTTGATCACATCTGATATTCTCGCCCCTAGTTCATGGGCTACTTCTGATCCGGCCACACGGGCCTTACATTGTGGTTGACCGTTGAACATTCTGAATTAAGGTTCAAGGTTTGGAAGCAAAGGGGTTGAATCTCGAGGCTGAGAGCGATCCTAAGCTGCACAATCTCAAGAGTGATTCCACACAAGTCTTCGTAGAACCACGCAAAATATTTTTTGAAATCTTTTAAGAAAGCGACTAATCGCTCGCGTCGAAGACAATTTAGAACCAATCTGGATCAAGCCAGGATCCTTCTCAGTACTTACATTAACAAACATGATTTCAATCATTAAGGGCTTAGCATGCCTCTCTTTCTCTCAATTGATCAAATTTTTTTGCAAATCCCGAGGAATTCCTTCCTCTTTGTTTTCATCACAATGTTCAAAAGGTTTTGAAAAACACAGGTCAATGTAATGATTTCAAAGCACAAAAAAGACATAGTTTTTAGTCAAATACTGCCATCTCATTCAGAACTTCTGGCACAACTAGCACAAGGCAAAAGCAAACACAAGAGTGTGAAAATCACTATTGTTCATTCAAATCTGTTGGCATTACTGGCTCCAAGACAGAAACAGATTCAAAAGAAAACAAAAAGACAAACACAAAACAAGCAAGTGATGTCCGAGGTAACACCCCCGAAATCACCCGACTCCAACAAAACAGGACTGACTCGCTACAACAAGACAGACCCAACAGACTCAGTAAGAAAAGACTGACTATGTACAACACAACAAGACTGACCCAATACCCAAGTCAGAAAGTAAAGTAAACAGCATTCGCAAATGCTCAAAATAGTGTGTGCCATCCCCACACCTGGAGTGAACTGAGTGCCATCCGCAGGTGGTTCATCCCCTGATCACATGGTCACATTATCCCCCGAGAGTTTACGGATCCAGTGCCAATAGACTTTGCAGGACCCGGTGCGACGATGACCTTGTTGACAATCAAATTTTGTATCTCGTGGCGAAGACAGACGCAACTGTCAGTGTCATGACCGATTTGTTGATAGAAAGCACAGTACTTAGCCGGGTCATGCTTTGGAGGGAGAGGATCGGGCAGAGGCCGTTGTTCTAAAGGTTTCAGATGTCCTTTCCTAAGTAGGACCCCCAGAGCTTTAGACAAAGGCATATAAAGTGGGGTAAAAACCCTCTTGCCTCGGGGTAGATAGTCCGAAGTTTGGGGGTTTGGATTGGATGTGCCAACAAAGGGAGTGGCTGTTTTTGGAGTGATGGTGGTCACTCCAACTTCAGAAGATCATGCAGTTGCGTCACCACTGGTGGTCGCATTCGAACTGCGTGTAAACACCCTCTTGGGCTGCTCCTTCTCCTGGTCAATATGGCCCTGCTTCATAGCATCCTCAATCTGCACCCCAATCTCGTATAGGTCCGCAAAGGTGAGAAGGGGCATGACGATCATCTTTTGCATTAGCCTGGGTTGGAGGTTACGCACAACTATCCTTTTCTGGTCTTTGTTGGAAGGCCTTATAGTCATCATCGAGGCCTTTGCTCTCCGTCTCGTCACAAACTCTGAAAAACCCTCCTTTGGCTCTTGGCGGGTGACTTCAAGATCACGAGTTGTGACCTCGATCTGTATGTTGTAGGAGTATTGAGCAACGAAGGCCTGAGTCATCTCTTCCCAGTTCTATTTCGCAGAGTTCTCTAATTTTGCATACTAGATTGCAGTTATCCCCGACAAGGTTCGGCCGAATAATGACAGCTTCTAGGCCGTGGTCAAACCTATTGGCCTCAAGACATCAGAAAACAGGTGGAGGTGCACCATTGGGTCTCCAGAGCCATCGAAGCGGTCGATGTGTGGCATCTTGAACCGGTCTGACAGAGTTACGGCCGAATAGGTGTATCCATCCTCTATGTCCGAAATGGATTTCATGCTTTGAGTCTTTTTGAACAGCTTTTCTAGCTTGCTCACTTTTAGCGCTGTGGGGTCCACCTCGAACTCAAAGGGAGAATCCGATAGATTGGTGGGTGTGGGTGCCTTGGACAGCTGAGGTAAGATTGGGGGCGGAGCCGTCCCCGTTGGGATGTCCGTATCTTCCTGGACATTTACTGTCTCCTCGAGTATTGGGACTCTTGGTGGGGAAGAGCTTGGTGTGAAGCGGATGCTCCGGTTTGCTGTTGTAGCCTGGAAATTAACTCTGCCTGCTGAGCCATGATCTTGGCCTGTTGTTTGGCAAATTCTGCTTGACGAGCAGCGTCCTGCTGCATGGTTCTCATACTCTTCTGGAGCTGACGCATCATCTCTTCCATTCTAACTGAAAACTGCCGATCAAACTAAACAAGTGTGTATCCCTTTTTTGAGGTGAAAACAAATATCTCAGCCCAACTGCGCACAGGTGAGATGGATAATGACCGCTGAACTGGGGACTATTGAATGGATGATCTGTGCCTGATTGGCTTTTTTCTTGCCTTACCACTGGCGAAGGAAACACTGGTTGCTCTGAACTAAATCTCTAACTTGACAAAGTCTATCAGCACGAATCCAATGTACCCGAGGGATATTGGAGCCCTCTAAAGCTATCGTTCCATGACTACCTTGCAAAAGAGAAAACAGATAGCATCTCAGTTTGATTTCACCAGAACAGGTATAAACATAGCTGAACAACTATGCTCTCTACTGAATTCTGCCCAAAACTCTGCCTGTAAACTAATACCTTCGGGTAAAACTGATGCCCCCAAAATACTGATGCCCTCAGGCTTGATACCCAGACTTGCAAACTGATACATGCATTCATTGTAGAGGCACACTCTAAAAGCACATAGCAAGCAAATGAGAGCCAAAACAACCCTATGGTGGGGTAGGGTTTCCCTGTCCTATTTTGTTAGGAGCTAGGGTTTCACTACGCACACAGCGGTTTCAAACAACCTATAATCGGGTAAGCAACCTGTCCTAGTTTGGAATGGTCACTATGGATTCCGAATATGCACTAGGTCGAATAGTCAAAATGGTGCCCCGGTAAAAATTGGGGTTTGTATTCCCATCGTGGCAGAGCCTGTAACCAGTCAGCCTTACATCACGCTTCTCAAAGCGAGCCTCTGGCAAACTGTTCAGGAATAGCAGATGGCAAACACAGTGTCCTAGGCACACCAATGCACATGCAATGCAAAGAAACACATAAGTGTAGTCAAAACAAGATATCATGAGTTCGAGTCAAGTTCTCTAAATCCCTAGCAGAGTCGCCAGAAATTGTAGACGCGCCCGAAGGGCCTCATGCTACAGTTCGGACTCATGTGCCACAGTTCTGCATCTAGTCTTGCAAAGTGCAATGCAAGACCAATAAATCACCAAAGAGTCCAAATCCGGCAAATCATTTTGGAAAACTGATTTTTGAGAAAGAAGTGCCAAACATGGACTGCTTTACCAGCTACAGGGTCGCCACCTAAATATTTTATTTTGGGGGAATTTAGGAAACCCTGACTCGTGCCTAAGGCCACGTGTCTGTCATCACCAAAGTTGCCTCGACTTAGGAACTCGGATACGATTGGGAAAGGTCATCTATGAGCACCCCTGCTCGCCCGATCAAAGATCGGCCTGTACTAAACATGATATCTTATTTTTGAAAACACATGCGTTCTTATTCCGGTTAATTAACTAGAATTATTATGCGATGCGCACAAGACACAAGTATAGACTAGATCGCCTAATTTGGAACAAATCATCGCATATCCGTTTGTTTGGAAATGGTTTAGAGTTTGCTACTCGCAAGTAGGCTAAAACACGGATTTCAATGAATCATTCCAATTCAGGCAATCCAACCTTCACCCACAGGCATTCAGGCAGTTATATCACATAAGTACATAGCCTTATGGTAAGCATTCTATCATGGCAGTCACTCACACGCATGCAAGGATTCTAAAGCATAAACACTTACCGAGTACTCTGAGCCAAAGAAAAAGCTAATTAGAAAACATGCATGAATCCTAACTATGCTGAGATGCCTAATGCAACACATGCAAGAATGCAACTAAGATAGGCTCGACTATTCTAAGACGTCATGTGAAATGCAACTTGATACATGTATTCAACTTGGGATCGAAATACGATGTAGTTAGTATGATGCGCCGAGCCCGGTGCATGCAAGATAAATGAATGGATGCAATCATGTGAGCATAAGGATGCTAATTGAAACATGCCCTAAAACTAACCATCATAAGCTGGTAAATAAAAGGGAGAAAGACGTGGGGTTGGATGGCATGCATCACACACACGCACACTTATTACAATTGTGCCCTCTCTATGGAGGGTCCGAATAAATAATACAAATCAAATAATTAATTACCTAATGAGCTAACTAATTATTACACAACACTTAACTAATTAAACAAATTAATTAAGCTACTGAAAGCAGTAAAGCAGCCTTGGGAAGAGGGACGAATGCACGCATGCTCGGCTTCGCTCAGAAATCCATCGCCATGTCATGTTGCCTCTGTTTACACTGTTCTGCACCTCTGAAAACTTTAAAAGTCTCAAGGATGCTTCTAAACCACCTTAGGGACATTCTAAGAGTCCACCGACCAAAAGACAAGGCCATCGGCCAAGGAGAACTGGTCATCAACCATATATGAGGCTCTCAGCCAACAATTTGTAGCTGACCGGCACTTCAAATGGCCAACCGGCCATCTATTCCTGCAGAATACTATTTTGCTGCAGCAGAGGACAAACAGAGCATGGCAATGCATTTACAAGACAATGTTTGCACAACCACCCTCCCTATCATGTTATGAACTCAAGGGAGTATGGTTCTCGACCCTTGGGCCACCAATCATGCATTTCAATACATGATGGCCAAAGGTGCCAAGTGTGCAATTTATATCAAATGAAATGCACACAACACATAAGGGGCCCCAACCTCTATCTTGGTTGATCAAGAGGCAAGGGATTCATGCATGCAAGCAAAACTAATGCAACATGAGCATGTTAAGGACAATGCCACACAAGGCTGATGGTATAAGCATGCCAAATGCAATACGACCTAAACAAGTATGCAAACATGCAAAGGATGACATGATAGCATGCACAATGCCAATATGAAATGCAACATGGACAACCTAACAAGGCTAATGGCATGCACAATGCGTAATGCACAATGCTAATGCTCACATACTCAATGCAAGCCAACATATGCACCAACATGGCAAGATACGACTAGCATACACGATGCAAATATCAAATAGCATACTCAATGCGACGAACTACATGGCATGCGCAATGCTATGAACTACAATGGCATACTGAATACAAAATGGACTTAAACCAAAATGAGTGGGCCTCAGCCACACTCAAATCAGTGGCCAATCACGATGAAAATGAGGCAACAACACACGCACAAACATGCAAGGTGCAATGGCTCCGAGTCTAGGGCACAAAGCACAACTCTACAAGAGCATTGGAAGGATAAAATATGGCATACAATAGCACAAGTTCCAGCTCTAAAATAGCATACAAGATGGTCCTGAATCATGCAAACAACTCACACAATGCATGTTGGATGGCTCAAACAATGAAACTAGTGAAGCGCATTACACTAGAGGTATGCAAAGCAATGCACAAATGACTAAACCAGCCCCAAACAGTCCCTATGCATGCCCAAAATAGTGGCAAAATGGACTAAGATGATGTCTTGAAGTGCACAAAAATGAAGCTCATGCAATGGCTCATAAATGGGGCATACAAGCACAACTCTCAAATGCGCTTAAAGAGTGATAAACATGGGAAGATGGTGAATGAATAAGCTCTGAAATATCATACACAATGATACTAAAACATGCAAACACCTCAATATAAGCATGCAATAGGCTTCAAAACTCAAAGCTAGGCATGGCTATTACACTACAAGCATACATGGCAAGCATCCTTCGACCATGGGACCTTAAAACAGAGCTAAGGTAGCCCAAATCATGAATAAAATCAGTTTAGAACATGGCCAAAATATGCTAGAATCAAGGGCCAAGACAACATGCAATGTAAGCTAGTGAGCATGGTTTACACTACAAGTATGTGAAGCATTCAAGAGGCCACCAAACCAACAAATGGCAGAGGTATGAAATGCCAAAAAATGCCCAAAAACCCACTGAAAAGTGATCAACACATGCAAGAATGACATGCTCCTTTGATAAGCTACGAATAGGATTATTCTACACATGCAAGAGGCACACCCAAGATGACAAAACCAACTCTGGACAGAGCCTAGGCAGGCCCTAAAAGTTACCAAAAAGGGCCTGAAATAAGGCTTGGAGGTGTGAACATATAGGCTCCTTTGAAAGGCCAAATATGCTAGTAAACAAGACAACAAGAGAGAGGGTCACCCCTCTCTGATTTTGGCCCTCAAAACTACATTCTCACCATTGAAAATTCACTGGATTTCAGTGGTAGAAAGTCCAAGAAAAGACTAGCTCGAAAGCCTTATGGCATGGCACAAAACAAGGCCAAAACAAGCATGCAAGAGGGTAGATGACCCTCAACAACATAATGGTCTTAAACATACATGAAAAGGAGGAAAAAGGGGTTACCCTTGTAGCTCAGCAAAACCAGCAGCTTCTCCAGCCCAAAACCAACTCTTCAACCTCTAAAAATACCCTCCATGGACCTTAGATCAATGGTGGAGGTGTGGTGTAATAGGCCAAGAACAAGACCCTTTTGAACCCAAAATATTGAGATATAAAGAGAGATATATCTTGGAGCCTTAGACAATTTTTTTTTTTTTTTTTTTTTTTTTTGCGAGGGTTCAAGCTTCTTAGAGAAGCTAGAGCAAAGGTTCAAGCTTCTTGGAGAAGCAAGAGAAAAGGTTCAAGCTTCCTTAAGAAGCTAAAACAAAGGTTTAAGCTTTCCCAAGAAGCTAAAGCAAAGGTTCAAGAGGTTCAAGCTTCCTCAAGAAGCTGAAGCAAAGCTTCAAAAGCTTCAAACTTCCTCAAGAAGCTAAAACAAGGGTTCAAAAGGTTCAAGCTTCCTCAAGAAGCTAAAATAAGGGTGCAAATCCTCCATATACGTGTATGGAGGGCAGGGTCTGTGCTTACCAGCTGGCACAACTGGTATGCATAATGCCTGAAAAGGTAAAGAAAAGGTCTCGGCCAGAAAAAGTGGCCGATCGACCAAAACAATGGTCGGCCGACCAAAAACATTGCCGACCGGCCAACACCTTTGGCCGGTAGCAAGAAAACAAGGCCAGTGGCCTCAAGCCATGGCCGATGAGGTGTGGGGATGGCCAACAAGCCATTCCCTGCCCTTAGAAGCAAAAACACAAGTGTTTGGTCCACAACCAAGCACAAAACAAACAAGTCGAGAGGTCTTGAGGCAAGGCATGCAACCGAGACCTCTGAGAACTCAAAATGAACACAAACATGGATGATCATCGAGTGTTCAAACGATGGCGTCCAAGTCTTGAGGACGGTCAAAAATGGGGTGTCTACAGTTTGCCGGAGGCTCGCTTTGAGAAATGTACCGTAAGGCTGGCCGATTGCGGGCTCTGCCCCGACGGGAACACAAACCTCGATTTTTACTGTGGCACCCTTTTTTACCATTCGACCTAGTGCATATCAGAATTCATAGTGACTATTCCAAACTAGGACAAGTTGCTTACCCGATTGTAGGTTGTTTGAAACTGCTGTGTGCATAGTGAAATCGTATCTCCTAACAAAATAGGACAGGGAAACCCTACCCCAACATAGGGGTGTTTTGCCTTTCATTTGCCTGCTATGTGCTGTCAGAGTGTGCCTCTATAGGTTGCACGTATCAATTTGCAAGTCTAGGTATCTGGCCTAAGGGCATCAGTATTTAAGAATCAGTTATATCTGTAGGTATCAGATTCAGTTTTGGGGTAGCTATTTAGGCCACAGCGATCAATGTTTGAGAACAGTGTGCTTCAACTCGCAAATATCAACTGTGTGTTGTGTTTATTTAAAGCCCTTATGCTGTCCGTTTTTCTGGTCGTTTATTTATTTATTTTGCTTTATTTATCTTTTTGCAAGGTAGTTTAGCATAATTGCATCTGACCAGGTAGATATTCCCTGAGCACTCTGGGTTAGAGGTCGAAGACTCAATCGATCCAGGGATCTGATAGACGGACAAGCAGTGTTTCTTTCTTTACCTCCGATTGCTGGGCGGAGGTAAAAAAGGCACAGTGTATTAGTACAGAGGTTGTCAGATCAGCGGTTTTTGAATAGTCAGGCTGAGGTCTCAGTTCCTACTACAGAGTTAGATATACAAATTGTCCAGTCCAATCCAGACAATATGGCAGGTTTGGAAGAGATGATGCATCTGCTCCAAGAAAGTATGAAAACCATGCAGAAGGATGCTGCTTGTTGTAGACACCCCATTTTTGACTGTCCTCAAGACTTGGACGTCACCGTTCGAACACTCGGTGATCATCCATGTTTGTGTTCGTTTGGAGTTCCCGGAGGTCTTGGCTACGCGCCTTGCCTCAGGATCTCCGAACTTGACTGTTTAGTGTCTGGTTTTGCACCAAACACGTGCATTTTGCCTTGGAGGGGCAGGGAATGCCTTGTGAGGCATCCCCACACACCACCAGCCATGGCCAGAGGCCATCGGCTGGTTTTTGCTGCCATCGGCAATGTATATTGCCGGTCGGCACTGTTGATGGTCGGTCGGCATTGTGTTTGGTCGGCCAGCCACTGTTTCTAATCAATCGGCCACTTTTCCTGGCCGGGACCTTTTCTTGAGGGAGCTTGACCTTTTTGAACCCTTTTTTAGCTTCTTGAGGAAGATTGAACCTTTTTAGCTTCTCCAAGAAGCTTGACCCTTTTTTTAGCTTCTCCAAAAAGCTTGACCCTTTTAAACTTTCTTTTTTTTAGCTTCTTGAGGAAGCTTGAACCTTTTTAGCTTCTCCAAGAAGCTTGACCCTTTTGAACTTTTTTTTTTAGCTTCTTGAGGAAGCTTGAACCTTTTTAGCTTCTCCAAGAAGCTTGACCCATTTTTTAGCTTCTCCAAGAAGCTTGAACCCTTATAAGCTTCCAAGAGAAGCTTGCACCTCTTGACCCCTTGTCTAGCTTCTCCAAGAAGCTTGACCCATTTGCCTAGCCTCTCCAAGAAGCTTGGCCCTTTTGTCTAGCTTCTCCAAGAAGCTTGGCCTTCTTGGCCCTTTTGCTCCAAGCTTCTAAGAGAAGCTTTGCCCCATTGGTTTCTCTATATAAGGAGAGCCTCTCCTTCCATTAGAGGGGTTAGAAAAATCAGATATATATGATATATACATCACTCCCTCTCTATATCTCCCTCTCTCTCTACATTTGGATGGGTTAGAGGGTCCAAAAGGGTCTAGTTTTTGGCCATTTGAACTACAACTCTTGGCCTAACACCCCCATCATCAACCTAAGGAGCTTGGAGGCCATTTTCAGCGGCTAAGGGACTGGTTTTTGGGACCAAGGGGCTGCTGTCCCCATTTGGCTACAAAGGTAACCCTTTTTCCCTCTTTATTTCCCGTTTTTGCACACACTTTTAGCCTATCTTTCTTGCTGTTTTGAGCTTCGTGTAGAACATAAAAAAGTTCTGTTTTTTTGTGTTTAAGATACTTCATTAAGAGAACTTTTGTGTTTGGGGTCGTTTACCCCCTTTTAGGCCTTGTTTGGCCCCATTTTGTGCTATTTTTGGTGAGTTTCGGGACCACCTTGTTTGGGCCTCCTCACCACTGAAATCTTGAGGGATTTTAGTGGTGAGGATGGTGGTTTAAGGTCCTAAGAAGGAGAGGGCCATCCCCTCTCCTTGTTGTCTTCAAAAAGTGCCATTTTAGCCTCATGTGTGAGCACCTTTTTTAAGTTCATGTTGGTCATGTCTTAAGTGTTATTTGTGCTTATTTTGCCATGATATAGCACTGTTTTTAATTGGTTTAGACACACCATGCATGCTTAGCATACTTGTCTTGTAATGCCATGAAATTGCCTTAACATGCTTTGTGCTTTGAGACTTGTTTCTAGCATGATTTTGGCTTAGCTTTGTGAAGATTTTATGCATATTTTGGCATGATTTAGGTCTGATTTTGGTTGTTTGGGTCATCCATGACTTGCTTTGTATAGCTACCATGCAATCTAGCTTGTATGCTTTGAGTGTTGGCTCCTCTACCATGCTCTATTTGCATCATTTCAGCGGTTTGGCACCATTAGATATGATATTTCAGTCCTTTCTCTATGCTTGTATGCTTGCATTTGATGCCTCTTTAATGCTTTAAAAGGTTGGTGTTTCATGCCCCATGTTTCGACCATTGTGTATGCTTCCTTGTGTAGGCCATTTACATGTCATCTAAGTGTGTTTTGGGCCTTGTCCCAACCTACATTGGGACTATTTTGAGTCCCCTCGGCCCTTTGGGACTTGCTTCATATAGCCATGGTTTAAGCCCCTTGGCTTGCCTTGAGTTTTGAACATAATTGCATGCCTTGCTTGCATTGATAGGTTGACTTGGCATCATCCCTCATGTATTTTTCAGAGTTTAATGTGCTTGCCATTTGTCCATAATAGTCTCTTTTAAATGTGTTTAAAAGTTGCTACTTTGTGCTTAAGCGTTGGACCATGTGTGCATGCATGTTTGTATGAACATTCGCCCTCATTTCCATAGCATTTGACCACTGTTTCGGGCTTATTTGAGAGCTGCCCAAATTAGCCTAAGTCCACCTTTTGCATGTTGCTCAAATGTTGTTACATTACTTCATGCCTTGCATGCTTGTTTGCTTAGGTTGTGTGCCTAATGTACATTACTTGCTAGCATGCTCATATTGCATATTTAGCTCACATGTTTAGGTTGCATTTGGCATGCATGCCTTGCCTCTTGAATCACCATGATTGAGGTTGGGTTCCTTATGTGTTTGTGTGCATTACATTTGACATTAAAATGCACACTTTGACTCTTTGGGCCATCACGCATCGAAATGCGCGATTGGTGGTCCGAGAATCAAGTACCATGCTCCTTTGAGCCATAAACATGATAAGGAGTGTGGTTGGTGCAAACATTGCTTGAAATGCAATGCCATGCCATGTTTTGCCCTCTGCTGCTGTCAAAACAGGTTTCAACATGAAGAATTGGCCGGCCGGGAGGGTTTGGTGCCGACCGGCAAAACAGGTTTGGCCGAGAGCACAATGTTTAGCCGATGACCATTCTAAATGGCCGGTGATGATCTCACTCAGCCGGTAGTGTCCCACAACACTCAGAGAAGCAACCTTGGAAGTTGTGCAATTTTCAGAGAAGCAGAACAGTCAAAGTAGAGGCAAACTTGTGCATGGCAGTGACTTTCCGAGTGGACCCGAGCACACGCGCATTAGATCCTCTTCCCGAGGCCTTTACTGCTTTCCTTAGCTTAGTTAATTTGTTAATTAATTAGGTGATTTGTAATAATTAATTAGCTTGCGAGTTAGTTAATTTGTATTATTCTTTCGGTCCCTCCGAGCGAGGGCGAATTTGTAATAAGTGTGGGTGAGTGTGTGTATGTCTTGCAACCCCACGTCTTTCTTCCCTTTTATTTACCCGCTTATGATGGTAGACTAGGGCATATTTAAATTAGCATACCTTATGCTATGCATGCGTGCATCCATACATTTGTCTTGCATGCACCGGGCTCAGCGCATCATTCTAACTGCATTTGTATTCCAATTCGAAATTGAATACGTGTTAGTTGTAGCATTTCACATGCCATTGTAGATTAGCCGAGCCTATCTTAGTTTTATTTTGCATGTGTTGCATTAGCCATCTTAACATGAACTAGGATCATGCATGTGATTACTAACTGGTTTCTGTTTTAGCTCGGAGTACTAGGTGAGCTTTTATGCTTTAGCATGCCGCATGCGTGTGAGTGTTGCCATAATTGCATGATTACCATGAGGCTAGCTGCTTATGTGATATAACTGCTTGAATGCCTGTGGATGGAGATTGAATTACCTAAATTGGAATAATGCATTAAAACTGTGAGTTTTAAGCCCACTAGATAGTGGCAAAACCATCTTTTCTAAAAGCCCACTTGAGGGTGGCAAAACCTGCATTTTAGCCTACTTGCGAGTAGCAAACCATTTTCAAAACAAATACGAGATGTTTTGTTCCAATTTAGGCGATTTGGTCTATACTTGTTTGCTGTGCGCATAACATAGTAATTCTAGGCTAATAACCGGAACAAGAACACATAATGCTTTCGAAACAAGATATCACGATTAGTAGAGGCCGATCTTCGGATCGGGCGAGAGGGGGTGCTCATAACTGACCTTCCCCAATCGTACCCAAGCTCCCGAGCCGAGGCAACTTTGGTGATGACGGACGCGTGGCCTTTGGCACCGAGTCAGGGTTTCCTAAATTCCCCCAAAAATAAAATATTTAGGTGGCGACTCTGTACCTGGCAAAGCAGTCCATGTTTGGCACTTCTTTTCAAAAATCTGTTTCTCAAAACGATTTGCCAGATTTGGACTCTTTGGTTCAGATTAAGAACCGTGACAAACAAAATTGAGTCCGAACTGTAGTGAGGCCCACGGGCACGTCTACAGTTTCTCGCGACTCTGCTGGGGAATTTAGAGAGCTTGACTCGAACTCGTGATATCCTGTTTTGATTTCACTTATGTGTTTCTTTGCATTGCATGTGCATTGGTGCGCCTAAGACACCGTGTTTGCCATCTTCCATTCCTGAACGGTTTGCCGGAGGCTTGTCTTGTCAAGGCATGACCATAAGGCTGATCGGTTATGGGCTCTGACAGTATGGGAACACAAACCCCGGTTTTTACCGAGGCACCCTTTTGACCATTAGACCTAGTGCATATTCGGAATCCATAGTGACCATTCCAAACTAGGACAGGTTGCTTACCCGATAGGTTGTTTGAAACCGCTGCGTGCGTAGTGAAACCCTAGCTCTTGACAAAATAGGACAGGGAAACCCTACCCAAACATAGGGGTGTCTTGGCTCTCATTTGTTTGCTATGTGCTTTTAGAGTGTATCTCTACAGGGAATGCGCATAACAGTTTGCAAGTCTGAGTATCAGGCTTGTGGGCATCAGCATCAGTATTTGGGGAATCAGTTTTACCCGAGGGTATCAATTTTGGGACAGATATTTGGGGAACAGTTATCAGTATTAAGTACAGTCGTTCTGCTATCCGTTCCAGTGAAATTGAGCTGAGATGCTGTCTGTTTTCTCTTTTGCAAGGTAGTTCTGGAACTATAGCTTCAGAAGGCTCCAATATCCCCCAAGGTTCATTGGACTTGTACTGATAGACTTTGTCAGGTAATAGACTCAGTTCAAGGGTAATCAGGGCCAGAGAAGGCTAGTCAGGCACAGACCACCAGTACAACAGCTACTAGATCAGTGATCTTTGAGCAGTCGGGCTGAGATTTCCGAGCCTATTGCCGACACAGATATACCGGTTGCTCAATTAGATTAGAAAGTCTGGAAGAGATGGTGCGCCAACTCCAGGATAGTATGAAAGCCATGCAGTAAGACGCTGTCCGTCAAGTAGAATTCGCCAAGCAACAGGCTGTGGTCATAGCCCAACAGGCAGAGACAATTGCTAGATTGGAGCAGCAAACTGGAGTATCTACTTCGCACCAGGCTCCTCTCCCACCAAGAGTTCCCATACTCGGGGAGGCAACCCACGTCCAGGATGATACGGACATTCCAGTCGGACCAGCTCCGCCCCCGGTTCTACCCCAGCTATCCAAGACACCCATCAACCTACCGGACTCTCCTTTTGAGTTAGAGACGGATCCAATGGCGCTAAAGATGAGCAAGCTTGAAAGGTTGTTCAAGAAGGCTCAAGGCATGAAATCCGTCCCAGACATCGAGGATAGGTATACCGATGCAGCTGTGACGCTGCCAGACAGATTCAATATGCCACATATTGACCGTTTCGATGGATCCGGGGATCCCATGGTGCACTTGCGGCTATTTTCAGACATTCTAAGGCCGATGGGCCTCACTAGATTACAAAAGCTATCATTGTTTGGTAGGACCCTGTCTGGGATAGCCGCAATCTGGTATGCAAAATTAGAGAACTCTGTGAAACAGAATTGGGAAGGGATGGCTGAGGCCTTCAGTGATCAATACTCCTACAACACACAGATTGAGGTCACAACTCGTGATCTTGAAGTCACCCGCCAAGAGCCAAAAGAGGGTTTTTCAGAGTTTGTGGCGAGGTGGAGAGCAAAGGCCTCGATGATGGCTACAAGGCGTTCCGACAAAGACCAGATAAGGATGGTTGTGCGCAACCTCCAACCCAAACTAATGCAGAAAATGATCATGCTCCCCTTCCCTACCTTTTCGAATCTGCATGAGATGGGGGTACAGATCGAGGATGCTATAAAGCAGGGCCTTATTGATCAGGAGAAGGAGCAGCCCAGGAGGGCGTTTACCCGCAGTTCGAATACGACCACCAGCGATGACGCAGTTGCAAGATCTTCTGAAGTGGGCATGGTCACTACCACCACACCAAGAGTAGCCACCCCCTTTGTTGGTACATCCACTTCAAACCCCCGAACTTCAGACTATCTACCCCGAGGCAAGAGGGTTTTCACCCCACTCTTTATGCCTTTGTCTAAAGCCCTAGGGGTCCTACTCAGGAAAGGACATCTGAAACCGTTGGAACAACGGCCTCTACCCGATCCTCTCTCTCCAAAGCATGACCTGACTAAGTACTGTGCTTTTCATCAACAGACCGGTCATGACACCGACAGTTGCGTCCGTCTCCGCCACGAGATACAAAATTTAATTGACAACAAAGTCATCCCTGCACCAGGTCCTGCAAAGTCTATTGGCACTTGATCGGTGAACTTGTGGGGGATAATGTGATGTGATCGAGGGATGAACCACCTACGGGCGGCGCTCAGTTTACTCCGGATGTGGCGTATGGCACGCACTGTTTTGAGCATTTTACGAATGCTAGCTTTTGTGCTTTCTGACTTGGGTATTGGGTCAGTCTTGTCATTTTGTATTGAGTCAGTCTTTTCATACTGAGTCAGTCGGGTCTGTCTTGTTGTGTCGAGTCAGTCCTGTTTTGTTAGAGTCGGGTGATTTCGGGGGTGTTACCTCGGACATCACTTGCTTGTTTTGTGTTTGTCTTTTTTGCTTTCTTTGGAGTCTGTTTCGGCCGAGGAGCCAGTTACGCCAACAGATCTGAATGGAACAACCGTGATTTTCACACTCTTGTGTTTGCTTCTGCCGTGTGCCAGAAGTTTGAATGAAGTGACAGTGCTCTTCGCCTGCCTTTTCTGTGCCTTTGAAGTCATTGTAATGACCTAAGTTTTTCAAAACTTTTTTCGAAACATTGTGATAAAAACGAAGAGGAAGGAATTCCGCAGGTTTTGCAAAATTTGATCAATTGAGAGAAAGAGAGGCATGCTAAGCCCTTAATGATTGAGATCATGCTTGTTAATGTGAGTACTGAGAAGGATCCTGGCTTGATCCAGATTGATCCTACAATGTCTTCAGCGCGAGCGATTTGTCGCTTTATTAAAAGATTTCAAAAACTATTTTGCGCAGTCCTGTGAAGACTTGTGTGGAGTCGCTCTTGAGATTGTGTAGCCTAGGATCACTCTCAGCCTCAAGATTCAATCCATTTGTTTTCAAACCATGAACCTAAGTTCAGAACGTTCAACGGTCAACCACAACGTGAGGCCTATGTGGCCATTTTGAAGCAACCCTCGAACAAGAGGCACCAAAGTCAGATCAAGAAGATCAGATCAAAGGAAGCTTGTAAAGCTAGATCAGAAGCCCCCCCTCAAACTAGGGGCAAAAATGTCAGATATGCTCGAAGAGCCGAAGATGGATCCTTCAATAAATCAATACAACAGCCACTCTCCTGGATACGGATGGCTTTAAAACCCTAAAGCCATTTGACATGGACCAAGCTACACTTTTACCCTTTGAGAGGCTCGCTGGGCCGAAAACCCAGAAGGGCGACCCAGGCAAAAGTTAGAGCAAGAGAAAAAAACAAAAACAAAAAAAAAATGCAAAAGAAAAGAAAAAAAAGAAGGGAAAAAGAAATGAAAAAAAAAATTGAAATTGAAAAGAAAAGAAGAACAAAGCTCGCAAGGTCGAAAACCCGCAACGGGCACCTTGGCAAAAGTTAGAGCCTAAAAAGGAGAGGATAATACCCGAGTGTACCTTACCCAGAACTACGTAAGGCTTGATTCCCATGTTTGGGATACGTAGGCAACTTCATCCTGAAGTCCAGCCACAAACCCTTCCAAATTGATTATGTCCATGTAATGGTTTTTGATCGTCTTTGCCTTCTCTGTATCTGAGAGTTCGGTTGTGATTGTCACTCTGAGGACTGATTGCAGTGTGCTATGGCACTATCCAAACAAGGGGCAACTTTCCGTTTCCATTCAATGCGCTGCGGTGCAGTTCAAACAAGGGGCAACTTTCCGTTGCCATACAGCTCTCTTCGAGCAAAGGGGGCAATTTTCCTCCAAATCCGAGGTTGTGCGTCTCAAGAGTAGGTTCCGTGCTTGTTTAGCATTAGCCGTTTGCAAAAACAATTTTTGAGAATTTTTTTACTGAGGTTGACTGATCTCTCAAAAATTATTCCATCTTTTCCAAAACTGGACCATTTCTTGGACCCAAAAAGGGAAAATTTTCAGTGCTCATAGCCTGACTTGCATGATTTCAAATCAAAAATCGAACAAGTGTGTTAATCTAACTCTCATGTTGGTCAAAATTGTTTAGTAGAAAACCAAAACAAAAAATGGTCAAAATGATGAACTAGGGGCACAGTTGAGTCAGGTGTTCTGTCTTTCTCCCGTTGTCAACATACTTTCCAGAAAGGGCACTCTACTTGCCGAAAGGGCACCGTATTCGCCAGAAAAGGGCACCACTGAAGCTGACCGCAAAAGGGCAGAAAGCTCTCACATCCCCCAAGCAACGAGGCATCAAGCCAAGTGCAAAGCACGAACCGGAATGGGACAAGATATCCCATTCCCTCCTCTGGGCAGATCTAATCATGTCCGAACTTCCCAGCAGAGCATCATCAACTGATGTCAGCTACAGATTTGCTACATACCCAGTTGTAGCACAACCCCTCTTTGGAAGGAATTTACTGTTGTGAACAAGAATCAAAAGCTGGTAGAATACCAGGGGCAAGGGCCCACGACTTCCTGTTTATCCATCAACCACCCAGGGGAGGGATTGAAAAAAACGAGAGATTGAAGAATAGAGAGATGTGCGATGAGAGAAAAAGTGAGAAAAGGGCTTTTTCAGAAAAATAGAGCTTGAGGGCCGAGTGATGTGAGGATCACAAATGAGAAAGTGTGGGAAACAATACCCGGTGAAACAAGCTCCCTGTGCACGTCTGTGTATTATGTCTTTTGTTTTGTTTGTCTCGATTCTTGCTTTGAGTCGTTCCGAGCGTGTCTCAATGTGTTTAGGTTGTTTACCTTTTGTTTTTCGTTGTTGAGTCGTAGTATGCTATGTTCAGTTGTAGGCTTAATACCCGGTCGAGAACTCATCCTCAATTTCAAAAATGAATCGTTTTGTGCTCAGAGTGCTGTGCCATTCTCTACACTTGTGCAAAACAAGAATTGTTCTTTCTTAAAACCGCAGGGTTCAACCCAGGTCATGCAAGAACAGTAAAACAAGGACCTATTTGAAGCTATATGGGTTCCAAACTACAAAGCAAAAGAAAAGAGGAAAAATCGAAGCTTCTGAGTGTGTTTCACCTTCAGCAAATTTCGTGATTGTACTCCGGATGTACCTCTTCAGGCCTTGTCAGTGCTCCGAAGAATGAGTGTGCCTCTACTCCAAGCTTAAGCCTGCTTCAAGTCAGAATGGCAATTAAAGTAGCAGCAGATGTCATCTCTCGCCAAAGTAAACAGTGTGTCCCTTTTTCGAGCAGAGTTGTGTTGTCAAGTCCTCCGAAAGGCAAGTTGGAGGCACGAGAGTACGTGTTTGATGCCCTTCCATTGCATAGAATGTGAACTTTCATATACACTTCGGTTGCATGCGTGCCGCGCATCGTTATGTTTCTGCATAGAATATGCTTTCAATGTTGCATAGAAAATGCCCCCATACTTGCATAGAAAATGCATTTTATCGCACTGTCTTGTGCACCTGCATTGCATTGTTTTGCGCGCTCCTTTGTTTGGAAACACTGGGATACGTCCTTTTGTTTCTTATACCTTTCTGAAACACCGGGATACGTCCCTATGTTTCCGTTTCTCTCTCTTTTCAAAACACCAGATACGTCCCTATGTTTCTCTCTTCTTTCGAAACACCGGGATACGTCCCTACGTTTCCCTTTCTCCTTCTTTTTCCGAAACACCGGGATGCGTCCCTATGTTTCTTCTTCTATTCTGAAACAACGGGATACGTCCCTATGTTTCTTCCTTCTCTCCGAAACACTGGGATACGTCCCTATGTTTCTCTTTCCATTCCGGAACAACGGGATACGTCCCTATGTTTCTCTTTCCATTCCGAAACAACGGGATAGGTCCCTATGTTCCTCCTCCTCTCCGAAATATCGGGATACGTCCCTATGTTTCTTCCTTCTCTCCGAAACACTGGGATACGTCCCTATGTTTCTCTTTCCATTCCGAAACAACGGGATACGTCCCTATGTTTCTCTTTCCATTCCGAAACAACGGGATATGTCCCTATGTTTCTCCTCCTCTCCGAAACACCGGGATACGTCCCTATGTTTCTTCTCCTTTGTCGAAACACCGGGATACGTCCCTATGTTTCTCTTCCTTGTTCGTAACACTGGGATACGTCCCTAATCTTTGGGATACGTCCCTAATCCTTGGGATACGTCCCTAATCTTTGGGATACATCCCTAATCTTTGGGATACGTCCCTAATCCTTGGGATACGTCCCTAATCTTTGGGATACGTCCCTAATCCTTTGGGACACGTCCCTAACCTTTGGGATACGTCCCTAATCTTTGGGATACGTCCCTAATCCTTGGGATACGTCTCTAACCTTCGGGATACGTCCCTAACCTTTGGGATACGTCCCTTTGTTTCTCCCTCATCGGTTAAAAGCGTTCGGAATACGTTCCAATGCTCACACCATTTCGAAACACCGGGATACGTCCCTATGTTTCTCTCTCCTTCTGATACTCCGGGATACGTCCCTATGTTTCTCTTTTTCCGAAACACCGGGATACGTCCCTATGTTTCTCTCTCATTCCAAAACTCCGGGATACGTCCCTATGTTTCTTTCTCTTTTTTCGAAACACCGGGATACGTCCCTACGTTTCTCTCTTCTTTTTGAAATACTGGGATACGTCCCTATGTTTCTTCTCCCTTCTCTCCAAAACACCGGGATACGTCCCTATGTTTCTTCTCCCTTCTTTCCGAAACAGCGGGATACGTCCCTATGTTTCTTCTCTTTTTCTGAAACACCGGGATACGTCCCTATGTTTCTCCTTCTTTTTCCGAAACACCGGGATACGTCCCTATGTTTCTCATTCGTTTCGAGATACCGGGATATGTCCCTATGTTTCTCCCCCTTTGGTTAAGAGCATTTGGAATACGTTCCAATGCTTTTTCATTTCCGAAACACCGGGATACGTCCCTATGTTTCTTGCATGATCATATGTTATGCTTGGCTTTGTGCATTGTCTTGCATTTTGCCCCTGCCCTCGGGCGCATATCTTTGTTTGTAGCTTGTATGCTTTTGTCTAAGTCTTCGGCCTTGTCAAAAATGGGTCGTCTCTGGGCTTTGACTTTCGAGTTCTGTCAAAGAGGGGCAACTGTAGACACCCTATTTTTGACCGTCCTCAAGACTTGGACGTCACCGTTTGAACACTCGGTGATCATTCATGTTTGTGTTCGTTTGGAGTTCCCGGAGGTCTCGGCTACGCGCCTTGCCTCAGGATCTCCGAACTTGACTGTTCAGTGTCTGGTTTTGCACCAAACACTTGCATTTTGCCTTGGAGGGGCAGGGAATGCCTTGTGAGGCATCCCCACACACCACCGGCCATGGCCAGAGGCCACCGGCTGGTTTTTGCTGCCATCGGCAATGTATATTGCCGGTCGGCACTGTTGATGGTCGCTCGGCATTGTGTTTGGTCGGCCGGCCACTGTTTCTGATCAATCGGCCACTTTTCCTGGCTGGGACCTTTTCTTGAGGGAGCTTGACCCTTTTGAACCCTTTTTTAGCTTCTTGAGGAAGCTTGAACCTTTTTGCTTCTCCAAGAAGCTTGACCCTTTTTTTAGCTTCTCCAAAAAGCTTGACCCTTTTAAACTTTCTTTTTTTTAGCTGCTTGAGGAAGCTTGAACCTTTTTAGCTTCTCCAAGAAGCTTGACCCTTTTGAACTTTTTTTTTTAGCTTCTTGAGGAAGCTTGAACCTTTTTAGCTTCTCCAAGAAGCTTGACCCATTTTTTAGCTTCTCCAAGAAGCTTGAACCCTTATAAGCTTCCAAGGGAAGCTTGCACCTCTTGACCCCTTGTCTAGCTTCTCCAAGAAGCTTGACCCATTTGCCTAGCCTCTCCAAGAAGCTTGGCCCTTTTGTCTAGCTTCTCCAAGAAGCTTGGCCTTCTTGGCCCTTTTGCTCCAAGCTTCTAAGAGAAGCTTGGCCTTTTTGGTCAAAGCTTCTAAGAGAAGCTTTGCCCCATTGGTTTCTCTATATAAGGAGAGCCTCTCCTTCCATTAGAGGGGTTAGAAAAATCAGATATATATGATATATATATATATATATATATCACTCCCTCTCTATATCTCCCTCTCTCTCTACATTTGGGTGGGTTAGAGGGTCCAAAAGGGTCTAGTTTTTGGCCATTTGAACTACAACTCTTGGCCTAACACCTCCATCATCAACCTAAGGAGCTTGGAGGCCATTTTCAGAGGCTAAGGGACTGTTTTTTGGGACCAAGGGGCTGCTGTCCCCTTTTGGCTACAAAGGTAACCCCTTTTCCCTCTTTATTTCCCGTTTTTGCACACACTTTTAGCCTATCTTTCTTGCTATTTTGAGCTTCGTGTATAACATAAAAAAGTTTTTTTTTTTTTGTGTTTAAGATACTTCATTTAGGCGATTTGGTCTATACTTGTTTGTTGTGCGCATAACATAGTAATTATAGGCTAATAACCGGAATAAGAACACATAATGCTTTCGAAACAAGATATCACGATTAGTAGAGGCCGATCTTCGGATCGGGCGAGAGGGGGTGCTCATAGCTGACCTTCCCCAATCGTACCCAAGCTCCCGAGCCGAGGCAACTTTGGTGATGACGGACGCGTGGCCTTTGGCACCGAGTCAGTGTTTCCTAAATTCCCCCAAAAATAAAATATTTAGGTGGCGACTCTGTACCTGGCAAAGCAGTCCATGTTTGGCACTTATTTTCAAAAATTTGTTTCTCAAAACGATTTGCCAGATTTGGACTCTTTGGTTCAGATTAAGAACCGTGACAAACAAAATTGAGTCCGAACTGTATTGAGGCCCACGGGCGCGTCTACACCTGTTAGGCAGAAGTATCTACACGTCAAGCCGAGGTAGTAACCCAACAGGCAGATTTAATTACCAGACTACAGCAGCATACCGGAGCATCTACTTCACACACACCTCCTTCCCCACCCAGAGTTCCAATACTCCGGAAAACCCAAATGTCCAGGAAAATACAGACATCCCCACAGGGCCAGCTCCACCCCCAATCCTACCCCAGCTATCTAAAACACCCACCAACCTAGTGGATTCGTCGTTTGAGTTTGAGGTAGATCCAACGGCGTTAAAAGTAAGCAAGCTTGAAAATCTTTTCAAGAAGTCTCAAGGTGTGAAATCCATTCTAGATATAGAGGATGGGTATACCGACTTGGCCGTGATGCTGGCAGATCGGTTTAAAATGCCACACATCGCCCGCTTTGATGGGTCTGGAGATCCCATGGTGCAACTGCGGTTGTTTTAAGATATCCTTAGGCCGATGGGCCTTTCTAGATTGTAGAAGCTTTCTTTGTTCAGCCGGACCCTGTTAGGTGTAGCGGCCATTTGGTATGCAAAATTGGAAGACTCCGTTAAGAGGAGTTTGGAGGAGATGGTTGAGGCCTTCATAGCTCAATATTCCTATAATACACAGATCGAGGTCACAACTCACGATCTCGAGACTACCAGGCAAGAACCAAAGGAGAGCTTCTCCGACTTCGAAACCCATTGGAGGGCCATGGCCTCAATGATGACCATCAGGCCCGTTGACAAGGATCAAATTCGGATGGTTGTGCACAACCTCCAACCCAAGCTCATGCAGAAGATGATCGTTCTCCCCCTCTCCACCTTTGCAAACCTACATGAGATTGGGGTGCAGATCGAGGATGCAATGAAACAAGGTCTGATTGACCCTGAAAGAGAGCAGCCCAAGAGGGCATTCAACCGCAGTACAATTGCAGGCACAAGTAGTGCTGCAGCTAGCAGATCTTCAGATGTGGGAATGGTCACCACCACCCCTCCCAAAACCATTGCAGCTACCCCATTCACTGGCACGTCCAGTAGTAGCTCACAAACAGCTAGATATGTGCCCAGAGGCCAAAGAACCTTCACCCCACTATACATGCCCATGTCCAAAGCTTTGGGGGTTTTGATCAAGAAAGGGCACTTGAAGCCCCTAGAGCCGCGGCCATTGTCAAATAAGCTTCCTCCCTCTCATAACCCAGCAAAGTACTGTGCCTACCACCAACAACATGGTCACGAAACCGACCAATGTTTTCAATTACGTCATGACATTCAGGACCTCATCGACAACAGGGTGATTATGCCTCCGGAGAAACTGAATGTCATAACCAACCCTCTCCCACCACCTAACCAAGCTCCACCTCCCAAACGCATTAACCTAATCCAAACTGGGGTTGTGTCATACGACCCTAGCATATATATCCCCACTTCTCACCTACCCAAGTCGGAGGTGCTCATTCTGGAAAACACAGATTTGTGTATGATGAGCACCTTCCAAACCCAACCCGAGCCGGTGGTGGTAACTATCGAAGATAGCACAGCGATCACTTTGGGAACAGAGAAGAATGAGGATTCAGAGCCTGAGGGGTCTGTGAGATTTGAGTACAACCCGAGCGGTTATATCACACCAACGGATCAACCTAAGCCAGAGATGGAATTGCCAATGGAGGCAGAGATCAGTGTTGTTCGAGAGGATGAACCTAATCAAGGGCTAGATGACATTGCAGAATTGGAAGAGGATATCGCTAACCTCCAGCTCTTCAACAAGTAGGACCCAGGAGACGTGACTGTCAACTGGTTCAATCTAGAAGGATCAGTAGAAGCTACGGGATGGCTCAGTGACGAGCCGGATGCTATTGAACAACTTCAGCCAGACCAGGGGCAATCAGGGGTTGGAATAATTAGTTAAATACGATTAGTTAATTAATTTTTTGTGTTATAATTAGTTTAATTAGCTTAGATTAGCTAGTTAACTTCTTATTCGGTCTCTCCCTCGAGAGAGCCAAGTTGTTGTAATAAGCGTGCGTGTGTGTGATGCATGTCTTCCAATCCCCTTATTTCTCCATTTTACTTAACCGCTTACGATGGTTAGTTTTAGGGCATATTTTGTTTAGCATACCTTATGCTCGCATGCGTGCATCCATTCATCTGTATTGCATGCACCAGGCTTGGCGCATCATGCTAACTACATCGTATTTCAATTCCAATTTGAATACATGTACCAAGTTGCATCTCACATGACATTCTTAGGATAGCCGAGCCTATCTTAATTGCATTTTTGCATGTGTTGCATTAGCTATTTTACCATGAATTAGGATCATGCATTGATTTCTAACTAGTTCTTTGTTTTGGCTCGGAGTACACTGTGAGTGTTTACGCTTTAACATACTACATGTGTGTTAATGTTGCCATGAAAGCATGCTTGCCATGAGGCTATTTGTTTACGTGATTAACTGCCTGAATGCTTGTGGGTGAAGGTTGGATTACTTGAATTGGGACAATTCATTGAAATCTGCATTTTAGTTTGCTTACAAGTAGCAAACTCAAAACCATTTTCCAAACAAACGGATATGCGATGCTTGGTTCCAAATTTGGTGATCTAGTCTATACTTGTTTTGTTGTGTGTATCACATAGTAATTCTATCTAATTAACCGAAATAAGAGCACATGTGTTTTCAAAAACAAGATATCATGCTTAGTACAGGCCGATCTTTGATCGGGCAAGCGGGGGTGCTCATTAAATGACCTTCCCCAATCGTACCCAAGTTCTCGAGCCGAGGCAACTTTGGTGATGAGGGACACGTGGCCTTAGGCACGAGTCTGGGTTTCCTAAATTTTCCCAAAATAAAATATTTAGGTGGCGCCTCTGTATCTGGCAAAGCAGTCCATGTTTGGCACTTCTTTACAAAATTCAGTTTTCCAAAACGATTTGCTGGATTTGGACTCTTTGGTGATTTATCAATCTCACATCGCACATTATGAGATCAGATTAAGAACCGTGACATTTGAGTCCGAACTGTAGCATGAAGCCCAAGGGCGCGTCTACAGTTTCATGTTCTATTTTCTATTCTTTTCCATTTCTAAGCACTCTTTAGCATGCATTATGCATTATAAATGAATTAAAGAATAAGAAAGAAGCCCAAGAGAATTGAATAAGTTAAGAACGGATTGAATCGCTTGTGACCCAATGTGTTATGAAATGTGTAGGGTCAAGCATGAGGGCAAATCCATCGATAGAACACTGTGAGTAATATCTTAGGAAAGATATTTTTAAGTATGTTTTCTTCCAAATGCTATTTCTGCACAAGCTTCCTGGAATTGTTGATTTGAATTTTGAATGAGTATTCGATATGCCTAATATTTGAATAAATCTCTACAAAGAACATAATTTGGGCCTAAGGCCGTTTGATACGTCTGAAGTGTTTGAATTAGGCTTGAGGCCATTTGATACATTTGATATGTTTGAATTGGGCCTGAGGCCATTTGCTACAATTGAATATTTTGATGGGCCAAAGGCCGTTTGAATATAAATGTAATGGGTCAAAGGCTGTTTGAATAAAAACGTGATCATGATCATGAATATGAAATGCGCATAAATATGAATATGGAAAATAATAGGCCCGAGGCCCTTTGATACATCTGAAGTGTTTGAATTGGGCCCGAGGCCATTTGATGAATCAGACAAAGTTATGTAATGGGCCTGAGGCCGTTTGATATGTTTGACAAGGATCTAAAATGAGCCCGAGGCCGTTTGATGTGTACAACAAAAACACAAAATGGGCCTAAGGCCGTTTGTATATGAAATTTACGAGTTCGATGTACTTAATATGAATCTTATTCACCTAACCTCTTGACTTTGGTATTATTCACTAGGCGTTAGCTCACTCTTATTTATATGTATGTAGGTGAGCAAAAGGGCATTTAGCCCCAGCCTTAGTGGAGTTTGAGAAAGGAACCCGAGTTTTGTGGAGTCAGCCCAGGTGCCTCACGCAAGAGGATTGTTTATGATCTTTTGTATTTTCTTTTGCTACCTCCATTGGTCATGGTACACCATTTATGTGTGTATGCTTTTGGTATAGCTGACTATTTGTTTGAATGATCTTGGATGTATAAGATGTTAACTATTAATATGTGGTGTGAGTTATTGTCAAATATATGGGAAATGTTTTTAATATGCCATGTAAGCACAGCTCATTGGACAAAATTTTTAAGTATGCTTCTGTTTTGGCGCCTTTATTACTATTAAGATACATTTAAAATTGTTTGAGGCCGTAGGTAATCACATGATTACTGGCCGGTTATGACCTTAATATATAGGGACTGATTCGAGTCATAACACTTGACATTCTTGTTTGCGGCCTCAATAGCTCCTTTAGTCTGTGGTCTATACGTTGATGACTTGAGAAAAGAACCGTTACATTTCTCAAGAAGATCCACCACCTCTTTCTTGAAGTGCGAGCTATTGTCTGAGATGATCACATTTAGTACCCCATACCTACAAATGATGTTGCTTCTGATGAACTTGGCCACATGTGACACTTTTAACACCAAGTAAGACAATGCTTCCACCCACTTGGTAAAATCGCCACCAAGATAAACTCATGTCCATTTGAGCCCTTTGGTGAGACTACCCCAATGACGTCAATTCCCCAGACTGAGAAAGGCCATGGTGAAGTCATGTTGTAAAGCTTTGATGGATGGATGTTCATGCGATTAGCATGGATTTAACATTTGTGGCATCGCCGAATAAAGTTAATAAAATCCTCCTCCATAGTTGACCAATAATAGCCCTGCTTGAGGATCTTCTTAGCCAACATCACACCATTCATGTCTACCCCACACTCTCTCCTGTGGATGGCCTCCATGAGATGTTTCGACTCCTCTTCTGCAATGCAGAGTTTGTGTATTCCCAAGTCGCCTGTCTTGTACAACTTATTTCTAGAGATGATGAACTGGACGGCTAGACGCCGTATTCCCCATTTAAGTTTGGCATTTGCCCCTAGCAGATACACATCCTTCTCTAGAAAGTTCCAAATGTCGTAATACCGGGGGTTCATGTCTTGAACTTCATCTATAGTGGCTATCATCTCATAAGCAGGCATATACTTCTGTTCAATGATGTTCGGACTACCATGGAGGATAAAGTTGCCAGCGCATTAGTGAACTAGTTGTTCTCTCTCAGCAGATGTGTGAATGTTAGTTTTTCAAACCTCGAAATTAGAATGTCCAGGGTCTGATGATAAACCTTTATTTTTTCTTCCTTGACCTTCCGCTAGCTTGAGAAACAACCAGGTTTGAATCTCTGATGACGTCTAACCTTGTTGCCCCTAGTTCTAGCGCAGCTTCCAATCCAGTGATACACACCTCGTATTCTGCTTAATTGTTAGATATCTTGAACTGAAGTTTGAAGGCTAGGGGTATATGGGAATCATCGGGTGCTATCAGTAATATGCCTATCCCATAACTGTACTAATTAGCGGCTCTATCAAAGTACATTGTCCATGTCTGCTCTTATGTATGTAGAATCTCCTCATCTGGGAATAGGTACTCTACTGCTTCATCTCCTTCCATAGGGTGGTCTGCCAAAAAATTCGGCTACTGCTCTCCCTTTGACAGACTTGCGAGTGACATACTTGAGGTCAAATTTGGAGAGGAGTAACAACCAACGAGCTAGCCTACCCGTGAGTGTTGGTTTCTCAGAGAGATATTTGATGGGATCTAATCTTGAAACTAGAATTATGAAGTGAGCTAACAAGTAGTGTCTCAACTTCCTAGTTGCCCAAACCAAAGCTAAGCAAGCTTTCTCTAGAGGAGTGTAGTAGGTCTCATAATCAAACATCTTCTTGCTCAGATAGTAGATGGCTTTCTCCACTTTAGCTTCTCATTCTTGAGCTAGTATGCACCCCATGGTTGAATCTATTACCGACAAATACATGATTAGTGGCTTCTCCAGTTTTGGCGGCGACAATACAAGTGGATTCTGAAGGTATTTCTTGACCTGTTCGAAAGCGAACTGACATCGATCATCCCATCAGAACTTCTTCCCTTTTTTCAAAAGACCAAATAGTGATTCACAAGTTAAGGTTACTTTTGAGATAAGTCGTCTTATGAATTGCAATTTGTCCAGAACACCGCGCACCTCCTTTTCCGTCCTTGGTGGTGACATTTCTAAGATGGCCTTGATCTTAGACAGATCTACTTCAATTCCCCTCTACATGATCAAAAATCCCAGCATTTTCCTTATAGTCTATAGCGATCCCAATTTTACCCTGACCTCTATTGTGTTCCGGACTCAGGTTCTGTGATTGTATGTTGTTGTCTATATCTCGTTTCCTTCCTTTAATTCTTTGAATTTGAGTTTTGGGACTTGTTGGGCGAGTTTGGAACAGGTTGGTTGCTAGTTGGTCTAGAGTATTCCTACCCAGGTTTTGGCTTCTTCGCTCGAGCGAGAATTGGGTAATTTGCTTCTTCGCTCAAGCGAGAATTGAGAGTCTTTAGGTTTTCTTCCAGACGTAGCCTTTCTGGGTAATGTGAAGTTCTTCGCTCGAGCGAGGTTTCTTCTGCTCGAGCGAGCCTTGTGTTATTTGTTCCATCGCTCGAGCGAGGCTTCTTGCGCTCGAGCGTGTGTGTGCGTCTGTGCCAAACCTGAAGCTTTGCATTCTGTGCTCGAGCGACACTTTTTGCGCTCGAGCAAGGTCAGTTGTTGTGTCTGCTCGCTCGAGCGACAACTCTTTCGCTCGAGCGAACCTCGCATACATGCCAATTCGCAGCAGAGATATTTTACATCACTTTAGATCTTCTTCTTCCCTAAAAACCCTAATCTGGCACCTCGTCTCTCTAAAAAACTCTCTCTTTACAAATACTCCATGATCTAGGGCCTTTCTACCCTACTTCCTTTGAGAAAAAGGTAGAGCAACTCGTGGGCTTCCATTTGATCCAAGAAAGTTTGAGTTTTGGGTATCTTCAAGTTTCTCTTTCTTCCTCTTTGAGCTTCTCCACCTGAGGTAGGATATTCTACTCTTTAATATGAGTTTTAACCTAGGTGTTTCTCATTTGTATAAATGGTGGGATTTGGGTGTGATTTGGGTGAAATTAGGGATTGTGTTCTAAATTAAAAGAGGGGTTTTAATGTTAGCTTATAAAATAACTATGGAGCTTTGTGTATGAGGTTCCCTAATGTTGAAATGGTGAAATTTGGGCATATAGGTTGTTATTTTGGAAAGAGGGGGAAAATTGTCCTAATCTATGTTAAATAACTATTTTGCATAAATAGTGAAATTGGTGTGGATAATATGAAATTGGGAGGTTATATAAATGAATGGTGTAGTTTGATTTGATAAATCACTCACCTATGGGAATTTGATAATTTATCTGTTTGATAGATTTATTTATGTGTTTAGAAATATCTGTTTTAAGCTATCAGTGGAAGATAGCTATGATTGTTGTAGAAACTGCATGAGGATTAGGGAGATTGAAACTAATCAATTGAATTATGTCATTGAATATGACAGTTTGATTAAACAATTGAATATGTGATTTGATTAGTCATTGTATATAACAACGTGTTTAAATGCATTGTATATGTATCATTGTTTGAGAGGAGATAGGGGATGTACTCCATTGTTTGGGAGGAGATAGGGGATGGACTCCATTGAAAACTAAGTTGGCCGGAGTGTCCAGGGTGAAAGTCCCAAAATCCTATATATATATATATATATATATATGGGTGTCGGTTCCCTCGGATGTGATTCCGTAAAATGGCAGGAAATTAAAAGTGTTGGATTGATGAATGAATTGAGTTGTGAACCATTGAGCTATAATCTCATTTTCGTTGGATAGGTGACAATGAATTTGGTTAATAGATTTACTGGAAATGGATGTATGGAAATGGATAGAGATACAGTTGTCTATATTGAATGGTCTTGGAAAGAGTATGTGTTGATTAAAATTATTGCACTTTTATCTAATGCTTATGTCTTAGTTAATTCTCATATATTGTTTTAGCATATCTTTACTGGGGTTTGGCTCACCCTACTTGGGAAACCATTTTCAGGTACTGGTGACATGCCGCCTCCAAGGACATAGCTTGGGAGGTTTAGGGGCTGAAGGCTCCATTTTGCTTATTTTGTTTTGTGTTAAATGTAAATTCAAGCCAAGCGCTTTATATGTGTTGAGCTAGGACTGTTCTTTTGTTGTAACCATGTGATAACTTGGAAAGATGTAAGCCCCTAGGGCACTTATTTTTTTGGTCGCAATTAGAGTTACATGCTATTGTTTCAAGATGAACATTTATGAAAATGTAATGCATGTAATATCTTTTGTAATATAGACTCTGATGAATGAAAATATAACATTTCTATCATGTTTATAGATCTTATGAATTCTTGATTTATATCTCTCTTTTTTTTTCTTTTTTTTGAGGGCATTACAACTTGGTATCAGAGCATACCGAGTTTGAATACTTTAGGTATGTGAGAAGTGGTTAATACCACAATGGGTTTGTCTCGCTTGTTAGACTTAAGTATGGATGTTATGTGCTTATATGATAACATGTTTATGTGACTATATGAGTATGGGATTTGATTTCTAGGATATTGATCGAGTCTATGGGTTTCTGGGAGTTCTATTGAAAAGGCACTTGATCACTGCCGTTTTTAACTAGAACTCTAGCAACACCACAGGACAGTCAATATCTGGAAATGAAATTCATATGTGTTTATGTGATTATGTGCTTACATGGAGTCAATTACAGTTGTCCATCAAATTATGACATGAGTAAATTAGCTTCGGCACAATTGTAAATATGCTAATGTCTATTGTTACCTTTATTAGGATGTCAGGACAAGGTCGTAGAGGTAGGCGTGGTAGGCCTAGGAGGCCTCAGATGCCTATACCGGATGAGATTCTGGCGCAGGAGAAAGGAGTTGGTCTGGCCAATGTGGCCGAGCTAGTAGGTCAACAGGCCATGGGCACCTTAGCCCATGAAATGGCAGAAGCATTGAAGGAGTCCATGGACATTCTCAGAGCCCAGAATCAAGTCCAGGCCCAAGTAGCTGAAGCTGGGCCACCTTTTCTGAAGAGGGAGTTTTTTCGGTCAAATCCGGACGAGTTTCTGGGTGACCCTAAAGAGCCATTGAAGGCTGACCAGTGGTTGGAGCAGATGACGAAGACATTTGAGATGCTCGGCGACGAAGACGGAAGTTTGAGAGTGACCTTGGCGTCCTTCCAGCTAAAAGGAGACGCGGGTCATTGATGGAAGTATGCGTGGGGGCGCATTTGAGGGATTTGGGAGGCCTTTTTTAATGCTTTCCAGGACAAGTACTTACCTGCTACAGTGAGAGAGAAGTTGAGGGATCCGTTCTCCAAGTTAGTACAGTTGAATACACCAGTGGTTGAGTTTGAGGCTACCTTTACTAGCTTGTCTAGGTTTGCACCTAAGTTAGTGGTGACCGAGGAGAGCCGATGTTTGGAGTTTAAGAAGAGGTTGCGGACCGGACTCATGGTCAGAGTGGCCGAATCCATGATTAGGGATTATGGGCGCCTTATGGGGACTACAGCCCATCTTGAGATTATTATGCAAGCGAATGAGGAGAGGATAAGGCGCTCCAGGAGGAGTCAGGATGGTCATGGGGGTAGTAAGAGGCAGAGGGGTTCTATCCCTCAACAGTTCCAGGGAGCACGTTCGAGATCTACCTTTCCAGTGCCGAGTTTAGGTTCCGGAAGAGGCGATGAGGGAGACATTACTTGTTACAAATGTGGTCAGTTGGGCCACAAGTCTCCATCTTGCCCACAGAGATGAGGAGGGCAGCAAACAGCATCATCTTCGACTCGTTCTCATGGCCAGAGTCAGGGCAGAGGCCAGCCGCTCACTTGTTATCAGTGTGGGCAAGCGGGGCACTTGAAGAGGTTTTGCCCACATTTGGGTGGCATACTTGGTGCGTCTAGTTTGAGGCAGACACAGAATCACCAACCAGCGCAGTCAGTACAGGCCTAGAGGGCCAATCAGGGAGCTTCGTCAGCTCTGTCTATGCAGCAGTCTTATCCTTCGAGGGGTGAGCAGGTATATCAATGACCTACGGGGCGCGCGTATGCTGTTATCGCGCCAAATCTCGTACCAGCTCCATCTGTTGTGAGAGGTACCTTCTTGGTTTGCAATTTGGTTGCTAATGTGTTGATTGATACGTGTACATTCCATTCATTTATTTTGTATGCATTTGCATCTGTTTTGGGATTGGGGTTGGAGTTGGCGCAGTTAGCATCTGCTATTTGTGTTCTGTCACCTGTCGGGGGTGAGTTGATTCTGAAACAGCGGTGTAGGGGCTGTGATCTAGAGGTCACCAATCGTCAGCTTCCTTTCTCTTTTGTATTAATGGATATGTCTGGTTTTGATGTCATTTTGGGTATGGACTGCTTATCGTCATACCGGGTTGTTATAAATTGCTACCGTCAGAGGGTTACTGTATGTACCTTAAGCGGCGATTGTTTTCATTTCCTGGGAGATCGGGTAGGTAGAGTCTTACCACCGATGTATGATCCGCGTGGGCGGAGTCAACTTAGTTGTCTCCTTGCTAGCCTTTTTAGTAGTGAGTGTGATGAAGTCCGAGTTGAGTTGCCAAGAGTGGTCTGTGAGTACTTGGACGTCTTTCCCGAGGATCTTATTAGTTTACCACCCTACCGACAGATCGAGTTCTTTGTTGATTTGGTGCCTGGTATGGCACCAATTTCTATGGCACCGTATCGGTTTGCGCCAGCTGAGTTGAGTGAGTTGAAGATTCAACTCCAGGAATTACTAGATAAGAGTTTTATTCACCCTAGTGCTTCACCTTAGGGAGAGCCTTGCGACTTTGTATCGATTATCGGAATTTAAACTGGGTTACGGTTAAGAATAAGTATCATATGCCTCATATAGATGATATGTTTGATCAATTGAAAGGATCTCGTTGTTTCTCTAAGATAGACTTGAGATCGGGTTACCATCAGTTAAGGGTAAGGGAGGAGGATATCCCGAAGACGGCATTCCATACGCGGTATGGCCACTATGAGTTTCTCGTGATGTCTTTTGGGCTAACCAATGCCCTAGCTGTGTTTATGGACTTGATGAACCGAATCTTCTAAGAGTTCTTAGATCGTTTTGTGGTTGTCTTTGTGGACGATATCTTGATTTACTCACCCTCTGAAGAGGAGCACAAGGAACACTTGCGAGTGGTGCTCGAGTTGCTTAGAGCCCATAATGTCACACCCCAAACCCGCCCCTAAAAGTTTGGGCATGACCACTTCAGAAACGGACACTTAACCTGTTATATATATAATATATGGGGTCTGAACGGAAGCATTAAATATCAAAATTTGACAATAGAAGCAAACTCCATTGAGCTACTACTATCATGCCAGGATCACAAACTTTAAACAGACAAATAAAATCTAAAACATACACCTGAATATCGGATATATACGCACATATATACAAGCCCAGCTCTATAATTGGGCATACACCAAAAACGTTTCAGAAGAAAGTATTATACACATTTCAACCTTGGGCCAACAACTAGAGTGCAAAACCAAAGTTCGTCAAAACTTCATGAAAATAAGAGCCGCTTCTCTTAGGCTTGGACATGGAAAGGTTGACCAAAGAGGACAAGCGTCATGGTTTAGGACTGACCACTTGGTTGGTTACCTACAAAAACAGACATAACATAGGGTGAGCCAAGCTCAGTGAATAGTATGATACATAAATGCACAATTTAAACATAATACATAACAATGCATAAATAAATGCGAAGATCATGTAGTTAATCTGTTCTTGTTTTCATTTTAAATGGCCTTAGGCCCCAATCGTGAGTCATAATGGTTTTAAGCCCTTGAACACATTAACATTAAGCTTTTAAACATAATGGCATATAGCCCTTGAACATATGGCATGGAGCCCTTAAACATGGTGGCATATAGCCCTTGCACATATGGCATGAAGCCCTTGTCAGAATGGCATTACAGCCCTTGAACATATAGATATATGAACTCAAGAGGTGTCCCACACGGATTCTAGAGGTGACTCACATCGTAGCACTTAGTTCCGTGTAGCACTTTGCTTCATTTCATAACAACTTATACAGATGGCCATGAGCCTCATAATTTTCACATATGTATGGACTCAAGAGGTGTCTCACATGGATTCTAGCGGTGGCTCACAACGTAGCACTTAGTTCCAAGTAGCACTTTGTTCCATACCAATAATTAGCAGGTCTTACAGACCAAACCATACATAAATGTCATACCATAAACGGAAATAAATTCATACATATGCATTATGCTTGAATCATTAACAGAAATCAGAATTCATACTTACTTATACTTAGCCTTTTAATAGCGCTGGCAAATCAATAAAAAGCATTCTTGTTAGTTCCATAAAGAAATTCCTCAACATTGTGAACTTATAGTACACTTGAACTTGTACATATATAAGCATGTAACGTAGCTTGTAACATACTTACGCTTGTATCGTACTTAAACTTGTAACATACTTAAGCTTGTAACGCACTTAAACTTGTGACATACTTGAACTTATAACATGCGTATACTTGTAATATACTTGAATTTATAACATACATGGACTTATAACAAACTTGGACTTGTAACATACATGAACTTATAACATACTTAAACTTGTAAACTTGTAACACATTTAAACTTGTATATACTTGTACTTGTAACCTTACTTAAACTTGTACATATTGGAACTTGTCACACATATATAAACTTGTAACATTCTTGACTTAGAGCATACGTAAACTTATAACAGACTTAAACTTAGAACATACGTAAACTTGTAACTTAATTATTTGAACCACAGTATTATTACCCCTGGGTAAGGGCCTTGTGCTAGAGATGATGTGAATACTTCTACATATATGAATAATCATTAAGTTAATAGAAAACAGAGCTTTTCTTGTTATATCATGTCATTATCATGCACTTAACAAAATAGAATGATTCATATCCTTATGTGGGTTGCATACTAATGGTAAACCTTTACATTCCTATCATAGATTCTAAACGTTCTTGGGTCCCTTCGTAACATAATCTTAAATTCACACAACATCATTCTTCAAGGACGAACATAAGTTCCACTTATTCTTTAAGAAATAACATACTATACTGATAAATAAGAAAGGCTAATATTCGTCATTAACGGAATATAAGGATTCCAAAATCACACCGACGTACGCAAATCTTTCAGCGTTCATATAAGTTCACATTGCTTCCCAATTGTCATAAATGTTTGAATAATACTTCCAAAGAACAGAGCATTAGTGACAATAATTGTCAATAGTATATAAAATGTACATTCTTGTACTACTACTCACAGTGCTACAACGGAGTGCTTGCCCCTCCTGGAGTGTGCCCAGTACACACACATAACTTAGTCATTAGTTCTTTTGCTTTCTTAATTCCTTTCCTGCTTTAGTTTACTTCGAATGAATTTACAGGCATCTTAGGGACATCAAACACAAATTCTAAAAATACCAGAGGGTTAAGCACGTAAAACCGAGCAAACAAATTTTTGCAGCATGGGCCGCACGTACGGCTGTGAGCCCCGCACGTGCGGCAGGCCTTCCGCACGTGCGGCAGTGATCCCCGCACGTGCGGCGATTCCAGCAGTGTAGTCCGAAATTTTCCCAAACAAAACCCCATTTTTGTAAGCTTGCATAAGGCTCCAAATAGGCCTTTTAATTGATAAAGTGTGGTTCAAAAACATGTAAATAAAGACTATAAACATGTATTAATCCAAACATAAACTAAATCCTTAATCTAACATTACCAATACATGACTTCAAACTTGAGTATCACAAGATAACATGCTTAGAAGCTTAATCAAATCACAACCTTTCAAAATTCCATCCTTGGATTCAAATTCCTCACATAGCACACTTAAATTAGGTTATAAAACAACCAAATGATGAGAACACCCTCTTCAATCAAACATAAATCATGAACAATTGTCCATTACAACCCTAGATCATCAAACATAAATCATAAACAACTCTTCTTCACAATTGAAAGGACAATTCTCATATATACTAAATTTAACATACCTTAAGCTTGATCTCCTAATTTAACCTCAAATTCCTTCCTTGTTGAACCTTGTCTTTGTTCTCCTTTCCCCTTCTTTTCAACCCTTATTCTCTCCAAAAGATGCCTCACGTTTTCTTTTTTTTTATCAAGGCTCAAGAGATTTGGGTGTATATATTTACAAATAATGACATATAAGACAAAACTTAATCGTTTAATCATTCCAAAATTGAAATTTCGTAAACAAGCTTAATATTACTTAAAAATTATGTTGATCACAGATATATAATCAATTTCAGATAATTAAGCCGTTAAGGCTTCCAATTTCTGCTTCAAACATTCTACATGTAACAGATACTTTTCTTGTTCAACAGATAGACATCTTTAAACATGAGATTTACTTACTTAACCGTAATTCCACATGGAATTTCACAATAAGCATATAAATATACAGAATAAGGGAACTGAAAGTATACCAGAATCATAGACGAGGGTCGGGTTATTACACATAAGCTGTATGCTAAGTTCAAGAAGTGTGAGTTCTGGCTAAGAGAGGTTAAGTTCTTAGACCATGTGGTATCCGGGGAAGGGGTGACTGTAGATTCATCCAAAATTGAAGCGGTGCAGGATTGGGTACAACCTAAGAATGCTTTCGAGATCCGTAGTTTCTTGGGGTTAGCCGGGTATTACCGTCAGTTTGTGAAGTATTTCTCCAGATTAGCTTCGCCTTTGACTAGATTGACAAGGAAAGGGTCAAATTCGTGTGGAGTGAGACTTGTGAAAATTCGTTCCAAGAGCTCAAGGTTAGACTTACCACCAGTCTAGTCTTGATTATCCCGGAGAGGGGTTTGGGCTATTTAGTGTATTATGATGCCTCACGAGAGGGTTTGGGTCGTGTACTGATGCAGGAAGGAAAAGTAGTAGCCTATGGCTCTCGGCAGTTGAAAACACACGAGAGGAACTATCCTACTCATGATTTAGAGTTAGCAGCTATTATTTTTGCTTGAAGATTTGGAGGCACTATCTGTATGGTGAGAGATTTGAGGTGTTTTCTGATCATAAGAGTCTGAAATATCTATTTACACAGAAGGACTTGAATTTGAGGCAGAGAAAGTGGATGGAATTCATAGAAGATTATGACTTTGAGTTACATTACCATCCGGGGAAGGCTAATGTCGTGGCCGATGCCTAAGTAGGAAATTCATTAGCAGCGTTTCTTGTATTGCCATCCGGGAATGAGGGATGTTGCGTGCTTTTGGGGAATTTGACTTACATCTAGGCGAATCTGCTGAGTCTGCAGCCTTGTTTTCTGTAGTTGCACAACCTACACATGTGAACTGAGTGTTGGAAGTGCAGAATGGTGACCTTGAGGTAGAATCCCTTCGGGAGAAGATCTCCAGTGGGAAGGTAGAGAAGGGTTTGATTGTGTATCCTCACCTGAGTGTGAGGTACCATGACCACTTGTTTGTGCCGGAGTCTTGCTAAGAGGAAGTACTCCGAGAGTTTCATCATTCACGCCTTACGGTGTATCCAGGAGGCACAAAGATGTATCATGACTTGAGTCGTCAGTTTTGGTGGAGAGGTATGGAGAAGAATGTGGCAGTGTTTGTTTTGAAGTGCCTTACTTGTCAGTAAGTGAAGGTTGAACATCAGAGGCCAGTGGGTTTGTTGCAACCCTTACCTGTAGCTGCGTGAAAATGGGAGCATGTCACGATGGATTTTTTCATAGGCCTTTCGAGGACTCAACGGGGTAACGATGCCATTTGGGTGGTAGTTGACCGGTTGACCAAGTCGGCTCATTTTATTCCTATGCGCGTGAGAGATTCGGTAGATTGCCTTGCTTACTTATATATTCGAGACATAGTGAGTTTGCACGGGGTCCATATGATGATCGTTTCGGATAGAGATCAGCGTTTCACTGCTCAGTTGTGGCAGAGTTTGCTGAGTGCCTTAGGCCCTAGATTGACTTTTAGCACGGCTTACCATCCTCAGACTGACGGACAGTCCGAACGTACCATTCAGATCCTTGAGGATATGCTTCGAGGCTGTGTCCTTGACTCTAAGGGGCCGTAGGAGAGACACTTACCTTTAATGGAGTTTGCCTATAATAACAGTTTCCAATCGAGTATTGGCATGGCACCGTTTGAGGCCTTGTATGGCTGACCGTGTAGATCTCTAGTGTGTTGGGCTGAGGTAGGTGATGCACCTTTGTTCGGTCCAAAGTTGGTTTGGGAAACGACGAAGAAAGTGGCACTTATCCGTAGGAGGTTGGTTACAGTCCAAAGTCGCCAAAAGAGTTATGCCAACCGTAGGAGGAGACCTTTGTCATTCGAGGTGGGTGATCATGTCTTTTTGAAAATATCACCTAGACGGGGTTTGATGAGATTTGGAAAGAGTGGGAAGTTATCCCCTCGGTTTATTGGCCCTTTTGAAATGCTTGAGCGGATTGGGGAGGTTGCCTACCGTTTAGCGTTGCCACCGTAACTTTTCGGAGTACATGACGTGTTTCATATTAGTATGCTTCGGAAATACAAGCCGGATCCATCACATGTATTGGATTGGACCACGTTAGAGGTAGATGATGATGCCTCATATGAGGAGAGACCAGTGAGAGTCTTGGATAGATGGGACCAAGTATTGCGAGGCAAGACAATTCCTTTGGTCAAAGTATTGTGGAAACATCATGGGGTTAAGGAAACAACTTAGGAGCGTAAATTGGGAGTCCGAGAGAGATATCCGGACTTATTTGTTGATGTTTGAGTATGTGTTGAAATTTTAGTTTTGTTGATGAACTATAAAAACATTATATATGTTTTGGATTATGAAAGCATTGTAAATGTTGAATACGTTTCGAAAATGCAAGTTTAATTTGAACATTGTGTATGTTTTGAATTAATGAGAACATTGTATATGTTGTTTAAATTTTGGGAAATTGTAAACCTGTCATGATCATTGAATATGTTTTGGAAAAACGTGAGATATATGTATTGAAATTAGTTAAATTTCGAAAGAATGCATAATGGTAATACATATTGACCTATATTTTGTGGAATTGTTCTCTTAAGAAGAGATGGAACGACCAGTGGGTGGGTCACGATGGTAAGAATTGAATTGTAATCATTCTTGAAAATTGGATAATCATGATTTTTGAAACTTGCACTAAAATTTCGGGGACAAAATTCTTTAAGAAGGGGAGCTTATAACGATCCCAGTTTTACCTCGACCTTTATTGTGTTCCAGACTCGAGTTCTATGATTTTATGTTGTAGTCTATGTCTCGTTTCCTTCCTTTAATTCTTTGAATTTGAGTTTTGGGACTTGTTGAGCGAGTTTGGAACAAGTTGGTTGCCAGTTGGTCTAGAGTATTGCTGCCCAGGTTTTGGCTTCTTCGCTCGAGCGAGCCTTGAGTAATTTGCTTCTTCGCTCGAGCAAGGTTTCTTATGCTCGAGCGAGAATTGAGAGTCTTCAAGTTTTCTTCCAGACGCAACTTTTCTGGGTAATGTGAAGTTTTTTGCTTGAGCGAGGTTTCTTGCGCTCGAGCGAGCCTTGTGTTATTTGTTCCTTCGCTCGGGCAAGACTTCTTGCGCTCGAGCGTGCATGTTCGTCCGTGCCAGACTTGAAGCTTCGCATTCTGTGCTCGAGCGAGGTCACTTGTTGTGTCTGGTCGCTTGAGCAACAACTCCTCCGCTCGAGCGAGCCTTGCATATATATAACAGTTTGCATCAGAGATATTTTACATCACTTTTGATCTTCTTCTTCCCTAAAAACCCTAATCTGGCACCTCCTCTCTCTAAAACTCTATCTCTCTACAAATACTCCATGATTTAAGGCCTTTCTACCCTACTCCCTTTGAGAAAAAGGTAGAGCAACTCGTGGGCTTCCATTTGATCCAAGAAAGTTTGAGTTTTGGGCATCTTCAAGTTTCTCCTTCTTCCTCTTTGAGCTTCTCCACTTAAGGTAGGGATATTCTACTCTTTAATATGAGTTTTAACCTAGGTGTTTCTCATTTGTATAAATGGTGGGATTTGGGTGGGATTTGGGTGAAATTAGGGTTTGTGTTCTAAATTAAAAGAGGGGTTTTCATATTAGCTTATAAAATAACTGTGGAGCTTTGTGTATGAGGTTCCCTAATGTTGAAATGGTGAAATTTGGGCGTATGGGTTGTTATTTTGGAAGGAGAGGGAAAATTGTCATAATCTATGTTAAATAACTATTTTGCATAAATAGTGAAATTGGTGTGGATAATATGAAATTGGGCAGTTATATAAATGAATGGTGTAGTTGGATTTGATAAATCACTCACCTATGGGAATTTGATAATTTATCTGTTTAGAAATATCTGTTTTGAGCTATTAGTGGAGGATAACTATAATTGTTGTAGAAACTGCATGAGGATTAGGGAGATTGAAACTAATCGATTGAATTATGTCATTGCATATGACGGTTTGATTAAATCGTTGAATATGTTATTTGATTAATCATTGTATATGACAATGTGTTTAAATACATTGTATATGTATCATTGTTTGGGAGGAGATAGGGGATGTACTCCATTGTTTGGGAAGAGATAAGGGATGGACTCCATTGGTATATATAGGTATCGGTTCCCTCATATGTGATTCCGTAAAATGGCAAGAAAATAGAAGTGTTGGATTGATGAATGAATTGAATTGTAAGCCATTGAGCTGTAATCTCATTTTGGTTGGATAGGTGACAATGAATTTGGTTAATAGATTTACTCGAAATGGATGTATGGAAATGGATAGAGACGCGGTTGTCTATATTGAATGGTCTTGGAAAGAGTATGTGTTGATTAAGATTATTGCATTGTTATCTAATGCTTATGTCTTAGTTAATTCTCATATATTGTTTTAGCATATCTTTACTGGGCTTTGGCTCACCCTACTTGGGAAACCATTTTCAAGTACTGGTGACATGCTGCCTCCAAGACATAGCGTGGGAGGTTTAGGAGCTGAAGGCTCCATTTTGCTTATTTTGTTTTGTGTTAAATGTAAATTCAAGTCAAGGCTTTATATGTATAGAGTTAGGACTCTTCTTTTGTTGTAAGCAAGTGATAACTTGGAAAGATGTAAGCCCATAGGGCACTTATTTTGTTGGTCGCAATTAGAGTTACATGCTATAGTTTCAAGATGAACATTTATGAAAATGTAAGGCATGTAATATCTTTTGTAATGTAGACTCTAATGAATGAAAATATAACATTTCTATCATGTTTATAGATCTTATGAATGCTTGATTTATATAAATTTTTTTTTTTTGAAGGCGTTACATAGTCACCCCAAAAGTGCATTTTTGCTGGTTCAACCTCAGTCTATACTCCCTGATCTGTTCAAAGAATTTTTCCAACCTGGTGTAGTGGCTTTCTCATTCTTTGGATTTTACAATCATGTTATCCACGTATACCTTAACTTCCTTGTGGATCATATCGTGCCAGATGATGGTTACATCTCTCTGATATCTAACCCCAGCATTCTTCAACCCAAAAGGCATAACTCTATAGCAATAAGTTCCCCACAGCGTGGTGAATGTAGTCTTTTCTCTGTCATTAGGTGCCATCAAGATCTGATTATACTCGAAAAACCCATCCATGAACGAAAGTAATGCATGGCCGGTAGTGAAATCTACCAATTTGTCAATGTGTGGCAATGGAGAGTCGTCTTTTAGACTAGCTCTGTTCAGATCCCGAAATTCGATGTAGACTCTGATTTTTCCATCCTTCTTCAGAACTGGAACAATATTGACCAACCAATTTGGATATTCAGTTACCAGCAAAAAAACTTGCATCGATCTACTTGGTGACCTCTTCTTTAATCTTCAGTGCCCAATCTGGACAGATCTTGCAAAGTTTCTGCTTCACAGGTCAGGCCTCGGGGTCAAGAGAGATTCGATGTTGTACAATCTCAGGATCGATTCTAGGCATGCCTTCATAGGACCACTTGAAAACATCTTTGAGATCTTTTAATAAAGCGATTAAACACCTGCATTCCTCCGAAGACAATGTGGACCCGATCTGGACTAAGCAGGGATCCTCACAGTACCCACATTAATTGCAATGATTTCATCTATACAGGGCTTAGCACGCCTCTCCTCCTCTCAGTCAATCAAGTTTTTCAAAGCCTGAGGAATTTCTTCCTCCTTGTTTTTATTAAAATTTTGAAAATCTTGGTCAATGCAATAAATTAACGGCATATTGAAGTAAACGAAATCTGCATCATTCTCATTCAGAAGTCCTGGCTCTTCGATTACAACAGACTCAAAGGAAAATGCAAAAGAGGACCTAGACAGGACCTTGGCATCCGAGTTACCACCCCCGAAAGTGCTAGACTCAAACTCCCCGGACTGACTCAAATTTGATTTCGACTCAACAGACTCTGTAGAATCAGATTCTGGCTCATCATCTAATTCAGAACTAGAAATAAGGCTCTTCTCCAACTGCCATGTAAGACGTGGCACCCTTGACACATCCAGAATGCAACTGGCAGGATCCACAATCGGTTCATCTCCGATCATAGAGACAATAAAGGTATCTCCCAATTTCTCCGTATTGGTCCTAGGATCTGTCAAGAGATTGGCCAGTGCTGCCCCAACTTCAACCTCACTATTGTCTAAATCATCCTCTTTGCTCTGGCCGGCATTGACGCTTTGATCAGCCCTCTCTTCATCAATGTCTTGGAGCTAGTGGTCAAAGAAGATTTCGAATCTGGGGACACATTTTTTTGTTAAAGAATCCACCCAAGGCTCAAGAAAGCTGCAGAAGGGAAACTTCTCTCCTTCTCTGACAAAGTGCCCATTTAACATTCCCCAGATTGGCCTGTGGACCAGCTCGTAGTGCTTTGTCACGACCCAAATCCGCCCCTATAGGTTTAGCTTCGTAACCTGCCAGTAATCCGTGGATCACCAAAGGCCTCTGAACAGATTAGCAAAAAGTAAGGGGCTGTGGAAGCAATTATATAGAACAGACAAGGTCCAATGAGCTGTGATAACGTACATGGGACAGAAGATTTCAAAACTTATATATATACATAAGCATGCCAGTCAAAGGACACCAATATTTACAAATATCTACAAAAGTGTACTTCCCAAGACCTGACTTTACAAACAGTCACAGAGACTAGCATAAGTACAAAAACAACCATGCAACTATATTGTGATCGCAACCTGCTCGAGAGGCACAACGGATAGCTGACAAAAACAGAACTGAAGGCCGTCAACTCTGGCCCTGGTCACATGATGGCTCACCTACATACATAATATAAACTGTGAGCGAAGGCCCAGTGAATAATAATAGAGTAAAGGGGTTACAATGAATGAGTCTGTACAGGTTCAGAAATCATAATTCAGTTTTGTATCAAATTCATAGTTTGCCCAGATCATATACAGAAATCATGAGTCATGCTTACATATACGTGATACATCCATTAGCATTAACAGAGCAGATACAGAACAGATACAGACATGTGAGGGTTACGAATAACAAGTTTCATAAAGGAACCTCCGGATCCGGATAACAGAGAACAGATATGCGCTGAGCCCTGGTGAGGGAGCCTCCGGTACAGGTAACAGAGTGCAGACAAATTAAGTTCCATAAAGGAACCTCCGATCCTGGATAACAGCCAACAGATATCACATTATGCTAAGGATGTCACAAATACATATTAGAAATTGGACAATCATTCATTGTACAGAACACATCATTTCGAAAAACAGATCTTATTTTATCACACAGAAAATAGATACAGTTGAACATAACTTTACTAAGTTATTACTCACAGTTGGCATTAAGACAGACAGACGGAGTAGATTAGTCAAACAATACGCAACACGTGACCTACATAACACATAACGGGCACACACTTGAAACACACAATCTAATCGTACATAATTTACTTCGTTGGCTCTTAATGTGTTTCTAACACTTAATCCTCACTATGGAGTCTTAAATATGACCTAGGAATGCCTAGGATGGAATGACGATGCAAAAATGCCTTGGAAAACATTTTTCAAAACTTGCTAAAAACAGGGGTCTCGCTCGAGCATGGCTTTCTTCTATCGAGCGAGCTTACCAAAACAGAGGGGTCGCTCGAGCATAAACTCCGCTCTAGCGGTCTGTAAAAATGCAAAAGTACTGGTTATTGAAAATCCCCGCTCGATGCTCGCTTGAGCGTGAGACACAGCTCTTCGCTCGAGCGTTCGTCTACGGGCACCAAAAACCTGAGAGCTTGCAATCTACGCTCGAGCTAGCACTCCTTTGTTCGAGCGGAGCTCTGAACAAAAGGTGGTCACTCGAGCGTGGAATCCTTAGCTCAAACGAGGAAGCCAAAATCTGGAATTTCGAGATTTGCCTTCAAATCTCAAACCAAGAATTCAACACACCAAAACTCAACCTTTTGGGCCAATTTTCTGGGAAACACTTGAAAACCAACAATATAATATGTTTTGAAGATCATTTGAAAAATCAAGCCCAAAGGTGAGACAATTGAACACCAAATCCAAAGAAGCTTCAAGAATAATGCAAGAAATTAACATGCAAGTGTTCATTAGAAATCTAATGCTCTAAAACATAACCAAATGTAAGATTTGAGCTCAAAACATGGTGAATTCATGGACTATAGCCCAAATATGGACATGCATGTGGGGAATTCATGAAAACATCTTCAAAACTCAATAATGTGCACATGCATGCATGAATTACTTCGCAATTCAACATTTAAACCAATTCTTGACTTTAATCTTCAATTTTACCATGGACTATGCAAGGTATAACTTAAATTCACAATCAAGAAGATGATTTTCCTACCTTGGGTCATCAATTCCAAGTATGGAGGCTCAATTTTGCAATTCTTCTATAATTCCTCAAATTTCCAAGCAAAATCTTGTTGAAACTAAGTTTTTCTCTATCTCTTGCTCTCTCTCTCCCACAGTTTGGTCTCTTAATGGATGATGAAAAGATGCAACAAATGTATGAATCAGTCTCAAGGTTGCCTTAGGCAATGGGCCACTCAATGGCAATTTGGTAATAAACTTAACTAATGTAATTTAACGTTATTTAATCTAATTTAATCATACCAAATCAAATTTTAATTAAACCTAGCATGAAATCACATATATTCTTACTAGTATAAAACACTAATCAATTTCTGAATTGGTCGCTGATAAGGCTTTCAATTCGCAGTTTAAAGTCAAAGACATGAACAGGTCATTTTATCGCAAACAGATAGAAACACAAAAATAATGCAATACACGTGCAAATTAATCCTAAATCCTTCCTAAATTACCATTAGACATAATTAAGTACGGATTAACGTTAATCAAAGGTTAGGGTTGTTACATGCTTCCCAGCTCTTTTGGCCTTGGCCATTTCTCTCATTTCTTCTTCCTTCCTTGTCCAGTCCTCTTTGGTGGGCACATTGCCCAACCCAAAGGCATGTGGACTATGGGCACCTCAACTAGTGCCGCAACACCTTTCCTCTCACTCCTTCCTAGCCCCATTCCTGGAATATGTCGTAACTTATTCATGAAGTAAATAGACTGAGCACTGATATACATGCCTTTGTCCTCGGCTAAGAAGGCATGTACCATCTGGGCTTTCGCCAACGTAATTCCTAAAAGAAATACATCATCATCACCGTGATTGATTTCCAACAAAGGCTTAGTTACCTCTAGCTGTGGATGAATAGATGAATTCCCCAAAATAGTGGCCAATCCTCCCTCATGAAGGTATTTCAGCATTTGGTGGAGGGTGAAAAACACAGCCTTTGTGTGATGTAACCAAGGCCTCCCTAGCAGTAAGTTGAAGGTAGTCTACATATCAAGTACATGGCACTCAATCTCTTGCTTGAAAAGGCCCACTTGGACTTGTACTTTTACCGTCCACATAACTTCTCTACTCGTGTTGTCATATGCTTGAATCACTTGGGTTGTGGTGATGAAATCTATCTGTTTTAGGCCTATAACATAGGTAGTGCGAGAAGGACAAATGTTGATTTCAGAGCCGCTGTCCACTAAAACCACTGGCACCCATTTTCCCCTCCGCTTGACAGATATGTATAATGGCTTGTTATGAGCTGATCCTTCCGGTGGTAGCTCTTTATTGGAGAAGGTGAGCATACGCTTGGTGCTACTTGGGAAGATTAGGCCAACAAGCTGCTCTAGTGTAGTATCAATGGATAATTTAGCCTTATCCATCACCAACAATATCGCTTGTCAGTGTACGCGCAAAGCCATGAGGAGGCCCCAAATGGATATGTCAGCTTGGATCCTTTTGAGTTGCTTGAAGACCAGCTCCACCTCTAACTTTTCTCATTTTCCTTATCAACTCCCTATATTTTCTTGAGGGTTCAACTTGATCCAAATGTGGAGGTTTGAAATACTGTCCACTCCTGGTGAGATGGTCTATTTCCTATACATACCAAGTGCTGTCTGGGATATGATCTCCCCAATCCTGGTTTGTATGAGCGAGATGCAAATCGTTATCTTCCTACCACTCACCATCAGCCACTAATAAACAGTTGTCCGGCTCAACTTGGATCACTCTCACAATATAATTATCACCCTCAAGATGACCAGATGTCGCAGTCTTCCAACTGTCTTCAATCATTTATTGTTCAAACTGACCCAGCATAACTTCCAATTTGGCTTCTATAATTCCAGTAACACCTAACTCTTGGGTTTGTTTTTCCGTACTACTGCTCTCTGGCACTTTCCCTTTTTCCTCAACTTTCTCAGCTACCACAACTACCTCGACTTGTTTTTCTTCTGGTTTAACCCCGGTTTCTTCTTCTTTGTCTGATTCATCACTCAACCACCCTCGGTTGCCAGTTGATAAGCTCAGATCAAACCAATCGATATGTATATTACCTTGGTCTTGTTCTTCAAAGAATTATAGGTTGTCCAAGTCTTCTTCAAGATCTGCAAGATCTTCCAACCCTTGGCTTGGGATGTCTTCCCTAACCACGTTAATATCCACTGAGGTCGGCGGCACTACCTCAGGCCTGGTTTGAATAACAGGTACAATGTAGCGGCTTGGGTCAGATGAGTTCCCAGGAATTCTCAGTAACAGATCAATACTTCCCTTCGAGGTCAAAACCTCTTCTTCCTCAGATGTTGTCACCACGGATTTGTGAGGCTCAGGCTGTGGGTTGGATATGTTCATCATGCACAAGTCTGTGCTATCAGGGATGAACAATACTGGCTTTGGCAGGTGGGAGGGGGTGATATAGACGCTCAAGTTGAATATGGGTGGTAGTGTCTGGATGAGGTGGATATTTCTAGGTGGGGGGACTTGGTTGTGGACAAGAAGTGGGTTGGTGGTCACATTTGGCTTTTGGGGTGGAGTTATGACTCTATTATTGATGACATCTTGAATCTCATGACGTAGGCAGAAGCACCGGTCGGTTTTGTAGCCGTGCTTTTGATAGAAAACATAGTATTTGGTGGAATCGTGCTTTGGTGGAAGAGGTTCGAGAAGTGGACGAGGTTCTAGGGGCTTCAGATGCCTCCTTTTTTATTAGTACCTGCATGGCTCAAGATAGAGTCATGTAGAGCTAGTTGACAGTTCTACCCAGAGGTCAGGTAGGGTTGGAAGTTTGTGGGCCAATGTTAGCAAAAGGATCGGCAGTTTTGGTTGTAGTGACAACACTCACCTCTAACAGCCTCGTATCTGTGCTAGCCCTGGCAACATTGGAACTACAAACAAAAGGCATCTTGGCTGGCTCTTTGTCATTAGTGATGATCCCCTACTTCATTGTGTCTTCGATCTGAAACCCCATTTCATAAAGTTCCTTGAAGGTAAATAAGAGGAGAACGATTATTTTCTACAACAGCTTGCCATGAAGGTTCCAGACAACCATTCTAATTTGGTATTTCTTTAAGGGTTGAGTGATCATCATGGATGCCTTGGCCTTCCACCTAGTTACAAACTTGGAGAAATCCCCTTTTGGCTTCTGATATTTTGCTTCAAGATCACGAGTTGTGACCTCGATCTACGTATTATAAGAGTATTGAGCAATGAAGGACTCAACCAACTCTTCCCAATTCTGCTTCACGGAATCCTCTAACTTAGCATACCAGATGGCAGCCATACCCAATATAGTTTGGCTGAAGAGTGATAACTTTTGCAGTCTAGTCAAACCCATTGGTCGTAGGATATTAGAAAACAACCGTAGATGTACCATTGGGTCCCTAGCGCCATCAAAGCGGTTGATATGCAGCGTTATGAACCACTCCGGCAAAGTGACTACGGATTCGGTGTGTCCATCTTCTATATCTGGAATGGAGTTAACCCCTTGTGCTTTCTTTAACAGTTTTTCCAGCTTGTTGACTTTGAGTGTGGTTGAGTGAACCTCGAATTCAAAAGGTGCCTCAGCTCAATAAACTGGGGCTATAGATGTCTGTGCTAGAATGGGATCTGCCTAGATGGGAAAAGCCGGAACACCCTTGGCTTATGGATCCTGAGCTGTGGTAGCATTTGCAACAGTACCGAGGGTAGGGATAGTAATATTAGGTGCGTGTGAAGCAGAAGCCATAGTTGGCTACCATTGTTGTTGTTGTAACCTAGTCGTGACCTCAGTTTGACAAGCCACGTCATGTTAGAGTGAGTCAACTGACTACTACAGAGATTAGCAGGTCTTCCAAATCTGATGAGGGAGTACTAAGCCATTCCTGGAGTATGTGACTGTGCTCAAAGTGAACTAAGTGTAGGTGAGTTAAGGGGTGATTATTGAAAGAATTGAACTGGTGAACTTTGCCTGACCCTTCTTCGATGTGCAACTGGTGGCAATGAGGAAAACACTGGTTATCCCCGAACAAGATCTCCGACCTTACACAGTCTTCCGACATGGGTCCAGAATACTTAGAGGATATCAGAACTTTTTGGAGCTATTTTTTTAAATTACCTAGCAAAAGAAATAAAAAAAGAATAACAAAATCAGAAATTGGACAGCACCTCAACTAAGATTTCATCAAAACAGACATGATCAAAGTAGCAGAACTGTTATAGGCACCCCATTTTTTACCACCCTTAAGATTTGGGTGCTACTGATCATTTACTTAGTGATGAAAGTTGTGCAGTGCAAAGGTTGATTTCTTTGGTAAGGAGAGAGTCAAAACCCAACTTCATACCCCTTTTTGGAGCAAAATGATCTTGATCAAAATATTTTAGACCTTGAAACCCTCTCTTTCAACATAGTTTTGGCAAAAGTTCCTATGATGTTCCGACACTCACATTTTGTTAAATGTTGCGCTTTTCGGTAAACCGAGCAAAGGACAAAGTGGAAATGAATGGAATAGAGGTGAAATCTTTGAAAAATCTTTCAAAACACCTTGTTTAGGGGTTGGAGTTGAAGAAAATGAGAGAGGAGAGAAGGAACCAAGTTGGAGAAGAAGTTCGGCATGAATCTCGGTAGGATCGAAATTGAGCAGTCTTCACTCAAATGAGCATAACTTTTTTCACACTTGGAATTTTGAAGTGACGCTACCACCATTGGAAAGAAAACTTCTAGGGATACAATTTAGGCTTAAGAATGACCTGAAAATGAGTCCAGATGAAGGAGTTATGTTCGATTAAAGTTGGGCCCAAAAAGCATATTTTTCTATCCAATCAAGGTGGAAGTTTATGACCCTAAATGGGATTTTTTGGCCATATGCCGGCCATGAATGGCCTAGGCTGGCCCCCTTCCGTCCAATGGTGTCCCATGCCAGCCAACAATGGTCAAGTGCCGGCCATCAATGGTCATGCGCCGGCCATTGATGGCAGAAAGCAGATTTTTGGCAGATATTCGTTGTCCAGCTGGTACAGCTGTCTCTCTTGAGATATTTTCGACCAAAAGCTTGTATTTTGCTATATATTGAAGTCATGTATCTCATATTGAAGGGTTAGAACATTTTAGGAAGAGTTTGGGAGCCTCTCTCTCTAAAGCCTCTCTTTCTACAATCCTCTCTCTCTAAAGCTTTTGTGCTAGAAGCTTGCATACAACCATCTTCAACCTACCAACCCTTAACAAGAGTGGATCATCTTTGGGTTGAGGTAGCTTGGGACTTTGTTTGAGCTCCAAAAGGTGGTTTTGGCTCAAGAAAAGTGGCTGTTCTTGTGTTGTGCTTCAAGGGTGAGCATCTCCCTCTTTTAAGCTTATTTTTGTATACCATCTTGGCTACCTTTGCATGCTATTTTAGGCTTGGTTGTTAACTAAAAAAAGTTGTATTTTTAAGTGTTAAAAATGGTAGTTTAAAGTGTTTTTGGAGTTGGGGGTTTTTCACCCTCTTTGGTGGCTTATTTGCTAAGCTTCTTGCCTTCCTTTAAAGCTTTTGAAACTATCTTGTTTTGGCCTTTTAACCACTAAATTCTAGAGGAATTTTAGTGGCGAAAAACTTGTTTTGAGGTCCCAAATATGAGGTGATGGTCCCCCCTCCTCTTGTCTTGTTAGTATGTGTTGTTAGCCTACCAAATGAGCATGTGTTTCTCCTTTCTTGAGGCTTGGTTTGAGCATGTATTTGTGACTTTTTGGACCTACTATAACTCTATTTTTGGTTGGTTTGGTCACCTCTTGCATGCTTCATACACTTGTAGTGTAATTCTACTTGCTAGCCTAACATGCTTCATGTTTTAGCCTATAATTCTAACATGTATTGGCTCTACTTCAGCATGTTTTTGGCCATTATTTAACATGCTTTAACTCTGATTTTGGTTAGTTGGGTCACCTCTTGCTTGGTTCTAGCACTTGTAGTGCAATCTTGCTCATTAACCTAATGTACTTGGTGATTTGGCTTCCCATTCTAGCTTATTTTGGCTACACTTCAACATGGTTTTGGCATTGTTTTAACATGCTTTAGGACTATTTTGAGTGGTCTTGGTCATGTATGGCTTGCCCTGTATGGCTATAGCATGATAGGTTTTTATAGTCTTGAGTTTTGAGACTCTTAGGATGCTATATTTGTGATGTTTGTGTGATATGGCATCATTTGGTATGTAATTTCAGAGCTTATATCTTTGCCATGCTTTCACTTGAATCACTCTTTCAATGCTTTTGAAAAGCTGAGCATCATGCCTTGTTTGTGAGCCAATACTTGAGCATATTTTTCTTACCATCTATGCTGCACGTCTAGCATGTTTTTGCTATTGTTTCGACCTACCATAGGTCTGTTTTGAGTGGTTAAGGTCATTTGAACATTGCTTAATATGATTGTAGTGTAAAGGGCCCTGACTAGCTTGGAGTTTTGGGGCCTTTAACATGTTGTGCATGTGATGTTTGCATGGTATGGCAACATTGAGCATGTGATTTTAGGGCATATAGTGTAGTCACACTCTCATGTGCTTTACTTCTTCATAGCATTTGAGGGTTGTATATTATGCCTTGCTTATAGGCCAACATGTGTGCATGTTCTCCTAGCATTTTGAGCTCCCTTTCAGCATGTTTAGACCATTATTTTGGCATGATTGAGCTCTGTTCAGGGCTGGTTTGGACATTTGTGCTATGTATTGCATGCCTCTTGTGTATTGCTCTTTACTAGCTTTGATGGTTTCGGTCCTCAACATGCCATGCTTGCATTGCTTGCATGCTTTAAGGTCTTTAGCATGCCATTTCAGCACTAAACATCTGCCACCTCCCTTATTTCTTCATTCTTCCATTTCATTTGAGGGTTGTTTGGCCTTAAGATTGTGTATGGGCTTGGGATTGGGGCCTATGCTTAAATGTCTTTAACCCTCTTTTGATGGTTCCTCCTAGTCAAAGGCATGGTCTCTCCTATGCCTTAAACCATTCTGTAGGTTGACCTCCTCTCCTTAAAGGACTTTTCACATTGGACAAACCGGTTAATGAATGACTCGATAACTTAAAATGTGTAAACAATAATTGAGCCAAATAAAACATGCCAAGAGAATCATGTTTTATGTGCATTGCATTGTGTTCAATCAGACGTCATATTGAACACAAGGTGCATTGGTCCATTTCATACTCAAAGTGATTGAAAATGGGCCAATTCCCTTTGTCTCCATTGCCTTTGATCTTCCATGATAAGGCAATGGTCTTAGAGTCTTGTTTGCATTGCATTTATTGAATTTGTGCAAGATTGGATCTTTGGCCATCATGCATTGCATGCTTGATTGATGGTTTTGGATCCAATAGTGCCTCTCCCTTGATGTTTTGAGGTGATATGGAGTGGCATAGTACGTACATACCCTTGGGAGACCCTCCATTTTCCCCTAGTTTGTGCTCTGTTGCAGAATGGTGATGCAGCACACCAGTGGCCGGCAGTGCCTTGCAAATGGCCGGCACTGCTTCATCATTGGTCGGCATGTGGCCGGTAGGCCACTGGTGGATTCCCCAGAGTTGGTTTGGTACGGTGAAGCAAAAATTTCATAAAGACACCCTGCAAACAGAGCCTTTCAAAAGCAAACCGGAAGGCATTTCGAGGCGGTAACCGAGAGCATGCATCCTTCATTGTTCAAGGCAGAGCTGAGGCAGCCTAGTTTACATACCTTACATGCATAGTTAGTTGCCATGATTAGTTAATTTGTTAATTAATTAAAGTGTTGTAACTAATTAGTTTAGATTAGCTGGTTATTCAATTGTGTTGTAACTAATTAACTAGAATAGTTAGTTAATTAGTTTGGTTTGTAATAAGTAGCTTAATTAGCGTAGCTAGTTAGCTCTCTTTCATTAGGACCCTCCATCGAGAGGGCACAAGGTTGTGATAAGTGTGCGTGTGTGTGTGTGTGCATGTCTTCCAACCCCATTTATTTCTCCCTTTTACTTATCAGCTTTTGATGGTTAGTTTTGGGCATTTTTCAATTAGCATACCTTATGCTTTGCATGCATGCATCATTCATTTGTCTTGCATGCACGGGGCTTAGCGCATCATACAAACTGCATCGTATTTCAATACACTTACTTGAATACGTGTTTCAAAGCATGTTATCAAGTGTTGCATTCATATCCCATCTTAGGTAGCTAAGACTATTTTAGTTGCATTTTTGCATGTGTTGCATTAGGCATCTTAACATGGCTAGGATCATGCATGATTTCTAACTAGCTTCTGTTTTGGCTTGGAGTACACTGTAAATGTTTATGCTTTACGCTTTAGCATACTGCATGAGATGTGTATGTTACCATGACAGCATGCTTGCCATGAGGCTATTTTCTTAAATGATTAACTGCATGAATGCCTGTGGATGAAGGCTTCATTACTTGAATTGAGACAATTCATTAAATGTATGTTTTAAGCCCACTTTGCGAAGTGGCAAAATCATCATGTTTTAAGCCCACTTGAGGGTGGCAAATTCGCATTTTAGCCTACTTGCGAGTAGCATCTTCAAACCATTTTCGAAAAACAAACATGAGATATTTTGTTCCAAATCGAGCGATTTAGTCTATACTTGTATGCTGTGCACATCACATAATAAGTTGGATTAACAATCCGAATAAGAACGTATGTGTTTATAAAAACAACATATCATGTTTAGTAGAGGCTGATCCTTTGATCAAGTGAGCGGGGGTACTCATATCAGGACTTTCCCCTCTCGTACCCAAGTTTCCGAGCCGAGGCAACTTTGGTGATGACAGACACGTGGCCTTAGGCACGTGTCAAGGTTTCCTAGATTTCCCAAAAACAAAATATATAGGTGGCGACTCTGAAATCTGGCAAAGCAATCCATGTTTGGCGCTCTTTGATCAAAATCGATTTTCCAAAACGATTTGCCAGATTTGGACTCTTTGGTGATTTATCAGTCTTACATTGCACTTTGTGAGATTAGATTCAGAACAGTGACAGGAGTCCGAACTATAGTAGCTAGAACCCAATTCACGCCCTCTCCGAAAAGGGCGCTCGCGGAGAGAGTTCGGGGCGGTCTACAGTTTCTAGCGACTCTGCTGGGGATTTAGAGAACTTGACTCGAACTCATGATTTGTTATTTTATCTACATTTATGTGTTTCTTTGCATTGCATTTGCTTTGGCGCGCCTAAGTCACAGTGTTTGCCATCTTCTATTCCTGAACGGCTTGTCGGAGGCTTGCTCGGAAAATCGTGCCACAAGGCTGACCGGTTACAAGCTCTGCCACGATGGAAACATAAACCTTGGTTTTACCGAGGCACCCTTTTTGACCAGTCGACCAAATTGCATATCAGAAACCGTAGAGACCATTCCAAACTAGGATAGGTTGCTTACCCGAATGTAGGTTGTTTGAATCCGCTACGTGTGTTGTGAAACCCCAGCTCCTGACAAAATCGGACGGGGAAACCCTACCCCACCATTGGGGTGTTTTGGATCTCACTTGCTTGATATGTGCTATTAGGGTTTGTCTCTACAGGAATGTATGTATCATTTGCAAGTCTGAGTATCAGCCTGAGGGTATCAGTTTACAGGAAGAATTTTGGGCAGAATTCAATAGAGAGTGCAGTTATTCAGCTATGCTCATATTTGTTCTAGTGAAATCAGGCTGAGATGCTCTATGTTTTCTTCTTTTGCAGGGTAGTCTTGGAACCATAGCTTCAGAAGGCTCCAATATCCCCTAAGTACACCGAACTTGTGTTAATAGACTTTGTTAGGTCAGAGATTCAGTTCATGGGCAACCAGTGTTTCTTTCGCCGGGGGTAAGGCAAAGAAAGGCCAGTCAAGCACAGATCACTAGTTCAACAGTTTCCAATTCAATGGTCACTATCTACATCACCTGTGCGCAGTTGGGTTTAGTTTCCTATTTTCACCTTAGAAAGAGAAAACTCACCAGATCTGATAGATCAGCCCCCTTTAGTCAGTATGAGTATGGAAGACATGATGCGTCAGCTCCAACAGACTATGGAGGCCATGCAGCGAGATGCTGCCCGCCAAGCTGAGGTTACCGCCTGCCAGACCGAGGTCGTGGCCCAACAGGCCCAACTCATCACCCGGCTTCAACAGTAGCAGCAACAAACACAACAGGGCACAGCTTCTGCGTCCCACCCACCTCTAGTAGAAATTCCTGCACTTAAGGCTCCTACCCCCATCGCCAATGCCTAGGAGAATACAGATGTCCTAGTGGATCCCACTCCACCTCAGACTTCCAAAGCACAGGCCTACCCAATTGAGGCCCCTTTCGAGGTCAAAGTAGATCCAACTGCATTAAAACTGAGCAAGATTGAAAAGCTGTTCAAGAGGGCTCAAGGCATTAACTCCATTCCAGACATAGAGGATGGTTACACGGATTCGACAGTGACATTTTCGGACCAACTCAAGATGCCACATATAGACCGTTTTGATGGTTCTGGAGTTCCTATGGTACATCTGCGGTTGTTCTCAGATATCTTACGGCCAATGGGCCTCTCCAGATTACAAAAGCTATCTTTCTTCGGTCAGACCCTATCGGGTGTTGCGGCCATCTGGTACGCTAAGTTGGAGGATTTAGTGAAGAGGAATTGGGAAGAGATGGCCGAGGCTTTCGTCGCCCAATATTCGTACAAAACGCAAATTAAGGTCACAACTCGTGATCTCGAGGCAACTAGACAAGAGCTAAAGGAGGGCTTCTCTAACTTCGTAACCCGTTAGAGAGCCAAAGCTTCTATGACGACCACCAGTCCGGCTGAGAAAGACCAGATAAAGATGGTCGTGTGGAATCTACAACCGAAGTTGATGCAAAGGATAATTGTCTTACCCCTTCCCACCTTTGCTGACCTCCATGAGATTGGGGTACAGATAGAAGACGCTATGAAACAAGGTCCGATTGACCGCGAAAGGGAGTCACCTAAGAAGGGTTATACACGCAGTTCGAATGCGACCACCAGTGGTGATGCAGCTACAAGATCTTCTGAAGTTGGAATGGTCACCACCACTTCAAAAACAGCCACCCCCTTTGTTGGTACGTCCAATCCAAACCCCCAAACTTCGAACTATCTACCCCGAGGCAAGAGGGTTTTCACCCCACTTTATATGCCTTTGTCTAAAGCTCTAGGGGTCCTACTCAGGAAAGGACAGCTGAAACCATTAGAACAACGGCCTCTACGCAATCCTCTCCCTCCAAAGCATGACCCGGCTACATACTATGCCTTCCATCAGCAGCACGGTCATGATACCGACTCTTGCTTCAAACTATGTCATGAGATTCAAAATCTCATTGACAACAAGATAATAGCACCTCCAAAAAAACCAAATGTCAATCAAAACCCTCCACCTAGGAAGGTAAACTTCATCCAGACAACGGCCAACCCGTTTGACCCCAGTATATATATCTCCCCAGCCCATTTACCCAAGCCTGAGATGTTCATTCCAGTCAGCATGGACTTATGCATGATGGGTATACCTAAACTCCAATCATCTCAAACCTGTGAACCCACTACTTCTGAGCTGGTGAGCATGATTGAAGATTTCCAAAAAACTGTGGCAAATTTAGCCTTTGGAATTTTGGCTCCATCATCGACCACATCACAGGCCAGAAGTTTCGATCCAAAAGGCTCCTCAATCTTGGGGCAAGCTGCAACTAAAAAGGGCTAACCTGAAGTCATCTTAGATCCAGGTGGTGACATATCGACAACAACTGGGCTCCGCTCTGATATAACGACCCCATCCTTTGACAAGGTGGAGGCAAGTGGTAAGAACAAGGTAGGGTGGGCATTGGTCCCCATGAACATCTTCTGTGGACTGTTGAGGCTTTGAAGGCCGAAGAACTGAACGAACAGCAAGTGCTTGCAGTTGCTGCAAAAACTGTAGAGGACACTTTTGTCACTCAAGTTAGGGGCACTTCGAATCAAGGGGCGAGCCGGGAAAAGGGTTGTCGTACCAGAAACACTCCTTTCAGCTCCAATCCTACACTCGTAAGAGATCATCAAAAGTCAGCACCTGCCAACCCTTTTGCTGGTGCATCCAACACTTCACAAGCCTTGAAATACCAACCCCGTGGTCAGAGGGTCTTCCATTCCCTCTACATGTCGTTGTCCAAAGCTCGCTAGATCCTTATAGGAAAGGGCCATCTCAAACCCCTTGAGCCTCAGCTACTCCTAAAATCCCTTCTGGCTACGCATGATGCTGTCAAGTACTGTGCCTTCCATCAACAAGCTAGCCATGACACCAACATGTGTTTTCATCTTCGCCATGAAATAAAAGATCTAATTGACAATGAGGTCATTGTCGCACTAGGCTCTGCAAAGTCTATCGGCACTGGATCAGTGAACTTGGGGGATAATGTGATTATATGATCGGGGGATGAACCACCTGCAGATGGCGCTCAGTTTACTCCAGGCATGGGGATCGCACCCACTGTTTTGAGCAATGTGCAAATGCTAGTTTTTGTACTTTCTGACTTGGGTATTGGGTCAGTTCTGTTACGTTGTTTTGAGCCAGTCTTTTTGTACTGAGTCAATCGAGTCTGTCTTGTTGTATCGAGTCAGTCCTATTGTGTTGAAGTCAGGTGATTTCGGGGGTGTTACCTCAGACATCACTATCTTTTTGTGTTTGTCTTTTCGCTTTCTTTTGAGTCTATTTCTGCCTTGGAGCCAGTTGTGCCAGAAGATCTAAATGAAGCGACACTGCTTTTCACCTACTTTTCTGTGCCTTGAAATCATTACATTGACCTAATTTTTTTAAAAACTTTTTGAACACAGTGATGAAAACAAGGAGGGAGGAATTCCTCAGGATTTGCAAAAATTTGATCAATTGAGAGAAAGAGAGTGTAGACATCCCCGAACGTCCTGGGAGGGAATCCCGTTTTGTTCATTTGGGCTCACTACAGTTCAGGACTCAATGTCACGGTCCTGTATCTAATCTCACAGAGTGCAATGCAAGACCGATGAATCATCAAAGAGTCCAAATCCAGCAAATTGTTTTGAAAAACTAATTTTTTAGAAAGAAGTGCCAAACATGGACTGCTTTGCCAGATACAGAGTCGCCACCTAAATATTTTATTTTGGGGGAATTTAGGAAACCCTGACTCGTGCCTAAGGCCACGTGTCCGTCATCACCAAAGTTGCCTCGGCTCGGAAACTTGGGTACGATTGGGGAAGGTCACTTCGTGAGCACCCCCGCTCGCCCGATCAAAGATCGGCCTCTACTAACCATGATATCGAGTTTTGAAAACATTATGTGCTCTCATTCCGGTTATTTAGCCTAGAATTGCTACGTGATGCACACAGCATATAAGTATAGACTAGATTGCCTAAGTTGGAACAAAGCATCGCATATCCGTTTGTTTTGAAAATGGATTGAAGTTTGCTACTCGCAAGTAGGCTAAAACACGGGTTTCGACGAATTATTCCAATTCAAGCAACCCAACCTTCACCCACAGGCATTCAGGCTGTTATATCACATAAGCACATAGCCTCATGGTAAGCATGCTATCATGGCAGTCACTCACACACATGCAAGGATGCTGAAGCATAAACACTTACCGAGTACTCTGAGCCAAAGAAAGAAGCTAATTAGAAATCATGAATGAATCCTAACTATGCTAAGAATGCCTAATACAACACATACAAGGATGCAACTAAGATAGGCTCGACTATTCTAAGATGGCATATGAGATGCAACAATAGATACATGTATTCAACTTGGAATTGAAATACAATGTAGTTAGCATGATGCGCCGAGCCCGGTGTATGCAATACAGATGAATGAATGCAGACATGCGAACATATATATGCTAATTGAAACATGCCCTAATCTAACCATCATAAGCTGGTAAATAAAAGGGAGAAAGACGTGGGGTTGGAAGAGATACATCACACACACGCACACTTATTACAACATTGCCCTCCTCGGAGGGTCCGAATAAATAATACACAACCGAATGAATAACGAATTACAGTTAATTATTACACAACCCTAATTAATTAACAAATTAACTAGAATAAATAAGCTAGCATGCAAAACATATAAAATGGACTGACTCAGTTCGATCTTGAATGACAAGGAATGCATACATGCTTGAGTCGTCTTGCCGGAAAATCCATCGCAATGCTCCGACTTGCCTTTGTTTGCAATTGACCTCAGAACACTACACAAGGCTCCAGAAGGCTGAAACTCCACCCTGGGAAGCTGTGGGAAGGCTGCCGACCAGCCCTTGGCCTTGGAGACCACCTGCCGACCACCTTTTGTGGTGGAGACCAAAAGAGGCGGTCGGCCTGCCAGAAAAGCTGGTCGGCCGACCAATTTCTGCCTCCTGTTCCTGGTTTTCTGCAACACAAAGCAAGAGAGAGGCATAGCAAGGTATTTTCAACTAATGTGTGCATGACCACTCTCCCATCATTGCACAAGCTCAAGGGAGTGTAGTCCTCGACCCTCAGGCCGCCAATCACGCATCTAGATGCATGATGGCCGAGGAGTCGAATTACACAACTTGATATGAAATGAATGCACATATGAAGACATAAATGCCTAAACTCCATCATGTGTTAGTCAAGAGGGTTGGTGACCGGGATTGAGGTACGTTTCATCACTTTGAGTACAAAACGTTCCTCGTTTTCCGTGTTTGGACTAACTTCTATTCCAAACACAATGCAGCAAGTATGGCATGCGCAATGCGACTCTAGCATGCAAGCTAAATGCAATGCAACTTGGTCATGCAAACATGCAAGGGGTGGAACATGCAAACATGCACCTAGCATACACAATGTCAATATGGAACGCAACATGAACAACCTAGCAAGGCTAATGGCATATACAATGGACAATGCTAATGTACACATACTCAATGCGAGACAATCATAAGCATGCAGCAATATGACAAAATGAGACTAGCATACACAATGCGAATGTCAAATCGCATACTCAATGCGACGAGCTACATGGCATGCGCAATGCTAAATGGACTTAAACCAAGATGGATAGGCCTCAGCTACACCCAAATCAGTGGCCAAACATGATGAAATTAAAGGCAGGAACACTCATGCAAACATGCCCAATGCAAGGGACCAAACTTAAGGCATCAAATACCACTCTACCAAAGCATGGCAAGGGATGAAATATGGCATACAATCATACATTTTCCAGCTCTGAAATGACAAGCAAGATGGTCCCGAATCATGCAAACACGTCACACAATGCATGCTAGATGGCCCGAATACCGAAACTAGTGAAGCACATTACACTAGAGGTACATAAAGCAATGCACAAATGGCAAAACCAACCCCAAATAGACCCTAGTAAGTCCAAGACAGTGGGAAAATGGTCTAAAATGATGGCTCGAAAGGCATGGAAATGAAGCTCATGCAATGGTCCAAAAATGAGGCATACAAGCACGACTCTCAAACGCATTTAAAGAGTGGAAAATATGGGAATATGGTGTACATGTAAGCTCTGAAATATGATGCACAATGGCCCCAAAACATGAAAACACTTCAACATAAGCATGCAATAGGCTCCAAAACTCAAAACTAGGTAAGGGTATTGAACTACAACCATGCATAGCAAGCATCATTCGACCATGAGGCATAAAAATAGAGCTAAGGTAGTCCAAAACATGCACAAAATCAGTTTAAATCATGGCCAAAAAGTGCTAGAATCAAAGGCCAAAATAGCATGCAATGTAAGCTAGTTAAGAGGATTTGCACTACAAGCATGTGAGGCAATCAAGATGCCATCAAACCAGAAAACGTTAGAGGTATGAAATGCGAAATAAAGCCCAAAAACCCACTGAAACATGGTCTATGCATGCAATAATGATAGGCTCCTTTGATAGGCTATAAAGAGGTTTGTTCTACACATGCAAGATGGACACCCAAAATGGCAAAATGGGTTCTGGACAGAGCCTATGCAGGTCCTACTACACATGCAAGATGGACACCCAAAATGGAAAAATGGGCTCTGGACAAAGCCTATGCAGGTCCCAAAACCCACCAAAAATGGCCTGAAACATGGCTTGGAAGCATGCAAATAAGGGCTCCTTTGTTAGGCCAAATATGCTAGTAAACAAGACAAGAGGTGAGAGGGTCACCCCTCTCTGATTTTGGCACTCAAAACAGCATGCTAGCCACTGAAAATCCACTGGATTTCAGTGGCTAGAAGGCCAAACAAAGGTCAATGCAAAGGCTGAAAGGCATGGCTCAAAACAAAGTAAAATGAAGCATGCAAGGGGGTAGATGACCCCCAACAGAAAAATGACCTTAAACAAACATGTTAAGGACCTCAAAATAAGACTTTTTTAAGTTTATGACAAAGCCCAAATATGCTTGAAAATATAGCTAAGATATGAAGCAAAATAAAGCTAAAAGGGGGGAAAAAGGTGTGGTACCCTTGTAGCCAAGAACTCCAGCAGCTTCTGGACCAAAACAGGAAACCTTCAACCACTGAAAATGGCTTCCAAGATGTTCAGAGTGATGGTGGAGGGGTTAGGCTAGGAGGTGGTATGCAATAGGCCAAGAACAAGGGACTTTTTAACACAAAATAGCGAGATACAGAGAGATAGATATATGTATGCCTTAACCAATTTTCTGAACCTTTGCTAATGAGGGAGAGGGTCTCTCTTATAGCCAAAGAGGTCCAAAGCTTCTTTAAGAAGCCAAAAACCAAGTTTGAAGATCCTCCATACACGTGCATGCATGATCAATTATGTGTCTTCCAGCTGGCACAGTTGGCAACAACTCACAGAGACAGGATAGGGAGGAGCAGGCCAACCAGTTCAAGTGATCGAGCGACCACTTGCCCTGGGCGGCCAACCAAGTTCAAAAGGGTCAAGTCTCAAAAGTTGGTCGGCAGCCTCTTAGGGTGGTCTCCTCACTCAATGCAAGCTAGTGGTATGGTGGGAGACCAACAATTGTGGCTCAAAAGTCAGGGAGACCAGCTACCTAACAAGAAAAATCGACCGGTGAGGAAAAGTGGTCTCCAAGAAGCAAAGGTGGTCTCCCACCCTTGTACCACCTTCCAAACAATGAAAATAGGGTCCATGCCAAAAATGAACCAAGATGGATGCAAAACGAGGGTTCGGGGGCCAAAACGCGCAGCCGAGTGCGCTAAAAACTGACTATTAAGCATCGAAAGTGGCGTGTGACCACGAAGGAGGTCTCCTGGTCCACAGTGTCCCTCTAGAGAGAGGAAACAAGGCATGTGCCAAAAACCGGAGCAAACAAAGAAAGTTAAGCGGTCCCAAACCGAGGCGCACGACCGACGGCTCCGAAAATCATAAACTAGTCTCCAAACAGGAACAGTTGTCACGACCACGAAAAGTAGCCTACGGCCACTGAGAGATGGTCTATGAAACCTCTTCCTCCCTTCGAGAAGAGAAAGCAGAACCTGGTTCACAAACCAAGGCAAAGCACAAAAGAGTCCCGAAGTCCAGAGGCAAGGCTCTCAGCCGGGACTCCGTAACCTCAGAACGAGCACAACATGTGCAATCACCGAGCACTCAATCGATGACGTCTGAGTCTTAAGGTCGGTCAAAAATGGGGTGTCTATAGAGAGGCATGCTAAGCCCTTAATGAATGAGATCATGTTTGTTAATGTGAGTACTGAGAAGGATCCTGGCTTGATCCAGATTGGTTTCACACTGTCATCGACGCGAGCGACTAGTCGCTTTTCTTAAAAGATTTCAAAAAATGTTTCGCCTAGTCCTGCGAAAACATGTGTGGAATTGATTTTGAGATTGTGCAGCATAGGATCGCTCTCAGCCTTAAGACTCGACCCCTCACTTTCAAACCTTGAACTTGGACTTAGAATGTTCAAGCAATCAATCACAATGCGAGGCTTGTATGACCAGATTTGAAGTAGCCCTCAAACTAGGGGCAAGAAGGTCAAATATGATCAAAGGAAGCTTGCAAAGCTAGATCAGAAGCATCCCTTGAACTAGGGGCAATGTCAGATGTGCTCAAAGATTCAAAAGATGGATCATTCTATAAACCAATGAAGACTAGCAAGAAAGCCAAATCCGAGAAACGGAGAGAAGAAAATTTATTGCTGAAGGACAATCAAGTTCCTATCCATAACACTAGGGGCAACTTCAGCCCCCATTGGATGGACTTCTACGTCATCAGTGAACGGCAGCCATTCTCCTGGATTCAGATGGCTTCGAGATCCTATGACTAATCAACATGGACAAAGTTAAACTTTTTTATCCTTGAGAGGCTCGCTGGGCTGAAAACCCGAAAGGGCGATCCAAGAAAAGTTAGAGCAAATGAAAAAGAAAAGAAAAAAATAAATGAAAAGAAAAAAAGAAGAAAACAAAAGATGAAAAGAAAAGAAAATGAAAAAATGAAAAAAGAAAAGAACAAAGAATGAAAAGAAAAGAAAAACAGAGCTCGCTAGATTGAAAACCTGGAAGGGCGGTCTTGGCAAAAGTTAGAGCGTAAAATGAGAGGTTAATACCCGGGTGTACCTTAACCCGGAACTACGTTAGGCTTGATTCCTATCTTTAGGATATGTAGGAAAATTCATTCTGAAGTCCAGCCATAAACACTTCCAAATCGACTATGTCCATGTAATGGTTCTGATCATCTTTGTCTTCTCTGTATCTGAGAGTTCAGTGGTGATTGTCACTTCGAGGACTGATTACAGTGCGCTGCGGTGCCACTCAGACAAGGGGCAACTTTCCGTTGCTGCGCAGTGCCATTTAGGCAAGGGGCAATTTTCCATTGTTTTGGATCTGAGGTTGTGCATCTCAAGAGTAAATTCTATGTTGGTCAAGCAGTGGCTATTTGCAAAAATAGTTTGGAGGATTTTTAATGAAGTTGACTAATTCTCTCGAAAATTATTCCATTTTTCCAAAACTGGACCATTTCTTGGACCCAAAAAAAGAAAATTTTCAGTGCTCACAAACTGACTTGCATGATTTCAAATCAAAAAATCGAACAAGCATGTTAATCTAACTCTCATATTGATCAAAATTGTTTTAGCAGAAGCCAAAAACAAATAAAAAATAATCAAAATGATGAACTAGGGGCACAGTCGAGTCAGGTTTTCTGTCTTTTCCCCGTTGTCAACATACTTGCCAGAAAGGGCACCATACTTGCCAGAAAGGGCACCTTGTTTTCCAAAAAGGGCATAGCGGAAGCTAACAGTAAAGGGCTGAAATCTCCCACATCCTCCAAGCAACGAGGTATCAAGCCAAGTGCGAAGCACAAATTGGAATGGAGCAGGATATTTCACTCCCTCATCTGGACAAGTCTGATCTCGGACAAGCTAAGCCAGGGACATTGTCAACCGATGTCAATTGTAGATCTGCTGCGCATATGATCGCACCACAATCTCCCTGTGGGAGAGCTCACTAGTTGTGAGCGAAAGAAGAAGAGTCTGGTAGAATACCAGGGGCAAGAGCCCACAATGCCCTACTTATCCATTAACCACCCAGAGGAGGGATAAAAAAATAAGAGAGATTGAAGAATAGAAAGATGTGCGTTGAGAGGAAAAAGTGAGAAAAGGGCTTTTGTAGAAAAATAGAGATTGAGTTGCCAAAGTGATATGAGAATCACAAATGAGAAAGGGTGGGAAACCATACTCGGAGAAACAGGCTCCCTGTGCACATTCGAGTCTTGTGTTTTGTTGTATTTTTGTTTGTCTCGATTCTTGTTTTGAGACATTTCGAGTGTCAATAGATGTGTTTAGGTTATTTTACCTTTGTTTTTTGTCGTTGAGTCGTTTTTGCTGTGGTCAGTCGTAGACTTAATACCCGGTTAAAAACTCATTCTCAATTTCAATTTCAAAAATAAAATCGTTTTGTGCTCAGAGTCCTGTGCCGTTCTCCACATATGTACAAAACAGGATTTGTTCTTTCATAAAACTGCAGGGTTCAACCCAGGTCATGTGAGAACAGTAAAACCAGGACCTATCTAAAGCTATATAGGTTCCAGACTGTAAAGCAAAAGAAAAGAGGAAAAATTTCGAGCATCTGAGTTTGTTTCACCTTCAGAAAGTTCTGAGATTGCATTCCAGATGTACCTTTTTAGGTCTTGTTAATGCTCCGAAGTATGAGTGTGCCTCTACCTCAAGCTCAAGATCAAGCCTGCTTTAAGCCAGATTGGTGATCAGAAGTGCTCTTCCTGAGTACTATTTCACGCCGGAGACATCTTGGTTGTGTTTGCAATGAGTTCCTAGGAGACCAACTGCGACGGTAGAAACTAGAGTTTGAATGGCTGATGCCTAGAACGTAAAGGTTCGAGATTTTCGAGACTAAAGTCTGGTTCAAATACCCAGAGGTGTATCCCTGGCTTGAAATCTCTATGGAAGCCCCATAGGTTGAGATAGCGTGTATGCACCTCAATTCTAGATACTGAACCAACCTAGTTTGTCACCCCGTTGGAGAATAGGGAAAGTTGTGAATATGGTCAGGAAGAAAAGTGGCATTCAAAGTGTTCTACATGAAGAATCCTTGTCAGCATTTCAGAACCTTTATATTGTGATTTGAAGGAAAGAGTTCGAAGAACGCAAGGTAAGTGTTCGAAGAACGCAAGAGGAGATCGCCATCAGAGTAGAGCGGTTCATCGCCACTCACCCCATGAGGTGCTTTCTAAAGTGCCGCTATGTTGTTTATCGCATTCGTTAAACATCATGCATTATATTGCATTGAACTTGTCAAGTTTCTTTCTCATTCATGCGCGATATTGTATGTATGGTTCATTTGAAGCTAGTGCAACCAGGCAATATTGGTCCCGTTTGGTAGAGCTATGGGAAAGTGATTATAGCTTATAGTTTAACAGCTTATAGCTTATAACTATGAACATAAGCTGATTTTTTACTTGTAAATTAAGCTTCTCCTCCCCCACTCAAAGAATAAGTTGATTTTTAACTTACAAAAAGCTATAAGCTGTATTGTAAAGCTATAAGCTGTATTGTTAAGCTGAACCAAACACATCAAAATAGTTTAAATTAAGCTAAAAGCTGAAATAAGCTGGAAATAAGCCCTACCAAACAGGGCCATTGGATGTGTGGTTCATTCAGAGAAGTTCCATTTAAGATTGATTATGTTTTGTGCGTCCATCACACTTTGTTCATTTAGTGCATCTATCGCACATGTTCACCTTTGTGTATCCATCGCACATGTTCACCTTGTGTATCTATTGCACATGTTCACTTTTGTGTATCTATTGCACATATTCCCTTTTGTGTATCTATCGCACATGTTCACTTTGTGTATCTATCGCACATGTTCACTTTGTGTATCTATCACACATGTTCTTTGTGTATCTATCGCACATGTTCACTTTTGTATATCTATCGCACATGTTCACCTTTGTGTATCTATCGCACATGTTCACTTTTGTGTATCTATCGCACATATTCCCTTTTGTGTATCTATCGCACATGTTCACTTTTGTGTATCTATCACACATGTTCACTTTTGTGTATCTATCACACATGTTCACTTTTGTGTATCTATCGCACATGTTCACTCTATGTATCTATCGTATTTAACCTCGTATGCCTTAGGCATTGTTGTTCTTTCTCCTCGCGCGGGCAACGGGTTGGACCTTCTTTGGCTAAGAGCATTTGGAACGTGTTCCAATTCTTATACCACTCATTTTCCTTTCGCGTGCAACGCATCAGAATCTTGTTTGAGACCTCGGGTGTGCCCGACCGTTTCTTTTAGCCTTTCCCGCGTGAGGTGCAGTAAAGATTGCATAATTTTCTTACATCCTTTCTGCATGAACTGTAGTTTGGTTTGTAGTTCCCACGCGTAGCGTGTTTGCTCACTTACTTATGTACGAGTTTGCTGTAACACTTCTTTGCATAACATTTGCATCTAGATGCTTCATTACAGTTTTCTTTGCATGATCATAAGTTATGTTATGCATTGTGCATATCATTTGCATCCTGCCCCTGAACTACGCTGGTTTGATTCCTTGCAAAGAGATACGTTGGCAACCTGCGGGCGTAACCATTTATTTATCTGTATTTTGCTTGTTTGTCCAAGTCTTCGGCCTTGTCAAAAATGGGTCGTCTCTGGGCTTTGACATTCACTCACGTCATTTCATGACTGTGAGCTCGGTCAAAGAGGGACAACTGTAGACACCCCATTTTTGACCACCCTTAAGACTTGGGCGCTACTGATCATTTACTTGGTGATGAAAGTTGTGCAATGCAAGGGTTGATTTCTTCGGCAAGAAGAGAGTCAAATCCCAACTTCATACCCCTTTTTGGACCAAAATGATCTTGATCAAAAGATTTTAGACCTTGAAGCCCTCTCTTTCAAAATAGTTTTAGGAAAAGTTCCTACGATGTTCCGACGCTCACATTTTGTTAAATGTTGCACTTTTCGATAAACTGAACAAAGGACAAAGTGAAAATGAATGGAAGAGATGTGAACTCTTTGAAAAATCTTTCAAAACACCTTGTTTAGGGTTTTGGAGTTGAAGAAAATGGGAGAGGAGAGAAGGAACCAAGTTGGAGAAGAAGTTCGGCATGAATCCCGGTAGAATCGAAATTGAGCAGTCTTCACTCAAATAAGCATAACTTTTTGTTGTAGTGAGGCTGCCACCATTAGAAAGAAGACTTCTAGAGATACAATTTAGGCTCAAGAATGACCACCAAATGAGCCCAGATGAAGGAGTTATATCCGATTGAAGTCGGGCCCAAAAAGCAAATTTTTCTGTCCAACCAGAGGTGGAAGTTTATGACCCTAAATGGAATTTTTTGGCCATATTCCGGCCATGAATGGCCTAGGCCGGCCCCTTGCCATCCAATGGTGTCCCATTCCAGCCAACAATGGTCAAGTGCCGGCCATCAATGGTCATGTGCCGGCCATTGATGGCAGAAAGCAGATTTTTGGCAGATATTTGTTGTCCTGCTGGTACAGCTGTCTCTCTTGAGATATTTTTTACCAAAATCTTGTATTTTGCTATATATTGAAGGGTTAGAACATTTTAGGAAAAGTTTGGGAGCCTCTCTCTCTTTCTAAAACCTCTCTCTCTACAATCCTCTCTCTCTAAAGCTTTTGTGCTAGAAGCTTGCATACAACCATCTTCAACCTATCAACCCTTAACAAGAGTGGATCGTCTTTGGTTTGTTTGAGCTCCAAAAGGTGGTTTTTGGCTCAAGAAAAGTGTCTAATCTTGTGATGTGCTTCAAGGGTGAGCATCTCCCTCTTTTAAGCTTATTTTTGTATACCATCTTGGCTATCTATGCATTGTTTTAGGCATGGTTGTTAACTACAAAATGTTCTATTTTTGAGTGTTACAAATGGTAGTTGAAAGTGTTTTTGGAGTTCAGGGTGTTTCACCCTCTTTGGTGGCTTCTTTGCTAAGCTTCTTGCCTTCCTTTAAAGCTTTTGAAATTTTCTTGTTTTGGCCTTTTAACCACTGAATTCCAGAGGAATTTTAGTGGCGAAAATCTTGTTTTTAGGTCCCAAATAGGAGGCGGTGGTCCCCCCGGCCTCTTGTCTTATTGGTATGTGTTGTTGACCTAGCAAATGAGCATGTGTTTCTCCCTTCTTGAGGCTTAGTTTGAGCATGTATTTGTGACTTTTTGGACCTACTATAACTCTATTTTTGGCTGGTTTGGTCACCTCTTGCATGCATCATACACTTGTAGTGTAATCCTACTTGCTAGCCTAACATGCTTCATGTCTTAGCCTATAATTCTAACATGTATTGGCTCTACTCCAAAATGTTTTTGGCCATTATTTAACATGATTTAACTCTAATTTTGGTTGGTTGGGTCACCTCTTGCTTGGTTCTAGCACTTGTAGTGCAATCATGCTCATTAACCTAGTGTACTTGGTGATTTGGCTTCCCATTCTAGCTTATTTTGGCTACACTTCAACATGTTTTTGGCATTGTTTTGACATGCTATAGGACTGTTTTGAGTGGTCTTGGTCATGTATGGCTTGCCTTGTATGGCTATAGCATGACAGGCTTTCATAGTCTTGAGTTTTGACACTCTTAGCATGCTATATTTGTGATGTTTGTGTGATATGGCATCATTTGGTATGTAATTTCAGAGCTTATAACTTTTCCATGCTTCCACTTGAATCACTCTTTCAATGCTTTTGAGAAGTTAAGCATCATGACTTGTTTGTGAGCTAATACTTGAGCATATTTTTCTTGCCATCTATGCTGCAAGTCTAGCATGCTTTTGTTATTGTTTCGACCTGCCTTAGGTCTGTTTTGAGTGGTTAAGGTCATTTGAACATTGCTTAATATGGTTGTAGTGTAAAGGGCCCTTACTAGCTTTAGTTTTGGGGCCTTTAACATGTTGTGCATGCGATGTTTGCATGGTATGGCACCATTGAGCATGTGATTTCAGGGCATATAGTGTAGTCACACTCTCATATACTTCACTTCTTCATAACTTTTCAGGGTTGTATATTATGCCTTGCTTACAGGCCAACATGTGTGCATGTTCTCCTAGCATTTTGAGCTCCCATTTCAGCATGTTTAGACCATTATTTTGGCATGATTGAGCTCTGTCCAGGGCCGGTTTGGACATTTGTGCTATGTATTACATGCCTCTTGTGTATTGCTCTTTACTAGCTTTGATGTTTTTGGTCCTCAACATGCCATGCTTGCATTGCTTGCATGCTTTAAGGTCTTTAGCATGCCATTTCAGCACTAAACATCTGCCATATCCCTTATTTCTTCATTCTTCCATTTCATTTGAGGGTTGTTTGGCCTTAAGATTGTGTTTGGGCTTGGGATTGAGGCCTATGCTTAAATGGCTTTAACCCTCTTTTGAGGGTTCCTCCTAGTCAAAGGCATGGTCTCTCCTATGCCTTAAACCATTTTTTTGGTTGATCTCCTCTCTTTAGAGGACTTTTCACATTGGACAAACTGGGTAATGAATGACTCGATAACTTAAAATGTGTAAACAATAATTGAGCCAAATAAAATATGCCAAGATAATCATGTTTTGTGTGCATTGCATTGTGTTCAATCGGACGTCATATTGAACACAAGGTGCATTGGTCCATTTCATACTCAAAGTGATTGAAAATGGGCCAATTCCCTTTGTCTCCATTGCCTTTGATCTTCCATGATAAGGCAATGGTCTTAGAGTCTTGTTTGCATTGCATTTATTGAATTTGTGCAAGATTGGATCTTTGGCCATCATGTATTGCGTGCTTGATTGATGGTTTTGGATCCAATAGTGCCTCTCCCTTGATGTTTTGAGGTGATATGGAGTGGCATAGTACGTACATACCCTTGGGAGACCCTCTATTTTCCCCTAGTTTGTGCTCTGTTGCAGAATGGTGGTGCAGCACACCAGTGGCCGGCAGTGCCTTGCAAATGGCCGGCACTGCTTCATCATTGGCCGGCATGTGGCCGGCAGGCCACTGGTGGATTCCCCAGAATTGGTTTGGTACGATGAAGCAGAAATTTCATAAAGACACCCTGCAAACAGAGCCTTTCAAAAGCAAACTGGAAGGCATTTCGAGGCGGTAACCGAGAGCATGCGTCCTTCATTGTTCAAGGCAGAGCTGAGGTAGCCTAGTTTACATACCTTACATGCATAGTTAGTTGCCATGATTAGTTAATTTGTTAATTAATTAAAGTGTTGTAACTAATTAGTTTAGATTAGCTAGTTATTCAATTGTGTTGTAACTAATTAACTAGAATAGTTAGTTAATTAGTTTGGTTTGTAATAAGTAGCTTAATTAGCGTAGCTAGTTAGCTCTCTTTCATTCAGACCCTCCATCGAGAGGGCACAATGTTGTAATAAGTGTGCGTGTGTGTGTGTGTGTGTATGTCTTCCAACCCCATTTATTTCTCCCTTTTACTTATCAGCTTTTGATGGTTAGTTTAGGGCATATTTCAATTAGCATACCTTATGCTTTGCATGCATGCATCATTCATTTGTCTTGCATGCACGGGGCTCGGCGCATCATACAAACTGCATCGTATTTCAATACACTTACTTGAATACGTGTTTCAAAGCATGTTATCAAGTGTTGCATTCATATCCCATCTTAGGTAGCTAAGACTATTTTAGTTGCATTTTTGCATGTGTTGCATTAGGCATCTTAACATGGCTAGGATCATGCATGATTTCTAACTAGCTTCTGTTTTGGCTTGGAGTACACTGTAAGTGTTTACGCTTTAGCATACTGCATGAGATGTGTATGTTGCCATGACAGCATGCTTGCCATGAGACTATTTCCTTAAATGATTAACTGCATGAATGCCTGTGGATGAAGGCTTCATTACTTGTATTGGGACAATTCATCAAATGTATGTTTTAAGCCCACTTTGCAAAGTGGAAAAATCATCATGTTTTAAGCCCACTTGAGGGTGGCAAATCCGCATTTTAGCCTACTTGCAAGTAGCATCTTCAAACCGTTTTCAAAAAACAAACATGAGATATTTTGTTCCAAATCGAGCGATTTAGTCTATACTTGTATGTTGTGCGCATCACATAATAAGTTGGATTAACAATCGATCGGAATAAGAACGCATGTGTTTATAAAAACAACATATCATGTTTAGTAGAGGTTGATTCTTTGATCGGGAGAGCGGGGGTGCTCATATTAGGACCTTCCCCTCTCGTACCCAAGTTCCCGAGCTGAGACAACTTTGGTAATGATGGACACGTGGCCTTAGGGACAAGTCAGGGTTTCCTAGATTTCCCAAAAACAAAATATTTAGGTGACGACTCTGAAATCTGGCAAAGCAGTCCATGTTTAGCGCTCTTTGATTAAAATCAATTTTCTAAAACGATTTGTCAGATTTGGACTCTTTGGTGATTTATCAGTCTTACATTGCACTTTGTGAGATTAGATTTAGAGCCATGACAGGAGTTCGAACTGTAGTAGCTAGAACCCAATTCATGCCCTCTCCGAAAGGGGGGCTGCGCGGATAGAGTTCGGGGCGGTCTACAACTGTACTCCCCACTGAATTCTACCCCAAAACAAATTCCAACTATGCCACTGATATGTACATTCCTGTACAGTTTCATTGTAAAACACATACCAGTTAAAGAGAGCCAAAGCACCCCTATAAGGGGATTGGGTTACCCTGTCCTAGATTTTGTCATGATCTAGGGTATCACTACTCCAAGCAAGTAGTTTCACAAAATCATGCATATGGGTGAGCATCATGTCCTAAGTTGGAACAGTCACTATGGCTTTACTATATGTAACTAGGCTGATTAGTCAAAAGGGTACGTCGGCAAGATTACCTAATATACCTCTCATACCTCACACCGAGAAGTAAAAGGAGGATCAAGCAGTACAGTGGTAATCCAGATCCGAGGATTGTGTTTCCAGCATGGCAAAGCCAACGACTGGCCAACCTTTGGGCAAGCTTTTTAAGTAAGCCTCCGGCAAGCTGTCCAGGAATAGCAGATGGAAAACATGGTGATTTAGAGTACCAATGCAAATTCCATGCAAAGAACACATATCTATAAATAAAAATTTCACATCATGAAGTTCGAGTCAAATTCTCTAATTTTCCCAACAGAGTCGCTAGAAGCTATAGCTTGTTTCTTGTGCTCCTCGAAGGGGTTTAGCCTCCTCGGATACGATAGCCCTATAGTTTGGACTCCTATGGTTCTGAATTTAGTTTCACAAGTGTAATGTGAAAAAAAAAAACACAAATGAGAGTCCAAATCCGACAAATCTTTGGAAAATCGATTTACAATCAGAAATGCCAATTGCCAAATTTCAGAGTCGCCACCTAACTATTTTAGGGAAATTTAAGAAATTTGTGACTCGTGCCAAAGGTGACTTGTCTATCATCACCAAAGTGTCTCAGCTGAAGAACTTAGTTATGAGAGGGGAAGGTCATGAATTGAGCACCCACTCACCTAATCAAAGATCGGCATCTACTAGTCATGATATGATTTTCATATACAGTATATGCTCTTGTTCTGATTGATTGTGCTAACTTACTATGTAAGGCACGCAAGTATAGACTAATTCACTCATTTTGGAAAGATTTGATTTCATGCTTTGTTTGAAAAGAGTTTTTGAATATGCGCCACCTGAAAAAGGAAACTCATATATGCATTAATCAAATCATGCCAAGTCAAGCGAACTAGCCTTCAGCCACTAACATTCAAACAAGTATATTAAATAAGCACTTAGCCTCATGGTAAATATGCTTGATATAGAAACACTAACATACATGCAATATGCTAAAGAAAAAATGCTCACCTAGTACTCAACCAAGGCAAGCCAAAATAGAAGAAATAGTTAGGAAAATGCATGCTCTAATATGCAAATGGCTTATGCAACAAATACAAAATGCAACTACTAGGTTCAGTTTATTAACATGACATATGCCTCAACTCAAAGCATGTGGTTAGCACACATATTCAAGTAAGTAAGAAATGACAACAATTTTAGAATGATGAACCGAACCCCAATGCATGCAAAAAATGGGTATTTTAGACATGGTAATGATATGAAACCAAAACATGAATGCAACCATCGTAAGAAAATAAATAAAAGCGAGAAAGAAATGGGGGTTGGAAGACATACACATACATAATACTTACAATGTGCCCTCACATAAGAGGGTTCGAATGAATGTCCTAATTAAACTAATTATTACAACATCAAATGAACTAAATTACCTAACTATTACAAATTCGAATGAATCAACTAAGGAATTACAACATACTAATTATTAAATCAATAATTAATGGAACGGGAGACGAGGAGCCATGCGCACACAAATGAGAACAACCTTCCGAAAACCTCTTTGTTTGCTACCAAATTTTGTTCTGTTTTGTAGTCAGAAAATTAATCTGTTTTTACCTCAGCTTCTGCTCTGTTCTGCTGTAAAAATAACACTACATGTACAGCAAAATGTGGCTAGCCGGCCACTGTTTTTTGGGTTTTACCTTGCTGCCACATAATCAAAACAGAGAAAAAACTGAGTGTTTCTAGGAGATGTTTATCTTTTCTGCATCTTCCTATCATGAAACTGATCAAAAGAGGAGTAGACTCGATTCATAAATCATCAATTGTTGCAAAGTTGTTGTATGATGATCTATGAACCGATAGGTTAAAAAAATCAATGAATGGAAATTAAAGACCAACAACATCTCTTCCTTGTCATGGAGTTACCTCAAGGGAAGTGGTAGACATTGATTCTTCAATCACCAAACATCACTGCAAAGTATGTAATGATTCAAGACTCAATAAGTTCAATATAACATCCAATTGAACCCAACTCAATTTTATTACTTTTTCTTTTTTACCTCTTTTAACCTCTTTTACATTACCTTGCCATTTGTTATTCATTTTTGTCCCAAGTGATGACTACGTCCACTAAGCACAAAAAGGTGATAAAGAGAAGTGTCAAACAAAATGTTGTGCATAACATGAGAGAGATGTAATGCCTTGGTAATGAACCTCCAAAAAGATTAAACCATTAAGCATGGAAAGTCTCTTTCTCATGCCTTGAGCAACAAACTAGTGTTTAAGACAACTCATCACCAAAGAAAGCAAAGAAATGAGGGAGGTTGCAAAGATGATTAGGCAAAGATGATGATGACACATGTGAATATTTACATGGAAATTATGTAAATAAAGCCATCAACTCAAATAGATTAGTGTCTATGGCCTAAACCACCAAATCTATGAGAACTTACAACAATATATGCATGGTATTCAAAGCATAAACTAAGTAAACAATTAAAATAGTCCTAAAACAGAAAAAACAATGCTGGAATCATGTTGAAAAGCTAGGAAAAGTAAACCGAGAGAGAGAGAGAATAAAGCTAGTAACCATGCCAAGGGAAGAATGGCCAACCCCTTCACTTTTTGGACCTTAAAATCACATGTTTTAGCCTCTGAAAACTCTGCAAATCCGTTGCTAAAAGTGAAGAAACAAGTGGGAAACACAAGGATATAAGCTATGGAATAAGGTTCAAGAAAGGATGGTTAACCCCTCTACCTTTGATAGCTTTTAAATTACAAGTTTCAGCCAACAAACCCAGTCCAAAACAGTGTGAAAAACAGCAAGAAAAGAGCAGGAAAGAGTAATGTCGAGATGGAAAAAGTTATACCTCTTGAAGAGAGGATATTCATTGGCTCACAAACCACAAAGTGATCACCCTCAAAAGTTAAAATTTTAGCTCAATAATCTCAGCAAGAAGCCTCAAAATTTTGGTTTAGAAAGTGTATGTATAGTGCAAGATAGAGAGGGAGACTGTTTGACAAGTTTTGAGAACTTGGCAAATTTTTTTAACCTAAAACCATGAGGGATGGTCATTTATTTATAGAAAAATAGGTTCCTCCGTCGGAAATATCTGTATTGAGCCAGCTGGTCCTAGGCATGCACATGGGGGGATAGCTGGCAGCAAATATCTATCTGTCGCTGGACCTGGCCAGCCGGCCAGCCATGAAGAGGGACAGCCGGCTAATGAAATTGGCCTGTCGGCCACTTTTTGGCCAGCAGGCCTCTAAGTGGTCAAGCTAGAAAAAATTAGGTTTTGGTCCAAAGAAAGTGCAAGGTTTAGGCTCTGAAGCTTGAAACCGAAGCCTTTTGCTGAGGAAATTGAATGATTGTACAACATAACAATTCATCATTGAGTGTTCACCGTGAGGCGTCTAAGTCTTAAGGGCAGTCAAAAATAGGGTGTTTACAAGTGGGGATGCTAACCGAGCCAATTATAACCTCAATGCCAATGCAAATGCAAACGAAATAAAAGAATGGGATACACCCGTATCAATCAACACATTGGCAATAGAATTGCATAACAAGAAAGTACCTTTTACGAATGAAGGCGTTGGCACTATGTTTGGAGCGATAATAGCATACACATGCCCTGCAAGTCTCTGCTCCACTTACTCACCCCTCAGAGCATGAGTCTGATACACTGGCTATGTAACGCCCCAATCCTTCACATGTCATCGATATTGTCTGCTTCGGGCCATGCCCGCACGGATTTGTTTTTCGCAACGGGTCACCTATCCCAGAACTACTCCAACCTAAGCACGCTTAACTGGGGAGTTCTGCTAGGGATTTCACCACCCAAGAAAATGCTATGCTATATAAGGGTCTAAGTTTTTACTTTTATAGCCTAGAAAATCCCCCTCCATTCCCGATGTGGGACACCGAGACCTTACAATCTACCCTCCCTCAGGGCTGCATGTCCCTGTGCAGTAGCCTACTAGCTCATAAGCCTGCCCATATGCACCGAGAGACACTAGGGGCCCACACTTGGTACTCCGAAGAGTCAACTCTGATACCCTATGTAATGCCCCAACCCTTCATATGTCATTGATTTTTTATAACACCCCAACCCTTCACACGTCAACAATATTGTCCTGTTTGGGCCACGCCCACATAAATGTGTTCTTCCCAGTGAGTCACCCATCCCACAACTACTCCAACCTATGCACGCTTAACTGGGCAGTTCTGCTAGGGATCTCACCACTCGGGAAAAGGCCTCGATACTATAGAAGGGTCTAGGTTTTTACTTTTATAGCTCAGGAACTGCCCCTCCATTCTCGATGTGGGACACCAAAACCTTACAATCCACCCCCCTTAAGGCTGCACGTCCCCATGTAGTAGCCTTCCAACTCATAACCCCGCCTACATGCATCGAGAGACGCCAGGGGCCTACACTCGGTACTCTGGAGAGTCGGCTTCGATACCATTTGTAATGCCCCAACCCTTCACACGTCATCGATATTGTTCGCTTTGGGCCACGCCTGTATGAATTTGTTCTTTCCAGTGGGTCACCTATCCCAGAACTACTCCAGCCTAAGCACGCTTAACTGGAGAGTTCTACTTGGGATTTCACCACCTGAGAAAAGGCCTCGATGCTATATAAGGGTCTAGGTTTTTGTTTTTATAGCCTAGGAACTCCCCCTCAATTCCTGATGTGGGACACCGGGAGCTTACAATTTGTAACGCCCCAACCCTTCACATGTCATCAATATTGTCCACTTTAGGCTACGCCCGCACGGATTTATTCTTCCCTGTGGGTCACCCATCCCAGAACCACTCCAACTTAAGCACGCTTAACTAGGGAGTTCTGCTAGGGATTTCACCACTCGGGAAAAGGTCGCGACGCTATATAAGGGTCCAGGCTTTTACTTTTATAGCCCAGGAACTCGCCCTCCATTCCCGATATGGGACACCGAGACCTTACAATCCACCCCCTTAAGGCTGTACGTCCCCATGCAGTAGCCTACCAGCTTACAAGCCTGTCCATATGCACCAAGAGATGCCAGGGGCCCACATTTGGTACTCTAAAGAGTCGGACGTGTAGCCCTAAGGAGGGTGGATTGTAAGGTCTCGGTGTCCCGCATCGAGAATAGAGAGGGAGTTCTTGGACTATAAAAGTAAAAACTTGGACTCTTATATAGCATCGAGGCCTTTTCCTAAGTGGTGAAATCCCTAGCAAAACTATGTTGTTAAGCGTGCTTAGGCTGGAGTAGTTATGGGATGGGTGACCCACTGGGAAGAACAAATCCGTGCGAGTTTAGCGCAAACCGAACAATATCGATGACATGTGAATGGTTAGGGTGTTACAAATGGTATTAGAGCTGGCTCTCGGTTCCAGAGTACCAAGTGTGGGCCCTTGGCGTCTCTAGGTGTATATGGGCAGGCTTGTGAGATAGCAGGCTACTGCACGGGGACGTGCAACCTTAGGGGGAGTTGCACAGAGACGTGCAGCCTTAAGGGGGGTAGATTGTAAGGTCCCGGTGTCCCACATTGGGAATGGAGAGGAAGTTCCTAGGCAATAAAAAAGTAAAAACCTGGATCTTTATATAGCATCGAGGTCTTTTCCTGAGTAGTGAAATCCCTAGCAGAATTATGCAGTTAAGCGTACTTAGGCTAGAGTAGTTCTAGGATGGCTTACCCACTAGGAAGAACAAATCCGTACAGGCATGGCAAAAAATGAACAATATTGATGACATGTGAAGGGTTGGGGTGTTATAGACAGGATCAAAGAAGCCTCCTGATTGGCTCTCGAGGCCTATGCTGACTGTGCAGGCTGGTAGCTCTATGTCTGCCTCAAATGAGATGCACCAGGTGTGCCACCAAACTGACGACAAAACCTCTTCATATGCCCAGACTGCCCACACTGATAACAAATAAACTATTGCCCTCCTCCTCTCTGCGGGCATACTGGAGAATTGAGACCTAACTAGTCACACTTGTAACAAGAGAAACGTCCCTGATTACCTCTCCCCAAACGTGAACTCGTCATAGGAAAGGTGGTCCTAAACTGTGCTGTCTGGGACTATTGTGGGTGGAACCCCTCTGCCTCTTACTGTCCTGGTTCTCCCTTTAAACCTCCTAACTCTTCTTGGAGCCCCTCATCCGTTCCTCATCTGCCTGAACTACAGTCTCAAGATGGGCCGTCGCTTTCACAAGGCATCTATAGTTCCTAATCATTGACCCAACTACTTTGAAAATAAGCCTAGTCCTCAACCTCTTCTCGAACTCTGTACAACAGCATTCCTCAGTCGCCATGAGTTCTAGAGTAAATCTAGAGAGGCTTGTGAAAGTTGCCTCGAACTCAACTACTGGCAAACTAAGCTACTTGAGCTTCAAGAACTAATCTCAGTGGGAGGCATGAACTTGTCCTGGAAGGCATTGGCAAAAGCCTCTCATGTCACCCCAATGCGCCCACTGCATACTTCCATCATTGACCCACATCCCCCTTTAACTAAAAGGATGCCAAGGTCTCTCTCAACCCGTCGTCCTCGATGCCAAGCATCTTGATCGTCTTCACCATTTGTTCTAGCCACTCATCCGCCTTCAGTGGCTCCCTTAGATCACCCAAAAACTCATCTAGATTAAACCAGAAGAACTCCCTCTTCAATAAAGACAACCCTGCTTCAACAACTTGGGCCTGGACTTAATTCTGAGCCCTGAGAATGTCCATGGATTCTTGCAAAGCTCCGGCCATTTCATGGGCCAAAGCGCCCACGGCCTACTGACCAACTCGTTCAGCCACATTGGGTTGACCAACCCCTTCTTATTGCGCCAGAATTTCATCCAGTAAAGGCACCTCATGCCTTCTAGACCTATCACGCCTACCACCACTACGTCCACGTCCTGATATCTTAATAAAGGTAACAAAAAAGATTAGCACATTTACAAATGTTTCGAAGCTAACTCACTCACGTCCTAATGCGATGGACAACAGTAATTCACTTCACATAAACACATAGTCAGATAAACACATACGAATTTCCTTTCTAGATAATGATCGTCCCGCGGTATTGCCAGACTTCCAATTAGAAACATCAGTGATCAAGTGCTCTTCTAATAGGACTTCTAGAAACTCGTAAACCCAATCAATATCTTAGGAATTAAATATCATACCCACATAATCACATAAGCACGGTATCATATAGCATTACAAACATACAAACATCTCTATCAAGTGAGATAAACCCATTGTGGTAAGAATCACTTCCAACGTACCGAAATTATTCAAATCCGGTACGCTCTAATACCAAGTTGTAACTCCCCAGAAATAAATACAATAATTCGTTCACCATATCAATTAACGACAACAGTGTTAAAGTAATTATCTTTCATTTATCCCACTCACTTGTACAAAAGGATGACATATGCAGATATAAATTCACAAGTCTAACCCTGAAGCTATAGCATACGTTACAACAAGAGCTAAGATAAGAAGTAAAGCAGATAAATAAATACCCTAAAGGCTTACAACTTTCCAAGACAGTGCTTGATTATAACAAAAGTGAACTTAAGTTCAATACAGTTAAAGCCCCTGGCTTTGTACAAAAATAAATACAGTAAATACACAAAAGAATGTCTCGCTCCAAGTCCTCCCAAGCTATTGCCTTGGTGTAGACACCCCATTTTGGCCGGTCCTAAGTCTTGGGCGTTTTCTTTTGACCACCCGATGATGAAAGTTGGAGTACGCTATTTTATGAATTTCTTAGCAGAAAAATCAGATTGAATCTTTAATCCTAAACCTCACCCATTTTGACCAAATTATCAATTTGTAATATTTTATAATTTTATGTGTGTATACAATTTTTAGGTGGCGCTATATAAATTAGTACATTTTAGCTATTTTGATAAATAAAACATAATAATAAATAAATAAATAAACAACAAAAAGGAAAAATAATAATAATAATAATAATAATAATAGAGTATGGTCAGGGTATTTTTAAGGCGAAGATATCATTATAAGGATGGGTTTGGTGGAATATATTATGGAGATAGCATGTGATGATATTTTGATGGTGGAAGATATATAATTACAGCAAATGTTCAAAGTCGATGACTCTCTCTCTCATGGGGCATGAGAGAGGAGTTTTTATCTAAGCAAAAGAAAACACACACACATGGGTGGGCTCTCTCTTTCTTTCTACAATGAGGGATTGGTGGCAAAGTTGTATAGATTGATTATTGATGGTGAGGGAGGATAAAAAAAATTACAGTAAAAACACATGCATGGGGACATTATATCTCTCTCTCGGTGTTGAATTTGATGGGAGTGGAGTTCGAAGGTGGGTGGAGAATTTCTTTATTTGAGAGAGAGAGGGAGAGAGCGGTTGGGTGGAAGAAAAGAGTTTCAAAAAATATATATATCTCTCTGGTCTAGGGAAAAATGGGACACACAAACTCTCTCTCTCGGGGTCTCTCTCTGAGATGGCTCACAAGTCCTCTCTCCCTCGTGAATGAAAAAAAAACCATTCAAAGCTTTTAGTCTAACATGGAGTTGGGTTTGAGTTTAGGAGAGACACACGCGCACATCATATCTTCAGCTCTTGGCTCTCTAGCCATTCCAACGGTGCCGCTACCCTGGCTCTCTCTCATTGGCAATTGGACACTGATCGAGACCGCAAAAAAAAAAAAAAAAAAAAAAAAAAAAAAGAAGAAACTGAGCATAGTTTGAGAACATTGAACTTGAGTATGGACTCTCACTTCTATTTTGATTTTTTGACTTGCGCAAATTCAAGAAAAAATGAGAGGGAGAGGAGGGAGAATCGGCAGCACAGAAAAAAGAAAGAGAGGAGTGATATTTTTTTTTTTTTTAGAAAGTGTCTGGGTTGGAGGTGAGGGATATAGAGGAGTAAAAAAATAATCAACAGAGGAGCTATCTTCTCTCCCTCTCGGCACCTCTCTCTCTCTCAGAAAGGCTGAAACCAGCCTCCTTCTCTGATCTCTCTCTCTCAACTGTTTTGTCCTCTTATAACCTCCATTAGAGTCTGTCACTCTCTTTCTCTCTCTTGCAACCATGAATGCTCATGCAGCCACCAAACCAGACCAACCCAATGAGCCTGACTAGCACAAGTGCTGCCATCTTCAAACTATCTTCACTACAGCTCTCGCTCTCTCTCTCTCTCTCTCTCTCTCTCTCTCTCTGTGGAGGAGCTTCTCAGGGGGTTGAGCAAAACAAAAACACACGCACGGGAGAACAAACAACACATTCACACTCTCTCGTACCAACCTCTCCCTCTCTCTGGTCTCTTTCTCTCTCAGCTGGTTTTTGGAGCATTGGGCATTTTTCTTGTTAGTTTTTGGTTAATTGATCATCATCTGCGACAACACATACAGAACACACTCACAAAGATACACAGAGGGGGTCAGCCTCCTTGGTCGACCTCTCTCTCTCTCTCTCTCGCATGGGCTCTCTGCTCTCTCTCTCTGAGGGGCTACACATTTCTCTCTCTCTGCACCTCTCCCTCTCTCTCTCTGTAGACTTCTCTTCTCTGCCTTTCTTCGCTCTCTCAGAAGACCTCCGAAGGCAGGCTTTTGTCACAAATAATGGGCAGTGCATTTAATCCACAGATCCTGGTGGAAAAGCTGTACAAGCTCAACAATACACAGCAGAGCATTGAGACTTTATCACACTGGTGTATTTTTTTCTTTTTTTTCTTTCATATGAACAGGCCACCAGTTCCAGCTACGGGTGTCTCTGTTGCTAGTTCCCTTGATCAGCGCCCAAGCAAAAACGATGCTTGGAGTGCACGTATGAGAGAAAAGTATGGGCTTGATACTGCAGAGTTTACATACATTCCGTCCAAGTCAAACGGGTACCGCAAGGAGTTCAGCCAGCAGAGCAGCAGCACCAAGGAACTTTTAGAGCGAAATTTTTTTAAAGTTTTTTAGAGTGTTACATTATGTGGTTAAGATTTATTGACAAGTCACATCAATTTTTTTTTATGTGACTTGCTAATAAATCTCAACCACATAATGTAACACTTTAGAAAACTTTAAAGAAAAATCACTCTGAAAGATCCTTGCTGGAGGGACAGGGTCGTTGCACTATCATGTGGGCCCCTCCATTGAACATGCTTGACGTGGGTTTACTTGGGCTGAGGTTTGTGCATATTATCATATATGCTGCTGAGTGGCAAATGGAGATGAATGGGCCCACGGTAATTTTGTTAAGAGAAATGACTTGTAACTCGTATTTTATGCGGCTTGAATGGTTTAAATTGTTCAAAACGATATCGTTTTGGATTTTTTTTTTTCCTTATTTCTTGCTTTCATTTTCATTCTTTTCTTTTCATTCTTTCGAACAGACAGAGAGGGAAGAGAAGGGGAGAGAGAGAGAGAGAGAGAGCAAAGAGAGGAGAGGAGAGAAGAGAAGAGGCGATCGACGGTGATGGTCGGTGATGGTGGCGGCGATCGCAGATCTGGATCTAAAAAAAAATTATGCATTTTTTCTAAAGTAGATCTGGATCTGTAAAAAAAAAAAAAATTATTGATGATGATAATGTTGATCCGGATCTACAGAGGAATTTTTTTTTTTCTTTTTGATGAAGAAGAAGATGTTGAAGATGATGAAGATGATGATGTTGAAGATGATGCAGATTTGATGCGTTTTGATACAGATTTTTTATGCAGATATTTTTTATGCAGATTTTTCTGTAGATATTGATGATCTTCAATAAAAAAAAATGCATCAAATATATTTTGATTCGGATTATCTGCGTTTTTTTTATGCAGATATTTTGATGCAGATTTTTCTGCCCGAACTGCATTTTTTTTGGTTTTTTTCTTCTTCTTCTTCTTCATTTTCTTCTTCTTCTTTATCAGAAAAATCTGCAGAAAAATCCAGGGAAAAAAAAAAAAAAAAAAAAACATCAAAACGACGTCGTTTTGATGTCGGGCCATTCGAGCAACGCTGATTTCGAGCTACGAATGGGAACTATTTTGTTAAATCATGGGCTGGTATTGAGTTTGGCTAAGTGAATGCACATGGACTGGTTATATGAATTTGGGCAAATTCTTTGCTAGTGCCACGTGTTGGAATTATAAAATCATTTAGGATCATGCATTGATGCTAATGAGGTGGGGGCCTCCATGGAAGATGAGTTTACATGGGTTAAGTGACTGGGGGTTTGAAACGTTGGGCTTCCTAACTTTGGGCTTACTTGTTAGGCCCGATTTCCAGTGGAGAAAAAGAGTGGAATGTGTCAATAATGAAGTTCTTTATTTTATTTTTATTGAGTGTTTGTGAGAATTTTATTTTATTCATCTCCCTCGGATTTGTAATATTTAAAGTGTTGTAATAATCTCCCACCCCGCTTCTTTCTATCTCGTTCTTTAATTACTTTCCCTAACTGTACATATGTATATATTTAACATGCCATGCATATCCATGCATTACATCCATGTTTCATGCATCTTGATTCGGCTAAATTTGCATCTTTGTGCTTTAATTGATTATCACATGGTTTTGTGCACTATCGCATGTTTTGTAATGTTTTCACATGTCATGTTTTAGAAGCCGGATCTTTAAAAGCATTCTTGTATATGTATTGCATTAAATTTTGTATATAGGATCATGCATGATTTTCTAACTTTGTTTTGTAACTGTTCGAGGAACGTCGGTAAATATGTGAATTTTTATGCTTTAGCATCTTATTTGTGTGTATTTTTCTTACTATGTTTAGCATTCTACCATGAGGCTATTTGCTTATGTGATATAACTCTATGAACGCCGGTGGATGAAGGCTTGTTGCTTGAATTGGAATGATTCAACGAATGTACGTTTTAAGCCCACTTTATAGTGGCAAATTCACAAACTTTAAGCCCACTTGAGGTGGCAAATTCAAACCCTTCGCAAAACAAACATGAAATTGAAATTGTTCTAATTCAGGCAAATTAGTCTATACTTATATGCTTCACACAGTAAATTTTAGGATTTACTAAATAATCAAAACATGAACATATAAAGAAAATAAAATTCATATCATTGTTTAGTAGAGGCCGATCTTTTGATCGGGTGAGCGGGGATGCTCAATTAATGACCTTTCCCTTTCATATGTAAGGTTCCGAGCCAAGCATCCTTAATTACGACGAACAGTGGCCTTGGCACGAGTCACGGGTTTCCTAATTTTCCCAAAATAAATATTAGGTGGCGACTCTGAGATCTGATGATGCAGTCTATTTTTGACAAAATTGCAATAAAATGGATTTTCACTAAAAGTTGCCAAATCTTGACTCTCATCTATGTTTCATATTACACTCGTGAGACTAGATCAAAGAGATCTTGGGAGTCCGAACTGTTTAACGCGCACGGGTACCCCCCGGGCATGTTACACTTGGCGGAGATATATCATCAGCACCTGAAATGTTTTTCCCACATAGGGTGAGCCAAAGCCCAATAGAAATAATCCAACACAGTATATGAATCTTAACAAAGGTATAAGGTGAATACATATGCAAGCCATGCAATGCCAAGTTAATATCATGGTTCATAGATCATTTCCTTTTTACAATAGAAAATAGTGTAATAAATCACACTTTGGGAATTTCAAGACAGTACAACCTTTCTTGAAAATTTTATCCAGAGGAATCGTAAATTAGGACCATGTAAACGTAAACTATACAAGCACTACTATTGCCATTTTACAGAAATTTCATCCTCAAGATCAGCACCCATGTATACACACAGTTTTCGAGACTTTCACCATGGACACACATGCCAACTTGTTTGATGTAACAACACTCCTTCCTAGATTCACCCATTTTCTCAAAACAGTAACATTTCCAATGTATACGTGTGAGATAATGCTCGATGCAAATGAATAAGAAAATAGTTTCAATTTCTCTAATTCACATGCAATTTCTACAACACTCATAACTATCATCCACCGATAATCCAAAAACTGATATTTCTAAACAGATAAACAATTATTGATAAAGATAAACTCTCTAAATTTTCAAGAGGTGGGTGATAAAGCATATCTAACTCCACCATCCTCATCAACATCAATCCAATTTCACAATTGCAATATCAATCTTATAATGTATATAAATTCAACATTTGAGGCATTTAGGGCAAAACCTTTTTTTTTTTTCAAAATCACTCCCAACATTCAAAATCAGCAATGTATTCCCAACTCACTATTATTTTCCAAGTCAAAATCATTTTAAGGATCCATTCGAAAAACCCCTCTTTTAATTTTTATCCAAAACCTTAGATTATTCCAAATCTTCCAAAAATCCCAATATTACTTAGAAATAAAAAATCACAAAGTTTAAACTCATAAAAAGTATGGAAAGTATCCCTACCTCAAGTTTTTGAAGAGAAGAGAGAGTGTAGGAAACCCGAAGACGCCAAAAATAACTTTGCTCTGATTAGAATGAAGCCTTCGTCGCGCTCTACCTTTTTAACAAAGGGACACAGGTGAAAAACTGGACGGATCTAGGTGTATTTGTAGAGAAAATGTGAGTTTTAGAGAGAATGAGTCTCAACTTGGGGTGTTGAAATGTTTAAAGAGAGAGATAAAAAAAAAAAAAGTGATGTAAAAAGTGACTTTTACACACTGACATATGTGCAAACCGCTCAAGCGTAATAAATGTTGCTCGAATGTCCAGAGACAAAAGAAGTGACCGCTCGAGCGCAAGAAGTTATCACTCAAGCTTAAAATACAAACTCCCAGTAGTTTTACAGACAGAAGACCAACGCTCGAGCACAAAAAGATTGTTTGAGCCAACATCACTCGAGCGCAAGAAGCTTCGCTCAAGCGAAGAATACCACTTCCCAGTAGTTTTGTAGACTTGCAAAAGAACTGAGAGCTCAAAAACACCACTCGAGTGGAAGAAGTGACGCTTAAGCATAGGAACAAAATTCTGGGCAACAACAGTTTGGGAAAAAAGAAGAAGAAGAAGGAGCTACAAACTTGTTTCAAACGCAACCAACACATCCCAAAAGTCAAACTCAAAGAGAGATAGGGGAAATAAGACATGAACCATTGTATAAGACAAAGAAACCCGGATCCAAAACATCAAATGGGTCGGGTCCAAACCAGAATTGCTATACCACATCTTTTACCCAGATTCACCAAAGTACTCACCTACTTTTCTCAAAACAAATCATTTACAATGATTAAGTATGCAATAATGTTCCATGCAATGTGTATGAGAATTAGTTTCCGTTCACTTAATCCTCATGCAATTTTTATAACAATCAATACTATCCTCCACCGGTAGCCAAAACAATTATCTTTAATGCATTAATTAAAAGATAATAACATGGATATACAATCCGATATACAACCATAACTTGGAATCCCCTATGATTTGAAACACTTGGAAACAATCCATATTCCACTTTTTAAAGCCAAACTTTCAAAACTTACATAGCTTTCCATCAAATTCAACAATTTTAAAACCAAACATAATCTTTTCCAAATAATCCAACAACTCCCAAAACAATAACATTTAGGATTCACAAATTGGGATTTTATGACTTTCAAATACCCAAATGCAATTTTATATACAGAAAATACATTTAATAGCAAGATTATAGGTAATCAACTCCCAATTTAACCAAACCCTCAATTTACAAATCAAATATCTCATATATGAATTTGAGGTACAAAAATAACATATTAGCATACTCCAACTAGTAAAACTAATATTCAATTTTCTAATGTTTTTACTCACACAAAACTTTTAATCAACTTTGTTCCACCTCAACCAAGATAACCAATATGATTTTCATCAAATCTCATACTTATTGAATATTACCATTTCCATCCTACTATATTAAAAGTTGTGGTATAATCTCAATAACACACTTTTAATCATAAAAGGATATAAAATATTAACCAAACTAATTTAATCCATCAAATTAGTAAGTTCATTATATTTAAAATTTCCTAAATTAATAATACCAAACATAACTTCACATGTCTCATCTCTCAAACATAATCATATTTCATGCCAAGCTACTTAAAAAGTTAATTTTTTTTTTTTAAATTCTCTACCAATAACAATTTCACAACTTTTTTCTAAAATTAACTAATTAACATGATATTTACATTAAAAATTATGAAATATACTTAAGAGTAACATTTTCAAGGTTGTGAGTTCAAAAGTCCACATTTCATATTTTTCACTTTCACAAACATAAGCAAAATTTAATCATCAATATATCACCATTAATAGAATATCATAAATACAACACTTTTAGGGTATTTAATCCCAAAACAACTCTATAATTCCAACTTAACAATTTACACAATATTCATCAATATCAATTTATTTTTCTCAAAAATAAATTTTAAAATCAAAGATGAGATAATATTTCAACATTATTAATTTTTTTCTCAAAATAAATTATATAATCATAACATGATGCAGATACCAAGCATACAACTATTAAAATTTAATTTTAGATTTTTAACAAAAATTATCAACACAAGATGATTTTCTCAAATCAAGTTCAGGATACCAATATTCCTAACATTTCAACATGATTTTCTTCCAAAACTCATTCAAACAAAAGCTGAGAATAATATATACACAATACCCCCTATAATGATATATTCTCTCAAAATATCCCTAATATAGATTTAAAGCAATAATATGAAGAAAGTTCCTACTTTAAAATATGAAGAAAAGCTAATATGAAGGGAAAACTTTGTCTGATTATGAATCTGAGACTACTATTGCGAAGAGTACGATGAGCTCTCCGACTTTTATTTACAACACTTATGCAAAATTTCACTTTAAGGACCTCCCACTCGAAGCTCAAAGATTGAAGGTCCAGAGAGAGAGAGACGAAAAACAAAGATTGATGAAAAGAGAGAAAGAGGACCTCTACCATATGCAAGCAAAATGAAAGGAAAAAGGAAGGAAAAGATGGGCAAGGACAACAGGAATGCAGCCCCACGTGGGTTGCCTTCCCAATGATTGATTTTTCAAATAATATAATATAATTTTTATAATAATACTTTAAAATTTTATAAGATAAAATCATAAAATGATATAATTTCTCACCACAAAATATAATATTTTTATACGTCACAAAATATAATATTTTGCTCACTACGAAATATATACACATTTTTATTCGCTACAAAAATATATATAATTTTCTTCACAGTATGATACAGACCATAAATTCAACTTTCAAATATATATTATAATCCTATATAATAAATAATAACAGCTCTCAAAGTGGTTACTACTATTCACATAATTAAAAGGACCAAACAGTTAAACATAAGTCCTAAACAAATTCAAATCAAATTGAATCTAAGTCACGAGTCTTGAATTAAATTCTCACCAATAAGTCAAACATGATCCAATTATGTACCAACATAGACCCAACAAATTTATTTCAAGCCATGGTCTAAACATTCAAAATTTAATAACAAAATTCTGCTATAAATTAAACTGAACACCAATCAGTTCACGAATTTTCATAAAATGAATACTCTCATTTAATTCTAAAATTTGTATCTAAAATGCTAGACTCATATGAGAACAACATATAAAAATAACATAATTTTCTGAGATCGGAAACTATTTTTAAAAAATATAAAACTAAACTGTTTTTGCACAGAATTTACACAACAGTCAAATCTGAAGTTTTCTCAATTAAATTATGCACTGACTAAATATTAAAAAAAAAAAAAAAAAGAAAAAAAAAGAGGAAATTTTGGGTCATTACAAATGAGATGATAATTTTTGTTGCTCTGCAAAATTTTCTGATGGAGCTTATAGACAGCAAGTCTGAGTTCTCCTTTGATGGAAGACTCCTTGTGTTGATCTCTCTAGCTTCATGGATAATGGCCTTCACAGACATACATATAAATTATTTAACGAAACTTTAGAAAACATTAGTTTATAATTATTTTATTTTATTTTTTTGCATTTTGTGTCAACTGCTATTTCCTTTTAAAAGTCATGGTAGGTACATAAACACATGGCGCACACCATTATTGACATGATTGTGTCACCCTCCTCAATCATATCTAATCATTTCTTTTTGCATATAATCTCCCTGCAGGGCTCCCACTCGATCCCACACAATGTCTTTGCATTCTCTGCTTATGGTTTTCAGGAAATTGCTTTTATTCTTAACAGGTAGCATTCCTCTTCTCTTTGTTCTATTGTCCTTTATTTTTCTTTCTTAAATTAAGCAACACACTACAAGAAATGTCACTTTTAGCTACCAAAATATTGGTCGCCAAAAGTCCAATATTTAGTCGCTGAAACGATTTAGCGACTAAAATATTTGGTCGCCAAGGTCGTCGCTTTTGCCCTGTCGGCGATAATATTGGCTACTAAATTTCGTTTGGTCGCCGAAAGTGACCACATTTGGCTACTAAAATTAGTTTAGTCGGCAAATGTTATGTTTCCGCCACTAAACCTTTAGTCGCCGAATGAGGCTTTTTGGCTACTAAGTTGTTGTGGTCGGGGAAGGTGTCACCTTTAGCTACTAAATAATTAGTCGCCGAAAGTACACTTTTAGCTACGAAACATTATTTAGTCGGCAAAAGGTGCATTCCGTGACTAAAAATTTAGTGGCCAATTGTTTCTTTCTCTCATTCTCAATTGTTTTAGCTACTAATTATTTGGTCGCCAAAACTTTTTGGGTTATGTTTTGCTACTAAATTATTAGTCACCAATACATTTGATTACATATTTGGCTACCAAAATATTTGGTAGCCAAATGCTTTAACGTGTTTTTTTTTTTTTTTTAAAGTTTCTAAACAACCTGTATCCATTATGAATACAACCTGTACCCTGTATAAACAATATAATCCATCAACACTAAATATGTTATCAAGCATTCAACAATGTGCACACATTTTAGCTCCAACCATCCAAAACATTAATATTGAACGTCCAATTCTATATATAATACAAATTCCATACGAACCAAGTCTAATCCAACGTCAATAATTTCATTTCATACATAATACAGGACTAACCAAATTAATTAACAAAAAGGACATATGTACCACAACCTAAATTAGCATATATGCTAATTTCTACCATGCCAAATTAGCTACCATTTACCACACTAATGGTATTTCTTCATTTGCAGCCTGTTCCCATTATCCCAAGTTTCAAGAGCCGCAATATTATCACTGTGCTTCTCAAGCAAATCAGCAAACCGCAACATTATTCGTGATCTTTCCTGAAAAAGTTTAACAGGCGGTACTAAACCTATTGATGCAACAGCGGTACTAAACCTATTGATGCCTCTGCCCCAGTTAGAGTACCGACCTGAAATTACAATTTTTTGATCAGTGAGCTATCAATCAATCACATGCCTCATAATACTTACAAATACAGACTATCATCCGTGTTTAACATATGCATTTTTAAAAGAATGCCACAGTTCAATTTTCTCATACACACGTAATGTAACCTATTATCTATTTGCTAATAAGTCCTTCGAGTCTGAGCAAAAGATCATAAAGTAACCAATGAATACATATTCTCAGGCAAATTCTAATACTTTACCCGCATACAGAAAGCTAACTCAACTTTCAGTATGAAAACAAGCATTACAGATACATAAAGAAATGCTACACGAACAAAACATTTGGTTTTCTCTTCTAAACAGAGTTAAGATCATGAATACAGCACAATCAACATTACTCAAAACACCAACCAGCCTTTAAATTTTAATATTTGCCAAATATGAATGTATTCGGACCATTCAAAGGGCAGGTCATAGCAAGGATGAATTATCACTTAGAATTTTGGATTAATTCCAATTCGGAATAACAGTACTTTCCAACAACATAATATACCTTATGGTGATACATATTATCACCTAAGAATAGCATATAGCATTACACAACTAAAAATTTCACTGGAAGTACCAGTCAAAATGCACAGGTTTGGAGTTCGTGTGCATGCGCCTATGAATTGTACAACATTCTTGTGCCGAATTTTCCTGCAAGAACCAAAATAAGTTGTAAAAAAACAAGAACCAGCAGAATTCTCTTAATGTCAGCTTCTTCCAACCAGAACAATCTCCATGAAAGCAGGAACAATCCAATTTTAGCAATACAAACCCAAAACTTCAAATCTATCTCAGGTTGTCTATAAAATCACCACATTTCAGTCCAAATTGAAGGCATGCCAAGAAACAGTAAGCAGCCTCTTCAGCTGGACCCAGATGAACTTTATACATAATTGATTATATAATTGAATACCCCTGCAACAAAGAAGAGAAAATTTAAGTTGAATACAGCTTAAATTTATACATAATTGATTAAATAAAATTCATTACTTTGGTGCCTATAAAATGTGTAATAAATAGATCCTACAAGATAGATCCTCGTTAAAACAACAAGGTTGTAATAAATAAATAAAAATGTGTCCTACAAGGCTTGAATATAGAAGAAACATCATGCAAGATGCAGCCAACCTCAAGTAGTTGTCACTGTTATTTGTTAAGTAGTAAGATCAAAATTGTTAAGTAGTAGGAATTTTAAGAACTATGTATTTGAACCCAAATGAAATAAATTTACTCAATCTGGACCAATAAATTTAGAAGAAACATTTTTGTACCACTTAATTGTTTTCTTTGCACTATGTGGACTTCTAAAAGGATAGCTTGTCAGGCAAGGAGTGAGGACAATTTATCTGCATCACAAGAACAAAAGAGTGGACTAACAGTGGACAATTTATCTACTCAATCTGGACATTAAAAGGAATCACTGAATCACTGCATTGTTAGTCCAATCCATAGGCAGGAAAAACATCTTCCAAACTTCCCACCTGTAGAAAGAAATAAAAACAATGACTATGCTAACCTTATAGCACATGAGTTACAAATTAACTACACATTTTAGTTAAAATAATGAGAGAGAAACAATTTATAAAATTAAATAATGATATTCACACAACACTTTTAGCCTCACACTCCACTTGCAATAAAATATCGTCAAGTCAAAACATGAGGGACATTAACAGGCAAGCATTTAAAACATTTACATCTTATTGAATAGTTAATTTAATCCATTGTTTAAGAAAAAATTATAAATTTCTCATTTAAAGAACAAAAATCAAAGAAACAAAAAAGTGAACATTGAAAGTCTTACATTTGAAGCACTTTGACTACTAGGTTTTCCTGAAGAAACAGAGTTGTTAATGCAGTACTCATCTGCTGGTGGTGGTAGAACATTCCCTGAATGCCTTTGCATATCATTTATAGCACCAGTGATTTGTTGAACTCTACTCCTTTAAAATCACTATGCGAGTTAATTAGCTATCCAAAAAAAATGTCAAAAAAAAAAAGAAAAACAATGCATCCTTTCCTTCAGGTATACGTAAGGACATCTAACCATTTCAATTGAGATAAACCACAACATAGAGAATTTAAAACCAATTGAGTGGAGACAAAAGGTTTGATCATAGATGTTGATACAATTTCAGCAATGTTCATAATATATTGCAGGAACATTAAACTGCTAGCTTTCACTTTCAAAACTTCAACATTTGGGCACTTCAAAGTTCAAACCCCACTAACATTTCCCAATGATTCAAGAAGTCTAAAACATGTTTTCCAAACAAAATAAATACATGAGGTTACAAGAATTTCCTAAGATTTCAAGTGATGGTTTAGTTAACTTTCCATTTTGAATTACATCCATCCAGCCATCCAGCCCAAAGACAACTGCATAAACCATGGTGGAGGGGGGAATACAAAATGTTTTATTCCAATAGATGTAGTAAATAAAAAAGACAACTGCATAAACCATGGTGGAGGAAACAGATGTAGTAAATAAAAAAGAAAACTCATCAATATTAAATAATGAAAGTCATTACTATTCATTTATTCCAATATAGAACATGCATATATGTTGTTATGAAAGAAGTGTTGTGAAGTATCAATGATGAGAAAGTGCTGATGTAAATAGAAACTTGTGAGAAATATATTACTATTCACCTCCTCTTCCTTAGCTCTTCTTGCTTTCTCTGCCTCCTCAAAGGCATCCTTTTTATATGTTAACAAATGAATTCATACGTAGGGATAAATACCTACACAATGAAATAGAAGCATAATCATTAATTCCTTGAGGCAAACATCAGCAAGAAAAGTAGCTCACAAACATAGGCACAAGTTTGTGAGACTTCTATTAAAATATATATATATATATATATATACGAATAAAAGTCAACAATAAGTGTTTATTTGTGGACATTGGAACTAGTTAATAAAAAAGCCAACATAAAAAACAAAGATAAATGACAAATGTAAATACTAATATTATTCATAACCAAATTCAACTCTCACAAAGTTTTCAATTCCCACAATTTTGGGTGAGCTCCCACTACCGAAAATTCAGAAATATAACAAAAGGGAAATGAAAAAATTGAATGTATATTTAGTGTCAACAATGGTGAAGGTGAGAGAGACAGAGAGAGTGTGAGAGAGAGTGATGCATTACCTTCAAATTCAATGATTGGCCTTCAATTTCGGCTTGCAACGTTGGCTCGGAGCACAGAAGGAGAGTGGAGAGAAAGGCTACCGGCGTAGGGTTAGGGCACCGAAGTAGATTTGTGAATTGACGGAGGGAGAGAGAGTAAAGGGAGGCAGGAAATGCGCGAGAGATTGAGACAAAGTTACAGATGAGAGCAGAGGAGAGAGAGACCTAGAAATAGTGAACAGAGTGAGAGGGGAAAGAATAGGGGAAAATGATGTCGCTTTGTGATCTCATCTTCGTCTTCATCTTCGTCTTCTTGAGTGATCTCACCTTCATCTTCATCGTTGTAGCTTGGATCGTACTCTTCTTCCAAGTCCATTCTAGACAAAAAATTTACAGTTGGGACCAAGGAGAGTGAAAATCGGAGATGGGTTTTGGAGGGTTAGCTTCGTTGGGGAGTCTCCAAGGGTCAGAGTGAGAGAGAGAATGAAATGTGTTGAAGATTTGGGCGCTTTATTTCCCCCCAATTATTTTAATTTTTTGGCGACTAACATTATTATTTGTCGCTGAAAATAACTTTTGGCGACAAAAATTTTAGTCGCCAAAAGGTAAAAATTAATTTCTTATTTTACATTTGCCGACCAAAGATTTTAGTAGCCAAATGTACACCTACGGCGACTAACATTATTTTTCGTCGCTGAAAATCAACTTTTGGCCAAAGGTAAAAAATAATTTTTTATTTTACAATCGGCAACTAAAGATTTTGGTAGCCAAATCTCTACCTACGGCGACTAAACCTTCCAATGGTCGCTGAAAATAAACTATTGGCGACCAAAATTTTGGTCGCCAAAGATAAAAAATAAAATTTTTAAAATTCATTCGGCTACTAAATAATTTAGTAGCTAAAAGTAGCTCTACGGCTACTAAAATTTATTTTAGTCGCCAATTGTGATATGTTTAACTACTAAAAAATTTTTTAGTCGCCAATTGAAATATTTTTAGCTACGAAATTTTTTTTAGTCGCCAATAATCAACATTCCCCTACTAAAAAAAATTAGTAGCTAAAAAGTTGACTTTTGCCGACCAAAATTAATTTTGGTAGCCAATTCCCACACTTTTGGCGACTAAATTTGTTTTGGTAGCCAAAAGTGGTCGCCAAAAATGTATTTTCTTGTAGTGACAGGATATGTAATTCACTACAACAAAATTAAATTTTTACAAATTATAGTGTATGTTGTAAAAACTCTTTCATGGCATGTACACAAATGCCGTTATATGACATGTCGTAAAAAGTTGAGCGTCATTTACGACATTCAGGTAAAGTTATAAAAAGTAATAAATTAAACATTAATGACATACTTTGTATGTCGTATATAATTTTTTACATTTTTGTTATGCCAGAAATCATCGTACTTTCCATAACATGATTTTACATGCCATAGAATGTTAGTTTTAATATATTTATTGCATACTTTGTATGTCGTATATAATATTTTACAGCACTTTCTTGCATGTCATAAATTATCACTTTTCACGATAGAATTTATATGCCGTAAAAAGTCATTTTTAATATATTTATGACATACTTTGTATGCCGTATATAATTTTTTACGATATTGTCACGCATGTTATAAATCATTACACTTTTCATGACATAATTTTATATGCCGTGGAAAGTTATTTTTGATGAAAGGTAAAGTAAACTAAGATTCCTTTTATTCAATTAAACTAAGAGATTACAAGTCATGTTTATATATCAGTACAGGTAACAAACTAACAAACTATTAACCTAACCACACTTCTAACTAACCACACATATCATGTAACTATGTAACTAACTAAAGCTGTTACAAACTAACTCAAACAGTTAACAGGTAGCAGATTACATTATACTGAATGCACCTCATCTTGGACCTCTTGGACCTCTTTCTTATCAGGCCCCCGCAAGCTGAGAGGGGGAAGACCAACACGAAGCTTGGAAGTGAGAAAAGAAAATCTGGCAGTGGACAGAGATTTGGTGAAGATGTCAGCCACTTGATCCAAAGAAGGAACATATTTGAGACAGAATTGGTGACGAGCTAAAGAGATAAAAATGCGAATTGTGGGTTGCTTGGCCACAGGGCTAAAGGTATCATGAAAGTCAATACCATGTTGCTGATGAAAACCCTTAGCGACAAGTCGGGCTTTGTGCCGAGCAACTGAGCCATCAGAATTCTTTTTAACTTTGAAGACCCATTTACACCCTATAGCTTGCTTAGAAGGGGGTAGAGAAACAAGAGACCATGTACATTGATGTTGAAGAGCAGCATATTCATCAAACATGGCTTGGAGCCAGACTGGAGAGTCAAGAGCAGATTGATAAGAGAGGGGCTCAATATCAGGAGAAGGAGAGGAGCCAGTAGGAGAAGTGAGAATAGAAGAGAAACAAGTAGAATGAGATTTGGATCGGGTTTGCATATGATGAGAGTTGAGAGTAGCTGGAGGAGGAAGAGGTAAAACAACAGAAATAGAATTAATAAGAATAGATGGAGGAGAAGGATCAGAAGGAGACAAGGCAGAGGAAGGCTGGGCAGATATAGGCTGTGCAAATTGGGCAGGAGAGAGAGTAGCAGTGATGCAGCTGAGTAGATGCGCATCAATCATCTTCCATTTAACAGCTTCTGGATTTGGAATTTCTATTCCGGCAGACTGTCGTATTTTTGAATTCCATAAATTTGGCACACACTTCACTTTTATAAACAAGAGGATAAAGCCAAGTGAATCTGGTAAAATCATCAATGAATAACACATAGTATTTGTAAGGAGAAGCAGATTTATTAAAGGGACCCCATACATCACTGTGAATCAAAGCCAGTGGATTAGTTACAGTGGAATTAGACAATGTAAAAGGTAGCCTATGACATTTGGCTACAGAGCAATGTACACAAGAAAAGGTACTTTTATTAGAAGCTACAGACAAAGGTAATTTGTGTTTAAGCAAATGAAACTTAAGAGTAGAAGGATGGCCTAATCTCTGATGCCAAATGTCAGTAGAAGCAGCATAAGTAACTGAACTACTGTAGGCATGTGAGGAATCAGTGGTTGGAGTGCTGTAGGCATGTGAGGAATCAGTGGTTGGAGTGTGGAATTGATATAGTCCATTGGCATAAAAACCTTTATGGAGGATGGCCTTGGAAAGCTTGTCCTGAATAGTAAAAGAAGAATGATCAAATGTGATAGAGCAATTGTTATCTTTAGCCAAGTGATGCACAGAGACAAGATTAGAGTTAATAGAAGGTACATGCAAAACTTTGTTTAGTTTGAAGGAATGGTGAGGAGTAGGTAGTATACCTTGACCTGTATGAGTGATAGGAAGGGAAGAGCCATTACCAATAGTGACTTGATTACCAGCCGTGTAAGGTTGAATGGAGTTAAGTTGATGAAGATCATTGGTGATATGATCAGAAGCAGCTGAGTCCAAAAACCAGGGAGAACAAGAACCATTGTCCTCAGTTAAAGAAGTAACATATGCCTTTGACTGCTGAGACTGATATGGCTGAGAGTGAGACTGATATGGCTTTGATTGCTGGGATGGAGACATGTGTGAAGACTGAAATTGAGTATCTAGTCTATGCCAACAGTCAAGAGCTATGTGATTAGCTTTACCACAGATTTGGCACACAATGCCAAATTGTCCTCTTCCTTGAGATCTGCCACGAGAGGATCTTCCTGAATAGAATCGAGTGCCTCTCTGAGCACCTCTAGAATCACCACGAGAAGAACCTCTGTTTTGATGATAAGAGTTAAATCCTCTAGAAATATTAGAAGCAGCATGAGAGTCTGTCACAGTTGCATAAGCAACAGTTAGATCAGAACTATGTTTTAATTTTCCTTCAATGTGAATAGCTTCGGAACAAAGTAGAGCAGAGAGATCCTCCATAGAAATGGACTCTGCACGAGTTCGAATAGCTACTTTAACTGCATCATATTCAGAAGGCAATCCATTCAATGTAAGAAGAACAATATCCTCATCTTCCACAAATGACGAAGCAACACGTAATTGATCAACAATACTTTTGATTTTGCTCAAATACACCTCCATTGAATCTGATTTCTTTGAAATAGAACTCAATTTGTTCTTTAACTGGTGGATATGAGACCTAGAGAGAGAGGTAAAACGTTTATCAAGAAATTGCCAGACCTGAGCACTGGTGTGAAGATGTAACACAGAAGTGAAAATCGCAGGAGAGAGAGTAGCAGTGATGCAGCTGAGTAGATGCGCATCAATCATCTTCCATTTAACAGCTTCTGGATTTGGAATTTCTATTCCGGCAGACTGTCGTATTGTGTCAACAGGACACTTCTTTGAGCCATCAACAATAGGGAGGAGATCTGTGGCTCGAAGTAGATTCTGTATTTGATTCTTCCAAATAACAAAATTTGAGCCATCCAGCTTCACTGTTACAAGAGAACTGCGATTTGATAGTAGTAGATTGAGATTGGAAGGAATAGCAGAGGACTCCATAGATGAAGCTTGAGAATTGCTCGCGAGAGCTTCTTGGTGCTCTGATACCATGATGAAAGGTAAAGCAAACTAAGATTCCTTTTATTCAATTAAACTAAGAGATTACAAGTCATGTTTATATATCAGTACAGGTAACAAACTAACAAACTATTAACCTAACCACACTTCTAACTAACCACACATATCATGTAACTATGTAACTAACTAAAGCTGTTACAAACTAACTCAAACAGTTAACAGGTAGCAGATTACATTATACTGAATGCACCTCATCTTGGACCTCTTGGACCTCTTGGACCTCTTTCTTATCAATTTTTCATATATAATATATACACATGAATATAACCTTGCTTAATAGTATGTAGACAGTAGCTTATAAAATGTAACATGTTAACAAACCAAGTAAGAGCAGCAACTATGAAGCAAACAAAAAATTATAATATCCATACACCAAACAACTTGCATACTAACTTTCATCCTCAACTTCTATTATATAAAGTTGATAACAGCCTCAAACTTACAAATAAAGAAAAGTATCCAAATCATAAGATTCACTAATCTCTAAAATACGACTTTAAACATCTAAAAAGTATAACTACAAATCGTAAATCAATTAGTCCAATATATAGTCCAAAAGAATGAATTGACTAGACCTTGCAAGTATACTTCCTATTGCATCGTGAAGATCATACATTTCATGAGTAGAATGAAACAACGGTACATTGACTATTACGTGGTTCGCCCATACTTTCCAATTCATAGGTCCACGAGTCACATGATGCACCATTGATTTGGGATCCCTTCAAGCAATTTGGCCTTATGCAACCACTAAGTTTGTCCCCCTCCAATGCAACAACTTGCATTTGGCATTCTCTAAGCTCGACAAAATTTTGAATTTCCCAAGTTATTAAGTGGACTAACTAAAACATTGTAGAAAGACGTATCACGTAAAGTGAAGCAACATAAATGTACAGTAAGATGACATGGTAAAAATGTTCCCAGTACCTTCAAAGATGAAAAAATTGATTGAGCAAGCCAAAGAAGATCATCTGAAGAATGTTCAGAACTTTGAAATAGTTGAACAACAACAACTGCTTCCTGCAAAGAATAGCATTGTGCCACCCCGCTAACATCAAAATTGCAGGATCAATTAAGCATAAACATTTAATAGAGTCCATTAGATCAATTAAAACACAAATGAAGATATATATGTGTGTGTTAACTTGATTCAGATTTACATTCAAGAGTAGCAATTACTGGGATACAAATCATTATCAAGACCTAACACATGAATTGATACCTGCAAAATCACAGCAAGCAACAACTTAAGTGAACTACCCTTTTCCAGTACTTACACAATTATGGAGAAGAAAAAAAATGCTACAAGGCAAAAATTATCCATCTAATTCTTTTTGGTAGTGAATATGGACTTTTACAAGTTGAAAGGGGGGGGGGGGGGAGACGCGGCTCTGACAGTCAAGTAAAGTATCAGAGCACCAAGTTCAGAGTTCAAAAATCCAAGCAAGAAATAAAATGGCTACGTCCCACGCACCTAAAAGTGCTATAGTATGCCTACAAATCAATGTAACTTTTACAGTTAACATAATGAAATTTAAGGTAAAGCCAAAGCATCACTCTTAAATATCATTGGTCAATGAGTAACATTCCTGGAATACTTACCCATTATCTGCATAAAACAAACTCAGCATTATTAGTCCATCTTCTTTGAATATCCATATTTTGTTTTAAGTAATTTTGACGTCAATGAGTGCACCCTAACAGAATCGAAGCACAGACGTTCAATACAATGAATAGAAGTTGACTCTTGTAAAAGAACAAAGAAAATAAACCGGAAAAGTGGTGAAAGATTAGATTACCTCCTCCAATGGGATGTGTTGCACCGAAGAGTCTAACAATAAAATGGTCCTGTCCCCCAAACTATAATGAAGGCTATAAACATAGATCATCTCCATGCTAACTTCCTTCACAATTGAGCCAAAAAATTGTTCAGTAGCGATGTAAAAACATTCTGAAGTCAAATGAATATTTTGACAAGCTACTGCATAAAACTAACACACTATAGCTTGACAAGTAGAGAAACCAGCTAAGATATCTAATTGGATAAGCAATAACATAAACAGCAACTCTTCAATATAAAAGATGAAGATATATAATAACCCATAACATTGGACTACAGCATTATATACATAATTGCTGCTGAAAACATTTGGAGTCGCATCTGGAAACTCAATAGCTAGAAAATATATCCCTATTCTGCATGTTGGGATGGGCTTGCCCAAACCAACCAACCCAACACAAACTTTTTTTTGCCAAATCCAATAATTATTTATGTTGGGTTGGACCTGAGCCCCACTCCAACCTGAATTTCAAGTCCATGTTGGGACTGATTTAACACAAGCAGCCAAGCCAAGCCAGACTTGGGAATAGAAGAGTGTGCTTTGCCTATGAAAGATACTTTTCCATTAGCTATCTATAAATTTTGTATATTGCATGTAGTAAATATAGTGCCACTTTAATAACAAGTTAACTCTTTGCTCAAATAAAAGAAACATAAAAAGAAATCTAATGCAGCATGCATATATCTTTTATTTTATTTTATTTTTTTTATCAGCAACAAAAAAAGAGATATCAGTGAAAGAGAAAATAGAAGTACAAGAATAAAAAAAGAGGAAAATACATCCTCTAAGAGGAGAAAAAGAAAAAATATAACACAATTACAACTGGCATAGGGATTCCTTTAAAAGGTGCCAAAACCAACACCCAAAATGAATTTTCTTTATAGCCATAATCTGCACAAATCACGCAACTCCAAAGGGCCTGTAACTTTTTATTTGAACCAAGACCACTTAAGTCAATGATGAAATCAATGGAAGATGTAATATGTAGCTATTAACGAGCTCTGAGAACTACTGTATTATTGATTGCTTTCCAACTTTCATGACTAAAATAGCAACCAAAACCAAGAAATATATATAGAATACTACTATCAAATATCCATGCATGCTGCAAACTTTCAAACGATGTCAAATTTTTGACAAAGAAAGCAACCTTTGGCTTCTTCAACAATGGCACTACCACCCATACACTGTACTTTTGCTTTTCAAACCTAAGCACTACTTGACTAATCAAGTTTCTTACCTTGCAAAAAAAGAGTAAAAGTGGAATATTACAAAAACAATGAGGCCTAAAAGTAGTTTTTAGATGACTTCACAGCACATGTTGCATTGGGATTGTAATCACCTATAACAGCTATTACAACACTATGACAGACATTAACCACCTCTACATTACCATAATGGTTCGTAACAGCACATAAGGGATAAGGCTATGAAGTCTGAGTTTTATTCAGATCAATATTTCAGTTCATAAAAACAACGGAGTTCAGTAGTACAGTTACACAGCATTATCAACTGATTTTAAAATCATGCTACTAAGGTATTGTTTCTCTTTGACCTTGCAGCTATGTTATATGGTCTATATGATGTATTTTTTCATTATATCGCTTTATTGTGTTTTTCTACCATTTTATATTTCCCCATAGTTCTTAAAAAAATTTCTTATCTTAAAAGATTATTTTGTGATTTTTAAAATATTTTAAGCCCTCTTTGCAGCAATGGTCAATACAGAAAACAAGCATATTATAATTCTAGATTTAAAGATCATATCTAGAGCATCAAGATTTATCCACCAATTAATACCAAAAATAAATATAAATAAACAGTGATGTGCACTGCACAGAAACATCATTTCATACATAAAGATTACTACCCATTTTCTTGTTAATTGCTTTCACACTAATGAAGAGAAGAGTCATTAAGAAAAAAAGCTCTCCCATCCCTTATGAATTGTCAGTTGATGTGAAAGCCCAACTCCAAGATTTAAAGAAGAAAAATCTAAGCATCAAACTTACATTAGAAAGCCTAAACGGACAAAACTTCGGCTTTCCCTTATAACCATATTTAAGCAATTGAGCACCCTTCTTTAGAGCAATTAATGCCTGCAAAAGAAAATATGATAGTTTACAAATAAATGTATTGCCAGCCCAAGATTGCAAATGAATATATATATATATATATATGAGATCAAAAATCAGTTACCAAGTTTACACAGCTACATCAATAGCCAACACATTTCCTTGCAAATGTGAACATTCATTCCACATTTTTATAAGTCTCGTTTTATCATTCAAAATCGTGAAGAAACTCAATTTCTAATACAAAATCTGGCATTTGTTTCACAACCATATTTTCCAGAACAAACTAATAATACAGGCAATTCCATCAAATGTACTAATTCACCAATTTGTAAGTACATAATCTAGAATTATAATAAGCATGCCCTTTGGTGCAAAGTCACAGCTTAAAAACTATCATCCATCTAATAATTTACATCACGTCTTTTCGTCACAGTTCTGATCAAAAAACCAAATTTGTTTAATACAAATCCAACGTATCAATATTTCTCAGCAGGTATCACACGAACCAACCACAAATAACATTAAATCAATTTAAGGGAAAACAAGAAGATTTTTCTCAATGTTAATTACTGATACCAAACTGTAGCAAAATCAAGAAATAGAAAATAAAATGTTTAAAAATTTCGCACCAAAAATCAGTAAAATCCAAGCGAATGAAATCGAAGCAGAAAAGTCAAAATTCAACTAAAAGATCCCAATTTTGTTGAAATCCACAAGCATACCTGCTCGATATCATGGTTGGCATTACCATAGCTCCATAAACAATAAAAAGAAAATAGCACCAACATTAACAGAACAAAACAGCAACCAGCACTTCCAAAGTTTGGAAAAATTGATTCAAAGTAATATGTAGCTGTGTGGGTGATTTTCTGACCACACTGCCCGCTTAGTAATCAGCTGGAGAGCACCTGCAGAATAGATGGCTTTAGCAAACCTGTAACAGAAAGAAAAGGCTCCGGTGGTGGCTCTTCCACCCGGGGGCACTCCGACGATCAAGTCAGTATATCTTTCAAAGATAATCAAGTGCTAAACTCACTATTCAAAGCATAAAACTGCGTACCTTAGACCCACGGGGTGCCTCTTTTTTATAGTTTACTCAATCCTAGTCCCACTAGAAGCTTGACTTCTATGGACTCCAATTCTGTACTTACTTTGGATTTCTCAAGAGATAAAGATAAACTCCCTAAGAGTTTTATCCTTATCTTAGCAAAGTCTTCTCTTTACTCTAGGACTCTTGCCCCTTATCCATTATCCGCTTATCTCGGAATCCGATATCTTCGGAGATAACTTCGGCCTCGCCGAGATAACCTCGGCGTCACAACCAGGACACGTGACACTTCGGCTGAAACGTCGGCGTCACCTTGTCACGTGTTGGTATTCAGAAAATATATCCCCACAACTGCCCCTAGGTTCTATTACCTCGGCATTCTGAGGTGATGGAACCTATATCTGTATTTTCTTCTAGTAAATCGGCTTAAGATTTGACAGCCGAGATCATTCATTTCTGGCCGACATACTTTTCCTAAAAAATCAAAGATTTTTAAGGAACTTTTTACGCTCATGAGCTGTTATGCACTTCAATTCAACCGTTTTAGATACGCGTTTCATCTTTATTGGCCCGTGCCTGTGACGCGCTTGTAAGCCGTCTTAATCTGTCTGCGTCGTCTGACGCATGCGTTTTTCCAAGCGCAATAAATGCCTTATTTTGCCGTCGTTTCACGTTTTCAACAAAAAACCCTACCTTTGCCTTTGTTTCTTCACTTTGCGCTTTGATTCACTTGCTTTTTCTCTCTCTAAGCTCTGTCTCTCAAATCCGCCATTGTTTAAGCTCCAGGCTCTACAACTTCATTCGTCTCTCTTGGTGAGGCTCTTGCTACTCTGTCACTTTTGTAACCGTCGTTTGTCTTCGGCGAACTTCATTCCGGCTTCAATTTCTCTGGTAAGCCACTATTCTTTATGTATTCAGTTCACTGATGTTCTTCTATCTTCTTGCTGCCATTACTGTTCTGTCTAAACTGTTAATTCCGTGAATCATATTTATTGTTCACTACTTCTTGCATTTTTGCCACTGTTCTTGGCCCTGTAGTTCTTGTTTTCTTTATGCTTTTGAGAACCCCACATCTATTCTTCATTCTGAAACTGCGTTCTGGTTTCTTGTTTCCTGTGTTGTTTTCCAGATCTCTGCCTTCAATTTTTCTTTCAATCTTTGCCTTCATAGTTTTAGGTTTGGGATTTGTCTATAGAACCTATCAATTCTTAAGAAAAAATTGAAACAATCCTTACCAGCACATACCTAGGGTTTCGCCGAGGTCCCGATAACCCCTTAAGAGCATCTTCTGAATTTCAACCCTTCTAATAGAAGCCGATATCATGGGTATGCGGAGACATATGGTAGATACCCCGACCAAACTTGAGTACTTTAGGCAAGAGTTCTCTATCTCTGCCGATGTCCACCTGAGACTGGCTAGGGATGATGACTCCATCATGCCTACAGAAAACGCCATGCCCCTTCCCATTGTAGCTTTTACTGAGTGCGGACTCCGGCTCCCACTCAACATCCTTTTTCGCGAGATTCTTCATTATTATAAGTTGAACCCCATGCAACTGGCAATCAACTCTTATCGAGTGATTTTTGGTATTATCGCCTTAGCTAAACAGGAAAACGTTAGGATCACCTTAGCCGACATACAGTATTGTTACACCATGTGTGCCCTTAACTTGAAAGAAAAAGGCTTCGTTTATTATCTCAAGCCGAGGTCCACTGAATTCAAAATCGTAGCCGACCTTCCAGACTCCAACAAGGGGGCTGGAGATGATTATGTTATTGCTTCGGGAAATTGGGAGTTTGGCGCAGACGAGGACGCCCATCTCTACCCTCTTCCACGATCAGTTAAAGAGGGCAAGGGTAAGAGCCCAGTGTCAATACTTAGTTGTCTCTGTTCAAGCTTTCAATATTTTATCTGTTTCTAATGTCTGTTTCTTCTTGCAGACGTTCGCAAACCAGCGAAAAACTTCCGCCAATCTTACGTTCCCAGTAAGGACCTGAAAAAACTCCTGGACTTGCCAGTTCACAAAAGAAAAGCACCTCTTCTTCTCAACTTTATTCCTACATACAAATTGATTTTGCCCGACGTCCCCAAAAGAAAGAAGAAAAGCCTTTATCCTCCTACTGCCACAACACAAACCGCCTCTACATCACGAACCGATCAAGAGTCAACATCTGACCCAACCAATCAACCATCTACTTCGGCCCCATACTTGGTCCCAATACAAGAACGAAAACGTCGGCGAAGACTTGTCAAAACTGCTGAGATGGGTCGCCCAAAGCCCGTTGCTCAAGACCTCCTTGCCGATCTCCCTGTTGACGTTGATGCTCAGCCGACGCAAACCATGCCCCCACCAAAGCCAAAACAAACCATGAAAGCCCAGCCAAAGGCTAAAGCCACTGAAGTTAAGGCTGAGGATACCCTGACAATTTCACAATTGGCAGGGAGTGAGAAGACGGCTTCTGTTCCCAAAAAAGGTCTGCTGAAACACAGCCATTAGAGTCTACACAATCAAAGAAGCCGAGGTCATCGTCTGCGACGACCTCGAGGTCCAGAATACCAAAAGTCCCCTGGACGCCCGAAATTACTTTAGAAGATAAGCCTAGTCTTGCCAGCGATAGTGCCGACGACATTAATGTCGGCGTAGCACTCAGTACCGCCCTACTTCTCCTAGGTGATCTTAAGCGGAATGCCAAGATGAGTGAGTACGAGAATTATGCCTTTATGCTCCAACGTTTTGTCCATGTAAGTGTCTTTACATGGAAACTTGTTTTCTCTTTTACTTTGTAAAATTTTGTAATAATTTTTGTCCTGTGCTTTTTCAGGCCATTTAACATGCCCACTCTCTCTCTCTATGCAAGCTTTTGAAAACAGGGCAAAGTTAGCCGACATGAAGAGGGAGGTTTCTGCCCTTAAAAAGGAGAACAAAACTCTTCAATCAAAAATGAAAAAACTGGAAGACCAGGCTGAGGCTACTACCAAAGCCCAGACCCTAACCGAAGAAAAGGCCGAATCTGCTGAGGCCATCAAGAAGGTTGCCGAGGCCGAGAAGAGAGAAGCCGAGGACAAAAAGGCCCAAGCCGAAAAGGAACTTCAGGAGGCCTTGGCCACTAAAGATGCTGAAATCAAAGAGGCTGACGAAAAAGCCTTTGCCCAAGGAATGGCCGATGTTACAGAGGAATACAAATTACAAGTTAGGCAGGCATGCAACAGGGGCTTTTCCCTTGGTTGGATGTCCCTGGCCAAAAAGCTCAATATTCCTGAAGATTCACCTCTACGCAAGGCCGAAGCTATTCCTCTCCCATTCCCTCCTCCTCCTCCTCCACCTCCAAGTCAAGCTGAAGAAGAATCTGAATCTGAGTCTGAAGATGAGGAGGAAGGTGAGGATGAGGTTTTAGTAAGGAAATCCAAGGAGGCTGTGGGGCCTAAGTCTCTTTCTCTGAATGAGCAGGTCTTGGACCTGACTCAAGATGATGATGGTGATACAGTTGCCAAGGAAACTACTCCTGAACAGGCCTCATCTAACGTTTTTCCAGCCAAAAAAAGTCTTGATGAAACCCTTGCGCAGATTGATGCCGAAATCGAGGCAGAAAAGACTGCCGAAGTAGCTCTCCAAGAATCAGCCGAGGTAGTTCTTCAAGAATCAGCTGAGGTCCAGTCTCAAATTGCGTCTGAAGTAGAAGAATCATAACTTTGATGTCCCTCTTTTTGTACTTTTTTGTTTCTTGGACAGTAGAAGTTTCTCTGTACGGCGGATGTGCCTTCTGTTTGTGTTGGATATTTTATCATAACTATCTTTCTTTGAATGACTGCATTCTTTTTTGGCTTTTCTTTGACTACCTCTGTTGCATTCTATACTTAGAATTTTTTGTATGCCTTTCATACTTTGCCTCCTTTGTGCAATCTTCTCGGGGTTACATACCTCGGGTATAATAGCTACAAAACTTTTACTTCGGCAAGATACTGACCTACAAACTTTTCATAAATTTTAACAAATGTGAAACATATACTACTCAACTTTTCAAATTTTTTCTCAAGTTTCAACAAGTGTTTAAACGGTGATCTCGGTCTAGCCTACTTGTAAGTTGCTACAAATTTCAACAAGGATTAACATAACAAGTGTTAAACAACAATCTATTTGTAAATTGCTACGAATTTCAACAAGTGTTTAAACAACATACTTAGCTTTATTCTCAATCTGTAAATTGCTGCAAATTTCAACAGATGATCATATGTCGACTTAACGTTTATCTTGTAAATTGCTACAAATTTCAACAAGTGTTAAGAATCTTCACTAGTTTAACCAACCTGTAGATTGCTACAAGTGTTTAGCAATAACCTCGGTTTTGCTTTAACTCATAAATTGCTACGAATTTAAACAAGCGATGAGAAACAATAATCTTGGCTTAACTTCAACTTGTAAATTGTTACAAATTTCAACAAGTGAAGATAAGGAATAATCTCGGCTTAACTTCAACTTGTAAATTGCTACAAATTTTAACAAGTGAAGATAAGAAACCATCTCAGCTTACCTTCAACTTGTAAATTGCTACAAATTTCAACGAGTGAAGGTAAGGAACCATCTCAGCTTAACTTCAACTTGTAAATTGCTACAAATTTCAACAAGTGAAAGTAAGGAACCATCTCAGCTTAACTTCAACTTGTAAATTGCTACAAATTTCAACGAGTGAAAGTAAGGAACCATCTCAGCTTAACTTCAATTTGTAAATTGCTACAAATTTCAACAAGTGAAGGTAAAGAACCATCTCGGCTTAACTTCAACTTGTAAATTGCTACGAATTTCAACAAGTGAAGGTAAGGAACCATCTCCGCTTAACTTCAACTTGTAAATTGCTACAAATTTCAACAAGTGAAGATAAGGAACCATCTCAGCTTAACTTCAACTTGTAAATTGCTACAAATTTCAACAAGTGAAGGTAAGGAACCATCTCGGCTTAACTTCAACTTGTAAATTGTTACAAATTTCAACAAGTGAATTAAGTGTCTCTGTTTTCTCTCTGAACCCAATGTGAACCTAAGTTCTACTTTGATTCTCATTATTCATGTCTCCAAAAACACCAATATGTAACTTTATCAATCATATGTGTTTATAGAAAAGGGAAAAGATTTTATTGATGACCTCGGCCAAAAATAATGCACATCTAATGATAGAAGAATTTCAAATTGCAAGTGTTCCAAGGTCTTGGCAGTGTTTTGCCCTCGTTATCTTCAAGCCGATAAACTCCATTGCATAATTCCGAAGTAGTTCTGTAGGGTCCTTCCCAGTTTGGGCCAAGCTTGCCCTCTCTGGGATCCTTCTTGTTGCCGACGACTTTTCTCAGGACTAGGTCGCCGACTTGAAAATCTCTTGGATTGACCTTCTTGTTGTAAGCTCTGGCAAGCTGTTGCTGGTATACTGCGAGCTGAATTGCAGCTTTCTCTCTTCATTCTTCCAAAAGATCCAAATCTCGGGCTAAGAGTATGTCATTTGTCCCGTTCTCAACTCCCTGGGTTCGGATCCCTGGGATGTCGATTTCCAGTGGAATGACTGCTTCTGTGCCATAAGCCATGGCAAAGGGGGATTCCCCTATTGATCTTCTCAGCATAGTCCGATATGCCTAAAGCACGTTGGGCAATTCGTCTACCCACTTTCCTTTTGTTGCCTGCAGCCTCTTCTTTATTCCATCCAAAATTACTTTGTTGGATGCTTCTGCTTGCCCATTACTTTGGGGGAAAACTTGGTGTTGAAAAGTAATTCTTGATCTTGAATTTCGCACAAAAGTTCTTGATGAGTTTGCTGTCAAACTGTGTTCCGTTGTCGGCAACTATTGCTCTTGAAATCCCAAATCTGGTGATGATATTTCTCCATATAAAGTTCTTAATGTCCACGTCTTGGATTTTGGCAAGAGGTTCTACCTCTATCTACTTCGTAAAGTAATCTGTTGCTACCAGCAAGTATTTTCTCTGCCCAGTTGCCTGGGGAAGTTGCCCAACAAGATCCATGCCCCATTAGGCAAACGGCCAAGGGCTAGATACTGGGTTTAGGTCAGCAGCTGGCTGATGTATCAAAGGTGCAAACTTTTGGCATTGTTCACACTTCTTCACGTAAGCTTTAGCATCCTTTTGCATGTAGGGCCACCAATACCCCTAGGTAATGGCCCTGTGGGCTAATGATCTGCCTCCAGCATGGCTTCCACAAATTCCTTCATGAATTTCATATAGGAAATCTTCAACCTGCAAAGGATGTACGCACCTTAAAAGGGGTCCAGTGAAGGACCTTCTGTAGAGGTGTCCATCTATTGTCAGACAGAATCTTGCCGATTTCAATCTGACTTCTTGTGCCTCCTTACGATCTTCTGGCAGCTTTCCTTCTTTCAGGAATACAACAACTGCATCCATCCAGCTTGGCCCCATGTCCACACACATTACTTCCTGCTCTGTGCTCTATGGTTCTATGCTCAGGCCTGACATATAGTCGATCATAATCATCCTTGTTTTTCTAGTCTGCATTGAACTTGCTAGGTCAGCCAACGCGTCGGCGTGGGTGTTGTCATCTCGGCTAACTTGGAGTAGTCGGCAGTTCTGAAATAGGGCTGCCAATCTGATGACCTCTTTTGCATATGCCGTCTCTGGCTACAAATTCTCCTGTTGATTGGTTAACAATAAGCTGTGAATCACAAAAAAACGATTACCTCATCTGCTTCTGCTGCTGCTGCCAGTTTTAGCCCTGCAATTAATGCTTCGTATTCCGCTTCATTGTTTGAGGCCTTGAACCCCAAACGGATGGATTGTTCTATTATTTCTCCATCTGGAGATATCAGCAGTACTCCTGCCCCTGCTCCTTGTCGGTTCGAACTTCCATCGACAAATAGTCTAAATGAGTCGCCGATGTAGATACTGCAAGGTCTGAGTTTTTCCTTCCTTTGCTCTTTTGCCTTAGGCTGGGATTTTCCTTGCTTGCTGGGACAATGCTCATCCTAGCTCAACGGAGCCCGATGTTCGATGGTTTCAGGCGTGAATTCTTGTAACAACCCTCGTTACTGTTTACCGATAAACTACTGATTACCGTTAAACTGAACTGATTATGACTGATAAGTGAACTGAATAAACTACTGAACTGACTGATTGAAATTGAAACTGAATTGACTGAGTATATCTGTTCAATTGTATGTCTATCTGTTTGATTGTTTGATTATCTGTTTGTGTTTTTATGTTTGAACTGCTAATTGAAGGCCTTATCGGCCGCCGAACCGGAAATCGATTAGTGTTTTATGATCATCGTAATTTATGTGATTTTATAGCATATTTATCTGAAAACTGATTAGGTATGATTAAATTAGATTAAAATGAGTTAAATTGCATAGTTGGTCTTATTTACCATTTTGCCACTAGAGTGGCCCACTACTTGACCCCTTTTGATCTCCTCATACACTCAAACAAAACATTTCTTCTTCCACTTCTTGCACACAACCGACCTTAGAGAGAGAGAGGAGCTAGAAGAGTTGATTTCAACTTGTTTCATTGTGAATTAGCTTGAATCTAGATAGAATTGAAGGTTGTTAGCAACATTGACCCATAATCCAAGACCTAAGGTAAATCATTGACCTTCTTTATTGTGTATTTGAACTTATTCTTGCATAATTCTTGAGCCTTTAGTGATTTAAGGCATGAATTGGTTCATTAATGTTGAATTGGAACTCATTCCATGCATGCATGTTTGACTTGTTGAATTTGAGTTGATTCCATGGAGAATTGCCTCATGCATGCTCATGGCTATGTTAAGTCCATGTTTTCATCTTGTTTTGGAACAATTGGCTCCTTAGAGCATCAAATTGAAGCTTTGAAATGGTTTTAATCCATGCATGTTTGCATGCTTTTCGTATTCATGAAATTGGTTTGAATTGGATTTAGTTGAAACACCCTTGGGCTTTGATTTTACAATTGAGCTTTAGAATCATGTTATAGTATGAGTTTTGATGTGTTTTCTGGAAAATTGGCCCAAGAGGATCGAAATTTATGTTTTAAAACTTGGTTTTGAGCTTGAGGTTCAAATCTGGAATTTCCAGAATTTGGACTCACGCTCGAAAGGGGTGACAGGCGCTCGAGCGTGGAAATCATGCTCCCAACATTTTTGTTCTGTTTTGAAGTCTGCTCGAGTGGATTAATTGACGCTCGAGCGAGACATTGTGTCTCATGCTCGAGCGGGTGTCGAGCGCCCAATCGAGCGTGATTTTCATCTATCCAGCACTATTGTTCTGTTATGCAGAACGCTTGAGCGGGTAAGTCTACGCTCGAGCGAAAACCTTTGTCTGCATGTCCGCTCGAGCGGAGTAACCTACGCTCGAGCGTGACCCCTGTTTTTCGAAAAGTCTGAAAATGCTTTTAAAAGTGCATCTTTACATCCTCATCTCATTCTAGGCATCCTTAGGCCTAGTTTAAGACATCCTAAGGAGGATATAGATGTAGAAACACACCGAGGCATTAGGGATTAAGCTGTTATCTTTCCCAACTGTGTAGCTTAGTGTGTGTTAATCTGTAACTATGTAGGGTTGGCGACTGGGGACGCGCTCTAGCTTTACTGTAGCCCAGAACTCTGTGAGTAACATCTGTGTAAAGATATGTTCAAAATGATTATCTTTTGAACAATTGAACTGTACTGCTTTCCGAACTGATTACTGTTAACTGAATGAATGTATGTCTTATATTCTGAACTATATTGTGGCATCCTTAGCACCTACTGTTTACTGATACTGCTACAGAGATCTCTGTCGGTTCCCTCGTTGGAACCACTACTGTTACTGACTGATGGCCATCATTTACTGCTCGGTCTTTTTAGACCTACTGTTTACTGTACTGTTATACTAATGGATGTACCGCATACGACTGCACTGACTGAATGACTGAAATACTGATTTAATGAACTGTTTTCATTACTGTAAGGACATTCATTCTTAACCCCTTTACGCATTGTGTTATTCACTGGGTTTTAGCTCACTGCTCATATATATATGTAGGTGTACAGGCACCAAACCGCAGCTAAAAGCGTAGGGGCAAACTCCAGTTTTGTCAAGCCAACCTATGTGCCTTAATGCGAGGTTCCGAGCCTGTCAAGTTATGGCTTAGGGGTGTTTAGTTTCCCCTTCTGTCTCTGTAACTGTATTGTTTACTGTACTGTACTGTTTAATAGGGATTAGGTCCCTGACTGAATGATTGCATATAGGTGCATACTGTTCTGTTCGACTGTATATATATATTTGAATAATAAGTCTTTTTGGCATACAGACTGTCACAGCTCATTGGACATTGTTTAATTACTGTATTGCCTTCCGCCAGCCCCTGTACTCTGTATTACTGTTAAGTAGGCCTTCGGTAATCTCGGATTACTGGCCGGTTACGGTGCTAAACCCATAGGGGCGGGTTTGGGTCGTGACAATTCTGCTACGAAGTCGGCCAAAACTTGGCCCTTTATTGCTGTTCTGGGCTTGAACTCCAGGTCATACTGGCCCAAGGCAACTGCCCATCTTGCGATTCTTCCTGTTAAGTCTCCTTGTTGCAACAGGGACTTCAGTGGGTGCTCTGTCAGCACCATAATCTTGTGCGCCTGAAAGTAATGGTTCAATTTTTTTGAGGCCATTACTAAGGCCAGCATTAATTTCTCTAGTGGTAGATACCTTGTTTCTGCGTCGGCCAAGGTTTTACTTACATAATAAACAGCCTTTTGTTCTCCTTGTTCTTCTCGGATTAGTACTGCACTTACTGCGTGTTCTAACACAACTAAGTATAAAAACAACTCTTCTCCAGGTTCAGGTGTCGAGAGGATCGGAGCCGTGGTCAGATATTTCTTTAGGTCGGCCAAAGCGGCCTCACACTCCTCAGTCCATAGGAAGTCCGTGGTCTTCTTCACCAGGTTGAAGAAGGGTTTACATTTGTCTGAGCTTCGGCTTATGAACTTGTTTAGGGCTGCGGCCCTTCCAGTAAGCAAAGTGCCTGCCCTTGAACATGCCGATGTTCTTTGGGTTCTTAGTCCTTCGTGTGATACGTTCTTCGAGACTCTTCTCGTCTTGGTTCCTCTCGTCCGCCTTCCTTGGAAGGTCGGTGAGAGTGCCTTCCGCTCCTGGTGTGCTGAGGGACTTCGAGGATTGTTCTTCTTCCTCCCTTCTGGGTGTTAGTTGCTGGCATCGGCGTATCCTGCAGCGGGTCTGGTGGCTGCATGACATTGTTTTGCATCATGAAGTTGACCACTGACTGTAGGTCTGCCAACTTATTTGCCAAGTCTTTTACTTCCTCATCCCTCCGTAAGCACCTATCCCTCCATACCTGAAGGTTATCTTCGTTATAATACTTGCTTTGGTCTGTCCTCTTCGAAGCGTCGCCCTCCTGGCCGACGTATTTCTCTCCGTGGCTCTGGTCATGAGTTTCAGTATTGTGGTTGTCTCCTTCAACGTCAAGGTCAATTGGTCTACCACTCCCAGCTGGAGTGTCGCCCCCAATGTTTTCTCTCTATCCATTACTGGCCATCTATTCTTCTAAGTTCCCACAGACGGCGCCAAATTGTATGGGTGATTTTCTGACCACACTATCCGCCTAGTAATCAACTGGAGAGCACCAGAGAATAGATCGCTTTAGCAAACCTGTAACAGAAAGAAAAGGCTCCGGTGGTGGCTCTTCTACCCGGGGGCACTCCGACGATCAAGTCAGTATATCTCTCAAAGATAATCAAGTGCTAAACTCACTATTCAAAGCATAAAACTGCGTACCTTAGACCCACGGGGGTGCCTCTTTTTTATAGTTTACTCAATCCTAGTCCCACTAGAAGCTTGACTTCTATGGACTCCAATTTTGTACTTACTTTGGATTTCTCAAGAGATAAAAATAAACTCCCTAAGAGGTTTATCCTTATCTTAGTAAAGTCTTCTCTTTACTCTAGGACTCTTGCCCCTTATCCATTATCCGCTTATCTCGGATTCTGATATCTTCGGAGATAACCTCGGCCTCGCTGAGATAACCTCGGCGTCACAACCAGGACACGTGGCACTTCGGCTAACACGTCGGCGTCACCTTGCCACGTGTTGGTATTCAGAAAATATATCCCCACAGTAGCTAACAGTAACACAAACTGAAATCATATAACAAAAGATGAGCATACACACAAAAATTCACACTACACTAAAATACAATAACAAATAAGAAGCAACCAAGCAAAATCAGGATAGACAGACCTAGAAATGGGATGGAGAATGCAAAGAAATTCAAAAAAAAAAAAAAAAAGTTGCTATCTTATCAGTGAATCAATGAATCAATGAATTTCAATTTGTGAATCAATGAAATCAAAGAAAAAAAAAATGCAATCCTAGATCTTATCAGTGAATCAATGCAGAAACAAAGCAACAAAGCAACAAAACACAACAATTTCAGACAAATCTAAGGGTTTCGATTTCCTCCAAACCAATGTTCGATCAAATATGAAATTGTTATCTCATTTCTCTCTCTAGAAGTACGAATTAGTTACCTGACGAATGAGAGAAGATAGATCGGAATGGACGAGAAGGAGGCGATCGATGGCGTCGTTTTCGATTGATCTTCATTCACAGGTGCTCGTGTGTTTTTGTGAGATACCGATGGAGAGAAAAGAAAGAGTGAGAGAGAGACAGAGAGAACGAACTGAACCGGGGTTAACAAAGCAAAAGCAAAGTGAATTAGACAAAAGAGTTGTTTGACATGTTTTTTAAATAATCGTATTTTTTTATTTTTATAAAATATGGATGGAGTATAGATTGAATTTGAAGTGATGGGGTAGAGAAGTGATATGACTTAAATAAGATGATGTTACTTAAATAAGATAGTGACTTTTTGACTTTTTGATTTTTTTAAGGAATGCCAAACAAGGCCTAAGAGTAAGCAAAAATAATATTAATAAAAAAAATCTAGAAGGTAAAGAATGTGTAACTTTAACAATATTATAAGATTATGACTTTTTGTAAGTGAAAATAATTTTTTTTTTAAATTTTTTTTAGTAAGAATTTTCACTACAAAGTAATTTATGCCGTGTAAAATTATGATATATTATAACATAAAATGCATGTCAACATTTCACGGCATATTTTTGCAAGCTGTGAACATATATAAATTATTTTTGTGTTAAAAAAAATCTAGATTGTAATTAGAATATCTAGTTTATTGGGAAACAAAAAATAAAAATTTCTCATTTCCACTAGAAATTTATAAGTATTTAAGAACATCTAGAATTTTTTTTATTATTTATAATTAAAATATAATTTCTCTAGAGAATGAGAGGGTTTGGAACAAAAACAGGTATAGGTCTAGAGAAAGAGGGAGTGTGGCGTAAGTTTTTAAATAAATTTTTTTTTTACTTTTTAAATTCAAATAATTTACATATATTTGGAAGGAAAATAGTTTTTAATTTTCTAAAAAAATACTAAATTCAAAAAAAAATATAAAATTTAATATTTTACGACATGAAATATATGTTATCTTAAGTGCAAATATTTCATAACATATTTTTGTATGTTGTGAAAATAAACATTTTTTACGGCATACTTTTGCATGTCATAAAAAAATCAGATTAATTTTTTTTTTTTTTTTTTTTGTAGAAGTTTTCACAACATTCATTAGCATGTCGTGTAAAGTTATAATATTTTACAACATGAAATGCATGTCGTCTTAAGTGCAAATATTTTACTACATATTTTTGTAAGTCATAAAAATATATATTTTTTACGTCATACTTTTGCATGTCATAAATATATAAATTCATGTATTGACAAAATATTAACGACTTGTAAAAAAAAATACCATAGAACGTACTAACTACGACATGCATTTAATGCATGCAGTAAATAGTTAATTTTGTTGTAGTGGTTTCACCCGTGAGGACTCTTTTTTTTTTTTTTTTTTTTAACGGATTGTTCGGACTGATAAAAATATATAAAATAAAAAAAAGTTGCCTATCCAATTTTGTTTTCCTTTATGATGTATCAACTTTTGCAAGTTAATTGTTGAGTTTTTGAGCATCTCCCCAACAAAGCTAAGAGCAACTTGAGATTTTAATCTTTGATCCTTCATTAATGGCCACCAGTGCTCGAGGCTCTGACAAAGAAACAAGTTTCTTAGATGATTCACCAAAAGTTGAATGGCGGCCAGGTACCACTCTCGTCCATTGGAAGGGCTTTTGGTTTTTGCTTGATATTATAAAATCCATTGAAAATCAATTCAAGCCTCTCCCATCAGATATACTCCTGGCTTCTTTCCCTAAAACTGGTACAACATGGCTAAAAGCTCTCGCTATCTCAATACTTAGCCACAACTCAAAGGCTTGGATATCGACAGAAAGCAATGCCCAAGCCGATCTATTGCAAACCCACTACCCCCATGAACTCATTCCCTTCCTTGAAATGGAGACTTTTGGCGAAAACTCATCTCAAAATATCAACGAAGTTCCTTCTCCAAGGGTTTTCAACACCCATCTTCCTTTCTCAATCCTACCCGAGCATATAATGAACTTTGGATGTCGTGTTGTTTATATTTCTCATAATCCAGCAGATGCTTTTGTTTCTAGTTGGCACTTTTATTTCAATAAGTTTGGTGCTTCAATCTCATTTGAACAGGCTTTTGATGAATTCTGTAGGGGCGTTGTTTTGGGAGGTCCTTTCTTCGACCATGTGTTGGAGTATTGAAAAGAGAGAGAGAAAAAGAATGTTTTCTTTGTTACCTATGAGGAGTTAAAGGAGAATCCAAAAGAGTCTGTTAGGAGTCTTGCTGAGTTCTTAGGATACTCACTGACTCCTGATGAAATTGAACAAGTGGTGTGGAAAAGCAGTCATGAGAGACTGAGTAAGTTGGATGTTAATACTGATGAAGTAAAAGGACTTTGGCCAGGACTTTCGTTCAATTTGTATTTTCGAAAAGGAGTTGTTGGAGATGGGAAGAACCAGTTAACAACTGAGATGATGGAAAGGCACGAGGCTCCTGGAAGTCAAAAGTGGGAAGGCTTAAGTTTAAAAATGAAACTCTCTGTCGCAAAGCCCAAAATCAAATTGATGGACAAAATTTGAAGTCACATTTGGTACTAATCTGACTTTGTTTGCTTAAATGTTGTAATTAAATTTTATATATCATCAACCAAGTATCTTCTATCCCCAAAACCTTCATCCTCTTTTCCCAATTTACTTACAACCATTGATTATGTAAGAACTTTGAAGTGTCAAAATATCGAGTCATGATCAAAATACTGTAAGGTCATGTTTGTTTGGGTGGATATGAGCTTGGGATTGGACTAATAGTCCAATAAAATTATTAATCCGATGTTTGGTTAAACAATTGAAGTAGAGACTAATTATTTTAAACTTGACTATTAGTTAAGATAGGATACATAATCCAACGGATTCGTAATCCTAGGACTATTAGTCATAGGAATGTTAATCCAGTCTGCCCAAATAAACATGGCCTAAGTGGATTGGCATAGCAAGATAGGATTTTTAAGCCAGAAGATCTCATGTAGACATTATGATTTGTTGTGATTTGCTAGTTCAATGCAACATAATTTCTCCTTTCTCTAGCAATTTGAGTTGTTTTACCTATTGTGTGATTCATTTACTTAGGGTTCATTTGGGAAGGAGCCTTTTTACTGATATTTTGACTAAAATATGAGGTAAAAAAAATTGAAGTATTTGAGAATAATTTTTTGACCTTTTACGACAATAAAGTACAAATTTTTTTTATAAAGAATGAGAAGAAATCTTTAATTATTTTTGTATAATCTTTTGACTTTTTTTAGTAGTCTGGAAGGTCGGCTACGATTTTGAAGGTCGGCTACGGTGCACTTCACTCCATAAACCATAAACAAGTCTAACGGTGCACTTCACTCCATAAACCATAAAAAAGCTATATTGTTAATTCTAAATGGGAATAAAATAATATGTACATGAGTCAAAACACAAGAAGATAAAGTGAAATTTGCTCAAATATTTATTTATGAAAAGGCAACAAGGAAAAAATAAGTATTGCGGTCCACCAGCCTACCTATTTATAGTGAACAAACTGTGGATCATGTATCTTGAGGATTGTCCCGAATAATTAGTAGGTATGTTTTCTACATAATTGTTTAAAATTTAATTTTTCAGGTCAGGTCACAAGAAAAAAATTTATTGTGAATTTCTTAATCTCGATTTAGATGAATTACCTTTAACCAAACTGAAGAGGGGATTATTCGAAATGCACATAAATTAGTCCGAAACATTTTGTACCATTGAAAAAAAAAACAACAACATGAAAAAAAAACTATCGATCATGGCATGGAATTGACTTATGGGGAAATTATTAGCGGTGCTATAAAAAAAATTATTACATATTAAGGTCGACCAACCTAGCTACTTATGTGTGCAAATTGTCCATCACGGGTGGCATTGATTTATGAAAACAAAAGTGCTACAGACCGCACATTCTATACTATGAAAAAAAAAAAAAAAAAAAAAAAAAAAAAAAACTATCAATCATGGCATGGAATTGATTTATGGGGAAATTATTAGTGGTACTATAAAAAAAAATAATTAAATATTGAGGTCAACCAACCTACCTACTTATGTGTGAAAATTGCCGGTTACGAATGGCATTGATTTATGAAAATAGAAGTGCCACAGGCCCCACATTCTATATCGTAAAAAATAAAAAAATAAATAAAAAAAAAAGAAAAGAAACAAAAAAAAGAACTATCGATAATTGCATGGAATTGATTTATGGAGAAATTATTAGTGCTACTATAAATAATAAAAAAAAATGAAAATTATTAAATAGTGAGGTCAACCAGCCTACCTACATATGTGTGCAAATTGTCGGTCACAAATGGCATTGATTTATGAAAACATAAGTGCTACAGATCCCACGACCCCTACAACTTCTGCGTACTTTTGTGTGTGAGAGAGAGAGAGAAAGAGAGAGAGAGAGAGGGCACCTGTGAGAGAGAGGAAAGAAAAATACATTATGAGTGATCACCAATCAATTGGAGGTCATGAGAATCACCCATTTTGAGGGCCTCAAGCATTTTTCTTATAGAACAGAAGTGCTACAGACCTCTACGACTCCTACAATCCCCACGCACCTGTGAGAGACAGAAAGGTAAAAAGAAAAATATATAATTAATGGTCACCAATCAATTAAGAGTTGTCAGGTCATTCCATTTGAGAGGTCTCAAGCATTTTTTATTATAAAATGCATAATATAGAGTATTTTTCTAAATTAATTTAGATTTTCACTTAAATAGGTTATTTGTTTATTTATTTAATTTTCTTCCTTCCTTTTCTTTGTTTCTGTTTTTCTTTTTAAAAGGACATCATGACAATCATAACGGTTGCATTATTGGTTTGGCTCACAAATTCCAAAGATCAGTATTTGAAGCTGTAACACAAAACCACGGAAAACATTAAGGAGTTGTTTGTTGTGTCTTAAATAAATGTATTTTTTATTTTTTTTAAATTAAAAAGTTGAGGAAAAAGATCTGGATGTTTGGGTTAATTTTTTGACTTTTTATAAAAAAATGTGTAATAAAAAATTGTAAAAATTGGTTTGTAGAGGAAAATTAAGATTGGGAGTTGTGCAGTCGTAATTGTTGACTTTTGGTGAATAGTGTTAACTTTTTAACTTTTTTAGTGATTTTTTGATTTTTTTACTTTTTTCAAGTATCCCAAACTTGGCCTAAGAATTGGTAGTTATTTGGAATGTGTTATATAAGTATATTTTTTAATTTTTTAGTTATTAAAAAAAAATGTATGCTTGTGATAATTTTTTATTTTTTTACTAAAAGATATGCAATAAAATATTGCAGTAAAATCAAAATGACAATTTTACCTTTTTAACTTTTTGACTTTTTGTTTGAGATAATATAAATAAGTGCACTTTTTTACTTTTTATGAAATTTGGGTTAGGTTTAAAGTGATGTGTTAGAGAAGTGATGTGACTTAAATAAGATGATATGACTTAAATATAATAGTGACTTTTTGACTTTTTATCTTTTTTCAAGTATGCCAAACTTGGCCTTAATTTCTTTTACTTTTTGGATAGTTGAATTCAAAAAGAAAAATAATAATTTTGCCCTAATTACTTTTCCCACAAACTATCTTTGAATAGTATAAATTTTTAATTTTTTAAATAATTTTTTAACTTTTTAACTTTTTTTTAATTTATCCAAATAAGGCCTAGAAATGTATCCTATTTCTAGCCACATGTGTTGATGTGACAACTATGATAATATTATGAAGTTAATTTTATCAGAATCTTTGTTTTTCGAATTTATTTTTAATTTTTTTAAAAAAAATTAATTTTGTAAAAAAAATAAATATGTACTTATTATTTTTATATATTTTTATTTTTTTGAAAGATAGGAATAATTTTAAAAAATTTATTTTTGAAATTTAATTTTATCAAACTAATTAATATTTTTTCAAAAAAAAAATCAAAAAATAAACCAAGCGGAGACTTTGTTTTTTATTAGGAGGTTATGTGATTGAATATTTTCGTATATGTGTGGGTTTTATTATCAAAATATATATATATATATATATATAAAGTAAATTATACTGACTTCTTCTAAAATTTAATAAAAATATAATAGTCTCTGAATTTTGACGTAAACGTTTATTTGAATATGAAGACACAATGGTAAATATCGTAAAATATACATTTTAGTATTAAAAAATGGCATCATTTTTTTTTTATCTATAGGACTAATAAATTATTAATAAAAATGAGATTTACTGTTATGTATATTAAAATCTTGACAAAATTCAATGTAATTATGCCAAACTTATGAGACTAATTATATTTTTTTTCCAAATTTCAAAGAGATTAGTGTTTATCTCCACAAAAAAAAAAAAGAGGAAAAATTACAAAAACAAATTTATAACAAAATAAATTATGAGTTTTTAATTTTGTTAATTTAAACCTTAATTTTTAATTTATTTTCAATGTAAACCATCCGCCTATTTCTGTTAGGAAAAACCAACAAAAAATAATATTTTAGTCATCAAACTGAATGTATGTATACATAAAATGTCAAAAATACTATTTTTATTGAATTTAATAATTAAAATATCTATTTTTCGGCCAATTTTAGTTAACTCAAATAAACAAAGGGTTTTGAAAAAAAAAATTTAAAAAATAAAGGTTAAAATTGACAAAATAAAAAATTTAAGGCCTATTTTATTACAAATGCCAAACCTTAAGATTTTTTTTTTTATAATTTTTCAAAAACAAAAAAAAAAAAGTCTGTGTATCACTGTATGTTTATCATTTTTTGTGTCGTATTTATATTGATCATCAAAACTAGATGTGAAACCCTTTAAATCAAAACAATCATGACACATAAATAACAAAGAATTCTAATTCATTATCATCCCTTTCATATTAACCATAACGGTTGCGGAATTAATAATTTTTTTAAATGTTACAATTTAGTGAGTTTTGTTATTAAAATTGTGTTACGTTATTGAATCTTTTGTAAACTAATTGTGCATTGGATACAAATATTAAAAATTTAAATATAACTTTTCTCAATTTCTCTCACCTCCAACAAAACAAATTCATGAAAGTTGTGTTTTAAATTTTTGTTTTTGTTTTTGTTATTTATTTATTTATTTATAAATAATCCAATTTTTAAGGTATCGTTTGATAACATTTACGTTTTTAGTTTTCTGTTTATATTTACAAAAATTTAAAAAACTCAAATAAAAACTTGTTTGGTAAATTTTTGATTTATAAATCAGTGGTCTCAGTTTATAAATTTGGCCAAAAAATGTAAACTCAAAAAATGAGTTTCCGTTTTGAGTTTTCAGTTTTTTTTTTTTTTAACCACCCAACACTAGCCACCATCCGCTACTATTTTCCACCACCCACCCCCCACCACCACCCACCTGCCACCCACCACCCACCTGCCACCCACTCGCCGCCACCACCCACCCCTCGCTGCCACCACCACCACCACCACCCACCCGCCACCACTCATCACCCGCCACCACCCACCACCCGCCACTACCATCCATCGCCCGCCACCTACCCGCCACCACCACTCACCACCCACCTGTCACTACCATCCACCACCCGCGCACCACCAGCCACCTGCTACCCACCCGCCACCACCACCACCACCACCACTCGCCACCTACCCGCTACCACCCGCCATCCGTCACCCACTTGCCGCCACCACCTACCACCCGCCACTACCACCACCCACCCGCCACCCGCCACCGTCACCTACCCACCCATTATCACCACCTGCTACCTACCTGCCACCACCACCCATCCGCCACCACCGCCATCCGCCACCTACCTGCCACCACCACTACCACCACCACTACCCAGTTGCTACCACCTACCACCCGCCACCATCACCCATCCACCCGCCACCACCCACCACCACCCGTCATTCGCTACCCACCTACCACCATCACCCACCACACGCCACCACCACCCACCACCACCACCCACCACCACCCACTGTCACCACTTTCCACTACCGTCTTCTGCTGCCACTTGCCACCACTTGCCATTTCTCACTGTTTTTTATATTTTTAAATTTTTTTAAACATTTTGTCAATTACCAAATGCGTTTGTAGTTTATGTTTTTCTAAAAATAAACAAAAATCAGTTTATAAAATTTTTGTAAATATAAACTGAAAACGTAAACGTTACCAAACAGACACTAAGAAACATTAAAAACTTGTTTTCAAATTTCTTATTTTCTTTTTTGCATAAAAATAAAAATAATATGATAAGCTTTTCTAACTTTCTATTATTTTTGTTTCAGAAAAGCACAACCAAATAAACTAGCATTTTTTTTTGGAAAAAATAAAATAATTGGAGCTTAATTTATTTAAATTTAATCACAAGCGAAAGAGTAAAAAGTTGAGAAAATTAGTTTAAGGTCCATCTCTCATTTTTAGTAATGGAAGAGATTCACAATATTATTTTGTGATATCTAAAGTCCCTCAACCCCCGACATCCGCATATCATAGAGAAATTTGATCTTCTCAAATCAAACAGGTCTCTCCCTCTCTTCTTCTTTCTTCGCTCTTCTCTCTCCAACGAACTCCACCTCCGTTGCCAGAGTTCATCGTCGTCGTCGTCGTCTTCTCCAACTTTCTCTCCTTCGTCAAGCGAAGCTTAAAGCATCGTTATCATGGTCGATTTCACCGGTATCAGAATCGAAGCGTACCGCGACGAGAAGCTTCGAAACATTTCGTTCGAATCACCGTTTTGCACTTGGCCATCATCGAAGTTAAGAGCGTAACTGAGAGGATCATACTAGAATTTCCCTTGCCTTGCTCATCCTCTGCCACTTTTGCTCCGATTGAACCGTCGTATAAAGGTCTTCTACCGTGGCCCGGTAACAATCTCCAACCACTCTCGAAGCTTCTTTAGAGCGTTGATCCCCCGATCCCATCACCTCTCCTCCACATTCGTCCTCCTTCTCTACCACCACTACACTCTCACCGCTGCCGATCTATTTGAACCGCCGAAGCAAGGGATGTAGAAGCAGAATCGCCTTCTCGGGAACAATATTTCGGCCATTTCTTCAATCAGCTCTACATCTTGGTGAGAGAATTCAAAGCCTTTATTAGCCATATATGTGTGTAATTCTCTCGATCAGAGAAATAGAGAAATTCATCTCTATCTCCAACCATCCTCCTCCCATACACTGCCGCTCTGTCTATCTCATGTCCCTGATCTGTCTCAAGGAGAATCACTGTGAAGATGAAAACAAGCCTCAAAGTGAAAAATCACAAAAAAATGGAATTTCTCTGGGTTGGAGAAAGAGAATTTCTCTAGTTTGAGTAAATTTCTCTAGGTTGGAAAAGAGAATTTCTCTAGTTTTAAGTGAATTTCTTTGGGTTGGAAAGGGGAATTTCTCTAGTTTTGAGTGAATTTCTGTAGGTTGGAGAGGGGAATTCCTTTGGTTTTGAAAGAATTTCTCTGGGTTGAAATGAATTTCTCTGGAAAGTCCAGAGATTTTCTTGATTTTCTCTGTGAAGTCCAGAGAAATTCTCTGGATCGAATTTTCTCGGGATCAATTTGAGAGACCTTAGACATTATTAAAATATTGAATGTCCTTTATGCTATAAAATCTTAATACCAGAGACCCTAAAAAGAACTCCCCTAAAAAGTTTTATTGTTCAAAAATAAAAGGTTTATTACACTGTCTACACTTAAACTATTGTTAAATTATCTGTTTAGTCCTTGAAATATTGATTGAATCTATTTAGTCCCTAAAGTATATGAATCAAACTCTATTTAATCCATGAACTATCGATTGTGTCTACTAGATTCGTAAAGTATATAAATTAAAGTCTATTTAATCCCTAAAAGGATTACAAAAATAAAATATATGCTCATACATATTATAAATTAATAAAAGACCCTTCCCAATTAAGATTTTATTACAAAAATTTCTTTTAAAATTTTATTTTGTCTTTAAAAGATATTTTATTTCGTTGTATGTTTAAATTAACATTAAAGTTTGGTTTTTCAGTCTTGCCAATAAATTATGTAAATATTAGATATATTAAAGAAGTAGAATTAGATAATTTAAATAATAACATTTCTCTATAAATAGTAATAGAACAAAATAATACATTAATTAAGTAATAAAAAGAACTTAGTGAAAAATTTAAAAACAATCAATTAGAAATCATAAACGAAATTTAACATCTAATATTAAATACAAGCAAGCATGTATCCATTGTAGAAAATAAGTAATAAAATACAATAGATAATTAGTCTTATCCTTATAAAGGAAATTCAATATATAGATTGATACTCACTTTTCAAAGGCAAAATAAAATTTTAAGATTTTTTTGAAATAAAATTTTAACTAGATAGGGTCTTTACTAATTTATAATATTCATGCAAAAAGTTTAGGCGCATAGACGATTGAACACAAATCCAAACACTACATCCGATCGTCAAGCCAAACAACCTCCCGGACAACCGGCCAGACCTTGTTGACCGCGGCTATCATGGTGTCTTCCAAACGTCCGAATAGACGCCTGGCTGGTTGTCTGGTAAAATAGTTTCTATGTTTGATTGTGTATTTGGTTCTCTATATACGTAGTATTACTAATATTTATAAGCTTATATTTTATTTTTATAATCCTTTAAAGAGTAAAAAAAAAGAATCATAAGTTGAAGAGTAAAAGTTTCCCCAAGTACATTTTTGTCTGAGTAAGAATAGTTACTTCTCCCTCGGATACCACATGGCCTAAGAACCTTACTGCTCTCAACCAGAATTCACACTTCCCGACCTTAGCATATAGTTTGTGGGTTCTAAGCAAGTCCAGTACAATTCCTAGGTGTTCCCCATGTTCCTCCTTAGAGGGTGAGTAAATCAAGATGTCATCAACGAAAACAACTACAAAACGATCTAGGAACTCACAAAAGATTCGATTCATCAAATCCATAAAAACGGCAGGTGCATTGGTTAGCCTAAAAAGTATCACTAGAAATTCATAATGGCCATACCTCATACGGAATGTCGTCTTCTGGATATTTTCCTCCCTTACCCTCAATTGGTGATAACCCAATATCAAGTCTATCTTAGAGAAACAACAAGACCTCTTCCACTGGTTAAACAAATTATTTATGCGTGGCATTGGGTACTTGTTCTTAATAGTTACCTAGTTCAACTTCTAGTAATCTATACAAAGTTGCAATGCACCATCTTTCTTCTTGGCAAATAGAGTCGGTACTCCCCAAGGCCAAGTACTAGGGCAAATAAAACCCTTATCTAGCAATTGCTGGAGTTGAATCTTCAACTCATTTAATTCAACAGATGCAAATCTATACAGTGCCATAAAAATCAGTGTCGTGCCAGGCACTAAGTCAATAGAGAACTTAATCTCATGATGGGGTGGTAAACTAGTGAGATTCTTATGAAAAACGTCCAGGTATTCACAAACTACCCTTGGCAAATCAACTCAAATTTCATCACACTCACTACCCAAGAAGGTTGCAAGAAGACAACTATAACAACCCCAATTTGTGATTAATTGTTAAACCATGATTAAGCATGCCTAATAAGTAATTAAGAGGAAATTCTATATGAATTGCATGTGTATTGTGTTATATGTGTTTATATATGTCTGTGTTTATGTTTCATTATACGAATTGAAGGCCTTATCAACATCTGATCACAAAATTGACTTGGTTTATGTGTTATTTGGAATTTTTAAAATTTTATGGTAGGTTTAATTAAAATTTGATTCGGAACAAAATAATTAAAATAAAATGAATATAATTGTTTAATCTAAGCAAGAATTAATTAATGCCACTAATGGCACCTATATAAGCCTAATGTTATCTCTTACCACACACACATTTCATCATCTTTTGACATCAAAACCGTGAGAGAGAGAGAGAGAGAGAGAGAGAGAGAGAGTATGAAGAAACTTGTATTCAAGCTTGGAATTGTAGAGAATTGGAGGATTCAACTTGGAAACTCAAAGAATTGGACATCTAGAGTACAATTGAACACTTAAGGTAAGAATTCAATCCTTTAGCTTTGTAAGTAAGACACTTAACACATGAATACAAGAGAATCAAGTTGAATCATACATGAATTGAGCTTAAGTGTGATAACCCTGCTCTGCATTATGCTAATTGACCTTAATTATGAACGTGGTTATATGCTTGATATAATTTTGAGTGCCATTTATATGAATATATGTGGTTTTGAACTTCTATCTGTTTGCCGTAGGAAAATCTGTTCAACTTACTATTATAAACTGAAAATTGAAGGCCTTATCGGCCACAGAAACCGAAATTGATTACGCCATTGTAATTAGAATAATTTTTAGAGCCTACGGTGAAATTTAATTGAAAATTTATTAGGATCAGATAATTAGATTCAGAATGATTAATTAGAGCACCATTATTTAGTTATAATCAATTTGATCAAGAAAGCCTATAAGTAGGCCAATATACACTTATATTGATTTGGTTTTGAGCTCACAATCTGAAAATTAACTCTCTAGAGAGAGAAAGAGAGAGGGGCCAACATTGAAGAATTTCAAGAAAGCTCAAGAAACTAAGGGGGTTAGCTCAAGATTTAGCTATAATTGGAAGAATTGAAACTCCTAGGTGAGTAATCAACCCGTAATTCATGGGTTTGAGTTTGTAACCATGTGCATTCAAGTAATTATGTGACCAAGAACAAGAATTGAGTTATAATTGATGAATTTGAAGTCAATAGATGCATGCATGCATGAAATTGCTATGAATTTCCATGTTTGAGCATAAAGTGTGTAATCCATGTTGAATTTTGATTAAAGTCCATGTTTTTGATCATCTCTTCACCAATTAAGTTGAGGATAAAGGGTATATCCCACATGCAAGTGCAAATCATGGAAGTGTGAGTCTTGAATGTATGAATTTGTTATGTTGGTGATGAGTTTGGAATAATTTGAGGCATGCATGTAATTGATTCATGGGAATTGAACTTCATAATGTTGTAATTTGGTGTTTGTATCATGTTAGTAAATGTATATGAGAGTTATGAGTCGTAATATGCAAGAAACATAAGTTTGAATGAAAGTTTGAAACTCAAACAACTTGCTGGAAAACCCAGAATTTGGCATGTCCGCTCGAGCGTGAAATGCGAGCTCCCAGAACTTTTGCAGACATTGATGTCCGCTCGAGTGGGAATATTCACGCTCGAGCGGGGAGCCATGTAGTGTGACTTTCAACTCGAGCGCCCAAATTCACGCTCAACGGTAAAAATGAGGCAACCAATATTTTTGCAGACCAAGGGGTCCGCTCGAGCGGGGAGCCCTGTTTTTGAAATTTTGAAAAGTAGCTGTATGTTTCATTTTTCGTTCTTTTTCATTTCTAAGCACTCTTAGGCGTACGTTAAGCATTATAAATGAGTTAAAAAGGGATAAGAAGGAAGCCTAAGAGGGATGTATGAATTAAGAACGGATTGAATCGTTTGTGACCCATTATGTTCATGTGTGTAGGGTCAAGCATGAAGGTAAATCATCCAGCAGATCATCATGAGTAATATCTTAGTAAAGATATTTTGAAGTATGTTATTTGTCCAATTGCTCATTTCCATACAAGTCTTATAAGTTTGTTAAATTGAATTGTGGACAAATATTTGTTATGCCATATGGTTGGGCCAAAGGCCGTTGGACATAATTGACTGGGCCGAAGACCGTTTGACATGCATAAATGATTGGGCCAGAGGCCGTTTGACATGAATGATTGGGCCGAAGGCCGTTTGATATGAATGATTGGGCTGGAGGCCGTTTGATATGAATGATTGAGCTGAAGGCCGTTTGACGTGAATGATTGGGCCAAAGGCCGCCGGACACCGTTTGACATGAATGATTGGGCCAAAGGCTATCAGACACTGTTTGACATAAATGATTGGGCCAAAGGCCATCGGACATCAATGATTTGGGCTCGAGGCTGTTTGTTAAGGAACGAAATAGGCCAGGGGCCGTCTGATATGTTCGGGCTTAAATCGCCTAATGTACTAAGTAATGCACTAAATAGAATTCTAAATGGGCCCAAGGCCGTTGATATATGTGAATCTCAATCGTGTACTTTCTTTATTTGATATTATTCACTGGGCTTTCGCTCACACTCATTCATGTGTCTGTAGGTGAGCCAAGAGACGTCCAAAACCAGCCTCGGTGAATTATGTGAGAAACAGTCAAGATCTTGAAGAGTCAGCCCAAACGTCTCACGCACGAGACTTACCTTCGCCTCTTTTGTCCTTTTGTTAAAATTTTTCTATATTAGCGAAAACGTTGAATCACTTTTGTATATAAACTTTGGGTTTGACTGACTTAGACTTGAATGATCCTGTATGTATAGAACTTTGAGTTATTTTCCCTTTTGGGTGTGAGTTATTAATGAGTACATATATTTGATGTTTGATATGCCATGTAAGCACAACTCTATGGACAATTTGTAAGTTTGCTTCCGTTTGGCCCCTTAACTCTGATAATGTACGTTTATTTGATTTGAGGCCGTAGGTAATCCCATGATTACTGGCCGATTAAGACCTTAATTCATGGGGGCGGGTTCAGGTCCTGACATTAAGAGTGGAGAAAGTAGAACAATCATACATGCATGCATATTTCGTGGCATTTTGAAGTTGTTTTCCAAAGAATTTCCTCATGCATGTCATTATTTCACCTTGGTTTTAGGAATTCATCAGGTTCCATGTCACTTTATACCATTTGATCATGTTTTATAAGGTTGGAGTTCATGACAATTCATGCATGTTATGTTTTGAAAGTTTCAAGTTGAATTTTGAACAATTGGCTTACCTTTGGGCCTTGATTTTTCGAAATGATCCTTAATTCTTGATGTTTTACAAGTTTAGACATGTTTTCTCAAGTTTTGAGCCCAAAGGATGTATTTTAAAGCTTTGAAATTGAGTTTTGCATCTTAAACATCATTTTGGAAATTTCAAAATTCTACACCACCGCTCGAGCAACAGATACTATGCTCGAGAGACCACTCTCTGTTTTACACTTCCGCACGAGCGAACAAAAGTTGGCTCGAGCATAAAATTCATGCTCCCAGAAATTTTACAAGATTTTGCAGACGGCTCGAGCGACCGAAGTTGCGCTCGAGCAGATTGCCTTGTTTTTGAAAATTTAACTAAGTGTTCTAAAGTGCATTTTGGCATCCTCATTGCATCTTAGGCATTCTTAAGCCTTAATTAAGACATAATAATGAGGGTAAGAATTAGAAACACACCAAGATAGAAAAGGAATGAGTTATATGTTTTTCGAGCATGTGTTTCAATATGCATTCGTTATGTATTTGTGTAGGTCATGTGCCATAGGTTATCTGATCTGTCTGCTCTGTCCATTTTGCTATCGGAGCTATCTATGAGTAACAACTCTGTAAAGCTATGTTTCATTATAAGTATTTTCAGAATGTTAAGATATGATCTGTTTTATGAAATGCTATTTTATGAATAGTGAATGAGTGTTCAATTTTTCGAAATGTATTTATGATATCCTTAGTTCACAAGGCCCTTGCCCGGGAGAAACAATACCGTGGCATATGTTCATATGGCCCTTACCCGGGGAAACAATACCGTGATCATACATGGCCCTTACTTGGGGGAAACAATACCGTGGCTACTTTTGCACAAGATACGGACCTTTGGGGTTGTCGGTACCGACTATGCATATGGGTCCTAGGACCAAGATGATATGATAGCTAATGAATGTACCACATATAACTACTTATGACCACTGGTTATGTATATTAATTTAAATCTGTTTCTGATATGATCTCTGATTTTGCAACTGTTTGGACATCATTCATAAATCATTTACTAGGCTTTAGCTCATCATATTACTTATGTATATAGGTGACCAGGAGCGTGACCAAGCTTAGAGTTTATGGCCTAGAGTTCTATTTTGTCTGCCAACTACAATGCCTCCCGAGAAGGTTCCTGCTTTGCAGTGGTCAAGTTGTATGAACCATGTTAATGTTCTCTTGTATTCCTTTTGTTATGTATGACCAGGCCTTTTGTTGTCTGTTTGTATGGATGGTGATGTGTGCATGACATCTTACTTATATAAACATAAGTCTTAAATTTTCTGTCCCATATATGTCTTCATATCTCTATGGACGTTATATGTTTGTATTTGCTTCCACTAGCCCCTGTATATTATTTATTTGTTTAGAGGACTTTGGTAATCTTAGGATTACTGGCCTGTTACGATGGTAAATCTATAAGGGCAAGTTTGGGTCGTGACAACAACTAAGCTCACTCCGACTATGCGAATCATATACCGGTGATGAAACTCTATTAGCTCTGTCCCTAATGAAATAAAAACAATCACCACTCAAGGTACATACAGTAACCCTTTGACAGTAACAATCTATGTGTAGACACCCCATTTTTGAGCGACCTTAAGACTCTGACGTCATTATTTGTGCACTCAATGATTGTATGTTTGTGCATGTTTCGAGCGCCCGAAGTTCTCAGCTGAGTGCCTTGTCTTTGAGCCTCTTAACACTTTATGTTTTGGCCTTGGTTTTTGGGCCAAACCTTGTTGCCTCTTACCTGAGAGAGGGGAAGGGCTTCCGGACAATTGTGGCACTTGCCGGCTACTTTTCTCCCATGTAGGCCACTTAGAGTGGTCGGCCGGCTAGGGGAGGTGGCAGACCAGCCACCTTAACTGGCTGGCCGGCCAGTCTTTCTCTTTTTTAGATATTTTCAGATCTTTTGAGCCAGCTGTGGCTCACTAAACTCATCCTCCATACACGTGTATGGAGGGATGGAAACAAGCTTTAAGCTTGTTAAGCAAGCTTTTGCTTGCATTGCCTATATAAGGGGAGGTCCCTCCCCCTTGTTTGGGGTTCAGATTTTTCAGAGCTAAAATCTCCCTCTCTCTCTAGAATTCTCACTTTCTCTCTATATTGTGCTATTTTGAGCCTTAAAATGTGTTTTCTTCACACATTTGCACTAAGACACCTAGTCAAATACCTTCACTTTGAGGTTGAGGTCCTTTAAAGCTTGATTAGAGGTCTTGGAATTGGTTTTGGCTCATAATTGTTGCCATCTTGCTGCTGTCTTCAAGGGTAAGTCTCTTCCCCTTTTAAGCCTATTTTTGTATACTAGTTTAGGCGACCTTTGCATGCTTGTTTTGGCCTAGTTGTCAACTACAAAAAACTCTGTTTTTAAGTGTTAAAAATGGTTATTTGAGGCCCTGTGGGAGTTGGGGGTGTTTCACCCCCTTGTATGCCTTAGTTGCTAAGCTTTTGGGCCATCCATTAAAGCTTTTGGAACTATCTCTTTTTGGCCTTTTAACCATTGAATTCCAAAGGAATTTTAGTGGTGGAAAAAAGGTTTTGAGGTCCCAAATAGGAGGGGGTGGTCCCCTCTTCTCTTGTCTTGCTTGCATGTCTTGTTGGCCTACCAAATGAGCATGCATTTCTCCTTCTTTTAAGCTGAGTTCAAGCATGTTTTTGTGACTTTTTGGGCCTTCTCTAACTCTATTTTAGGCTGGTTTCGTTATTGCTTGCATGCTTCTTACGCTTGTAGTGTAATCTTGCTAATTTGCCTTGTATGCTTGATGCTATAGCCCACCATTCTAGCTTATTTTGGCTACACTCCAGCATGCTTTTATGCTTGTTTTAGCATGCTTAAACTCTATTTGAAGTGGTCTTGGCCCTTTGAGGCTTACTTTGTATAGCTATAGTGTAAAGGCCTTTGATTAGCTTTGAGTTTCAAAGTCCCTAGCATGCTTTGTATGTGATGATTGCATGCCTTGGCCATAGTTCTCACATGATTTCAGTGTATATAGCATAGTCACACTCTCACATATTCCACTCTTTCATAGCTTTTGTGAGTTGTGCCTTATGCCTTATTTGTGAGCCAATGCTTGAGCATGATTTTATCGCCACATGAACTTCCTTCTCAACATGTTTGGGCCTTTGTTTTGACATGATTGAGCTCTGACCAGAGCTGGTTTGGCTATTTAGGCCATGTATTGCATGCCTCTTGTGTGAATGCCTTAACTAGCTTTGAGTTTTAGGGCCTCTTGCATGCTATACTCATGATGTTTGCATGATACGTCATCATTTGGCATGTGATTTCAGTGCTCATATCTCTGCCATACTCTCGTATATATCACTCTTTCAATGTGTTTGAGAGTTGAGCTTTGTGTCTTACTTGCGAGCCATAAGTTGAGCATGCATTTTCTTTCCTTTTATGTTATCATCTGAGCACTTTTTGGCCACTGTTCTGGCATGCATGAGGTCTGTTTAGGGCTACTTTGGTCCATGGAGCATTGTATTGCATGTCTCTAGTGTTGTGCCCTTCACTAGTTTCATCATTTTAGTCCTTTAACATGTTATGCATGCGTTGTTTGCATGTTTGAGTCTTGTGTTTCATGCCATATCAGCATTGAGTAGCTGCAACCTCCCCTATTTCTTCATTTTTCAATTTGCTTTGAGGTTGGTTTGGCCTTAAGGTTGTGTTTAAACATGAGGTAGGGTTGGTGCTCAAATGGCTTTAACCTTCTTTTAAGGGTTCCTCCTAGTTAAAGGCATCATCCCTCTCATGCCTTAAACCCCCCTTTTTGGTTGACCACTCCTCGTTAGAGGACACTCACATTACACTTAACCGGTTAAAGAATGAATCGGTAATGTTAAAATGTGTAAACAAAATCAACCAAGTAAAACATGCCAAGATAACACATGTTGTTTGCATTGCATTGTGTTTGGATTGGACGTTAATCCAAACACAAGAAATGTGACATGTTGCATACTCCAAGTGATGAAACGTGTCACATTTCTTGGTCGCTGACCCTCTTGACCATGCATGACAGAGGTGGAGGCTCTTATGTGTTGTTTGTGCATTCACTAACATTGTGCAAGCTTGACTCTTCAGCCATCATGCATTGAGATGCGTGGTTGGTGGCTTGAGAGCCGAGTACTACGCTCCTTTGAGCTTGAGAAATGATAAGGAGAGTAGTTGCACACAAATTTCCTTGCAAATGGATTGCTGTGCCTTTGTTGTTCTCTATTGCAGCAAAATTGGAATTCTAGAAGGAGAGGTGGCCGGCCGGCCACTTGTACTAGCCGACCGACCACTTGCACTGGCCGGCTGGCCAGTTAAGGTAGCCTACCAACTAGTTGAGGTGGCCAGCCGGCCACCTGTAGCAAAATTGTCCAAAATCTTCCTGTTTTGGAGTAGGTGCAACCTAGAAGTCCGTATGATGTCCTGAGATCACCGCGAGTACAAACAGAGGCAACTCATGGCAAGGTAGTGCATTTCCGAGTGAAAGCGAACCAAGCCTACATCTCTCCCTCACCCACGAGGCCATTTTACCGCTTTACTTAGCTAGTTAATTTTCCGGTTTTGTAATTAATTAGTTAATGTGCTTAGCTAATTTAAATCGTCTTTGTAATATTCTAATTAGCTTAGTATAGCTAGTTTCAATTCGGTTTGTAATTAATTAGCTTAGCATAGTTAATTAGTTGATTTGTAATAAGTAGCTTAGCTTAGCTCTTATTTATTCGGACCCTCCTGCGAGAGGGCATATTGTTGTAATAAGTGTGCGTGCGTGTGTGCATGTCTTCCAACCCCACTTCTTTCTCCATTTTATTTAACCGCTTTCGATGGTTAGTTTTAGGGCACGTTTTGATTAGCATACCTTATGCTTGCATTTTTGCATAATTCATTTGTATTGCATACACCGAGCTCAGCGCATCATTCAAACTACATTGTATTTCGATACATTTTCTTGAATACGTGTTTCAACGCATGTTATCTAGTGTTGCATTCATTTTTCATCTTAGATAGCCTAGCCTATTTAGTTGCATTTCTGCATGTGTTGCATTAGGCATCTTAACATAGTTAGGATCATGCATGATTTCTAACTAGTTTTCTGTTTTTTCTTGGAGTACACTGTAAGTGTTTATGCTTTAGCATCCTTGCATGAGTGTGAGTGTTTCCATGATAGCATGCTTGCCATGAGACTATTTGCTTAAGTGCTAAACTGCTTGATGCCTGTAGGTGAAGGCTTGATTGCTTGAATTGGGACAATTCATCAAATGTATGTTTTAAGCCCATTTTGCGAAGTGGCAAAATCACCATGTTTTTAAGCCCACTTGAGGGTGGCAAATCCGCGCTTTAGCCTACTTGCGAGTAGCACTTTCAAACCATTTTAAAAAACAAGCATGAATTGTTTTGTTCCAATTCTTGTGATTGATTCTATACTTGTATGTTGTGCACATCACGTAATAAGTTAGCTAATAAATCGGAATAAGAACACATATGTTTACCAAACAACATATCATGTTTAGTAAAGGCCGATCCTTTGATCGGGCGAGCGGGGGTGCTCATTTCAGGACCTTCCCCTCTCGTACCCAAGTTCCCAAGCCGAGGCAACTTTGGTGATGACGGATACATGGCCTTGGGAACGAGTCAGGGTTTCGTAAATTTCCCAAAATTAAAATATTTAGGTGGCGACTCTGTAATTTGCCAAAGCAGTCCATGTTTAGCACTTTTTGATTCAAAATCGATTTTCCAAAACCAATTGCTAGATTTGGACTCTTTGGTGATTTATTAGTCTTACATTGCACTTTGTGAAATTAGATTCAGAACCGTGACGAGAGTTCGAACTGTGGTAGAACGGACCCAATTCGCGCCCTCTCCAAAAGGGGGGCGTGCGAAGAAAGTAGAGCGCTACAGTTTCTGGCGACTCTGCTGAGGATTTAGAGAACTTGACTCGAAAATCATGATATGTTGTTTTTTTTACACTTTTGTGTTTCTTAGGTGCTCCTAAGTCACAGTGTTTGTCATTTGCTATTCCTGAACAGTTTCGGAGGCTTGCTTGGAAAAGCGTGCCATAAAGCTGACCGGTTACGGGCTCTGCCACGATGGAAATACAAACCTTGGCTTTGCCAAGGCACCTTTTTTGACCAATCGGCTTAGTTGCATATCGGAAGCCATAGAGACCATTCCAAACTAGGACATGTTACTTACCCGAATGTAGGTTGTTTGAAACTGCATGCGTGCGTAGTGAAACCCTAGCTCTTAACAAAATAGGACAGGGAAACCCGACCCCCTCATAAGGGTGTTTTGGCTCTCATTAACTGGTATGTGCTTTACAGTGAAACTGTATAAGGATGTGCATACCAGTTGCGAGTTGGTATCTGTTTTGGGACAGAATTCTGTAGAGAGTACAGTCATTCAGCTATGTTGATATCTGTTTTGGTGAAATCAAGACTGAGGTGCTGTCTGTTTTCTCTTTTACAAGGTAGTCCTGGAACCATAGCTTTAGAAGACTCCGATATCCCCCAGGTACATTGGACTTGTGTTGATAGACTTTGTTAGGTCAGAGATTCAGTTCAAAGGTAACCAGTGTTTCCTTTGCCAGTGGTAAAGCAAAGAAAGGCCAGTCAGGGCTCACCCGTTCAACTGATCTGATAGTCACCAGTCACATCACCTTTATTCAAACTCAGCAGACCGTGATGGCGCAAAGTCCGGAAGAAGTTGTGACCATGATAGCGGCATTAAACCAAGGAATCGCCATGTAGGATGAGACCAATGTTGAAACGCAACGCCTATCTGGGGCATCTGCCTTACATCCAGTTTCGGGACCCCAGCCGAACTTTGACCCACTTCCGCCAGCTAAAAATTTGCATGGTCCGGATCCTTGAGAAATGTTGGCTCAAGCTCAGGTTTTTAGACCCTTGGTGTAGCCTAATGAGAGGCTTTATCGCCTTGATGCTAATGATCTCAATCTGGCCGCGGTGAAAATTGCTAACCTTGAGAAGCAATTCAAAAAGGCACAGGGCCTTAACTCCATTCCCGACATTGAGGATGGGTACACCGAGTCTGCCGTACGACTCCCAGACAGATTCAAAATGCCACATATTGACCGTTTCGACGGGTCTGGAGATCCTATGGTACATATTCGGCTTTTCTTGGACGTTCTGAAACTGATGGGTCTGACTAAGCCTCAGAAACTCTCTCTATATGGAAGAACCCTGTCGGGTGTAGCAGCCACTTGGTACACCAAGTTGGAGAATAAAGTGAAGCAGAACTAGAAAGAGTTGGCTGAGGCCTTTGTTGATCAGAACTCTTACAATACCCAAGTTGAAATAACCACCCAAGACCTTGAAGCAACCCACCAGAACCACACAGAGTCTTTTGTGGAATTTGTTGCAAGGTGGATAGCAAAGGCAGCACAGATGACAGATCGGCCTTCTGAGAGGGACCAAGTGCAGATAATGGTGCATAACCTTAAGCCTGATATGTTGCAAAAGTTGATAGTTGTTCCACTATCCATTTTCAAGAGTTTGCATGAATTGGGGGTTCAGATCGAGAATGCATTTAACAGAGGGATTATTCCTAGAACAAGTGAATCAACACGGAGGGTGATTTCCGGGAGTACTAATGTTGGCGGTAGCACTATTCCCAAATCCACTAAAATCAATACCGTCACCATGGCTGACCCTTTTGCCAAACCAAGCCCACAAATAGCTGGCCCAACCCGAGCTTAGGGTAGAACTTTCATCCCTCTCTATATGAGCCTAACTAGTACACTAAAAGTCTTGATGGAAAGAGGGTATCTCAAACCCCTTAATCCTTAACCTCTGCCTGACCCACTCCCTGCCAGACATAACCCCACTAAATACTGTGTGTATCATCAGCAGCACGGTCATGGCACCGATCGTTGCTACTGCCTTCGTCATGAGGTCTAGAATCCCATCGACAACCGGACGATAGCTCCACCTCCAGACCCCAATGACCAAACATCTCCTGCCTACCTCAACCTCATCCATATACTGCCATCCACCTACAACCCCAGCATATACATCACCCTGGCCCATCTACCCAAGTCTGAGGTGTTCATTCCGGAAAGCATGGACTTATGCATGATGGATGCCCTTAAACCCCAATCATCTCAAACCTGTGAACCCACCACATCTGAGCTGATGAGAATGATTGAAGATCTTCAGAGAACAGTGGCAGATCTGGTCTTTGGGATATTGGCTCCGTCCTCAACCACATCACATGCCAGAAATTTCATGCCAAATGGCTCCCCATTCTTGGGGCGAGTTACAATTGAAAATGGCCAACCTGGAGCCATCTCAGGTCTGGGCAATGACATGTCGACAACAACTGGGCTTCGCTCTGATATGACAACCCAATCCCTTGGCAAAGTGAAGGCAAGTGGCAAAAACAAGGTAGGGGTAGGCATTGGTCCCCTTGAACACCTTCTGTGGGCTGTTGAGGATTTGAAGGTTGAAGGACTAAACAAACAGCAAGTGCTCGCAGTTGTTGGAAAAACTGTAGACGACACTTTTGCCACTCATAATGATAGCAGTCTGAATCAAAGGGCAAGTCGAAAAAAGGGCTGTCGTACCAGAAACACCCCTTTCGGCTCCAATCCTACACTTAGAAGAGATCAGTAAACCCAGTCAACACCTACCAACCCTTTCGCTGGTACATCCAACACAACTCCACAAACCTCAAAGTACCCACCCCGAGGCCAGAGGTTCTTCGCCCCGTTTTATATGTCCTTATCCAAAGCCACGAGTGTGTTGATAAAAAAAAGGCCATCTCAAACCCCTTGAGCCTCGGTCTCTCCCGAATAACCTCCCTCTCTCACATGATCCGGCCAAGTACTGTTCCTTCCATCAACAAACCAGTCATGGCACTGACATGTGTTTTCGTCTTTGCCACGAAATACAAGATCTGATTGACAACGGGGTCATCGTCGCACCGGGCTCTGCAAAGTCTATCGGTACTAGATCAGTGAACTTGGGGGATAATGTGACTACATGATTGGGGGATGAATCACCTGCTGATGGCGCTCGATTTACTTCAGACATGGGAATGGCTCGCACTATTTTGAGCAATGTGCAAATGCTAGTTTTTGTACTTTCTGACTTGGGAATTGGCTCAGTTCTGTTATGTTGTATTGAGTCAGTCTTTTGTGCTGAGTCAGTCGAGTCTGTCTTGTTGTATCGAGTTAGTCCTGTTGCGTTATAGTCAGGTGAGTTCGGGGGTGTTACCTCGGGCATCACTATCTTGTTTTGTGTTTGTCTTTTACACTCTTTCTTTTGAGTCTGTTCCTGCCTTGGAGCTAGTTGTGCCAGAAGATTTAAATAAAACGGTAGAGATTTTCACCTACTTTTCTATGCCTTGAAGTCATTGCATTGACCTAAGTTTTTCAAAACTTTTCTGGCACTGTGATGAAAACAAAGAGGGAGGAATTCCTTGGGATTTGCAAAAATTTGATCAATTGAGAGAAAGAAAGGCATGCTAAGCCCTTGATGAATGAGATCATGTTTGTTAATGTGAGTATTGAGAAGGATCCTGGCTTGATCCAGATTGGTTTTACATTGTCTTCGGCGCGAGCGACTAGTCACTTTCGTAAAAGATTTCAAAAAATGTTTTGCGTGATCCTGCGAAGACTTGTGTGGAATCGCTCTTGAGATTGTGCAGCATAGGATCACTCTCATGCCTCAAGACTCGACCCTTTTTGCTTTCAAACCTTGAACTTGGATTTATAATGTTCAACGGTCAACCACAATGTAAGGCTTGTATGGCCGGATCAAAAGCAACCCTTGAACTAGGGGCAAGTAGGTCAAATGTGATCAAAGGAAGCTTGTGATGCTAGATCGGAAGTAGCCCTTAAACTAGGGGCAAAAATGTCAGATGTGCTCAAAGATTCAAAAGATGGATCATTCTGCAAACCAATGAAGACTGGCAAGAATGCCAAATTCCAGTAGCTAGAAGAAGAAAATTTATTGTTGAAGGACAATTGAGTTCCTATCCATAACACTAGGGGCAACTTCAGCCCCCATTGGATGGACTTTTACATCATCAGTGAACGGAAGCCATTATCATGGATTCAGATGGCTTTGAGATCCTATGACCAATCAACATGGACAAAGTTAAACTTTTTTATCCTTGAGAGGCTCGCTGGGTCGAAAACCTGAAAGGGCGACCCAGGCAAAAGTTAGAGCAAATGAAAAAGAAAAGAAAAGAAAAAAGAAGAAAAGAAAAGAAAAGAAAAGATGAAAAGAAAAGAAAATGAGAAATTGAAAAAAGAAAATGAAGAAAAGAAATGAAAAGAAAAGAAAAACATAGCTCGCAAGGTCGAAAAGCCGGAAGGGCGGCCTTGGCAAAAGTTAGAGCGCCAAAAGGAGAGTGTCAACACCCGAGTGAACCTCAACCCGGAACTACATCAGGCTTGATTCCCATGTTTAGGATATGTAGGCAACTTCATCCTAAAGTTTGGCCCCAATAATTTTCAGCCTGCTTTGCTCATCCATGTTGATTGGTTTATCCTTGTTCAACTCGGCTATCTTGTCCATGTGAAGTGGCTCATCTTCATGATCATCTTTGTTCAAAATCAGTTGTCCTACTCTGTTAGAAGATTCAACGGCAAGACAATTCAAGTTCAGATATAAGGTTGTGCATCTCGAGAGTAGATTCCGTGTTGGTCAAGCAGTGGCCATTTGCAAAAATAGTTTTTGAAAATTTTTACTGAGGTTGATTAATTTTCTTGAAAATTATTCTATTTTTTTCAAAACTGGACCATTTCCTCGACCTAAAAAAGGAAAATTTTCAATGCGCACAACCTGATTTGCATGATTTCAAATCAGAAAATCGAACAAGTGTGTTAATCTAACTTTCATATTGGTCAAAATTGTTTTAGCAGAAAGCCAAAAAACAAAAAAAATGGTCAAAATGATGAACTAGAGGCACAGTTGAGTCAGGTTTTCTGTCTGTTTCCCATTGTCAGCATACTTGCCGGGAATGGCACCATATTCGCCAGAAAGGGTGCAACTGAATCTAATAGCAAAGGGCCGAAAGCTCTCTCATCCTCCAAGCAGTGAGGTATCAAGCTAAGTACGAAGCACGAACTGGAGCGAGATGTTCGGTTCCTTCATCTAGACGATCACACCCAAATTGGCGTCTGACACGAAATGAGGACGTAGAAAATGCAATGTCTGTGAGACCAATCAATTGTATATCTGGCTAGTGGGACATGATGTAACTCATCTCGATCAGGCTAAGCTAGTGGTGTCGTCAACCAATGTCAGTTGCAGATCTGCTGCGCATCTAGTTGCATCACAACCCCTCTGTGGGAAAGTTCACTGTTGTGAGTGGAAGAAAGAGCATCAAGCAGAATACTAGGGGCAAGAGCCCACAACTTTCTGCTTATCCATCAACCACCCAGGGGAGGGATAAAAAATAAGAAAGATTGAAGAATAGAGAGATGTGCGCTAAGAGAAAAAGTGAGAAAAGGACTTTTTTAGAAAACTAGAGATTGAGTACCAGAGTGATGTGAAAATCACAAATGAGAAAGGGTGGGAAACAATACCCGAAGAAACAGGCTCCTCGTGAGGTGAGAGGACTCCCGCTGGTGGTACACATCTGAGTGTTGTGTGTGTGTTTTTATTTGTCTCGATTCTTATTTTGAGTCGTTTTGAGTGTCAATAGATGTGTTTAGGTTGTTTTACCTGCATTGTTTTCCTTTGTTGGGTCGTTTTGACTATGGTCATTCGTAGGCTCAATACCCAGTTGAGAACTCATTTCAATTTCAAAAATAAATCGTTTTGTGCTCAGAGTTCAGAGTGCTATGCCATTCTCCACATATGTGCAAAAAAGGATCCTTTCTTTCATAAACTGCAGGGTTCAACCCAGGTCATATGAGAACAATAAAACCAGGACCTATCTGAAGCTACATAGGTTCCGGATTGCAAAGCAAAAGAAAAGAGGGAAAACTTGGAGCATTTTAGCATGTTTCAATTTCAGCAAATTCTGAGACTGCATTCCAGGTGTACCTTCTCAGGCCTCGCCTTTCGCTGGAGTATGAGTGTACCTCGACCCCGAGTTCAAGCCTGCTTTAAGTCAGAATGGCAGTCCAAGTAGCACCTATGGTTTTCACATGCAGATGTTATCTCTCGCCAATATGAATAGGGTGTGTCCTTTTTGAGCTGTGCATGTTGCAAAGTCCTCTGAGAGGTAAATCGGAGGCACCAAAGTACATATTTGATGCCCTTCTATGGCATAGAATGTGCACTTTTATATACACTTCTGTTGCATGCGTGCCACGCATCGTTTATGATTCTTGCATAGAATATGCTTTCAATGTTGCATAGAATATGCTTGCCTCATGCATAGAATATGCTTTCAGTGTTGCATAGAATATGCTTTTGCCTGTTGCATAGTATATGCTTGTTTAGTGCATCGAACATGCTTTCAATTAACACCATGCATCTATCGCACAAATGATCTCACTTAGTGCATCTATTTCACAATTTCATCTCGCTCGCACTGTCTTGTGCACTTTGTGGTTATATGTCACTCGCACTGTCTTGTGCATTCTTTGGTCTAGGAGACCTTAAAATCCTACATTTACACTCGCGCTTTCTTGTGCATCGCACTGTTTTGTGCAGTTTACACTCGCGCTTTCTTGCGCATCGCACTTTCTTGTGCACCTTACACTCGCGCTTTCTTGCTTATCGCACTGTTTTGTGCAGTTTGCATTCGCGCTTTCTTGCGCATCACACTTTCTTATGCAGTTTACACTCGCGCTTTCTTGCGCATCACACTGTTTTGTGCACTTTACACTCGCGCTTTCTTGCGCATCGCACTGTCTTGTGCATTTCATTGCATGCTCCTATACTTGCATAGAGAATGCTCGTATCTTTTGCATAGAACCTGCTCGCGCTATTTTGCGCACCTTACCTGCACTCGTTAGTGCATTGCATCGCGCTATTTTGCGCACCTTACCTGCACTCGTTAGTGCATTGCATCGCGCTATTTTGCGCACCTTACCTGTACTTGTTAGTGCATTGCATTGCGCTCTTTTACGCACCTTACCTACACTTGTTAGTGCATTGCACTGTGCTTTTTTGTGCACCTTTCCTGCACTTGTTAGTGCATTGCATTCGCACTATTTTGCACACCTTTCCTGCACTTGTTAGTGCATTGCATTCGCGCTATTTTGCGCACCTTTCCTGCACTCGTTAGTGTATTGCATTCGCGCTATTTTGCGCACCTTTCCTGCACTCGTTAGTGTATTGCATCGCGCTGTTTTGCGTACCTTACCTGCACTTGTTATTGCATTACACTTGCGCTATTTTACGCACCTTACTTGCACTTGTTTTGTGCCCCTATATCGCACTGCTTTGTGCATACATCTTGTTAGCACTGTCTTGTGCATTTTGACCTGCATCACACTATTTTGTGCATCTTGTTAGCACTGTTTTGTGTATTCCATCTGCATAGCATTGTTTTGTGCACCTGTCTGGTCTAGGAGACCTTAAATCCTCTGAAGGTGCAATTCTTTTGGTGTTTGTCGTACTCGAACGACTTCCGGTGGTCTGGTATAGCCACCTGCTTGTGTTTGCAGTGAGTTCCTAGGAGATCAACTGAGACGATGGAAACTAGAGTTCAAATGGCCAATACCTAGAAGACAAAGGTTCGGGATTTTCGAGACTAAAGTCTGGTTTAAATACCCAGGGGTGTATTCCCGGCTTGAAATTTGTATGGCAGTCCCATAGGTTGAGGTAGCGGGTATGCGCCTCAATTCTGGATACTAAACCAACCTAATCTGTCACCCTATTGGAGAATAGGGAAAGCTGCGACCATAGTCAGAGAGAAAAGTAGTACCTACGGTTTGGAAGCATAATCAAAAGGGGGAGATCCCCAGCAGCATGAGGTGAGTCATCGCCGATTGCCCCTATAAGGTACCTTCACCTCTAGCTACTATATCATCTATTACATCTATCGCATTGTATATAGCATCGCATGCATTTACTATATTGTCCATTATACCTGTCCTTTCCATGTTAAGCTTAGTTTGACATGTGCTCATACATTTCCTTCGTTAAAACATGGTTCTGTGTTAATGTGTACGCGCCTATTCCACTAAGAGAGTTGTGGTCTGAGGGTAGCGGCACCTTTTCTGTGTTAGACGTGGTCTGTTTTGCATCCATGCCTTTTCTAAGTAGAAATGTGGTTTGGTCGAGTGCCTTATTTGCTGCATCCATTGCATCCATTACATTGTACTTTGTTTTATTGCATTCAGCATAGAGGATCACGATCTTTCCACAATAGATCATTCTCCACTTATATCATGCCATCCAATTACTTGTATTTTGTGGTCTTTCTGCGAAACACATAGTTTTGCATGTGCTCGCACCCCTTTCACATTGAAACACGGTTCTGTTATGTGTAAGCATCCATGCTGGGCTGAGGCCAGTACTGAGGATATAGGCACTTAGCCTGTGTTAGGCGTCCTTCGGCTCGTGCCCACTGCTTTTTTGTGTTAAACGTAGTTTGATTTTGCATCTCCATCCCTTTATGATATTTGTGTGGTTTTGCACTGCCTATAGTTTGATTATTTCATTGCATTGTATATCATGTGCATCGTTTTATTGCATTGCATATCGTTTGTATTGTTTTGTTACATTGTGCATCATTTTCCATCCTACCCCTGAACTACGCTAGTTTGATTCCTTGCAAAGAGATACGCAGGTAGCCTGTGGGCGCAACCATTTATTTATCTGTATTTTGTTTGTTTGTCCAAGTCTTCAGCCTTGTCAAAAATGGGTCATCTCTGGGCTTTGACATTCACTCACGTCATTTCATGACTTTGAGTTCTGCCAAAAAGGGACAGCTGTAGACACCCCATTTTTGACCGACCTTAAGACTCTAACGTCATCGTTTGTGCACGCGATGATTGCGCGCTTGTGTTTGTTTCGAGCGCCCGAAGTTCTCGGCTGAGCGCCATGTCTTTGAGCCTCGTAACAGTTTGTGTTTTGGCCTTGATTTTTGGGCCAAACCTTGTTGCCTTTTGCCTGAGGGAGGGGAAGGGCTGCCGGCCACTTGTGGCACTTGCCGGCCACTTTTCTCCCTTGTAGGCCACTTGGAGTGGTCGGCCGGCTAGAGGAGGTGGTTGACCGGCCATTTTAACTGGTCGGCGGCCAGTCTTTTTCCTTTTTAGATATTTTCAGATCTTTTGAGCCAGTTGTGGCTCACTGAACTCATCCTCCATGCAGGTGTATGGAGGGAAGGAAACAAGCTTTAACCTTGTCAAGCAAGCTTTTGCTTGCATTGCCTATATAAGGGTAGGTCCCTCCCCATTGTTTGGGGTTCAGATTTTTTAGAGCTAAAATCTCCCTCTCGCTTTAGAATTGTCACACACTCTCTCTCTATATTGTGCTATTTTGAGCCTTAAAGTGTGTTTTCTTCACACATTTGCACTAAGACACCTAGTCAAACACCTTTACTTTGAGGTTAAGGTCCTTTGAAGCTTGATTAGAGGTCTTGGAATTGGTGTTTGGCTCAGAATTTTTGCCATCTTGCTGTCGTCTTCAAGGGTAAGTCTCTTCCCCATTTAAGCCTATTTTTGTATACTAGTTTAGGCGACCTTTGCATGCTTGTTTTGGCCTAGTTGTCAACTACAAAAAACTCTATTTTTAAGTGTTAAAAATGGTTATTTGAGGCCCTGTGGGAGTTGGGGGTGTTTCACCCCCTTGTATGCCTTAGTTGCTAAGCTTTTGGGCCATCCATTAAAGCTTTTGGAACTATCTCTTTTTGGCCTTTTAACCATTGAATTCCAAAGGAATTTCAGTGGTGGAAAGAAGGTTTTGAGGTCCCAAATAGGAGGGGGTGGTCCCCTCTCCTATTGTCTTGCTTGCATGTCTTGTTGGCCTACCAAATGAGCATGCATTTCTCCTTCTTTTAAGCTGAGTTCAAGCATGTTTTTGTGACTTTTTGGGCCTTCTCTAACTCTATTTTAGGCTGGTTTCGTTATTGCTTGCATGCTTCTTACACTTGTAGTGTAATCTTGCTAATTAGCCTTGTATGCTTGATGCTATAGCCCACCATTCTAGCTTATTTTGGCTACACTCCAGCATGCTTTTATGCTTGTTTTAGCATGCTTAAACTCTATTTGAAGTGGTCTTGGCCCTTTGAGGCTTACTTTGTATAGCTATAGTGTAAAGGCCTTTGACTAGCTTTGAGTTTCAAAGTCCCTAGCATGCTTTGTATGTGATGATTGCATGCCTTGGCCATAGTTCTCACATGATTTCAGTGTATATAGTATAGTCACACTCTCACATATTCCACTCTTTCATAGCTTTTGTGAGTTGTGCCTTATGCCTTATTTGTGAGCCAATGCTTGAGCATGATTTTATCGCCACATGAACTTCCTTCTCAGCATGTTTGGGCCTTTGTTTTGACATGATTGAGCTCTGACCAGAGATGGTTTGGCTATTTAGGCCATGTATTGCATGCCTCTTGTGTGAATGCCTTAACTAGCTTTGAGTTTTAGGGCCTCTTGCATGCTATACTCGTGATGTTTGCATGATACATCATGATTTGGCATGTGATTTTAGTGCTCAGATCTCTGCCATACTCTCGTATATTTCACTCTTTCAATGTGTTTGAGAGTTGAGCTTTGTGTCTTACTTGCGAGCCATAAGTTGAGCATGCATTTTCTTCCCTTTTATGCTATCATCTTAGCACTTTTTGGCCACTGTTTTGGCATGCATGAGGTCTATTTAGGGCTGGTTTGGTCCATGGAGCATTGTATTGCATGTTTCTAGTGTTGTGTCCTTCACTAGTTTCATCATTTTAGTCCCTTAACATGTTATGCATGCGTTGTTTGCATGTTTGAGTCTTGTGTTTCATGCCATATCAGCATTGAGCAGCTGCAACCTCCCCCATTTCTTCATTTTTCAATTTTCTTTGAGGTTGGTTTGGCCTTAAGGTTGTGTTTAAACATGAGGTAGGGTTGGTGCTCAAATGGCTTTAACCCTCTTTTGAGGGTTCATCCTAGTCAAAGGCATCATCCCTCTCATGCCTTAAACCCCCCCTTTTGGTTGACCTCTCGTCGTTAGAGGACACTCACATTACACTTAACCGGTTAAAGAATGAATCGGTAATGTTAAAATGTGTAAACAAAATCAACCAAGTAAAACATGCCAAGATAACACATGTTGTTTGCATTGCATTGTGTTTGGATCGGACGTTAATCCAAACACAAGAAATGTGAGACGTTTCATACTCCAAGTGATGAAACGTGTCACATTTCTTGGTCGCCGACCCTCTTGACCATGCATGATAGAGGTGGAGGCTCTTATGTGTTGTTTGTGCATTCACTAACATTGTGCAAGCTTGACTCTTCGGCCATCATGCATTGAGATGCGTGGTTGGTGGCTTGAGAGCCGACTACTATGCTCCTTTGAGCTTGAGAAATGATAAGGAGGATAGTTGCACACACATTTACTTGCCAATGCATTGTTGTGCCTTTGTTGTTCTCTGTTGCAGCAAAATTGGAATTCTGGAAGGAGAGGTGGCCGGCCGGCCACTTGCACTAGCCGACCGACCACTTGCACTGGCCGGCTGGCCAGTTGAGGTAGGCTACCGACCAGTTGAGGTGGCCAGCCGGCCACCTGCAGGAAAATTGTCCAAAATCTTCTTGCTTTGGAGAAGGTGCAACCTAGAAGTCCATATGATGTCCTGAGATCACCACGAGTGCAAACAGAGGCAACTCATGGCAAGGCAGTGCATTTCTGAGCGGAAGCAAACCGAGCATGCATCTCTCCCTCGCCCTGGAGGCCATTTTACCGCTTTACTTAGCTAGTTAATTTTCTGATTTTGTAATTAATTAGTTAATGTGCTTAGCTAATTTAATTCGTCTTTGTAATATTCTAATTAGCTTAGTATAGCTAGTTTCAATTCGGTTTGTAATTAATTAGCTTAGCATAGTTAATTACTTGATTTGTAATAAGTAGCTTAGTTTAGCTCTTATTTATTCGGACCCTCCTGCGAGAGGGCGTATTGTTGTAATAAGTGTGCGTGCGTGTGTGCATGTCTTCCAACACCACTTCTTTCTCCATTTTATTTAACCGCTTTCGATGGTTAGTTTTAGGGCACGTTTTGATTAGCATACCTTATGCTTGTATGTTTGCATCATTCATTTGTATTGCATACACTGGGCTCGGCGCATCATTCAAACTGCATCGTATTTCAATACATTTTCTTGAATACGTGTTTCAACGCATGTTATCTAGTGTTGCATTCATATGCCATCTTAGATAGCCGAGCCTATTTAGTTGCATTTCTGCATGTGTTGCATTAGGTATCTTAACATAGTTAGGATCATGCATGATTTCTAATTAGTTTTCTGTTTTTGCTTGGAGTACATTGTAAGTGTTTATGCTTTAGCATCCTTGCATGAGTGTGAGTGTTGCCATGATAGCATGCTTGCCATGAGGCTATTTGCTTAAGTGCTAAACTGCTTGAATGCCTGTGGGTGAAGGCTTGATGGCTTGAATTGGGACAATTCATCCAATATATGTTTTAAGCCCACTTTGCGAAGTGGCAGAATCATCATGTTTTTAAGCCCACTTGAGGGTGGCAAATCCGCGCTTTAGCCTACTTGTGAGTAGCACTTTCAAACCATTTTTGAAAACAAACATGAATTGTTTTGTTCCAATTCTTGTGATTGAGTCTATACTTGTATGCTGTGCACATCACGTAGTAAGTTAGCTAATAAACCGAAATAAGAACACATATGTTTATCAAACAACATATCATGTTTAGTAGAGGTCGATTCTTTGATCAGGCGAGCGGGGTTGCTCATTTCAGGACCTTCCCCTCTCGTACCCAAGTTCCCGAGCCGAGGCAACTTTGGTGATGACGGACATGTGGCCTTTGGCACGAGTCGAGGTTTCCTAAATTTTTCAAAATTAAAATATTTAGGTGGTGACTCTGTAATTTGGCAAAGCAGTCCATGTTTGGCGCTTTTTTAATTCAAAATTGATTTTCCAAAACTGATTGCCAGATTTGGACTCTTTGGTGATTTATCAATCTTACATTACACTTTGTGAGATTAGATTCAGAACCGTGACGGGAGTTCGAACTGTGGTAGCACAGACCCAATTCACGCCCTCTCTGAAAGAGGGGCGCGCGAAGAAAGTCGAGCGCTACACTATGACAGCCTGATACAATGACTACCAGTCCATATCTACTATAGCATCAAAACTTGACATGTCGATCAACACAAATACAAAAGGAAGTCGGCGACCGACAACCCCTGTCTCACAACCCTGACATCCATGTTCCAAAACAATCTCACTACCAACAGGTGACTCTACACTGAGTAGGGATGCTAACCGAGCCAATTTTGACCCCAATGTCGATGCAAATGCCTACGAAATAAAAGAATGGGATGCACCCGTATCAATCAACACATTAGCAAAAGAATTGCATAACAAGAAAGTACCTCTCACGACTGAAGGCGTTTGCACTAAGTCTAACGCGGTAACAGCATACACGCGTCCTACAAGTCTCTGCTCCACTTGCTCACCCTTCAGAGCATAAGTCTGATACACTGACTGGGCCAAAAAGGCCCTTAGATTAGCCATTGAGGCCTGTGCTGATTGTGCAAACTGGTGGCTCCGTGTTTGCTTCGAACCAGATGCACCAGATGTGCCATCTAATTGAAGGTAAAACCTCTTTGTAAGCCCTAACTGCCCACATTAATAACAAATAGACGGCTTCCCTCTCCCCTAACAGCGCAGACTGTTGCCCTCATCTTCTCTACGATCAAACTGGAGACTTATGACCCAACTAGCCACACTTGTTACCTTTCTCCGAACCCGAAATCGAACTTGGCACAAGAAATGTGGACCTAGACTGTGCTACCTGGGACTGTTATGGGGTGGAACCCCTTTGCCTCTTACTATCCCGATTCTTCCCTTGAACCTCATGACCCCTCTTGGAGCCCTTCATTCGTTCCTCATTTGTCTGAACTACAGTCTCAAGATGAGCCGCCACCTCTACAAGGCGTCTGTAGTCCCTAATCATTAACCTAGCAACTTTGAAAAGAAGCCTGCTCCTCAACCTCTTCTCGAACTCTATACAACATCGCTCCTCAGTTGCTACGAGTTTTGGTGCAAATCTGGAGAGGCTTGCGAAAGTTGCCTCGAACTCTGCTACTGGCAAGCTAAGTTGCTTAAGTTTCAAAAACTAATCTCTCAACTTCTCCCTAGCAGTGGGAGGCAAGAACTTGTCCTAGAAGACGTTGACCAACGCCTCCCATGTCACCCCAATGCACCCACGCGCATACTTTCACTATTGACCCATAACCCTCTTCAATTGGAAGGATGCCAAGGTCACTCTCAGCCCGTCGTCCTTAATTCCAAGCATCTCAAATGTCTTCACCATTTGTACCAGCCACTCTTCCACCTTTAGTGGCTCCATCAAATCACCCACAAACTCATCCGGATTAGTTCGAAAGAACTCTCTCTTCAAGAAAAACAACCCTGCTTCAGCAACTTGGACCTAGTTTGATTTTTAGCCTTGAGAATGTCCAGGGATTCTCATAAAGCTTCGGTCATTTCACGGGCGAAAGCGCCCATGGCCTGCTGACTGACTGGTTTGGCTACATTAGCCTGACTAACCCTTCTTCTTGCTCCAGAATTTTATCTGATAAAGGCACCTCATGCCTCCTAGGCTTACCACGCCTACCACCACCACATCCACGTTCTGACATCCTAATGAAGGTAACAAAAGAGATTAGCACATTTACAAATGTGCCGAAGCTAACTCACCCGCATCCTAATGCAATAGACAATAGTACTTCACTCCATATAAATACGTAGTCACATAAACACATACGAATTTCCTTCCTAGATAATGATCATCCCGCGGCATTGCTAGAGTTCTAATTAGAAACAATAGTGATCAAGTGCTCTTCTAATAGGACTTCTAGAAACCCGTAGATCCAATCAATATCTTAGGAATTAAATCTCATACCTATATAATCACACAAGCATGTTATCACATAGCATTACAACCATACAAACATTTCTATCAAACGAGATAAACCCATTGTGGTAAGAACCACTTCCTATGTACCCAAAGTATTCAAACCCGGTACGCTATGATATCAAGTAGTAACGTCCCAGAAATAAATACAATAATCCATTCACCATATCAATAAACGACAACAGTGATAAAGTATTTATCTTACATTTATCCCAATCACTTGTACAAGAGGGTGACATATGCAAATATAAATTCACAAGTCTAATCATGAATCTACAACATATGTTACAACAAGAGGTAAGATAAGAAAGTAAAATAGATAAATGAGTGTCCTAAAGGCTTACAACTTTCCAAGACAGTGTTTGGTTACAACAAAAGTGAACTTAAGTTCAATACAATTAAAGCCCTTGGCTTTATACAAAAATAAATACAGTAAATACACAAAAGAAGCTCTCGCTCTAAGTCCTCACAAGTTGTTTCCTTGGCAAAGGCATATCATCAACACCTGAAATGTTTTTCCCACATAGGATGAGCCAAAGCCCAATAGAAATAATCCAACACAGTATATGAATCTTAACAAAGGTATAAGGTGAATGCATATACAATGCTCATGCCAAAACATTTTACATCTCTTTCCAAAGCCACGCAATGCCAAGTTAATATCATGGTACATAGATCATTTCCTTTTTACAATAGAAAATAGGGTAGTGAATCACACTCTAGGAATTTCAAGACAATATAACCTTTCCCGGAAATTTTGTCCAGAGGAAACTGTAATTCGGGTCCCATGTAAACGTAGGCTATACAAGCACTACTATTTCCATTTCACGAAAATTTCGTTCGCAGTATCGGCACCCATATGTAGGCGTGATTTTCGAAACTTTCATCCTGGATACATAGGCCAACTTATTTGATGTAACAACATTCCTTCCGGATTCACCTATCTTCTCAAAACAGTAACATTTCCAATGTATAAGTGGGAGATAATGCTCAATGAAAATGAATGAGAAAATAGTTTCAATTCTCCTAATTCACATGTAATTTCTACAACATTCATAGCTATCCTCCACTGTAGCCCAAAATCATATATTTCTAAACAGATAAACAATTATTGATAAAGATAAACCCCCTAAATTTTCAAGAGGTGAGTGATAATAAATAATAAATATCTAACTCCACCGTCCTTATCAACATTAATCCGATTTCACAATTCCATTATCAATCTCATAATTTATATAAATTCAACATTTGAGGCATTTAGGGCAAAACCCACCCCTTTTTTCTTTTCTTCTTCAAAATCAATCCCAACATTCAAAATCAACAATGTATTCCCAACTCATCATTATTTTCCAAATCAAAATCATTTTCAAGGATCTATTCAAAAAACCCCTCTTCTGATTTTTACCCAAAACCCTAGATTATTCCAAATCTTTCAAAAATCTCCATATTACTTAGAAATAACGAATAACTAAATTAAAACCCATAAAAAGTGTGAAAAGTATCCATACCTCAAGTTTTTTAAGACGAGAGAAAGTGTAGGAAACCCAAAGAGGCCAAAAATCAACTTTGCTCTAATTAGAATGAAGCCCTCGCTGAGCTCTACCTTTTTAACAAAGGGACACGGGTGAAAAACACGACGGATCTAGGTGTATTTGTAGAGAGAATGTGAGTTTTAGAGAGAGGAAGTCTTAACTTAGGGTTTTGAAATGTTTAGAGAGAGAGAGAGATGAAAAAGTGATGGAAAAAGTGATGTAAAAAATGACTTTTACGGATTGACATAAGCACAGACTGCTCGTGTGCAAGAAGTATCACTCGAGCGTAAAAAGTTATCGCTCGAGCATAAAATACGAACTCTCAGTAGTTTTACAGACAGAAGACCAACGCTTGAGCGCAAAAAGACCGCTCGAGCAGACACCGATCGAACGCAAGAAGTTTCACTCGAGTGAAGAATATCGCTTCCCAGTAGTTTTACAGACCTGCAAAAGTACTGAAAGCTCACAAAGACCGCTCGAGTGCAAGAAGTGACGCTCGAGCGTAGGAACAAAATTTGGGCAACAATAGTTTCAAAAAAAAAAAAAAACTGCTAACCTATTTCAAACGCAACCAACATATCCCAAAAGCCAAACTCAAAGAGAGATAGGGAAAACAAGACATAAACAACTGTATAAGACAAAGAAAAAACCCGGATCCAAAACATCAAATGGTTGGGTCCAAATCGGAATCGCTATACCACATCTCTTATCCAGATTCACCAAAGTACTCAACCACTTTTCCCAAAACAAATCATTTCCAATGATTAAGTATGCAATAATGTTCCACGCAATGTGTATGAGAAATTAGTTTCTGTTCACCTAATCCTCATACAATTTCTACAACAATCAATATTATCTTCCATGGATAACCAAAATAGTTATCTCTAATGCATTAATTAAAAGATAACGACATGGATATACAATCCAACATACAACCATAACTGGGAATTCCCTATGATTCCCAACACTCGGAAACAATCCATATTCCACTTTTTAAAGCCAAACTTTCAAAGCTTACATAATTTTCCATCAAACTCAAGAATTTTAAAACCAAACATAATCTTTTCTAAATAATCCAACAACTCCCAAAACATTAACGTTTAGGATCTTTCACAAATTAGGACTTTCTCACTTTCAAATATCCCCATGCAATTTTATATACAGAAAATACATTTAATAGCAAGATTATAGGTAATCAACTCCCAATTTAACCAAACCCTTAATTTACAAATCAAGTATCTCATATATGAATTTGAGGTACAAAAACAACATATTAGCATACTCCAACTAGTAAAAATAACAATCAATTTCTCAATTATTTTGACTCACACAAAACTTTCAATCAACTTTGTTCCATCTCAACCTAGATAACCAATATGATTTTCACCAAATCTCAGACTTATTGAATATTACTATTTCTATCGTATTATATTAAAAGTTATGGTATAATCTCAATAACACACTTTTAATCATAAAGGATATAAAATATTAACCAAACTACTTTAATCCATCAAATTAGTAAGTTCATTATATTCAAAATTTTTCAAATTAATAATACCAAACATAACTTCACATGTCTCATTTCTCAAATATAACCATATTTCTTGCCAAGCTACTTAAAAAGTTAATTTTTTCCCCAAATTTTCTACCAATAACAATTTCACAACTTTTTTCTAAAATTAATTAATCAACATGATATTTACATCAAAAATTATGAAACATGCCCAAGAGTAACATTTTCAAGGTTGTGAGTTTAAAATTCCACATTTCATATTTTTCACTTTCACATAAATGAACAAAATTTAATCATCAATATATCACCATTAATAGAATATCATAAATACCACACTTTTAGGGTTTTTAATCCCAAAACAATTATATAATTCCAACTTAACAATTCACGCGATATTCATCAACATCAATTTATTTTTCTCAAAAATAAATTTCAAAATCAAAGATGAGGTAATATTTCAACATTATTAATTTTTTGTTCTCAAAATAAGTTATATAATCATAACATGATGTACATACCAAACATACAACTATTAAAATTTAATTTCGGTTTTTTAACAAAAATTATCAACACAAGATGATTTTCCCAAATCAAATTCAAGATACCAATATTTCTAACATTTCAACATGATTTTCTTCTAAAAATTATTCAAACAAAATCTAAGAATAATATATACACAATACCCACTATAATGATATATTTTTTTTCAAAATATCCTTAATATAGATTTAATACAATAACATGAAGAAAGTCTCTACTTCAAAATATGAAGAAAAGCAAATTCGAAGGGCAAACTTCGTTTGATCATGAATCTGAGATATTATTGCGAAGAGTACAATGAGCTCACCGACTTTCATTTACACCACTTTTGAAAAATCTCACTCTAAAGACTCTCACTCGAAACTCAAAGGTTGAACAATAATGGAGGTCCAAAGAGAGAGAGAGAGAACAGAGATTGAAAAGAGAGAAAGAGGACCTCCGTCAAATGCAAGCAAAATGAAAGGAAAAAGGAAGGAAAAGGGAGGCGGCCCCACGTGGGTTGCCTTCCCAATGATTGATTTTCCAAAGAATACAATATATTTTTTGTAATAATACCTTAAAATTTTATAACATAGATCATAAAATGATATAATTTTTCTCACCATAATATATAACATTTTTATACACCATAAAATATAATATTTTGCTCACTATGAAATATATACCCATTTTGATTCACTACAAAAATATATATAATTTTTTTCACCGTATAATACAGATCAAAAATTTAACTTTCAAACATATATTATAATCCTATATAATAAATAATAACAATTCCCAAAGTGGTCACTACTATTCACATAATTAAAAGGACCAAACAGTTAAAGATGAGTCATAAACAAACTTAAATCAAATTGAATATAAGTCATGGGTCTTGAAATAAATTCTTATCTATAAGTCAAACATGGTCCAATTATATACCAATATAGACCCAACAAATTTATCTCATGCTCTAAATATTCAAAATTTAATAACAAAATTCTTGTGAATTTAATAACAAAAATAACACACTTGAGGTCAGGTCACAAGAAAAAAATTTATTGTGAATTTCCTAATCTCGACTTAGATGGCTTACCTTTAACCAAACTGAGGAGGGGATTAATTGAAATGCACATAAATTAGTATGAACATTTTGTACCATTGAAAAAAACTAACAAACAAACAAACCATCGATCATGGCATGGAATTGATTTATGGGGAAATTATTAATGGTAATATAAAAAAATTATTAAATATTAAGGTTGACTAGCCTAGCTACTTATGTGTGAAAATTGTCGGTCACGGATGGCATTGATTTATGAAAATGGAAATGCTACAGACCCATATTCTATATTGTGAAAAAAAAAAAAAAAAAAAAAAAACTCTCGATCATGGCATGGAATTGATTTATAGGGAAATTATTAATGCTACTATAAAAAAAATTATTAAATATTGAGGTCGACCAACCTACCTACTTATGTGTGCAAATTGTCAATCACGAATGGCATTGATTTATGAAAATAGAAGTGCTACAGATCCCACATTCTATATCGTAAAAAATAAAAAATAAATTAAAAAGAAAGAAAAAAAAAAAAAGAACTATCAATCATGGCATGGAATTGATTTATGGAGAAATTATTAGTGGTACTATAAAAAAAAATTATTAAATATTGAGGTCAATCAACCTACTTACTTATGTGTTTAAATTGTCGGTCACAAATGGCATTGATTTATGAAAATAGAAGTGCTACAGACCCACAATCCCCATGACTCTTACGCAATTGTGTGTGTGTGAGAGAGAGAGAGAGGGAGAGAGAGGGAAAGAAAAATGAATAATGCTTGGGACCCCCTTTTGGGGGTCACCCCCTCACCCCTTTGCCACGTGGCGGGTGGTGATTGAAGGAGCAGGAAAAAAAAGAAAAAGAAAAAGAAAATGTAACCAATGAGAGAGAGAGGGGGTCAAAGGGGGTAGGAGGAAAAGGGGGGATGAATCATTGTTGAAGAAAAATACATTATCAGTAGTCACAAATCAATTGGGGGTCATTAGAGTTACCCATTTTGGGAGTCTCAAATATTTTTTTTATAAAACAGAAATGCTACAGAGTACTACGACTCCTATGCACTTGCGAGAAAAAAGAACAAAAAAATACATAATGAATGATTGCCAATGAATTGGTGTCGTGGGTTCACCCATTTGGAAAGTCTCAAACATTTTTCATTATAAAATACATATAATAATGTATAGAATGTTTTCCTAAATTAACTTAGACTTTCACTTAAATAGGTTATTTATTTATGTTTCATCTTTCCTTTTCTTTGTTTCTTTTTTCTTTTTAAAGGGACATCAAGACAGTCATAACGGTTACGTTATTGGTTTGGCCCACAAATCCCAAAGATGTCACCCCCCGCTGGGGGCATGGAGCATGACTGCTTGAAGCTGTAAGGTTTTCTATAATTGATTTCCAAGTGCCAAGGTGATCACAAAACTACGGATACGGACTATATTGAGGGATCGTTTGGCGATAATCTTTTTAGTTAATTTTTTAATTTTTTTTGATTTTTTTAATATGAAAATTTTTTATTTGTTTGATTTTTTGGCCTTAAAATGTTTTTTTTTTTTTTTTTTGTTGTTGGGATTTTTAACTTTTAATTTTTTTTAATCTTTTATTTTTTATTTTTTTTATTCTTTTGTGATTTTTTAACCTAAGAGGCTAAAAGAAAAACTAAACGGGGGCTGAGATTCGAAATGTATCATATTTCTAGTCACATGTGTTGATGTGACAACTGTGATAATATTATGAAGTTAATTTATCAGAATCTCTAGTCCTGTTTTGATTTTTAGAATTTGTTTTTAGATTTTTTTTTTTAAATTAGTTTTGCAAAAAAAATAAATAAGTACTTATTATTTTTATATATTTTTATTTTTTGAAAGGTAGAATAATTTTTAAAAATTTATTTTTGAAATTTATTTTTATCAAATTAATTTATATTTTTTTAAAAAAAATCAAAAAAGAAACCAAGCGGAGCCTCTGTTTTTAATTAGGAGGTTATGTGATTGAATTTTTTCATATATGTGTGGATTTTATTACCAATATATATGTTAATAAAGCTATATAATAATGCATGATGATTTTTGAATTTGTCTTATACACATTTGTCTTACTAAAATATTTCGACGGCTTAGATCTATTCAAATTATAAAATAACGACTAAGATATATTTTTCAAAAAATATCTTATATGTACATTTTTGATTTTTCCGCTTCTCTCTCTTACTTTTTCCTTTTCTCACCTACCCTTCCATGATCTCATGACCCCATTTTCATCTTTCTTTTCTTTTTATTTTTTTATTTTCTCTCATTTTTATTTTTCTCTATTTGCTTTTTTTTTTTCTCCTTTTTGTTCACTTATTTTTATTCATATTATATGGAAAAATTTACGATCTCAGAATTAAAAGTCAGATTTTACTGTGTGTAATGGAGATTAAATTAATGAATTTTATAGTCCACAAATTAAATGAATTTGAACAATTAATTATTATTTTTAAATATATTGAATACCTAAATTTTATAGTCCACAAATTAAATGAATTTGAACAATTAATTATTTTTTTTATAAAATATATTGAATATTTCATAGATTTCATAAATTTAAACCTTATATGAATCTTCAACATCTATATAATAAAGCAGGATGATTTTTGAATTTGTCCTACACACATTTATCCTACCAGGACATTTGAACGACTCAGATCTATTCAAATTATAAAACAACGGCTGAAATATATTTTTTAAAAAATATCATACATGTACATTTTCTATTTTCTCGCTTCTCTCTCCTACTTTTTTTTTTCTCATCCATCTTTCCATGATCCCATGATCCCACCTTCATCTTACTTCTTTTTTTATTTTTTATTTTTTTATTTTCTCCCATTTTTATTTTTCTCTATTTTTTTATTTTTTTTTATTTTCACCTTTTTGTTTATTTATTTTTATTCATGTTATATGGAAAAGTCTACGATCCTAGAGTAAGGAGCCAGATTTTGCTGTGTGTGGTGGGGATTAAATTAATTAATTTTTTAGAACTCTAAAATTTTATAATAAATTTTTAATTTTATCAAATTAAAAAATAAATTTAAATAGTGTTGGGATTACAATTATATTCTAATCCTGATATTATTTATAATGTGCCTTCAAACATGAGCATACGCTAGTATATATATATATATATATATATAAAGTAAATTATACTGACTTCTTCTAAAATTTAATAAAATAAAACTAGTTTTATAATTTTGACATAAACGTTTATTTGAATATGATGATACAAAGATAAATATCGTAAATATACATTTTAGTATTAAAAAATGACATCATTTTAAAAAAAAAAATCTATATAACTAATAAATTATTAATGAAAATGAGATTTACTGTTACGTAAATTAAAATCTTGACAAAATGCAAAGTAATTATGCCAAACTTATTAGACTAATTATATTTTTTCTAAATTTCAAAAGCGATTAGTGTTTATCTCCAAAAAAAAAAAAAAGCAGAAGGAAAAATTACAAAAACAAATTTATAAAAAAATAAATTATGAGTTTTTAATTTTGTTAATTTAAATCTTAATTTTTAATTTATTTTCAATATAAACCATCTGCCTATTCCTGTTAAGTAAAATCGACAAAAAAAATAATAATATTTAGTCATCAAACTGAATGTATGTATACATAAAATGTCAAAAATACTATTTTTATTGAATTTAATAATTAAAATATTTAGTTTTTGGTCAGTTTTGGTTAACTCAAATAAACAAATGGTTTAAATTGAAAAAAAAAATTAAAAAATCAAGGTTTAAATTGACAAAATAAAAAATTTAAAATCTATTTTATTACAAATGTCAAACCTTAAGATTTTTTTTTAAAAAAAATTTCAAAAAAAAAAAAAATTGTGTATTGCTATGTTTATCATTTTTTGTGTCATATTTATATTGATCAACAAAACTAGATGTGAGGCCCTTTAAATACGACAATGCTACGTAACTCAAATTTTGTGGCTCAAAAGTGGCTCAAATGGCCAAAACGACATCGTTTTGAGTACAGAACAACATAAAAATGGCCAAAACGACGTCGTTTTGGCCATTTGAGCCACTTTTGAGCCACAAAATTTGAGCTACGAGACATTTTCCTTTTAAATATGACACAAAAAGTACTAAACAATTCTATTTGTTATGAATAATGATATATATGCCAATTAGGGTTCGTTTGGGAAGATGGTTTTGTGGCTAAAATAGTCACCAAAAACAAAATAGGCTATTTTAGTCACAACAAACAAAACATCACATTCAACCCATAATCATTACACTCTTCTCTCACAAAAAAAGTCAAAAAAATCAAAAAATCAAAAAGTCCTTCCCAAACCAAGCTTTTAGCTCAGACTAAAATAGTCAAAAAAACCAAAAAACCAAAAAACCAACAAGTCAACCCACTTTCCAAACCAACCCTTAGTATACTAATTAGTGTACCAATTGATAATGTGACATAATCAATTGATACACTAATTAGTACACTAATTGGTGCATGTTACACCATCAATTCATTATCATCCCTTTCATATTAACCATAATGGTTGTGGAATTAATAATTTTTTTAAAATGTTACAATTTAATGAGTTTTATTTTTAAAATTGTGTTACGTTATTGAATCGTATGTAAACTAATTATGCATTGGATACAAATATTAAAACTTTAAACATAACTTTTCTCAATTTCTCTCACCTCCAACAAAACAAATTCATGAAGGTTGTGTTTTAAATTTTTGTTTTTGTTTTTGTTTTTATTTTTTATTTACTTATTTATTTATAAATAACCCAATTTTTAAGAAACATTGAAAACTTGCTTTCAAATTTCTTATTTTCTTTTTTGCATAAAAATAAAAAATAATATGATAAACTTTTCTAACTTTCTATTATTTTTGTTTCAGAAAAGCACAACCAAATAAACTAGCATTTTTTAATATTTTTTTTGGAAAAAATAATAATTGGAGCTTAATTTATTTAAATTTAATCGCAAGGGGAAGAGTAAAAAGTTAGGAAAATTAGTCTAAGGTCCATCTTCTATTTTTAGTAGTGGAAGAGATCTACAATATAATTTTGTGATATCTAAAGTCCCCTAACTCCCGACACCCACATATCAGAGAGAAATTTGATCCCCTCAAATCAAACTGGCCTCTCCCTTTCTTCCTTTCTATTTGCTCTTTACTCTCCGACGAACTCCACCTCCATTGCCAAAGTTCATCGTCGTCGTCGTCTTCTCTAACTCTCTCTCCTCCGTCAAGCGAAGCTCAAAGCATCGTTATACATTGACGATTTCACCGATATCAGAATCAAAGCATACCGCGACAAGAAGCTTTGAAACATTTCGTCCGAATCACTATTCTGCACTTGGCCATCATCGAAGTTGAGAGCGTAACTGAGAGGATCATACTGGAATTTCCCTTGCCTTGCTCCTGCTCCGCCACTCTTGCTCTGATTAAACCGTCGTATGAAGGTCTTCCACCGTGGCCCGGTGACAATCTCCAACTACTTTTGAAGCTTCTTTAGAGCGTTAATCCCTCAATCCCATCACCTCTCCTCCACATCCATCTTCATTCTCTGCCACCACCGTACTCTCACCGTCACCGATCTGTTCGAACTGCTGAAGCAAGGGATGTAGAATCAGAATCGCCTCTTTGGGAATAGCATTTCGGTCATTTCTTCATTCAATTCTACATCTTTGTGAGAGAATTCAAGGCCTTTATTAGCCATATATATTTGTAATTCTCTCTATCAGAGAAATAGAGAAATTCCTCTCTATCTTTGGTCGTCCTCCTCATTCCTCCTCTATACTGCTGCTCTGTCTATCTCAGGTCCCCGATCTGTCTCAAGGAGAATCATTGTGAGGACAAAAACGAGCCTCGAAGTGAAAAACCATAGAAAATGGAATTTCTCTGGGTTGGAGAAGGGGAATTTCTCTAGTTTTGAGAGAATTTCTCTGGGTTAAAGTGAATTTCTCTGAAAAGTCCAGATGAGATTTTCTTTGTGAAGTCTGGGAAAATTTTCTAGATCGAATTTTCTTGGTATCAATTTGAGGGACCTTAGACATTATTAAAATATTAAATGTTCATATGCTATAAAATCTTAATACCAAGGACCTTAAAAAAAAAAACTCTCCTAAAAAGTTTTATTGTTCAAAAAAAAAAAAAAAGGTTTATTACACTTTCTACACTTAAACTATTGTTAAATTATCTATTTAGCCCCTGAAATATTGATTAAATCTATTTAGTCCCTAAAGTATATGAATCAAACTCTATTTAATCCCTGAACTATCGATTGTGTCTACTAGATTCGTAAAGTATATAAATCAAAGTCTATTTAATCCCTAAAAGGATTACAAAAACAAAATATATGCTCATATATATAAATTAACAAAAGACCCTTTGCAATTAAGATTTTATTATAGAAAAATCTTTAAAATTTTTATTTTGTCTTTATAAGATATTTTATTTCATTGTATGTTTAAATTAACATTAAAATATGATTTTTCAGTCTTGCCAATAAGTTGTATGAATATTAGATTTACTGAAGAAGTAGAATTAGATAATTTAACTAATAACATTTCTCTATAAATAGTAATCGAACAAAATAATACATTAATTAAGTAATAAAAAGAACTTAGTGAAAAAATTAAAAACAATCAATTAGAAATTATAAACAAAATTTGACATCTAATATTAAATAAAAGCAATCATGCATCCATTGTAGAAAATAAGTAATAAAATACAATAAATAATTACTCTTATCCACAAAAAAGAAATTCAATATATGGATTAATACTCACTTTTCAAAGACAGAATAAAAATTTAAGATTTTTTTTCAAATAAAATTTTAAGTCGATAGGGTCTTTACTAATTTATAATATTTATGCAAAAAAGTTTAGGCGCATAGACGACTGAACACAAATCCAAACACAGAAATTGTGCATCCGATCATCAAGCAGGATAACCTCCCGAACAACCCGACCAGAGCTTGTTGACTGCAGCTATCATGGTGTCTTCCGGACATCCGGATAGACGTTCGGCTGGCCGTCTGGTAAAACAATTTCTATGTTTGATTCTGTATTTAGTCCTCTATATATGTAGTATTACTAATATTTATAAGCGTATATCTTATTTTTATAATCCTTTAAAGAGTAAAAAAAAAAATCATAAGTTGAAGAGTAAAAGTTTCCCCAAGCACATTTTTGTCTAAATAAGAACATTTACTCCTACCCCCGATACCACATGGCCTAAGAACTTTACTTCTCTCAACCAGAATTCACACTTTCCGAACTTAGCATATAGTTTATGGGTTCTAAGCAACTCAAGTACAACTCATAGGTGTTCCTCGTGTTCCTCCTTGGGAGGTGAGTAAATCAAGATGTCATCGACGAAGACAACTACAAAACGATCTAGGACCTCACGAAAGATTCGATTCATCAAATCCATAAACATGGCGGGTGCATTGGTTAGCCCAAAAGGCATCAATGGCCATACGGCATACGAAATGCCGTCTTCTGGATATCTTCTTCCTTTACCCTCAATTGGTGACAACCTGATCTTAAGTCTATCTTAGAGAAACAACAAGACCCCTTCAACTAGTCAAACAAATCATCTATGCGTGGTATTGGGTACTTGTTCTTAACAGTTACCCGGTTCAACTTTCGGTAGTCAATACAAAGTCACAATGCGCCATCTTTCTTCTTAGCAAAGAGTGCCAGTGCTCCCCAAGGTGAAGTACTAGGGCGAATAAAACCCTTATTTAGCAATTCTTGGAGTTGAATCTTCAACTCGCTCAATTTGATAGATGCAAATCTATACGGTGTCATAGAAATCAATGCTGTGCCAGGCACTAAGTCAATAGAGAACTCAATCACACAATGGGGTGGTAAACTAGTGAGATTCTTATGAAAAATGTCCAGGTATTCACAAACTACCTTTGGCAAATCAACTTAGATGTCTTCACACTCACTACCCAAGAAGGTTGCAAGAAGACAACTGTAACAACCCCGATCTGTGATTAACTGTTCAACCATGATTAAGCATGCTTAATAAGTAATTAAGAGAAAATTCTATATGAATTACATGTGTATTGTGTTATATGTGTTTATATCTGTTTGGCGTAGGAAAATTTGTCTGTGTTTCTGTTTCATTATGCGAATTGAAGGCCTTATTAGCATCTGATCACAAAATTGACTTGGCTTATGTGTTATTTGAAAATTTTAGAATTTTATGGTAAGTTTAATTGAAATTCAATTTGGAACCAAATAATTAAAATAAAATGAATATTATTGTTAAATCTAAGCAAGAATTAATTAATGCCACTAATGGCACCTATATAAGCCTAATGTTGTCTCATACCACACACACACTTCATTATCTTTTGACATCAAAACCGAGAGAGAGAGAGAGAGAGAGATAGAGAGATAGAGAGAGAGAGAAAGAGGGAGAGTAGGAAGAAACTTGTATTCAAGCTTGGAATTGTAGAGAATTGGAGGATTCAACTTGGAAACTCAAAGAATTGGACATCTAGAGTACAATTGAACACTTAAGGTAAAAATTCAAGCCTTTACCTTTGTAAGTAAAACACTTAACACATGAATACAAGAGAATCAAGTTGAATCATACATGAATTGAGCTTAAGAGTGGAGAAACTAGAACAATCATACATGCATGCATATTTCATGGCATTTTGAAGTTGTTTTCCAAAGAATTTCCTCATACATGTCATTATTTCACCTTCATTTTGGGAATTCATCAAGTTTCATGTCATTTTATATCATTGATCATGTTTTATAAGGTTGGAGGTCATGACAATTCATGCATGTTATGTTTTGAAAGTTTCAAGTTGAATTTTGAACAATTGGCTTACCTTTGGGCCTTGATTTTGAGAAAAAATCCTTAATTCTTGATGTTTTACAAGTTTAGACATGTTTTCTCAAGTTTTGAGCCCAAAGGATCAGTTTTAAAGCTTTGAAATTAAGTTTTTGCATCTTGAACATCAATCTAGAAATTCCAAAATCCTGCACCATCGCTCGAGTAACAAGTATTGCACTCGAGCGACCACTCTTTATTTTGCTACTCCGCTTGAGCAAACAAAAGTTGGCTCAAATGTAAAATTTATGCTCCCAGAAGTTTTACAAGATTTTGTAGACCGCTCGAGCGATTGAAGCTACAATCGGGCAGAGACCTTATTTACTCAGTCTTTGGCTCAAGCGATTGGCTCAAGCGACCGTTGAGCATCCATCGAGCTGAAAAATTAAGCAACCAGTGCTTTTACAGACTTTGCAAACCGCTCGAGTGACCAAAGTTGCGCTTGAGCAGACTACACTATTTTTGAAAATTTGACTAAGTGTTCTAAAGTGCATTTTGGCATCCTTATTACATCTTAGGCATTTCTAAGCCTTAATTAAGATATAATAATGAGGGTAAGGATTAGAAACACACTAAGATAAAAAAGGAACGAGCTATGTGTTTTCTGAGCATGTGCTTCAATATGCATTCGTTATGTGTTTGCGTAGGTCGCGCACAATAGGCTATCTGATTTGTCTATGTTGCTATCGGACCTACCTGTGAATAACAACTTTGTAAAGCTATGTTTGATTATAAGTATTTTCAGAATGTTAAGATATGATCTGTTTTATGAAATGCTATTTTATGAATAGTGAATGACTGTCCAATTTTTTGAAATGTATTTGTGACATCCTTAGTTCACAAGGCCCTCGTCAGGGGAAACAATACCAGGGGAAACAATACAGTGGCATATGTTCATATGGCCCTTACCCTGGGGAAGTAATATTGTGGTTATACATGGCCCTTGCCTGGGGAAAACAATAACATGGCTACTTGTGCACAAGATATGGACTTTTGGGGTCGTCGGTACCGACTATGCATATGGGTCCTAAGACCAAGATGATATGATAGTTAATGGATGTACCACTTATAACTACTTATGACCACTGGTTACATATATGAATTTGAATATGTTTTTGATATGATCTCTGATTTTGCAACTGTTTGGACATCATTCATAAATCTTTTACTCTGTTGTTATTCACTGGGCTTTAGCTCATCATATTATTTATGTACCAGGCTCAGAGTTTGTGGCCTGGAGTTCTGTTTTGTTAGCCAACTACAGTGCCTCCCGAGAAGGTTCGTGTTTTACAGTGGTCAAGTTTTGTGAACCATGTTAATGTTCTTTTGTATTCCTTTTGTTATGTATGACTAGGCCTTTCGTTGTCTATTTGTATGGATGTGACATGTGTATGACATCTTACATATATAAATATAAGTCTTAAATTTTTTGTCCCATGTATGTCTTCACAGTCTATGGATGTTAGATGTTTGTATTTGCTTCCCGTAGCCCCTTGTATATTGTTTATTTGTTCAGAGGCCTTTGATAATCACAGGATTACTGGCTAGTTACGATGTTAAACCTATAGGAGGTCCATCACAACAACTAAGCTCAATCCGACCATGCGGATCATATATCGACGATAAAACTCTATCAGTTCTATCCCCTATGAAATAAAAACAATCACCACTCAAGGTACATACAATAACCCTCTGATGGTAACAACCTATGACAGCCCGATACGATGACAACTAGTCTACGCCTAATATAGCATCAAAACTTGACATGCTAATCAATACAAATGCAAAAGTAAGTCGGCGACCAGCAACCCCTATTCCACAACCCCAACACCTATGTTCCAAAACAATCTCACCACCAATAGGTGACTCTACACTGAGTGGGGATGCTAACCGAGACAATTCTAACCCCAATACTGATGCCAATGTAGAGGAAATAAAAGAATGGGATGCACCCGTATCAATCAACACATTGGTAATAGAATTGCATAACAAGAAAGTACCTCTTATGACTCAAGGCGTTGGCAATAAGTCTGGCACGGTGATAGCAGACACGCGCCCTGCAGGTCTCTGCTCCAGTTGCTTACCACTCAGTGCATAAGTCTAATATAGTGACTGAGCCGAAGAGGCCCCCTGATTGGCTCTTGAGGCCTGTGCTGATTGTGCAAGCTGGTGGCTCCGTGTTTGTCTCGAACCAGACGCACCAGATGTGCCACCTAACTGAGGGCAAAACCTTTTTATAAGCTCTAACTACCCACACCGATAACAAATAGGCAGTTGCCCTCTCCCTTAACGACGCATACTGTTGCCCTCCTCCTCTCTACAGGCAAGCTAGAAATTTGTGACCCAACTGGCCACACTTGTAACAAGAGAAACCTCCCAGATTACCTTTTCCTGAACCCGAACTCGGCACAGGAAAGGTAGACCTAGATTGTGCTGCTTGGGACTATAGTGGAGTGGAACCCCTCTGCTTCTTACTGTCCCGGCTCTCCTTCTGAACCTCTTGACTTCTCTTGGAGCCCCTCATGCATTCCTCCTCCACCTGAACTACGGTCTCAAGATAAGCCACCGCCTTCATAAGGCGTCCTTAGTCCATAATCATTGACCCAGCTACTTTGAAAAGAAGTCCGATCCTTAACCTCTTCTCGAACTCTATACAACGACGTTCCTCAGTCACCACGAGTTCTGGTGCAAATCTAGAGGGGCTTGTGAAAGTTGCCTCAAACTCAGCTACTGGCAGGCTAAATTGCTTGAGCTTCAAGAATTGATCTCTCAACATCTCCTTAGCAGTGGGAGGCAGGAACCTGTCCTGGAAGGTGTTGACAAAGGCCTCTCATGTCAGCCCAATGCACCCACGTGCATACGTCCACAATTAACCCACATCCCCCTTCAACTGGAAGGATGACAAGGTCACTCTCAGCCCGTCGTCCTCGATGCCAAGTATCTCGAATGTCTTCACCAATTGTTCCAACCAGTCATCCGCCTTTAGTGGCTCCCTCAAATCACCTAAAAACTCATTCAGATTAGACCAGAAGAACTCCCTCTTCAAGAAAGACGGCCCAGCTTCAGTAACTTGGGCTTAGACTTGATTCTCAGCTATGAGAATGTCCATGGATTCTCGTAAAGTGCCGGCCATTTAACGGGCCAAAGCGCCCATGGCCTACTGACGAACTGGTTTGGCCATATTGGCCTGACCAACCCCTTCTTCTTGCACCAGAATTTCATCTGATAAAGGCACCCCATGCCTTCTAGGCCTACCACGCCTACCACCGCCACATCCACATCCTAACATCCTAATGAAGGTAACAAAAGAGATTAGCACATTTACAAATGTGTCGAAGCTAACTCAACTGAATCTTAATGCGATGGACAACAGTAATTCACTCCACATAAACATGTAGTCACATAAATACATGCGGATTTTCTTCCAAGATAATGATCATCCTACGACATTGCCAGAGTTCCAATTAGAAACAACAGTGATCAAGTGCTCTTCTAATAGGACTTCTAGAAGCCCGTAGACCTAATCAATATCTTAGGAATTAAATCCATACCCATATAATCACACAAGCATGTTATCACATAGCATTACAAACGTACAAACATCTCTATCAAGCGAGATAAACCCATTGTGGTAAGAACCACTTCCCATGTACCCAAAGTATTCAAACCCAGTACGCTCTGATACCAAGTTGTAACGTCCTATAAATAAATACAATAATCCATTCACCATATCAATAAACGACAACAGTGATAAAGTACTCATCTTACATTTATCCCAATCAATTGTACGAGAGGGTGACTATGCAGATATAAATTCACAAGTCTACTCCTGAATCTATATCATATGTTACAACAAGAGGTAAGATAAGAAAGTAAAACAGATAAATGACTGCCCAAAAGGCTTACAACTTTCCAAGACAGTGTTTGGTTACAACAAAAGTGGACTTAAGTTCAATATAGTTAAAGCCCTTGGCTAACAAAAATAAATACAGTATATACACAAAAGAAGCTCTCGCTCCAAGTCCTCCCGAGCTATTACCTTGGTAGAGGCATGTCATCAGCACCTGAAATGTTTTTCCCACATAGGGTGAGCCAAAGCCCAATAAAAATAATCCAACACAGTATATGAATCTTAACAAAGCTATAAGGTGAATGCATATGCAATGCTCATACCAAAACATTTTACGTCTCTTTCCAAAGCCATGCAATGACAAGTTAATATCATGGTTTATAGATCATTTCCTTTTTACAATAGAAAATAGGGTTGTGAATCACACTCTAGGAATTTCAAGACAAAACAACATTTTCCAGAATTTTGTCCAGAGGAAACCGTAAACCGGGACCCATGTAAACGTAAGCTACACAAGCACTACTGTAACATCCCTGGGGGGGGTACCCGTGTGCATTAAACAGTTCGGACCCTCGATCTCTTTGATTTAGTCTCACTACTGCAATGTGAAACATAGATGAGAGTCCAGATTTGACAACTTTTAGAAAATCCATTTTATTGCAAAATCTTTTTGCCAAATATGGACTGCATTATCAGAGCTCAGAGTCGCCACCTAATATTGCTGGGAAATTAGGAAACCCATGATTCGTGCCAAGGCTACTGTTCGTCATAACCAAATTTGTCTCGGTTCGGAACCATAGGTATGAGAGAGAAAGATCATTAATTTAGCACCTTTGCTCACCCAATCAAAAGATTGGCCTTTACTAAACAATAATATGAATTTTGTTTACTCTATATGTTCATATTTCGATTATTTAATAAATCCTTAAAATTACTATGTGAAGCATACAAGTATAGACTATGTTATTTATTTTGGAATAATTTGATTTCATGTATTTTGAAAGGATTTTGATGATGTACAACCCAAATAAATTGAGTTTACAAACATGAAAAATCAACATTATTCCAAATTATGCGACACAACCTCCATCCACTGGCATTCATACAGTTATATCAAGTAAGTAAGTAGCCACATGGTAGGATGCTTAAACATAATAAGAAAAACACATACAAACGGGATGTTAAAGCATAAAAACTTACATGTTTGACGTCCCGCGAACAAGCCACAAAACAAAGTTAGTAAATCATGCATGATCTTATATATAAAATCCAAATGCAATTCACTGATGATATGCAACTAAAGATTCGGCTTCTAAGATATGACATGTGAATCATCTCAAGAACATGAGGTAGCGCACATAATCACATAGGAATTTATTAAATCCACAAATACAAAATTAGCTGAATCAAAATGCATGAAACATATATGCAAAGTAAGGATATACTAAAAAATAAAATAAAATAAACATGATGCATATCCACAAATAAGTAAAGCAAGTAAAAGAACGGGATAAAAAGAAATGGGGCGGGAAATTAGTACAACACTTTGAATAAATTATTACAGACCAAATGAAAGAGAGAGGAGGGAATATTGTAATAAAATAAAATAAAACCTCAAAAAACACTCAAAATAAAAATAAACAAAATAAAAGCTTCATGTTCCTTGGAACCGTTGGAGGAAATTGGTCAACATTGGGAGATTATGCCATCTTGTCTGAAAGAAGCTAATCGACCAGCCAACTAGGTCGAGCAAAACTATCTTGTTGCCAAAACCAAGAAAAGGAACAAACAAGAAATATGTAGGTGGCTCAACTAACCACTACCGATTAGCTTACATCACAACTAATATGAAACAAGAGCAAGCAAATAATAATAACAATAATAATAATAGTAATAATAAGAATAATAATGAGCTAAACAAACCACTTGGATTACAACAACACAATATGAAATATAAAATATGAAAATAAATATGAGATAAACAAAATATTTAGATTATAACAAAACACTATGAAATATAATGTATGAAAATAAATATGAGATAAACAAACCACTTAGATTATAACAAAACACTATGAAATATAAAGTAAGAAAATAAATATGAGATAAACAAACCACTTGGATTATAACAAGACACTATGAAAAAAAGAAGTAATAAAATAAATATGTGATAGAAAATATAAGAAAATGAAAGACTAGAAATTCACCTTCCAAAGAAAGATTGAACTTCTTGATTTCCAAACTTCCTCTTGATCGCCTTCAAGTTTAGGAAGCATGTTCTCAATCCTCAATTCGAAACTAGAATTTGAGCTTGGAATGACGGTTTTGAACAAGGGAATGATCGCTCTTTTCTTGGCATGAATACTCTCTTTTTGATTAAGGCTTTGAGTGGTTTGACAAGGGAAGATAAGATGTAAGAGCTATGTAACTTCACTAGTTTGGCAAGATAACTCTCTTGTTTTTACGATTTTCTTTTCTTTCTAATTCTAACACAATTTTAGCATTCTCTCCCTACACTTCTCTTCTTCAAAATTCCTCTCCAAATTCAAGACTAGAGCTCTCATTATATAGTCAATGCAAGTGGGCAATTGTGGAAGACAAAGTAGAGGACAAAGTGGAGGATAAAATGAAAAACAAAGTGGAGCATTTTTGGAAAGATAATGGAGTTAATAGGGGACAATGTATAATGGAGGTGAATGATAAATGGTGATGGTGGTGTGTGATTATGAAAGTAGATGATGAGTTGGGATGATGGGGTGTGATTATGAAAGTAGATGGTGAGTGAAGATAGTGGGATGTGATTATGAAAGTGGATGGTGAGTGGAGATGGTGTGGTGTGATTATGAAAGTGGATGATGAGTGGGGATGGTGGGGTGTGATTATGAAAGTGGATGGTGGGTGGGGATGATAGGGTGTAATTATGAAAGTGGGTGGTGACTGGAGATGATGAGGTGTAATTATGAAAGTGAGTGGTTAGTGGAGATGGTGGGATGTAATTATGAACGTAGATGGTGAGTAGGGATAGTGGAGTGTAATTATGAAAGTGGATGGTGAGTGGGAATTGGTGGGGTACGATTATGAAAGTGGATAGTGAGTGGGAATTGGTGGGGTACGATTATGAAAGTAGATGGTGAGTGGGGATGGTGGGGTGTAATTATGAAAGTGGATGATGAGTGGGGATTGAAGTAGTTAAATATTACTCCGGGGGAAATATGACTGTAGACGTCCCCGAACGTCCCGGGAAAATCCCGTTTTGTTCATTGGGCTTACTACAGTTCGGACTCAATGTCACAGTTCTTAATCTGATCTCGCAAAGTGCAATACGAGATTGATAAATCACCAAAGAGTTCAAATCTGGAAAATCATTTTGAAAAACTAATTTTTAGAAAGAAGTGACAAACATGGATTGCTTTGCCAGATACAGAGTCGCCACCTAAATATTTTATTTTGGGGGAATTTAGGAAACCCTGACTTGTGCCTAAGGCTACGTGTCCATCATAACCAAAGCTGCCTCGGCTCGGGAACTTGGGTACAATTGGGGAAGGTCATGCAATAAGCACCCCCGCTCGCTCGATCAAAGATCGGCCACTACTAAACATGATATCTTGTTTTTGAAAACATATGTGCTCTTATTCCGGTTTATTAGCCTAGAATTGCTACGTGATGCGCACAGCATACAAGTATAGACTGGATCGTCTAAGTTGGAACAAAACATCTCATGTTTGTTTTTGAAAGCGGTTTGCTACTCGCAAGTAGGCTAAAGTGCGGATTTTGCCATCCTCAAGTGGGCTTAGAAAACATGGTGATTTGCCACTCTCAAGTGGGTTTAAAACTCGCAATCGATAAATTGTTCCAATTTAAATAATCCAACCTTCACCCACAGGCATTCAGGCAAGTATATCACATAAGCAGTTAGCCTCATGGCAAGCATGCTATCATGGCAGTCACTCACACACATGCAAGGATGTTAAAGCATAAACACTCACCGCGTACTCCTAGCCAAAACAGAAACTAGTTAGTAATCAATGCATGATCCTAGTTCATGTTAAGATGGCTAATGCAACACATGCAAAATGCAACTAAGATAGGCTCAGCTATTCTAAGATGGCATATGAGATGCTACAGATAACATGTATTCAACTCGGAATTGAAATACAATGCAGTTAGTATGATGCGCTGAGCCCGGTGCATGCAAGACAGATGAATGGATGCAAACATGCGAGCATAAGGATGCTAATTGAAACATGCCCTAAAATTAACCATCATGAGCTGGTAAATAAAAGGGAGAAAGAAATGGGGGTTAAAAGACATGCATCACACACGCGTACACTTATTACAAAATTCGCCCTCTCGACAGAGGGTCCGAATAAATAATACAAAACCAACAAGCTAACCTAAGCTAATATAATTAAACTAGTTATTACACAACGAAATGAATAATAAGCTACAACTAATTATTACACAACATTAACTAAGTAAGCCGTCTAAATGAGCATACAAACTAAATGAATGTGGGCTGCCTTAGCTCTGTTTTGAATGACAAAGGACGCATGCATGCTTGAATTGCCTTGTTCAGAAATCCCTCGCGACGCCCCAACTCGCCTTTGTTTGCAATTGATCTTAGAAACTTGCCCAAAGCTCCAGAGAGATGAAACTCCACCCTGGGAATCTGTGGGAAGGCTGCCAACTAGCTTATAGGCATGGGAGACCAACTATCGACCACCTTTTGTGGTGGAAACCAAAAAAAGTGGTCGGCCTGCCAGTAAATCTGGTCGGCCGACCAGTTTCCTCTCCTGGTTTCTGGTTTTCTGCAACAAAGGGAAAGAAAGATGCACGGCAAAGTATTTGCAAAACATGTGTGCATGACCACCCTCCCCATCATTGCATAAGCTCAAGGGAGTGTAGTCCTCGACCCTCAGGCCACCAATCACGCATTTCGATGCATGATGGCCGAGGAGCCAAATTGCATGACTCAATGTGAAATGAATGCACATACAAGCACCTAAAGCCAACAACTCCGTCATGGGTAGTCAAGAGTGTCGGCGACCGGGAATCGAGGCACATTTCATCATTTCAAGTATGAAACGTCCCTCGTTTCCCGTGTTCGGACTAACTCCTATTCCAAACACAATGCAACACATAACATGGCATGCACCAATGCGACTCTAGCATGTAATCTCAATGCAATGCAACTAAGTCATGCAAACATGCAAGGGATAACATGCAAACATGCAACTAGCATGCACAATGCTATGAACTAACAATGGCGTACTCAATGCACATGACACTTAGCATACACAATGCACACAAAAACTAACATACACACTGAGATGAACAAGGCATGCACAATGCAATGATCAATCATGCGACAACATGGGATACTCAATGCTATGAACTACAATGGCATACTCGATGCAAAATGGACTTAAACCAAAATGGATGGGCCTCAGCCACACCCAGATCAGTGGCCAAAGATGATGAAAACAAGGCTCCAAAACTCATGCAAACATGCCCAATGCAATGGCCCCAAGCCTAAGGCATAAAACACAACTTTCCAAACGCATTGAAAAGAATGAAATATGGAGTGCAAGGACACATGTTCCAACTCTAAAATGACATATAGAATGACTCCAAATGATGTAAACAACTCACACAATGCATGTTGAATGACTCAAGCACCAAAACTAGTGAAGTGTATTACACTATAGGCATGCAAGGCAATGCTCAAATGGCCAAACCAACTTTAAACAGACCCTATGCAGGTCAGAATAGGAGCAAAAGTGAACTAAGATGATGGCTTGAAAGGCACAAAAATAAAACTCATGCAATGGCTCACAAATGGGGTATAATGATGCAACTCTCAAGCACATTGAAAGAGTGACAAACATGAGAATATGGCCAAGAAATAAGCTCTGAAATAACATTCCTCATAATGCCAAAACATGCAAATACCTCAAGTTAAGCATGCAAGGGACCTTAAAAACTCAATGCTGGGCAAGGCTATTATACTACAAGCATGCATGGAAAGCATCATTCGACCAAGAGGCCTCAAAACGGAGCTAAGGCAGCCCAAAATATGAACAAAATCAGTTCGGATCATGGCCAAAATATGCTAGAATAGAGGGCCAAAACATCATGCATTTCAAGCTAGTAAACATGATTTACACTACAAGCATATGAAGCATATGAGAGGCTACCAAACCAATGAAAAACAGAATCATGGCATGCCAAATGATGGCCAAAAACCCACTGAGACATGACCAATACATGCAAGAATGAGGTGCTACTTTGATAAGCCACAAAAGGGATTATTCTACACATGCAAGAGGCAAACACAAGGTGACAAAACTAGCCATAGACAGAGTCTAGGCAGGTCCCAAAAGTCACCAAAAAGGGCCTGAACCAAGCCTTGGAAGTATGAAAGTATGTGCTCCTTTGAAAGGCCAAAAATGCAAACAAACAAGGCCAAAAGAGAGAGGGTCTCCCCTCTCTGATTTAGGCCCTCAAAACCAGATGCCAACCACTAAAAATCCATTGGATTTCAGTGGCTAAAAGGCCAAGCAAGGATCAACACAAAGGTCTCATGGCATGGCACAAAACAAGGCTAAATAGAGCATGCAAGAGGGTAGATGATCCTCAACACCAAAAGAGCCTTAAACAAACATGAAAAACACTTAAATATGAAGCTTTTTTTAGTTGACAAAAAAGCCTAAATAGGCATGCAAGTATGGCTAAGAGAATGATCAAGATAGAGCTTAAAAGGAAGGAAAAGAAGTTACCCTTGAAGCTCAGCAAAATCAACAAGTTTTGGGACCAAAAACCAACTTTTAAACCTCTAAAAATACCCTCCAAGAACCTCAGATCAATGGTGGAGGTGTATGGCTATGAGGTGTGGTGCAATAGGTCAAGAACAATACACACTTTGAGCCAAAATATAGAGATATAGAGAGAGATATGTATTTTGCCTTCAACCAAATTTTGAACCTGTGCAAAGGAGAGGGAGGGCCTCTCTTATAGAGGTTTTAAGCTAAAGCTTCCTCAAGAAGCTAAAAGCTTGGATGCAAATCCTTTATACACGTGTATGGAGGATACAGTCTGTGCCTTCCAGCTGGCACAGCTGGCATCCACACAATCTGACAAAACAGGAGGAAACCAGCTGACCAGAAAAGGTGGTCGGCTGACCAGGGCAAGTGGTCTCCCAAATAAAAAGTGGTTGGCCAAGGGTATTGGGGGTCTCCACACTGAAAGCAAGCCAATGGTGGGGTGGAAAACTAGAAAATGTGGCCCAAAGACCAAGAAAACCAGTTTCCTGACCAAAAAATCGACTGGCGGGGAGAAAAGTGGTTTCCAAGGAGAAAGCTGGTCTCCCACCCTTGTACCACCTTCCAAACATGGAAAAAAAAGTTCGTGCCAAGAACGAACCAACACAGATAAACAACGAGAGTTCGGGAGGCAAAGCGCGTGGCCGGGTGCCTCAAAAATTGGCTGTTGAGCACTGAAAGTGGCCTGCGACCACAAAAGTGGTCTCCCGGGCCACAGTGTCCCTCTAGACAGAGGAAACAAGGTGTGTTCCAAAGAACGTGCCAAACGGAGAATGTTAAGCGGTCCCGAATCGAGGCGCACGGCCGACGGCTCCGAAAATCGAAAACTAGTCTCCAAACGGGAACAGTGGCCTACGACCACGAAAAGTAGTCTACGACCACTGAGAGATGGTCTACAAGACCTCTTCCTCCCTCTGGGAAGAGAAAACATGACTTAGTCTGCAGACTGAGTCAAAGTACAAAGAGTCCCGAGGTCCGGAGTTGAGGCTCTCAGCCAAGAATTCCAAAACCTCGAAACGAGCACAACATGCGCAATCACCGAGCGCTCAATCGATGGTGTCTGAGTCTTAAGGTCGGTCAAAAATGGGGTGTCTACAGTTGTCCCTCTTTGACATAACTCAAAAGCCATAAGTGACGGGAGTGAATGTCAAAGCCCAAAGACGACCCATTTTTGACAAGGCCGAAGACTTAGACAAACATGCAAGATAATCAAAGAGATGTGCCCGCAGGCAGGGGCAGAATGCAAAAGACATGCACGAGGCCGAACATAACTTATGATCATGCAAAGAAAGCTGTAATGAAGCAAATATGCACAATAAATGCAACAATTTAACCAAGCAAATACAGACCAAACTACATCACATGCAGAAAGGATGTAAGAGAATTGTACAATTCTTGCTACGTCTCACACAGAGAATACAATACCGTCCGGTTCGTCTGGTGGCACCAGCTTCAAATGAACCGTACATACAATATCATCTGGTCACACCAGCCTCGAATGAATTGTACATACAATATCGTGCCTGCAAAAGAGAGAAACTTAACAGGTACAACATAGTTAGCAACATATGTTCAACGCTGTATCGAACACGGATACGTATAACGCCGATGGAAAAGTGCATAGTAATGCAAGTGAAACATGCGTGATGATGTAAGTAAAGTATGGGTGCATGACAATACCAGTGGAACGCGCACAACAATGCAAGTGGTGTGCATAACAATGCAACTTCAAAAGCATGCTTGAAACAAAAGGCTGAGTAAAGAAGTCCGAGACTTAAAGAGAGTAACTCAAATGCGACCTTCGATTTACCTCTCGGAGGGGTCGCAACGTACTCAAAAAGGATACACCTTGCTCTTGGCAAGTAACGACGAGCCACACGTCGAAGACTTGAATTGAAGTTCCTACGGAGACATCTCGCGCTGAAAAGTGCACTTTTCTTGTACTTTCTCGAGAGCCGAAGACTCCAATCATCACCAAAATACACAGGGAGAACCAAGGGACCTTGGAGACCAACCAGGGGGAATGGCCGACCACCTAGAATAGCCACCAACCAGTTTTTGCTCACAAGGTGGTCGGCCAGCCAGAAAAACTGGTCGGCCGACCAATTTACAAAAATTAGGACAGTTTTGTCCTTTCAGGTTCGGATCTTTAAGTTGACTTGTCCAAACCACTTTTGCTCACACCTCTAAGGCCGAAATCAGCTTCTCTTGTTCCCTAGACCATTTTTCCCCTAAGATCTGCTTTTTATACACATTTTCCAATGCCCCACGCGAAGTTGTTTCGGGAAAACGTTCGATTTTCTTCACTTTGAACCGATTAAAATTTGATTTCGGAGCTTCTTTCTCCATTTTCACCACTTGAGGTATGTTTGTCTCGAGGTTTGACACATTTTCTCGGGTGTTGACTTTTGTTGACTTTTTCCGTTCCCGAGAGTTGACTTTGTTGACTTTTTACAATTTTGGCTCATTTTGCTCATTTTTGCAGATTTCTTTGGATGACAGATCATTTCCATCACCGGGGAGGTTCTCCACATGCCGAGGATGAGCCAGACATCATGTCATTGCCTCTGAGAATTCGGCCTTTTGACCCGGAGAGGTACCACCCTCAGGAGCACGTCCTACCTCCTACCACCTTCTATCATTTTACTGACTTCGAGCGGCGAGCACCCGCGGACCTACTACTACGGGAGCCAGCGTCTCATCTATCTCATCAGGCGCGAGCGGTACGTATTTCCCTTTTACATTCTCTGCAAGGTATTTTTGTATTCCTTGCATACTCTATGTTCTCGTTGTGTATTATATCTGCTTGTTCTGAACATATTTACATACACAACATCCGGTCCATTTGGCACACAACTGATACATAACAATACTCTGTTCCCTTAGCATGCAGCCCTCCCAACACAGTATTCTGTTCCTTCGGCACACATCTTACTTTGAACATACGGTTCGTCTTGACCGCATAGTTTGTCTCAGGCACACAGCGCATTTTCGGGCACACAGCTCATTTTTTTGGGCACACAGCTCACTTTTCAGTTTGAACACACAGCTCACACATTTCATTTGCACGCAGCTCATACTAGACGCACAGTATTTGATTTAATTTTGCACGCAGCTCATGCATTCCACTTCAAACACACAGCTCAGACCTTTCAATTCTGAACACACAGCCCATGCATTTTTGTTTGCACGCAGCTCATATATTCCACTTTGAACACACAGCTTAGACCTTTCAATTCTGAACACACAGCCCATACATTTTTGTTTGCACGCAGCTCATACATTCCACTTTGAACACACAGCTCAGACCTTTCAATTCTGAACACACAGCCCATTTACTCCATTTCTAAACACACAGTTCATGTACTTCATTTCTAAACACACAGTTCATTTACTTCATTTGCACGCACCTCATGCATTTCATTATGAAACTGAATACGTCTGTTCATTCTGAATGCAGGTATCTTCCTATTCCACACAGGGTTATGGATCGATCCTTGCTAGGGAGTGGTATACGGAGCTCCCAGATGCTGTACGTCACATTGTGGATGAGGCAGAATTTGGACCTTTCTGCATGGGGATATCACGTTATCTGGCGAGTAGGACCCTCATGGGGGCACTTGTGGAGAGATAATGGGAGACCACCAACTCATTCCACTTTTCAGCTACTGGGGACATGACGATGACCCCATATGACTTTTCTATGTTGACGGGCCTTGACGTGGCCGGCCGACCGGTCCCCTATGACGCAGACATGGACGAGTGGAAGGCAGCTTGGATTTATCTACTGGGAGCCTGCCCGCCGATAGACAGATCATCAGGTAGAGTCAAGTACACCTGGTTCTCTGTGCAGTTCAGGGGGACTTTGCCCGAGACTGTCGAGGAGATAGAGTAGTATGCCTGGGTTTTTTTGATGTTCCTCATCGGGACCACTCTGTTCTCTGACAAGGGGAACACAATTGGACTTTATTTGCTTAGTGCTTTGGTAGACCTATCACAGGTCAGCCAGTATGATTGGGGTGGCGCCGGCCTTACTACCCTTTACTGTTATATGAGCGCGACTTCCCACGGGCGAGAGAACATAGTAGGTGGCTACTGGAGAGCCTGGGAGGTACATTATGCCCTCTTAATTTATATTTCTGCTTTTCATTATCTGTACACTGCACACACGGCACACATTACATTCTGTACTCTACATTCTGCACTCTGCATTCTGCACTCTATATTATGTATTTTTCGTATCCACGTTCTGCACTCGGCATTCAGTATTTTCAATACATTCTGTGTTTTGACAGTGGCTGTCTTGCCTTTCACAACTATGGGTTTATGCATACTTCCCGATGCTGGCCCCTGAGCTCGAGGTGGAGGTACCTCTTGAGATCCCCTACTCCCGCAGATTTGAGGGTCGGTGTCGGCCGAGGACTCGGGAGACTTTGCCCTATCTCTGCCAGCTCTTTGATACTATACGATCGACGGAGGTAATCCAAGACTCTCAGTTCGTCATGTTTTCAGCTTTGGTTCATCTTGCATATTTACAACATCTAATCAGTTTTTGCACTTGTTATCTGCAGTTCTCTTGGCAGCCCTGGGCACCTTTGTCAGGAGATGCCTGGTACCGATTCCTTGGGGCGTGGGCCTCTTCTTGATACAGGACTTTATTTGAGGGGCCAGTTGGCAGGGCCTGGTTTCTGGGGGATCGCTTCATGCGTCAGACGATGGGTAACCCTTATCAGGGTATCCCCTCAGCACCTCCAGATGACATGCGATCCACTGAGAGACTCACTCCCCGGGAGGTCAAGGAGCTTATGTTGGGTACTGATGCAGTTTTGTTGCTGGAAGAGGGAGAGTACGCGACCTATCGCCATACATAGTTGATGCCTCCGCTGTCAGATGTCTGTGACCCTAGGAGGGGGGCTGCTGACGTGCCTTCCTCGAGTCGCACCCGAGCTAGAGACATTCCTTCGACCAACGGAGCCGGCACATCGAGGGGTGGGGCTAGAGAGATCCCCCCGACTTATCAGTATGCTGGGTGGCCGGATCTTCCAACTGAGCTGACAAGCTGGCGGTATGGGACATCCTACCCGATTCCATTAGAGCCTCCATTGCCTGATCATCGATACGTTAGTGACCCTGACTCACCACCGGTATGCTTTACAGTTTTGATTTATCACTCAGATATTTAGACATTCATTCATTCACTGATGACTTGCACTTACATCTGCAGCCTCCCAGAGTGTACACTGAGGGGTTACTCGAAGTGGTTGCCTCACTCGAGAGCATGGTCCTGCGGAGAGAGACGCAGCTGTTCATCGCTGGCGTCTCGGTATTTTTCGATTTCCTTGCATTTATCATACTTCTAATGACATACTGAGATTGAACATTCCATTACATTGGTTGACTGCACGTGTAGAGCACATCTGACACACCACATTCACATACTACATCTATAAGCACACACTCTACGCAACATTCCCGCATCTGCATTTGATATACATGCTTTGGCTGATGTATTCAAATTGCCTTTTTTTTTTTTGTTTTTAGATGCCATCACTACAGGCTGGGCCATCCAGGCCTTCTCGAGGAGCTGGGAGAGGGGACTCGACTCGCAGCCGAGGTAGGCGTAGAGCGCCTATCAAAGATGATGACGAGTCCAGCGAGGAGGAAGAGTTTGCGCATCCTCAGTCGGAGACATCCGCAGGTAGAGAGGAGGACTCTGGCTCCGGTTCTGAGAGTGGAGGTGATACAGGGGAGGGTTTCGAGGACGGCAGCTCTGATTCGGATGATGGTGCTAGTGGAGGTGGTGCAGAGGCTGCTCAGTCGAAGAGGATGAAGAGAGCCTCTTGATCTTGAGCCTGACAGTACTGATACAGATGTTCTTGCTTTATTTTCTTTTTTTTTGTTTTACTAGTAGTTGTAGCACATCAACTTTAGGCAGTTTTATTTTCTTTAAAACTTGTATCCTGTTGTGAAACGTTGTAACAAAAGAAGCTATGATGGAATGAAACAACTTTTTGTTCAAAAAGTGTTGCATTTTGCATTCTTAGCATCGCATCGCATCATTTTGCACAAAAATGAGATTGAATGGAAATCGAACATTGTACATTGCCAAGTCAGGTAACGAGCTAACATAGTAAACTAAACAACCTAACTTACTAAGAAACAACAAAACCTTAGCAAGTTTACAACTCGATAAGGAAACTTCGACAATGTTGACAAACAAAGAGCAACAATTTGATGAACAAAACTCGACAACTCATTAAAACTTAACAACTTGATAAACAAAACTCAACAACCCGATAAGCAAAACTTAACAACTCGATGAGCAAAACTTAACAACTCGATAAGCAAATACATTTCAGATAAACGAGGCGACGGAACGCATCCGAAACAGGGGTGAACTCGGACCTTCAACACTCCCAATACATGGAAAGGTTAGGAGCTCTCTTCTAGAGACTAGGGAAAGGCCAAAAACCAGTTTTTCTCCATGGCCGACCACCAAAAGTGGCTGGCCAACAAGTTTTTTGCTCAGCAAACCAGTCATGTGGTCGGCCGACCAGAAAAACTGGCTGGCCGACCAGAAAAAGTGGTCAGCCGACCAGTTGGCATGATGACCTCCAGATTTTTGACACTTGTCCCCCAAACAGTGCCTTATCCTCCATAAAGTTCCAGCTTCGTGGTTCTCTCATTCCATCTCAGTTTTACATCAAAATGGAGGCATTTCTCATCCAAAATCTCACAACTTGGATTGCTACCTTAGACGGCTTAGAAAAGTTAAACTTCCGAGGCTTCGGTATAAATGCACTATTCACGCTGAGTCGCACTCCGCTGCACCTTCCGTTTCTCCATGTCGCGGCAAGGTTTTGGAACCCGATAACACATGTTTTTAGTTTTGGCGGGCAAGAGATGTGTCCTACCTTCGAAGACTTCCAAGCTTTGATGGAATCCGAGCGCAATAAAGAAATGTTGCCTCAACTTCGCTTCGGCCACGCACAAGCCTTAGGGCGAATGTGTGGGCTCACTATGCACGATGCTCGGTCTTTGATCCGCGACGGGGAATTGGACATCCTTAGCTTGATTCATTGTTTTTCCAATGCCGGTGACCGCGGTGATCACCATTGGCAAGGTTTTCAGCGACATGTCCTTTGCTTGTGCATGTTGTCTCACTTTTTGCTTGCCCTAGGTTTCATTGGGCCTAGCGTTCGTTTGATCGAAGTTGCGCAAGACTTGAAAGAGGGCAGGAGCTGCATTGCCATGACATTGGCCGAGACATTGATGGGCTTGGATGCTTTCCATCGCCGGGAAACGACCAGATTTGCGGGGAGTCCACTGTTGCTGCAGGTAATGTTCCCACCCTTCCTCACATATATTACTCACATCACTCGGCCCTCAGACTCGGTTTTTTCTCACAAAACCCTTTTCTTGCTTTTCTCTCAACGTACACCTTTCTATTCTTTATTCTCTCATTTTCTATCCCTCCCCAAGTGTGGTTGATGGACAAGTTACAGGTTGTGGACTCTTGCCTAGCATACTCAGCTCGCGGCTACTACTTCCGGCGACGTCTAGTCGATTCCCTTGATGAGGGATGGTGGTTCGACTGGATGTCAAGTTTGTCCGCATACCGTATTGCTTGGCGTTGTCCTCGGCTCAATTTACCGGCAATGTATTTACCGGCAATGAGCTACAACATGTCCCGATAGACCGGGATTCAGTTGATTGGTCTGACACACTGCGTGTTCTACTTTCCTTTTCGGTTCTAGCGCCAGTTCGGCCATGATCAGATTTGCCCGGCAAAGGGGATAGAGTACCCAGCTGCATTTCCGGTCCGAGGCGCACAACTAGCTCGGTATGCCACGGTATGGAGGACGAGAGAGCTTCTGGCCCCCGCTCCCACTTTCAGTTACACCCTTTCTGATGAGTGCACAGATTAGCTCAATGAAGAGCCACATGTGGGGCCCAGTTGGCATCAGAGGCTTCGACCAGCTCTGGGAGGGGACGCGGGAACACCTGACTATGCCCCAGATTTTTTTGTTTTTAACCAGAACTTTCAAGTTTTCTTTATAAATGTAATAAAAAACAACTTCGATTTTATATTCAAGAGCAGGAGGACTCTGTATTGAAATCAATAAAATTGAAGGTTGTGGGCATTGAAAATTTTCCGTTTGGTCTAAAAATGGTCTAAGTCGTAAAAAGATTAATTTGAGCAAAATCAACTTTTATTAAAACTTTTCAAAACCATTTTCGATATGGATCAGAACTGGACACGCCTGAGATCTGTTACTAAGATGCACGACCCCGGATCCCAACGACTGGAAAGTTGCCCCTAGTCTGAATAGCCCTGCACCGGAGATCACAACCGAGCTTTTGAATGCAGAATAGAGAAAGATGACCAAACATGATCACATGCACAAAGTTGATTGGGGAAGTGTTTATGGCTGGACTTCAGAATGAAGTTGCCTACGTATCCCAAAGATGAGAATCAAGCCTTACGTAGTTCGGCTTTGGTTCACTCGTGTATTGACACTCTCCTTTTGCGCTCTAACTTTTGCCAAGGCCGCCCTTTGCGGGTTTTCAACCTTGCGAGCTCAATTTTTATAATTTCAAATTTTTCTATGCTCTAACTTTTGCCTAGGTCGCCCTTTCGGGTTTTCGGCCTAGCGAGCCACTCAGGGGTAATATTTCTTCAATTTGTCCATGTTGATCGGTTGTGAGAACTCTAGGCCATCTAGGTCCATCAGAACGACAGCTCACCCAACCAAATAGACTTAATGATGTAGGGACTAGTCCAATTGGGTCTGAACTTGCCCGTAGGGTCATGGATGGGAGCTCGGCTGTCTTTGAGCACCAAATCTCCTTCCTTTAAATTTCTGGACTTAACCTTCTTGTTGAAAGCCCTGGCGATTCTTCGTTGATAACCCTGAACATGGTACAGTGCCTTCAGCCTTCGCTCATCAAAAAGCATGAGTTCTTCAAACCTGCTCTGCTGCCAATCTGCCTCAGTTATCTGACACTCAGCCAATACTCGTAATGACGGAACTTCAATTTCGATAGGTAGAATGGCCTCCATCCCATAAACCAATGAATACGGAGTCGCTCCAGTAGAAGTTCTAATTGACGTCCGGTAGCCCCACAGAGCAAACGGCAACTTATCTGGCCAGTCCCGATAGGTTTCCACCATCTTCTGCAGAATGTGTTTGATATTCTTGTTGGCGGCCTCAACTGCCTCGTTGGTCTACGGCCGATATGTGGATGACTTGTGAAAAGCCACGTTGTATTTTTCAACAAGCCAATCACTTCCTTCTTGAAATGGGAACAGTTATCTGAAATAATCTCGTTTAGGACCCCGTAGCGACAGATGATGTTGTTCCTGATGAACTTCGCAACATGTGAAGCCTTCAACATCGCATAGGATTGGGCCTCAACCCACTTTGTGAAATAGTCTATCGCGACCAGAATGAACTCATGCCCATTAGACCCCTTTGGAGTGACAGCCCCGATCACATCGATTCCCTAAACTGAAAATGGCCATGGCGAAGTCATATTGTACAGATTCGACGGCGGGATGTTCATGCGGTTTGCATGGATCTGACATTTGTGGCATCGTCCAACAAAGCTGATACAATCCTCCTCCATGGTGGATCAGTAGTAACCCTGGCTGAGGATCTTTCGGGCTAGCATCACCCCGTTCATGTTCAGCCTCAACACACAGCTTATGTATTCCCAGATGACCTCTCTTGTATATTTTTCCCCCACAGAAGATGAACTGAGCAGCCATTCCTCGGATTTCCCTCTTGTCTTTGGCATTTGCCCCTGGTGGATACGCTTCTTTCTCCAAGAAGTTCCAGACATCGTAATATCAGGGGTTCTCATCTTGAACCTCTTCTACGGCAGCAATCGACTCGTAGGCCGGTGTAAACTTCTGGTCAATGATGATCGAACGCATCCGGTCTCCAAAAGGGATGTCTATCATAGAAGATAGAGTTGCTAATGAATCTGCGAACCTGCTGTTTTCTCTTAACAGATGAGCGAAGTTCAGTTTCTCAAACTGAGGAATCAGCAAGTCCAAGGTCTGGTGGTAAATTCTGATCTTTTCTTCTTTGACTTTCCAATCTCCTTTAGCTTGAGATACAACAAGGTTCGAGTCCCCGATGACGTCCAACCGTTTTGCCCCTAGTTTTAGGGCGACTTCTAAACTAGCAATGCATGCTTCATACTCTGCTTCGTTGTTCGAGACTTTGAATCGAAGTTTAAATGCTAGAGGGATACGGGGAATTGTCGGGTGCTATCAGTAACACCCCTATCCCATACCCATACTGGTTTGACGCTCCGTCAAAGTACATCATCCAAAACTCATCTTCAATATGCAAGATGGCCTCGTCTGGGAATAAGTACTCAACTACTTCATCCCCCCCAACTGGGTGATCGGCTAGTCACATACTTCAAATTGAATTCGGAAAGCAGAAGCAACCAATGAGCTAACCTACCCGCAAGTGCTGGTTTCTTGAAGAGATATTTAATGGGATCTAATCTTGAAACCAACATTACAGAGTAAGCTAACAAGTAGTGCCGCAGCTTCCTGGTAGCCCATACCAAGGCTAAGCAAGCCTTTTCTAGCGGAGTGTAACGGGCCAACATCTTCTTGCTCAGGTAGTAGATAGCTCTCTCTACCTTGTCCTCGGACTCTTGTGCAAGCATGCAGCCCATTGTAGTTTCAGTTACTGAAAGGTACAAAATCAACGGTTTCCCCGGCTCAGCGGTGACAGTACAGGTGGGTTCTGTAAGTATTGTTTGATCTGTTCAAAAGCAGCTTGGCATAGGCCGTCCCATTGGAGCTTCTTTCCTTTCTTTAGGAGACCAAAAAGTGGTTCACAAGTCAAGGTTAGTTTTGAAATAAACCGTCTTATGAATTTCACTTTATCCAGAAAGCCTCTCACCTCCTTTTCAGTCCTTGGTGGTGGCATTTCTAAGATGGCCTTGATTTTGGAAGGGTTGACTTTGATACCTCTCTATGTAATCAAGAACCCCAGTATTTTCCCTGCTATAACACCAAATGTACACTTCTGAGGATTCAGCCGCAATCGGAATTCTCTGATCCTTTGGAAGAACTTTTGCAAGGCGGTGTAATGGCCCTCTCTTTCCTTGGACTTGACAATCATGTCGTCCACGTACACCTCAACCTATTTATGGATCATGTCGTGCAATATCGTGGTTGCGACCCTTTGATATGTAGCTCTAGCATTCTTCAACCCAAATGGCATTACTCTATAGCAATAAGTCCCCCACGGAGTGGTGAAAGGAGTCTTCTCCCGGTCTTCGGGTGCCATCACAATCTGGTTGTAGCCCAAAAAGCCATCCGTGAACGAAAGCAAAGCATGCCCGCTGTGAAGTCCACTAACTCGTCGATATGCAGTAAAGGAAAGTTGTCCTTAAGACTGGCTCTGTTCAAATCCCTGAAATCCACGCATACCCGGATCCTGCCATCCTTCTTTGGCACCGGAACGATGTTGGCCAGCCAAGTTGGGTACTCAGATACCAGCAGGAACCCTGCGTCAATTTGCTTGGTGACCTCTTCTTTAATCTTGAGAGCCCAGTCCGGGCGAATCCTCCTGAGTTTCTGTTTAATGGGTCTGGCCTTTGGGTCAAGAGGGATCTGGTGCTGTACAATCTCAGGATCGATTCCAGGCATGTCTTCATAGGACCACGCGAAAACATCTTTGAAATCTTTTAATAAAGCGACTAAGCGCTCGCGCTCCTCTAAAGACAACGTGGACTCGATTTGGACCAGCTGCAGGTCCTTTTCAGTACCAACATTAATTTTAGTGATTTCATCAACCAAGGGTTTAACAAATCTCTCCTACTCTTGATCAATTAAACACTATAAAATCGGAGGAATTTCTTCCTCGTCGTTTTCATCAAAATTTTGAAAGTTCTGATTAATATAGTAAATCAAAGGTACAGAAAAGTACTCAGAAGCCACAGCTATTCCATTCTCATTAATCATTTCCAAATCGTCTGATTCCTCTGTTACAACAGACTCAAAAGAGAAAGAAAAAGATGGCCTAGACAGGACTGTGGCATCCGAGTTGTCACCCCCAAGAATACCAGACTCAGATGAGTTGGAACCTGATTTCGACTCCACAGACTCGGTGGAATCAGATTTCGGCTCACTACCTGACCCGGTGTTATTTGATAAAAATCCCTCCTCGTACTGCCAGATGAGGGAGGGTGCAATGGATGCATCCAAAATGTTTGAAAGTGGGCTCGCAGCCGTTTCATTCCTAATCATGGACACTGAGAAGTTATCCCCCAAGCACTTCTGTACGATCAGAGGATCTGAAAGTAGACAAGCCAGTGCTACCCCCATTTCAATCCCGGTGTTCTTAGGATCCACTTTCCCACACTGCTCAACTTCAGCTGATGGGTCTGTCTGCTCCTCGGCAACATCATCCCCGGATAACTACAGGTCAAAGAAGATCTCAAACCCTGGCAAGCGACGCTTCTCTGCATTCAACCATGGCTCTAGGAAGCCGCGGAATGGAAAATCTCCCTCCCGGACAAAGCGTCCGTTTAGGGTACCCTGGATGGGTCGGTGCACTAACTCATAAGGTTTCCCCGCCTGCTTCGCTCTGGCTCTCCCAGCCATCTCCTTGCCTTTCCTCACCCAGTCCTCTTTGGTGGGCAGATAACCCAAACCAAAGGTATGTGGGTTGTGCGGCACTTCGGCCGATACTACAATGCCCTTCCGGCCACTTCTTCCTAGTCCCATCCCAGGGATGTGCTGGAGTTTGTTCATGAGGTATACTGACTGAGCGCTAATGTACAACCCTTCATCAACAGCTAAGATGTTCTGTACAACTCGGGCCTCGGCTAGGGTAAATCCTGATAGGAACACATCTTTCGTGCCATGCTCGATTTCCAAAATCGGTGTAGACACTTCTGGCGGCGGATGGATTGATGAATTCCCAAAAACAATAGCCATCCCCTTCCCGTGGGGGTATTTCAACATCTGGTGCAGGGTGGAAGAAACTGCCTTCACCTGGTGCAGCCACGGCCGCCCTAGGAGTAAATTAAAGGTTGTGGGAACGTTTAAGACATGAAAGTCAATCTCGTGCTATCCTGGACCAACCTGAGTTTGAATCTTCACGGTCCTCATCACCTCTCTGCTAGTGTTGTCATATGCCCGAATCACCTAGGCTATTGGCACAAAGTTCGCGGGCTTCAACTCGATCGCATATGCCGTACTTGACGAGCACACCTCAATAGCGGATCCTGTGTCGACAAGAACCACCGGTATCTATTTGCTTCTACATTCCACAAAGATGTAGAGCGGTCTGTTATGATTCGCACCCTCTGGCGGTAGTTCCTTGTCGAAAAAGGTCAACATCGGAGAAGCCCCTCTCAGAAAAACCATTTCCACCAGCTGTTCAGGCGTGGTGTCTATTGAGAGTTTGGCCTTGTCCATTGCCGATAGGACAACTTGTCTATGAACACGTGAAGCCATAAGCAGTCCCCAGATGGAGATGTCTGCTTGTATCTTTTTCAACTGCTTCAGCACGGCCTCTTCTTTAAGTAGCTTCTCTTTCTGCTTCTCTTTCTGCTTCTCTGACTCCTTGTCCTTCCCGGACGCCTCTGGTTGATCTAGGTGCAGGGGCTTGAAATACCGCCCACTCCTAGTCATATAGTCAACTTCACCAATATACTAGGTATCATCCGGCTGGTTATTCCCTCAGTCCTCATCGGTGTGGATAAGACATAGGTCATCGTCTTCCCACCACATGCCCTCGGCAGCCGACAGACACCTGTCCGGTTCCGTTACAACTGTCCTTGTATGCACAGCACCTTCCGTCCATGTGCTTGCAGCACGCTCTGTTCTTGTGCACACAGCACGTTCAGTCCCCACATGAACTTTGGCCTTTCTGGCTCTCTCAGAGTCTTGGACCCCTTCCCGTTCAAACTTCTTCAATGTAGCCTACTGTTTAACATCTCCTTACCCAAATCCCAAGTGAAATTCTTGGCACCGGCGCTCTCCGGTGATGCATTCTGATCCCCAGCCATTCTAGCCACAATTGATGTCCTTGTCCCTGACGGGCCCTTTTCCAGCTGAGATTCTTCAACAATATCTGGTTGGTCGTCAAGCCACCCTGTAACCTCTGTTGACTCCTTAAAATCAAACCAGTTGACTGTCATGTCTCCCGGGTCTTGTTCGTTGAAAAAATGAAGGTTAGCTATGTCCCCTTTCAGAGCTGCTAAGTCATCTATCCTCTGATCAAGTCCCTTCCCCCGTATTACACAAATTTTTGCCCCATTGGCAATTCCAGGTTTGGCCTAGCCTGGCCTGCTGACGCAATGTAGCCACTCGGATCATATACCTCCTCAGCACAGCTTCCAATTTCCTCAGATCCTGAATCATCAGCCCCACTTTCCTCCGAGATCATCCCTGTTCCATCTTCGATGATCACCACCATTAGTTCAGGTTGGGCTCGGGAACATGCACAAGTCAGTGCTGTCAGGAATGAACACCTCCGGCTTAGGTACGTAAGACGGGGTGATATATATGCTTGGGTCATATGACGCGACCCCAGTTTGGATTGAGTTGATGCGTTTGGGAGGTGGGGCTTGGTTGTGTGGTGGGAGAGGGTTGGTTGTGATGTTCGGTTTCTCCGGAGGCACGATCACCCTGTTATCCACGAGATCCTGAATCTCGTGATGCAATCTAAAGCAATGGTCGGTGTCGTGACCATGTTGCTGGTGAAAGGCACAATATTTGGCTGGATTATGGGAGGGGAGAAGTGTTTTTGGCAATGGCCGCGGCTCTAGGGGCTTCAAGTGCCCTTTTCTGATTAAAACCCCTAGAGCTTTGGACAGGGGCATGTATAATGGGGTGAAGGTTCTTTGGCCTCGAGGTTGGTACTTGGTTGTTTGTGAGTTGCTTCCGGACGCACCGATGAATGGTGTAGCTGTAAGAGTTCTTGCGGGGGTGGTGGTGACCATGCTTACTTCTGAGGCTCTGGCAGTTGCAACACTACTCATGCCTGCATTGGTGTTGCGGTTGAAGGTTCTCCGGGACTGCTCTCTGTCATTGTCAATTTGACCCTATTTCAGAGCGTCTTCAATCTGCACTCTAATCTCATGTAGATCTCCAAAAGTGGGGAGAGGGAGGACGATCATCTTTTACATGAGCTTGGGCTGGAAGTTACGCACAGCCATCTATATTTGATCTTTGTCAGCTGGCCTAATGGTCATCATCGAGGCCTTGGCCCTCCAGCGAGTTACGAAGTCAGAAAAGCTCTCCTTCGGCTCCTGTCCAGTTGTCTCAAGATCACGAGTTGTGATCTCGATCTGTGTGTTGTAGGAGTATTGAGCTACGAAGGCCTCGGCCATCTCCTCCCAGTTCCTCTTGACAGAATCTTCCAATTTTGCATACCAAATGGTCACTACACCCGACAGGGTCCGGCCGAACAAAGAAAGCTTCTGTAATCTGGTGAGGCCCATCGACCTTAGTATGTCCGAAAATAGCCGCTCCTCACGAACTGAGGGGCCTCTCGCCTTTGTAACACGTTCGAGCGTCGTGTCTTTTGTTTTTGTTTGTCTCGATTCTTGTCTTGAGTCATTTCAAGTGTCTGTGTTTGTCTTTAGGTTGTTTACCTTTTGTTTTTCGTTGTTGAGTGTTTTTTGCTGTATTTAGTCATAGGCTCAATACCCGATTGAGAATTCATTTCTCGATTTTCAAAATGAGTCATTTTATGCTCAGAGTGCTGTGCCATTCTCCACATTTATTCTTCTACATTTGGAGCATCTGAGTATGTTTCAACTTCTGCCAATCCCATCTTTGCATCCCGTCTGTTCGGATTGAACTGTTTGTTCAGAATGCGCTATGTGCCAACTAAACCAAGCGCTGTGTTATGGGCTGTATGTTCAGAATGAGCAGTGCGTTGTATGAGCTGTGTGTATGAGCTGTATGCCGAATGAACTCAGCGCTGTGTCATGAGCCGTGTGTTCAGAATGAGCAGTATGTGGTATGAGTTGCTTTGTTGTTAATCGGTTCACTACCTGGTTATTACGATACAAGTGTTTAATTTTCAGACAAAAGTTCAATCTCATTTACATTGTTATGTAAAGTGATGCGATGCAATGAATGAAATGTGAAAATATAACTCTTTTTCAAACAAAAAGCTTGTTTTATTCCATCATCTTTTCAAGTACATAGTTTTGAGGAAAATAAAAGCTGCCTGACGCAGTACAAAGAGCTCAAACTACTAGCTAAAAGGAAAATAAAGCAAAAGAAAGAAAAGCAACAAAAGTCTAGATCAACGTCAACTGGTCTCAGGCATGAGAGTTTGTCCTCGTCCTTTTCCTGGACGAAGGTCCACGAGCATCGTCGCCGGCCCCACCATCTGAGCCCAAGCCCAAGTCATCTTCAGTCTCATCCTCAGACGACTCAGTCTCTGCCTCTGTCTCGTACTCATCATCATCTGGAATCGGTTCCCGTGAGCTGCTCCCAACATGAGTGCGCCCTGCTTTGGTTCGGGGGGATACTATGGTCCCTCGTCCTACTCTCCCTTCTCCTCGGGTAGACACAGATGGTCCTGTTAAAGCACCCCCTACAGCCGGTATCTGGAATGGGGGTTGAAAAGGACAAATGGTAAATACATCAGTTATGCTACGCAAAGCAGAATATGAATACAGAATGCAGTGTATGAGTACAGGGTATAAATACTGTGAGCAGTGTGTCAGTACAGAATGTAGTGACTGAGTGCAGTGTATGAATACCATGAGCAATGCTGTGAACAAATCCGTGGGTTACAGTGTATCAAAGCCGTGAGGGCCGGGTATCAAGTGCCATGTTGACAGTGCGATACATCAGATTATGTGTGAAACAGATTATGCATAGTTTGAGATTGTGGTTGAAAGAGCTTACCGGGATACTGTAAATAGCTAGCAGGTCGAGGCTCCGCTGTAGCATCCCCATCACGGAAGCAGTCAACTCCAAAGACTAGCGAGTGTACTTTGTGAAAGTCGGCAAGAGTGTTAGAAACATCAGAAATGAAATGAAATGACTGTACAAGATGCAAAATGCAGTAGTACATACCAGAGGCAAGCCGTAGAATCCAACTAGCTCGTGATCAGGTGAAGGGGGAGCGATGGGGATCTGGTAAGTCTCCCCACCCTGCCCTCGGCAAGTCATCATAGTAGGCAGCTCGGGCCACCCGGCTCCTTGCCCTCTCCGGGGCCCACTCCTACCTCGGGCCCGAGGTGCTCGCGATGCTCCTGCTCTCGCAGCTAGCGCCGCTAGTCTCTCTCTCTCAACTCGGCTGGCATCGGTCAGAGGCCGCATGATATAGGTCTGGACGAACTCTGTGTAGTCACCCTCATCTACAAAGCGCTCATGGCTCCAGCCGATGATGTAACTCATCATCTCCACTAAGGTATATCTCGTAGTGTCCCTCGCATGGGTAGGAGGAGGTGCTAGAACCAGCTGCTCTAGCACGCCCAAGGTCTATTGTAAGAAGTGCTCCCCAAAATACCAGGCAGGGCAAACCGGGCCCTTTAATAAGACTCTGAATTGGGCAGTTTCCTGAGCGCCGGCATACCGCTCCCGAACTGCGATAGGCAACGAGGCCCACGGCTGCCAAGTGATCTGCAAATAGCAGTAAATACAGTTTGTTATCTATTATTTACGGTACATTACAAAGAAAAGACAATAAATTGAAATGTTTGACATACCTCGGCTGCGGTGATGGTGTCAAAGTAGCGGCGAAAGAACATGAAGGGCTCCCGCGGCCTCCACTCGCATCTCACATCAAAACGGTGGGAAAATGGGACCATGGGGGGCATCTCCTCGTCTGGCACTGGGGCAAGCCTAGGAAAGTAGGCAAACACCCACAACTACAGAACATAACAGAGTAGACATGAGTAGGCTTATCAGGTAAAGCAGTAAACAGATAAAAGCAGAAATTAAAGAACAATGTGCAGTGTATTGTGCAATATGTGCGGTGTGTTGTGCAGTGTGTGCAATGTACAGTCAGTGTAGAACAGATTGTGTGTGCGCAGTGTGTTTGGTGTACAGATAATGAAAGGCAGAATTGAAAAGATAAGAAGGGAATGTGTACCTCCCAGGCTCGCCAATAGCCTCCAAGCAACTGTCCGCTACGGCGGGACCATGAGCTCATATAACCATAGAGAGTGGCCAAGCCGGCGCCACCCCAGTCATAAAGGCGGATCCGCGCCACGTCCACAAGCACGCTCCGTAGATAGAGGGCGACAGTGTTCACCCGATCGGCAAAAAAGTGTGGTCCCTAGCAGAAACATGATAAAACTGCGAGCGTACTGCTCCTCCTCCTCCCGGGAAGTACGTGCTTGGATCCGAAAATGGTCCTCGAACCATGAATCGCCGAGCAGGTACATCTGAGCGGCGTCCCACTCGTCCATGTCTGTATTAAAGGGGATCGGATCACCCCCCACTCCAATGCCTGTGAGCATGGAGATGTCGAAGGGAGTCATCGTCATCTCCCCAGTGGCAGAAAGGTGGAAGGAGTCGGTGGTGTCCCACCACCTCTCCACCAGGGCAGCAAGTAGGGGCCTAATCACGGTGAGGCGCGAGAGTCCCGTGCAAAAAGTCCCAAAGCTGGCCCAGTCGACAATACGACGAACCGCGTCAGGCAGCTCCATGTACCAACCTCTGGCAACAGCATTCCCACACCCCTGGAAGGCATAAGAATCTCCCTGTGGTCAAAACAAACAGTTGCGAAGCAATGTTACAAATACAGTGTTGAATGCACTCAGAATTCATGAAAATGCAGCGTGTGTGCGCGTGTTCAAATTCAAACAGATATCGGGTGCGGGTGTGCTCGCAGTGAACTACAGCATGTGATGTATCAGTGTGTTTGAGTGGTTCAGTTGAGGATACAGCGTGTGTGCGCATGTTCAGATTCAAACAGATATCGGGTGCGGGTGTGCTCGTAGTGAACTACAGCATGCGATGTATTAGTGTGTCTGAGTTAAACAGTTAAAGAACAGAATCGCTATTGCAGTTATGTGTTCCACATTGCAGAAAATGAAACAACAAAGAGTGTACCTCAGAAGCGCCATAAGACAGATGTGACTCTGGCTCGCGCAGCAGAAGCTCCAGTGGCACGCGTCGCTCATAGCTCCTAAAGTGATGGAGGCTGTCAGGAGAAAGCACGTGTATCGCCGGCCTGTAGGCCGCCGGATCAAGCGGCCGGATATGAAGAGGCAGGAGCTCGGTCTCAGGGTTTATGTCCAACTCCGGGGGAGCCCCACCACCTGGAATTTCATCTGCCATCTCAAGAATAGTGTGAAAATGGCCAAAAGTGTGAAAACCGGGCAAGAATGTGAAAAGTTAACCCAAAAGTCAACCCCGAGAGGGTGAAAAATGGGCAGAAAGGTTGGAGTCCAAAAAAGGCACAAAGATCGATGTAAACTCGAGGGAAACAAACCCCAAGTGGTGGAAATCAAGAAAATACACCAAAACCAAGATTTGTTTGGTTCAAAATGTGCGAAACAGTGAAGATTTCGCAAATCGAATGACGAAAAAGTGTCGAAAACGCGAGAAAAACAAGGATCGAAGGCGGGAAAATCACCTAGAGCGAAGGGGGAAGGGCTTTCGAGCTTGTGAGAAGTGAAAATATGGGGTTTGGAACCCCATATTTAAAGACCCGTGGCCAAAGGATAAAACTACCCCGATATAGCAATTTTTGGCGGCCAAATTGTTAGCCGGTCAGCCAAATATTTGGCCGGTGACCTTATTTCGTGGCCGATGGATGGCCGGTGGTCATCCTCGGTGGCCGGTGCATCTCCTACACCCTTATTTGGGTTTTTATGTGGTTATCGACCTTCATTACTCAAGACAGCGCAAGAAAGTGCATTTTCAAAGCTTAACCGGTCTCCGTGTTGACCTCGAGCCGTGTTTTCTGTGCGTGGCACTTGATACGTACGAGGTGCATCCTTTTTTTTTCGTATCCTTTTGTCTCTTGAGAAATTCGAAAATTGCTTTACATGCATTGCATTACAACATTTTGTTGTGAGCACGCGTTGGTTATACATCATTTTACTCGCGTTGTTATGCACACATTTTGTGCGTTGTCACGCACGCCATACTTGCATTATTTTGCACATTCTTTAGGTCGCATCGTCATGCGCACCTTGCATGCATTGTCATGCATTTTTCTTATCTCGCATTGTCATGCGCATGCCATTACATGCATTATCATGCGTGTTCCTTATCACGCATTGTCATGCGTACCTTACATGCATTTGTCATGCATTTTCCTTATCTGTCTTGCACCCCTCTAACTTGCATTGTTTTCCACGTTCTTTCTCCGAAACACCGAGATACGTCCCTATGTCCCCCCCTTCTTATTCTTGGGAACACCGGGATGTTTCTCTATCTTTCCCTTTCTTTGGGTAAGAGCATTCGGAACATGTTCCGATGCGTAACTTTTCTCCGCTTGCGTGCCGCGTGTGGACGTATCTAACTTTTCTCCACTCACGTGCCGCTTGTGGACGTATCTAACTTTCTTCCACTCGCGTGCCGCGTGTGGACGTATCTAACTTTTCTCCACTCGCGTGCTGCGTGTGGACGTATCTAACTTTTCTCCACTCGCGTGCCGCATGTGGACGTAACTAACCCTTACTAACCCCTTTCTCCCCTTTTCGCATTGTTACACACATTGCATGCGTTTTCGCGTGTGCTTTACTTACATGTGTTGATGCACCTTTCTCCCATTTTCGCATTGTTACACACATTGCATGCGTTTTCGTGTGTGCTTTACTTACATGTGTTTATGCACCTTTCTCCCCTTTTCGCATTGTTACACACATTGGATACGTTTTCGCATGTGCTTTACTTACATGTGTTTATGCACATTTCTCCCCCTTTTCGCATTGTTACACACATTGCATACGTTTTCGCGTGTGCTTTACTTACATGTGTTTATGTGCGTTTCTCCCCTTTTTGCATTGTTACACACATTGCATGCGTTTTCGCGTGTGCTTTACTTACATGTGTTTATGCACCTTTCTCCCCTTTTCGCATTGTTACACACATTGCATACGTTTTCGCGTGTGCGTTACTTACATGTGTTTATGCACCTTTCTTCCCTTTTCGCATTGTTACACACATTGCATGCGTTTTCGTGTCTGCTTTACTTACATGTGTTTATGCACCTTTTCCCCTTTTCGCATTGTTACACACATTGCATGTGTTTCCGCGCGTGCTTTACTTACATGTGTATACTTATCACTTGCTGTACACACTGCATGCGTTTCCGCGTGTGCTTTACTTACATGTGTTCATGCATTTTTCAGGAGGTTACACATTGCATGCTTTTCCGCGCATGCTTTACTTACATGTGTTCATTCCTGCTATACACATTGCTTGCGTTAGCGCGCATGCTTTACTTACATGTGTACATTTTATTCCTTACTTTACACATTGCTTACGTTATCACGCATGCTTTACTTACATGTGTTCATGCTTATCTTCACAATTGCCTTAAACATTGTACATGTTGTTGCATGTGCTTTACTTACATGTGTACATTTTATTCTTTGTTTTACAAATTGCATGCGTTTCCGTGTGCTTTACTTACATGTGTATACTTTTCCTCACCTTCACACATTGTATACATTGTCACGTATGCTTTACTTACATGTGTTTGTGCCGTCATAGCATTGTTATGCTTGTTTCAAATCGCATTGTTATGTGTCCTACTCCGCTTGCGTTGTCACGCATGCCCTCCTCGTATTGTCATACTCCCTTCCGTATTGTCATGCGTCGCACTTAGGTTGCATTGTTTTGCATCCATTCCGCATTATTATGCATCATCCTTAGGTTGCATTGTCTTGCATCCTCCCACCTGCGTTGTCTCACACGTTACTTGCATTGTTATGCACACTTCACTTGCGTTGTTACGCACTTCTCACCTGTATTACTATGCATGTTTCTAACAATATTGTACCTATTAAGTTTTCTTTCTTTTTCAGGCACGATATTGTATGTATGATTCATTTGAAGCTGGCGCGACCAGACAAACCGCGCAGGCACGATATTGTATGTACGGTTCATTTGAAGTTGGTGCGACCAGACGAACCGCACAGGCACGATATTGTATGTACGGTTCATTTGAAGCTGGCACGACCAGACGAATCGGACAGGTATTGTATTCTCCCCGTGAGACGTAGCGAGAATTATATAATTCTCTTACATTCTTTCTGCATTAATGTAGTTAGATTTGTATCTGCCTGCTTAAACTGTTGCATTTATTGTATGTATTTGCTTCGTTATAGCTCTCTTTGCATGATCATAAGTTATGTTCGGCATCATGCATGTTCTTTGCATCTTGCCCCTGCCTACGGGCACATATCTTGCTAGCTTGTATGCTTTGTCTAAGTCTTCGGCCTTGTCAAAAATGGGTCATCTCTGGGCTTTGACATTCACTCCCATCATTGTTATGACTTTCGAGTTCTGTCAAAGAGGGGCAACTATAGACACCCCATTTTTAACTGTCCTCAAGACTTGGACGTCATCGTTTGAACACTCGATGATTATCCATGTTCGTGTTCGTCTGGAGTTCTCAAAGGTTTCGGTCGCGCGCCTTGCCTCAAGACCTCTTGACTTGTTTGTTTTATGCTTGGTTGTGCACCAAACACTTGTGTTTTTGCTTCTGAGGGCAGAGAATGGCTTGTTGGCCATCCCCACACCTCACCGGCCTTCGCTTGAGGCCACCGGCCTTGTTTTCTTGCTACCGGCCAAATATTTTGGTCGGCCAGCCATTTTTGTTGGTCAATCGGCCATATTTTCCAGCCGATCCCTTTCCATCTGCTTTTGGTAGATATTTTTTGCCAGCTGTCACAGCTGGCATCCACATTACCCCCCCGCCATACACGTGTATGGAGGGATTTGCTCCTTGCTTGGCTTCTCTTGGAAGCCTTAGAATTTGAACCTCTATAAAGAGGGAGCTCCTCTTCCCTTCTCCAGGGTTTACAAAAATTAGGTTAGAGAGCTTAGATATAGTTTTGTATCTATACTCCCATGTTTGATTATATTTTGTGCCCTAAAGGGGTTTTTGTTCTTAGTTTTGCACTAAGACACCTAGTGTTACACCATCCTTGGGTTGTTAAGGCTCTAAGGAGTTGTTGTTAGGGTTCTTGGGCTGGTTTTGATCCAAGGAAGGTGCTGAAGTGGTGTTCTTGAAGAGGTTCTTCAAAGGTGACAACCTACCTTCTTTATTCCCCATTTTTGCACAAGCTTTTAGCCTATCTTGCTTATTGTTTTAAGCTTCGACTACAACTGATAAAAGTTCTGATTTTGTGTGCTTTAGAACTTTGTTTAAGGTCACTTTGAGGTTTGGGGTTGTCTCCCCCCTCCAAGGCCTTGTTTTAGGCCATACCTTTTGACCATTGTTTTGGTCTTTGCATGACCTCTCTATCATTGAAATCCAGAGGATTTTCAGTGGTAGAGAGGTGGTTTTGAGGTCCTAAATAGGAGAGGGTCATCCCCTCTCCTTGTTGTCTTTAATGCTTGCATAAATGACTTATGTGGTAGCATGTGTGTTTAGTTTGTTTTAGCTCCATTTCAACATGTATTAGGCTTTGTTTTGCCATGATACACCTCTGTTTTGAGTTGGTTTAGACATGCCATGTATGCTTCATACACTTGTCTTGTAATCCCGTGATTTGGCTTTAACATGCATCACGTTGTAACATGTTTTTTGTAGCATGATTTTGGCTCAACTCCATGAAGCTTTTAGCCTTGTTGTAGCATGCTTAAACTTTGTTTTTCATTGTTTTGGTTATGCTTGCATTGTTTTGTATAGCCACCATGCAATCAAACTTGTTAGCTTTGGGTATTGAATCCTCTAGCATGCTCTATGTGGATCATTTCAGTGGTTTGGCATCACTTAGAATGTTATTTCAGTCCATATTTCATGCTTATAAACTTACACTTATCACTCCTTTAATGTCTTAAAGAGTTTGTGTTTTATGCCTCATGAATGTGTCATTATGTGTGCCATCTTGCTTAGGTCATTGGGATGCTATCTAAGTGGGTTTTTGAGCTCATTTTGACATGTCATAACTCTGTTTTGGGCTGCTTAAATTATGCCATGTTTGGTTGTATTAGGTGTAGTGTAACACCTCTTTGATGGCCTTGCATGCCTCGTGATTTTCCCCTTTTGTTTTAGCTTGTTTTGGCTTTGGTCATTGCATGTTTTAGGCTCCCTTTAGCATGATTTAGGACTGTTTTGGGTCGTACTTGCCATATGCTCTTTGTTTTGTGTATCTTTGGTTCAAGTCCCTCGACTAGTCTTAGGCTTGTCTTGAGCATGCCATGCTTGACTTTTTTATGTGATTTGGCATCACTTCTAGCTTCATTTTAGAGCATGTAATGTTGTCACATTTGCATGCTTTTCATTCCTTTTAAGTGTGCTTAAAGGTTGCCCCTTTTGTGCTTAAAGTGATGGACCATTAGCATGCATATTTGTATGTGGTTTTGTCCCTTATCCCTTAACATTTTGGCCATTATTTTGGACCTATTAGACAGCTGTCCATCTTGGTGTAAGACCATTCCCGCATGTTGTTGCATGCTTGCCTTGCATGTTGTCGCATACTTGGCCTATTAATATGTTGTTGCATTCTTAAGTGGTAGTGCATTTGGCTTGCATTCTTTTGGTTTTATGTTGCTTAACATGTTGTTACATGTTTGCCTCACATGTTGTCACATAATTGAATGAAGTCACATGCTTGTTTGCATGCTTGTCTTTGCATATTGTGATATGCTAATTGCCTTGTGCAACATTGTTTGTTTGCATGTTCATGTTGCATTAGCTTGCTTGCATGTCTAGGTTGCATAGCTTTAAGCATGCATTCCTTGCCCCTTGATAAACCATGATAGAGGTTGGGAGTCTCCCATTTGTTTTGTATGCATTTCATTGGACATTAAAATGCACGCTTGGCACCTTGGGCCATCATGCATTGAAATGCGTGATTGATGGCTCGAGGGTCGAGAACCATACTCCTTCGAGTCTCAAACATGATAAGGAGGGTGGTGGTGCAAACATTGCTTTGAAAATGCATTGCCATGTTCTGTCTGTCCTCTGCTGCAGTAAAACAGGATTCTGCAGGAAGAGAAGGTCGGTCGACCATCTTCAATGCCGGCCAACCATTAATTGTTAACCAAGATTACCACAAATGGTCGATGACCAGTTCCCCATGGCCAATGGCCTCACCTCTTGGTCGATGACCTCCCAAAACCCTCAGGGAATAGTTTAGAAGCAACTTTGAGACTTGCGTAGTGTTTAGAGGTGCAGAACACTGTAAACAGAGGCAGCATGAGTATGGCGGTGGATTTCCTAGCGAAGTCGTACAAGCATGTATGCATCCCTCGCCTCGAGGCCATTTCAGCGTTTTAATAACTTAGACTGGTTATTTATTTTGATTTGGTTGTGTAATTAATTAATTAGCTTGTTAGTTGATTAGTTAGTTGATTTGTATTATTTATTTGGTCCCTCCCTCGAGAGGGCGCAATTGTGTAATAAGCGTGCGTGTGTGTGATGCATGTCTTCCAACCCCCTCCCCACTTCTCTCTTCTTTTTATTTAACCGCTTATGATGGTTAGTTTTAGGGCATATTTTATTTAGCATACCTTATGTTATGCATGTTTGCATTCATTTGTATTGCATGCACCGGGCTCGGCGCATCATACTAACTGCATAGTATTTCAATTCCAACTTGAATACGCGTATCAAATTGCCGTATATCATATGTCATCTTAGATTACCCGAGCCTATTCTAATTGCATTTCGTATGCGTTGCATTAGCCATCTTAACATGGACTTGGATCATACATTTGATTACTAACATGTTCTTGTTTTAGCTCGGAGTACACTGTGAGTGTTTATGCTTTAGCATCTTGCATGTATGAGGCTAATTGCTTATGTGATATAACTGCTTGAATACCTATGGGTGAAGGTTGGATTGCTTAAATTGGAATAATTCATTGAAATCCATGATTTAGCCTACTTACAAGTAGCAAACTTCAAACCGTTTTTCAAACAACAAATATGCGATGTTTTGTTCCAAATTAGGCGACCTAGTCTATACTTGTGTGTTGTGCGCATCACATAGTAAGATTAGATAATTAACCAGAATAAGAACACATATGTTTTCAAAACTCGATATCATGCTTAGTACACGCTGATCTTCGGATCGGACGAGCGGGGGTGCTCATAGCTGACCTTCACCAATCATACCCAAGTTCCCGAGCCGAGGCAACTTTGGTGATGACGGACACGTGTCCTTAAGCAACGAGTCAGGGTTTCCTAAATTCTCCTAAAATAAATATTTAGGTGGCGACTCTGTATCTGTAAAAGCAGTCCATGTTTGGCACTTCTTTCTCAAAAATCACTTTTCCAAAACGATTTGCCGGATTTGGACTCTTTGGTGATTTATCAATCTCACATCGCACATTGTGAGATTAGATTCAGAACCGTGACATATTGACTCCGAACTATGGAAAAGCCTAAAGCCCTCGGGGCGCGTCCACAGTACCTTAACCCCCGAACTACGTAAGGCTTGATTCCCATGTTTGGGATACGTAGGCAACTTTGTTTTGAAATCCAGCCATAAACACTTCAAATTCGATTATGTCAATGTGATGGTTCTGGTCATCTTTGTCTTTGTTGTATTCAAGAATTCGATTGTGATCGTCACTTTGAGGACTGATTACAGTGTGCTGCTGTAGACACCCCATTTTTGACCGTCCTCAAGACTTGGACGTCACCATTGGAACACTTGGTGATTACCCTTGTTTGTGTTCGTTTGGAGTTCCCGGAGGTCTCGGCTACCCGCCTTGCCTCAGGATCTCCGAACTCGACTGCTTAGTGTCTGGTTTTGCACCAAACACTTGTGTTTTGCCTTGGAGAGGCAGGGAATACCTTTTGAGGCATCCCCACACATCACCGGCCATGGCCAGAGGCCACCAGCTGGGGTTTCGATGCCATCGACAATGTATATTGCCGGTCGGCACTCAATTTTGACAAAATGGCAATTTTGAGTAGCCGACTACTGTTCATCTGCTTTTGCAGATATTTTAAGACAGCTGTATGTCATTTTGTTCCCCTCCATACACTTGTATGGAGGGATGGACTTCTTGTTAGCTTACCTTGTAAGCTTTACAAGATTGGCTCCTCTATAAGAGGAGCCCTCCTCTCTTGGCTCTAGGTTAGACACTTAAGAGAGAAAAACATTGTGAGAGCTCTGGTTTTAGGTTTAGGGTTTGATATATATTCTATCTCTATACCTCTCTCTCATTTAGCCTTAGTGTGTGTGTTTTGTCTTACTTTTGCTCACAAGCACCCACCATTACACCATCCCTTGGAGCTGAGACCTCTTGAGGGTTGTTTTTGAGGTTTTGAAGCTGGTTTCAACCTAAAAGAAGCTGCTGGTCCACCATTGTTGAAGGGGTCTTCAAGGGTAAGAAACTAGTCCCTTTATTCCCCATTCTTGCATACTTGTTTTGCCTATCTTAGAACTGTTTTTGAGCTTAGTGTATAATACAAAAAAGTTCTGTTTTTAGGCCCTCTAAATAGTTTGTTTAGAGTGTTTTGTGGTTTGAGGTTGTTTGACCCCTCCTAAGCCTTGTAAGGCTCCATTTTGTGTTGTTTTGTGTAAGCTCCGAGACCTTGGTGTTTGGGCCTCCTCACCACTGAAATCTTGAGGGATTTCAGAGGTGAGGATGGTGCCTTGAGGTCCCAAGAAGGAGAGGGCCCCCTCTCCTTGTTGTCCTTGAAATGGACCATTTTTGGCCTCTTGAGGGAGCACCTAGCTAAGCTTCTTGTTGACCATGCCTTGGCTTTTTTTTTTTGTGCCTATTATGCCATAATATGCCTCTGGTTTTTGTTGGTTTTTGTACACCATGCATGCTTAGCATACGTACTTTGTAATGCCACTTTGATGCCTTAATATGCCTTAGGTTGTAAACCCTTGTTCTAGCATGTTTTAGGCTTAACCTTGTGAATCTTTCATGCTTATTTTGCCATGTTTAAGGTCTGCCCATAGTTGTTTAGGTCGGCCATGGCATGCATTGCATAGCCCCTTTGCATTTTTGGCTTATTGGCCTTAAGTAGGTGAATGTATAGCATGCATTACTTGCCTTGATTTAATGGTTTGGCATCATTTATAACACCATTTCAGTCCCCTTTGCATGCTTGTATGCTTACCTTGGTTGTCTCTTTGATGCCTTATGAGCTTGTGTTATATGCTCCATGTTTTGGCCATTGTACATACCTTTGAATTTGAGCCACTTAGATGCCATCTAGGGGGCCCCCTTTGCATGGTCTAGGTCTGCCTTGGACCCGTTTTAAGCCCTCTTGGCTTTGTGAGGCTTGGTTGGCTTAGCCATGGTTCAAGTCCCTTTGACTTGCTTCAAGTACTTGGGCCATTTATTGCATGCTTAGCCTATCTTGTTTGCTTGGTTTAGCACCATATTCTTGCATAATTTTCAGAGCTTAATGCAGGTCATTTATCCATGTTTGCATCCTCTTAAATGTGCTTGAGAATTGCTTTTAAATGCTTGAAGTATTGGACATCCTTTGCATGCATGTGTGTGTGTGTTTTAGTCCTCCATTTTGGGCACTTATGGCCATTGTTTTGGGCCTAATTAGAGTTGCCCAAATCATGTTTAAGTCCATCATTTGCTTGCTTGCATGCTTACCTTGCATGTTGTTTGTATGCTTGCATGCACATCTTGCATTCCCATGTTGCATCCCTAGCTAACATGCTTAGGTTGCATTGAACATGCATATCTTGTCCCTTGATTTAATGATAGGGATTGGACCCCTTTGGTTTGTTGGTTTGCATTGCATTTGACATCAAAATATGCACACTTGGTCCCTTGGGCCATCACGCATGGAAATGCGCGATTGGTGGTCCGAGAACCAAGGAGCATGTCCCTTTGACTCACTCACATGATAAGGGACATGATTGGTGCATATATGGCTTGACTTGCATTGCCATGCAAAGTTCTGTCCTCTGCTGCTGTCAAACAGGTTCTGCAGGCATTCTCTGCCGATCGACTTCATGGAGTGCCGACCGGCAATCTTTCCATGGCCGATGGATTCATTCACAGCTGGTGATCACATGCCACTGCCGGTGGCCATTCTATTCAGCCGGTGGTGTTTCCCAATGACCAGGGAAGCAATCCTGAGACTTTGGAAGTCGTCAGAGGAGTATAGCAGGGAAAACAGAGGCAACCTATGCATGACAGTGCACTTCCGAGCAGAACCCGAGCACGCGTGCACTGAACTCTCTTCCCGAGGCGGTTTACTGTTTTTCCTAACTTAGTTAGTTTGTTAACCAATTAGGTGATTTGTAATAATTAATTAGTTAGGTTAGTTAATTCGTTATTTAATTTGTATTATTCTTTCGGTCCCTCCGGGTGAGGGCGAATCTGTAATAAGTGTGGGTGCGTGTGTGTGCATGTTTTCCAATCCCCACTTCTTTCTTCCCTTTTATTTACCAGCTTATGATGGTAAACTAGGGCATGTTTTAAATTAGCATACCTTATGCTATGCATGCGTGCATCCATACATTTGTCTTACATGCACCGGGCTCGGTACATCATACTAACTGCATTTGTACTTCAAATCCAAGTTGAATACGTGCATCAATTGATTGCATTTCACATGCCGTGTTTAGATTAGCCGAGCCTATCTTCATTGCATTCTGTATGTGTTGCATTAGGCACTTTAACATGAACTAGGATCACGCATGATTGCTAATTAGTTTATTGTTTTGGCACGGAGTACGATGTAAGTATTTTCATGCTTTAGCATACCGCATGTGTGCGAATGCTATTATGACAGCATGCTTACCATGTGGCTAGTTGCTTATGTGATAAACTGTTTGAATGCCTGTGGGTGAAGGTTGGATTGTCTGAGTTAGAAACACTCGTTGAAATCCGTGTTTTAGCCTACTTGCGGGTAGCAAATTCCAAAACATTTTTCCAAGACAAACGGATATGCAATGCTTATTTCCAAATTAGGCAATCTAGTCTATACTTGTTTGCTGTGCGCATAACATAGTAATTCTAGGTTAATAATTGGTTTAAGAACATATAACGTTTTCAAAAACGGATATCACGGTTAGTAGAGGCCGATCTTCGGATCGGGCGAGAGGGGGTGCTCATAGCTGACCTTCCCTAATCGTACCCAAGCTCCCGAGCCAAGGCAACTTTGGTGATGACGGACACGTGGCCTTTGGCACCGAGTCAGGGTTTCCTAAATTTCCCCATTTTTAAATATTTAGGTGGCGACTTTGTATCTGGAAAAGCAGTCCATGTTTGGCACTTCTTTTCAAAAAATCTATTTCTCAAAACGATTTGCCGGATTTGGACTCTTTGGTTCAGACTTAGAACCGTGACACAAATCGAGTCCGAACTGTAGCACGAGGCCCCCCCACGCGGGCGCGCCTACAGCTGCGGCACTATCCAAACAAGGGGCAACTTTCCATTGCCATATAGTGTGCTGTGGCGCTATTCAAACAAGGGGCAACTTTCCATTGCCATACAGTGCCGTTCAAACAAGGTTGTGCATCTCAAGAGTGGGTTCCGTGCTCGTTGAGCAGTGGCCATTTGCAAAAACAGTTTTGAGAATTTTTACTGAGGTTGACTAATTCTCTCGAAAATTATTCCACTTTTCCAAAACTAGACCATTTCTTGGACCCAAAAAGGAAATTTTTCAGTGCTCATAACCTAACTTGCATGATCTTAAATCAGAAAATCGAACAAGCATGTTAATCTAACTCTCATGTTGGTCAAAATTGTTTTAGAAGAACGTCAAAAACAGAAAATGGTCAAAATAATGAACTAGGGGCACAGTTAAGTCAGGTGTTCTGTCTTTTCCCCATTGTCAACAGACTTGCTAGAAAGGGGCACAACAGAAACTAACACCAAAATGCTGAAAGTTGTCTCATCCTCCAAGCAGCAAGGTATCAAGCCAAGTGCGATGCATGAACTGGAATGGATTAAGATATTCCACTCCCTCGTCTGGACACATTTGATCATATCCAAACTCCCTAGTAGAACATCGTCAGCCGATGTCAGCTGCAGATTTGCTACACACCTAGTTGTAGCACAACCCCTCTGCGGGAAAGTTCACCGTTGTGAACAGAAGAAGAGAATCTAACAGAATGCTAGGGACAAGAGCCCGCAACTTCCTGTTTATCCATCAACCACCCTGGGGAGGGATGAAAAATGAGAGATTAAAGAATAGAGAGATGTGTCCTGAGAGGAAAACCGAGGAGAGGGTTTTGAGAGAAAAATTGAGCTTGAGGGCCGAGTGATGTGAGAATCACAAATAAGAAAGGGTAGGAAACAATACCCAGAGAAACAGGCTCCCTGTACACATCTGAGTGTTGTGTGCGTGTTTTGTTCGTCTCGATTCTTGTTTTGAGTCGTTTCGAGTGTTTCTCGATATGTTTAGGTTGTTTTACCTTGTTTTCTTTTGTTGAGTCGTGGTGATTGTGGTCAGTTGTAGGCTCAATACTCGGTTAAGAACTCCTTTCTTATTTAAAAAAAAAAAAAATGAATCATTTTGTGCTCAGAGCGCTGTGTCATTCTCCACATTTGTGCAAAACAATATTTGTTCTTTCATAAAACTGCAGGGTCCACCCCCGATAAGTGTGAACAGTAAGACAAGGACCTATCTGAAGCTATGTGCGTTCCAGACTGCAAAGCAAAAGAAAAGAGGGAAAATGTGGAGCATCTTAGTGTGGTTTAACTCCGGCAAATTCGGAGACTGCATTCCAGGTGCACCTTCTCAGGCCTCGCTGTTTCTCTAGAGTATGAGTGTATCTCGACCCCAAGTGTAAGCTTGCTTCAAGCCAGAATGGCAGTATCAGGCAGCACCTGAGGGTTTCATATGCAGATGTTACCTCTCGCCAATATGAACAGAGTATACCCTTTTGAGCCGAGCGTGTTGCCAAGTCCTCCGAGAGGTAAATCGGAGGTTGCGTTTGAATTGGTCTTGTCAAGGCGTGTATTTCCTTATTCAGTAGTTTACTTCAAACATGCTGTTGATGTTGCACTGAAAATGCATTGTTATGCACCGTTCTCTTTGCATTGTTATGCACACTCTGCCTGCATTGTTATGCACCCTTTTAGTTGCATTGTTTTGCATACTGCACCTACATTGTTATGCACGTTCCAGTTGCATTGTTATGCACCTTTTCACTTGCATTGTTATGCACTTTTCCCTTGCATTGTTATGCACCATCCCACCTGCATTTTCATGCACCGTTACTTGCATTGTTTTGCACATCTATCTTGTGCTGTCATGCACTATACCTGCATTGTTATGCACACCTCTTCACTTACGTTGTCATGCACATTCCACTTGCATTGTTTTGCATGCTCCTTCTCCGAAACACCAGGACACGTCCCTATGTTTCTCTTTTTTCTGAAACACCAGGACACGTCCCTATGTTTCTTTTTCTTTTTTGAAAACACCGAGACACGTCCCTATGTTTCTCCTTTTTCTGAAACACTGGGATACGTCCCTATGTTTCTTCTTCTTTCTGAAACACCGGGACACGTCCCTATGTTTCTCATTTTCTAAAACACCGGGATACGTCCCTATGTTTCTTTCCCTTTTTTGAAACACCGGGATGCATCCCTATGTTTCTGCTCCTTTTCCGAAACACCGGGATACGTCCCTATGTTTCTCATTCTTTTCGAAACACCGGGACACGTCTCTATGTTTCTCCCTTTTCGGTTAAGAGCATCTGGAATACGTTCCAATGCTTGAGCCATTCCGAAACACTGTGATACGTCCCTATGTTTCTCCTTTATTCCAAAACACTGGGATACGTCCCTACGTTTCTCCTTTATTCCAAAACACTGGGATATGTCCCTATGTTTCTCCCTTTTCGGTTAAGAGCATCTGGAATACGTTCTAACGCTTGAGCCATTCCGAAACACTGGGATATGTCCCTATGTTTCTCCTCTCTCACCTGCATTGTCATGCACACTTTATCTACGTTGTTATGCATCCCCTTCGCATTGTTATGCGTCACACTTAGGTTGCATTGTCATGCATCCCTCGACTTGCGTAATTACGCACTTTTCACTTGCATTACTATGCATATTGCTAACAATGTTGTACTAGTTAAGTTTCCTTCTTTTGTAGGCACGATATTGTATGTACGGTTCATTTGAGGCTGGCGTGGCCAAACGAACCGGACGATATTATATTCTCCGCGTCAAACGTAGCGAGAATTGCATAATTCTCTTACATCCTTTCTATATTGTAATGTAGTTTGGTTTTTGGCTTGCTTAAAACTGTTGCATGTTATGCTTCGTTACAGCTTTCTGTAGACACCCCATTTTTGACCGTCCTCAAGACTTGGACGCCATCGTTTGAACACTCGATGATCATACATATTTGTGTTCGTTTTGAGTTCTCAGAGGTCTCGGTTGCATGCCTTGCCTTAAGACCTCTTGACTTGTTTGTTTTGTGCTTGGTTGTGGACCAAACACTTGTGTTATGGCTTGTTGGCCATCTCCACACCTCACCGGCCATGGCTTGAGGCCACCGGTCCTGTTTTCTTGCTACCAGCCAAAGGTGTTGGTCGGTCGGCAATGTTTTTGGTCGGCCGACCATTGTTTTGGTCGATCGACCAATTTTTCTGGCCGAGACCTTTTCTTTGCCTTTTTTAGGCATTATGCATACCAGCTGTGCCAGCTGGTAAGCACATACCCTGCCCTCCATACACGTGTATGGAGGATTTGTACCCTTGTTTTAGCTCCTTGAGAAAGCTTGAACCTTTTGAACCCTTGTTTTAGTTTTTTGAGGAAGTTTGAACCTTTTGAACCTTTGTTTTAGCTTCTTGAGGAAACTTGAACCTTTTGAACCCTTGTTTTAGCTTCTTGAGAAAGTTTGAACCTTTTAAACCTTTACTTTAGCTTCTTCAGGAAGCTTGAACCTCTTGAACCTTTGTTTTAGCTTCTTGCGGAAGCTTGAACCTTTGTTTTAGCTTCTTAAAGAAGCTTGAACCTTTGCTCTAGCTTCTCCAAGAAGCTTGAACCCTCTTGTTTCTCTATAAGAGAGGGTCTCCCTCTCCTTTAGAGAGGTTGAAAAAAAAGAAAAAAAAATTGTCTAAGGCTCCAAGATATATCTCTCTTTATATCTCTATATTTTGGGTTCAAAAGGGTCTTGTTCTTGGCCTATTACACCACCCCTCATAGCCACACACCTCCGCCATTCATCTAAGGTCCTTGGAGGGTATTTTCAGAGGTTAAAGAGTTGGTTTTGGGCTGGAGAAGCTGCTGGTTTTGCTGAGCTACAAGGGTAATCCCTTTTCCCTCTTTTTAGCATTATTTTGATCATTCTCTTAGCCTCATTTGCATACATATTTAAGCTTTGTTGTCAATTGAAAAAAGTCTTTTTTTAAGGTGCTTTTCATGTTTGTTTAAGACCATTTTGTTGTTGAGGGTCATGTACCCTCTTGCATGCTTGTTTTGGCCTTGTTTTGTGCCATGCCATAAGGCCTTCGAGCTAGTCTTTTCTTGGCCTTCCTACCACTAAAATCCAGTGGATTTTCAGTGGTGAGAATGTAGTTTTGAGGGTCAAAATCAGAGAGGGGTGACCCTCTCTCTTGTAGCCTATATTTTCACACCTCCAAGCCTTGTTTCAGGCCCTTTTTGGTGATTTTTAGGGCCTGCCTAGGCTATGTCTAGAGTTGGTTTTGTCATCTTGGGTGTGCCTCTTGCATGTGTAGAATAATCCTATTCATAGCTTATCAAAGGAGCATGCCATTCTTGCATGTGCTGATCACTTTTCAATGGGTTTTTGGGCATTATTTGGCATGTCATACCTCTGTGTTTTGCTGGTTTAGTGGCCTCTTGAATGCTTCACATATTTGTAGTGTAAACCATGCTCACTAGCTTACATTGCATGTTGTCTTGGCCCTTGATTCTAGCCTATTTTGGCCATGTTCTAAACTGATTTTATTCATGATTTGGGCTGCCTTAGCTCTGTTTTGAGGTCCCATGGTTGAATGATGCTTGCCATGTATGCTTGTAGTGTAATAGTCATGCTTAGCTTTGAGTTTTGAGGCCTATTGCATGCTTATTTTGAGGTGTTTGCATGTTTTAGTATCATTGTGTATGATATTTCAGAGCTTATTCATTCGCCATCTTCCCATGTTCATCACTCTTTAAGCGCATTTGAGAGTTGTGCTTGTATGCCCCATTTATGAGCCATTGCATGAGCTTCATTTTTGCACACTTCAAGACATCATCTTAGTCCATTTTGCCAATGTTTTGGGCCTGCATAGGGACTATTTGGGGCTGGTTTGGTCATTTGTGCATTGCTTTGCATACCTCTAGTGTAATGTGCTTCACTAGTTTCGGTATTTGAGCCATTCAACATGCATTGTGTGAGTAGTTTGCATGATTCGGGACCATCTTGTATGCCATTTTAGAGCTGGAACTTGTGCTATTGTATGCCATATTTCATCATTTCAATGCTCTTGTAGAGTTGTGCTTTGTGCCTTAGACTCGGAGCCATTGCACCTTGCATGTTTGTGCGTGTGTTGTTGCCTCATTTTCATCATGATTGGCCACTGATTTGAGTGTGGCTGAGGCCCACTTATTTTGGTTTAAGTCCATTTTGCATCGAGTATGCCATTGTAGTTCATAACATTGCGCATGCCATGTAGTTCATCGCATTGAGTATGCTATTTGATATTCGCATCGTGTATGCTAGTCGCATCTTGCCATATTGGTGCATATGTTGGCTTGTATTGAGTATGTGAGCATTAGCATTGTGCATGCCATTAGCCTTGTTAGGTTGTCCATGTTGCATTTCATATTGGCATTGTGCATGCTATCATGTCATCCTTTGCATGTTTGCATACTTGTTTAGGTTGTATTGCATTTGGCATGCTTATACCATTAGCCTTGTGTGGCATTGTCCTTAACATGCTCATGTTGCATTAGTTTTGCTTGCATGCATGCATCCCTTGCCTCTTGATCAACCATGATAGAGGTTAGGGCCCCTTATGTGTTGTGTGCATTTCATTTGATATAAATTGCACACTTGGCACCTTTGGTGATCATGCATTGAAATGCGTGATTGGTGGCTCGAGGGTCGAGAACCATACTCCCTTGAGTTCATAACATGATAGGGAGGGTGGTTGTGCAAACATTGTCTTGTAAATGCATTGCCATGTTTTTTGTCCTTTGCAACAGCAAAACAACATTCTGCAGGAATAGATGGCCGGTCGGCCATCTGAAGTGCCGGTCGGCTACAAATTGTTGGCCAAGAGCCTCATATATGGTCGATGACCAATTCTCCTTGGCCGATGGCCTTGTCTCTTGGTTGGTGGACTCTCAGAATGTCCCCAAGGTGGTTCAAAAGTATGCTTGAGACTTTTAAAGTTTTCAGAGGTGTAGAACAGTGTAAACAGAGGTAACATGACATGGCGATGGATTTCCGAGCGAAGCTGAGCATGCGTGCATTCGTCCCTCTTCCCGAGGCCGCTTTACTGCTTTCAGTAGCTTAATTAATTTGTTTAATTAGTTAAGTGTTGTGTAATAATTAGTTAGCTTGTTAGTTAGTTAATTATTTGATTTGTATTATTTATTCGTACCATCCGTAGAGAGGGCCCAATTGTTGTAATAAGTGTGCGTGTGTGTGATGCATGTCTTCTAACCCCACGCCTTTCTCCCTTTTATTTACCAGCTTATGATGGTTAGTTTTAGGGCATGTTTCAATTAGCATCCTTATGCTCGCATGATTGCATCCATTCATTTGTCATGCATGGACCGGGCTCGGCGCATCATACTAACTGCATCGTATTTCGATCCCAAGTTGAATACATGTATGAAGTTGCATTTCACATGACATCTTAGAATAGCCGAGCCTATCTTAGTTGCATTCTTGCATGTGTTGCATTAGGCATCTCAGCATAGTTAGGATTCATGCATGTTTTCTAATTAGCTTCTTTCTCTGGCTCGGAGTACTCGGTAAGTGTTTATGCTTTAGAATCCTTGCATGCATGTGAGTGACTGCAATGATAGCATGCTTACCATGAGGCTATGTGCTTATGTGATATAACTGCCTGAATGCCTGTGGGTGAAGGTTGGATTGCTTGAATTGGAATGATTCGTTGAAATCCGTGTTTTAGCCTACTTGCGAGTAGCAAACTCTAAACCATTTCCAAACAAACGAATATGTGATGCCTTGTTCCAAATTAGGCGATGTAGTCTATACTTGTGTGTTGTGCGCATCACATAGTAATTCTAGCTAATTAACTGGAATAAGAACGCATGTGTTTTCAAAAACAAGATATCATGTTTAGTGCAGGCCGATCTTTGATCGGGCGAGCGGGGGTGCTCATAGATGACCTTCCCCAATCGTACCCAAGTTCCCGAGCCGAGCCAACTTTGGTGATGACGGACACGTGGCCTTAGGCACGAGTCAGGATTTCCTAAATTCTCCCAAAATAAAATATTTAGGTGGCGACTCTATATCTGGCAAAGCAGTCCATGTTTGGCACTTCTTTCTCAAAAATCAGTTTTTCAAATTGATTTTCCGGATTTGGACTCTTTGGTGATTTATCAGTCTTGCATTGCACTTTGCGAGACTAGATTCAGAATCAAGGCACATGAGTTCGAACTGTAGCATGAGGTCCTTCGGGCGTGTCTACACAAACCGTTCAAGAATAGCATACGGCAAACACAGTGTCCTAGGCGCACCAATGCAAATGCAATGCAAAGAAGGACATAAGTGTAATCAAAACAAGATATCATGAGCTCGAGTCAAGTTCTCTAACTCCCCAGCAGAGTCGCCAGAAACTGTAGACGTGCCCTTGGGCTTCATGCTACAGTTCGGACTCAAATGTCACGGTTCTTAATCTAATCTCACAATGTGCGATGTGAGATTGATAAATCACCGAAGAGTCCAAATCTGGCAAATCGTTTTGGAAAATTGATTTTTGTAAAGAAGTGCCAAACATGGACTGCTTTGCCAGATACAGAATCGCCACCTAAATATTTTATTTTGGGGGAATTTAGGAAACCCTGACTCGTACCTAAGGTCACGTGTCCGTCATCACCAAAGTTGCCTCGGCTCGGGAACTTGGGTACGATTGGGGAAGGTCATTTAGTGAGCACCCCCACTCGCCTGATCAAAGATCGGCCTGTACTAAGCATGATATCTTGTATTTGAAAACACATGTGCTCTTATTCCGGTTAATTAGCTAGAATTACTATGTGATGCGCACAACAAAACAAGTATAGACTAGATCGCCTAATTTGGAACCAAGCATCGCATATCCATTTGTTTGGAAAATGGTTTTAAGTTTGCTACTCGTAAGTTGGCTAAAATGCGGATTTCAATGAATTGTCCCAATTCAAGTAATCCAACCTTCACCCACAGGCATTCAGGCAGTTAATCACGTAAGCAAATAGCAGCATGGCAAGCATGCTTTCATGGAAACATTAACACACATGTAGTATGTTAAAGCCTAAACACTCACAGTGTACTCCGAGCCAAAACAAAGAAATAGTTAGAAATCAATGCATGATCCTAATTCATGTTAAAATGGCTAATGTAACACATGCAAAAATGCAATTAAGATAGGCTCGGCTATCCTAAGAATGTCATGTGAGATGCCACTTGGTATGTGTATTCAAATTAGAATTGAAATACAATGCAGTTAGCATGATGCGCCGAGCCCGGTGCATGCAATACAGATGAATGGATGTACACATGCGAGCATAAGGTATGTTAAACAAAATATGCCCTAAAACTAACCATCGTAAACGGTTAAGTAAAAGGGAGAAAGATACGGGATTGGAAGACATACATCACACACACGCATGCTTATTACAACAACTTGGCTCTCTCGAGGGAGAAACCGAATAAGATGCTAACTAGCTAATCTAAGCTAATTAAACTAATTATTACACAACAAATTAATCAACTAATCCTAGTTAACTAATTATTATAAAATGAATTGAAATAGCTAACGCATTAATTATTAAATACAAACCAAAGAAAAAGCTAGCTATCTGAGCATGGAAGCTAAGGAAAGCAGTAAACGGAAGGGGCCTCAGAGGGAGAAGGCTGGATGCATGATCGGTCGCTTCGTTCGGAAATCCAATGCGATGCCCCGATTTGCCTTTGTTTGCAACTACTCTCAGAAACTTACACCAACCTCCAGAAAGATGAAACTCCACCTTGGGAATCTAGTGGGAGGGTGGCCGACCACTTTTGGTCCTTGCATACCCCTGCCGACCACTTTTGGTTGTTGAAAAACCAGAAAAGTGGTCGACCAGCTAGTATTTCTGGTTGGCCGACCAGTTGTTGCTGCTGAACTGCAATTTGCTGTGACAGAGAGCAAGAAAGGGCATGGCAATGTATTTGCAAGATATGTGTGCACAACCACCCTCCCTATCATGTTATGTACTCAACGAGGTGTGGTTCTCGACCCTCGGGCCACCAATCGTGCATTTTCATGCATGATGGCCAAGAGGCAAAGTTGCATAATTCAATATGAAAATGAATGCACAAGTAAACACATGAAGCCTAAAACTCTATCATATATGATCAAGAGCGTCGGCGACCGGGAATTAAGGCACGTTTTATCACTTTAAGTATGAAACGTCCCTCGTTTCCCGTGTTTGGACTAACACCTATTCCAAACATGATGCAAGCAAGCATGGCATACACAATGCGAATAAACTACGTGGCATACTCAATGCAATGTGACATGATTAACTTAACAAAGCTAATGGCATGCAAACAATGCTAATGCGTGCATGCACAATGCAATGCTACAAGGACAAATTAGCAATGTTAGGGACATGCACACACAATGCAAATATCAGTTAGCATGCACAATGCAATGATGTAAACTAAGCATGCACAATGTAAAGTACAAGGCATACATAATGCGATGAACAATGTGGCATACTCAATGCAATATACATGGCATGTTCAATGGACTTAAACTAAAAGAGGTAGACCTTAGTCATGCCCAAATCAGTGGCCATTGGTGATGAAATGAAGGCACATAAAGCAAGGCATGCATGCACAATGCATTGGCCATCAAAGAGGCCAAAGAGCACAACTCTCAAGAGTGCTCGATGAGTGACAAAAGTGGAAGTGTAACAACACTAAGTGCACTGAAACGAAGCAAGGAATGATGCCAAATCATTCAAACAACATAAGTAAAGCATGCTAGGGTCCTAAGGCATGAAAGCTAGCAAAGAGCAACACAAAGAAGGCATGCAACACATGGCACAACTACATGAACTAAGCATGGACAGAGCTCAAGTAGGTCAAAATAAGGACCAAAACATGCTAAGACGGAGGCTTAAAAGCCTAGGCATGCAAGCATACGAGCTAAGGCATAAGTAAGGCAACAATGCACAACACTTAAAGACATTCAAAGTATGAATCAAATGGGAACAAAAGCATGCTATAAGCTGTGAAATGTCATGTTAGATGATGCCAAATCATGTACACAACACAAATGAAGCATGCAATGGTGCTCAACGCTTGGAGCAAGCAAGATCACTTGTACTACAAGTATACAAAACATGAAGCATGTGACCAAGGCATCCCAAAACAGTCCTAATACATGTTAGAATGAGTTTAAAACTTGCATGGAAGTAGGCCAAAATGTAATAGCATGAGAGGCATGAAGCATGGTGAATGCAAGGCAACTAAGGTGGATTACACTACACCTATTAAGACCAAGCATGGAATGACTTAAGCAACAAAAATTAGAGTTATATCATGGCATAATAACCCCAAATAAACACTGAAATGATGGCTCGCAAGCTATGGCATGAAGGCATACGCAATGGTTTATGTTAAGGCATAAAGGGGGAAACCGTCCAACGCATTGAATGAGTGACAAATGTGAATGTATGGCCATGAAACATGGACTGAAATCACATAACAAATGATGCCAAATCATTCAAATAGATCAAGTAGAGCATGCTAGTGGACATGGTGTACAAAGCTAACAAGCTAGATTGAACTATAGCTATACAAAGCAAGTCATGCATGGCCAAAACAACCAAAATAAGAGCTAAAGCATGTTAAAACATGGACAAAAGCTTTATAAAGTTAGGCCAAAAGCATTCTAGAATGACATGTCACAACATAATGCATGTTAGGCTATTTCATGGAAATGCACTAAAAGTGCATGCAGCTGTAGACGTCCCCGAATGTCCCGGGAAAAATCCCGTTTTGTTCATTGGGCTCACTACAGCTCGGACTCAAATGTCACGGTTCTAAATCTGATCGTGCAAAGTGCAATGCGAGATTGATAAATCACCAAAGAGTCCAAATTCGGCAAACCATTTTTGAAAACTGATTTTTAGAAAGAAGTGCCAAACATGGACTGCTTTGTCAGATATAGAGTAGCCACCTAAATATTTTATTTTGGGGGAATTTAGGAAACCTTGACTTGTGCCTAAGGCCACGTGTCCATCATCACCAAAGTTGCCTCGGCTGGGAAACTTGGGTACGATTGGGGAAGGTCATGCAATGAGCACCCCTGCTCACCCGATCAAAGATTGGCCACTACTAAACATGATATCTTGTTTTTGAAAACATATGTGCTCTTATTCCGGTTTATTAGCCTAGAATTGCTACGTGATGCGCACAGCATACAAGTATAGACTGGATCGTCTAAGTTCGAACAAAGCATCTCATGTTTGTTTTTTTGAAAGCGGTTTGCTACTTGCAAGTAGGCTAAAATGCAGATTTTGTCACCCTTCATTGGGCTTAGAAACACATGGTGGTTTGCCACTCTCAACTGGGCTTAAAACTCGCAATCGATGAATTGTTCCAATTTAAATAATCCAACCTTCACCCACAGGTATTTAGGCAGGTATATCACACAAGCAGTTAGCCTTATGGCAAGCATGCTAGCATGGCAGGCACTTACACACATGCAACGATGCTAAAGCATAAATACTCATCGAGTACTCCGAGCCAAAGAAAGAAGCTAATTAGAAATCATGCATGAATCCTAACTTATGCTGAGATGCCTAATGCAACACATACAGGATGCAACTAAGATAGGCTCGGCTATTCTAAAATGGCATATGAGATGTTACAAATAACATGTTTTCAACTTGGAATTGAAATACAATGCAGTTAGTATGACGCGCCGAGCCCGGTGCATGCAAGACAGATGAATGGATGCAATCATGCGAGCATAAGGATGCTAATTGAAACATGCCCTAAAACTAACCATCATAAGCTGGTAAATAAAAGGGAGAAAGACGTGGGGTTGGAAGACATGCATCACACACACGCACACTTATTACAACAGTTGGCCATCTCGACGGAGGGTCCGAATAAATAATACAATACCAACTAGCTAATCTAAGCTAATCTAATTAAGCTAGTTATTACACAACCAAAATGAATAATAAATTACAGCTAATTATTACACAACTCTAATTAATTAACAAACTAACTAAGTAAGCAATTAAACTAGCATGCAAACTACATGAATGTGGACTGCCTCAGCTCTGCCTTGAATGATAAAGGATGCATGCATGCTCGAGTCGCCTTGTCAGGATATCCATCGCGATGCCCTTACTCGCCTTTGTTTGCAATTGATTTCAGAAATTTGCACAAAGCTCCAGAGAGATAAAACTCCACCCCGGGAAACTGTGGGAAGGCTGCCGACCAGCTTATAGGCATGGGAGACCAATGGCCAACCACCTTTTGTGGTGGAAACCAAAAAAAGTGGTCGGCCTACCAGTAAATCTGGTCGGCCAACCAGTTTCCTCTCCTGGTTTCTGGTTTTCTGCAACAAAAGGAAAGACAGATGCACGGCGAAGTATTTGCAACACATGTGTGCACGACCACTCTCTTCATCATTACATAAGCTCAAGGGAGTGTAGTCCTCGGCCCTCGGGCCACCAATCACGCATTTCGATGCATGATGGCCGAGGAGCCGAATTGCAAGACTCAATGTGAAATGAATGCACATATTAACACCTAAAGCCAACAACTCCATCATGGGTAGTCAAGAATGTCGGCGACCGAGAATTGAGGCACGTTTCATCACTTCAAGTATGAAATGTCCCTCGCTTCCCGTGTTCGGACTAACTCCTATTCCAAACACAATGCAACACATAACATCGCATGCACAAATGCAACTCTAGGTATGCAACCTAAATTCTATGCAACTAAGTGATGCAAACATTCAAAGGATGACATGCAAACATGCAACTAGCATACACAATGCTATAAGCTACATGGCATGCACAATGCTCATGGCACTAGCATACACAATGCACATGGAACTAATATACACAATGAGATGAACAAGGCATGCGCAATGCAATGATCAATCATGCGACAACGTGGCATACTCAATGCTATGAACTATATTGGCATACTCAATGCAAAATGGACTTAAACCAAAATGGATGGGCCTCAGCCACACCCAAATAGTGGCCATACATGATGAAAACAAGACTCCAAAACTCATGCTAGCATACACAATGCAAGGACCTAAGCCCAAGGCACAAAAACAAAACTTTGCACATGCATTGAAAGGACTAAACATGGAGTACAATGGCATATATTCCAGCTATAAAATGGCATATAACATGACTCCAAATCATGCAAATAACTCACACAACGCATGTTGAATGGCTCAACCATTGAAACTAGTGAAGTGCATTACATTATAGGCATGCAAAGCGATGCTCAAACGATGAAACCAACCCCAAATAGACCCTATGTAGGCCCAAAACAGTAGCAAAATGGGTTGGGATGATGGCTTGCAAGGCACAAAAGTGAAGCTCATGCAATGGCTTGCAAATAGGGCATAAACGCACAACTCTAAAGACCACTTAAAGCATGGAAAATATGGAAGTGTAGCACCCCTATAAGCTTTAAAATATCATACCCAATGAAGCCAAAACATGTAAATAGCCCAAGATAAGCATGTAAGCGACCTCCAAACTCAAAGCTAGTCAATGCTATTACATAACAAGTATGCATGGCTAGAATTTTTTGACCAAGAGGCCTTAAGACAGAGCTAAGGCAGCCCAAAATCTGAACAAAATCAGTTGAAAGTATGGCCAAAATATGCTAGAATAGAGGGCCAAAACAACATGCATTGTGAGCTAGTAAACATGAGTTACACTACAAGTATATGAAGCATGTGAAGGACAAACAAACCAAGCAAAAATAGAGTCATGGAATGCCAAATGATGGCCAAAAACCCACTGAAACAAGACCAATACATGCAAGAATGACATGCTCCTTTGATAAGCCATGAAAGGGATTACTCTACACATGCAAGAAGCAAGCAAAAGGGGACCAAACCAGCCATGGTCAGAGCCTAGGCAGGTCCTAGAAGTCACCAAAAAGTGCCTGAACTAGGCCTCCAAATGGTATAAACATATGCTCCTTTGGTAGGCCAAAAATGATAGTAAACAAGACAACAAGAGAGAGGGTCACCCCTCTTTGATTTAGGCCCTCAAAGCCACATTCTCACCACTGAAAATCCACTGGATTTCAGTGGTAGGAAGGCCAAGCAAAGACTAACTCGAATGCCTTCTTGCATGGCACAAAACAAAGCTAAATAGAGCATGCAAGAGGGTAGATGACCCACAACACCAAAAGAGCCTCAAACAAACATGGAAAACAATTAAATATGAAGCTTTTTTCAGTTGACAATAAAGGTCAAATAAGCATGCAATTGAGGCTAGGAGAAGGATCAAAATAATGCTTAAAAGAGGGAAAAGTGATTACCCTTGAAGCTCAGCAAAACCAGCAGCTTTTCTGAACCAAAAACCTAACTTTTGAGACCTCTCAAAACCCTCCAGCAACTTAGTAACAATGGTGGAGGTGTATGGTTATGAGGTGGTGTGCAATAGGCCAAGAACAAAGCACTTACTAAGCCTAAAATATAGAGACAAAGAGAGAGATATAAGCTTTACCTTAGAGCAATTTTTTCAACCTCGTATAGGAAGAGGGAGGGCCTCTCTTATAGTGTTTCAAAGCCAAAGCTTCTCCAAGAAGCTAAAAACTTGGTTGCAAATCCTCCATACACGTGTATGGAGGATCCAGTCTGTACCTTCCAGCTGGCACATCTGGCATGCACTCAGACAGACAAAATAGGAGGAAGCTGGCCAGCCAGAAAAGGTAGTCGGCCAACCACTTTCCTTGGTCGGTCGACTAGGTCAAGTGGTCTCCCAGATAGAAACTGGTCGGCCAGGGCAAATGGTGGTCTCCACTTTGAAAGCAAGCTAGTGGTGTGGTGGGAGACCAGCAAATGTGGCCCAAAGACCAAGAAAATCAGCTTCCCGACAAGAAAATCGGCTGGCGGGGAGAAAGTTGTCTCCAAGGAGAAAAGGTGGTCTCCCACCCTTGTACCATCTCGCAAACAAGGAAAACAAGGTTCATGCCAAAAATGAGCCAACACGGATGCAAAACGAGAGTTCGGGGGGCAAAGCGCGCGGCCGGGTACCCCAAAAACTAGTTGTTGAGCACCAAAAGTGGTCTCCCGGACCACAGTGCACCTTCAGATAGAGGAAATAAGGTGTGTTCAAAAAATGTGCCAAACAGAGAATGTTAAGAGGTCCCGAACCGAGGCGCGCGGCCGACGGCTCCAAAAATCGAAAACTAGTCTCCGCATGGGAACAGCGGCCTACGATCACGAAAAGTAGTCTACGACCACTGAGAGATGGCCTATAAGACCTCTCCCTCTCTCCGGGAAGAGGAAACAAAAATTGGTCTGCAGACCAAGTCAAAGCACAGAAATTTCTAGGCTCTGAGGCAAGGCTCTAGGTCGAAACTTCGAAACCTCGAAACGAGCACAGCATGCGTGATCACCGAGCACTTAATTGATGACATCTGAGTCTTAAGGTCGGTAAAAAAGGGGTGTCTACAATTGCCCCTCTTTGACAGGACTCGAAAGTCATAAGTGACGGGAGTGAATGTCAAAGCCCAGAGACGACCCATTTTTGACAAGGCCGAAGACTTAGACAAACAGGCAAGATAATAAAGAGATGTGCCCGTAGGCAGCGGCAGAATGCAAAAGACATGCACGAGGCCAAACATAACTTATGATCATGCAAAGAAAGCTGTGATAAAGCAAATATACACAATAAATGCCACAGTTTAAGTAAGCGAATACAGACCAAACTACATCACATGTAGAAAGGATGTAAAAGAATTATACAATTCTTGCTACGTCTCACGCGGAGTATATACAATACCGTCTGGTTCGTCTGGTCGCGCCAGCTTCAAATGAACTGTACATAAAATATCGTCTAGTTGCACCAGCCTCAAATGAACCGTACATACAATATCGTGCTTGCAAAAGAAAGAAGCTCAACAGGTACAAAATTCTTAGAAACATGCATAGCAAAGCAAGTGAAAAGTGCGTGACAATGCAAGTGGAGGGGTGCATGACAATGCGACCTAAGTGTGACGCATAACAATGCGAAGAGGGGTGCATGACAATGTGACCTAAGTGTGACACATAACAATGCGAGTAGGGGTACATGACAATGTGACCTAAGTGTGACGCATAACAATGCGAGAAGGGGTGCATGACAATGCGATCTAAGTGTGACGCATAACAATGTGAGGATGGGTGCATGACAATGCGACCTAAGTGTGACGCATAACAATGCGAGAAGGGGTGCATGACAATGCGACCTAAGTGTGCATAACAATGCGAGAAGGGGTGCATGACAATGCGACCTAAGTGTGATGCATAACGATGCAAGAAGGGTGTTACTTCAATAGTATGCTCGAAACATAATGCCGAGTAAGGAAATACTAGCCTTAACGCGAGCGATTTAATCGGAAGCTCCGATTTACCTCTCGGAGGGGTCACAAATTATTCAAAAAGGATACACCTTGTTCTTGACGAGTAACGATGAGCCATACATCGAAGACTTGAATTAAAGTTCCCGCGGGGACACCTTGCGCCGAAAAGTGCACTTTTCTTGTACTTTCTCGAGAGCCGAGGACTCTAATCATCCCCAAAATTCACAAGGAGAGCAAAGGGACCTGGGAGACCACCCAGGAAGGATGGTCGACCACCTAGGATAGCCACCGACCAGCTTTTGCTCACAGGGTGGTCAGCCAGCCAGAAAACCTGGTCGGCCGACCAGTTTACTAAACTTGGGGCAGTTTGGTCCTTTTATGCTCGGTTCTTTAAGGCCCCGTTTGTTTAGGGTTATAGCAAGGGGATTAGGATTACTAATACCTTGGGACTAGTATATGGGGTGTTTGTTTTGAGAGATAGCCTTGGGACTACTAATACCTTGGGACTAACTAATACCTTGGTATTACTAATACCTTGTTTGTTTTGAGAGATGAGGAGGGTACTACTAATACCTTGGTATTACTAATACCCTTGGGGAGGGGATTCATAGTGAGGAGGTAGAGATGGTATTAGAAAAATAGTGAGGGGATTAGAAATTTTTTTATTTTTTTTATTTTTTATATATTGGGATTTTTTTAAAAAAATATTAATGTTTAATTTTTATATTTTTTTATTTGTTTTATTATTTTATATAAAAATAATTTAACAATTCCTCACTATTAATCCCCTCACTATCAATCCCCTCCATTTTATCTCTGAAAACAAATGACTCTCACTAACAATACCCTCACTATTAATCCCCTCACTATCAATCCTCTCCATTCTATCTCTGGAAACAAACGGGCCCTAAGTACTCAACTCCAAAACACTTTTCCTCACACACCCACTACCGAAATCACCTCCTCTTGCTCCCTAGACCATTTTTCCCCTCAGATCTACGCTTTATACGCGTTTTCCAATGCCCCACGCGAAGTTGTTTCGCGAAAACTTTCAGCTCTCTTCACTTTGAACCGATTAAAATTTGATTTCGGAGCTTCTTTCTCCATTTTCATCACTTGAGGTATGTTTGTCTCGAAGTTTGGCACATTTTCTCGGGAGTTGACTTTTGTTGACTTTTTCCTTTCCCGAGAGTTGACTTTTATTGACTTTTTGCAGTTTTGGCTCATTTTGCTCATTTTTGCTCATTTTTACAAATTTCTCTGGATGGCGGATCATTTCCATCACGGGGGAGGTTTTCCACATGCCGGGGCGAGCCGGACGTCATGTCATTGCCTCCAAGGATTCGGCCTTTTGACCCCAAGAGGTACGACCCTCCAGAGCATGTGTTACCTCCTACCACCTTTTATCACTTCACTGACTTCGAGCGGCGAGCACCCGTGGACCTACTGCTACGGGAGCCAGAGTCTCATTTATCCCACCAGGCGCGAGAGGTACATACTTCCTTTTACATTTTCTGCAATGTATTCCGCCTTTCCTGCACATTTCATGCCTTTGCAATGTATTTTATCTGCTCGTTCTGAACACATTCATATGCACAATGCTTCTGCTTATTCTGGCACACGGCTCACAAATAGCACAATATTGATTTGGCACGTAGTTCACTTAGGATATGATGCTCACTTGGCACGCAGCTCACAGCACAATATTCTGTTAATTTGGCATACAACACACTCTGAACACACGGTTTATCCTGACCACACAGTTTATCTCGGGCACGCAGCACTTTTTTGGGCACACAGCTCATTCTTTGGGTACGCAGCTCATTTTTAGGGCACACAGCTCATTTTTTGGGCACACAGCTCACTTATCGGGCACATTTTTTGGGCACACAGCTCACTTATTGGGCACACAGCTCACTTATCGGGCACACAGCTCGTTTTCAGGCACACAGCAAATTTTCAGGCACACAGCTCACTTTTCTGTTTGAACACACAGCTCACACATTTCATTTGCATGCAGCTCTTTTCCAAGCACACAGCTTGTTCTTTGGGCACGCAGCTCACTTCTCGGGCACACAGCTCGTTTTTCATTTCTGAACACACAACCCATTCACTTCGTTTGCACGCAGCTCATACTGAACACGCAGTCCATAGCACAGTATCTGATTTGATTCGCACACAGCTCATACTGAACACGCAGTCCATATATTTACTTCATTTCTGAACATACAGTTCAGCTACTTCATTTCTGAACACACAGTTCATCTACTTCATTTGCATGCAGCTCATACATTTCATTCTGAAACTGAATACATCTGTTCATTCTGAATGCAGGTATCTTCCTATTCCACGCGGGGCTATGGGTCGATCCTTGCTTGGGAGTGGCATGTGGAGCTCCCAGATACCGTTCGCCATATCGTGGATGAGGCAGGATTTGGACCTTTCTGCGCGGGGCTATCATGTTACCCGGTGCATAGGACCCTTATGGGGGCACTTGTGGAGAGGTGGTGGGACACCACCAACTCGTTCCACTTCTCAGCTACTGGGGACATGACAATGACCCCATTTGACTTCGCCATGCTGACTGGCCTTGACGTAGCCGGCCGACCGGTCCCCTATGACGCAGATATGGGTGAGTGGGAGGCGACTTGGATTTATCTACTGGGAGTCCGCCCGCCGATCGACAGATCATTGAGTAGAGTCAGGTACACCTGGTTTCCCGTGCAGTACAGGGGGACTTCGCCCGAGACTGCCGAGGAGATACAGCAGTATGCCCAGGGGTTTTTGATGTTCCACCTCGGGACCACTTTGTTCTCCGACAGGGGGAACACAGTTGGACTTTATCTGCTCAGTGCTTTAGTAGACCTATCCCAAGTTAGCCAGTATGATTGGGACGGTGCTGGCCTTGCTACCCTTTACTGTTATATGAGTGCGACCTCCTGTGGGCGGGGGAACATAGTCGGTGGCTACTGGAGAGCCTAGGAGGTACTTTCTGTCCTCTTGATTTACACTCCTGCTTTTCATTATCTGTACACTGCACACACGACACACTTTTCATTCTATACTCTACATTCTGCATTCAGCATTCTGTATTTTTCGTATATTCTGTATTCACATTATGCACTCAGTACTCTGTATTTTGTATACATTCTGTATTCTGATGGCCATTGTTCTATTTTCACAGCTATGGGTTTATGCATACTTCCCAACGTTGGCCCCAGAGCTCGAGGTGGAGGCACCTCTTGAGATCTCCTACTCTCGCAGATTCGAGGGTTGGTGTCGACCGAGGACGCGAGAGACTCTGCCCTTCCTTTGGCAGCTCTTTGATACTGTGCGGGCGATCGAGGTAATCTAGAACTCTCAGTTCTTCGGCAGTGCTTTGGTTCATCTTGCATATTTATGACATCTAATCAGTTTGTGCACTTTTTTATCTGTAGATCACTTGGCAACCCTGGATACCTTTGGAAGGAGATGCCCGTTTCCGATTCCCTGGGGCGTAGGCCTCTTCTCGATACTAGATTTTATTTGAGGGGCCAGTGGGCAGGGCCTGGTTTCTGGGGGATCGCTTCATGCGTCAGACGATGGGCGTCCCCGATCAGGGTATTCCCTTAGCGCCTCCAGATGACATGCGATCCACTGAGACACTCACTCCCCGGTAGGTCGAGGAGCTTATTTTGGGTACTGATGCAGTTCTATTGCTAGAGGAGGGAGATTACGTGACCTATCGCCATATATACTTGATGCCTCCGCTGTTAGATGTCCGTGCCCCCAGGAGGAGGGTTGCTGACGTGCCTTCCTTGAGTCGCACCCGAGCTAGAGACATTCCTTCGACTAGTGGAGCCAACATATCGAGAGGTGGGGCTGGACTGATTCCCCCGACTTACCAGCATGCTAGGTGGCCAGACCTCCCAATTGAGCTGACAGGATGGCGGTACGGGACATCTTACCCGATTCCATTGGAGCCACCAGTGCCCGATCATCAATACGTCAGCGACCCTGACTCGCCACCGATATGCTTTACAATTTTGATTTATCACTCAGATATTTAGACATTTATTCGTTCCCTGATGACTTGCACTTACATCTGCAGCCTCCCAAAGAGTATTGCGAGGGGTTACTCGGAGTGGTGGCCTCACTCGAGAGCATGGTCCTGCGGAGAGAGACGCAGCTGTTTATCACCGGCGTCTTGGTACTTTTTAATTTTCTTGCATTTGTCATACTTCTGATGATATGTTGAATTTGAGCATTTCACTGCGTTGGTTGATTGCATGTGTAGAGCACATCTGACACACACCACATTCATATACTGTATCTGTATGCACCCATTCTATGTAGCTTTCCTATCTCTGCATCTGATATACATATTGGCTAATGTATTCAAATTGCCCTCTTTTTTGTTTTCAGATGCCACCGCTAGATGCTGAGCCATCCAGGCCTTCTCGAGGAGCTAGGAGAGGGGGCTCGACTCGCAGCCGAGGCAGGCGAAGAGCGCCTATCAGAGATGATGAGGAGTCTAGCGAGGAGGAGGAGTCTACGTATCCTCAATCGGAGACATCCGCAGGCAAAGAGGAGGACTCTAGTTTCGGCTCTGAGAGTGGAGGTGATGCCGGAGAGGATCCTGAGGACGACAGCTTTGATTTAGGCCTCCCGATCTTGAGCCCGAGAGCACTGATGCAGATGTTCCTGTTTTATTTTCCTTTTTTACTAGTAGTTATAGCACATTGTACAGTGTTAGGCAGTTTTATTTTCTTTAAAACTTTGTACCATTGTTGTAAAATGTTGTAACAAAAGGATCATGATGGAATGAAACAACTTTTTGTTCAAAAAGTGTTGTATTTTGTTTTCTTAGCATCGCATTGCATCATTTTGCACAAAAATGAGATTGAATGAAAATCGAGCATTGTACATTGCCAAGTCAGGTAGTGAACCGACGCAACAAACTAAACAACTTAACTTACGAAGAAACAACAAAACCTTAGCAAGTTTACAACTCGGTAAACAAATCCCGACAATGTTGATTAAACAAAGAGTAACAACTCGATGCACAAAACTTGACAACTCAATAAGCAAACTTAACAACTCGATAAACAAACTTAACAACAACTTGATAAACAAACTTAACAACAACTCGATAAATAAAGAACAACAACTTGATAAGCAAATGCATTTCAGACAAACCGGGTGACGGAATGCATCCGAAACAGAGGTAAACTCGGACCTTCAACACTCCCAACACATGGAAAGGCTAGGAGCTCTCTTCTAGAGACCAGGAAAAGACCAAAAAGCAGCTTTCCTCCATGGCCGACCATCAAAAGTGGTTGGCCGACCAGTTTCTTGCCTTGGAGATCAGTCATGTGGTCAGCCGACCAGAAAAGCTGACTGGCCGACCGGGGAAAGTGGTCGACCCACCAGTTGGCTTGGCGACCTCCAGATTTTTGGCACATGTCCTCCAAACGGTGCCTTATCCTCCATAAAAGTTCCAGCTTCGTGGTTCTTTCATTTCATCTCAGTTTTGCATCAAAATGGAGGCCTTCCTCATCCAAAATCTCACAGCTTGGATTGTTACTTTAAACGGCTCAGAAAAGTTGAACTTTCGGGGCTTCAGCATAAATGCACTATTCACGCTGAGTCACACTCCGCTACATCTTCCATTCCTCTATGCCACGGCAAGGTTTTGGAATCCAGTAACACATGTCTTTAGCTTTGGTGGGCAAGAGGTGTGTCCTACCTTCAAAGATTTCCAAGCTTTGATGGAATCCGAATGTGACGAAGAAATCTTGCCCCAGCTTCGCTTCGGCCACGCTCAAGCCCTAGGACGAATGTGTGGGCTCACTATACACGACGCTTGATCTCTGATCCGCGACGGAGAATTGGACATCCTCAGCCTGATTCATCACTTTTCTGATGCTGGTGACCGTGGTGATCACCACTAGCAAGGTTTTCAGCGTCATGCCCTTTGTTTGTGCGTGCTATCTCACTTTTTGCTTGCCCCAGGCTTCAGCGGGTCTAGCATTCGTCTGATCGAAGTTGCCCAAGGCTTGAAAGAGGGCAAGAGCTGCATTGCTATAACATTGGCCGAGACATTGGTGGGCTTGGATGCTTCCCATCGCCAGGAAACGACCAGATTCGCGGGGAGTCCACTACTACTGTAGGTAATGCTTCCCACCCTATCTCACACATATATTGATCATATCACTCGACCCTCAGGCTCGGTTTTTTTTCTCTCAAAGCCCTTTCTCACTTTTCTCTCAACATACACCTCTCTATTCTTTATTCTCTTATTTTTCATCCCTCCCCAGGTGTGGTTGATGGACAAATTGCAGGTTGTGGACTCTTGCCCAACATACTCAGCTCGTGGCTACTTTTTCTGATGACGTCTAGTCGATGCCCTGGATGAGGGATGGTGGTTCGACTGAATGGACAATTTGTCCGCAGACCGTATTGCTTGGCGGTGCCCTTGGCTCAATCTACCAGCAATGAGCTACAGCATGTCCTGGCAGCCTGGGATTCAGTTGATTGGCCTGACACACTGTGTGTTCTACTTTCCTTTTCGGTTCCAGTGCCAATTTGGCCATGATCAGATTTGCTCGGTGGAGGAGATAAAGTATCCAGCTACATTTCTGGTCCGAGACGCACAGATAGCTCGGTATGCCACGGCATGGAGAATGAGAGAGCTTCTAGCCCCCGCTCCAACTTTCAGTTGCACTTTGTCTGATGAGTGCATAGATTGGCTCAATGAAGAGGCGCAGATTGGGCCCAGCTTGGCATCAAAAGCTTCAACCAGCTTTGGGAGGGGGCGCAGGAACACATGGCTTATCTATGCCCTGAATTTATTTCTTTAATCAGTACTTTCAAGTTTTTCTTTATGAATGTAACCAAAAGCAACTTCAATTTATATTCAAGAGTAGGAGAACTCTATATTGAAATCAATAAAATTGAAGGTTGTAGGTATTGAAAATTTTCCGCTTTGGTCCAAAAATGGTCTAAGTTGTAAAAGATTAATTTGAGCCAAAATCAACTTTTATTAAAACTTTTCAAAACCATTTTCTATATGGATCAGAACTGGACATGCCTAAGATCTGTCACTGAGATGCACAACCCCGGATCCCAGCAATTGGAAAGTTGCCCCTAGTCTGAATAGCACTGTACCGGAGATCACAACCGAGACTTTGAATGTAGAATAGACAAAGATGACCGAACATGATCACATGGACAAAGTTGATCGGGGAAGTGTTTACAGCTGGACTTCAAGATGATGTTGCCTACGTATCCTAAAGATGGGAATCAAGCCTTACGTAGTTCGACTAGGGTTCACTCGTGTATTGACACTCTCTTTTTGCACTCTAACTTTTGCCAAGGCCGCCCTTTGCGGGTTTTCAACCTTGCGAGCTCAGTTTTTATAATTTCAAATTTTTTGTGCTCTAACTTTTGCCTAGGTTGCCCTTTTGGGTTTTCGGCCTAGCGAGCCTCTCAGGGATAATATTTCTTCAACTTGTCCATGTTGATCGGCTGTGAGAACTCTAGGCCATCTAGGTCCATCAGAACGATAGCTCCATCCGACCAAATAGACTTAATGATGTAGGGGCCAGTCTAATTAGGTCTGAACTTGCCCCTAGGGTCATGGATGGGAGCTCGGTTGTCTTTGAGTACTAGATCTCCTTCTTTCAAATTCCTGGACTTAACTTTCTTGTTGAAAGCCCTGGCAATTCTATGCTGATAACCCTGAACATGGTACAGTGCTTTCAGTCTTCTCTCATCAAAGAGCATGAGTTCCTCAAATCTGCTCTGCTCCAATCTGCCTCAGCTATTTGACACTCAGCCAGTACTCGTAATGACGGAACCTCAATTTCGATAGGTAGAACGGCCTCCATCCCATACACTAATGAATACGGAGTCGCTCCAGTAGAAGTTCTAATTGAAGTTCGGTAGGCCCACAGAGCAAATGACAGCTTATCTGGCCAGTCCCTGTAGGTTTCCACCATCTTTTGTAAAATACGCTTGATGTTCTTGTTGGCATCCTGGACTGCTTCGTTGGTCTGCGGCCGATATGTAGATAACTTGTGAAAAGCCATGTTGTATTTCTCCAACAAGTCAAACACTTCCTTTTTGAAGTGGGAACCATTATCTGAGATAATCTCGTTCGGGACCCCATAGCGACAGATGAGGTTGTTCCTGATAAACTTTGCAACGTGCACCATGGGATCTTAAACCGCCACAAATGCACCATGGGATCCCCAGAATCGTCAAAGCGGTCAATATGTGGCATCTTAAACCGGTCCGGCAGCGTCACAGCTGCGTCGGTGTACCCATCTTCGATATCTAGAATAGACTTGACACCCTGAGATTTCTTGAGTAGCTTTTCAAAATTGCTCACTTTCAATGCTGTGGGGTCTACCTCGAACTCGAACGGAGAATCCGGTAGATTGATAGGCGTGGGTCCCTTGGATAGTTGAGGTAGAATCGGGGGTGGAGGTGGCCCCGTTGGGATGTCTGTATCCTCCTGGACAATCTGGACATTCGCCGTCTCCCCGGGTATTGGGACTCTTGGTGGGGGAGGAGCTTGGTGTGAAGCAGATGCTCCGGTTTGTTGTTGTAGCCTGGCAATTAACTCTGGCTGTTGAGCCATGACCTCAGCCTGGTGTTTGGCAAATTTCGCTTGATGAACAGTGTTTTGCTGCATAGTTTTCATACTTTCTTGGAGTTGACACATCATTTCCTCCATTTCTGTTGTACTGGCCTAATCTGATTGAACTGTCGGTATATCTGCCTCTACAGTAGACTCGAAAATCTCAACCCGACTGCTCAAGGACCATTGATCTGGGAACCACGGTACCGACACACTGTGTCTCACTGACCTCCGTCTAACAATCGGGGGTAAAGAGTAGAACACTGGTTGTCCGTCTATCAGATCCTCAGATCGATGGAGTCGGCGACCTCTAGTCCAGAGTGCTTGGGGAATATCTGATTGGTCAGAAGCAATTGTGCTAAACTACCTAGCAAAAAGATAGATAAAGCATAATAAGGAAATAAACAACTAGAAAAACAGACAGCATAACGGCTTAAATAAACACAACACACAGTTGGCATTTGTAAGTTGAATACACTGTTCTTAACTACTGATTATTGTTTCCAAACCACTGCCCCAAATCTGAATCTGATACCCACAGGTAAAACTGATTCCCAAACACTAATACTGATGCCTGCAGGCTTGATACCCAGACTTGCAAACTGATACATGCATTCCCCGTAGAGGTACACTCTAAAAGCACATAATCAAGCAAGTGAGAGCCAAAACACCCCTATGTTGGGGTAGGGTTTCCCGGTCCTATTTTGTCAGGAGCTAGGGTTTCACTACGCACGTAGCGGTTTCAAACAACTTACAATCGGGTAAGCAACCTGTCCTAGTTTGGAATAGGCACTACAGATACCGAGATGCACTACGTCAAATGGTCAAAAAGGGTGCCCCGGTAAAAATCGGGGTTTGTGTTCCCATCGTGGCAGAGCCCGTAACCGGTCCGTCTTATGGCACGCTTCTCAAGTGAGCCTCCGGCAAACCGTTCAGGAATAGCAAATGGCAAACACCGTGACCTAGGCGCACCAATGCAAATGCAATGCAAAGAAAAACATAAGTGTAGTCAAAACAAGATATCATGAGTTCGAGTCAAGTTCTCTAAATCCCTAGCAGAGTCGCCAGAAACTGTAGACGTCCCCGAACGTCCCGGGAAAAATCCCGTTTTGTTCATTGGGCTCACTACAGCTCGGACTCAATGTCATGGTTCTTAGTCTGATCGTGCAAAGTGCAATGTGAGATTGATAAATCACCAAAGAGTCCAAATCCGGCAAATCGTTTTTGAAAACTTATTTTTAGAAAGAAGTGCCAAACATGGACTGCTTTGCCAGATATAGAGTGGCCTCCTAAATATTTTATTTTGGGGGAATTTAGGAAACCCTGACTCGTGCCTAAGGCCACGTGTCCGTCATCACCAAAGTTACCCCGGCTCGGGAACTTGGATAAATTGGGGAAGGTCATGCAATGAGCACCCCCGCTCGCCCGATCAAAGATCGGCCACTACTAAACATGATATCTTGTTTTTGAAACTATATGTGCTCTTATTCTGGTTTATTAGCCTAGAATTGCTACGTGATGCGCACAGCATACAAGTATAGACTGGATCGTCTAAGTTGGAACAAAACATCTCATGCTTGTTTTTTTGAAAGCGGTTTGCTACTCACAAGTAGGCTAAAATGCAGATTTTGCCACCCTCAAGTGGGCTTAGAACACTCTCAAGTGGGCTTAAATCTCGCAATCGATGAATTGTTCCAATTTAAATAATCCAACCTTCACCCACAGGCATTCAGGCAGGTATATCACACAAGCAGTTAGCCTCACGGCAAGCATGCTATCATGGCAGTCACTCACACACATGCAACGATGCTAAAGCATAAATACTCACCGAGTACTCCGAGCCAAAGAAAGAAGCTAATTAGAAATCATGCATGAATCCTAACTTATGCTGAGATGCCTAATGCAACACATACAGGATACAACTAAGATAGGCTCGGCTGTTCTAAAATGGCATATGAGATGTTACAAATAACATGTTTTCAACTTGGAATTGAAATACAATGCAGTTAGTATGACGCACCGAGCCCGGTGTATGCAAGACAGATGAATGGATGCAATCATGCGAGCATAAGGATGCTAATTGAAACATGCCCTAAAACTAACCATCATAAGCTGGTAAATAAAAGGGAGAAAGACGTGGGGTTGGAAGACATGCATCACACACACGCACACTTATTACAACAGTTGGCCATCTCGACGGAGGGTTCGAATAAATAATACAACACCAACTAGCTAATCTAAGCTAATCTAATTAAGCTAGTTATTACACAACCAAAATGAATAATAAATTACAGCTAATTATTACACAGCTCCAATTAATTAACAAACTAACTAAGTAAGCAATTAAACTAGAATACAAACTACATGAATGTGGACTGCCTCAACTCTGCCTTGAATGATAAAGGATGCATGCATGCATGCTCGAGTCGCCTTGTCGGGATATCCATCGCAATGCCTCTACTCACCTTTGTTTGCAATTGATTTCAGAAATTTGCACAAAGCTCCAGAGAGATGAAACTCCACCCCGGGAAACTATGGGAAGGCTGCCGACCAGCTTATAGGCATGGGAGACCAATTGACCACCTTTTGTGGTGGATACCAAAAAAATTGGTCGGCCTACTTGTAAATCTGGTCGGCCAACCAATTTCCTCTCTTGGTTTCTGGTTTTCTACAACAAAAGGAAAGGGAGATGCACGGCAAAGTATTTGCAACACATGTGTACACGACCACTCTCCTCATCCTTGCATAAGCTCAAGAGAGTGTAGTCCTTGACCCTCGGGCCACTAATCACGCATTTTGATGCATGATGGCCGAGGAGCCGAATTGCACGACTCAATGTGAAATGAATGCACATATTAACACCTAAAGCCAACAACTCCATCATGGGTAGTCAAGAATGTCGGCGACCGAGAATTGAGGCACGTTTCATCACTTCAAGTATGAAATGTCCCTCGCTTCCCGTGTTCGGACTAACTCCTATTCCAAACACAATGCAACACATAACTTCGCATGCACAAATGCAACTCTAGGTATGCAACCTAAATGCTATGCAACTAAGTGATGCAAACATGCAAAGGATGACATGCAAACATGCAACTAGCATACATAATGCTATAAGCTACATGGCATGCACAATGCTCATGACACTAGCATACACAATGCACATGGAACTAATATACACAATGAGATGAATAAGGCATGCGCAATGCAATGATCAATCATGCGACAACGTGGCATACTCAATGCTATAAACTACCATGGCATACTCAATGCAAAATGGACTTAAACCAAAATGGATGGGCCTCAGCCACACCCAAATAGTGGCCATACATGATGAAAACAAGACTCCAAAACTCATGCTAGCATACACAATGCAAGGACCTAAGCCCAAGGCACAAAAACACAACTTTGCACATGCATTGAAAGGACTAAACATGGAGTACAATGGCATATATTCCAGCTTTGAAATGGCATATAACATGACTCCAAAATGACTCCGAATCATGCAAGCGACTCACACAACGTATGTTGAATGGCTCAACCATTGAAACTAGTGAAGTGCATTACACTATAGGCATGCAAAGCGATACTCGAATGATGAAACCAACCCCAAACAGACTCTATGAAGGCCCAAAATAGTAGTAAAATGGGTTGGGATGATGGATTGAAAGGCACAAAAGTGAAGCTCATCTAATGGCTCGCAAATAGGGCATAAACGCACAACTCTAAAGAGCACTTAAAGCGTGGAAAGTATGGAAGTGTAGCACCCCTATAAGCTCTGAAATATCATCCCAATGAAGCCAAAACATGTAAATAGCCCAAGTTAAGCATGCAAAGGACCTCCAAATTCAAAGCTAGTCAATGCTATTACACAAGAAGTATGCATGGCTAGCATTTTTCGACCAAGAGGCCTCAAGAAAGAGCTAAGGCAACCCAAAATATGAACAAAATCAGTTTAAAGTATGGCCAAAATATGCTAGAATAGAGGGCCAAAACAACAGGCATTGTGAGCTAGTGAACATGAGTTACACTACAAGTATATGAAGCATGTGAAGGACAACCAAACCAAGCAAAAAAAGAGTCATGGAATGCCAAATGGCCAAAAACCCATTGAAACAAGACCAATACATGCTCCTTTGATAAGCCATGAAAGGGATTACTCTACACATGCAAGAAGCACGCAAAAGGGGACCAAACCAGCCATGGTTAGAGCCTAGGAAGGTCCTAGAAGTCACCAAAAAGTGCCTGAACTAGGCCTCCAAATGGTATAAACATATGCTCCTTTGGTAGGCCAAAAATGCTAGTAAACAAGACAACAAGAAAGAGGGTCACCCCTCTCTGATTTAGGCCCTCAAAGCCACATTCTCACCATTGAAAATCCACTAGATTTAAGTGGTAGGAAGTCTAAGCAAAGACTAGCTCGAATGCATTATGGCATGGCACAAAACAAAGCTGAATAAAGCATGCAAGAGGGTAGATGACCCTCAACACCAAAAGAGCCTTAAATAAATATGGAAAACACTTAAATATGAAGCTTTTTTCAGTTGACAATAAAGGTCAAATAAGCATGCAGATGAGGGTAGGAGAAGGATCAAAATAATGCTTAAAAGAGGAAAAAGTGATTACCCTTGAAGCTCAGCAAAACCAGCAACTTTTCTGAACCAAAACCTAACTTTTGAGACCTCTCAAAACCTTCCAGCAACTCAGTAACAATGGTGGAGGTGTATGGTTATGAGGTGGTGTGCAATAGGCCCAGAGCAAAGCACTTACTAAGCCAAACATATAGAGACAAAGAGAGAGATATAAGCTTTGCCTTAGGGCAATTTTTTCAACCTGAGTTTCAAAGCCAAAGCTTCTCCAAGAAGCTAAAAACTTGGTTGCAAATCCTCCATACATGTGTATGTGCCTTCCAGCTGGCATAGCTGGTATGCACTCAGACAGACAAAACAGGAGGAAGCTGACTGACCAGAAAATGTAGTCGGCCGACCACTTTCCCAGGTCGACCGACCAGGTCAAGTGGTCTCCCAGATAGAAATTGGTTGGCCCAGGAAAATGGTGGTCTCCACTTTGAAAGCAAGCTAGTGGTGTGGTGGGAGACCAGCAAATGTGGCCCAAAGACCAAGAAAACCAGTTTCCCAACAAGAAAACCGGCTGGCGGGGAGAAAGTGGTCTCCAAGGAGAAAAGGTGGTCTCCCACCCTTGTACCACCTCCCAAACAAGGAAAACAAGGTTCATGCCAAAAATGAACCAACACGGATGCAAAACGAGAGTTCGGGGGGCAAAACGCGCGGCCGAGTGCCCCAAAAACTGGCTGTTGAGCACCAAAAGTGGCGTACGGCCATAAAAGTGGTCTCCCGGACCACAGTGCCCCTCTAGCTAGAGGAAACAAGGTGTGTTCCAAAAAATGTGCCAAATGGAGAATGTTAAGCGGTACCGAACCAAGGCGCGCGGCCGACGGTTACGAAAATCAGAAACTAGTCTCCAAACGGGAACAGAGGCCTACGACCATGAAAAATAGTCTACGACCACTGAGAGATGGCCTACAAGACCTCTTCCTCCCTCCGGGAAGAGGAAACAAAAATTGCTCTGCGGACCGAGTCAAAGCACAAAAAGTTCCGAGGCTCGGAGGCAAGGCTCTCAGCCGAAACTTCGAAACCTCGAAACGAGCACAACATGCGCGATCACCGAGCGCTCAATCGATGACGTTTGAGTCTTAAGGTCGGTCAAAAATGGGGTGTCTACAGGAGCATGCAAGGGCTAACCAAACCAAACCTAAACAGAGGTATGACATGGTAAAACAAGCCCAAGAACATGATGAAATGGACACAACATAGGCTAGAAATGCATGTTTCTTTATGAAGCATACAAAGCTAGTGTGTGTGATTTACACTACAAGTGTATTAACCATGCATGGAGTAACCAAGACAAGTAAAAACAGTGGTATGCCTCAGAAAAATAACCACAAATACATGCTAAGACACGGTCAACATGCACTTAACAAAGGTGCTCAAACATGAGGCATATTAAGGCATGTAAATAAGACACAAGGAGAGGGGATGACCCTCTCCTTCTTAGGACCTTAAAACACCATCCCCACCACTGAAATCCATGAGAATGCCAATACAAGGTGGTCCCGAAGCTCACAAAAAAGGCTCAAAAACAAGGCCAAACAAGGCCTAAGAGGTGGTAAACAACCCCAAACACAAAAGTGATCTTAAACAAACTTTTTAAGCATGCAAAAATAAAACTTTTATCACTTATGAGCTAAGCTTAAAACAGCATGCAAGATAGGCGAAAAGCTTAAGCAAGAAAGGGGGATTTAAAGGTCAAAAGCTCACCCTTAAAGGCCCTCTTTATAACTGCAACTCCAGTCAGTTTTTCAAGCACAAGGCAGCCCAAGAACACCAACAACAGCCCCTAAGCACCTCAGTAGAAAAAGGATGGTGTTTGAGTGTGTGTTTGTGTGTTAAAGTATGACAAATCTACACTTTTGAACACAAAAATGAAGAACAAGAGTGATATAGAGACAAAGCTATATGTAACTCTCTTGGGGCAAAATTCTGAACCTGGAGGAGGGAGGAGGAGCCTCCCTCTTATAGAAGAGGAAAGCCAAAGCTTCTTGGGGAAGCTAAGCTTGAATGCCATCCCTCCATACACATGTATGGAGGATGGCTCAAATGCTCTCTAGCTGTGCCAGCTGTCCTAAAATATCTCCAAAAAGGTGCCAAAGAGCAGCTGAAGTGGTCGGCCTGCTAGTAAAAGGGGTCGGCCGACCACTTTAGGTGGTCAACCAGAGCAAAAACTGGTCGGCCATAGGTGGGAGAGGTCAACACACTAAATACAAGGTGGTGGTGTGGTGGCTGACCAGAAAAGATGGTCTAAAGACCAAGAAAGCCAGTTATCTGTCAAGAAAACTCGCTGGAAAAGGACAAGTGGTCAGCCAGGAGAAATACTGGTCGTCCACCCTTGTACCACCTTCCAAACAAGGAAAACAAGGTTTGTATAAAAAACAAACCAAAGCGGATGCAAGACGAGAAATCGGGAGGCGAAAAACGCAGCCAAAAGCCCCGAAAACTAGCTGACGAGCATCAAAAGTGGTATGCAACCCCAAAAGTGGTCTCCCGAACCACAATGTTCCTCTAGGCAGAGGCAACAAGGTCTGGTTCAAAAACCACGCCAAACGGAGAATGTTAAGCGGTCCCGAGACAAGACGCGCGGCCAAAAGCTCCAAAAATTGAAAACTAGTCTCCAAACGGGAAAAGTGGCCTATGACCACGAAAAGTAGTCTACGACCACAGAGAGGTGGTCTACAAGACCACTCCCTCCCTCCAAAAAGGGAAAGCAAGACTTGGTCCGCAAATCGAGCCAAAGCACAAAGAGTTCAGAGGCCCGGAGGCAAGGCTCTCAACCAAAACTCCGAAACCTCTAAACGAGCACAACATGTAGCATCACCGAGCGCTCAATCGATGACGTCTAAGTCTTAAGGTCGGTCAAAAATAGGGTGTCTACAGAAACAGCTTTTCAAATTTTTTTGAAACAAGGTTCCTTGCTTAAGCGTAGCTTTGCTCGATCGAACAGACCCTTTTGATCTGGAAAAGTACTGATTGCTTCATTTTTACGCTCGAGCGTAACTTTACTTGCTCGTGCCAAGACTTAAGAATGTGAGTAGTCGCTCGAGCATAACTCTTCTTGCTTGAACAGACATCAATGTATGCAAAACTTCTGGTTGCCATCATTCTTTGCTCAAGTGGCAACTCCTTTGCTCGAGTGAAGAGGTCGACTTCTAGGTTTTCCAGCCAGCTATTTGAGCTTCAAAACACAACTCCACATGGTGTAACGTACATGATATGGCGTATATATCAACCATACAGCCTCTAACATGATATAAATGTCAATTTCACAAGATTTGAAGTTCAAATTCCCATGAATTCATCACTAAAGTTCAATTATATCAAATTTATTTTCATAACTTCAAAACTCATGCAAACAAACCTTATGCCTTCTTGGATCTTTCATGCATGTGAAGCGTTGCTTCTATTTTCATCTCAAATTGCATAATTGATGCTCAAACTGATGAGGGTCAACAAAATTATGCATGCATATATGATTTGGTGCCATATTCTTCATGTTCCAAAAATCATCTTCCAAATACAAACATGAATCCGTAGAATTGAGTTTCATACCATGGTAATTCTTATATGCATGTATTAAATGACTCTCAAATCAACATGAACTACATGTTTCATGCTCAAATTAGCAAATTCATGGCAATCTCTTCCATGCATGTGCATATTGACTTCAAATTCATCATATTCATCTTAAATCTTGTCCTTAGTTTCATATTATCTTTGAATTCACTTAATTATGAACTTAAACTCATGAATTTGAGTTCCATTACTCACCTAGAAGCTCCAATCTTCCAAATTCTAGCTAGTTCTTGAGTTAATCTTCTCATTCTTCAAGCTTCTTGCTCAATTCTTCAATTTTGCCTTCATTCTCTCCCTATAATCGTCTCTCTTTCTCTCTCTCTTTCTCTTTCTCTCTCTCTCTCTCTCTCTCTCTCTCTCTCTCTCTCTCTTTTTATCTCTATACTCTTCTCAGCAGATTTTGCAAGTTGTAGAGCTCAAAATGTTGAGTCTAAACACTATCTCCTTGAATATATATATATATATATATATAGTGGTCTTAGTTAAGACTATTCAACCAACCTTAATTTAATTTAGTTTAATCTAATTAATTCGATCCGAATCAATTTTTAATTAAATTTCACCGTAGGCTCTAAAAATTACGTTGATCACAATAATTTAATCAATTTTGCTTTTTGATGCCTCTACAACCCTCAATTATGAATTATAGTAGAAATTGTAACAGATATGTCTACAATCAATAGATACGCATTCAAAAATCACAGAAAACACATAATTAACATCCAATTTCATATCAAGCACATTAACACTCATATAATTAATGAATTAATTGTATAATATAGAATGGGGTTGTCACATCAAGAACATCCTGCCAAAAATGGTTGAAACCTATAAAGACTGGCCAAATAAGCCGCCTTTTGCACTCTAGGGTTATAGAGCGTCAATTTGAACATCTATAGGGCTAACCTCTTACTCTCTAGTATATGGGATGGAAGCTATTTTGCCGATTGAGATCAAAGTACCATCACTGAGAATCATGGCCGAGTGTCAGATAACAGAGGCAGATTGACAACAAAACAGATTAGAAGAATTGATGTTGTTTGACGAGAGAAAGCTGAAGGCGTTATAACATATCCAAGGGTATCAACGTAGAATTACCAGGGTCTTCAACAAGAAAGTCAAATCCAAAAACCTTAAAGAAGGAAATATGATGCTCAAAGATAACCGAGTTTCCATCCATGACCCTACGGGTAAGTTCAAACCCAATTAGACTGGTCTTTACATCATCAAGTCTATTTGGTCAAGGAGGAGCAATTGTCCTTATGGATTTGGATGGCTTGGAGTTCTCATAACTGATCAACATGGACAAGTTGAAGAAATACTATCCCTGAGAGGCTCGCTAGGCCGAAAACATGAAAGGGTGACCTAGGAAAAAGTTAGAGCATGAAAAATTAGAAATAAAGAAAAATAGAGCTTGCAAGGTTGAAAACTCGAAAGGGCGACTTTGGCAAAAGTTAGAGTGCAAAATGAGAGAATTAATACACGAGTGAACCCTAACCGAACTACATAAGGCCTGATTTCCATCTTTGGAATACATAGGCAACTTTATCTCGAAGTTCGGCCATAACCATCTCCAACTCAACCGTCTTGTTCATTTGTTTGCTTAATCCATCATTTTCCGTCATCTGTTAGCTTGGTTGTGTTACCTCCATTTGGGCAAAAAGGCCAGTTGCAAGATAGAGAAATGATGGGTGAATGTAGTTATTAGCAGTTGTGATCTTTCTTGATTCAGGGCTATACATCTTCAGGATTGATTCCATGTGTGTCACGTAGTGACTGTTTCCAAAAATGATTTTGAAATTTTTTAATGAAGTTGATTTTTCTCAAAATTTTACCTATAATAACATAGTCCATTATTTGGACCAAAAAGGAAAATTTTCAGTGCTCACAACTTTAATTATATGATTTCAACAAAAGTACATTCTCCAACTTTCAGGTTAAATCAAAGTTTCTTTTACATCATAAAAACTTGAAAAGAAAAGTCAAAGCAATAAACTAGGGGCACAGATGAGTCAGGTGCCAGTCCTCTGCCTCTTGCTCGCACTATCGGAAGTCTCTAGAGCCAAGGATGGCCCAACTTGTGCCTCATCCTTGAGCTAAGCCAAGCACTCGCCAAAAAAGGGTGTAACTGAAGCTAGCAGCAGGGGCCAGAAGCTCTCTTGTCCTCCAAGCAGTGAGGTACATAGCCAAATGCGAAGTACGAACTGGAAATAGAACAGGGTATTCTAACCCCTCATCTGGATGGGTCTAATCACGCCCAAACTGGTGTCTAAACTGGAACGGGAAGTAGAATACACAGTGAGAAAGGTCGATCAACTGTATACCCGGCTGGTGAGACATGTTGTAGCTCATCTCAGTTAGGTTAAGCCAGGGGCAATGCCAAGTAATGCCAGCTGCAGATCTGTTGCACACCCAATCGCACCACAATCCCTCTGTGGGAAAGTCTACTAGTGGTGGGTGAAAAAATTAGGATCTGGCCAAATACTCTGGGCAAAGGTCCACCATTTTCAGCATATCCATCAACCACACCTGAGAAGGGATGAAAAATAAGAGAGACTAAAGAATAAAGAGATGTACATTGAAAGAAAAGTAAGAAAAAGGCTTGAGAGAAAAAAAGGAGCGAGTGCAAAGTGATGTGAGAAATCATAAATAAGAGAGGGTGGGAAATGATACTTGAAGAAGCAATGGACTACCTGCAAATCGAGAAGTCTCTCATTGGTGAAAAGCATCTAAACTCATCAGGGTCTCAGCTAATGCCAAACCTATACAACTCTTACCCTTGAGACATTGGGTCACTTCGATCAACCTAATGCTACCTCCACTACAACTAGGGACAAGTTGGAAGTGTGCATGTAAACAGAAGTAGAGGGCATGTTGACGATAACCTCGCTAGAGAAGGTTAGCTCTATCTCCAATGTCGGAAAACCGATGAATCAAATCAGGCATATCCAACTCCTTGTCATGAGCTAAGGACCGAGTCTCATGTAAAGTAAGCCCACACATCTGTTCCAGAGCCCGTGCATGGCCAAAATGGGACTGAGGCATAATCTCCTCGTCGCGCCATGACTCCATTAATGCTTGAAATTCTTCAAGAGTAGGACACATTTCTTATGCTTCGAAGTGAAACACATGAGTAATTGGGTTCCAACATCGAACTGCGACACGAAGGAAAGGAAAACAAAGCGAAGTGCAGCTCAACAGAAAAAGTGCGTTTACGCCGAAACCATGAAAATTTACCTTTTCTGTGCTGTCCAAAGTGGTCGTCCAAACCTTGAGCCTCTCGGCAAGAAATATCTAAATATTCAAAGAAAACTATAGAGAAGATGAAGTTCTGTCAAAGGAATGAGCAAGAGAAGACCTTTATAGAGGATAAGGTTATGTGAGTGGCTGACATTTATTGCCAACTATCCAGCCGCATGCCTTGGCCGATTGGTATCCCTTCTCAGCTGGCTGTCCATTCAAATGGCTAGGCGACCAATGCAGATGGCCATCCAATTGGCAGCAGTGTTATGTTTGGTCGCTCTTGGTTTTTGAGTCTTGTTTTGAGTCTTTTGTTTCTAGTAAGTGTGAATAGCAACGTTTAGGTTGTTTTTACTTTTTTTTCCTTTATTGAGTTGTATTTTGTATTTTGGTTAGTTGAAGGCTTAATATCCAGTTATGAACATCATTCCAATACAAGCATTTTTAGTTTCAAAGCCAATTTCCATTTTATGTTGTGTGGTGCCATTCTTAAGATGCCAAATAAAACTCCTTTTATAAAACTTCAGGGTTCTACCCTGATCATAAGTGTAAAGTCTTGTCGGAAGCTATACAAAGTGCTAAACTACAAAAAAAAGAAAAAAAAAAGAAAAGAGCAAAAGAATACAAAATCAAAGTCAAGCTCGAGAGGCCCTCTTCGTCCTCTTCCATGGAGGGGACTCAGGGGCATTATCACCATCACCGCCGCTATCGTCAGAAGAATGAGACTCTTAGTCATCGTCATCCTCTCCACTCCCGGACCTAGAGCCAGTCTCGGCCTCCTCTTTGCTCCCTGATTTAGAGCCAGCCTCATCATCCTCACTCTTGGACTCATAGTGCCTATTCACTGTATCCTCAGTGCTGCTAGTCTCAGCATCATCTTTATTCAAGATCGGCTTTGAGGAGGAGGAAGTCTCCTTTGCCTGAGGCTCTTTACTCTGACCTCAGGCACTCCTGCCTGAGGCTCTTTACTCTGACCTTAGGCACTCCTGCCTTTGCCCTGACCATTTCTCTCACCCCTACTGTGTACGGGAGCCTATCTACCCCTCCTTCCCATAGCCGGAGGAGGTGCCACTGGTGCCGCTGGCGCTACTGGTGCTGCCAATGCAGGTGGAGCCTGAAAGTAAGAAACAGAGTATCAGTACAGTATCAGGGTAGAATCAGTATGGGTATGGGCAAATCAAAACAACATCAATACATATTTAGTATGAGTATGGAAGATTGGAATAGTATGATGCAAAATTAGCATGGGTAGGAATCAGTGCAAGTTACATAAATGAGAAAAGGTAGAACACCTGGTAACCGTGGAGAGTAAGCAATGTCTCCCTCCTCCGCACCGTCTGCACTAAAGAGGCAATCAAGCTGAAGAGGCCATCCACGTACTCCAGTGGCACTTGCAAATGAGTTTAGGGCATCAGTATCCAAAAATGGGAGTATGAAATGCAAATTGCAAGGCAAAGCGCATACCTGCTGCACGTCAGGGTCTCTGACGTACCTATGCTCCTCTTCTACAGCTCAATCAGAATCTGGTAGGCCATCCCACTCAGTCGCAATAAGGGATCGCAGTCAAAATCATGGTTAGACCGGCTACATGATAAACAGGGGGAACCCCTCCAGCACCAAGCTCAACAGCGTGAGTAGCACCTTTAGCAACGGGTGCACCTACAGCGTCTCCTGTGCAAGCTTCGGTCAGGGGTGGCATCAGATAAGTTTGGATGAGGGCCATATAATTCCCAACCCCACGAAAAAGGTAGGCATCCTACCCCGCCATGACCTGTACAATGGCCTTGACAAGTAGGCCATCGGTTGTCCTCATGGATGGTGGAGGCGGAGCAGGAACAACAAGATCCAGTGACCCCAGGGTTTAGCACACAAATCTCTCCTCGAGATACCAAGTCCGACATAAGGGGCATTTTAGCAAGATCCAAAATCAGGAGGTGGCCCAAGACTCGGCTTATACGTCTCGTGTCCCAGCTGTCATCGCTGCCTACAGCTGCCACGTGATCTGCAAATAAAGAATTCTTAGTTGTTAATTGTCTCAGTTATCAAAGTATGGATCAAAGCAATAGCAATAAAAATGAAGCAAAAGTGAGATTGGGTTTCAAATTACCTCCCGCGCCATCACCGTATCAAAGAAGTGGTGGTAGTAAGCGAAAATGGTATCATCGCGGCGCCGGGGGTGACACCTGCCATCATATCGCCGTGAGTAGGGCACAATGGCCTCTACCTCATCCAATTGAACTGGGGCAAGGGTAGGGAAATATGTGAACACCCAGAGCTGCAAGAAAATATTAGTTTGTGAGTCAACAGGAAGAAATAGGGATAAAGACAAAAAGTGCAAAGTAGAAAGCATAATGTGCTAAGAGATAAAGATAGAAAGTGCAAAGCAAAAAGCAATGTACAAATAGAATTTGAAAGTGAAAGTGCAGTGTGTACCTCCCAGGCTCTCCAATAGCTGCCAACCTTGTTCCCTTCTTACGGGAACTGGAGCTCATGTATCCATATAGGGTGACGAGGCCAGTACTACCCTAGTCATAGAACCAGACCCGGGTCAAGACCACTAGAGCGTTGAGTACGTACAGGTCTATGGTATTCCACCTATTCGCAAACAAGGTGGTACCAAGAAGATATTTCAGGAAGCCCTGGGTGTACTGCTCAACCTCCTCCTGAGTCTCGAGCTGGCTCCCGTGAAAGTGGTCGTAGAACCAGACGTACCTCACCATAGTTGGTTTGTCTAGAGGAGGGTGCGCCCTAAGCAGATGAATCCAGGCCACCTCTCACTGGCCCATATATATATCAAAGGGGATAGGATCGCTCCCTACCCGTAGCCCAGTGATCATGGAAAAATTGTAAGGGGTCATTATCATCTCCTTGGTGGATAAGAAGTGGAAGGAGTTGGTGGTGTCCCACCATTTTTCCACCAAAACACCAAGCAAGGCCAGATTGGCCTAGAGACGTGCAAGCCCAGAGCAAAATAGGCCAAAGCCCACCTCATCAACTAGCTCTCGGACTCAAGCAGGGAGCTCCTGATACCAGTCCCTCATCGTTATTGCTTCATACCCTCTCCATGCGAGAGCATCGCCCTGTGATGAAATAATATGAGAATATATCAGATGCGTAACAAAGTGAACGATTATAATGAGATATCAAAACAAGAAAACTACACATGAGAAGAAAAGTTTCTTACCTCAGCGGCGTCATGGGAGAGGTGAGAGGCACACTCCCTCAAAAAGGAAATCCTCAGGCATGCCCATGGTGAAGTCCTCAAAGAATAACATGCCACCGGGGGCCATTGCATGTGTTCGTGGCTGGTAGGTGGTGGGGTCGAAAGGTCTTACCCCCAACGGTAGGAACTCAGGCTCAGGCCCCAGAGAGTAAATCTCCTTTGCTGCGATGTTTGCGGCGATGTCCACCACCTCTCCGACAGCCTCATCTAGCACTTACACCTCAAGAGGGGCATCGTCATGTGGAATGTTATCCACCATGAGAAATATAGTGGGTGCTGAGTGGAAATGATGGAAAATGAGGGGAAAAAAAGGGTCAAAAACCCAAAAGTCAAACCCTAGGAGAGAGAAAAAGAGAAAAAAATCAAAAGTCGAGAGAGTGCACGGAAACCAAGGAAAACTCATGGGAAATGAGCCCAAAACAATGAAAAGCCCAAACACTCAACCAAAACAAAATCCAATCAGTTCAAAGTGTAGAGGACTACGAGTGTTTTGTGAATAAAGTTTGTATGGAGCATTGGGTAACGCGAATAAAAGGCAAATCGGGGGAGAAAGAACACCTAAAGAGAGAGGGAGAGAGAGAGAGGGAGAAAGTTTTAGGATGTAAAGGTATGAGAAAATGAGGCTTAGATCTTGTTTTAATGAGCCACAATTGTAAAATGCCAAATCTGCCCCGAAATTGATCGGGTGGCCAGCTGTCCAATTATTTTGGTCGGCCGACCTTTCAAGTGGTCCAAGGATGATTTTTTTTGTGGTCTTGCCCAATCTACGTATGGAGTGTCCTTTATTCATTCTAAAGTGAAGAATTGGGGTTTGTTTTGGATTCACAAAATTCCAAAATGTGATTTCGGGTGCACTTTTTCAAGTCCGTTATTTCTCTGAAGTGGGAAAGTGCCCAGATAGCTTGAGCAAGTTGTATCCTTTTTAAACATTTGAGGACCTCTGAACTGTAAGTCGGAGATCTTTATGAGGTGTTTTCAAAATAGCACTTTTTGTTTATCTTTTCAATTATGTTATATGTTATGGAATATGCATCATATTGTATCTCGCATCAATTACAACAATTATATTGCAATTATGTTGCATCCATGCACATCGTGCTTTTCATTATATCACCCTTGTGACACGAGTGTGATTTGGCATGTCCCTATTGTGGACTCACTTTTTTTTACGCCCTGAAGGGTTTGAAAAGAAGGCCTCACAGTTTGGACTCCCGCGGTTCTGAATCTACGTTCACAAATGTAACGTAAAACTGATAAACACCAAAGAGTTCAAATCTGGCAAACTTTTTTTTGGAAAATCGATTTTAAATCAAATAATGTCAAAATTGGACTGCTTTGCGAGATACATAGTCGCTACCTAAATATTTTATCTTTGGGGAAATTTAGGAAACCTTGACTCGTGCCAAAGGCCACGTGTCCGTCATCACCAAAGTTGCCTCGGCTCGGGAACTCGGGTATGTGAGGGGAAGGCCTTGAAATGAGCACCCCCGCTCGCCTGATCAAAGATCGACCTCTACTAATCATGATATGATTTTTATAAACATTATGTGCTCTTGGTCCGGTTATTACACTAGCTTTACTATGTGACGGGCATAAGCAAGTATGGACTAGTTTGTAAGACTTGGAACAACTCAACTCATGTTTGTTTGCGAAAATGGTTTGAATTTGTCACCCTCAAGTGGACTTAAAGATGCGGATTTGCCACCAAACATAGTGGGCTTAAAACATGATTTGCCACTCAACAAAGTGGGCTTAAAACACGCATTTGTTGAATCGTTCCAATTCAAACAACAAACCTTCATCCACATGCATTCAAGTAGTTTAGCATTTAAGCACATAGCCTCATGGCAAGCATGCTAACCATGGAAACATTCACATTCATGCAAGTATGCTAAAACGTAAAAACTCACCGAGTACCCCAAGCCAAAACAAAAACTAGTTAGAAAGATGCATGATCCTAACTATACAAGATGTCTAATGCAATAATGCAATTAATAGGCTCGGCTACTAATATGGCATATGAATCTTTTTCAATAACATGTTGTTAAACACGTATTCAAAGAAGATATTGAAATAACAATGTAGTTTGAATGATGCGCCGAGCCTTGGTGCATGCAAGACAAATGAATGGATGCAAGCATACGATATGCTAATCAAAATATGACCCTAATCTAACCATCAAAAGTGATTAAATAAAAGGGAGAAAGACGTGAGGTTGAAAGACATACACACGCGCATGCACACTTATTACAATATTATGCCCTCGCGAAGGAGGGTCCGAATAAATAAGTTAACCAACTAGCTACGCTAATTAAGCTAACTAATTATTACAAACCGAAACTAATAAACTATTCTAGCTAATTAATTATAACAAACCGAAAACGAATAACTAGTTAAACTAACAAATTATTGAAAACAATTAATTAGTTACAACTAACTAATTACAACACATGCTTGATCTAACACTAATTAAACTAACTAGCTAATCCCGAGAAATGAGAAATGCATGCATGGTTGATCTTTCACCCAAAAAAGCCATTGTTTTGCTGCTGCAGCCTCTGTTTGCACATATGATCACTGAAAATTCTACCAACTTCCAAAACACCTTTGCTTCATCTTACCAACACATTGTGCAAAAATCAACGATGGCCAACAAGAGGGACAAGGGGCCGGTCGGCTACCAATGGTGGCCGATCTACTACCGTTGGTGGCCGGTTGGCCATTGATGGTGGCTGTCGGCCACTGCTGGTTCACACTTCCATGCTGTAACAGTGAGCAAAACACAGCAAAACAGTGTATTATCATAGGTTGTTTCTACTGTTTACCCTCCTTATCATCACACAAACTCATGGGAGAGAAACTCTTGGCCCTCAAACCATCAATCAAGCAATTTCCGTGCATGATGGCTAAGGGACCAGGTTTGTACAACTTCAATAAATGCACAAACAAGACCAAAATCACCACCACCCTATCATGCATGATCAAGGGCAATGGTGACCTAGGAAAATGATACATTTCATCACTTTGAGTATAAAATGTCCCGTTTTTCTTGTGTTCAAATTAACGTCCGATTTGAACACATGCAATGCAACACAAAGAATGCTTATCTTGCACACTTTTATTTGCCAATTTTGTTTACTCATTTTAATTACCAAACCATTCTTTAGTCAATTAGTCCATTGGTGAGGGTCTTCTAAAGTGAAAGAAGTGTCAACCAAGGAGTAGTTTCAGGCATGGGAGAAGCTTCATGCCGTTGGAAATGAACCCTCAAAGGAGGATTAAACCATTAAGGATGAGCCTCAACCTCAAGCTTAAACAACCCTAAGGTTGAAACAACCCTAAGGTTGAAACAACCCTCAAAGCAAATGAAGAAGTGAAGAAATGAGGGAGATTATAGAGATGATTAAGTGTTGGAATGAGTGATAAAAGCACTAAAAACATGAAACCAACTCACACCAATGATGCTTAAAGCCTTAAAACACTAAACTAGTGAAGAATTAACACTATAGCTATGCAAAACATGACTCAAATGAACTAATCAGCACAAAACAAAGCCAAAGCAGGCTATTTCAGAAGCAAAAACATGCTGGAATTAAGCTAAGTTAAGCTAGAAAAATATGCTAACCTATGAAGCTAACTAAGCATGCAAACAAGACGCAAGGAGGGGAGGCTAACCCCTCCAATTTTGGACTTCAAAATAAGGTTTTTGCCACTGAAAAATCTCTAAAATTTAGTGTTTAAAAGCTCTGAAAAAGATGATGCAAGGGTAAGAAACACAAGGGCAAAGGCCTCCAAAACAAGGTATAAAGAAGGGCTATCAACCCCTCAACCTTTAATGGCCTTAGGACCCAAGCTTTAGCCCAAAAACATAGAGTTTTTATAGCCCAAAATTAGTTTGAAAACATGCTGGAATGAAGATAAAAGTAGCTAAAACAATAAGCTAAAACATGGAGCTTTTGAGCTAGTAAACAAGCCAAAAGAGGGATGGCTAACCCCTCCATTATTGGGACTTCAAAACCACTTTTTTAGCCTCTAAAAACCTTTGAAAATCAGTGGTAAAAAGCTCAAAAAAAATTGATGAAAGAATGGGAAACACAAGTGGAAAGGCTTACAAAGCAAGGCTTAAAGAAGGGTGATTATCCCCTCTACCTTTAAGAGTCTTAAACCACAAGCTTCAGCCCATAAAAATAGGTTGTAAAGAGCTTAAAAAAGCAAGAAAAGATGGAAAACAAATGGTGTAAAGATGGTACAAAGGCAAGAGAAAGTATACCTCTTGGAGAGGAGTGAACGTTTAAGCCATAAACCACCAATTTCCATACTCTCAAGTGCTTCAAGAGCTCAAATCCAAGCTCAAATTACTTCAGCAAGAAGCTCTCTAGGTTTGCTTTGGTGTATTTGGGAATAGGCAATGCAATTTGCAAAAGAGAGAGAGAATTGTAGAGAGAGAGATGATTTTTTTAAAAATATTTCTTCACCCCTAATGTTTTCTAACCTTGAAAACAAGAAGAGTGGCCTTTTATATATAGAAAAACAGCCTCTTTGGTCGAAAATATCAAGCCCTGGACAGCTGGAGCTTTCGGGGGACAGCTGGCACAAAAGGATCTAGCTTTTTCATCATTGGCCAACAAGTTTCAGTGGTGGCCGGTTGGCTGTCAATGGTGGCCGGTCGGCCACCAAAAATCTGCTTCCAGGCCCAACTTCAAATGGGCATAAACTCCTTTATCCAAACTTCTTTGCAGGTCATTCTTGATCCTAAATTGAAGCTCCAGAAGTCTACTTTCCAATGAAAGTGGCCTAATATCAAAATTCTAAGTGTCCTAAGAGATATACCTATTTTAGTGAAGGTCGCTCAGTTTTGGCTTAACCGGATTGATTCCTAACTTCAACCAGCCATATCTCCCTCATCCGGACATGGCTTTAGAAGATTCTTGAGTGTAAAATGAAGCCCCGAAAGTCCAATTTCCAATGGTGGTGGCCTCATAACTTAAGTCCAAATGTACAAAAGGATAGACGTAATTTAGTGAAGGCTGCCCGATTCTCTCTTAACGATTTATGCCCAACTCCTTTCCCAACTAGGTTTCTTCCCTCTCCTCCAATTTTTTTCAAATCCAAACCTCCAAATAAGATGTTTTAAACTATTTTTGAAAGAGTTCACCTCTCTTCCATTTATTTCCACTTTGTCCTTTCTCGGTTTACCGAATAGTGCAATTTTTAACAAAATGCGAGCCTCAGAACATCGTAGAAACTTTTGGGGAAATTTTTTTTTTTTTTTTTTGAAAAAGAGGGTTTTAAGGTCTAAATGATTTTGGTCAAAATCATTTCGGTCCAAAATGGGGTGCAAGGTTTGGATTTAGAAGCTCTTCTTGCTGAAAAAATCAAAAGTTTGCATAGCACAACTTTCATCATCGAGTGATCAATCAGTGGCGCCCAAGTCTTAAGGGCGGTCAAAAATGGGGTGTCTCTAGTTGCCCCTCTTTGACAGAGCTCGAAGTCATGAAATGACATAAGTGAATGTCAAAGCCCAAAGATGACCCATTTTGACAAGGCCGTAAGACTTGGGCAAACAAACAAAATGCAGATGCAGTTGGTTGAACCTGAGGGTTGCCAATATATCCCTTTGTAAGGAATCAAACCAGCGTAGTTCAGGGGCAGGATGCAAATGATATGCAAGATGCAAAGCAGTTAAAATGATATAAAATGTAATGAAATAATCAAACCACAAGCAGTACAAAACACACAAATATCATAAAGGGATGGAGATGCAACATCAAACTGCGTTTAACATAGAAAATGTGCTGGAACCCTTAAACCACAATTCTTGCGGAATAGGTGTGTGCACATGCAGAACTATGTGTTTCGTAGAAAGAGAAAGAGTACAAATAATTGAGTGGTATGATATAAATGAGGAATGATCTACTGAGGAAAGATGATGATCCTAAATGCTGAATGCAACAAAACAAAGTACGATGCAATGGATGCAGTGAATAAGGCGCAAGCCGAACCACATTTTACCTACAAAAGGTATGGACACAAAACAAACCACGTTTAACACAGAAAAAGTGCCGAAACCCTCAGACCACAATTCGTGCAGAATAGGCGCGTACACATGCAGAACTATGTTTTAACAAGAAAAGTATAGGCACATGCAAAACTAAGCTTAACATGGAAAGGACGGTATGCTGCAATGAATGCCATGGACAATGTAGTAGATGAATAGTGTGACATACTCCAATCACCCTGGAATCGTGAGAGAAGAAAGAACAAATCCCAAACATGCTGAAATCGTGTGAGGAAGAGGACACTCAAACCATGCTGAAATTATGAGAAGAGGTCCAAAAAAAAGTCAATCAGGGGCGCATTCCACGCGTCTTGAGATAAATTCCAAACGTGCTAAAATCGTGTGAGGAAAGAGACACTCTAACCACGCTAAAATCGTGAGAAGAAGTTAAAAGAAAAACCAATTAAGAATGTGTCACACGTGTCCTGAGATAAATTCCAAACACACTGAAATCGTGTGAGGAAAAGAACACTCTAACCACGCTGAAATCGTGAGAAGAGGTCCGAAAACAACCACTCAATGGCGCGTTCAACACAACCTGAGATAAATTCCAAACACACTGAAATCGTGTGAGGAATGGAACACTATAACCACGCTAAAATCGTGAGAAGAGGTCCTAAGAAAAGCCAATTAGGAGCGCATCCCACGCGTCCTGAGATAAATTTCAAACACACTGAAATCGTTTAAGGAAAAGAACACTCTAACCACGCTAAAATCGTGAGAAGAGGTTGAAAGAAAAGTCCTCAGGAACGCGTTCCACGAATCTTGAGATAAATTCCAAACACGCTGAAATCGTGTGAGGAAAGAGACACTCTAACCACACTGAAATCGTGAGAAAAGGTCTAAAGAAAAGCCGTCAGGAGCACGTTCCACACATCTTGAGATAAATTCCAAACACGCTGAAATCGTGTGAGGAAAGGGACACTCTAACCACGTTGAAATCGTGAGAAGAGGTCCAAAGAAAACCATTCAGGCGCGTGTTCTACGCATCCTGAGATAGCCCCGGGGGACAACGATCCTAAATGCTACTCAGCGCAAAAGGATAAAAGATACAAAATAACACAAGATGCAAATAAATGCAAAATGTGCGATGATATGATTTTCCTTTCTGCACGAGGCATAGTTTGTCTTGTACCTTTTGTCTCATCTCTTCTCTGCATGAAATGTAGATTGGCTCGCATCCTTTTCTCTCGGGTAAAACCTTTCCTCTCTCTGTATAAATTACAAAGATTTACGCCTATTGGTTACACCCCTCTTGTTCCTCTTCGGTTAAAATCTTTCCTCGCTCTGTATGAAATACGAAGAGATATGCCTGTTGGTTACACCACCTTTCTCATCACTTCGGTTAAACCTTCCCTCTCTCTATATGAAATACGGAGAGATATGCCTGCTGGTTACACAACCTTTCTCGTCACCTAAATTAAAACCTTCCCTCTCTCTGTATGAAATACAAAGAGATACATATGTTGGTTACACTAACCTTCCGTCCTTTCACGTGAAACACACTAGGATGTTGCCTTGCTCGGTTAAAACCTTCCCTCTCATTGTATGAAACACAGAGAGATACGTCTGTTGGTTACACTACCCTTCCGTCATTTCGCGTGAAACACGTTAGGATGTTTCCTTGCCTGGTTACAACCTTCTCTCTCTGTATGAAATACAGAGAGATATGTCAGTTGGTTGCACCGTCTTTCCCTCATTTCACGCGAAACGTGTTTGGGAATTGTTGCTTACTAACTCCTTTTCGTGTGAAGCATGGTTAGATTTGTTGATATAAGCTTTCATTTATATGCTATCATCTTGATTATTGCTTATTGCATTGTCCTGCATGATCATGGATTTTCAAAATCACCGGCTTCGCGAAGCGTGTAAGTCTAATTTTCAAGTATATTCTTTGTGCATATCATTTGCATTTTGTCCATGAACTACGCTAGTTTGATTCCCTGCAAAGGGATATGTAGGTAACTTTCTAGTTCAACCAATTGCATTTCCATTTTGATTGCTTGCCCAAGTCTTGATGCCTTGTCAAAATGGGTCATCTTCGGACTTTGACATTCACTCATGTCATTTCATGGCTTCAAGCTCTGTCAAAGAGGGGCAACTTTAGACACCCCATTTTTAACCGCCCTTAAGACTTGGATGCCTCACGGTGAACACTCAGTGATGAATTGTTATCTTGTACAATATTCAATTTCCTTAGCAAAAGGCGTCGATTTTCAAGCTTTAAAGCCTAAACCTTGCATCCCTTTTGGACCAAAACTTAATTTTTTCCAGCTTGACCAATCAGAGGTCTGCTGGCCAAAAAGTGGCTGGCAGGCCAATTTTATTAGCCAACCGTCCTTCTTCATGGCCAGCCGGCCATATCCAGCAATAGACAGATATTTACTACTAGTTATCTGTCACATCCCAAACTTGTCCCTAAAAGTTCGGGCATGACCCATTCAGAAACAGACATATAACCTGGTATATCTAGCATATGGGGCCTTAACGGAAGCACAAAATATTAGAAGAATACAAAACCAACAAACTCCATTGAGCTATTTCTAACATGCCAGGATCTCATACATTACATGCACCATAATAGATTGATAGAGTCCAAAAAAATATTCCTTAGCAGTATTTATACACAAACACATATACAGACCCGGCCCTATAATCGGGCATGTAACAAAAAAAACTGTTGAAGTTATATACATTCAACCTTGTAAGGATAGCCAAGAAGTAAGCTAATTATCTTAATAAACTTCACAAAATAAGTGGCCTTGTGAGTGCTTGGATACACGAAGTTTGACAAAAGAAACCGGGCGTCATAGGTTAGGATTGACCACCTGGTTGGTTCCCTACAGAAACAGACATAACAGAAAGTGAGCCGGGCTCAGTGAATAGTAATACATAAATGAAACAGTGCTCAACTTGAAACATGACATATATCAATACATATGGAAGTGCAGAAATTACAAGGTTAGCCTGATTCTGTATTCATCTTATAACGGCCTTAGGCCCAATCTTGAACATAGCAGCTTGTCATATCACATTCTTAAATCATAATGGCTTGAAGCCCTTGAACATGGTGGCGTAATGCCCTTGAACATAGTGGCACAAGGCCCTTAAACATGGTGGCACAAAGCCCTTGTAACATATGGCGCTAAGGCCCTTGAAACGTGTGGCACAAGGCCCTTGTAACTTGTTGGCATTGAAGCCCTTGAAACCATACTTATACGAACTCAAGAGGTGTCTCACACGGATTCTAGAGGTGGCTCACGTCGTAGCACTTAGTTTTGTGTAGCACTTTGTTTCATATCATGATAACTTATATTGAATGGCCATAGGCCCAGAGTCTTATAGAACAAAGGTATTTTATCTTTCCCATTTCATTCTTTACATACTTGGAACATAGTTGAGCATTAACATACATACTTGAAACATTAATCACAGTTGCGTACTTGAGACATTAACATAGTCGCGTAAACGAAATGCTAATGAAAATCATTAGTCATATGTAAAGAAGATAATGATACTACTACTCACAGTGTTGCGATGATGTGCTTGTTCCTCCCGGAGTGTGCCCTGCACACATTCAACCCTTACAATTTAGTTTCCTTTTCATATCAAATTACTTTCTGTTTTGTTTTACTTCGAAGGAATTTATACATATTAAAAGGCATCAAATACATATTCCGACAACATTAGAGGGTTCTACACGCAAAACGGAGCAAACAGTATTTTTCAGCATGGGCCGCACGTGCGGCAAGCTCTCCCACACGTGCGGCAAAATGCCCCGCACGTGCCTTTTAGACAGTGGCCAAGCCCCTGTTTTTCACCATTTCCCGCACGTGCGGCCATGACTCCCGCACGTGCGGCAGCACCTCCCGTACGTGCGGCCATGACCCCCGCACGTGCGGCGATTCTGCTAAAAAATGTCCGAAAATTCTTACAAAATCCCTCCTTTTGGCACATATTTACAAGGCTCAAATTAGCATTCTTACTTGATAATACATGGTCCAAAATCATGTCAAGATGATGGCAATTACATCAATCTAATTTAGTTCATCATTCTTAGGCTCACAACATACACATGTCCATGAGAATTCTAACTTTACACATCCATAAACATATATCCACATACTTGAATTCAAATTAAAAGCTAAATACAACTTCTCCATGGTTAATTCAAAGTGCATCAAACAACCAAGTAAGAGTATTTTGCCCGTTAACTTCTACACATACACAAGGTTATAATTACCATCTTCAAATACCATAACCAAGGGGGAAATCTTACTCAAAGCTAAGAGAAAGGTTTTAGAAAATGATTAGATTTACCTTAAGCTTGAGCTCCTTAGATTCTCTACCTTCTCCTTGTTGAATTCCTCTCAAACCTCCACTCTCTCTCTCATCCTTTCCCTCTTAGGAAATAGCTTGAAGAAACTCTTCTAAGCCCAACATATATGCACATGAATATATACTTATATATAAGCATATCATAGGGGAATAAAACAAAAATCATTCAGTTTAATCATCCTAAATTGAAATTTCATAAACATGCTTAATATTACTTAAAAATTATGTTGATCATGTATATATACTCAATTTCAGTTAATTAAGACCCTAAGGCTTCCAATTTCTGCTTTTAACTTAGAGATGTAACATATATTTTTCTTGTTGAACAGATAGACATTCTTAATCATATGGTTTACTTACTTAATTTAAATTCCCCATAGGATTCCACAGTAAGCATTCAAAATCACAAAATAGGATCCGAAAATATAATAAAGAACATGTACGAGGGTCGGGTTATTACATTATCCCCCCTCATTTGCATGCCTTGCACCAGCTAGCTCAATACATATATTTTTGACAGAGGAACCTTTTTTTTCTATAAATAGATGACCATTCCTCATGGTTTTAGGTTAGAAAATTTTGCTAAGTGCTCAAAACTTGCCAAATAATCTCCCTTTCTATCTTGCACTATACATACACCATACATACACTTCCTAAACCAAATTTTTTGAGGCTTGTTGCTAAGATTATTGAGCTAAAATTTCAGTTCTTGAGGGTGATCACTTTGTGGTTTGTGAACCAAAGAACATCCTTTCTTTAAGAGGTATATCTTTTGTGATCTCTACATTACTCTTTCCTACTCTTTTCTTACAGTTTTTCACATTGTTTTGGACTAGTTTTGTGGGCTAAAACTTGTGATTTAAAAGCAATCGAAGGTAGAGGGGTTAATCACCCTTTCTTGAACCTTATTCCATAGCTTATATCCTTGTGTTTCTCACTTGTTTCTTCACTTTTAGCTACTGATTTTCAGAGTTTTCAGAGGCTAAAACATGTGGTTTTAAGATTAAAAAATTTGAGGGGTTGGCCACCATTCCTTTGGCTTGCTTACTAGCTTTACTCTCTCTCTCTCTCTCTCTCTCTCTCTCTCTCTCTTGGTTTACTTTTACTAGCTTTTCAACATGATCCTAGCACTATTTTTGCTATTTTAGGACTATTTTAATTGTTTACTTAGTTTATGCTTTGAATACCATGCTTATATTGATGTAAGTCCTCAAACATTTGGTGGTTTAGGCCATAGACACCAATCTATTTGAGTTTATGGCTTTCTTTACATAATTTCCATGTAAATATTCACATCTGTCATCATCATCTTGCCTCTTTTCTTTTGCTTTCTTTGATTACGAGTTGTCTTAAACACTAGTTTGTTGCTCAAGGCATGTCCATGCTTAATGGTTTAATCTCTTTGTAGGTTCATTACTAAGGCATTACAATCTCTCATGTTAAGCACAACCGCTTGTTTGACACTTCCCTTTATTGCATTTTTGCGCTTAGTGGATGTAGTCATCACTTGGGACAAAAATGAATATCGAATGGCAAGGTAATGTAAAAGAGGTTAAAATTGGATCAAAAGAGGTAAAAAAAAAAAAAAAAAAGTAACAAAATTGAGTTGGGTTCAATCGAACGTTATATTGAACCTATTAAGTCTTGAATCATTACATACTTTGGAGTGATGCTTAATGATTCAAGAATCAATGTCTACCACTTCTCTTGAAGTAACTCCATGATAGGGAAGAGGTGTTGTTGGTCTTTAATTTTCATTCATTGATTTTTTTTGTCTTATCAGTTCATAGATCATTGTGCAACAACTTTGCAATAATTGATGATCAGTGAATTGAGTGTACTGCTCCCTTGATTAGTTTCATGATAGGGAGAGGTAGAGAGGACAAACATCTCCTGGAAACACTCTGTTTTTGCTCTGTTTTTTATTCTATGGCAGCAAGGAAGAACCCAAAAACAGTGGTCGGCTGGTCACATTTTGTATGTACAGGCAGTGTTGTTTTTATGGCAGAACATAGCAGAAGCTGAGGCAAAAACAGATTAATTTTCTGACTGCAAAACAAAATAGAATCTGGCAGTAAACAGAGAGATTTCCAGGAGGATGTTCTCATTTGTGTGCGCTCGGCTCCTCATCTCCCGTTCCATTAATTAGTGATTTAATAATTAGTGTATTGTAATTCTTTAGTTGATTCATTTGAATTTGTAATAGTTAGTTAATTTAGTTCATTTAATGTTGTAATGATTAGTTTAATTAGGACATTCATTCAGACCCTCTTATGCGAGGGCAAATTGTAAACACTTGTAAGTGTTGTGTATGTCTTCCAACCCTATTCATTTTTCTCTTTTATTTATTTGCTTACAATGGTTGCATTCATGTTTTTGTTTCATATCATTACCACGTGTAAAATAACCATTTTTTGCAAGCATCGGGTTCGGCTCATCATTCTAAAATTGTTGTCATTTCTTACTTACTTGAATACGTGTGCTAACCGCATGCTTTGATTTGAGCCATATGTCATGTTAATAAACCAAACCTAGTAGTTGCATTTTGTATGCGTTACATAAGCCATTTGCATATAAGAGCATGCATTTTTCTAACTATTTCTTCTATGTTGGCTTGCCTTGGTTGAGTACTAGGTGAGCATTTTTGCTTTAGCATATTGCATGTATGTTAGTGTTTCCATATCAAACATATTTACCATGAGGCTAAGTGTTTATTTGATATACTTGTTTGAATGCTAGTGGATGGAGGCTAGTTCACTTGACTTGGGATGATTTGATTAATGTATATATGAGTTTACTTTTCCAAGTGGCGTATATTCAAAAACTCTTTTCAAACAAAGCATGAAATCAAAGAATTCCAAAACAAGTGAAATAGTCTATACTTACGTGCCTCACATAGTAAGTTACCATAATCAATCAGAACAAGAGCATATACTATATGTAAAATCACATCAAGATTAGTAGAGGCCAATCTTTGATTAGGTGAGTGGGGTGCTTAATTCATGACATTTCCCTCTCATACCTCAGTTCCCGAATCGAGACACTTTGGTGATGATAGACAAGTGGCCTTTGGCATGAGTCATGGGTTTCCTAAATTTTCTAAAAATATTTTGGTAGCGACTCTGAAATTTGGCAATGTAGTCCATTTTTGGCATTTCTAATTGTAAATTGATCTTCCAAAGATTTTCCAGATTTGGACTCTCATTTTTTTTTTCTGTTTCACATTGCACTTGTGAAACTAAATTCAGAACCATAGGAATCCGAACTGTAGGGCTATCATATCCGAGGAGGCTAAACCCCTCCAAGGAGCATGAGAAACCAGCTGCACCACTCAGTGTAGAGTCACCCGTTGGTGGTGTGATTGTTTTGGAACAGGGGTGTTGGGGTTGTGAGATAGAGGTTGCCAGTCGCGGACTTCCTTTTGCATTTGTGTTGATTGACGTGTCGAGTTTTGATGCTATATTGGGTATGGACTGGTTGTCATTGTATCGAGCTGTCATAGATTGTTATTGTTAGAGGGTTACTACATGTATCTTGAGTGGTGATTGTTTTTATTGGGTAAATTACAAATACACCCCATGAGGTTTGATTAAAATACAAATCGCCCCCTATGGTTTTGAAAATTACATTTCCCCTCTAATGTTTCTAATTTCATAACAAATCGCCCCTTTTATTGATAAATCATCAAGTCAATTATCAATTTTTAATGACGTTAAAAATATGTTTCAATTAATAATTTAGGTAATTTCATTTTTTTAGTTAATTCTGTTTAATAAAAAAATTCTAATACGGAGGTATTTGTAATTTTTCAAACCACCGGGGGGTAATCTGTATTTTAAGCAAACCTCAGGGGGTGTATTTTTAATTTACCTATTTTTATTTCATAGGAGATATAGTTGATAGAGTTTTATCACCGATATATGATCCGCGTGGTCGAAGTGAGCTTAGTTGTCTTCGTGCAACCTTCTTGGGTAGTGAGTGATGAAATCCGAGTTGATTTGCCAATGATAGTTTGTGAATACATGGAATTTTTCCTGAGGATCTCACTAGTTTACTACCCCATTGTGAGATTGAGTTCTCTATTGACTTAGTGCCTGGCACGGACCCAATTTCTATTGCACCGTATAGATTTGCACTTGCCAAATTGAGTGGGTTGAAGATTGAACTCCAAGAATTGCTAGATAAGGGTTTTAGTCTCCCTAGTTGTTCACCTTGGGGAGCACTGACTCTCTTTGCCAAGAAGAAAGATGGTGCATTGCGACTTTGTACTGATTATAGAAAGTTGAACCGGGTAACTGTTAAGAACAAGTACCCAATGCCACGCATAGATGATTTGTTTGATCAGTTGAAGGGGCCTTGTTGTTTCTCTAAGAGAGGAAGATATCCAGAAGACAACATTCCATACGCGGTATGGCCATTATGAATTGCTGGTGATGCCTTTTGAGCTAACCAATGCACTCACCGTGTTTATGGATTTGATGAATCGGATCTTACGTGAGTTCCTAGATCATTTTGTAGTTGTCTTCGTTGACGACATCTTGATTTACTCACCCTCTGAGGAGGAACACAAGGAACACGTGCAAGTTGTACTTGAGTTGCTTAGAACCCACAAACTATATGCTAAGTTCGGGAAATGTGAATTCTAGTTGAGAGAAGTAAAGTTCTTAGACCATATGGTATCCGAGGGTGGAGTAACTATAGATTCATCCAAGATAGTAGTGGTACAAGATTGGGAACAACCTAAAAATGCTTTTGAGATCCATAGTTTCTTGGGGTTGGCCGGGTATTTTCGTCAGTTTGTGAAGGATTTCTCTAGGCTAGCCTCACTGTTGACTAGACTGACGAAGAAGGGAATAAAATTTGTGTAGAGTGAGACTTGTGAGAAGTCATTTCAAGAGCTTAAAGTTAGAATTACCACTGTTCCAGTCCCGGAGAGGGCTTTGGGTTATTTGGTGTATTATGATGCTTCACGAGAAGGTTTGGGTTGTGTTTTGTTGCAAGAGGGAAAAGTTGTAGCCTATGGCTCATGTCAGTTGAAAACACACAAGAGGAACTATCCTACCCATGCTTTAGAATTAGTGGTTGTGATCTTTGCCTTGAAGATTTGGAGGCATTACCTTTATGGTGAAAAGTTTGAGGTATGTTCTGATCATAAGAGGTTGAAGTATCTATTCTCGCAGAAGGATATGAATTTGAGGTGGAGGAGGTGGATGGAGTTTATGGAAGACTATGATTTTGAGTTACACTATCATCCGGGGAAGGCCAATGTAGTGGTCGATGCCTTGAGAAGGAAATCCATTAGCAGTGTAGCTTATATTGCCATCCGAGAATGGGAGATGTTAGGTGCTATTGGTGAGCTTGACTTTCATCCTGGCGAGTCTGTTGAGTCGGCAGCTCTGTTTTTGGTAGTTGCACAACCTACACTTGTGAACCGAGTTATAGAAGGGTAGAGAGGTGACCTCAAGGTAGAAACCCTCCTAGAGAAGATCTCTAATGGAAAGGTAGAGAAGGGCTTGAACGTGAATTCCAACTTGAGTGTTAGATATCTTGACTGTCTTTTCGTGCCGGAGTCTTGCCGAGAAGAAGTACTCCGAGAGTTTCACGATTCACGTCTTGCGGTGCACACAGAGGCACAAAGATGTATCACGACCTTTGTCGCTAGTTTTGGTAGAAGGGGATGAAGAAAGATGTAGCCGTGTTTGTGTTGAGGTGCCTTACTTGTCAACAAGTGAAGGTCGAACATCAGAAGCTAGCGGCTTTGCTGCAATCCTTGCCTATAGTCGAGTAGAAATGGGAGCATATCACCATGGATTTTGTTGGGGTCTTCCGAGGACTCAACGGGATAATGACGCCGTTGGGGTGGTAGTTTATTGATTGACCAAGTCAGCGCATTTTGTACCTATGCGCACAAGTGACTTGGTAGATTATCTACCCGACCTTTACATTAGGGACATAGTTTGACTTCATGGGGTCCCTGTGACTATCGTGTCGGATAGAGATCTGCGTTTTATGGCTCAGTTGTGGCAGAGCTTGCAGAATGCCTTAGGCACTAAGTTGACGTTTAGAACTGCCTATCATCCTCAAACCAATGGGCAATCAGAGCGTACTATTCAAATCCTTGAGGTTATGCTTTGAGGTTGTGTCCTCGACTTTAAGTGGTCGTGGGAGAGACACTTACCCTTAGTGGAGTTTGCTTACAGTAATAGCTTCCAGACGAGTATTAGCATGGCACCGTTTGAGGCCTTGTATGGCTGACCATGTAAATCTCCTATGTGTTGGGCTGAGGTGGGTATTGTACCTATGTTGGGTCCAGAATTGGTCCAGGAAATGACGGAGAAAGTTTCACTTATCCGTATGAGGATGGTTACAGCTCAGAGTCGTCAGAAGAGCTATGTCGACTGTAGGAGGAGACCGTTATCCTTTGAGGTGGGAGACCACATTTTCTTAAAGATATCACCTAGATAGGGTTTGATGAGGTTTGGGAAGAGCGGAAAGTTACCTTCTAGGTTTATTGGACTTTTTGTGATCCTAGAGCAGATTGGGGAGGTGGCTTATTATTTGGCCTTTCTGCCACAATTTTCCAGGGTTCATGACATTTTTCATATCTGTATTCTTCAAAAGTATGAGTTGGATCCTTCACACGTGTTGGATTGGACTATGTTAAAGGTTGATGAGGATGCCTCGTATGAGGAGAGACCGATTAAAGTCTTAGATACTGCAGACCAAGTCTTGTGTGGCAAAACAATTCCTTTGGTAAAAGTGTTGTAGCGACACCACGGGTTAAGAAGGCCACTTGGAATCGTGAAGTAGAAGTCCGTGAGAAGTATCCAGACCTATTTGTTGATGTTTGAGCATGTATTGAAAACTTTGTTATGTTAATGTAATATAAACATTGTATATGTTTTGGAAATGTGAACTGCATATTCAGTGTTAAAACCTCATTTATCATGTTGATGGGAATGGATAAGCGGTGGATGGGTCATGGTGATGAATTAGAATTATTATCATTGTTGTAATTGGTTAAAACATGGTTTTAGTATTTAGTTTAAAATTTCTAAAGGGGTAAATTCCTAAAGGGGAAAGATTATAGTGATTCCGGTTTGGACCAGACCCATTTGATGTTTTGGATCCGGTTTCTTTGTCTGATACAGTTGTTCATGTCTTGTTTCCCCTATCTGTCTTTGAGTTTGGCTTTTGGGATGTTTTGGATCCTATACTCGAGTGTCACTTATTGCGCTCGAGCGGTCTTTGTGAGCTCTCAGTACTTTTGTAACTCTGCAAAACTACTAGGAATTGGTGTTCTTCGCTTAAGCGAAGCTTCTTGCACTCGAGCGGTCTTTTTGCGCTCGAGCATTGGTCTTTTGTTTGTAAAACTGCTAGGTGTTTGTATTTTACGCTCGAGCGACAACTTTTTGCGCTCGAGTGGTCATTTCTTTTGTGTCTGGACACTCAAGTGACACTTCTTGCGCTCGAGCGGTCTACGCATCTATCAGTCCGTAAAAGTCACTTTTCACATCAGTTTTTCATCTCTCCCTAAACATTTCAGAACCCTAAGTTGAGACTCCCTCTCTTTAAAACTCACACTCTCTCTACAAATACACCTAGATCCATCAAGTTTTTTACTCGTGTCCCTTTGTTAAAAAGGTAGAGCTCGGCGAGGGCTTCATTCTAATCAAAGCAAAGTTGATTTTTGCCGTCTTTGGATTTCTTACACTCTCTCTCCTCTTCAAAAACTTGAGGTAGGGATACTTTCCACACTTTTTATGAGTTTTAACTTCGTTATTTGTTATTTCTAAGTAATATTGGGATTTTTGGAAGATTTGGAATAATCTAGGGTTTTGGGTAAAAATCAAAAAAGGGGTTTTCGAATGGATCCTTGAATATGATTTTGATATGGAAAATAATAATGAGTTGGGAATACATTGTTGATTTTGAATGTTGGGATTGACTTAAAAAAAAAAAAAAAAAAAAAATGATTTTGTCCTAAATGCCTCAAATGTTGAATTTATATAAATTATGAGATTGATATTGGAATTGTGAAATTGGATTGATGTTGATGAGGATGGTGGAGTTAGATATGTATTATCACTCACCTCTTGAAAATTTGGAGAGTTTATCTTTATCGATAATTGTTTATCTATTTAGAAATATCTATTTTTAGGCTATCTATGGAGGATAGCCATGAGTGTTGTAGAAATTGCATGTGAATTAGGAGAATTGAAACTATTTTCTCATTTATTTGCATTGAGCATTATCTCACACTTATACAGAGGAAATGTTACTGTTTTGAGAAAATTGGTGAATCTGGGAAGGAGTGTTGTTACATCAAATAAGTTGGCCTGTGTGTCTAGGGTAATTGTTTCAAAAACCGCGTGCATACATGGTTGCCGATCTCGCAACCAAATTTTTCGTGAAATGGCAATAGTAGTGTCTGTATAGCTGTCGTGACCCAAACCCGTCCCTATAGATTTGGTGTCATAACCGGCCAGTAATCCTAGGATTACCAAAGGCCTTTGATCAAATTAAACAAATTAAGGGGCTAGCGGAAACAAATAACAAAATATGAGGTCCATAGAATCCCCAAATAGAGTATATACAAATAAAACATAATTCATGGATTCTAATGGTTTAGTTAGCCTTCGGGCAAAAGCATGTGATAGAAAAGAATGTCTAGGAAATCCATCAACACATAGGCATTCTGAGCACAGATAGGAATTATACCTGACACTACTGATTCTGTATTCTATATATCGCCAAGCACAAGTGCAAAAACTCTACCTTGCCTCAAAGGTTCTTTCCCAGTATTAGTTCTCGCATTAGATCTTGGTGCAACAGTGGATCTAGTCGAGCTTACCATAGGACGGTTGGCATTTTCAGCTATGAGTGGGAAATCTTTCATCATGTGGCCAATCTTTCCACACTTGAAGCAAGCACTAGGTGCACGATAACAGACACCCTTATGTTTTCTTCCACATTCAGAACAAATAGGTGTAGATCCACTACTCTAACTTGAGCTGCTAGTAAATCCCGTGATTTGCTTCTTGTTCGTAACAAATGAAAAGCCTTTTCTAAACTTGTACCTAGATCTTTTGCCTTTCCATTCAATTATTAGAGCTTTCGTTTGTTTCATTGTAGCCAAGTTGGATTCAGCCATTGAAGCTCTATGAAGCACATCAACGTATTTGGAGAGTTTTAATACACCGACCTAATCAAACACATCTAAGTCTAGCCCTCCTTCTAATTTTCGAGCTTTCTTATAATCTGCATCTACCATGTGTGGGGCAAAACGGGCTAATTCAGTGAACTTGGCCTCACACTTGGCCACTGACATGTTGCCTTGCTTAAGCTCTTGGAATTCAGACACTTTTCTATCTCGAAAACACTGAGGGAAGTATTTCTCATAGAAGATCTCTTTGAATTTATTCCAAGTTAAAACCCCATTAGTGTCTCGGATAAGTATCCACCAACGTCGAGCTTTATCTTTCAAAGTATAAGTTGGTAACAAAACTTTCTGGACTTCAGAACAGGGAAAGACTTCAAATACTTTTTCAGTCTCTAACATCCATGTCTCGGCCTTTAGCAGCTCAATACCACCCAGAAAAGTTGGTGGCTTCATCTTGTTAAATTTCTGAGTCAAGATGATGATGTCATTGTTTACCAGTTTTGCTTGGACCGAAGGGGGCGGAGGACGTAAAGGTTGTTGTCTTTGTTGTTGCATCATTGCTTCTATTAAAGTTTCAAGCATTCATTCTATTCGGTTCATTCTGGTCTTAGAGGATTCAGCTGTACCATCACTTCTTGGATTTTCCATCTGCTATAGGTAAATAGAGCACTAATAAACACAGGCAAATAATTCTTTACAGTTCCTCAATATTCATGTTCAGATATGCTCAGGTTAGTTCACTTTGGTGCAGGTATGTCTAAATAATCAAACACACACTCACACATGCAGATGTAATGTCCCTACTTCTTTTCTAGGACATCTTATAGCTCATATGGACTGGTGTGTGCGGTATAACTTGTGCTCTAATACCACTCTGTCGCGACCCAAACCCACCCCCATAGGTTTAGTGTCGTAACTGGCCAGTAATCTTGGGATTACCAAAGGCCTCTGATCAAATTAAACAAATTAAGGGTCTAGCGGAAGCAAATAACAAAATATGAGTTCCATAGAGTTGTGTAGACATACATGGGATTAAAAATTTAAAACTTAATTTACATTATTAAGATGTCATACCCATGTCACCATTCATACATACAGACAAACAAAAGACTTGTCCAAAACTTAGCAAAAGAAATACAAAAAGGAACTTTAACATGGTTCACAAAAACTTGACCAATACAAAATGAGAACCTCCTCGGGAGGCATTGTGGCTGGTTAACAGAACCACACTCCAGGCAATAAACTCTGAGCCTAATCACATGTCTAGTCACCGACATGCATACATAATAATACGATGAGCTGGAGCCCAGTGAATAACAACAGAGTAAAGGGGTTTATGAATGATGTGCAAACAGAAATCAAAGTTCATATCAGAAACAAATACATATTCATATACGTAGCCAAAAGTCATAAGTTCTTATATGTGGCACATATGTTAGCTATCATATCATCTTGGCCCTGGGACCCATATACATACTTGGTATCGACGACCCCAAAGGTCTATATCTTGTGCACAAGTAGCCATGGTATTGTTTCCCCTAGGCAAGGGCCATGTATAAACCACGATATTGTTTCCCCCGGGTAAGAGCCATGTGATCATAAGCCACGGTATTGCTTTCCCTGGGCAAGGGCCATATAAACATATGGCACGGTATTGTTTCTCCTGGGCGAGGGCCATATGAACATATGCCACGGTATTGTTTTCCCCAGGCGAGGGCCTTGTGAGCTAAGGATGCCACAATTACATTCCAGAAAATTGGACATTCATTCATGATTCACAAAATAGCATTTCATAAACCAAATCATATCTTATCATTCTGAAATTACTTTTATTCAAACATAGCATTACAGAGTTGTTACTCATACATAGCTTTGATCGTAGAATGGACAAATCAGATAATCTATGGCGCGTGACCTACATAAACACATAACAAATGCACATTGAAACACATGCTCGGAAAAGCACTTAACTCGTTCCTTTTCTATCTTGGTGTGTTTCTAATCTTTATCCTCATTATTATGTCTTAATTAAGGCTTATGAGTGCCTAGGATGCAATGAGGATGCCAAAATGTAACTTGAAACACTTAGTTAAATTTTCAAAAATAGCGTAGTTCGATCAAGAGTAACATCAGTCGCTCGAGTAGTCTGCAAAATTTGCAAAAGTACTGGTTGCATGATTTTCATGCTCGACGACCGCTCGAGCCAAGGACTGAGCAAATAAGGTCTTCGCTTGAACGCAATTTCGGTAGCTCAAGCGGTCTGCAAAATCTTGTAAAACTTCTGGGAGCATAAATTTTACGCCCAAGCTTAGACTTCTTCGCTCGAGCGAAGGTACAATTATAAGGGTGGTCGCTCGAGCGCAAGTTATGATGCTCGAGCCAACCCCCAAACTCTGCAGAAGTATAGGGAGTTTGCATTCTTTGCTCAAGTGCAGACTCCAACGCTCGAGCGGAGAGTGCAAACTCTAGAATTTTCCAGATTTTCTTCCCAAGTTTAAAACTCAATTTCAAAGCTTCAAAACACATCCTTTTGGAGAAAAACTTGGTAAAACATTGAGAAACTCATAGTATATGATGAATTACAAACCATTTCGCAAAATCAAGCCCAAACGTTTTGCCAATTATACAAAACAAAACCTGAAACTTCCAAAACATAACATGCAAGAATTGTCATGAACTCCAGCCTTCCAAATCATGATCGAAAGATATAAAATGGCATAACACTTGATGAATTTCCAAAACTAAGGTGAAAGAATGACATGCATGAGATAATTACTTGAAATCAACTTCAAAATGTTTAGAATGCACATGCATGCATGAATCTTTTTCAAAATCATCTACCTAAGTTCAATTCTCATACTAATCTACTCAATTCTCTTGTAGTCACGAATCTACCAACTCAATTGCAAGACTAAAGGCTTGAATTCTTACCTTAGGTGTTCAATGTGGTCTAATTGCTAAGTTGGTTGAGCATGCAAGTCAAATTCTTCCAATTCTTCTTCATCTCCCTTGGTTTCAAGCTTCACCACTCTCTCTTTCTCTCTCTCCCTCTCTCACGTTTTTTAGTTAAAAAGATGAGGAATGAAAGTCCAAATAATGGCTTTAAGTTAACAAGTTGCCTTATATAGGCTTGATGAAGAAGTTTAATTAATGACTAATTAATTGGCATTGTTTATTCTAATTATTCGGTTCTGAATCAAATTCTAATTAAATTTACCATAATGTTCTAAAAATTCCAGATAACACATACATGGAGTCAATTTCGTATTATGTGGCCCATAAGGCCTTCAATTCACAGAATAGAATAGAAACACAAATAGATATTTCTACGACAGACAAATATAAATGCAAATAACATATAACACATGAAATTAACGTAGAATTTCATCTTAATTACTTATTAGGCATTCTTTGTCATGATTTATGGGCTAATCACAGGTCAAGGTTGTTACAATAGCCTACATTTACATGGGGTCCCAGTTTACGGTTTCCTCCGAACAAAATTTCTGGGAAAGGTTGTATTGTCTTGAAATTCCTAGAGTGTGATTCACTACCCTATTTTCTATTGTACAAAGGAAATGATCTATGAACCATGATATATTAACTTGGCATTGCATGGCTTTGGAAAGAGACGTAAAATATTTTGGCACGAGCATTACATATGCATTCACCTTATACCTTTGTTAAGATTCATATACTGTATTGGATTATTTTTATTGGGCTTTGGCTCACCCTATGTGGGAAAAACATTTCAGGTGCTGATAATATGCCTCTGCCAAGGCAATAGCTTGGGAGGACTTGAAGCGAGAGCTTCTTTTGTGTATTTATTGTATTTGTTTTTGTACAAAGCCAAGGGCTTTAACTGTATTTGACTTAAGTCCACTTTTGTTGTAACCAAGCACTGTCTTGGAAAGTTGTAAGCCTTTAGGGCATTCATTTATCTATTTTACTTTCTTATCTTACCTCTTGTTGTAACATATGCCATAAATTCAGGGTTAGACTTGTGAATCTATATTTGCATATGTCACCCTCTTGTACAAGTGATTGGAATAAATGGAAGATAATTACTTTATCATTATTGTCATTTATTAATTTTGTGAATGGATTATTGTATTTATTTACTAGGCGTTACATGTGGTTACTTCAAATTAAGTTGACCTGTGTGTCCATGGTGAAAGTCTTAAAAACCGCGTATATACATGGGCGTTGATCCTGTGGACGAAATTTTCGTGAAATGGCAATAGTAGTGCTTGTATAGCTTATGTTTACATGGTTGCCAATCCCAAGGATGAAATTTCCGTAAAATGGCAATAGTAGCACTTGTATAGCCTACGTTTACGTAGATGCCGATTTACAGTTTCCTGTGGACAAAATTTCCGTGAAACGTTATCCTTGAAAGAGATTCCTAGCGTGTGTATTTACCACCTATTTTTTGCTTTGAAGAAAAGACATGCATATAACTCGTATTATAAACTTTGGCGTCACATTTGTTTTGAAACGAATATCTTGTTGACATTGAAGTATGTTAATTTATTTAAGTTAAGAAGTGTGGTTAATTAATTAAATTTGGATTTATGGAATTACGTAATAAAATCATAAGGTTATGGCATGATATGACTTTATATATATATATATATATATATATCTGTTTGGTATCACTGTATGATTGGGCCCGCATGTGTTTTAATGATATAATATGAGATTGTTCAGTGAGCTAGTGGTTTGCTCACCCCCTACCTGTACATGTGTATAGGGAATGTTTTCGGACTTGAGGATAAAACAACAGGTTTTACCTTGACATGGTTATAAAGTGGTGATGAGCTGCAGTGCTTTTTAATTATTTCTTTGGCTGAGTTCTATGCTTTGTAAAGAGCAATGCTCTCTTATTTATTGTAAGCCTTCGGACAATTTTGTTTGTAAAAGAATACGTTGTATTCAATGTAATACACAGAGAGTGAGTTTATAGTTTCATTCATGGTATGTTTTTTTATGGACTTGTGAACAGTAAAGAAAATAGTTAATGAAAAAGATTTCTTTTTATAATTAATTAAGTAAGAATGAAGGTATTTTTCTAAAACCTCACACTTGGGTTAATTTCCGCATAATTGATCTTTGAAAATCGGGATGTTACATCATCCATTAATTTCAACTCTACATCATTTTCTAAGAATTTTTTTTTGGAGGGTTTTGATTATTAAAGTTCATCCTCTAATTTGTAGTGGAATTGCCATTTCCATTACATCCTAGGACCACACTGCTTTTCTCGTTTACAAATTTGAGTGAGAGAGCACCACAAAGTTCCATTAAAGTTGGAAAATACAACAAACACAAAGCTAATACAGGTTTGAAGTGCAAATAATTTATTAGGCTAGTCCATACGGAGTTGTACTATGACTTTAATTGAGTCCAATGGACCGAACACACAACTTTTCTTACTTTCCCATTCTCATCTCATCATAGCAAAATGAAAAATGCACAAGGCTTTTCTTACTTTAATTGAGTCCATACGGAGTTGTACTATGACTTTAATTGAGTCCAAGGTTCATCCTCTGATCAACCTTCCACTCCTATGACTACACTACTTTTCTCACTTTCTCATTCTCATCCCATCATAGCGAAATGAGTAGGATTTTATTTTATTTTATTTTTTGTTTTGAGTATATTACAAATATATTTGTGAACTTTGCTTAAAATAGGTTGTCTTTTTGTGATTTTGAAAATTAAAAATACTCATTTGTCATAATTTTTATTTAACAAATTTTTTTTTTAAAAAAATCTTAATGATTTTTCTATACAATAGTAAAATTACATAAATTGTTAATTAAAATTTATTTATAATATCATGAAAAACTATTAATTGATTTGATGATTTATTAATAAAATGAGTAACTTGTTATGCAATTAAAAACCTGAAGGGTGAGATGTTATTTCGAAAATTATAGCAATGGTGTTTCAATGGTCAGATGTCATTTTGACAAATCACAACCAACTTTTCCTCTAATTTTGTAGGTGCTGTTTGGATATGGGTTTTTTATTAAAATTTTTATAGTTTATTTTTTGTCTTTTATGACATTTTAAAAACTTTTTTTACAAAAAAATTAAATATTTACATTCTACCCGACTACACAAATATAAAAAATTTAAAATAATTGAAATAAAAAATATAACTATAATTCAACCAATCTATTATTCACCCACCATTCATTCACCAACAACCAACAACCACCTACCAACAATCATACATCAAACAACATTATTCATTCATCAACAACCATCCATTATTCACCTGCCATTTTCTCTATAAATTACAACACAAGATTTTCTATAATTTTCATATTCACCCATCCACAATTTTCATTTCTTCTAAACTCTCTTTCTCTAAACTATTACAATGATCAATTTTACTAAAGCCATCTTTAATGGAGATTTTGATGAATCTTCATCATCTGATGATGCTATAATGATGATGCAACTATTAACAATATAACAACAAAGAATACAAACACTAAGTCTAAACCAATAAACTAGACATGTTGGTTCCACAAGTGGTCACCGATACATTAATCGTGAGAGGGTCAAAGGCAACAAACAAATTTATAGAGATTACTTTGTAGATAATCCTGTCTACCCAGAAGAATATTTCCAAAGATGTTTTCGGCTGAGGCAATCATTATTTCTTAGTATCTTATATGATATTCAACAAGTCAATGAGTACTTTGTCCAAACCCCTGATGGCACTGGTGCTCCTGCATTATCCAGTATACGGAAAGATTACTAGCGCAGTTTGGATCTTTCAATATGGTGTACCTACTGATACTATGGACGAGTACATCAGAATTGATGAAACTAATGCAATTGGCTCATTGAATTTTTTTACCAGAACAATTATTGTTATCTATGAAGGCGTATACTTAAGACCACAATGTTACCACCTCTCCTAAACCACAATGTTACTTTTCTCGCCAGCTTTCGTCGTTGTTCCCACTCTTATCAGACTAAAATGACTAGCTTTTTTATTTATTGTTTTTTTGGATAAAGTTTGTTTATTTTTTTTATTGTGTATACAAGAGACTTCAAATCCAAAAGATGAACAATACAATCAAAAGTCAACATGGGTCACCATTGTTTGTTTTGGTCATTACTTACGAATTTAAAGCAATTTAGAGTCAAATCAAATCACGAAAATTTTAAAATCAAATTATGCCGAACAATTAAAATGTTATTCGGTTTTATTTAAAATCATATTTTTAATTTTTTTTTATCATAATTCACAAAATATTGCTCATAATTTAATCAAATATCAAATAATATGTCATTATTTTATAAACAATAATAATTTAAATAATTAATTAAAACTAGTTCTACTACTCCTCCTCCTCCTCCTACTACTACTACTACTACTACTACTACTAATAATAATAATAATAATAATAATAATAATAATAATAATAATAAGAAAAGAGAAAAAACATGTTTGCAAGAATAGAGGAGGACAATCTATGCATTAAAATAGGCTACTAATTACTAACTTGACTGTTTACAATAAATAATAAATTATATATACTAATGATTAAGTAAAAAAATAAAACCAAATATTCACTATATACTGTTTGCTACTCAAATGATAAAAACCTTTTTTTTATTGAACTTGAAGTGTTATAGAGAAATGGACACTTAGATTAAGGGAGGGGGGAGGGGGGAGAGAGAGAGAGAGAGAGAGAGAGAGTTTCTGGATACTGCCAAAGGTATTAAGTTTATATAATAGTATAAACAGTATAGATCTATACTGTGAATAGGGTATATATACAATATCTAAGAGAGAGAGAAAGAGAATATTATATTATGTATATATTCAAGCCTGTGTGTATTTTACAATACAATGAAGAGGCCTATATATAGGTAAGGTAAGAGTGGATAACAAGAAAATTATGGAAATATCTTAATATGGTAAAACCTAATTACACTATCTAATATATATGATGAACATATATATAAATATATATATATATATACCATATTCACTAACAGCCCCCTTCAAATTCAAGGTGGTTGCAAAGAGACCAACTGGAGTTTGGAAAGAGAAGCTAGAGAAAATAAAATAAAATAAAAAATAATAATGCTGGAAGATAGTTTATGGTCATGCCAGATCGTTGTAGGAGCAGTCGAGGCTAACACTGGGAGATAGTTTACGGCCGTATCGGATCGTTGTAGGAGCAGGGTCGGAGTTAATGCCAGAAGACAATTTTTGGTAAGGTCGTGCCAGATCGTTGAAGAAATTGGCCGAAGCTAGCGCCAGGAGACAGTTTTTAGTGAGGTTGTATCAGACCATTGAAAAAGAAGCCAGGAGCAGAATCTCAATCGAAAAGGAACCATGTGCACCAAGAGGAGGCTTGTAAAGAAACCATGTACACCAGGGGGTGACTTGGATGACGCCCCAAGAGACAACTTAAGTGGTGCGCCAATGGGACGACTTAGATGATGTGCCAAGGTGGTGTGCCAAGGGAGTGGGGCAGCTTAGGTGATGCACCAAGTGTATCACCATGCTCACCATGATATATGTATATTACCTCCCTCAAACTCAAATAGGTTTTAAGAGAGAAACCTATTTGAGGTTGAAAGAGAGAGAACTAAGAGAGAGCACAAGTATTAAAAAAGGATTGCTAGTAAAAAAAAAATATTTATTAGAAAAATATAAACAAAAACTAGAAAAAGGTGAACAGAAAGAGAGAGAGAGAGAGTTGGGTTTGAAAAATAATATAGGTCGGGGATCTTGTTGAATATAATGGAGAAGTGGAGAAGCGGAGAAGTCGAAGAGGAAATCAGGCATCTCTAACGAAGTGCGAGGCATCGACAAATTGGTCGATAATAGCGGCCGAGGATGGAGTTTGGCGGCGTTGAAAAGGTAGAAGCTGCAGAGGAACTTTGAGGAACTTTGGCCAATGATGAAGGAACATAGATAAACTACCAAGAAACATTACTAAAAGGAAAATATAGTAGTGGAATGGGTTGGGGTCCAACATAGGACAATATCTAAGAGAGAAAGAAAGAGAATATTAGATTATGTGTATATTCAATATTGTGTTTATTTTACAATATAATGAAGAGGCCTATATATTGGCAAGGTAAGAGTAGGTAATAAGAAAGTTATAAAAGTATCCTAATATGATAAAATATAATCACAACATGTAATATATATGACGAATATAATGTAATATAATATATATATACCATTTTCACTAACATATATAATTGTCAACTAAAGGAGACACCAATTGGTGTTCTTCCTTTATATGTTAGTATATATTATTAAAAAAATGCTTTGCAGCACTAATTTGGCACTACCAATTCACCTATAATGATATGGAATGAACCATGTGAAGGGGTGGGCACACATTCCTCTCTCCATCTCTCTCTATTCTATCTTTCTCTTCCACGTTATCATGGGTATATTAGGAGTGCTATATTAGTGGGATGTAACATGGTTGATATTCTTCTTCTTCTTCTCTCTCTATTCTCTCTTCTTCTTCCACGTTATCATGGGTATATTAGGAGTGCTATATTAGTGGGATGTAACATGGTTGATATTCTTCTTCTTCTTCTTCTTCTTCTTCTTCTTCTTCTTCTTCTTCTTATTATTATTATTATTATTATTATTATTATTATTATTTAGAGTAATGGTAGAGACCCACATATTTGACCTACAAATTCACCCACAATGATGTGGTAAGGGAATTGGGCCCTCAATGATGGGATGCATAACAAATCAAGAATTGACAAATATCCTAATTTTAGTTATGACAAATTTTCTTCTTTAATTATGACTGATGAGATTTTTTATTATGCCTCATCTGATGTTTGTTTATGATTTTTTTTTAAATTATGACTCAGAAATTATGAAATTATGACATTTTCTTATTTAATTATAAAATGCATATGAAGGATTTGTAGAATAATCTTTCCCTAAACATTATATATATTAAGAATTGAAATTATAAAAATTTTATAATTCTATAATAATTTCTTTCATAGTACCATTGATGGTGTTTTCATAAGTCAATGCCATGCTGTGACCAACAATTTGCACACATAAGTAGGTAGGCTAGTTGACCTCAATATTTAATAATTTTTTTATATAGTACCACCAATAATTTCCTCACAAATCAATCCCATGCCATGATTGGAAGTTTTTTCTGTTTTTTCAACAGTATCGAATGTTCGGGCTAATTTATGTGCATTTCGATTAATCTTCTCTTCAGTTCAGCCAAAGGCAAGCCATCTAAGTTGAGATTTAAAAATTTACAAGAAATTTTTTTCTTGTGACCTAACGCCAAAAATTAAATTTTAAATAATTATGTAGAAAACATGCCTACTAATTATTTGGGACAATCCTCAAGATACATGATTGACAGTTTGTTCACTATAAATAGGTAGGCTGGTGGACCGCAATACTTATTTTTTCCTTGTTGCCTTTTCATAAATAAATATTTGAGCGAATTTTGCTTTATCTTCTTGAGCGTTTTTGGTTTAAACCCAACCCGTTTGACTTTTCGATTCAGGTTTCTTCTCCTTATATGGTTGTTTTTGCCTTGTTTTCCACTATTTCTTCTTCAGTTGGGCTATTGGGTTGTATTGGTTGCTTTTTGGTAGCTTGGTTTTCAAAATTTTGTTGCCCAAAATTTTGCTCCTATGCTAGAGCGTCACTTCTTGAGCTCGAGCGGTCTTTATGAACTCTCAGTACTTTTGTAGGTCTGCAAAAGTACTAGAAAGTGGTATTCTACACTCGAGCGGCCTTTATTACGCTCAAGTGTTGGTCTTCTGTCTGTAAAAGTATAGCGACTGTAGACGTCCCCAAACGCCCCGGGAGGAACGAGCTCCCGTTCCGTTCATTTGGGGTCACTACAGCTCAGGACTCTCAAATTGTCACGGTTCTAAGTCTGAACCAAAGAGTCCAAATTCGGCAAATCGTTTTGAGAAACAAATTTTTGAAAAGAAGTGCCAAACATGGACTGCTTTGCCAGATACAGAGTCACCACCTAAATGTTTTTTTAATGGGAAATTTAGGAAACCCTGACTCGGTGCCAAAGGCCACGTGTCCGTCATCACCAAAGTTGCCTCGGCTCGGGAACTTGGGTACGATTGGGGAAGGTCATTTCGTGAGCACCCCCGCTCGCCCGATCAAAGATCGGCCTCTACTCCTTATTCCGGTTATTAGCCTAGGTTACTATGTGATGCACACAGCATATAAGTATAGACTGGGTCGCCCGAATTGAAACAAAACATTTCATGTTTGTTTTTGAAAGATGGTTTGCTACTCGCAAGTAGGCTTAAAATACAGATTTTGCCACCCTCGGGTGGGCTTAGAAAAGATGGTTTTGCCACTATCTAGTGGGCTTAAAACTCACAGTCAATGATTTGTTCCAATTTAAACAACCCAACCTTCACCCACAGGCATTCAGGCAGTTATATCACACAAGCAAATAGCCTCATGGTAACCATGCTATCATGGCATTCACTCACACGCATGCAAGGATGCTAAAGCATAAAGCTCACCGGGTACTCCAAGCCAAAAAAGAGACTACATTAGAAATCATGCATGACCCTAAGTATACAGAAATGCCTAATGCAACACATGCAAAAATGCAAACTATAGCAGGCTCGGCTATTCTAAGATGGCATATGAAATGCTACAACTATCATGTATTCAATTTGGAATTGAAAGTACAATGCAGTTAGTATGATGCGCCGAGCCCGGTGCATGCAATACAGATGAATGAATGCAAACATGCTATCATACTGTATGTTAATTGAAATACGCCCTGATCTAACCATCATAAGCGGATAAATAAAAGGGAGAAAGACGTGGGGTTGGAAGACATACAACACATACACGCGCTTTTATTACAGTTATGCCCTCGCGCAGAGGGTCCGAATAAATAATACAGTCCCAAATGAAAGAATAGTATAGTCCAAATATTACAGTCCGAAAAATATACAAATTCCTACTTAATTAACAAATTAACTAAGAAAGCTGTAAAATTGGCGTGCAAGCCAGGGACTGCCTCGTTTCTGATGAATGATGTATGTTAGGCTGCTTTGCGCAGAAATCCACCGGGATGCCCCAATTAGCCTCTGTTTAGCAGTTATTCTTGGAAAGCGTGCCAGACTCAGAAAAGTTGCTGATTCTTTATTTTACTGCAACAGAGAGCAGGAAAGGGGCATGGCAATGTATTTTCACAGATATATGCATGCCTCGATCCTCGTGCCACCAATCACGCATATCGAGGCATGATGGCCGAGGAGTCGAAATGTGCAACTCAATATAGAATGAATGCACGTATAAACACAACAAGAACCTAACTCCATCATGGGTAATCCGGAGTGTCGGTGATTGGGAATTGAGACACGTTCCGTCACCCGGAGTACGAAACGCATCTCGTTTCCCGTGCCCGGGCTAACTCCTATCCCGAACACGATGCAATATGCATGATATGCATGAATGCAACTAAGATACAGTCTAGCATGCACAATGCTATGAAAATGAGATGTCTCGAAATGCGTGCACACGGGCACGCAAACCGAGGAAATACATAAATACGATCTAAGATACAACCTAGTATGCACAATGCTATGAAAATGAGATGCTTCGAAATGCGTGCACACGGGCACGCAAACCGAGAAAATGACATACGCAATGCAAATGACATGGAAATATGATATGGGCTTACACTAACATGAGAGAGCCTCAGCCACACTCACATAAGAGGCCGATAGATGAAAATGAAGTGCCTCGAAATGCGTGCACACGGGCACGCAAACCGAGGCAATGTCATACGCAATGCAATGGCATGGAAATGACATATAGAATGCAACATGGACTTATACTAATATGAGAGAGCCTCAGCGACACTCACATAAGAGGCCGATGGATGAAAATGAAGTGCCTCGAAATGCGTGCACGCGGGCACGCAAACCGAGGCAATGGCATACGCAATGCAATGACATGGAAATGACATATAGAATGCAACATGGACTTATACTAACATGAGAGAGCCTCAGCCACACTCACATAAGAGGCCGATGGATGAAAATGAAGTGCCTCGAAATGCGTGCACGCGAGCACGCAAACCGAGGCAATGGCATACGCAATGCAATGGCATGGAAAATGATATGCAAGCATGCTAATGGATTTTCAGCAATGAAATGTGGGGGAAAACAGCCCCGAAATGAGGCGAAAACACACCCGATGCATGGAATCTCTCCCGAAATGCAAATTAGGCGCATAGAATGAACTACAGCTATACAAAGCATGCATATTTGGTACACGAGATGAAAAGACAGAAGCAAGGAAGCCTCAAAATAAGCATTTTTACAGTACAAATCATGGCCAAAAAGCAAGCAAAGATAGGGCAACAATGGCATGCAAAAATGGCCCTAAACATGAGATTATGAAGCAACTCACAGCTGCTAACTCCAAATAGGTTAGGGCCCTTCAACAACATTGAATAGGGGCCAAAAATAAGCCACTTTAAAGAACTGTAAAAACCTTAAAAACAAACATAGATATGGCTAAGCTCTTATGCAAGAAAATGGGCCAAAAGGTGGCCAAAGAAGCAAGTGGTATATGCAAAGCCCAAACTGAAAAATTCCCTTCTACAACATTGAAGAGGGACCAAAAATATGCATATTTACAGAACTGTAAAACCCCAAAAACAAATATAGATATGGCTAAGCTCTTATGCAAGAAATGGGCCAAAAGATGGCCAAAGCACAAAGTATACTAAATATCCATCAAACAGCCAAAGGCCCTTAATGAAACATGAAGAATGGGCCAAAATAATACTATTTATAGCTCTGTAAAATGACCAAAAATGGAAGCATAATGGGCTGCCAAAGCATGCAAGAAAACAGCGTTCAAGGAAGATATTGAAGCAAGTGCAAGATGGGGGCCTCAAACAGGGTTGAGCCCTTAATGAAACATGGAATATAGCTCAAAAAAATGGCATTTTATGTTTTGGTCGGAGCTCAAAACAGCAAGCAAAGAGGCTAAAAAATTGAGGCAAAAATGAGCTAGAAAGAGGGAGAAGAGTGCTCACCCTTGAAGACCCAACCTTTGCTGCCTCTAGGACTGAAAAATGTTGCCTCTTAGCTGCTGGAAAGCCACTCCTATCTGCTGGAATGGAGTAGTAGTGGTGGTGCTTGGTGGTGGTGAAGAAATGGGTGTAGGAACTTAAGGATTTTGAAGCTTAGAATTATAGAGAGATAGAGATACAATATAGGAGCTCCAAATAGTTTTTTTTCTAACCCTTAATACAGACCTGGGGTGCTGTATATATAGGCAAAAGGGGTGGAAAAATGGAGGGAAAACAATCCAAGTTTCCCTCCAAAAAAAGCCAAAAAGTGGGATATAAAGGCAAGTGGTAGCTGCTGGACCCAAATGACCGAGAGCCCTTCAACAAAGTTGAAGAGGGGCTCAAAACAAGACACTTTGTAGTTTACGACTAAGTCCAAAACAGCTCATAAGTAAGCCTAAAATACCGCGCAAAAATAGGCCTAAAAGAGTGTTAAAGAAGCAAGTGATAGGAAGATATCTCAAACAACAAAAGGTCCTTAATCAAACATGAAAAGGACCTCAAAATATGACTATCTCAAGTTCGGGTCGGAGCCCAAAAATGCAAAATGAAGGTTTGGGAGCCAAAACACGCAGTTTGGGGCCCCGAAAGTGGGCTGTTAGGCACCGGAAGTGGTGTCCGACCACGAAGTTGGTCTTTCAGACCACAGTGTCCCTCAAAAGGGAGCAAATAATACGCATGCCAAAAACCGGAGCAAATGGAAGTGGTTAGGCGGTCCCGAACCGAGGCACACGGCCTGACGGCTCCGAAAACCGAGAACCGGGCTCCGAAACGGGCAAAATGGCCTACGACCACAAAATGTAGCCCACGGCCACTGAGAGATGGTCTACGGGACCTCTCCCTCCCCTCAGGAAAAGAAACAGAGAAAATTGAGTCTGGTTCGCGAACCGAGGCAAGGTACAAAAGAATCCGGAAGTCTTGAGGCAAGGCTCGCAGCCGAGAGTCTGAAACTTCTGAACGAGCACAATATGCAACATCACCGAGCGCTTAATCGGTGACGTCTGAGTCTAAAGGTCGGTCAAAAATGGGGTGTCTACACGACTCCAATTGTGACCCAACTTTTATTATATCCCGGACTCAGGTTAATGGTTCTCATATTGTTGTTTACATCTTGTTTTCCTTGTATCTCTTTAAGTTTGGATTTTGGATTGTTGTGGTTGCATTTGGGACAGGTTGGTTGCTTAGTTTCCAAACTCTTGTTGCTTAGATTTTTGGTCCTCCACTCGAGCAGGCTTTACGAACTCTTAGTACTTTGGCAGGTCTGCAAAACTACTGGGAGAGTGTTTTCTACGCTCGAGCAGATAGGCGCTCGAGCGGCCTTTATTGCGCTCGAGCATTGGTCTGTTGTCCATAAAACTTCTGGGAGTGTGCATTATGCGCTCGAGCATCACTTCTTGCGCTCAGGCAAAACAACTTATTGTGTCTGCCACTCAAGCGTCACTTCTTGTGCACGAGCGGATTGTTCGTATATCAGTTTGCGAAAATGACTTTTTACACACTTTTTTAGATCCATTTCTCTTAAAACCCTAAAGTTGAGACCCTCTCTCTCTAAAGCTTACATTCTCTCTATTTTTTACTTAGATCTAGTGATCTCTCCACCCTTGTGCCTTTGTTAAAAAGGTAGAGCACGTTGTGGGCTCTCTTTACATCTAAATAGAAGTGGGTTTTAGTGTCTTTGAAGGCTCCCCTTTGCTTTGCTCATCTTCTCACTTTGAGGTAGGGAATCTCTATACTCTTCTATGAGTTCAAACTTAAATATTTGTTGATGTGTAAGAAACATTGGGATTTGAGGTGATTTCTGAACAAACCTAGGGTTTGGGTTAAAAAAAAAAGGAGTTTTGAATGAACGTATTGGAAATGGTTATGGGAGTAGATATGAGCTTGTGTTGTGTTAAAATGGTTGATTTTGGTGTTTGGCATGAGATTGGGAAAAATGGGGTTTCTGTCCTAAAATGCCTTGAATAATTATTTTGTATAAATAATGAAATTAATACTAGGAATATGAAATTGGATGGGTGTATATGTAAATGGTGGAATTAGATATGTATTATCTCACACCTATGAAAATTTGAATAATTTATCTGTTGTAAAGATTGTATACCTGTTTAGAAATATTTTTTTTAGGCTATCGGCAGAGGATAGCCATGATTGTTGTAGCGATTGCATGAGGATTAGGCGAATTTAAACTAATCTCTTGATCGTTATCATTGAATATGATTATGAGGTGTATACATTGTCTATGTATGATATTTGGGAGGAGAAAGGGGATGTACTCCATGTTTGGGAGGAGAAAGGGATGGACTCCATTAAATTAAGTTGGCCTGTGTGTCCAGGGTGAAAGTCTCGAAAATCGCGCTTATACATGGGTACTGATTCTCATGAACGAAATTTTTGTAAAATGGCAAGCGAATGTATTTCTACGATAATTTTGTTGGTTGGAGACTTGTGAGGTGGATCCTCTGTTTGATTGATTAAATGAAGTGGGTATGCCTAATGAATCGGGATAAAATGAATTGAGATATAAGTTGGGTATAACATGGTTTTGGAAAAGGGTTGTAGAGGAGTTTGCCATTGGTCATTGAACACGTTATATCTTTGTTCAAATTTATATATTGTGATAGATTGTTGTTGACACCCCATTTTTGACAGCCTTTAAGACTTGGGCGCCTCAGATTGATCACTCAATGATGAAAGTTATGTTGTATGAGCATTTGATTTCTTCAGTAAGAAGAGCTTCTAAATCCCAACCTTACACCCCATTTGGACCAAAACTATTCTAGACCAAAACTATTTTAGACCTTAAAACCCTCTTTTTAAAAATATTTTTTTCAAATGTTTCTACGATGTTTTGAGGTTCGCATTTCGTTGAAAAAGTTACATTTTTCGGTAAACCGAGTAAGGACAAAGTGGACATAAATGGAAGAGAGGTGAACTCTTTGAAAAATATTTAAAACATCTTATTTAGAGGTTTGGATTTGGAGAAAGTAAGGGAGGATGGAAGAATAGTTGGGGAAATGGTTGAGCATGAAACTATTAAGAGAGAACTGGGCAGCCTTCACTAAAATAGACATATCTTTTTTCACACTTAGAATTAATGAGGCCATTAGCATGGGAAAATAGACTTCTGGGGCTCCAATTTAGACTCAAGAATGACCTAAAACTAACTCCGGATGAAGGAGATATACCTATTTGAAGTTGGGTCTAGAAGCAGATTTTTGTAGCCAGCAACCCACTATTTGTAGCTGGCTACCCACTAATAGTGGCCTGCCGGCCACTTGTGTAAAATGCAAATATTTGTTGCCAATTGTCCCCCAAAAGCTCCAGCTATTCCTATACAGATATTTCCAACCTGAGAGGCTGTTTTTATATATATACTAGGCTAACCCTCTTGCTTTTAGGTTACAAAAAATTCCAAAGGGACCAAAACTTGAAATTCTCTCTCTATCTCTATCTTGCAACCTATACACACTCCCTCTCTACACTTTCTAAACCAGTATTGGAGTTCTCATTGTTGAGATTATTGAGTCTAAATTTCAGCCCTTGAGAGCGAGAACTTGTGGGTTTGTTAACAAAAGAGTTACCTTGCTTTAAAAGGTATAATTTTGAGCATCTTTACACTACTTATTTTCTATTTTTTCTTGCTAATTTTGAACTGTTTTTACACTATTTTGATGGGTTGAAGCTTATGGTTTAAGGCTGTTAAAGGTAGAGGGGTTAATCACCCTTCTTTGAACCTTGTCCTAAGCCTTTACACTTGTGTTTCCCATCTCTTCCTCAACCTTTTTCTAACTTTTTACTACTGAATTTTAGAGTTTTCAAAGGCTAAAAATCATGTTTTGAAGTCCCAAACATGGAGGGGTAAGCCTCCCCTCCTTGTGCTTGTTTACTAGCTTTAATTCCTCAATATTGTAGCTAACTTTTTCAAGCTTTTTTGTATGAATTTCAACACTGTTTTAGCGTAATTTAGGACTATTTTTATATGTTAGTTTCATTTATGCTTTGTATAGCATGCTTGTAGTGTAATGGTCCTCATAGGTTTGGTGGTTTAGGCCTTAGCCACCAACCTATTTGAGTTGATAGCATTTATTTCTTGCTTTCCATACTTATGTTCACGTCTAAGTATCTCTGCAACCTCCCTCATTTCTTGGCTTTTCCTTTACTTTGAGAGTTGTTTTAAACCAATTGCTTGTTTAAGTTTAAGATAGAGGTATTGTGCTTAATGGTTTAATCCCTTTGGGGGTTCATTACCAACAACATGGTGTCTCTCTCATGCCTAAAACAGTACTTGGTTTGACACTTCCCTTCTTTAGTGGACGTAATGCTCTTTTTGGACTAAATGAATTAATGAATAGAAAGGTAGCTAAAAGAGGCGTTAAAATTGGAGTAAAATGGACCAAGATAGTTTGGTGTTCAATCGGACGTTAATTAAACCCGTGGAGACTTGAGTCATTTCATACTTGTTAGTGATGAAATGGTTCAAGTTTCCAAGGTCCACCACTTTCTTTGATCAATCCATGATAGGGAGGAGGTTTTTGTTGGTCTTTCCTTACCATTTATTGAAATTGTGTCCCTTGATTCATAAGTTATCACGTAATGAAATTGCGTCAATTGATGGCTTGCAAATTAAGCCTACCTCTCATTTGACCTGTTTGCTGATAAGGAGAGGCAGGGTGGACGAATATCCCCTGAGAATACTCTGGTTTGTGCTCTGTTGTTGTAGGGAAAAACCAACATTAGTGGCCAGTAGGCCACTTCTACTAGACGGCAACCCACTGTTGGTGGCCTGCCAGCCACTACTTCTCGGTTACCAACCACTTTTTCCACGCAGGCAGTGTCCTTTTTCCAGCAGAGTAGAGGCTGAGGTGGAAAAATAGTGCAATTTTCTAATTGTGCAACATAGGTAATCTAGTACCAAAATGGGGGCTTTTTCAGATGGAAATCCGCATCCACGCATGTACCGTCCCTTGATTTTCGAGACCCGTGAAATAATGTTGTAACAGTAGTATGTTGTAATTAAAGTAGTGGGCTTGTAACTAATTAGTTAATTTAGTAGAATAACCAGTTAGTTTTGTGTTGTACTTTTTTAATTAGCTAGAATAGTTAGTTAAATTTGTTGTTGTAATAATTAGTTAATTAGCTAGTGTAGTTAATTTACATCATTTGGTTTGCAATAGTTAGTTAATTCATAGTAATTAGTTAGGACATTCATTCGGACCCTCCTACACGAGGGCAAACTTATAATAATTTGTATGTCTTCTAATCTCACGTCTTTCTCCCTTTTATTTACTTCCTTATGATGGATAGTTTAGAACATCATGTTTCTTTTAGCATTTCCCATATTTGTATCCATTTGTCTGGCATGAATCGAGGCTCGGTTCATCATTCTAACAAGCATTGTTGTTTATTACTTCGTTGAATATGTGTTTAAACAGCATGCTATCAAATTGATTCACATGTCAGAATTAGTGGCCAAGCCTATTAATTGCATATTGCATGTGTTGCATTAGGCATATTGCATTAGTTATGATCATGCATTTTTCTAACTCTTTTCTTTTGGCTCACCTTGGAGTACTAGGTGAGCATTTCTTGCTTTAGCATATCACATGTATGTGATTATTGCCATGTCAAGCAAATTTCCATGAGGCTAAGTGCTTAAGTGATAAAACTCTTGAATGCTTGTGAATGAAGGCTAATTGATTGAATTGGAATAATTTGAGTAATGTACATATGAGATCACTTTTTCAAGTGGTACATATTCGAAACAATTTTCAAAAAGAAACATGAAATCAAAGTGTTCCAATTTTTACAAATTAGTCTACACTTGTGTGTGCATCACATAGTAATGTTAGACGAATAACCGACACAAGAGCATATAACATAAATAAGATTCACATCATGATTAGTAGAGGCCGATCTTTGATTGGACGAGAGGGGTGCTCAATTCATGACCTTCCCCTCTTGTACCTAAGTTCCCGAGCCGAGACAATCTTGGTGATGACGGACACGTGGCCTTTGACACGAGTCATAGGTTTTCTAAATTTCTCAAAAATATTTAGGTGGGGACTTTGTATCTGGCAAAGCAGTCCATTTTTGGTATTTTGATTCAAAATTGATTTTCCAAAATATTTATCGGATTTGGACTCTTTGGTGTTTATCTATTTCACATTACACTTGTGGAATAAGATTCAGAACCACAGGAGTCTGAACTATAGGGCTAATCATATCTGAAAAGAGCACGAAAAATTGAGCTATAGTTTCTGGCAACTCTACTGGGGATTTAAAGAACTCAACTCGAAATTCATGATATGAAATTTTATCTACACTTATATGTTCTTTGCATTGCATTTGCATTGGTGCGCTTAAGTCACTGTGTTTACCATCTGCTATTCTTGGACGGTTTGCTGGAGGCTTGCCCAAAAGCTTTCCAAAAGGCTAACTGGTCGTGGGCTCTGCCATGTTGGGAACCCAACCCTTTGATCTAGACTACTGCTATATCGTTTGATCCTCCTTTCACTTCTCAGTGTTAGGTGTGAGAGGTATATTAGGTAGTCTTGCCGAGGCACCCTTTTTGACCACTTGGCCTAGTTGTATATAGAAAAGCCATAGAGACTATTCCAAACTAGGACATGATACTCACCCTTGTGTAGAATTTTTGAAACTACTTGCTTGAAGTAGTAAAACCCTAGACCATGCCAAAAGTTAGGACAAGGAAACCCTAACCTCTCATAGGGGTGTTTTGAATGCTTTTGTGCAGAATGTGAACTCTTTGCAAATGTATGATGCAATTCTCAGAAAGTCGTAATATTAAGGCGATTCCTTTCAAACTTGAGGGTCATATTAGAATCAAAATTTGGGTCAAAATCCAGGGGTTTGTATTTGATATAGTGTAAAAATATCGGAACCCGAACTAGAGCCAGGGCTAAAAATTGTATCTTACACTGTTTTGACCAACATATTCAGTATCCCGATCTGATAGAGCATTTGTTTTTAATGCTAGGTTTGTCTGAGCCAGAGAAGGAGCAGTACCCGCCTTAACCCATCACAATCCATCCAATCCCAGAAAAAAAAAAACCCATTCAACAAAGGCCCAGCCTATCTAATCTCCAAACGGCCAATTCAGAAAAGATCCATCGAATGCCAAAAGAATCATTCAAAAAGCCCCAATCTAGTCAAATCCATCTAAAGTAATCCAGTTCAGATACATCAAGTATAATCGGGTTGAAATCCTTGTTAGTCAACTCCCAGCTTACACCCATCCATTTCGCCGATTGCCAACTCGACAAACCTGTGATGACTCAGAGTCCGAAAGAAGTTGTGGCCATGATAGCGGCGTTAAACCAGGGAAGTGCCATGTAGAATGAAACCAATGCTGAAATGCAATGTCCATCTGGGGCATCTACTACACATCCAGTCCTGGGCCCCCAACTGAACTTTGACCCATCTCCGCCAGCTGAAGATTTGCAAGGTCTGGATCCCCGAGAATGGTTTGCCCAAGCTTGAGTTTTCAGACCCCTGGTGCAGCCTAATGAAGGGCTTTATTCCCTTGATATTAATGATCTCGACTCGACCTTGTTAAAAATTGTTAATTTTGAGAAGCAATTTAAAAAGGCACAGGGACTTAACTCTATTCTCGATATTGAGGATGGGTACACCGAGGCTGCCGTAAGACTTCCAGACAGATTCAAAATGCCACACATTGACCATTTCGACAGAGCTAGAGGTCCTATGGTACATATTTGGCTTTTCATGGATGTCCCCGAAATCGATGGGTCTAACTAAGCCTCAGAAACGCTCTCTATATGGATGAACCCTGTCGGGTATAGCAGCCCCTTGGTACGCCAAGTTGGAGGATAAAGTGAAGTAGAATTGGGAAGTGTTGGCTGAGGAATTTGTTAATTGTGTTTGGTAACGTTTACGTTTTCAGTTTATATTTACAAAAATTTTATAAACTGATTTTTGTTTATTTTTTGTTTATTTTTAGAAAAACATAAACTGTAAACGCGTTTGGTAATTGACAAAATGTTTAAAAAAAATTAAAAATATAAAAAGAGTGAGAAATAATAAGTGCTGGCAAGTGGCGGCGGAAGACGGTGGTGGAAAGTGATGATGGTGGGTGGTGGGTAGCTGCTGGTGGTGGTGGTGGGTGACGGTGGTGGGTGGTGGGTGGTAGTGAGTGGGTGGTGGTGGTGGTGGTGGCGCGTGGCGGATGGCCGGTGGTGGTGGTGGTAGCGGGTATGTAGCGGATGGGGGTGGTGGTGGGTGGTAGCGAGTGGGTGGTTGTGGCGGGTGGTGGGTGGTGGTGGCAGGTGGGTGGCGGATGGTGGTGGGTGGTGGCGGATGGGTGGTGGGTGGTGATAGTGGGTGGGTGGGTGACGGTGGCGAGTGATGGGTGGTAGCAAGTGGGTGGTGGTGGTGGTGGTGGTGGCGGCGGCGGCGGGTGGTGGGTGGTGGTGGCAGGTGGCGGGTGGTGGTGGGTGGTGGCGAGTGGTGGTGGTGGTGGTGGTAGGTGGGTGGGTGGGTGACGGTGACGGGTGGTAGGTGGTAGCGAGTGGGTGGTGGTGGTAGTAGTGATGGATGGTGGCAGGTGGATGGCGGGTGGGTGGTGAGTGGTAGTGGCAAGTAGGTAGCGGGTGGTGGTGGCGGGCGGTGGATGGTAGTGGCCGGTAGTGAGTGGTAGCGGGTGGATGACAGGTGGGTGGTGGATGGTGGTGGTGGCCAGGGGTGGATGGTGGTGGCGGCCAGGGGTGGATGGTGGTGGCGTGTGGGTGGTAGGTGGGTGGTGGGTGGTGGTGGGTGGTGGTGGCAGGTGGGTGGTTAGTGGTGGTAAGGGGTGGGTGATGGGTGGTGGTGGTAGCGGAAGACGGTGGTGGAAAATTGTGGCGGGTGGTGGCTAGTGTTGGGTGGTAAAAAAAAAAAAAAAAACTGAAAACTCAAAATGGAAACACAGTTTTTGTGTTTTCATTTTTTGGCCAAATTTATAAACTGAGACCACTGATTTATAAATCAAAAATTTTACCAAATAAGTTTTTATTTGAGTTTTTTAAATTTTTGTAAATATAAACAGAAAACAAAAAACGTAAGTGTTACCAAACGGCACCTTAGTATTCTTATAATACCCAAATTGAAATGACCACCCAAGAGATTGAAGCAACTTACCAGAATCCTGAAGAACCTTTTGTGGAATTTTTTGCAAGGTGGAGAGCAAAAGCAGCACAAATGACAGATCGCCCTTTTGAGAGGGACTAAGTGCGGATAGTGGTGTAGAACCTTAAGCCTGATATGTTACAAAAGTTAATAGTCGCTCTACTATTCACTTTCAAAAATTTGCATGAATTAGGGGTTCAGATTGAGAGTGCATTTAACAGAGGGATTATTCCTAGAACAGGCAAACCAACAAGGAGAGTGTTTTCAGGGGGTACCAATGCTTGCAGTAGCACTATTCCCAAACCCACTGAAATCAATACCATTGCTACCACTTTCAAAACTGCCGACCTTTTTGCCAATACCAATCCACAAACAGCCAGCCCAACCAGAGCTCAAGGTAGAACTTTCACCCCCTCTCCATATGAGCCTAACCAACACACTAAAAGTCCTGATGGAAAGAGGGTATCTCCAACCCCTTGATCCCTAACCACTTCCTCACCCACTTCTTGCTAGACATAACCCCACCAAATACTGTGCGCATCATTAGCAGAATGGTCATGGCACCGATCGTTGCTACCATCTTCGTCATGAGGTTCAGAATCTCATCAACAATTAGACGATAGCTCCACCTCAAGACCGCAATGTTACCACTAACCCATTTCCCATCTATGACCAAGTATCTTATCTCTACCTTAACCTCATTCATACACTACTTCCTACTGTAGCTCGCTTTTTCGCACCTCCTTTTGAAAGCTCAGAAAAAAGCCCTTCAGTTTGGACTCCCGTGGTTCTGAATCTAATCTCACAAGTGCAATGTGAAACTACTAAACACCAAAGAGTCCAAGTACGGCAAATTATTTTGCAAAATTGATTTTGAATCATAAAGTGCCAAAATAGAACTGCTTTGTCAAATACAGAGTCGCAACTTAAATATTTTATTTTGGAAAAATTTAGGAAACCCATGACTTGTGCCAAGGCCACGTGTCCGTCATTATCAAAGTTGCCTCGGCTTGGGAACTTAGGTACGAGAGGGGAAGGTCATGAATTGAGCACCCTCGTTAGCCCGATCAAAGATCGGCCTCTACTAATCATAATATGATTTTTTATGAACATTATGTACTCTTATTCCGGTTATTAATCTAGCTTTACTATGTGATGCGCACAAGCCAGTATAGACTAGTTTGCTCAAGTTGGAACAATTCAACTCATGTTTGTTTGTGAAAATGGTTTGAATTTGTCACCTCAAGTGGGCTTAAAGTTTGCGGATTTGCCACCAAACATAGTGGGATTAAAACTGATTTGCCACTCAACAAATTGGCCTTAAAACACACATTCTTTGAATTGTTCCAATTCAAACAACAAGCCTTCATTCACAAGCATTCAACCAGTTAATCAAATAAGCATTTAGCCTCATGGAAAGCATGCTAGACATGGCAACACTCACACTCATGCAAGTATGCTAAAGTATAAAAAAAACTCACCTATTACTCCGAGCTAAGAAAATAAAGTTAGAAAAATATGCATGATTCCTAACTATAGAAGATGCCCAATGCAACACTTGCAATGAATGCAATTAATAAGCTCAACTACTAATATGGCATATGGAGCAATTTAAATAATATGAGATTAAACACGTATTCAAAGAATGTATTAAACAACAATGCAGTTTGAATGATGCGCTGAGCCTCGGTGCATGCAATGCGAATGAATATATGCAAGCATAAGGCATGCTAATTGAAACATGTCCCTAATTTAACCATCAAAAGTGGCTAAATAAAAGGGAGAAAGGCGTGAGGTTAGAAGACATACAGACACACACACACACACTTATTACAATATTACGCCCTCGCAAAGGAGGCTCCAAATGAATAAAAGCTAACTAGCTAGCTAAACTAAGCTACTTAAGCTAATTATTACAAAACTTGAATTAATTAACTAAACTAGTTTAACTAATTATTACAACACAAATTAATTAGCTACAACTAACTAATTAAATAATTACAACACAAACTAATTGAATTACAATATAGGCTAATTAAATTGAACTAATTAACAAGATAACTAATCTCGAGATGTGAGGAAGGCCCATGCATACTTGGTTTCCACCCAAAGAACATCCTCTGTCTGCCCCCAAATGCATCTGTTTGCACAACCCTTGCAATGTTTCCTTCTCCAAATCAACTATACTATGCTTCACAAGCACACTGCTCAAAATTCATTGGTGGCCGGTAGGCCAGAAGTGGTGGCTGGCCGGCCACCATTGAGGGGTTTCCATCCATCACTGGTGGCCGGCAGGCCACTGATGATACACCATTTTTTTTTGCTGCAATAGTGAGCACACTGGGCAAAGAAAGGGTATTCTCACAGGTTCTTTGTACTGTGTATCACCTCTTATCATTAACACAAGCTCAAAGGAGTGATACATTCGGCTCTCAAACCATCAATCAAGCAATTTCCATGCATGATGGCTAAGGGACCAATTTGTACATGTTCAATGAATGCAAAACAAGACTCAAATTCCATCACCCTATCATGTGTGATCAAGGGCAACGAAGACCTAGGAAAGTGGCACACTTCATCACTTTTGAGTATGAAATGTCCCATTTTCCTTGCGTTCAAATTAACGTTCGATTTGAACACATGCAATGCAACACAAGCAAATTCTTATCTTGTCACTTTTACTTATCAATTTTGTTTACACAGTTCAGTTACCAAATCATTCTTTAATCAATTTGTCCATTGGTGAATGTCCTCCAAGATGAAAGAAGTGTCAACTAAGGGATAATATAAGGCAAGAGAGAGATCATGCAGTTGATAATGAACCCTCAAAGAGGATTAAACCATTAGGCATGACCTCAATCTCAAGCTTAAAGGATCCCAAGCTTGAAACAACTCTCAAAAGCAATTCAAAAAGTTGCAGAGTTTATAGTGTTGAAATGGAGTGAAAAACAACACCAAAAGATGCTATCAACTCAAACAAGAGGTGTTTAAGACCCTAAAACACGAACTTATGAGGACAATTGCACTACAACCATGCAAAAAAAGATTCAAATGAACTAACCAGCCCAAAACAAAGCTAAAGTAGGCTATTTTAGAGGCTAAAACATGCTGGACTTGAGCTAAGTTAAGCTAGAAAAACATGCTAGCATGTAAAGCTAACTAGGCATGCAAACAAGGCACAAGGAGAGGAGGCTAACCCCTCCAAATTTGGACTTCAAAATGAGTTTTTTTTCCACTAAAAAAGATATGAAATTCAATGGTTAAAAGGCTCAAAAAGTTGGTTTGAAAGTGGTGAACAAAGGTACAAAAGCTTTACAAGCAAAGAAGTAAGAAAGGTGAACCATCCCCAACTGAAAATGGCCTCAAACCACCACCTTTAGGCCATAAAATAGAGTGTTTTATAATTCAAAATCAGCCCAAAAATAATTGAAAGAGATGGAAAAACAAGTATGCAAAACAAGTGTAAAAGGGGAGTGTTATACCTCTTGAAGGAAGCAACAATTTTAGGCACAAAGTCAAATCAAAAACACTTTCTACAACTCCAAGAAGGCTTCCGAGGACCTTAGCTCAAAGGTAATCAAGTTTGATTAAGGAAGTGTATGCAAAAGTATGGCACTTGTGAGCAAATGTATACAAAATTTCAAGAGAGAGAGAGAATTTTGCTCCAAAATTTTCTAACCTTTTGCAATGGGGGAGAAGGTCCCATATTTATAGAAAAACAAGCTTTTGGCTGAGTTATATTAGTCCATACACATGTATGGTGATTAAACCCATTGTGCCAATAGCTGGAACAACTGTCAGGAAAATATTTGCAAAAAGGCATCAATGGCGGATGGCCGGTAGGCCACTTTGGTGGCCAGCAGCCTCAATTGGTGGTCAGCAGCCACCAAGGGTTGCAAGTTTGAAGATTTTGGTCCAAAATAGAGCATAGAATGGATGGGGTTTGAAAGCTCAAAGACAGGGCATTCTGCCGAGGACTTCGGGCACCAAAACAAGCACAAATAGTCACAATCATCAAGTGCACAAACGATGACGTCCAAATCTTGAGGACGGTCAAAAATGGGATGTATATAGTTTCCCGTCTTTGACAGAACTCAGAAGTCATGAAATGACGCGAGTGAATGTCAAGGCCCAAAGACGACCCATTTTTGACATGGCCAAAGACTTGGACAAACAAACAAATCAAAAGCAAATGGTTGCGCCCACAGGCTGCCTATGTATCCCTTTGCAAGGAATGAAACCAGTGTAGTTCTAGGGCAAGATGTAAGTGAGATGCACAATGCAAGAACATAACTTATGATCATGCAATGTGGCTGTAATGAAACATTTAAAAGCAAAATGCAAAATGCAATGCAATGAAAATGCCACATCCAAACAAACCGAAACAAGGTGCAACAATCTTAAACATGAAAAGAAGTAAGCGAATAAATACAGCGAATAAATACGCCACGTGTGGGAATCACGAGCCAAACCACATTTCATGTAGAAAGGACTCAAGAAAATTATAAAAGCTTTACTATGTGACGTGCAGGAAAGGCGAAGAGCGACATAATCGTCGGGCACACCCGAGGTCTCAACCAACATTCTAACGTGTCTGACACTAAAGGAAGAAGAGGATGGTGTGAACACTGGGATGCACCCAAATGTTTTTAACTGGTTGGAAATCCTAACGCATTGCACACGAGAGGAGGAAGAAGTGGTGTGAACACCAGGCGCACCCGAGTGTTTTTAACCGAAGGGTGGTGTGAACACTGGGACACACTCGAAAGTTTTTAACCGAAGGGTGGTGTGAACACTAGGACGCACCCGATTGTTTTTAACCGAAGGCTTGGTGTGGACACCGGGACGCACCCAAGTGTTTTTAACTGAAGGGTAGTGTGAACACTGGGCGTACTTAAGTGTTTTTAACCGACGGGTGGTGTGAACGCCGAGCCTACCCGAATGACTTTAACTGAAGGGTGGTGTGAACACCGAGTGTACCCGAGTGTTTTTAACCGAAGGGTTGGTGTGAACACCGGGACGCACCCAAGTGTTTTTAACCGAAGGGTTGGTGTGAACACCGGGACACACTCGAATGTTTTTAACCGAAGGGTTGGTGTGAACACTGAGACGCATTTGAGTGTTTTTAACCGAAAGGTTGTTCCTAATGTGTCTCATGCAAGAGGAGGAAGAGTAAAATGATGCGATCCGAAGGGTACGAATGGTTTCACCTGGAACTCCTCTGAATGAACCGTATATACAATATCATGCATGTGAAGGAAAGAGACTTAACAAGTGCAATACAGTATGAATGCATGTTCTATGTGGGACAAACAAACAACTGAGATATAATGTCAATGGCATATTTTATGCAAGAAACAAAAGCATAAGCATATTCTATGTGTAGACAACCCATTTTTGACCATCCTCGAGACTTGGATGTTCTTGTAGGTACATCCGGTGACGAGTTTGATTGTTCGTCGAGTGCTCGAAGTCCGCGGTGGAATGTCACAGGTTTAAGCTTTCCAAACCCTGTATCAATTCTATCTCATTTTTGGGCCATGTTTTGGTCCTTTCAGCATGTTATTTTTGATGCACTGCCAGCCATGGATTTTGGCCTGTCAGCCATTGATGTGCCTTGCCGGCCATCAATGTGCCCCTGTCGGCCATCACTGATGGCCGGCCTGGCCACCTATGTATCAGGAGATATTTTTCTGATATATTATACCAACTGTTTGCACAGGTTGAGCCATCTTCTTACACGTGTATGGCTGGATCTTTTTGAGGGGATTTTGTATCTTCTATATATAGAAGCCTTCCTCTTGCATGTGAAGGGTTGGAAATTTTGAAGACAAAAAAATTTATCTCTCTCTAGAATCCTCTCTCTCTCTCTTGATATTTTATGCCTTAAAGCCTAAATTCTCTACACTCTTGCATGTGAGCCCTTGATCAAACTTGATCACCATTGTGTTGAGGTTGCTTGACGTCCTATTTAAGCTCTAGAAGAGGATATTGGCTTGGTTTGACTTGTCTTTGTTGCCTAAATAGCATCTTGTCTTCAAGAGGTAGAACACTTGTATTTTAAGCCTAGTTTAAATACTTGTTTGGCCATCTTTGCATGCTATTTTGAGGCTGGTTTTAACCTCCGAAAATCTCTATTTTCATGTACTAAAATGGTGGTTTTGAGGTTTGATTGGAGTTAGGGGTGGTCCACCCTTCTTGTAGCTTGCCTGTTAAATTGTTGTGCCATCTTTCAAAGCTTTCTAAAAAAATTTTTTTGGCTCTTTTAACCACCAAATTCCAGGGGATTTTTAGTGGTAAAAACATTGTTTTGAGGTCCAAAATAGGAGGGGGTAGTCTCTCATCCTTGTGTCTTGTTTGTAAGTGTAGATAGCTTAACATGTGAGCATGCTTTTCTAGCTTTTTGTGACTTAATCTTAGCATGTTTTTGCTATTATTTTGGCATTTTTAAGCTCTATTTTGAGCTGGTTTGGCCCCTTGAGGCTTGCCTTACATGCTTGTAGTGCAATTGTGCTTAATAGTCTAGTTTATGCTTTGTGCTGGCCTTTCATTCTAGCCTTTTTTTAGCTTACTTTAAGCATGTGTAACACGCCCGCGAGGGACCCCGCTACAGTTCGGACTCGATTTGTGTCACGGTTCTTAATCTGAACCAAAGAGTCCAAATCCGGCAAATCATTTTTTGAGAAACAGATTTTTGAAAAGAATTTCCAAACATGGACTGCTTTGCCAGACACAGAGTCGCCACCTAAATATTTTTTATGGGGGAATTTAGGAAACCATGACTCGATGCCAAAGGCCACGTGTACGTCATCACCAAAGTTGCCTCGGCTCGAAAGCTTGGGTACGATTGGGGAAGGTCAGCTATGAGCACCCCCTCTCGCCTGATCCGAAGATCGGCCTCTACTAACCGTGATATCCGATTTTGAAAACGTTATGTGTTCTTATCCCGATTATTAGCCTAGAATTACTATGTTATGCGCACAACACAAAAGTATAGACTAGATTGCCTAATTTGGGAATAAACATTGCATATCCGTTTGTTTTGAAAAAAAAAAAAGTGTTTTGGAATTTGCTACTCGCAAGTAGGCTAAAACACGAATTTCAATGAGCTATTCCAACTCAGACAATCCAACCTTCACCCACAGGCATTCAGGCAATTTATAACACATAAGCATCTAGCCACATGGTAAGCATGCTGTCATGTTAACATTCACACTCATGCGAGATGCTAAAGCATAAATACTTACATCGTACTCCGTGTCAAAACAAAGAACTCATTAGCAATCAATGCATGATCCAAGTCCATGTTTAAATGCCTAATGCAACGCATACGGAATGTCACTAGAGTAGGCTCGGCTAGTCTATGAATGACATGTAAAAATGCACAGGTAGCATGTATTCAAGTTAGATTTTGACATACTAATACAGTTAGCATGATGCGCCGAGCCCGGTGCATGCAATACTGATGAATGATGCACGCATGCATAGCATAAGGTATGCTGAATTAAACATGTCCTATTACTAACTGTAGACACCCCATTTTTGACCGTCCTCAAGACTTGGACGTCACCGTTTGAACACTCGGTGATTATCCATGTTTGTGTTCGTTTGGAGTTCCCAGAGGTCTCGGCTCGCGCGCCTTGCCTCAGGATCTCCGAACTCGACCGTTTAGTGTCTGGTTTTACACCAAACACTTGCATCTTGCCTTTGAGAGGCAGGGTAGGGCTTGTAGACCATCCCCACCCACCACCGGCACTATTTGTTGCCGGTCAGCACTATTTAGTGCCGGTCGGCACTCTTTTTTGCAAAGATGGCATTTTTGGCCGGCCGACTACTGTGCATCTGCTTTTGCAGATATTTTAAGACAGCTGTCTTGCTTTTGGCTCCCCTATGTGTATGGAAGGATCTCTCTCTTGGAAGCTTGTCTTGTAAACTTTACAAGACAAAAGCTTCTATATAGAGAGGGATTGGTCTCTTGGCTTAAGAGGTTAGAGACTTAAGATATTTGGAGAGCTTAGACAGCCATTCTTAGGGTTTGAGTTCTAGGGTTAGGGTTAGATACACATCCTATCTCTCTTTCCCTCTCTTTTGTGCTCTTGTGTGTGTTTTAGTCCATACTATTGCACACAAGCACCTAGTGTTTCACCTTCCTCTTGGAACTGAGGTTCTAAGGGACTGATTTTGAAGTTTTGGTGTTGGATTCAAGCTAAGGAAGGCCATTGGAGCATCATTGTTGAAGAAGGCTTCAAGGGTAAGAATCTCACCCCTTTTTACCCCATTTTTGCATTGTATTTCTACCTATCTTAAATTCATTTTTGAGCTTAGTGTATAATACAAAAAAGTTCTATCTTTAAGCCCTCTTGGTTTTTTGTTAAGAGTGTTTTGTGGTTTGGGTAAGTTTGAATACCCTTAGGCCTTGAAAGGCCTCATTTTGTGCCCTTTTGTGTGAACTCCGGGATTTTGGTGTTGGGGTCTCCTCACCACTAAACTCTTGAGGGATTTCAGTGGTGAAGGTGATGCCTTGAAGTCCCAAGAAGGAGAGGGCCACCCCCTCTCCTCGTTGTCCTTGAAAAGGGCATGTTTTGGCCTCTTGAGGGAGCACCATGTTAGAGGGTGAATTGACCATGACTTGGCTGCTTTTTATGCTTAATATGTCATGTTATGCCTCTATTTTTACTTGGTTTTGGTACTCCATGCATGCTTAGCATAGTTGCCATGTAATGCCTTGTTATGCCTTAACATGTCTTAGGTTGTGTGCCTTTGTTTCTAGCATGTTTTAGGCTTACATTTGTGAAGATTTTGCGCTTATCTTGACATGTTTTAGGTCTGTCCATAAGTGTTTGGGTTGATTTTGGCATGCTTGGTATAGCTCCTTTGTATTTGGGCTTGTTGGCCTTGAGCATATGAATGTATAGCATGACATCTTTGTATTGATTTGGTGATTTGGGGTCACCTTATATGTTATTTCAGTCCCATTTTCATGCCTGTGTTTGCCTTGAATGCATCTTTAATGCCTCATAAGCTTGTGTAGCAATGCTCCTTGTTTTGGCACTTGTGCATGCCTCTAAATTTGAGCCACTTAGATGCCATCTAAGTAGTCCTTTAGCCTTGTTTTAACATGCTAAAAAACCTATTTTTTAGTTGCTTAATGCATGCCATGTTTGTTGTGATAAATGTGCTTCAAAGCTTCATGACTTGCCTCAAGTACTTGGACCATGCTTGCATGCATTTGCTTGTCTTGTTTAACATGATTTGGCATCATTTTATGACATGATTTTTAATGCTTATGTTGCATGCTATGTGACCATGATTTCCCCCTTTCAAATGTGTTTGAGGGTTGTTCAATTTGTGCTTAAGTGTTGGCCCTCAATTATGTGCATGTGTGTATGTATTTGGTCCCCCCATATTATAGCATTTTGGCTACTGTTTTGGGCCCTATTAGAACTGCCTAAATCATGTTTAAGACCACCTTTTCATTGGCTAGAATTGCCTCATGTTTGCTTGCATGATTGCATAAGTGTATCGCCATGCCATCTTGCATCCTTATCTTGCATGCCTAGGTTGCATTGCATTTTGCATGCATGCTTTGTTCCTTGACTTAGTGATAGGAATTGGGCCTTGTTTGGTTTGATTTGGCTTGCATGCATTTGAAATCAAAGTTGCATACTTGGTTCCTTGGGCCATCATGCATGGAAATGCGTGATTGGTGGTCCGAGAATCGAGGCACATGCCCCTTTGAGTCATTATCATGATAAGGGACATGGTTGGTGCATATATGCCTTGAATTATGCTGCCATGCTTTGTCTTGCCCTTTGTTGCTGTGAGTTGCAGGTTCTGCAAACTTTCTTTGCCGACCGGCAGTATATGTTGCCGACCGGCATTAAATCACCAGCCGATAGCTTTGTTTTGTGCCGGTGACAATACCACACTGCCGGTGGCAATTCCATTCAGCCGGTGGCACTCCTCATTGTCCAGAAAAGCAGTCCTGAGGTTTTGGCAACCTCCAGAGGAGTGAAGGAAGGAAAACAGAGGCAGCTCACGCATGGCGGCGCATTTCCCGAGGCGATTTACTGTTTTCTTAGTTTAATTAAATTTGCTTAGTTGATTAGGCAATTTGTAATATTTAATTAGCTTGCGTAGTTAATTAATTTGTAATATTTATTTGGTCCCTCCGAGTGAGGGCAAATCTGTAATAAGTGTGTGTGGGTGGTGTGTATGTCTTCCAATCCCCACTTCTTTCTTCCCTTTTATTTACCTGCTTATGATGGTAGATTAGGGCATCTTTAAAATTAGCATACCTTATGCTATGCATGCGTGCATCCATACATTTGTATTACATACATTAGGCTCGGTACATCACGCTAACTGCATTTGTACTTCATTTCAAAAATTGAATATGTGATAGTTGATCGCATTTCATATGCCATGCTTAGGTTAGCCGAGCCTATCTAATTGCATCCTGTATGTGTTGCACTAGGCAATTTAACATGAACTAGGACACGCATGTTTGCTAACTAGTTTATTGTTTTATCACGGAGTACGATGTAAGTATTTTCGCTTTAGCATCTCGCATGCGTGTGAATGTTAACATGACAGCATGTTTACCATGTGGCTAGATGCTTATGTGATAAACTGTTTTGAATGCCTGTGGGTGGAGGTTGGATTGTTTGAGTTGGAAAAACTCGTTGAAATCCGTATTTTAGCCTACTTGCGAGTAGCAAATTCCAAAGCGCTTTTCAAAACCGGACGGATATGCAATGCTTATTTCCAAATTAGGCAATCTAGTCTATACTTGTTTGCTGCGCGCATAACATAGTAATTCTAGGCTAATAAATGGAATAAGAACACATAAAGTTTTCAAAAACGGATATCATGGTTAGTAGAGGCCGGTCTTCGGACCGGGTGAAAGGGGGTGCTCATAGCTGACCTTCCCCGATCGTACCCAAGCTCCCGAGCCGAGACAACTCCGGTGATGACGGACATGTGGCCTTCGGCACCGAGTCAGGGTTTCCTAAATTTCCCCATTTTAAAAATATTTAGGTGGCGACTCTGTATCTGGCAAAGCAGTCCATGTTTGGCACTACTTTTTCAAAAATCTGTTTCTCAAAACGATTTGTCAGATTTGGACTCTTTGGTTCAGATTAAGAACCGCGACAACAAAAGTCGCGAGTCTGAACTGTAGTAGCATAAGGCCCCCCCCCCTCCACGGGCGCGTCTACACTAATCATCAAAGCAGGTAAGTAAAAGGGAGAAAGAAGTGGGGGTTGGAAGACATGCACACACTCACCCACCCTTATTACAAATTCGCCCTCGCTCGGAGGGACCAAAAGAATAATACAACTCAAATAATGAATTAACTAAGCTAGCTAATTAATTATTACAGCCAACTAAATTAATTAAATGAATTAATTAATTTAAGAAAGCAAAAAAAAAGGGCCTCGGGAAGAGAGCTCAATGCACGCGTGCTCGGGTCTTGCTCGGAAGTCCACTGCCATGCGTAGGCTGCCTCTGTTTTCCCTGCTCTACTTCTCTGAAGACTGCCAAATTCTCAGAATTGCTTCCTGGACACTGGGAGACACCACCGGCTGGAGGGAATCATCATCGGTTGTGATTTGGTGTCGATCGGCCAAAAACAAATCCATCGGCCACAGATGGATTGCCGGTCGGCACTCTGTGCAGTCGATCGACAAAGAGTTCTTGCAGAATCTGTTTGACAGCAGCAGAGGACAGAGCTTTGCATGGCAATGCAATCCAAGCAGTGTATGCACCAACCATATCCCTTATCATGTTTGTGACTCAAAGGGACATGGTCCTTGGTTCTCGGACCATCAATCGCGCATTTCAATGCGTGATGACCCAAGAGACCAAGTTATGCATGTTGATTTCAAAGGTAATGCAATGCACATAGTCAAACCAAGGGGCTTCTACCTCTATCATGACTCACTTCAAGAGGTGAGGCAATGCATGCACAATGCAATGCAACCTAGGCATGCGAGCTAAGGATGCAACATGGCAATGCAATTCATTTATGCAAGTATGCAAGCAAATATGCAAGGCAAGCATGAAAACAAGCAAAGGATGGACTTAAACATGATTAGGCAATTCTCAAACAAGCCGAAATCAGTGGCCAAAGTGCCCAAAAATGAAGGACTAATGGCATGCAAACATTCATGTATACAAGGACCAACACTTAGGCATAAAGAGACAATCCTCAAGCACACTTAGGAGGATGCAAACATGGACATATGGCATGCACACAAGCTTTGAAAATCAGGTTAATGATGGTGCTAAACCAAGCAAACGAGACAAACAAAGCATGCAATTGGTCCAAATACTTGAGGCAAGGCAAGAAGACTTAAACCTTGGCCAAGCCAACCAAGCCCCACAAGGCCAAGAAGACTTAAAACATGTTCAAGGCAGACCTAAACAATGCTAAGGGAGCACCTAGATGGCATCCAAGTGTCCTAAAAACGGAAGCATACTCCAAGGCTTAAACAAGGGGCATAAGGCAACAACCTTTAAATGCATTGAAGGGGGATCAAATGCAAGCACATGGGCACATCATGAGGTCTGAAATGACATGTCAAGTGGCTTCAAACCACTGAAACAAAACAAGGATGGCATGCTAGAAGGGCCAAAGCTTAAGGCATACAAGAGAGTTTGCATGGTAGCTATACGAAGCAAAGCATGGATGACTCAAATAACCAAAATCAGACCTAAATCATGCCAAAATATGCATAAAAGCTTCACGAAGCTAAGCCAAAACACATGAGCATGGTAGTCTAAATGCTAAGCACATGTTGAGGCAAATCATGGCATTACAAGGCATGTATGCTAAGCAAGCATGGTGTACCAAAACCAACTTAAAACAATGCTATTTCATGGCAAAATAAGCATAAATAACAGCTAAGGCATGGTCAACAAGAGCCTAAGCTAGGTGCTCCCTCAAGAGGCAAAAATGGTCCTTTTCAAGGACAACAAGGAGAGGGGGTGGCCCTATCCTTCTTGGGACCTCAAGGCACCATCCTTACCACTGAAATCCCTCAAGATTTCAGTGGTGAGGAGGCCCAAACACCAAAGTCCCGGAGCTCACACAAAATAGAAAAAACAAGGGCCAAACAAGGCTTAAAAGGGGTCAAACAACCCCAAAGCTTAAAACACTCTTAACAAACTATTTAGAGGCCTTAAAAACAGAAATTTTATGTATTATATGCAAAGCCAAAAAACAGTTGCAAGATAGGTAAAAGTAGTGTGCAAAAATGGGGTAAAAAGGACTAGTTTCTTACCCTTGAAGTCCTCCTTCACAAATGATGATTTTGTTGCCTCCTTGAGCTCAAATCCAGTCAAGAACACCAAGAACAACCCTCTGGTCCCTCAACAACCAAGAGAAGGTGTAACACTATGTGTTTGTGTGCAATAATATGGACAAACACACACTAGACACACACAAGAGAGAGAGATAGAGATAGGAAATATGTATCAACCCTAACCCTAATCCAGAGCTCCCTCTGAAAATTTTGTAACCCCAATGCCAAGAGAGGAGCCCTCTTCTTATAGGCAATTCCCTCTTGTAAGGCTACCAAAACAAGCCATCCAAGAGGGAAATCCCTCCATACACGTGTATGGAGGGGAACAGAGTGGGTGCCAGCTATCACAGCTGGCACAAAATATCTACTAAAAGTAGATGAACAGCGATCGGCCATTCAAAATTGCCATTTTGGCAAAATAAATGGCCGACCGGCAACAAAGAGTGCTGACCGGCAATATACATTGCCGATGGCAGAAAATCACTGGCCGGTGGCCTCAAGCCATGGCCGGTGATGTGTGGGGATGCCTCACAAGGCATTCCCTGCCCCTTCAAGGAAAAACACAAGTGTTTGGTGCAAAACCAGACACAAAACAGTTGAGTCGAGTCGAGAGGTTCCGAGGCAAGGCGCGTAGCCGAGACCTCCGGGAACTCAAGATGAACACGAACAAGGGTAATCACCAAGTGTTCCAATGGTGACGTCCAAGTCTTGAGGACGGTCAAAAATGGGGTGTCTACAGCATGTTTTAGAACTCCTTTTAAGCTTTTTTAGGACTTTTTTGGACTGTTTGTCCCTTTTGAGCTTTGTATTGCATGCCTATTGTGTAGTGGTCTTCACTAGTTTGGTGTTTTTGGCTTTTGAACATGTTGTGCATGAGTTTCTTGCACGTTGTAGTATCATTTTTCATGTCATTTTAGCATTGAAATATTTGCAACCTCCCTCATTTCTTCACTTTTTCATTTGCTTTGAGGGTTGGTTAGCCTTAAAGTTGTGTTTAAGCTTGAGATTGAGACTTGTGCTTAATGGTTTTAATCCTCTTTTGAGGGTTTTTACTAACCAACGGTATGATCTCTCTTATGTCTTAAATCATCCTTTGGTTGACCCCTCTCTCATTAGAGGACACTCACCTTGTACTAACCGATTAAAGAATGGATCGGTAATTAAAATGTGTAAATAAAGTATGACAAGTAAAATTTGAGCAAGTTAAGCATGTTTTGTTTGCATTGCATGTGTTCAATCGGACGTTATACTAAACACAAGGTAGATTGGAGCATTTCATACTCAAAGTGATGAAATGAGCCAATCTTCTTTGTCTCCATTGCCTTTGATCATCCATGACAAGGTAGTGGTCTAGAGTCTTGTTTTTGTGCATTTATTGAAATTGTGCAACTTGGATCTTTAGCCATCATGCATTGAAAATGCTTGATTGGTGGTTTTGGATCCAAGAGTGCCACTCCTTTGATGTTTTGAGATGATAAGGAGAGGCACAGGACAAACATATCCTTGGAAAACCCTTCATTCTCCTCTGTTTGTGCTCTGTTGCAGTGTGCTGACTCAGAGCACCAGTGGCCAGCGGTGGCTCACCCTTGGCTGGCAAAGGCACACTTTTGGCCGGCAGAAGGCAGTCATGGCTGGTAGGCCACTGGTGCAATCCTCAACATTGAATTCGTAAGTTGGAGCAGAAGGTTCTGGAGTGTAGTCAACCCTGCAAACAGAGCCTCTCAAGAGCAAAATCAAAAGGTTTTTCGGGGCGAGAACTGAGTGCATGCATCCTACATTTCCTAAAGCAAAGCTGAGGTAGTGTAGTTCAGTGTTCTACATGATTAGTTAGTGTGCATGTTGTTGTAATTTAATTAATTAGTTCTCTAATTAGTTAAGTGTTGTAATAGTTAAGTAGCTTAGCTTAGCTATTTCTTTGTTTTGTTTGATTTGTAATAATTAGTTTAATTAGATTAGTTAGATTAGCTTAATTAGCGTAGCTAGTTAGCTTATTCATTCAAACCCTCATTCGCGAGGACGTAATATTGTAATAAGTGTGCGTGCGTATGTGCATGTCTTCTAACCCCGCGTCTTTCTCCCTTTTATTTAACCGCTTTTGATGGTTAGTTTAGGGTCATTTTCAATTAGCATACCTTATGATTGCATGTTTGCATCATTCATTTGTCATGCATGCACCGAGGCTCGGCGCATCATTGAAACTGCATTGAATTTCAATACTTTTTTGAATACGCGTTTCAAAGCATGTTATCAAATTGTATCATATGCCACATTAGTAGCCGAGCCTATTAATCACATTATTGCATGTGTTGCATTAGACACTTAACATAGTTAGAATCATGCATTCTTTCTAACAAGTTTTTGTTTTGGCTTGGAGTACTCGGTAAGTTTTATGCTTTAGCATACTTGCATGAGTATGATTGCCATATTGCCATGCTTCGCATGCTTGCCATAACGCTATTTACTTAAATGCTTAACTGCATGAATGCCTGTGGATGGAAGCTTTGTTGCTTGAATTGGAACAATTCATTGAATGTGAGTTTTAAGCCCACTTAAGGGTGGCAGCTTCAAACCATTTTTCGAAAGCAAACATGAGTTGAATTTGTCCAATTCTCGTGATTTTAGTCTATACTTTCTTGTGTGCATCACATTGTAAAGTTAGCTAATAACCGAAATAAGAACACATTAAGTTTATAAAAGAACATATCATGATTAGTAGAGGTCGATCCTTTGATCGGGCGAGCGGGGGTGCTCATTTCAGGACCTTCTCTCTCGTACCCAAGTTCCTGAGCCGAAGCAACTTTGGTGATGACAGACACGTGGCATTTGGCACGAGTCAGGGTTTCCTAAATTTCCCAAAAATAAAACATTTAGGTGGCGACTTTGTAATCTGGCAAAGAAGTCCAGTTTTGGTATTATTTGATTCAAAATCGATTTTCCAAAATGATTTGCCAGATTGGACTCTTTGGTGTTTATCAGTTTCACATTCCACTTTGTGAGACTAGATTCAGAACTATGACAGAAGTCCAACTGCAGGACCAATTCGAGCTCTCCAAAAGGGGGCGTGAAGAAAGTCGAGCTACACTATGCATGATTGAAAAACAAATGCAAGATGCACACGCAATTCCCGTGAGATGCACATTTTACAACAACATATGTGAAATGCATATTCTATGCCACAAAGCGAAGTGCACGTTCCATGCAACAATGAAAAAGAAATGCATATTCTATGCAAGATAACAAAGCATGATTTGATGACACAAACTCAAAGGCAACTTCCAATTCACCTCTTGGAAGAATTGCAATGTATTTAAAGGATACACCTCGTCCACGCTGCAAGTGACAAACATCGAGCACCGCAAATACAGTTTCGAGCTTCTGCAGAAACATTCTGAACCAAACAATGAACAAACCCTTCAATCCTTGAAGACCAAAGACACAAAGCAACATTAGGACTCCAAGGGAAATCCCAAAACTCTTGCCGGCCACCGGCCGACCACCAGTGCCCATTTCCGACCACCCGTGACAGATTCGGGGCAAATTGGTCAATTTGCCTCGGGTCTTAAGTATAGGGCTCCATAATTCAATTCCTTACTTCTCTAGGGCCGAAATCTTCCTCCCTCTCTCTATAGACACTCCTTCTCTCCAGATCTGCATTTTCTACGCGTTTCCCAATGCCCCACGGGAAGTTTATTCGCTAAACCCCCTTTGTTTACTCCATTTTAAACCGATTGAAATTTGATTTCGGTACTTTTTCTTGGAGTTTCACCTTTTGAGGCTTATTCCCCTCGAGTTTCTCTTGGATTTACACCTTTTCCTAGTCTTTGACTTTTTCATCCACTTTGTCTCTCTTTGGGTTGAATTTTGGCATTTTCCACCTATTTTCGACCACTTTCTCATCTTCTTTCTAGACGGCGGACGACATACCTCACTACCGAGCTCCCTCGGAGATCCCACCTCAGTTGTCTCCAGAGATGGAGGCGTGCCTGAGCCAGTGTTACTACCACTCGGGATTCGACCTTTTGATCCGACAACATACCATCCTCAGATACATGTGCTATCTCCCTAGGGGATTAAGCACTTCAGAGCACTTACGCGACAGGCACCGGAGGACCTCTTGCTACGAGAGCCCGACTCCCATTTGTCTTGCAGTGCCACTGAGGTATACACCGTATTCTCATGTTTTCTTCGCTGTACATTGCATTTCTTGCTTTAACTGTGTTCCTAGCTTCAACTGTAATGTTACACTGCATTTCTTGCCTCTTACTGCCTTTTTTGCCCTAATCACACTCTTGCACTGTATCTCTGACATTGCCTTTTCATCTGCTTGATCTCATTTCACTGTATATCACTGTTTTGATCACAGAAGGACTCTTGTGTTATCAGGGGCTATGGAGCCACGTCTGCGAGGGACTGGTACATGGAGCTTCCTGCCGATGTCTGTTACATCATCAACGAGGCCGGCTTCGACTTATTCTATATGGGGCTGTCGTGCCATATCGTGAGTCGCCCAGTTCTTGGTGCATTAATGGAGCGGTGGTGGGATACCACCAATTCCTTTTACTTCTCTGCTAGTAGGGAAATAACGATGACTCCCTATGACTTTGCCATGCTCACAGGTGTAAAAGTAAGGGGTCATTGGATTCCTTACGATATGGACATGGGCAAGTGGGAGGCTGCCTGACTACTCCTGCTAGGAGCACATCCACCTCTCTTCCGATCAGGGATGGTACGATATAGTTGGTTCACCAAGCGTTTTCACGGGAGAGAGCCAGAGACCCTGGAGGAGACCAAGCATTATGCCCAAGGCTTCTTGATGTTCGTGTCCGGCACCACCTTGTTTGCGAACAAGTGGAACACTGTAGGGTTATATCTTTTGAGCTCTCTAGTGGACTTATATCAGGTATGGCTTTATGATTGGGGCAATGCTAGCCTAGCCACATTGTACGGCTATATTAGCTCAACATCCCGCAGGAGGGGAGATAGAGTCGGAGGCTACTGGCGAGCTTGGTAGGTAGGCTTTACATTTTCTGCTCGCCATTTCTGTGCTTTCTGCTTTGCACTTTCTGAACACTGCACGCTGCATTGTTTACACCTATATACTATGCTCTCTATATTGCACATTTTGCATCCGCTATATCTGTAGTTGCACTTTCTGTACACTGTATAACACACTCTGCTTTCTGCATTCTACATTCCCTATACGCTGTACACATATTCTACTTTCTGCATTCTTCATTCTCTGTGTTTATATGTTGTATACTCACTGTTGCTTTTTCTTTGCAACTTTGGGTATATGCATATTTTCCGACCCTTGCCCCAGAGCCAGAGGTGGAGATGCCCCTCGTTGTGCCATACTCTTACCGGTATGACGGGAGATGCCTGAGGAGGACCCATGAGACTTTCACATTCTTTCGTCGGTACTTCGACACAGTGACTACCACGGAGGTAACTCAAAACCTATAGTTGTTCTTGTTTTACTTCACCTCTAATTCATATTGCAATATCTGATGGCAACTAAACAATATGCGCATTCTCTGTTTGCAGATTGCTTGGCAGCCTTAGGTGATGACGCCGGATGGCGTCCGGGACCAGTATGCCGAAGCCTGAGGCGCTTCCCTTTTTCATCTTTTACTCAAGGGCCCGGTTTCCCGAGCTTGGTTTCTAGGCGAGTGATTCGTACGCCAGACCTTAGGTTTGACTCAGCCGGTCGTTTTTATACCACCCCTGTAATCTATGAGGGCCATGGAGAGCCTCTCCTTCCAGGAGATGATTCAGTTTACTAGGGCTTGGACACCGACTACTTCCTTGGTGAGGGAGATTATGCGATATTCACCCAAACACACCATATGCCTCCCTTGACTGGTGCTCGTGCTCGTGCGAGTAGAGCAGCAGATGCACCTTCGACGAGTAGGACCCAGGGGACGAGGGCCAGGCCTAGAGGGGTTCCTTCCGCTGGACAGCCTACTGGTTGGCCAAAGATCCTAACCACACTAACATGCTGGTGGTCTGCCGGGATGTCGTATCAGATTTTCATTGAGCCAGCAGTGGCCGGGCATAGATACGTCTGAGCTCACGATGCACCTCTAGTATGTACCACATTTCCTCTAGCTCTCCATTTTCCTTCGGATATTTGTTCCTTTCGGATACTGATCATACTCAATACATTTATAGGTGCCCCAGGGATACACCGAGGGACTGCTCGAGCTAGTAGCCTCATTAGAGAGCGTGATTCTGAGGAGGGAGGTACTACTCAGTCTTCATGGCATTCAGGTATTCTTTCCATACTTTCTGCCCGCATTTCAGCATGTTCCACACTATTGTGCACTACATTTTGACTGAAGCATTGATACTCATCTCAAGGTATGCATTTTTTCCCTTGTCACATCACACTGCTACGCTGAACTGACACATTGGACTATACTTACACTGTATTTGGCTCATTTCATTCCATCATTTTCATCATACTGCATCCGCAACTATACTTTGTATATGATGTGTCAATATTGTATCTTTTCAGGTTCCAGCCATACCGAGAGCACCAACGGTGGCTGCGGCGCCTGCACCATCACCACCTCCTCCAATAGCAGAGGAGAGGTAGAGACAACCCCCAGCGCGCAGCCGAGAGAGATGTCGTGGTTGAGGCCAAAGGAGCCCTTTAGAGCCAGTGCTGAGTGATGACGATGTTGAGACCAGTGGCTTCGAGGAGGCAGGAAGTCTATAGTTTGAGTCCTATGAGAGTGGAGATGACGGCGACACTAGATCTGAGAGTGGAGGTGATATTGAGCCGGGCTCTGAGGCAGAGAGCGGTGATGATTCCGGTTCTAGCTCGGCACCTGAGTCAAATAGTGGTGCTGATGGAGACAACTCTAAGTGCCCATCCAGGAAGAGAATGAAGAGGGCCTCTCGAGCCTTAGATGACTGGCGTTGACTTTCTTGTATTTTTGCATAGTTTCTTTTTGTTAGTAGTGTTAGCACTTTATACAACTTCAGACAAGTTTTATTTGCCTTCAAAAACTTGTACTGCACTTTTGTAAAAAAGACAACCATGACTGGAATAAAAACCAGCTTTTCTTTGAAAAGGTGTTGTATTTTGCTTCATGACCACCACTTAGCACGGAATGGAGATTGAATTAGATACTAAAAAAAAACAAATACTTGTATTGTCATAACAGTCTTAATCAGGTAATGAACCGACCAACAACTGAAATTCTAAACACAACATACAACCCGATAATCGAAGTAGCAACAACTCGATAAACAAAACAACTCGATAAACAACAAAACAACTTGATAAACAAAACAAAACAACTCAACAAACTTGCTAAAACTAAAAGGACTCAAAACAAGACCTTAAAATGCATAAAGAACAGAACAAAACACATGTTTTCAACATTCTCAACACATAGGTGGACAGCAGAACACACAAGACAGATGTCAGCCACTTAGAGAGCTTGTCGGCCACATGTTAGCCATGGATGAAATGTGCTGGCCACCAACAGTGGCCTGCCGGCCACTAATGTGCAAAACCTCCAAATTATTGACAGCTAGCTTCCACTCACTGCCTTACCTTCAACAAAAACTTGGACCTCGTAGTTTCTTCATTTCAGCTGCAAATTCTTCACAAATAGAGCCATTTCTTGCTAAAAAACTCTCGGATTGGATTGCAACTTTGGATGGCTCAAAAAAGATGAATTTTCGGGGTTTTGGCATAAATGCACTATCCTCACTGAGCCGTTCTCCACTTTGTTTTTCATTCCTTCACACTGCGGCTAGGTGTCGGAACCCAATCACACATCTCTTTAGCTTTGGGGGACAAGAGATATGCCCGATGATCGAAGAATTTCAAGTGCTTATGGAGTCCCGACGCGATGAGGAAATCTTGCCATAGCCTCATTTTGGCCACATCCAAGCCTTGGGACGGATGTGCGGGCTTACTCTTCACGAGGTCGATCCTTGGTTCATAATGGAGAGCTAGACATCCCCAGTTTGATTCATCGATTTTCTGAGGTTGGCGACCAAGGTGACCTTTTTTGGTGGGGTTTCTGACAACACGCTGTAGACCGCCAAGCACTCCGCTCCACGCGCGAGGGCGCGAATCGTTGTTCTTAGCTACTACAGTTCGAACTCATGTCACGGCTCTGAATCTAATCTCACAAAGTGCAATGTGAGACTGATAAATCACCAAAGAGTCCAAATCTGGCAAATCGTTTTGGAAAACTGATTTTTATCAAGAAGTGCCAAACATGGACTGTTTTTGCCAGATTTTAGAGTCGCCACCTAAATATTTTATTTTTGGAAAATTTAGGAAACCCTGACTCGTGCCTAAGGCCACGTGTCCGTCATCAGCAAAGTTGCCTCGGCTCGGGAACTTGGGTACAAGAGGGGAATGTCATGCAATGAGCACCCCCGCTCGCCCGACCAAAGATCGGCCTTTACTAACGTGATATATTGTTTTTGAAAACACATCTATTCTATTCCGGTTTATTAGCTAGCTTACTATGTGATGCGCACAGCATACAAGTATAGACTCAATCGCTTAAGTTGAAACAAAACATCTCATGTTCGTTTGTTTGAAAATGGTTTGAAAGTGCTACTCGCAAGTAGACTAAGTCGTGGATTTGCCACCCTCGAGTGGGCTTAGAAAACAACATGATTTTGCCACTTCAAGTGGGCTTAAAACTCGTATTTCGATGAATTGTTCCAATTCAAGCAATGAAGCCTTCATCCACAGGCATTCATGCAATTAAACGCATAAGCAGTTAGCCTCATGGAAAGCATGCTAAACATGGCAATCACTTGCACTCATGCAAGGATGCTAAAGCAAAAACACTCACAGTGTACTCCAAGCCAAAAAAGAAGCTAATTAGTAACCAATGCATGATCCTAGCTATGTCAAGAATGCCTAATGCAACACATGCAAAATGCAACTAAGATAGGCTCGGCTATTCTAAGATGTCATGTGAATGCAACACTTGATAACATGTATTCAAATAAGAATTAAAATACAATGCAGTTTGTAAGATACGCCGAGCCCGGTGCATGCAAGACCGATGAATGATGCACGCATGCGTAGCATAAGGATGCTGATTGAAAATGGCCTAAAACTAACCATCAAAAGCTGATAAGTGAAAGGGAGAAAGAAATGGGGTTAGAAGACATGCGTCACACACACGCACCCTTATTACAACAGTTGTGCCCTCTCGACGGAGGGTCCGAATAATAAGCTAACTAGCTAATCTAAGCTAATTATACTAATTATTACAAAATGAAGCTAATTAACTAACAAGTTAACTAATTAGTTATTACAACGCAAATGAATAGCTAAGCGCATTAACTACTTAAGTACAAAAACAAAGCATTAGCTAGCTTAAGCTAAGAAACTAAGTAAGGCCATTAGAAAGGGCCTCAGAGCGAGAAGTGCATGCATGCTTGGTTGTCTCATTCAGAAGTCCATCGCGATGCCCCAACTTGCCTCTATTTTCAATCGTTCTTAGATCACTGCACAAAGCTCCAGATAGCTTTTGCTCCACTATAAGAACCTCCAGGGACATGGCCGACCACTTGGTGGTGTCGCCAACCACTTGCCGACCACTTGCCGACCACTTGCCTTTGCTGCAGACCAGAAAAAGTGGTCGGCCAGCCACTTTTACTGGTCTACCGACCAGTTTTTGCTGCCAAACTCCAATTTGCTGCAACAGAGAACAAGAAGGGGCATGGCAATGTATTTGCAAGATATGTGTGCAAAACCATTCTCCCTATCATTTCATGATCTCAAGGGAGTGTGGTTCTCGACTCTCGGGCCACCAACCGAGCATCGCAATGCATGATGGCCGAGATACCAAGATTGCACAATTCAATGTAAATGAATACACAAATAATACATAAAGCCTTAACCTCTATCATGCATGATCAAGAGGGTCGGCGACCGAGAATTGAGACACGTTTCATCACTTCAAGTATGAAACGTTCGTCGTTTCTCGTGTTTGGATTAACTCCCTATCCAAACACATTACAATGCATGGCATGTACACACAATGCCAACAACAAGCATGTAAATATCATGCAATGCAACTAGCATGCAACAACATCATGAACATGCAACAACATGCAAATAACAATGTCATATGGACTTAAACTGAATTTGGAAAGACCTCAATCATGCCCAAAACAGTGCCCAAAATGCATCAAAACTAAGGCACAAAAGGGCCAAGAACACATGCTCATGTGAGGGGCTATCAACTAAGCATAAAAGCACAACTCTCAAACATGAGCAAGGAGTGACAAATATGGAAGTGTGACAACACTACAAGCTCTGAAAACATGCTTGAAATGATGCCAAACCATTCAAACAACCCAAGTATGTCATGCTAGGAGGCCTAAGGCACAAGGCCACCAAAGAGACTACTCAAGGGGCATGCAACACATGGCATAAATGAAGGAACCAACCACAAACAGAGCTTAATCAGGTCAAGACAAAGACCAAAACATGCTAAAAGGGGAACTCAAAGGTCTAGGCATGCATGCATACAAGCTAGGCCACAAATAAGGTGACAATGGCATGACCCTTAGAGGCACTCAAAGGATGAAAGAAATGAGAACATGGCAATGGTAAGTGCTCTGAAATAACATGTGAAATGATGCCAAATCATGTACATGTTACAAATGAAGTATGCTAGGAGACTCAAAGCTTGAAACTAGCATAGGCACTTGCACTATAGCTATGCAATACATGAAGCATATGACTAATGCAACCCAAAATAGTCCCAGAGCATGTCAAAATGATGCTAAAACATGCATGGAGCAAAGCCAAAACAAGCTAGCATGAAGGGCCAAAACAACAAGCATGCAAGGCCTACAAGGAGGATTACACTACACCTACCAAAACCAAGCATGAGATGGCTTAACCAACAAAAATTAGAGTTGTATCAAGACAAAATAGGACCAAATACACACTGAAATGATGGCCCAAAAGGCTAGGCAAGATGGCATGCACAAAGGCTCATATTTAAAGCATAAAGCATGAACCCTCCAAAGCATTGAATGAATGAAAGATGTGAGGGCATGTCAATGAAACATGCTCTGAAATCACATAACAAATGATACCAAATCATGTGAATAGCTCAAGCAATGCATGCTAGTGGCTTGGTAACTCAAAAGCTAGTACGCATGAATGAACCACAGCTATACAAAGCAAGGCATGCATGGCCCAAAACACTTAAATCAGACCTTTAGCATGGTAAAACATGAACAAAATCTTCTTGGAGCTGAGCCAAAACATGCTAGAATGATGGTCCAAAAGCATGATGCATGTTAGGCTAGCATGCAAGATTACACTACAAGCATATAAAACATGCAAAGGGTGACTCTACCAAGCCAAAACAAAGGTATGCCATGTCGAAATAACACCAAAAACAAGCTGAGAACAAGCCAACACATGCTAGAAAACCGTGCTCAAACATGAGGCTAATAGGGCAAGCATTCAAGATACAAGGAGAGGGGATGACCCCCTCCTATTTGGGACCTCCAAACACACTTTCCACCACTGAAATTCCTCTGAGTTTCAGTGGTGAGAAGGCCAAAAAGAAGTGGTCCCAATGGCTTAAAAGGATAGCACAAAAACAAGGCCAAACAAGGCACAGGAGGGAGTAGACCACCCCTAACACCAACAAGGCCTTACAAAAACATTAAAACACTAAAAAATAGAACTTTTTTCAATAGAAAGTTAGGTGTAAATAAGCATGAAAATGGGGCCAAAAGCTTAAACAAAAACCAAGGTTAAAAGGGTTAGAAGCTTACCCTTGTAGAACCACTTCAAAGCTGCAACTCCAGTAACCTTTTTTAGCTCAAACCAGTCCAAAAGCACTAAAATCAACTCCTAGGTGCCTCAGCAACAAAAGGATGGTATTTCACTATGTGTTTGTGCGCAAAAGTAAGAAGAAAAGGGACTTTTAAGCACAAAGAAGAGACAAAGAGAGAAATATAGAGATAAGAGTGTATCTATATCTCCATGCAATTTTTCTGAATCTGGAGAAGCGAGAGAGGGCCTCCCTTATATAGAGGAACAAGTAACAAGCTTGTTGAGGAAGCTAAGAGCTCAAAGCCATCCCTCCATACACGTATATGAAGGATGGTTTCTATGCTCACCAGCTGTCACAGCTGGCAAGAAAAGATCTTCAAAAAGGTGCAGGAAAGCTGTCGTCCACTTGAAGTGGTTGGCCAACTACTTATACTGGTCGGCCGACCAGTGAAAGTGGTCTCCTAGAAAGAAAAGCGGTCGGCCAGGTGGAGGAGGGGTCTGCAGATAAAAAGCAAGGTGGTGAGATGGTGGGAGACCACTTTTTCTAGTTGCAAACCACTTGTAGGCCACCAAAAGTGGTCTACAGGGAAGAAAATTGGCTGGTGGGGAAGAAAACTGGTCTAAGGGGAGAGAAATTGGTCTCCTACCCTTATTCCACCCTCCAAGCAAGGAAAACAAAGTTTGTGCCAAAAACAAACCAAAAAGGATGCAAGACAAGAGTCCGGGGGTCGGGGCGCGCAGCCGGAAGCCTCAAAAACTAGTCTACGGGCACCAAAAGTGGTCTCCCAGACCTCAGTGTCCCTCTAGGCAAAGGCAACAAGGCATGGTTCGAAAACCAAACCAAGAGGAGAACATTAAGCGGTCCCAAGTCAAGGCGCAGTCGAAGACTCCGGAAATCGAAAACTAGTCTCCAAGAGGGGAAAGTGGTCTCCAAGACCTCTCTCTCCCTCCAGGGAAGGTCAACAAGGCTTGGTCCATAAACTGAGCCAAAACACAGAGAGTTCAGAGGCTCGGAGGTAAGGCACTCAGCTGAAAACTCCTGAAACTTGGAACGAGCACAAATATGCATAATCACCGAGCGCTCAAATGATGACGTCTGAGTCCTAAGGTCAGTCAAAAATGGGGTGTCTACAGTTGCCCCTCTTTGACAGAACTCAGAAGTGAAGAAGTGACTGGAGTGAATGTCAAAGCCCATAGACGACCCATTTTTGACAAGGCCGAAGACTTAGACAAACAGGCAAGATAACAAAGAGATGCGCCCGCAGGCAAGGGCAAAATGCAAATGACATGCACAAAGCCGAACATAACTTATGATCATGCAAACAAAGCTGTAATGAAGGAATTATGAAAAATAAATACAACACTTTAAGAAAATGCTATGCAAGCAAGTAAACACAAACGAAACTACATTTCATGCAAAAAGGATGTGAGAAAATTATACAATTCTCACTGCGTCTCACACGAAGAAGACTAATACATACAATATCGTCTGGTTTCACCAGCTTCAAATGAACCGTACATACAATATCGTGCCTGCACAAAAGAGATTTTGAAAAGTACAATATAATAGGAACATATGATCAACACTAGATCAAGATATAGTATCAAGGCAAGATAAATGCGTGCACATATGATGCCGATGGAAACATGCATAGCAATGCAAGTGAAAAGTGCACAGCAATGCAAGTGAAAATTGCATAACAATGCAAGTGGAACGTGCGTGACAACGCATGTGAAGAGTGCATAACAATGCAAGCAAAATGTACGCAACAGTGTAAGTAAAACGTGCGTGACAATGCAAGTTGGGAGGGTGCATAACAATGCAACTGAGGCGCTCATAACAATGCAAGCAAAATGTGCGTAACAACGCGGGTGGAGAGGTGCATGACAATGCAACCTAAGTGTGCATGACAACGCGGGTGGAGAGGTGCATGACAATGCAACTGTAATACCCCTGTTCCATAATATGCTAATTGGTCCTTAAATTGAGTGTGATTATGTGTTTACCATGATTTTATGTGCCAATATAGGTGATTTTGAAAGTTTTATCTGTTCACCGTAGGAATATCTATTTGGATAATCAGCTTTGGAAATTTAATTGAGGGCCTTATCGACCACAGAACCCGAAATTGATTACGCCATTGTGATTGGCATAATTTTTAGAGCCTACGGTGAAATTTAATCGAAAAATTGATTCGGGCCAGATTAAATTGAATTATTTAATGGCATTACCTTCATTTTTGGCTGATCAAACTCTAAGAAAGGGAGGAGGTCGGCTGTTAGAGAGAGAGAGAGGGAGAAAGTTGTGTAATTTTTGGCCCAAGGTTATGAATTTGAAGTCCAACTCAAGAACTGACCATAGATTGAGCTTCTAGGTAAGTGATTGTTTATGAATTCATGAGTTTGAACTTGTGATTTTGTGAATTAAAGGTTAATTGGTGATCAAGAACAAGAGTTGTACTCTACTTGATGAATTTGAAGTTAAAATGCACATGCATGTATAGGATCACCATGTTTTTGCATAATTAAGCATGTATTGGGATGAATATGGAAATATGAGTGTTAAATCCTACATGCAAGCACGTTTTTGTTGTGTTCCATGAGAATGAACACCATTTGCATTGATGGAGTTAAGAATTGACATGCATGTACAAATTGAGAAGATATGAGCTTGAATCCATGAATTTGTTATATTGATGTTGAGTTTGACATATTTTGGGACATGCATGTAGATAAATTATGAAATTGAGCTTCAATATGTTGTAATTCTATGTTTGTACCATGTTAGTACATGATTATGTGAAGTTTGGACCGAAATCATGCATTTAGAACCTTTGAATGTCGAGATGAAGCTCAAGAACTCAATCTGGAAAACCCAGATTTTCGATGTTCGCTCGAGCGGGTGAAGTGCTGCTCGAGCGGAGAAAACGAGCTCCCAGTATTTTTTTGCAGACATGGTTCTCGCTCGAGCGGGGGAATTTGACGCTCGAGCGGGGAGCTATGTAGACAGGCAGTACGCTCGAGCGGCCGAGTTCACGCTCGAGCTGGAATTGAAGGCAACCAGTACTTTTGCAGACCTAAGGGTCCGCTCGAGCGGGGACCCTATTTTCTGAAATCCTGTTTTTGCATTTTGTGTTCTGTTTTCCGTTCTCTTTCACTTGCAAGCACTCTTAGGCATATGTTAAGCATTGTAAATGAGTTAATGAGATAATAATAAAGCCTAAAGAGGAATATGTGAATTAGAGAACGGATTGAACTGTTAATGACCCTTTTGTGTTCATGAAACGTGTAGGGTCAAGCTCCAGGGCAAATCCACAAGCCGATCACTGTGAGTAATATAACTATTCGAAAGCTTGTCAATGTCCAATTGTTTATTCCCTTAAACTTTATGAGTTGTTAATTGGGATTGTGGACAAAAGTCTGATAGGAATGAATGGATGGACCAAAGGTCGTTTTGATATAAATGAATGGACCAAAGGTCGTTTTGATATAAATGAATGGACCAAAGGTCGTTTTGATATAAATGAATGGACCGAAGGTCGTCTTGATGTAAATGAATGGACCAAAGGTCGTCCTGATGTAAATGAATGGACCAAAGGTCGTTTTGACACATGTGAGTGGGCCGAAGGCCGTTTTGACATGAATGAGTAGGTCAAAGGCCGTTTTGACATGAATGAGTAGGCCAAAGGCCGTTTTGACATGAATGAGTAGGCCGAAGGTCGTTTTGACATGAACGAGTAGGCCGAAGGTCGTTTTGACATGAACGAGTAGGCGGAAGGTCGTTTTGACATAAATGAATGGGCCGAAGGCCATTTTGACAGAAATGGATGGGCCGAAGGCCGTTTCGACATAAGTGAATGGGCCGAAGGCCGTTTTGCCATGAATAGGAGTATGAATTGGGCCCAAGGCCGTTTGGAACATGTTGTTCTACATTGTTATGTAATTTCTGCATTTGATATTATTCACTGGGCTATCGCTCACGCTCATTCATGTGTTTGTAGGTGAGCCAAGGGAAGTCCAAACCCAACCCCAGTGAAGTCCGCTAGGAAAAATCCGAGTTTTGAGGAAGTCAGCCTTGCGTCTCACTCTTGAGACCTACCCTTGCCTTTTTGCTATGTAATTATGTTGTCTTGCCGGCAAGGACTTTATGTATATCTGTAAATAGTCTGTCATAGGTTGACTCGTTTTGGTTGATCCTGTCTGTAATGAATTTTGTGAAACTGTACTTTTGATGTGGGTCATTAACGTATCTGAGTATGGTTTGTTTGATGTGCATATAAGCACGGCTCAATGGACAAAGTTTTTATTTATTGCTTCCGTTTGGCCCCTTTACTCTGACAGGTTATGTCTCTTTTGGTCTGAGGCCGTAGGTAATCTCAGGATTACTGGCCGGTTGTGTCCTTAACCCATAGGGGCGGGTTCGGGTCATGACAGCAACCTAAGTGTGCGTGACAACATGGGTGGAGAGGTCCATGACAATGCAAGAGAAACGTGCATAACAATGCGAGAGAAACATGCATAACAATGCGAGAGAAACATGCATAACAATGCGAGAAAAACGTGCAACTTCAATTGCATGTTTAAAGCAAAATGCCGAATGAGGAAATACAAGCCTTAACGAGACCAAATTAACCAAAACCTCCGATTTACCTCTCGGAGGGAGTCACAACACACTTAAAAAGGATACACCTCACTCTTTACGAGTGACGATGAGCCACACATCGACGACTTGAATCGAAGTTCCCGCGGGGACAATTTGTGCGAAAAAGTATACTTTCCTTGCACTTTCTCGAGGGCTGACGACTCCAGTCATCACAAAAAACACACAGGGAGGACAATAGGACTGGAGACCATTCAGGAGGGTGGCCAACCACCTACATAGCTGGCCAACCAGTTGAAGATCACTTAAGTGGTCGGCTGATTAGAAAAACTAGTTGGCCGACCAGTTTAGCAAAACAGGGGCAGCTTGGTCTTTTAAGGTTTGGCCCTTTAAGTATACAACTCCAAAACACATTTGCTCACCAACACAAGACCGAAATCCACTCTCCTTTCTTCCTAGACCCTTTTCTCTCTCAGATCCGCATTTATACGCATTTTCCAATTCCCCACGCAAAGTTGTTTGGCGAAAACTTTCGATTCTCTTCGTTTTGAACCAATCAGAATTTGTTTTCGGAGCTTCTTTCTCCATTTTCACCACTTGAGGTATGTTTGTCTCAAAGTTTAGCACCTTTTCCCGTGCATTGACTTTTGTTGACTTTTTCTCTTTCCGAGAGTTGACTTTTGTTGACGTTTTGCAATTTTGGCATACTTCGCTCGTTTTTGCACCTTTTTTCACATGGCTGATCATATTCCTCATGATGGGGGGTTCTCCGAGAGTAGAGGACAAGCCTGACATTATGCCACTGCCATCAAGGATGCGGCCCTTCGACGCGGAGAGGTACCACCCATAGGAGCACATATTACCTCCCAGTACCTTCCATCATTTCACCGATTTCGCGCGGCGAGCACCCGCAGACTCGTTGCTATGGGAGCCTGAGTCACACTTATCACATCACACGCGCTAGGTGCGTACTTCACTTTTACATTTTCTGTGATGTATTTTGCATTTCTTGCACACTTCATGCGTTCACTATGTATTATATTCGCTCGTTCTAAACACATTTACATACACAGCTCTTCTGCTCATTCTAAACATAACTCACAACACAATTTTCTATTCATTTGGCACACAGCTCATACACAACACTCTACTCACTTGGCACACAGCTCATAACAAAGCATTCTATTCATTTTGAACACACAACTCATAACACAACACTTTGTTCATTTGGCACACAGCTCAAAACACAGCACTTTGTTAATTTTGGCACACAGTTCAAAACACGACATTTTTTCATTCTGAACACATAGCTCAAATCACAGTACACTATCATTCTGAACACACAGCTCATAACACAGTACACTGCTCATTATGAACACACAGCTCATAACACAGTACACCATTTATTCTGAACACATAGCTCAGAACACAGTACACTGTTTGTTTTGCAACTGAATACATCTGTTCATTCTGAATGCAGGTATCTTCTCGTTTCACCCGGGGGTACGGATCGATCATCGCGAGGGAGTGGTACATGGAACTCCCAGATACTGTCCAACATATTGTGGATGAGGCAGGGTTTGGCCCATTTTGTATGGGGTTGTCGCATCATCCAGCGAGCAGGACCCTTCTAGGTGCACTTGTAGAGAGATGGTGGGACACCACCAACTCCTTCTATTTCTCTACCACCAGGGACATGACGATGACTCCGTATGACTTTTCCATGCTGACGGGCCTCAGCGTGGGAGGCCGGCTGATCCCATACGATTTTGACATGGGCAAGTGGGAGGCAGCTTGGACTTATCTGCTTGGAGCCCATCCGCTGGCCTGTAGATCACCATGCATGGTCAGGTGCACCTGGTTTGCGGAGCAGTACAAGGGGACTACGCCTGACACTTTTGAGGCCATAAAACAGTATGCCCGAGGATTTCTGATGTTCCTTCTCGGGACCACACTGTTCTCCGACAGGGGGAACACAGTCGAGCTTTATATTCTCTGTGCTCCGGTAGACCTATCACAGGTCCGGCACTTTGATTGGGGCGGCGCTGGCCTCGCTACCCTTTACTACTATATGAGCGCAACCTCCCGCGGGTGGGGGACCATAATAGGTGGCTACTGGAGAGCCTGGAAGGTATATTCTGCCCTCATGATTTACATTTCTTCTTCCCATTACTTGTACACTACACACTGCACACATTGCGTATATTATATTCTGTACTCTGCATTCTGCACTCACTATTCTTCATTTTCTATACATTCTGTATTCGCATTTTGCACTTAGTATTCTGCATTTTCTATACATTCTGTATTCTTATTGTCACTGTCTTGCCTTTCACAGCTGTGGGTTTACGCCTATTTCCCGACGCTTGCCCCCAAGCTAGAGGTCGAGGCACCGCTTGAGATATTGTACTCACGCAGATTCGAGGGTCGGTGCAGGCCCAAACCTTGGGACACTCTGCCATATCTGAGGCAGTATTTCGACACTGTGCAGGCGATCGAGGTAAACCAGAACTCTCAATTCCTCATACTTTCAGCTTTGATTCATTTTGCATATTTATGACAATTAATCAATTTATGCACTTGTTATTCGCAGATCACTTGGCAACCATGGATAGCCATGCCAGGATATTCTCAGTTCCAGTTTGCTGGGGCATGGGGCACCTCTTGGTACAGGATTTTGTATGAGGGACCAGTCGGCAGGGCCTGGTTTCTCGAGGAGCACTTCATGCGCCAGACGATGGGTAATCCCGCTCAGGAGATCCCCTCGCCGCCTTCACTGGACATGTAGTTCACAGAGAGTCTCACTCCTCGGGAGACTGACGACCTCATGCTGGGTGTCGATGTAGTTCTTTTCGTGGAGGAGGGGGAGTACGTGACATACCGTCATACATACTTGATGCCTCCACTGACAGGTGTCCGTACTCCCACGAGGAGAGCTGCTGATATGTCGTCGTCGAGTCACGCCTGGGCTGCAGACATTCCCTCGACTAGCAGGGACAGCACTTGGGAAGGGAGGAGTAGGGGGATCCCCCCCATTAAGCAGTGTGTTGGATGGCCAGATCTTCCGACCGAGCTGACAGGCTGGCGGTATGGGACACCTTACCAGATTCCACTAGAGCCTCCATTGCTCGATCATCGATATGTCAGTGACCCTGACTCACTGCCGGTTTGCTCCACGGTTTTCATTTATCATTTCGATATTTAGACATTCATTCATTCGCTAATGACTTGAACTTGCATCTATAGCCTCCCAGAGGATATACTGAGGGGTTGCTCGAGATGGTGGCCTCACTCGAGAGTATGGTCTTGAGGAGGGAGACACTTCTGTACGCCTCCGGCATTTCGGTACTTTTCAATTTTTTTGCATTTATCATACTTCTAATGACATATGGAAACTGAACATTTCACTATATTGACTCACTGCATGTGTAGAGCACATCTGACACATCACATTCACATACCATATATGCATGCACACGCTCTGTGTATCATTCTTGCATCTGAAATCTGATATACATACTCTAGCTGATGTATTCAAAACTGCCTTTTCAGGTCGCACCACTACAGGCCGGGCCATCCGGGCATTCTCGAGCAGTTGGGAGAAGGGTCTCGACTCGCGGCCGAGGGAGACGTAGAGCGCCTGTTAGATAGGATGATGAGTCCAGCGAGGAGGACGAGTTTGCGCGCCTTCAGTCAGAGCTATCTGCAGGCAGAGATGACGACTCTGGTTCCGGTTCTGAGGATGAAGGTGACACCGAGGAGGATTCCGAGGATGGCAGCTCCGATTCAGATGGTGGTGCCGACGGCGGTGATGTAGAGGCTATTCAGCCGAAGAGGGTGAAGAGAGCCTGTCGATCTTGAGCCACATAGCACTGATACAGATGTTTTGTTTTATTTTCTTTTTACTAGCAGTTGTAGCACATTGTACAGCGTTAGGCAGTTTTATTTTCTTTAAAACTTGTACCTTGTTGTAAAATGTTGTAAAAAGGAAACATGATGGAATGAAAACAACTTTTTGTTCAAAAAGTGGTGTATTTGTATTCTGAGCATCGCATCGCATCATTTTGCACAAAAATGAGATTGAATGGAAATTGAACATCGTGTATTACCAAGTCAGGTAGTGATCGAACGTAACAAACAAAGCAACTTAACTCAATAAGCAACAACAAGACCTTAACAAGTTTACAACTCGATAAACAAACCACGACAACTCGATAATCAAAGAGCAACAACTCGATAAGCAAAACTTAACAACTTTATAAGCAAATGCATATTGGACAAACAACACAACAGAACACATCCGAAACAGAGGTAAACTCAGACCTTCAGCACTCCTAGCACATAGGAAGGTGAGGGACTCTCTTCTGGAGGAAAACAACAGCTGCATACCACCTTTTTGCTCATGGCCGACCACCAAAGAACGTTGTCGACCACTTTTTTGGTCTGCAGACCAGAAAATGTAGCTGGCTGACCAGAAAAACTGGTCGGCCGACCAGTTGTGCTGGGGACCTCCAGTTTCATGCCACATGTCCACCAAACAGTGCCTTATCCTCCATAAATGTTCCAACTTCGTGGTTCCCTCATTCTAACTCGGTTTTGCACCAAAATGGAGGCATTTCTTGTCCAAAATCTCACAAGTTGGATTGCTACCTTGGACGGTTCGAAAAAGCTGAGTTTCTGGGGTTTCGGCATAAATGCACTATTCACGTTGAGTCGCACCCCACTGCGTTTTCCGTTCCTTCATGCCGCGACAAGATGTTGGAATCCGATAAGTGACGTCTTTAGCTTTGGCGGACAAGAGATGTGTCCTACTTTCGAAGACTTTCAAGTTTTGATGGAATCCGAGCGCAACGAAGAAATCTTGCCCCAGTTCTGCTTTGGCCACCTCCAAGCCTTAGGACAGATGTGCGAGCTCACTTTGCGTGACGCTCGGTCATCGATTTGTGACGGAGTGCTGGACATTCCGAGCTTACTTCAACGATTTTCTGATGTCGGTGATCGCGGTGATTATCACTGGCAGGGTTTTTGGCGACATGCGCTTTGCTTGTGCATGTTGTCTCATTTCTTGCTTGCCCCAGGCTCTGGTGGGTTTAGCGCTCATTTGATTGAGGTTGTCGAGGGTTTGAAAAAAGGCAAGAGCTGCATCGCCATGACACTAGCTGAGACATTGATGTGTTTGGATGCTTTTTATCGCCGGGAGACGACTAGATTTGCGGGGAGTCCACTACTGCTGCAGGTAATGTTTCCCACCCTATCTGACATATATTTCTCACATCACTTGGCCCTCACGCACGGAATTCCTCTCAAAACCCTTTTCTCACTTTTCTCTCCACATACACCTCTCTATTCTTTAATCTCTCATTTTTCATCCCTCTCCAGATATGGTTGATGGGTAAGTTAAATGTTATGGACTTATGCCCAACATATTCAGCTCGCAGCTATTTCTTCCGGTGACGTCTAGTCGATGCCCCTAATGAGGGATGGTGGTACGAATGGATATGCAGTCTGTCTACTCTTGACATTGCTTGGCACTACCCTTGGCTCAATTTACCGGCGATGAGCTACAGCATGACTCACTAGCCCGGGATTCAGTTGATCGGCCTGACACACTGCGTCCTTTACTTTCCATTCCGATTTTGGCACCAGTTCAGACATGATCAGACTTGTCCGAAAGAGGGGATAGAGTACCCTGCTGCATTTCCAATTCGAGGCGCACAGCTAGCTCGGTATACCACAGCATGGAGGACGAGAGAGCTTCTGGCCCCCGCTCCCACTTTCAGTTGCATCCTTTTTGATGAGTGCATAGCTTGGCTTGATGAAAAGATGCAGGTTGGGCCTACTTTGGCATCAGAGGCCTCGACCAGCTCTAGGAGGGGTGCAGGAATACCTGACTTATCCATGCCTCGAATTTACTGCTTTATCAGTACTTTCAAGTTTTCTTTATGAATGTAATAAAAAACAACTTCAATTTGTATTCAAGAGTAAGAGAACTCTGTACTGAAATCTATGTAATTGAAGGTTGTCGGTACTAAAAATTTTTCGTTCGGTCCAAAAATGGTCTAAGTTATAAAAAGATTAATTTGAGAAAAATCAACTTTTATTAAAACTTTTCAAAACCGTTTTCTATATGGATCACAACTGGACACGCCCGAGATCTATCACTGAGATGTACAACCCTGGATCCCAACAACTGGAAAGTTGCCCCTTGTCTGAATAGCACTGCACTGGAGATCACAACCGAGCTCTTGAATGCAGAATAGACAAAGATGAGCAACATGATCACATGGACAAAGTTGATTTGGAAGTGTTCATGGCTGGACTTCAGAAAGAAGTTGCCTACGTATCTCGAAGATGGGAATCAAGCCTTACGAAGTTCAGCTCGAGTTCACACATGTATTAACACTCACCTTTTGCGCTCTAACTTTTGCCAAGGCCGCCCTTTTCTGAGTTTTCAACCTTGCGAGCTCAGTTTTTATTATTTCAAATTTTTCATGCTCTAACTTTTGCCTAGGTCGCCCTTTCGGGTTTTCGGCCTAGCGAGCCACTCAGGGAAAGTATTTCTTCAACTTGTCCATGTTGATCGGCTGGGAGAACTCTAGGCCATCTAGGTCCATCAGAACGACAGCTCCACCCGACCAGATAGACTTGATGATGTAAGGGCCAGTCCAATTAGGTCTGACTTGCCCCTAGGGTCGTGGATGGGAGCTCGGTTGACTTTGAGCACTAGATCCCCTGTTTTCAAATTCTTGGACCTAACCTTCTTGTTAAAAGCCCTGGCAATTTTTCGTTAATAACCCTGGACATGATACAGTGCTTTCAGCCTTCTTTCATCAAAGAGCATGAGTTCTTCAAACCTGCTTTGCTGCCAATCTGCCTCAGCTATTTGACACTCAGCCAATACCCATAATGACGGAAGCTCAATTTCGATAGGCAGAACAACCTCCATCCCACAAACCAAGGAATATGGAGTTGCTCCAGTAGAAGTTCGAATTGAAGTCTGATAACCCCACAGAGCAAATGGCAGCTTATTTGGCCAGTCCCGATAGGTTTCCACCATCTTCTGCAAAATGTGCTTGATATTCTTGTTGGCGGCCTCAACAGCTCCGTTGGTTTCCGGCCGATATGTAGATGACTTATGAAAAGTCACGTTGTACTTCTCCAACAAGTCGATAACCTCCTTCTTGAAGTGGGAACTATTATCCGAAATAATCTCATTTGGGACCCCGTAGCGACAGATGATGTTGTTTTTGATAAACTTAGCGATGTGCGATGGCTTCAACACTGCATAAGATTTGGCCTCAACCCACTTCGTGAAGTAGTCTATCGTTTCCAAAATGTACTCATGCCCATTGGACCCCTTTGGAGTGACAGCTCCAATTACATCAATCCCCCAAACTGAAAACAGCCATGGCGAAATCATGTTGTATAGCTTCGACGGCGGAATGTTCATGCGGTTTGCATGGATCTGACATTTGTGGCATCACCGGACAAAGCCAATACAATCCTCCTCCATGGTGGACCAGTAATAACCCTATCTAAGGATCTTCCGAGCTAGCATCACCCCGCTCATGTGTGCTCTACATTCTCCTCCATGGATGGCCTCCATTAGGCGCTTGGATTCCTCAGCATCAATGCATAGCTTATGCATCCCGAGATGACCCCTCTTGTACAGTTTACTCCCCCAGACGATGAACTGAGCAACCATTCTTCGAATTGCCCTTTTATCTTTGGCATTTGTCCCTGGTGGATATGCCTCTTTTTCCAAGAAGTTCCAGACATCGTAATACCAGGGATTCTCATCTTGTACCTCATCTATGGCAGCAATCAGCTCGTAGGCTGGCACGAATTTCTGTTCAATGATGATCGGACACATCCGGACTCCGAAAAGGATGTCTATAATAGAAGATAGAGTTGCTAATGAATCAGTAAACCTGTTGTTCTCTCTTAACAAATTGGCGAAATACAATTTCTCAAATCGAGGAATTAGCATGTCCAAGGTCTGATGATAAATTCTCATATTTTCTTCTTTTACATTCCAATCTCCTTTAGCATGAGATACAACAAGGTTCGAGTCCCCGATGACATCCAACCATTTTGCCCCTAGTTTCAGGGCGGCTTCTAGTCTAGAAATACATGCCTCATATTCTGCCTTATTGTTCGACACTTTGAACCGGAGTTTGAATGGTAAGGGTATGCGGGAATTGTCGGGTGCTATCAGCAACACCCTTATCCCATACCCGTATTGGTTTGACGCTCGGTCAAATATATCGTCCAAGTCTCTTCTTCAACATGCAAAATGGCCTTGTCTGGGCACAGATACTCAACTGCTTCATCTCCTTCCACTGGGTGATCGGCTAGAAACTCCGCTACCGCTCTCCCTCTCACTGACTTGTGCGTCATATACTTCAGATCAAATTCAGAAAGCAGAAGCAACCAACGGGCTAGCCTACCCGTAAGCACTGGTTTCTTGAAAAGATATTTGATGGGATCTAATCTCGAAACCAGTATTATAGAGTGAGCTAGCAGGTAATGCCACAGCTTCCTGGTAGCCCATACCAAGGCTAGACAAGCCTTCTCCAGCGGAGTGTAGCGGGTCTCGCAATCCAGCATTTTCATGCTCAGGTAGTAGATAGCTTTCTCCACTTTGTCCTTAGACTCCTGTGCAAGCATGCATCCCATTGTCGTTTCAGTCACTGAAAGGTACAGAATCAACGGTTTCCCCAGCTCAGGCGGTGACAACACAGGTGGGTTCTATAAATATTGTCTGATCTGCTCGAAGGCAACCTGGCATCGGTCGTCCCATTGGAACTTCTTTTCTTTCTTCAGGAGACCAAAGAGTGGCTCACAAGTAAAGGTTAATTTTGCAATAAACCGTCTTATGAATTGCACTTTACCCAGAAAGCCTCGCACCTCCTTTTCAGTCCTCGGTGGTGGCATTTCTAAGATGGCCTTGATTTTGGAAGGATCAACCTCATTACCCCTTTGTGTGATCAAGAGCCCCAGTATTTTCCCTGCTATAACACCAAATGTACATTTTTGAGGATTCAGACGCAACCAATACTCCCTGATCTGTTGGAAGAATTTCTGCAAGGCGGTGTAGTGGCCCTTTCTTTCCTTGGACTTCACAATCATGTCGTCCACGTACACCACAACCTCTTTATGGATCATATCGTGCAAGATTGTGGTCGCAGCCCGTTGATACATAGCCCTAGCATTCTTCAGCCCAAATGGCATCACCCTATAACAATAGGTTCCCCACGGGGTAGTCAAAGCAGTCTTCTCCCAGTCTTCGAGTGCCATCAAAATTTTGTTGTAGCCTGAAACCCATCCATGAATGAGAGCAGTGCATGCCCAGTAGTGAAGTCCACTAATTCGTCGATATGCGGCATAGGAAAGTCATCCTTCAGATTGGCTTTGTTCAAATCCCTGAAGTCCACATATATCCGAATTCTACCGTCCTTCTTCGGCACCGGAATTATATTGGCCAACCAAGTTGGGCATTCAGATACCAGTAGGAACCCTGCATCAATTTGCTTGCTAACCATTTCTTTGATCTTGAGAGCCCAGTTCGGGCAAATCCTTTGGAGCTTTTACTTAACAGGTCAGGCCTCTAGGTTAAGAGGGATCCGGTGATATACAATCTCAAGATCGATTCCAAGCATGTCTTCATAGGACCGCCCAGAAACTTCTTTGAAATCTTTTAATAAAGCGACTAAGCGCTCGCGCTCCTCCGAAGACAACGTGGACCCGATCTTGACCAGCCGCGGGTCCTTCTTAGTACCAACATTAATTGTGGTGATTTCATCAACCAAGGGTTTAACAAACCTCTCCTGCTCTTGATTAAGCAAATATTGCAAAGCCGGAGGAATTTCTTCTTCGTCGTTTTCATCAAAATTTTGACAGTCTTGATTAATACAATAAATTAAAGGCACAGAAAAGTACTCAGAAGCCGCAGCCGTACCATTCTCATTAATAACATCCAGTCCGTTTGATTCCTCTATTACAACAGACTTAAAGGAAAAAGAAAAAGACGACCTAGATAGGACTATGGCATCCGGGTTGTCAACCCCAAGAATACCGAACTAAGACTCAGATGAGTTGGAACCTGATTCAGACTCCACAGACTCGGTGGAATCAGATTTCGGCTCACTACCTGACCCGGTGCTGCTTGATAAAAAGCCCTCCTCGTATTGTCAAACGAGGGAGGGTGCGATGGATACATCTAAAATGTTTGAAGATGGGCCCACAACCGTTTCATTCCCGATCATAGGGACTGAGAAGTTATCTCCCAAGCACTCCTGTACGATCTGAGGATCTGAGAGTAGACAAGCCAGTGCTACCCCTATTTCAATATCTGTGCTCTCGGAATCGTCCTCCTTACACTGCTCAGCCTCAGCTGGTGGGTCTGTCTACTCTTCGGCAACATCATCCCTGAATAATTGAAAGTCAAAGATAATCTCGAACCCCGACAAGCGCCACGTCTCTGCATTTAGCCATGGCTCTGGGAAGCCACAGAACGGAAAGTCTTCCCCCTCCCGGACAAAGCGTTCGTTCAGGGTACCCTGGATAGGTCGGCGCATTAACTCATAATGCTTCCTAGCCTGCTTTGCTCTGGCTCTTTCAGCCGTCTCTTTTCCTTTCCTCACCCAGTCCTCCTTGGTAGGCAGATAACCTAAACCAAAGGTATGTGGGTTATACGGCACTTCGGCCGATGCTGTAATGCCTTTTCGGGCACTTCGCCCTAATCCCATCCTGGGGATGTGATGGAGCTTGTTCATAAGGTAGACAGATTGCGCGCTGACGTATAGCCCCTTATAAACAACTAGGATATTCTGAACAACCCGGGCCTCAGTTAGGGTGAACCCTGACAAAAACACATCCTCCGCGCCATGCTCAATCTCCAGAACTGGCATAGAAACCTCTGGCGGCAAATGGATTGAAGAATTCCCAAAAACGATGGCCACCCCCTTCCTGTGGGGGTATTTCAATATTTAGTGCAGGGTGGAAGAGACTGCCTTCACCTAGTGCAGCCACGGCCGCCCTAGGAGTAGATTGAAGGTTGCGGGAACGTCCAAGACATGAAAATCAACATCCTGTTGTCCTGGACCAACCTGAGTTCGAATCTGTACAGTCCCCATCACCTCTCTGCTAGTATTATCGTAGGTCCGTATTACTTGGGCAGTAGGCACAAAATCCGTGGGCTTCAACCTGATTGCATATGTCATTCTTGATAGACACACGTTGATAGTAGATCCTGTGTCAACAAGGACCACCAGTGTCCATTTTTCGCTACACTCGACAAAGATATAGAGCGGTTTGTTATGGTTTGAGCCCTCAGGCGGCAGTTCCTTGTCAGTGAAAGTCAAGGTCAGGGAAGCTCCTCCTGGAAAAACCAACCCTACCAGCTGTTCGGGCGTGGTTTTAATTGAAAGCTTTGCCTTGTCCATTGCAGAAAGGACAGCTTGCCTGTGAACTCTTGAGGCCGTAAGCAGTCCCTAGATGGAGATGTCTGCTTGGATTTTCTTAAGTTGTTTTAGTATAGCCTCCTCTTCGAGTAGTTTTTCTTTCTGCCTCTCCGCCTCTTTGTCCTTTCTGGACGTCTCTGGTTGATCCAACTGCGGGGGCTTTACATACCGCCCACTCCTTTTCATGTGATCCACCTCTTCAACATACCAGGTATCATCCGGTTGATTCTGTCCCCAATCTTCGTTGGTGTGGGCAAGACGTAAGTCGTCGTCTTCCCACCACATTCTGTCGGCAACCGACAGACAGCTGTCCGGTTCCATTGCAACTATTTTGATGCTCATAGCACGTTCCGTCCCTGTAGGGGCTTTGTCCTTTCTAGCCCTCTCCAGATCTTTGATATTTTACTACTCAAACTACTTCAGTGCAGCTTGCTATTCAGTATCTTCTGTATTCAAATTGCCCGGATCCCGAGAAAAATTCTTAACACCGGTGCTCTCTGGCAATCTCCCTTAATTCTCGACCATTTCGACCACTAATGATGTCCCAGTTCCTGATTGTCCCTATTCTGGCTGAGGTTGTCCAACAACATCTGGCGGGTCGTCGAGCCACCCAGTATTCTCTTCTGACCCATCCAAGTCAAACCAGTTGCCAGTCACTTCCCCTGAGTCCTGCTCTTCAAAGAACTGCAGATTTGTGATGTCTTCTTCCAGCTCTACCAGGCCATCTAACCCTTGATTAGGTCCATCCTCCCGAACTGCACAGTTCTCTGCTCTAACCGGCAACTCTACCTTCAGCGTAGACTGATCGTTGATGTGATATAACCACTTGGGTTGTACTTAAAGCTCGCAGACCCCTCAGGCTCTGAATCTTTATTCCTATCTACCCCTAAAGTCATCCCTGTTCTGTGTTCGGTAGTCACCACCATCGGTTGAGGTTGGGTTTGGGAGGTGCTCAACATGCACAAGTCCGTGCTATCTAGAATGAACACCTCCAGCTTGGGTAGGTGAGAGGAGGTGATATATATGCTATGGTCGTATGACACAACCGTAGTTTGGATCAGGTTGATGTGTTTAGGTGGTGGAGATTGGTTATGTGGTGGGAGATGGTTGGTTATGACATTTGGTTTTTCTGGAGGTGTGATCACCCTATTGTCAACGAGATCCTGGATCTCGTGACGCAGTCTAAAGCACTAGTCGGTGTCGTGACCATGCTGTTGGTGAAAGGCACAGTATTTGGCCGGATTATGGAAAGCAAGAAGTTTGTCTGGTAATGGCCGCGGCTCCAACGGCATCAAATGCCCTTTCCTGATCAGAACCCCTAGAGCTTTGGACAGGGGCATGTATAGTGGGGTGAAGGTTCTCTGGCCTCGGGGTGGATATTTGGCTGTTTGTGAGCTACTTTAGGACGCACCGGTGAATGGAGTGGCTGTATGTGTTTTTGGAGGGGTGGTGGTGGTGACCATACCCACATCTGAAGTTCTGGCAGCTGCAGCATTACTCGTGCTTGCATTTGTACTGCGGGAAAATGCCCTCTTGGGCTGCTCTCTCTCGTGGTCAATCAGACCTTGTTTCATGGCGTCCTCAATTTGTGCCCCGATCTCGTGTAAATCCGCAAAGGTGGGAAGGGGTAGGACGATCATCTTTTGCATAAGCTTAGGTTGGAGGTTGCGCACAACCATCCGTATTTGATCATTGTCGATCGGCCTGATGGTCATCATCGAAGCCTTGGCCCTCCAACGGGTTACGAAGTCAAAGAAGCTCTCTTTTGGCTCCTATCTAGTTGTCTCGACATCATGAGTTGTGATCTCGATCTGCGTGTTGTAGGAGTATTGAGCTACAAAGGCCTCAGCCATTTCCTCCCAGCTTCTCTTGATAGAGTCCTCCAGCTTTGCATACCAAATAGCGGCAACAGTCGATAGGGTCTGGCTGAATAGGGAAAGCTTCTGCAATTTGGAGAGGCCCATTGGCCTTAGGATATCTGAAAACAACCGCAGGTGCAGCATGGGATCCCCAGAATCGTCAAATCGGTCTATGTGGGGCATCTTAAATCGGTCTAGAAAAGTAACCGTTGAGTCGGTGTATCCATCCTCTATGTCAGGTATGGACTTAACGTCTTGAGCCTTCTTGAACAAATTTTCTAGCTTGCTCACTTTTAGTGCTGTCGGATCCACCTTGAACTCAAACGGTGTGTCCACTAGATTTGTAAGCGCTTTGGACAGCTGAGGTAGGATTGGGGGTGGAACTTGCCCCGTTGGGACGTCCGTATTTTCCTAGACGTTTGTAGTCTACCCAAGTGTTGGAATTCTAGGTGGGGGTGGAGGTGGGTGTGAAGCAGATGCTCCGACTTGCTGTGATTGTTGCTGTTGCTGATGTTTGGCAATCAACTCTGCCTGTTGGGCCACTACTTCCACTTGACGTGCAACAACTTCTTCCTAGCGGGCAGCATCCCGCTGCATGGCTTGCATGGTTTCTTGGAGCTGACGCATCATCTCTTCCATACCTGCCATAAGATGCTGATCTAACTGAACAACCGGTATATCTGTCTCTGCGGTAAACACGGGAACCTTAATCAGACTACTCACTAGCAGGGTAGATAAGGACCACTGATCTGGCAACTGTTGTACTGATAAAGTCTTCGGCCTCTAACCCAGAGTGCTTGGGGAATACCTGCCTGGTCGGAAGCAATTGTGCTAAACTACCTTGCAAAAAGATAAATAAAGCATAATAAGGAAACAAACAACCATAAAAACGGACAGCATAATGGCTTAAAAAAGACAACACACAGTTGGCATTTGTAAGCTGAATATACTGTTCTCAACGCTGATCATTGTTCCCAAATCACTGCCCCAAATCTGATACCCTCAGGTAAAACTAATTCCCCAAATACTGATGCCCGCAGGCCTGATACCTAGACTTGCAAACTGATACATACAACCTGTAGAGACAAACTCTGACATCACATATCAAGCAAGTAAGAACCAAAACACCCCTATGGAGGGGTAGGGTTTCCCTGTCCTATCTTGTCAGGAGCTAGAGTTTCACTACGCACGCAGCGGTTTCAAACAACCTACAATCGGGTGAGCAACCTGTCCTAATTTGGAATGGTCACTAGGGATTCCGATATGCACTAGGTTGAATGGTCAAAAGGGAGCCCCGATAAAAACCGAGGTTTGTGTTCCCGTCGTGGCAGAGCCTGCAACCAGCCAGCCTTATGGCACGCTTCTCAAAGCAAGCCTCCGACAAACCGTTCAGGAATACCATACAACAAACACGGTGTCCTAGGCGCACCAATGCAAATGCAATGCAAAGAAACATAAGTGTAATCAAAACAACATATCATGAGTTCGAGTCAAGTTCTCTAAATCCCCAGCAGAGTCGCCATAAATTGAAGACCGCCCGGAACTCCACTTCGTACGAGGACGCGAATCATTGTTCTCAGCTACTACAGTTCGGACTCATGTCACGATTCTGAATCTAATCTCACAAAGTGCAATGTGAGACTGATAAATCACCAAAGAGTCCAAATCCGGCAAATCGTTTTGGAAAACTAATTTTTATCAAGAAGTGCCAAACATAGACTGCTTTGCCAGATTTCAAAGTCACCACCTAAATATTTTATTTTTGGGAAATTTAGGAAACCCTGACTCGTGCCTAAGGCCACGTGTCCATCATCACCAAAGTTGCCTCGGCTCAGGAACTTGAGTAAGAGAGGGGAAGGTCATGCAATGAGAACCCCCGCTTGCCCGATCAAAGATCGGCCTTAACTAACATGTTATATTGTTTTTGAAAACACATGTGTTCTTATTCCGGTTTATTAGCTAGCTTACTATGTGATGCGCACAGCATACAAGTATAGACTCAATCGCTCAAGTTGGAACAAAACATCTCATGTTCGTTTCTTTGAAAATGGTTTGAAAATGCTACTCACAAGTAGGCTAAGTCATGGATTTGCCACTCTTGAGTGGGATTAGAAACCAACATGATTTTGCCTCTTCAAGTGGGCTTAAAACTTGCATTTCGATGAATTGTTAATTCAAGCAATGAAGCCTTCATCCACAGGTGTAGACACCCCATTTTTGACCGTCCTCAAGACATGGACGTCACCGTTTGAACACTCGATGATCATCCATGTTTGTGTTCATCTTGAGTTCCCGGAGGTCTCGGCTACACGCCTTGCCTTAGGACCTCTCGACTTGACTGTGTTGTGTTTGGTTTTGCACCAAACACTTGTGTTTATGTTTGAAGGGTAAGGAATGGCTTGTTGGCCGTCCCCACTCATCACCGGCCATTGCTTGAGGCCATCGGCCGTGTCTTCTTGCCAACGGCCATTGGTGATGGCCGGTCAGCACTTTGTGTGGTCGACCGACCATTTAGTTGGCCGATGGCCTCCTTTTCTGGCGGGTACCACATTATTGCCTCTTGCAAGCATGGTGCATGCCAGCTGTGCCAATTGGGATGCACAGACCCTCCCCCCACACATGTGTGTGGCTGTTTTGGCCCCTTTGCCCCCCTTTTTTTATCCAAACTTCTTCTAGAAGATTGTATCCTTTGCTCAAGCTTCTTGAGGAAGCTTGACCCTTTGTCTTAGGTTCGTCAAGAAGGTAGGACCTTTGGGATAGCTTCTCTTAGAAGCTTGGTCCCTTTGACCCTTTCATTTAGCTTCTCTAAGAAGCTTCAAGCCTTTGTCTTGTCTATATAAGGAGACCTCTCTTCTCCATTTGAGAGGTTCCGCAAAATCAGACCTAAAACATATATATTCTGATATATATATCTTCTCTCTCTATATCTCCCTCTCTCTCTTCATTTGTGTGTGTTTGAGGGCCTAAAAGTGTATTTAGTTCTTAGTGTTGTACTAAGTCACCTACTATTACACCATACTTTGACTTTGGAGGTCTTGAGGGTTTGCTCTTGGAGCTTTGGGTCGGTTTTGATCAGAAGAAGAGGGTTGAGCTTGCTGTTCTTGAAGTGTTCTTCAAGGGTAACACTATTTACTTTATATTCCCCAATCTTGCACTAGTCTTTGACCTATCTTGCATACTAATTTAAGCTTTATGTATAATTGAAAAAAGTCTTGTATTTGCATGCTTAAGATCTTTCATTAAGGTCATTTCGGTGTTGGGGGTCGACCTCTCCCTCTTAGGCCTTGTTTGGCCCTTTTTGTGCCCTCTTTGATAAGCTTTGGGGACTTTTGTGTATTGGCCTTCTCACCACTGAAATCCAGTGGATTTTTAGTGGTGAAGAAGGGGTTTTGAAGTCTTGCATAGGGGAGGGACACCTCTCTCCCTTGGTCTCTCTTTTGTTTGCATTTTTGGCCCATAAGCGTAGCATGTATGATTAGTTGTTCTTGGTTTCATTTCAGAGGTTTTTGGGTGTTATTGGGTCATATTATGCCTCTGTTTTGGTTGGATTAGTGACCCCTTCCATGCCTAATATACTTGCCTTGTATTCCTCGCTTTTGCCTAGAAGTTCATCATGTATTTAGTCTACCATGCTCTCATGTTTTGGCCTAACTTTGTGAAGTTCTTAGCCATGTCTTACCATGCTTGAGGCCTGTTGGGAACTGTTTTGGTCATATTTGCCGTGTTCAGGGTAGCCCCTTTGTATTTTGGCTTATGAGCTTTGAGGGTGTGAGTCATGAGCATGCTTTAGTCGGGTTATTTCAACGATTTGGAATCACTTCTCATGCTATTTCAGTCCCTAATCCATGCTTGTATGCTTGCATTCATCATCCCTTTCATGCCTTGAAGGATTGTTCTTTTATGCTTAGAAATGAGTCATTGTGTATGATACCATGTTTAGGCATTTGAGGCTACCATATTAGTGGGTTTTGGGGTGTATTTTGATGCATATAAACCCTTTTTTTTTTTTTTTTGGTTGCTTAGTTCACGCCGTGAGTGCTTGCGGTAGGTGTTGAGCAATGCTCTCTTTTGTGGCCTTGAATCCCTTCCATTTTTGCATCCATTCCCTAGCATGTTTTGGCATCATTCTTGGCATGCTTTTTGGAGTTTAACATGAGTGTTTAATGTCCATGTATATCACCTTTTAGTGTTCTTGAGAGTAGCCCTCCGTGCTTGGGTGATGGGCCTTGGTGTGTGCACACTTGCATGCATCATTTGTCCCCTTTCGCATCATCTTTTGGCCATTGTTTTGGGGTGTGGCTGAGGCCTCCCATTTCGGTTTAAGTCCCTCCTTGTGTATAGTTGCATGTTTGACATATTGCCTCTAATTACGTGCTTACATTATACCATGCTTGCATCATATGTTAGGTTGCATCGCATTGTAACATTGCATACTTGACACTTTACATTCTTGCATAATAGGTTACCTTGCATTTGGCATGCCTTGTAACTTAGCCTCATGTTGCATATTTGAGCCACGTTGCATTTTTGAGCCATGTTTGTATACATGCATTGCATGGTTTGGTTTGGGGTGTCAAACCAAGCATGAGGGGTGAGGTGTGTTCGTACTCAAAGTGACGAAACACGCCTCAACCCTCGGTCGCCAATGCCCTTGACCCCAACATGATAGGGCATAAGGCATTCATCTCTTTTATGCATGCATTTACATTAAGTTGCAAACTTGGTGCCATAGGCAATCATGCATCAAAATGCGTGATTGGTGGCCTGAGTACCGAGGGTCACACTCCCATGAGTCCATAGCATGATTGGGAGAGTGGCCATGCATACATTGCTTTGAATTTCCTTGCCATGCACTGTCTTCCCTCTGCTGCGGTCAAAAATAGGTTTCTGCAGGAAGAAATGGCCGGCCGGCCACATACAGTGCCGACCGACCATCAATGTCCAGCCGGTGGTATAACCTTTGGGCGATAAGTCCATCCCCATGGCCGGTGAACTTGAATTGTGGCCGGTGACACCCCAGAGCACTCAGAGGGTGATTCAAAATGGGTCCATGGACTTTTAGAATTTTCAGAGGAGCAAGGCAGTGTAAACAGAGGCAACAGTGGCATGCCACGGGTTTCCGGGCGGGGCGAGTCGAGCATGCATCATCCTAGCATTCCGAGGCGGGGCTGCGGCCATCCTCTTTCTGCATTTAAATTGTTAATTCAATAGAAGATATTTAATATTTAATTAGTTAGAAGAGTTAATTATTTATTTGTTTTGTAATATTTATTCGGACCCTCCGAGCGAGGGCAATTGTGTAATAAGTGTGTGTGAGTGTGTGTATGTTTTCCAACCCCCACTTCTTTCTTCCCTTTTATTTACTAGCTTTCGATGGTTAGTATTAGGACATATTTAAATTAGCATACCTTATGTTATGCATGCGTGCCTTCATACATTTGTTTTGCATGCACCGGGCTCGGCGCATCATGCTAACTGCATTGTATTTCAATTCCAAATTGAATACGTGTTATCTGTTGCATTTCACATGCTATGTTTAGGATAGCTGAGCCTGTCTAGATTGTATCTTTGCATGTGTTGCATTCGCCATTTTAAACATGAACTACGATCATGCATATGATTACTAACTAGTTTCTATTTTGGCTTGGAGTACTCGGTAAGCATTTATGTTTTAGCATCCTTGCATGAGTGTGAGTGTTGCCATGATAGCATGCTTACCATGAGGCTATATGCTTACGTGTTATAACTACCTGAATGCCTGTGGGTGAAGGTTGGGCTACTTAAATTAGAACAATGCATTGAATGCAAGTTTTAAGCCCACTTGAGGGTGGCAAAATTCACGTCGTAAGCCTATTTGCGGGTAGCACCATCAAACCATTTTCAAATAAACAAATATGACATTTTTCATTCCAATTCAGGCGATCCAGTCTATACTTGTGTGCTGTGCGCATCACGTAGTAAATCTAGGCTAATAACCGGAATAAGAACGCATAATGTTTTCAAAACTAGATATCATGGTTAGTAGAGGCCGATCTTCGGATCGGGCGAGAGGGGGTGCTCATAACTGACCTTCCCCAATCATACCCAAGTTCCCGAGCTGAGGCAACTTTGGTGATGACGGACATGTGGCCTTAGGCAAACGAGTCAGGGTTTCCTAAATTCCCCCAAAATAAAATATTTAAGTGGCAACTCTATATCTGGAAAAGCAGTCCATGTTTGGCACTTCTTTTCTAAAAATCTATTTTTTCAAAACGATTTGCCAGATTTGGAATCTTTGGTTCAGATTAAGAACCGTGACTAAAATGGAGTCCGAACTGTAGCGTGGGGCCCGCGGGCGCGTCTACAGTTTCTGGCGACTTTGTTGGGGATTTAGAGAACTTGACTCGAACTCATGATATCTTGTTTTGACTACACTTATGTGTTTCTTTGCATTGCATGTGCATTGGTGTGCCTAGGACACCGTGTTGGCCATTTGCTATTCCTGAGCAGTTTCCCAGAGGCTTGCTTTGAGAAACGTGCCATAAGGCTAACCGGTTGCGGGCTCGGCCAGTATGGGAACACAAACCCCAATTTTATCGGGGCACCCTTTTTGACCATTCGACCTAGTGCATATTCGGAATCCGTAATGACCATTACAAACTAGGACAGGTTGCTTACCCGATAATAGGTTGTTTGAAACCGTTGCGTGCGTAGTGAAACCCTAGCTCCTGACAAAATAGGATAGGGAAACCCTACCCCAACATAGGGGTGTATTGGCTCTCATTTACTTGCTATGTGCTTTTAGAGTGTATCTCTACAGGGAATGTACGAATCAGTTTGCAAGTTTGAGAATCAGGCCGGCGGGCACTAGTGTTTGAGAATCAGTTATCTGCGGGTATCAAATTCAGTTTTTTGGGGACTGTGATTCGGGGGGGATAATAATCAGCATTTGAGAACAGTCTTTTCAGCTTATCAACTACGTGTTGTTGTGCCCAACTGCGTGTCGTGTGTTTATTTAAGCCGTTACGCTATCCGTTTGTCTGTTTATTTATTTTCTTATATGCTTTATTTATCCTTTTGCTAGGGTAGTTTAGCACGATTGCTTCTAACCCAGTAGATATTCCCCAAGCACTCTGGACTAGAGGTCGTCGACTCCATCGATCTGAGGATTTGGTAGACGAACAACCAGTGTACTACTCACTACCCCCGGTTACTAGACGGAGGACAGTTAGGCAGAGAATATCAAATCAGCATTCAGTTCAGAGGGCTTTGTCTACCCCACCTGAGTACAGTCGAGATCAAGGTTCTGTTTCTCCCACAGAAAGGGAATATATACCAGTAATTCAATCAGATCAGAGCAGTATGGCAAGCTTAGATGAGATGGTGCACCAGCTCCAAGAGAGCATGAAAACAATGCAGCAAGACGCTGTCCGACAGGCGGAGTTCGCCAAACAACAGGCCACAATTGTGACTGAACAAGCGGAGTTAATCGTAAGGCTGCAACAGCAAGCCGGAGCATCTGCTTCGCATCAAGCTTCTCCCCCACCAGGAGTTCCAACACTCGGGGAGACAGCTAATGTTCAGAATGATACGGACATTCCCACAGGACCACCTCCACCCCAGATCCTACCCCAGTTATCCAAAACACCCACCAACCTATCAGACTCCCCCTTTGAGTTCGAGACAGATCCCACAGCATTGAAGTTGAACAAGCTTGAAAAGCTATTCAAGAAATCCCAGGGAGTCAAGACCATCCCTGACATTGAAGATGGATATACCGACGCAGCTGTGACGCTGCCTGACAGATTCAAGATGCCGCATATCGACTGATTTGATGGATCCGGGGATCCCATGGTGCACCTGAGATTGTTTTCAGATATCTTAAGGCCAATGGGCCTCACCAGACTGCAGAAGCTATCTCTATTCGGCCGAACCCTGTCGGGTGTGGCAGCCATATGGTATGCCAAATTAGAAGATGACGTCAAAAGAAACTGGGACGAGATGGCTAAGGCCTTCATTGCACAATACTCGTATAACATGTAAATCGAGATTATGACCCGTGACCTCGAGATGACAAGGCAGGAGCCTACGGAGAGCTTTTCGGAGTTCATGACCAGATGGAGGGCCAAGGCCTTGTTGATGACCCTAAGGCCCACAGATAAAGATCAAATCAAGATTATTGTGCGCAATCTCCAGTCTAATTTGATGCAAAAAATGATCGTGCTCCCCTTCCCTACCTTTTCAGATCTGCATGAGATAGGAGTACAGATCAAGGATGCCTTGAAACAGGGCTTAATTGATAATGACCGGGAGCAACCCAGAAGAACTTTCAATCGCAACAACAATGCAGGCCCGAGTGGTGTTACAACTGCAAGAACCTCAGAAGTGAGCATGGTCACCACCATTCCCCCTCCCCCTCCAAGACCCATGGTAGCTACGCCATTCTCCGGTGCGTCCGGAAGCCATACACAAACAGCTAAATACCCACCCAAAAACCAAAGAACCTTCGCTCCACTGCATATGCATCTGTCCAAAGCTTTGGGGGTTTTAATCAGAAAAGGGCACTTGAAGGCCCTAGAGCCGCGACCATTACCGGAAAGACTTCTCCCTACCCACAACCCAGCCAAATATTGCGCATTTCATCAACAGCACGGTCATGACACTGACCAGTGCTTCTGATTACGTCATGAGGTTCAAGATCTCATTGATAACGGGGTGATTTTGCCTCCTGAGAAACCCAATGTTACAACAAACCCTCTCCCACCGCACAACCAAGCTCCACCTCCCAAAAGAATCAACTTTATCCAGGCTGGGGTCGTGGCTTACAATTCTAGCATATATATCACCCCTTCCCACCTACCTAAGCCGGAGGTGTTCCTTCCTGACTGCACTGACTTGTGCATGTTGGACATCTCCAGAACCTAACCTAAACTAATGATGGTGACTGTCGAAGACAGAACAAGCGAAGTTTCAGAGGAGAATGGGGTTGTTTAGCCAGAATCTGAGGAATCTGGGAGTTTCGTTGAAAAGGTATACAATCTGATTGACTACATTTTGTCGGCAGGCCAGGATAGATCAAGTATGGAATTGCCGACAGGGGCAGAGCTGTGTGTGATCTAAGGGGATGGATTGGATAGAGGACAGATGGTTTGACGGCTATGGAAGAGGACCTTGCCAGCCTCCAGTTTTTCAATGACCAAGATCTAAGGGATGCAGCAGTCAACTGGTTTGATTGTGAGGAATCGACAGAGGCTACCAGGTGGCTGGATGATCAACCAGATGTTATGGAAGAGTTCCAACCAGAACGAGGCCCGGCAGGGGCGAGAATGTCAGTGACGGCCGGAAGGGCCGAAGAGTAGAGCACATCGCCGGAGAGCACCGGTGTCGAGAATTTCGCTCAGGATCAGACAATTTTGAATACGGGAATTATTGAACAGCCAGCTGTATTGACACAGTCAGAACAGGAAAGGTTTGAGGATTCTGAGAGAATCAGGAAAGCTAAAGCCCATGTGGGAACTGAAAGTGCTGCGTGTACAAGGACGAAGAATGCTGCGAGCATGTGGACGGAAAGTACTGCGAGTGTGATCATACCGGAGCTAGTCAGGTGTCTGTCGGCTGCCGATGGAATGTGATGGGAAGACGACGATCTATGTCTTGCCCACACGGATGAGGATTGGGGAAGTAACCAGCCGGATGATACCTGGTACATCGGCGAGGTTGATCATATAACAAGGAGTGGACGGTATTTTAAGCCTCCACATCTAGATTAGCCAGAGGCGTCTGGGAAGGATAAGGAAGCTGAAAAACAAAAGGAGAAGTTACTTGAATATGAGGCTATGCTCAAACAGCTTAAAAAGATACAAGCAGACATCTCTATTTGGGGACTACTTATGGCATCGCAATTGCATCGACAAGCTGTCTTATCAGCCACAGACAAGGCCAAGCTCTCAATAGACACGACGCCCAAACAGCTGGTGGGCTTAGTTTTTCTGGGAGGAGCTACCCCGATGTAAACTTTCTCTGACAAGGAATTGCCACCAGAGGGTGCGAATCACAACAAGCCACTCTGCATCTCTGTGGAGTATAGAAATAAATGGATACCGGTGGTTCTTATTGACACAGGGTCCCCATCAATGTGTGTCCAGCAAGGACTGCCTATGTAATCGGTTTAAAGACCGCGGACTTTGTGCTGACAGCCCAGGTGATTCGGGCATACGACAACACAAGCAGAGAAGTCATGGGGACAGTGAAAATTCAGACCAAGGTTGGGTCGGCACAGCATGAAATTGACTTTCACGTCCTAGAGGTTCCCTCCACTTTCAATCTACTCTTGGGGCGGCCGTGGCTGCATCAAGTGAAGGCAGTTTCTTCTACCTTGCATCAGATCCTGAAATACCCCCATGGAAAGGGAGTAGCCATTGTTTTTGGAAATTCGTCGATCCATCCATCGCCAGAAGTATCTACGCCAATTTTGGAAATTGAGCACGGTATGGAGGATGTGTTCATGTCGGGTTTTACCCTAGCCGAGGCTCGGGTTGTGCAAAACATCATGGCTGTTAATGAGGGGTTGTATGTCAGTGCTCAATTAGTATACCTCATGAATAAACTCCAACACATCCCTTGGATGGGATTAGGAAAGAGTGGCCGGAAGGGCGTTGCAGCATGGGCCGAAGTGCCACACAACCTACATACCTTTGGCTTGGGTTATCTACCCACCAAAGAGGATTGAATAAGGAAAGGCAAGGAGATGGCTGGGAGAGCCAGAGCGAAGCAGGCGGGGAAGCCTTTTGAGTTAATGCACCGACCCATCTAGGGTACCCTAAACGGACTCTTCGTCCGGGAAGGGGAGAGCTTTTCGTTTTGTGGCTTCCCAGAGCCATGGTTGAACGCAGAGAAGAAGCGCGTGCCGGGGTTTGAGATCTTCTTCGACTTATAGTTATCCGGGGATGACGTTGCCGAAGAGCAGACAGACCCGTTAGCTGAGGCTGAGCAGAGCAAGAAATTGGAGTCTAAGGACGTTGAAATTGAAATGGGGGTAGCACTGGCTTGTCTACTTTCAGATCCTCCGATCGAACAGAAGTTCTTAGGGGATAATTTCTCGATGTCCATGATCGAGAATGAAACGGCTGCAGACCTACTAGCAAATATTTTGGATGCATCTATCGCACCTTCTCTCATTTGGCAATACGAGGAGGGATTTTTGTCAAGGAGCACCGGGTCAGGTAGTGAGCCGGAATCTGATTCCACCGAGTCTTGTGAGTCGAAATCAGGTTCTAACTCGACTGAGTCTGAGTTCGGTATTCCTGGGGGTGACAACCCGGATGCCACAGTCCTGTCCAGGTCGTCTTTTTCTTTCTCTTTTGAGTCTGTTGTAACCGAAGAATCGGACGATTTGGATGTGCTTAATGAGAATGATGTGGCTATAGTTTCTGAGTACTTTCTTGTGCCTTTGATTTATTGTATTGATCAGGACTTTCAAAATTTTGATGAAAACGACGAGGAAGAAATTCCTCCGGTTTTGCAATGCTTAATTGAACAAGAGCAAGAGAGATTCGTTAAACCCTTAGTGGATGAAATCACTACAGTGAATATTGGTACTGAGAAGGACCCGCGGCTGGTCCAGATCGGGTCCACGTTGTCTTCAGAAGAACGCAAGCGCTTAGTCACTTTATTAAAAGATTTCAAAGATGTTTTCGCGTGGTCCTATGAAGACATGCCTGGAATCGATCCTGAGATTGTACAGCACCGGATCCCTCTTGATCCCGGGGCCCGACCCATCAAGCAAAAACTTAGAAGGATCCGCCCGAACTGGGCCATCAAGATTAAGAAAGAGGTCACCAAGCAAATCGACGCAGGCTTCCTGCTGGTATCTGAATACCCGACTTGGTTGGCCAATATCGTTCCAATGCCGATGAAGGATGGCAGGATCAGGGTATGCGTAGATTTCAAGGATTTGAACAGAGCCAGTCTGAAGGACGACTTTCCTTTACCGCATATCGATGAGTTAGCCGACTTCACAGCGGGGCATGCTTTGCTTTCGTTCATTGATGGCTTCTCAGGCTACAATCAGATAGTGATGGTGCCTAAAAATTAGAAGAAGACTGCTTTCACTACCCCGTGGGGGACATACTGCTACAGAGTAATGCCATTTAGGTTGCAGAATGCTGGAGCTACATATCAACGGGCCGCGAACACAATATTACACGACATGATCCACAAAGAGGTAGAGGTGTACATGGATGACATGATTGTCAAGTCCAAAGAAAGAGAGGGCCACTACACCGCTTTGAAAAAGTTCTTCCAAAGGATCAGAGAATTTCGGTTGCGGCTGAATCCTCAGAAGTGTACGTTTGGCATTACAGCGAGAAAAATGCTGGGGTTTCTGATTACACAGAGAGGTATCGAAGTCAACCCTTCCAAAATCAAGGCCATCTTAGAAATGCCACCACCAAGGACTGAAAAGGAGGTGCGAGGCTTTCTGGGTAAAGTGCAATTCATAAGGCGGTTTATCTCAAAATTAACCTTAACTTGTGAACCACTTTTTGGCCTCTTGAAGAAAGGAAAGAGGTTCCAATGGGACGGCCGATGCCAAGCTACTTTTGAACAAATCAAGGAATACTTACAGAACCCAACCGTGTTGTCACCGCCAGAACCGGGGAGACCGTTGATATTGTACCTTTCAGTAACTGAGACTACAATGGGTTGTATGCTCGCACAAGAATCAGACAACAAAGTGGAGAGAGCCGTCTACTATTTGAGCAAGAAGATGCTAGAGTATGAGACTCGCTACACACCTTTGGAAAAGGCTTGCTTAGCCTTGGTATGGGCTACCAGGAAGCTGCGACACTACCTGTTAGCTCATTCCGTAATATTGGTTTCACGACTGGATCCCATCAAATATCTTTTCGAGAAACCAGCACTTACGGGTAGGCTGGCTCGTTGGTTGCTGTTGCTTTCCGAATTCGATCTGAAATATGTGACGCGCAAGTCAGTGACGCGCAAGTCAGTCAAGGGAAGGGCAGTATCAAAATTCTTAGCCGATCATCATGTGGAAGGAGGTGAAGCAGTTGAGTATTTATTCCCAGATAAGGCCATTTTGCATGTCGGAGATAAAACTTGAACGATGTACTTTGACGGAGCGTCAAACCATTATGGGTATGGGATAAGGGTGTTGCTAATAGCACCCGACCATTCCTGTATCCCTTTAGCATTTAAACTCTGGTTCAAAGTCTCGAACAACGAAGCAGAATATGAGGCATGTATTGCCAGTCTAGAAGCAGCCCTGGTACTAGGGGCAAGACGGTTGGATGTCATTGGGGACTCGAACCTTATTGTATCCCAAGCTAAGGGGGATTGGAAAGTCAAAGAAGAAAAGATGATAATGTACCATCAGACCTTGGACCTGCAGGTTCCTCAGTTTGAGAAGCTAAACTTCACTCATCTACTAAGAGAAAACAACAGGTTCGCAGATTCACTTGCAACTCTATCTTCCATGATAGACATCCCGTTTGGAGTCCGGATGCGTCCAATCATTATCGACTAGAAATTTGTGCCGGCTTACGAATTGATTGCCGCTATAGATGAGGTTCAAGATGAGAACCCCTAGTATTACGATATTTGGAATTTCTTGGAGAAGGAAGTGTATCCACCAGGGGTAAATGCCAAGGATAAAAGGGCAATCAGAAGAATGGTCGTTCAGTTCATCATCTATGGAGGTAAATTGTACAAGAGAGGTCATCTGGGAATGCATAAACTGTGCGTTGAAGCTGAAGAATCGAAGCGCCTGATGGAGGCCATCCATGGAGGGAAATACGGTGCACATATGAACGGGGTAATGCTAGCGCAAAAGATCCTCAGACAAGGTTATTATTGGTCTACCTAGGAGGAGGATTGTATCGACTTTGTTCGGCGATACCACAAATGTCAGATCCATGCAGGCCGCATGAACATTCCGCCGTCGAAGCTGTACAATATGACTTCGCCATGGCCATTTTCGGTTTGGGGAATCGATGTGATCGGGGCTGTTACTCCGAAGCGGTCGAATGGGAATGAGTTCGTCTTAGTCGTGATAGATTATTTCACGAAGTGGGTTGAGGCCCAATCTTATGCGGTGTTGAAGGCGTCGCACATTGCAAAGTTTATCAGAAACAACATCATCTGTCGTTATGGGGTCCCAAACGAGGTCATTTCAGATAATGGTTCCCACTTCAAGAAGGAAGTGATTGACTTGTTGTAGAAATATAACGTGGCTTTTCCTAAGTCATCCACATACTGGTCGCAAACCAATGGAGCAGTTGAGGCCGTCAACAAGAATGTCAAGCGCATTTTACAGAAGATGGTGGAAACCTACCGGGATTGGCCAGATAAGCTGTCGTTTGCTCTGTGGGGCTACCGGACTTCGATTAGAACTTCTACTGGGGCGACCCTGTACTCATTAGTTTATGGGATGGAGGTCGTTCTACCTATCGAAATTGAGGTTCCGTCATTACGAGTATTGGCTGAATGTCAAATAGCCGAAGCAGATTGGCAGCAGAGCAGATTTGAGGAACTCATGCTCTTTGATGAAAGAAGACTGAAAGCACTGTACCATGTTCAAGGTTATCAGCGCAGAATTGCCCGGGGTTTCAACAAGAAAGTTAAGTCCAGGAATCTAAAAGAACGAGATTTGGTGCTCAAAGACAACCGAGCTCCCATCCATGACCCTAGGGGTAAGTTTAGACCCAATTGGACTGGCCCTTACATCATCAAGGCTATCTGGTCAGGTGGAGCTGTGGTTCTGATGGACCTAGATGGCCTAGAGTTCTCACAGCCGATCAACATGGACAAGTTGAAGAAATATTACCCCTGAGAGACTCGCTAGGCTGAAAACCCGAAAGGGTGACCTAGGCAAGAGTTAGAGCATAAAAAATTTGAAATTATAAAAACCGAGCTTGCAAGGTTGGAAACCCGCAAAGGGCGGCCTTGGCAAAAGTTAGAGCGCAAAAAGAGAGTGAAAATACTCGAGTGAACCCAAGCCTGAACTACGTAAGGCTTGATTCCAATCTTTGGGATACGTAGGCAACTTCATCCTGAAGTTCAGCCATAAACTTTTTCTCGATCAACTTTGTCCATTTGATCATCTCGGCCATCTTTGCCTATTCAGCATTTAAGAGCTCGGTTATGATCTCCGATGCAGTGCTTTTCAAACTAGGGGCAACTTTCTGTTGCCATAAAGTGCTGCGGTATTATTCAGACTAGGGGCAACTTTCCAGTTGCTAGGATCCGAGGTTGTGCATCTCAGTGACAAATCTTAGGCGTGTCTAGTTCTGATCCATATCGAAAATGGTTTTGGAAAAGTTTTGATAAAAGCTGACTTTGTTCAAATTAATCTTTTTACAACTTAGACCATTTTTGGACCAAAGCGAAAAAATTTCAGTACCCATAACCTTCAATTTCATTGATTTTAATACAGAGTTCTCCTGCTCTTGCATACGAATTGAAGTTGCTTTTTATTACATTCATAAAGAAAACTTGAAAGTACTAATAAGCAACAAATCCGGGGCATAGATAAGTCAGGTGCTCCTGCGCACCCTCCCACAGTTAGTCGAAACCTCCGATGCGAAGCTGGGGCCAATCTGTGCCTCTTCATTGAGCCAATCTATGCACTCATCAGACAAAGTGCAACTGAAAGTGGGAGCGAGGGCCAGGAGTTTTCTAGTTCTCCACGCTATGGCATACCGAGCAAGCTGCGCACTTCAGATTGGGAACGCAGCTGGGTACTCTATTTCCTCCGGTGGGCAAATCTGATCATGGCCGAACTAGCACTGAAACCAAAAAGGAAAGTAGAACATGCAGTGCACCAAGCCAATCAACTGAATCCCGGTCTGCCAAGACATGTTGTAGCCCATCGCCGGTAGGTTAAGCCAAGGGCACCGCCAAGCAATGCGGTCTACGGACAAACTGCACATCCAGTCGAACCACCAGCCTTCATCAAGGGCATCGACTAGGCGTTGCCGGAAGAAGTAGCCACGAGCTGAATATGCTGGGCAAGAGTCCACAACCTGCAACTTGTCCGTCAACCACACCTGGGAAGGGATGAAAAATGAGAGAATAAAGAATAGAGAGGTGTACGACGAGAGAAAAGTGAGAAAAGGGTTATGTGAGAAAAACCAAGCTCAAGGGCCGAGTGATGTAAGCAATACATATGTGAGATTGGGTTGGAAATATTACCTGCAGCAGTAGTGGACTCCCTGCAAATCTAGTCGTCTCTCGGTGATAAAAGGCATCCAAGCCCATCAATGTTTCGGCCAGAGTCATGGCAATGTAGCTCTTGCCCTCCTTCAAGCCTTGGGCAACCTCGATCAATCGGACACTAGATCCTCCGGAGCCTGAGGCAAGTATGAAATGAAATAGCATGCACAAACAAAGTGCATATTGCCGAAAACCTTGCCAATGATGGTCACCGCGGTCACCGGCATCGGAAAATTGGCTAGTCAAACTCGGAACATCCAGCGTTCTATCACAAATCAAAGATCGAGCGTCAGGTATTGAGAGCCCACACATTTGTCCTAAGGCTTGGGCGTGGCCAAAGTGAAGCTGAGGCAAGACTTCTTCATTGCGCTCAGATTCCATCAAAGCTTGGAAATCTTCGAATGTAGGACACACCTCTTGCCCACCAAAGCTAAAGACATGTGTCACCGGATTCCAAAACCTTAGCGCGATATGGAGAAATGGAAGGTGCAGCGGAGTACGACTTAGAGTGAATAGTGCATTCATGTCAAAGCCCCGGAAATTTAGCTTTTCCAAGCCATCCAAGTTGGCAATCCAAGCTGTGAGATTCTGGGCAAGAAACTCTTCCATTTGGAGCAAATTAGTGTTGAATTGAGGAAAACTATGAAGCTAACGCTCTTTGTAGGGGATAAAGTGTGAGTGGAGGACAGGTGTCAGCATTCTGGTGGTGTTTGCCATTTATGGCCGGCCGGCCAAATGTAGTGCCGACCGACCACCACTTTTGGCCGATGACCATCTCTCATTGTCGATGGCCTTTCCCTCTGGCCGATGGCCCTCCCTCTTATTCCATAAGCTGTTTATGAGTTGAACATGCTAAAGAATTGTGGTTGGAACGTCCCCCGATGCCTTTCGGTGGTGATCTTGCGAAGTCACGTCTATTTGTTTATCGAGTTGTTTTACATTTTCTTATCGAGTTGTATGTCACATTCCTCAAGTCTTTGCATTTGCTTATCGAGTTGTATGTCATATTCCTCAAGTCTTTGCATTTGCTTATCGAGTTGTATTTACACTTGGATAGCTTATCGAGTTTCTTTGTTTTTCTTATCGAGTTATACTCACGCTCGGTTAACTTATCGAGTTTCTTTGTTTTGCTTATCGAGTTGTAAGTCGGTTCACAGCCTAATTATTATGATGCAAGTGCTTAATTTTCAAACAAAATTTCAATTTCATTCACATTGTTATGTGATGCCACGCGATGCGATGCATAGGGCAACAAATGTAACACCTTTTTGAACAAAATAGCTGTTTCATTTCCATCATGTCTTTTGCAAAAAGATAATAGTTTTGAAGAAAGTAAAACCTGCCTGAGGCAGTGCAATGTGCTTAAAACTAGCAGTAGAAAAGGAAAGTAAAGGAAAAGGAGAGCACGGTAGCAGAATGTTTGGATTAACACCGGTGGCCTCCCCCTATGATAGATGCACCTCTCGCGCCTTTGTTTGGGTCAATTATACGGTTTGGCACCTTCATTACTCAATATAGTGCAAGAAAGTGCACTTTGGAATGTTAAATGGTCTTCGTGCTGACCTCGAGCCATGTCTTCTGTGTGCGATGTTCGGTGCGTGCAAGGAGCATCCTTTCCCATATCCTTTTGTGCCTCGCAGAGTTTGCAAATCGCTTTAAACATGTTGTATTAAATTGCTTTGATATGACTATGATTAGCATGCTCGTTACGCGTCCTGCTTTCAACAAATGCCTCGTCTTGATTTGGTTGCATCTCAACAAATGCGAGTAGCATGCCTTCACTATACTTATGTTGTACATGCATTCGAATTCCTGCTATACACATTGCTTGCATTATTGCATGCTTTACTTACATGTGTATATGTATTCTCAGGTGGTTACACATTGTATACGTTTTGCGTGTACTTTACTTATATGTGTTCATTCCTTCCATACACATTGCTTGTGTTAACCCGCCTGCTTTACTTATATGTGTTCATTCCTTCCATACACATTGCATGCGCTGTCGCGTTATGCTTTACTTACATGTGTTCAAGTTCCTTTTTATATACATTGCATGCGTTGTTGCGTTATGCTTTACTTACATGTGTTCAAGTTCCTTTTTATACACATTGCATGCGTTGTCACATTATGCTTTACTTACATGTGTTCAAGTTCCCTTTTATACACATTGCATGCGTTGTCGCGTTATGCTTTACTTACATGTGTTCAAGTTCCTTTCTATGCACATTGCATGCGTTGTCGCGTTATGCTTTACTTACATGTGTTCGAATCCCTTTCTATACACATTGCATGCATTGTCGCGTACGCTTTATTTACATTTGTCTATATCTTCACACATTGTGCACGTTGTCACGTGTTCTTTACTTACATGTGTTTAGGCCTTCATAGCATTGTTATGCTTGCCTTTAGTCGCATTGTTATGCTTCCCACTCGATTTGCATTGTCACGCACTTTCAATTTTATTGTCATGCATACTGCTAACGATATTGTACCTGTTAAGTTTCTCTCTTTTACGGACACAATATTGTACGTACGGTTCATTCGAGGCTGGTGCAACCAGATGAACCGAACAGGTATTGTATTCTCCGCGTGAAACGTAGCGAGAATTACATAATTCACTTACATCCTTTCTGCCTTATAGTGTAGTTGGATTCATGTTAGACTGCTTAAAACTGTTGCATTTAATGTATGTATATGCTTCGTTACAGCTTTCTTTGCATGATCATAAGTTATGCTCGGCTTCTTACATTATTAGTTGCATTTTGCCCCTGCCTTCAGGCGTATATCTTTGTTTGAAGCTTGTATACATTGTCCAAGTCTTCGGCCTTGTCAAAAATGGGCCGTCTCTGGGCTTTGACACTCACTCCCGTCATTGTTATGACTTTCTAGTTCTGTCAAAGAGGGGCAACTGTAGACACCCCATTTTTGATCGTCCTCAAGACTTGAACGTCACCGTTTGAACACTCGGTGATCATCCACGTTTGTATTCGTCTTGAGTTCCCGGAGGTCTCAACTACGCGCCTTGCCTTAGGACCTCTCGACTCGACTGTGTTGTGTTTGGTTTTGCACCAAACACTTGTGTTTTTGTTTGGAGGGCAGGGAATGGCTTGTTGGCCATCCCCACTCTTCACCGGCCATGGCTTGAGGTCACCGGCCGTGTCTTCTTACCACCAGCCAATGGTGATGGCAGGTCAGCACTTTGTGTGGTCGACCAACCATTTAGTTGGCCGATGGCCTCCTTTTCTGGCTAGTACCACATTGTTGCCTTTTGCAAGCATGGTGTATGCCAGCTGTGCCAGCTGGGATGCAGAGACCCTCCCCCCACACACGTGTGTGGCTGTTTTGGCCCCTTTGCCCTTTTTTTTCATCCAAACTTCTTCTAGAAGATTGCACCCTTTGCTCAAGCATCCTGAGGAAGCTCGGCCCTTTGTCTTAGCTTCCTCAAGAAGCTTGGACCTTTGGGATAGCTTCTCTTAGAAGCTTGGTCCCTTTGACCGTTTCATTTAGCTTCTCTAAGAAGCTTCAAGCCTTTGCCTTGTCTATATAAGGAGACCTCTCTTCTCCATTTGAGAGGTTCAGCAAAATCAGACCTAAAACTTATATATTCTGATATATATATCTTCTCTCTCTATATCTCCCTCTCTCTCTTCATTTGTGTGTGTTTGAGGGCCTAAAAGTGTATTTAGTTCTTAGTTTTGTACTAAGTCACCTACTATTACACCATACTTTGACTTTAGAGGTCTTGAGGGTTTGTTGTTGGAGCTTTGGGTCGGTTTTGATCAGAAGAAGAGGACTGAGCTTGCTGTTCTTGAAGTGTTCTTCAAGGGTAACACTATTTACTTTATATTCTCCAATCTTGCACTAGTCTTTAACCTATCTTGCATATTGATTTAAGCTTTGTGTATAACTGAAAAAAGTCTTGTATTTGCATGATTAAGATTTTTCATTAAGGTCATCTCAGTGTTGGGGGTCGGCCTCCCCCTCTTAGGCCTTGTTTGGCCCTTTTTGTGCTCTCTTTGATAAGCTTTGGGTACTTTTGTGTATTGGCCTTCTCACCACCGAAATTCAGTGAATTTTCAGTGGTGAAGAAGGGGTTTTGAAGTCTTGCATAGGGGAGGGACACCCCTCTCCCTTGGACTCTCTTTTGTTTGCATTTTTGGCCCATAAGGGTAGCATGTATGATTAGTTGTTCTTGGCTTCATTTCAGAGGTTTTTGGGTGTTATTGGGTCATATTATGCCTCTGTTTTCGTCAGATTAGTGACCCCTTCCATGTTTAATATACTTGCTTTGTATTCCTCGCTTTTACCTAGAAGTGCATCATGTATTTAGTCTACCATGCTCTCATGTTTTGGCCTAACTTTGTGAAGTTCTTAGCCATGTCTTACCATGCTTGAGGTCTGTTGGGAACTGTTTTGGTCATATTTGCCGTGTTCAGGGTAGCCCCTTTGTATTTTGGCTTGTGAGCCTTGAGGGTGTGAGTCATGAGCATGTTTTAGTCGGGTTATTTCAGTGATTTGGAATTACTTCTCATGCTATTTCAGTCCCTAATCCATGCTTGTATGCTTGCATTCATCATCCCTTTCATGCCTTGAAGGATTGTTCTTTTATGCCTAGAAATGAGTCATTGTGTATGATACCATGTTTAGGCATTTGAGGCTACCATATCAGTGGGTTTTGGGGTCTATTTTGATGCATAGAAACTCTTTTTTTTTTTTTTTTTTTGGTTGCTTAGTTCACGCCGTGAGTGCTTGGGGTAGGTGTTGAGCAATGCTCTCTTTTGTGGCCTTGAATCCCTTACATTTTTGCATCCATTCCCTAGCATGTTTTGGCATCATTCTTGGCATGCTTTTCAGAGTTTAACATGAGTGTTTAATGTCCATGTATATCACCTTTGAGTGTTCTTGAGAGTAGCCCTCCGTGCTTGGGTGATGGGCCTTGGTGTGTGCACACTTGCATGCATAATTTGTCCCCTTTTGCATCATCTTTTGGCCACTGTTTTAGGGTGTGGCTGAGGCCTCCCATTTCGGTTTAAGTCCCTCCTTGTGTATAGTTGCATGTTTGACATATTGCCTCTAATTACATGCTTACATTATACCATCCTTGCATCATATGTGAGGTTACATCGCATTGTAGCATTGCATGCTTGGCACTTTACATTCTTGCATAATAGGTTACCTTGCAATTGTCATGCCTTGTAACTTAGCCTCATGTTGCATATTTGAGCCACGTTGCATTTTTTAGCCATGTTTGTATACATGCATTGCATGGTTTGGTTTGGGGTGTCAAACCAAGCATGAGGGGTGAGGTGTGTTCGTACTCAAAGTGACAAAACACGCCTCAACCCTCAGTCGCCAATGCCCTTGACCCCAACTTGATAGGGCATAAGGCATTCATCTCTTTTATGCATGCATTTACATTAAGTTGCAAACTTGGTGCCTTAGGCCATCATGCATCGAAATGCGTGATTGGTGGCCCAAGTACAAAGGGTCACACTACCATGAGTCCATAGCATGATTGGGAGAGTGGCCATGCATACATTGCTTTGAATTTCCTTGCCATGCACTGTCTGCCCTCTGCTGCTGTCAAAAACAGGTTTCTACAGGAAGAAATGGCCGGCCGGCCACATACAATGCCGACCGACCATCAATGTCCAGCCGGTGGTCTAACTTTTGGCCGATAAGTCCATCCCCATGGCCGGTGAACCTGAATTGTGGCCGATGACACCCCAGAGCACTCAGTGGGTCATTCAAAATGGGCCCGGGGACTTTCATAATTTTCAGAGAAGGAAGGCAGTGTAAACAGAGGCAACAGTGGCATGCCACGGGTTTCCGGGCGGGCCAAGTCGAGCATGCATCATCCTAGCATTCCGAGGCGGGGCTGCGGCCATCCTCTTTCTGCATTTAAATTGTTAATTCAATAGAAAATATGTAATATTTAATTAGTTAGAAGAGTTAATTATTTATTTGTTTTGTAATATTTATTCGGACCCTCCGAGCGAGGGCAATTGTGTAATAAGTGTGTGTGAGTTTGTGTATGTTTTCCAACCCCCACTTCTTTCTTCCCTTTTATTTACTAGGTTTCGATGGTTAGTATTAGGACATATTTAAATTACCATACCTTATGTTATGTATGCGTGTATTCATACATTTGTCTTGCATGCACCGGGCTCGGCGCATCATGCTAACTGCATTGTATTTCAATTCCAAATTGAATACGTGTCATCTATTGCACTTCACATGCTATGTTTAGGATAGCCGAGCCTGTCTAGATTGTATCTTTGCATGTGTTGCATTAGCCATTTTAAGCATGAACTAGGATCATGCATATGATTACTAACTGGTTTCTGTTTTGGCTTGGAGTACTCGGTAAGCATTTATGTTTTAGTATCCTTGCATGAGTGTGAGTGTTGCCATGATAGCATGCTTACCATGAGGCTATATGCTTACGTGTTATAACTGCCTGAATACCTGTGGGTGAAGGTTGGGTCACTTAAATTAGAACAATGCATTGAATGTAACTTTTAAGCCCACTTTAGGGTGGCAAAATTCACGTCTTAAGCCTACTTGCGGGTAGCACCATCAAACCATTTTCAAATAAACAAACATGACATGTTTCGTTCCAATTCAGGCGATCCAGTCTATACTTGTGTGATGTGTGCATCACGTAGTAAATCTAGGCTAATAACTGGAATAAGAACGCATAATGTTTTCAAAACTAGATATCATGGTTAGTAGAGGCCGATCTTCGGATCGGGCGAGAGGGGGTGCTCGTAGCTGACCTTCCCCAATCGTACCCAAGTCCTCGAGCCGAGGCAACTTTGGTGATGGCGGACACGTGGCCTTAGGCAAACGAGTCAAGGTTTCCTAAATTCCCCCAAAATAAAATATTTAGGTGGCGACTCTGTATCTGGAAAAGCAGTCCATGTTTGGCACTTCTTTTCTAAAAATCTATTTTCTCAAAACGATTTGCCGGATTTGGACTCTTTGGTTCAGATTGAGAACCGTGACTAAAATGGAGTCCGAACTGTAGCGTGGGGCCCACGGGCGCCTCTACAACAGGCATTCATGCAGTTAAACACATAAGTAGTTAGCCTCATGGCAAGCATGCTAAACATGGCAATCACTTAAACTCATGCAAGGATGCTAAAGCGAAAACACTCACAGTGTACTTCGAGCTAAAAAAGAAGCTAGTTAGTAACCAATGCATGATCCTAACTATGTCAAGAATGCCTAATGCAACACATGCAAAATGCAACTAAGATAGGCTCGGCAATTCTAAGATGTCATGTGAATGCAACACTTGATAACATGTATTCCAATAAGAATTGAAATACAATGCCGTTTGTATGATGCGCAGAGCCCAGTGCATGCAAGATAGATGAATGATGCACGCATGCGAAGCATAAGCATGCTGATTGAAAATGGCCTAAAACTAACCATCGAAAGTTGATAAGTAAAATGGAGAAAGAAATGGGGGTTGGAAGACATGCATCACACACACGCACCCTTATTATAACAGTTGTGTCCTCTCTACGGAGGGTCTGAATAACAAGCTAACTAGCTTATCTAAGCTAATTAAACTAATTATTACAAAACGAAGCTAATTAACTAACAAGTTAACTAATTAGTTATTACAACGCAAATGAATAGCTAAGCGCATTAACTACTTAAGTACAAAAACAAAGAATTAGCTAGCTTAACCTAAGCAACTAAGTAAGGCAATTAGAAAGGGCCTCAGAGCGAGAAGCGTATGCAGGCTCGGTCGCCTCATTTGGAAATCCATCGCAATGCCCCAACTTGCCTCTATTTTCAATTGTTCTCAGATCACTGCACAAAGCTCCAGATAGCTTTTTCTCCACCATGGAAACCTCCAGGGACATGGCCGACCACTTGGTGGTGTTGCCAACCACTTGCCGACCACTTGCCTTTGCTGCAGACCAAAAGAAGTGGTCGGCCAGCCACTTTTACTGGTCTGCCGACCAGTTTTTGCTGCCAAACTCCAATTTGCTGCAACATAAAACAAGAAGGGGCATGGCAATGTATTAGCAAGATATGTGTGCACAACCATTCTCCCTATCATTTCATGATCTCAAGGGAGTGTGGTTCTCAACTCTCGGGCCACCAACCGAACATCGCAATGCACGATGGCCGAGATGCCAAGATTGCACAATTCAATGTAAATGAATGCACAAATAATACATAAAGCCTTAACCTCTATCATGCATGATCAAGAGGGTCGGCGACCGAGAATTGAGGCACGTTCCATCACTTCAAGTGTGAAACATTCCTTGTTTCTCATCTTTGGATTAACTCCCTATCCAAACACAATGCAATGCGAGGCATGCACACACAATGCAAACAACAAGCATGTAAATATCATGCAATGCAACAAGCATGCAACAACATCATGAACATGCAACAACATGCAAATAACAATGTCATATGGACTTAAACCGAATATGGGCAGTCCTCAATCATGCCCAAAACAGTGGCCAAAATGCATCAAAACTAAGGCACAAAAGGGCCAAGAACACATGCTCATGTGAGGGCCCATCAACTAAGCATAAAAGCACAACTCTCAAACATGAGCAAGGAGTGACAAGTATGGAAGTGTGATAACACTACAAGCTCTAGAAACATGCATGAAATGATGCCAAACCATTCAAACAACCCAAGTACGTAATGCTATGAGGCCTAAGGCACAAGGCCACCAAAGGAGACTACTCAAAAGGCATGCAACACATGGCATAAATGAAGGAACCAACCACAAACAGAGCTCAATTAGGTCAAGACAAAGACCAAAACATGCTAAGAGGGGAGCTCAAAGGTCTAGGCATGCATGCATACAAGCTAGGCCACAAACAAGGCAACAATGGCATGACCCTTAGAGGCTCTCAAAGGATGAAAGAAATGAGAACATGACAATGCTAGGTGCTCTGAAATAACATGTGAAATGATGCCAAATCATGTACATGCTACAAATGAAGTATGCTAGGAGACTCAAAGTTGAAACAACAGTGCATTTTCTATGCATGAAACATGAATGAAAGCATATTCTATGCAACAATAGAAAAGAGCATATTCTATGCAATAATGGAGAAGCGCATATCCTACACTCGACAACAATTGAGATATAATGGCATGTTCTATGCGAACCAAACAATCTATGCAGGATTCAAAGAAAAATGCATATATTCCATGCATGATTCAAGAGCGAAAGCAATAAGCATGTTCTATGCATAATGCAAGAGCGGAAGCACATTTTATGCAATAATAACAACAAAAGCATATTTGTGAAAACCAATTCAAGAACAACTTCCGATTTATCTCTCGGAAAAGTTGCAATATGCTCAAAAGGATACACCTTGCTTATGTTAATGAGTGACGAACATCGTGCACTGGAGATGCAGTTCTGAGCTTTCATAGAGGTATTCTGAACTCAATAATGAACAATCCCTTCAATTTTAAAATCCAAGGACACAAAACAGAACCAGGGGCATAGAGGAGACCTTTGGAAACCCGCCGGCCACAAGAAGGGGCCGCTGGCCACCTGTGGGCCACTGGTGTGCCTTGCCAGCCATCCATGGTGCCTTGCAGGCCATCGATGGTAGTTCGGGGCAAAACTAACTTTTCATGCATGGGCCTTTAAATACAAGCCACTAGGGCTCATTTCCTCACACCCTCTTGACCGAAAATACTCTCTTTCTCTCTCTCTAGGTGCTTTTCCTCTCTAGATTTGAGCCTTTTACGCGTTTACTAATGCCCCACACAAACTTTATTCGCTAAATCCTCCTAGTTCTCTTCGCTATGAACAGATTGGAATTCGATTTTGACGCTTTTTTTCTCATTTCCACCATTCTAGGCTCATTCCCCTCGAGTTTCTCTCGAGTTCTGTGCACTTTGCCCGACTTTGACTTTTCTTTCATTTTCTCTCTCTTAGGGTTAACTTTTTCCAAGTTCACCCATTTTTATTCACTTTTCACCCATATCGCACCTATTTTTAGATGGCGGATGATTTTTCTCGTGATGGGGCTCCTCCTGAGCTTCCCCCAGTAGACTTTGAGGCCGAGCCTGAGGCCGAGCCAAAGCCATTACCGTTGAGTGTACGACCTTTTGATCCAACGAGGTATCATCCTCAGACACACATATTGCCCACTATCGGAGGCATCAGATGTTTCATTGATTTCGCTGACGACGTGCCGGAGGACCTCTTGTTGAGGGAGCCAGTGTCTCATTTATTGGCCACCACTTTTAAGGTACAAACTCTATTTGTATGCATTTCTGCCTTTAATTGTTCACATTTCTTGCATTGCTTTCATCTGATGTGTCTCATACACTACCTTGATCTAACTATGTCTCATACACTACCTTGATCTAACTATGTCTCATACACTACCTTGATCTAATTACATCTCATGCATTTCCTTGATCTGATTACATCTCATGCATTGCCACAGGGTAAGTCTCGCGCCTTTAGGGGCTATGGTGCGACGACTGCTCGAGATTGGTACGGCGAGCTCCCAACTGAAGTTCGTGACATTGGTGACGAGGCAGGCTTCGGCCTATTCTGCTCTAGCTTGACTCAGGTTGCTGTGAGCCATCCACTCTTAGGAGCACTAGTGAAGAGGTGGTGGGACACCACCAACTCCTTCCACTTTTCCACCACAGGGGAGATGATGATGACTCCTTACCACTTTGCCATAATCACCGGCTTAGGCGTAGAGGGTGATCTGATCCCTCTTGACCCAGATATGAAGGAGTGGAGGGCAGCCTGGCTCGAGCTGCTCGGGCACATCCACAGATATACCGGCCAGGCATGGTGCGATACATCTAGTTCGAGGAGCAGTTTAGAGGGATTGAGCCCGAGACGACAGAGGAGACAGAGCAGTATGCTAGGGCTTCCTGATGTTCAACTTTGGTACCACCTTATTTCCAAACAGGTGGAACACCATAGGCCTGTACTTGCTGAGTGCCTTGGTGACTCTTCCTCGAGTTCAGTTTTACAATTGTGTAAACACCCTATTTTTGACCATCCTCAAGACCTGGACATCATCGCTTGTGACCTCAATGATTATGACTATTTGTGATCGTTTTAGTGCCAGAAGTCCTCGGCGGAGTGCCACAGCTTTAAGCCTTTCAAACCTTGAACCCTTGTTTTGGACCAAACTTTGGTTTTTTAAGCTTGCAACCTCTGGTGGCCTATCAGCCATCAGCAATGGCTGTCGGCCATCAGCGGTGGCTGTTAACCACCAGTGGTGGCTTTCGGCCCTGTCGACCATCGGCAGTGGTTATCAACCACCAATGGTGGCGTTCGGCCCTGTCGGCCACTTCTATGGGTTGTTGGCCATCGACGATGGGTTGTCGGCCGGCAGTCTCTTTTTCTAGATATTTGTTGATATTTGTTGATAGTTGTGCCAGCTGGTAGCACAATTAGCTGCATCACCCTACACGTGTATGGTAGGATGTTTCTAAGCTAAAGGCATGTTTTTCTATATATAGGGGGGTTCCTCCCCCATTTTTGCGGGTTAGAAAATTCAGAGCAAAAATCTCTCTCTCTCTCTTTAGATTTCTCTTACAATTTTGTGCCTAAGTGCTTGTTTTCTCTACACTTTTGCATACACATCCTAAATCAAATCCTTTTACCTTGGAGCTGAGGCTACTTGGGACCTTCTTTGAGCTCTGGAAGGTGGTTTTAGCTTGATTTTGTGCCTAGAATTACCCTTTGCTTCAAGAGGTAGTTACTTGCTTTGTTTACTTTGTTTTGCAAGCTTGTTTTACCATCTTTTCTTACTATTTTGGGGCTTGTTTTGAACTGATAAAAGTTCTATTTTTGTAGCTTAAAGTGTTAGTTTGAGGCCATTTTCAGTTGAGGGGTGGTTCACCCTTCTTGCTTCTTTGCTTGTAAAGCTTTTGTGCCTTTATTCATCACTTTCAAACCAACTTTTTTGGGCCTTTTAACCACTAAATTTTAGAGCTTTTTCAGTGGCAAAAACCATATTTTGAAGTCCAAAATTTGAAGGGTTAGTCTCCCCTCCTTGTGTCTTGCTTGCATGCCTAGTTAGCCTCGTGTATTTGCTTATTGTTTTTGCTTTTTGTGGCATAAGTCCAGCATGTTTTAGACTATATTTAGGGTCATTTTGCCTCTATTTTTGGTTGTTTGTTTCATTTGAGCCTTGCATGGCATGGTTGTAGTGTAATTTTTTTCACTAACTTAATGTTTTAGAGCTTTAATCACCATTGTTTTGAGTCGATAGCATGTTTTAGTGTTGTTTTGCACTTAACTTCAACACTTTAATCTCTGCAATCTCCTTCAATTCTTCACTCTTTTGTTTGCTTTGAAAGTGGTTTCAACCCACTTGTTTGCCTAAGTGTGCAATGGAGGTGCTATACCTAATGGTTTAATCCCTTAGGGGGTTCATTACCAACAATGTAATGCCTCTTTCATGCCCAAAGCACCTTGTGGTTTAAGCCATCTTTTCATTAGAGGACACTCACTAATGGACAAATCAATTAAAGAATGGTTTTGGTAATTAAAATGAGTAAACAAAATTGGACAAGTAAAAGAGGCAAGATAAGAATTCTTTGTGTTGCATTGCATGTGTTCAAATCAGACGTTAGTTTGAACACAAGGAAAATGAGGCATTTCATACTCAAAAGTGATGAAATATGCCATTTTCCTTGGTCACCATTGCCCTTGATCATGCATGATAGGGTGATGGTCCTTTGGTCTCAGTTTGTATTCATTAAACTTGCACAATTGGTTTGACTAACCATCATGCAATGAAATTGCTTGATTGATGGTTTGTAAACCTAAATTTTGTCCCTCTGTTGATCTCCCCACGAAAAGGAGAGGCAAAGTGTGCAAATAATATGTGAGAACACACAGTTTTGCTCTGCCTACATTCTATTGCAGCAAAAAGAGGAGTTCATGTCATCAGTGGCCGACCAGCCACCATTGGTAGTCAACAAGCCCCTTGTTGGCCACCAATGAAATTTGCACAATGTGTTCCTGAGGTGGAGCAGAAGTGTTCTGGAAGTGGATAGCTTTTTTGGTGTTCAAATGTGCAAACAAAGGCTCGCAATAGCAAAGCAGTGGCTTTTTTTGGGTAAAGGATCTAGCATGCATGCATTCCTCACTTCCTGGGATTAGCTAGTTAGTTTAACTAGCATTAGATCAAGCATGTGTTGTAATTAATTAGTTGTAGTTGATTAAGTGTTTTCAATAATTAGTTAGTTTAACTAGTTATTTGTTTTCGGTTTGTAATAATTAATTAGCTAGAAGTAGTTAATTAATTCGATTTGCAATAATTAGTTAGCTTAATTAGGGTAGCTAGTTGGTTAGCTTATTCATTCGGACCCTCTTTCACGAGGGTGTAATGTTGTAATAAGTGTGTGCGCGTGTGTATGTCCTTCAACCCCATGTCTTTCTCCCTTTTATTTAATCGCATTTGATGGTTAGATTAGGGACATATTTCAATTAGCATATCGCATGTTCGCATCCATTCATTTGTCTTGCATGTGCCGAGGCTCGGCGCATCATTCAAACTGCATTGTCATTTCAATAATTCTTTGAATACGTGTTTAATCGCATGTTGTTCGAATCGATCCATACGCCATATTAGTAGCCAAGCCTATTAATTGCATTATTGCATGCATTGCATTAGACATCTTGTATAGTTAGGATCATGTATCTTTCTAACTAGTTTCTATTTTGGCTTGGAGTACTCGATGAGTTTTTACGCTTTAGCATACTTGCATGAGTGTGATTGCCATGTTGCCATGATTAACATGCTTTCCATGAGGCTATGTACTTAAATGCTAACTGCATGAATGCCTGTGGATGAACAATTCAACGAATGTGCGTTTTAAGCTCATTTTGTTGAGTGGCAAATCATGTTTTAAGCCCACTATGTTTGGTGGCAAAACCGCATCTTTAAGCCTACTTGAGGTGGTAATTTCAAACCATTTTCGCAAACAAAGATGAGTTGAATTGTTCCAAGTGTTGCAAACTAGTCTATACTTGATTGTACGCATCACATAGTAAAGCTAATTTAATAACTTGAATAAGAACACATAATGTTTATAAAAACTCATATCATGATTAGTAGAGGCCGATCTTTGATCGAGCGAGCTGGGGTGCTCAATTCATAACCTTTCACTCTCGTACCTAAGTTCCCGAGCTGAGGTAACTTTGGTGATGACGGACACGTGGCCTTTGGCACGAGTCAGGTTTTCTAATTTCCCCAAAATAAAAATATTTAGGTGGCAACTCTGTATCTGACAAATCAATCCAACTTTGGCACTTTTCATTCAAAATCAATTTTCCAAAATGATTTGCCGGATTTGGACTCTTTGGTGTTTATCAGCTTTAGATTACACTTGTGAGATTAGATTCAGAACCACAGGAGTCCGAACTGTAGGGTTTCTTTTCGAGCCTTCCGAAAGAGGGCGCGAAAAAGACGAGCTATAGTTTCTGGCGACTTTGTTGAGGACTTAGAGAACTTGAGTCGAACTCATGATATTTTTTTTCTCTACACTTATGTATTTCTTTGCATTTGCATTTGCATCAGTGTGCCTAAGTCACTGTGTTTGCCATTTACTATTCCTAAGCGGTTTGCCGGAGGCTTGCTTGGAAAAGCTTGCCAAAAGCCTGACCAGTAGTGGGCTCTGCCACAATAGGAACACAACTCGTGGATCTGGACTACCATTGTACCGTTTGATCCTCGTTTCACTTCTCAGTGTTAGGTGTGACAGGTATATTAGGTAGTCTTGCTGAGGTACCCTTTTTGACCAATCAGCCTAGTTGCATATCGGAAGCCATAGAGGCTGTTCCAAACTAGGGCAGGTTGTTCACCCGAATACAGGAATTATATGAAACCGCTTGCTTTGCATAGTGAACCCCTAGCTCCTGAAGAAATTAGGACAAGGTAACCCTACCCCTCATAGGGGTGTTTTGGCTCTCAATTAACTGGTATGTGCTTTACAGTGAAACTGTACAAGAATGTGCATATCAGTTGCAAGTTTGGTATCTGATTTTTGGGGTAGAATTCAGTATAGAGTACAGTCATTCAGCTATGCTCATATCTATTCTAGTGAAATTAGGTTGAGGTGCTGTCTGTAGGCGTTTACCCCCGATCCAATCGGGGGATCGAATTGCTTATAGAAACATGAGTTTAATTAGTCGATTTATTAGTGAACAAGGAAAAATATTATCTAGACGAGGGAATAGATCGACCTTGAAACAACAACGATTGATTACTATTGCTATAAAACAAGCTCGTATTTTATCTTCGTTACCTTTTCTTAATAATGAGAAACAATTTGAAATAGAAATAGTGGTTGTCTAATGAGATACTATGTATAATAAGATCTTGCCTTGAGGGAGTCACATATTCTGCATTTATCGCTTGTTTTCTTATTTTAGAATATGGATTTATGCTTTATCGACTCATTTCATATCATGGTTCAAGCGTTAAAAATGGGTAAGGTTTACTACTCTTTTTCGAAATTCGAAGAAGTTTTTTCTCTTTTGCTAGGTAGTCCTGGAACTATAGCTTCAAAAGGCTCTGATATCCTTTGGGTACTCTGGACTAGTGTTGATAGACTTTGTCAAATCAAGAGCAACTAGTGTTTCCTTCACTGGTGGTAAGGCAAAAAAGGGCCAAATAGGGCTCACTACTTCCACCGGTCCAACATTCACTAGTTAGATCACCTTTGCCAACTCAGCAGACCCATGATGGCACAAAGTCCAGAAGAAGTTGTGACCATGATAGCGGCATTAAACTAGGGAATAGACATGCAAGATGAGACCAATGCTGGAATGCAATGCCCATCTGGGGCACCTACCACACATCCAGTCTCGGGACCCCAGCCGAACTTTGACCCACTTTCGCAAGCTGAAGATTCGCATGGTCCACATCCCCGAGAAGGGTTTGCTCAGCTCAAGTTTTCAAACCCCTGGTGCAGCCTAATGAGAGGCTTTATCCCTTTGATATTAATGATCTCAAACCCACCTCGGTAAAAATTACTAACCATGAGAAGCAATTCAAAAAGGCACAGGGCCTTAACTCCATACCCAACATTGAGGATAGGGACACCGAGGCTACCGTAAACCTCCTAGACAGATTCCAAATGCCACACATTGACCGTTTCGACGGGTCTAGAGATCCTATGGTACATATCTGGCTTTTCTTGAATGTCTTGAAATCGATGGGTCTGACTAAGCCTCAGAAACTCTCTCTGTATGGAAGAACCTTGTCAGGTATGGCAACCACTTGGTACGCTAAGTCGGAGGATAAAGTGAAGCAGAATTGGGAAGAGTTGGCTGAGGCCTTTGTTAATCAATACTCTTACAATACCCAAATTGAAATTACCACTCAAGACCTTGAAGCAACTCACTAGAATCCTATAGAGTCATTTGTCGAATTTATTACAAGGTGGAGAGCGAAGGCATCACAGATGACAGATCGACCTTCTAAGAGGGGCCAAGTGTGGATAGTGGTGCAGAACCTTGAGCCTAATATGTTGCAAAAGTTAATAGTGGCTTTATTGTTCACTTTCAAAAGTTTGCATGACTTGGGGGTTCAGATTGAGAGTGCATTCAATAGAGGGATTATTCCCAGAACAAGCGAACCAACACGGAGGGTGTTTTCAGGGGGTATCAATGCTAGCAGTAGCACTATCCCCAAACCCACTGAAATCAACACCGTCACCATTACTCCCAAAATTGCCGACCCATTTGTCAAATCCAACTCACAAACAGCCGGTCCAACCCGAGCTCAAGGTTAAACTTTTACCCCTCTCTATATGAGCCTAACCAGCGCACTAAAAGTCCTGATGGAAAGAGGGTATCTCAAAGCCCTTGATCCCCAACCTCTTCTTGACCTACTCCCTGCCAGACATAACCCTACCAAATACTGCATGTATCATTAGCAGCGTGGTCATGGCACTGATTGTTGCTACCGCCTTCGTCATGAGGTTCAGAATCTTATCGACAATCAGACGATAGCTCCACCTCAAGACCCCAATGACCAAGTACCTCATCCACACCATAACCTTATCCATAAACTGCAATCCACCTACAACCCCAACATATACATCACCCCGGCCCATCTACCCATGCCTGAGGTGTTTATTCCAGAAAGCATGGACTTGTGCATAATGGATGCACTCGAACCCCAATCATCTCAAACCCCTGAACCCACTACTTCTGAACTGATGAGCATAATTGAAGATCTTCAGAGAACATTGACAGATTTAGCCTTTCGAATATTGGCTCTGTCATCCACTATATCACATACTAGGAATTTCATGTCAAAAGGCTCCCCAATCTTAGGACGGGCTGAATTGGAAGAAGGTCAATCCCTTGGCAAAGTGGAGGCAAATGGCAAGAACAAGGTAGGGGTAGGCATTGTTCCCTATGAACATCTTCAGTAGGCTATTGAGGCTTTGAAGGCTGAAGGACTGAACAAACAGCAAGTGCTCGCAGTTGTTGCAAAGATTATGGATGACACTTTTGTCACTCATGATGAGAGCATTCTGAATCAAGGGGCAAGCCAAGAAAAGGGATGTCGTACCAGAAATGCCCCTTTCAGCTCCAATCCTACACTCGGAAGAGATCATCAAACCTAGTCAACATCTGCCAACCTCTTTGCTGGTACATCCAACACAATTTCACAAACCTCAAGCCATCAGGCCCGAGGCCAAAGGGTCTTCACCCTGCTTTACATGACCTTATCCAAAGCTCTCCAAATCCTCGTAGGACAAGGTCATCTCAAATCCCTTAAGCCTCGGCCTCTCCCGGATCCCCTTCCAGCCAAGCATAATGCTACTAAGTACTGTGCTTTCCATCAACAAACCGGTCATGACACTGACAGTTGTTTTCGTCTTCGCCATGAAATACAGGATCTAATTGACAGCGAGGTCATCGTTGCACCAGGTCCTGCAAAGTCTATCAGTTCTAGATCGATGAACTTGGGGGATAATGCGACTATGTGATCAGGGGATGAACCACCTGTTGATGGCACTCATTTTACTCCAGATATGGGAGATGGCACGCACTATATTGAGTAATTTGAAAAGTGTTGTTTATTTTACTTTCTAACTTGGGTATTGGGTCAATCTTGTTGTGTTGTATTGAGTCAGTCTTCTTGTATTAAGTCTGTCTTTTTGTGTGGAGTCTATCTTGTTGTGTTGGAGGTTGGTGATTTCGAGCGTGTTAACTCGGGCATCACTTTCTTGTTTTTTGTTTGTCTTTTACACTCTTTCTTTTGCATCTGTTTCTGCCATTGAGCCAGTTGCGCCAAAAGATCTGAATGAAACGGCAGAGATTTTCACCTACTTTTCTGTGCCTTGAAATCATTACAGTGACCTAAGTTTTTCAAAACTTTTCTAACACTATGATGAAAACAATGAGGGAGGAATTCCTCGAGATTTGCAAAAATTTGATCAATTGAGAGAAAGAGAGGCATGCTAAGCTCTTAATGAATGAGATCATGTTTGTTAATGTGAGTACTGAAAAAGATCCTGGCTTGATCCAAATTGGTTCTACATTGTCTTCAGAGGAGCTTGAGCGACTAGTCACTTTGTTAAAAGATTTCAAAAAATGTTTTACGTGGTCCTACGAAGACATGCGTGGAATTGATCTTAAGATTGTACAGCATAGGATCGCTCTTAGCCTCGAGACTCGACCCGCTTTGCTTGCAAACCTTGAACCTCAACTCCGAATGTTCAACGATCAACCACAATATAAAGCTTGTATGGCTGGATCGAAAGCAACCCTTGAACTAGGGCCAAAAAGGTCAAGTCAAAAAGGTCAGATGTCATCAAAGGAAGCTTGCAAAGCTGCAACAGAAGTAGCCCTTGAACTAGGGGCAAAAATGTCAGATGTGCTCAAAGATTCAAAAGATAGGTCATTCCACAAACCAATAAAGAATGGCAAAAAAGCCAAATCTCAGAAGTTGAAAGAAGAAAATTTATTGCTAAAGGACAATCGAGTTCCTATCCACAACACTAGGGGAAAATTCAGACCCGATTGGATGGGCTCCTACATCATCAGTGAACAGCAGCCATTCTCCTAGATTCAGATGGCTTAGAGATCCGATGACCAATCAACATGGACAAAGTTAAACTTTTGTTATCCTTCAGAGGCTCGCTGGGCTGAAAACCCAGAAGGGCGACCCAGGAAAAAGTTAGAGCAAGCAAAAAAAAGAAAAGAACATAAATGAAAAAAAGAAAAAAGAAAATAAAAAGAACAAAAATGAAAAAGAATAGAAAAGAAAAAAGAAATGAAATGAAGAAAAGAAATGAAATGAAAAGAAAAATAGCTCGCAAGGTTGAAAACCCGAAAGGGCGGCCTTGGCAAAAGTGAGAGTGTAAAAAGAGAGTGTCAACACCCAAGTGAACCTCAACCCGGAACTACGTACGGCCAGATTCCCATCTTTGGGATACGTAGGCAACTTCATCCTGAAGTTCAGCCCAATTATTTTCAGCCTGCTTGGTTCATCCATGTTGATTGGTTTATCCTTGTTCAAACTCGGCCATCTTATCCATGTACAAATTGGCTTGTCTCCGTTCAAATTTAGGTGCCCTATTTCGTTACAAGATTCAGCTGCAAGACAAATCAAATTCAGATCTGAGATTGGGCATCTCAAGAGTAGATTCCGCATTGGTTGAGTAATGGTCATTTGCAAAAATAATTTTGAGGATTTTTAATGAGGTTGACTAATTCTCTCGAAAATTATTCCATTTTTCCAAAACTAGACCATTTCTTGGACCCAAAAATGGGAAAATTTTCAATGCTCACAACCTGACTTGCATAATTTCAAATATAAAATCGAACAAGTATGTTAATCTAACTCTCATGATGGTCAAAATTGTTTTAGCAGAAGCCAAAATCAAAAAATAGTCAAAATGATGAACTAGGGGCATAGTTGAGTCAGGTTTTCTGTCTTTTCCCTGTTGTCAACATACTTTCCAGAAAAGGAACCATACTTGCTAGAAAGGGCACTCTACTTGCCAGAAAATGCACAACTGAAGCTGACAGTACAGGGCCAAAAGTTTTCTTATCCTCTAAACAGTGAGGTATCAAGCCAACTGCGAAGCACGAATTGAAAATGGGGCTGGATATTCAGTTCCCTCATCTGGACGACCACGCTCAAATTGGCATCTGACCCAGAATGGGGATGTAGAAAACATAATGTGTGAGACCAATCAATTGTATGCTTGGCTGGTGGAACATACTGTAATTCATCTCGGTCAAGCTAAGCCAAGGGCATCGTCAACCGATGTCAATTGCAGATCTGCTACACATCCAGTCGTATCACAACCCCTTTGTGGGAAAGCTCACGAGTTGTGAGCAAAAGAAGGAGAATGTAGTAGAATACTAGGGGCAAGAGCCCACAATGTCCTGCTTATCCATCAACCACCCAAGGGAGGGATAATAAAAATAAGAGAGATTAAAGAATAAAGAGATGTGCACTGAGAGAAAAAATGAGAAAATGGCTTTTTCAAAGAAATAGAGATTGAGTGCCTAAGTAATGTGAGAATCACAAATAAGAAAGGATGGGAAACAATACCCAGAGAAGTAGGCTCCTCGTGAACTGAGAGGTCTCTCGCCATTGGAACACATTCGAGTGTTGTGTTTGTTGTTTTTGTTTGTCTCGATTCTTGTTTTGAGTCTTTTCGAGTGTCAATAGGTATGTTCAGGTTGTTTTACCTTCGTTTTCTCTTTGTTCAGTCATGTTGTACTGTGGTCAGTCGTAGGCTTAATACCCGATCAAAAACTCATTCTCAATCTCAATTTCAAAAAAAAGAAAATCATTTTATGCTCAGAGTGCTATGTTATTCCCAACATGGTGTACAAAATAGAATTCTTTATTTCATAAAGTGCAAGGTCCACCCCCGATCAAGAGAGAACAATCGAACCAAGACCTATCTGAAGCTGTATGGGTTCCAGCCTATAAACAAAAGAAAAGAGGGAAAATTGGAGCATTTGAGTGTGTTTCAACTTCAGCAAATTCCAAGTTTGCATTCCAGATGCACCTTCGCCAGGCCTCGTCATTGCTCGGGAATATGAGTGTACCTCGACCCCGAGTTCAAGCCCGTTTCAAGTCAGAATGGAAATTAAAGCAGCATGCAAATGTTACCCCTCGCCACTATGGACAGGGTGTATTCTTTTTTAGTTGAGCATGTTGTAAAGTCCTCTGAGAGGTAAATCGGAGGCACCAAAGCACATATTTGATTCTCTTCTATTGCGTAGAATGTGCATTTTTACATATACTTATGTTGCACACGTGCCTTGCATCGTTTATGATTCATGCATAGAATATGCTTTCAATGTTGTATAGAACATGCTTTCAATATTGCATAGAATATGATCGTCTCTTGCATAGAACATGCTTTCAATGTTGCATAGAATATGCTCGTCTCTTGCATAGAACATGCTTTCAATGTTCCATAGAATATGCTCTCGTTTCTTGCATAGAACATGCTTTCAAGTTTGCATAGAATATGCTCTTGTTTCTTGCATAGAACATGCTTTCAATTAACATCATGCATCGGTTGTTTATCTTGCGTGAAACATGCGTTGTCACTGTATTGATTTGTAAACCTTGCTCATTTGTTCATTCTGTGTATCTACCACACAATAATCTCATTCTGTGCATCCACCGCACAATAATCTCATTATGTGCATCTATCGGACAATAATCTCACTCAGTGCATCTATTGCACAATTTCATCTTACTTGCACTATGTTTGTGCATTTCATCGCACTATTTTATGCATCTTACGTGCACTATGTTTGTGCATTTCATCTTCCTATTTTGTGCATCTTACTTGCACTATGTTTGTGCATTTCACTTTATATCGCACTGTCTTGTGCACCTGCATCGCACTGTTTTATGCACCTTGTATCGCACTATTGTGTGCACCTTGCATCGCACTGTTTTGTGCACTTTGTATCACACTATCCTATTCACTTCGTATCGCACTGTATTGTGCACCCATATCGCACTATCTTGTGCACCCTACATCGCACTATCTTGTGCACCCCACATCGTACCGTCTTGTGCATTTCACTTTGCATCACACTATCTTGTGCACTTTATATCGTACTGTCATGTGCATTCACATCTGTCCTGTGCATTTCATCTTACATCGCACTATCTTGTGCATTTCACATTGCATCGCACTATCTTGTGCATGTCATCTTACATCACACTATCTTGGGCATTTCATCTTACATTGCACTATTTTGTGCATTGCATTTTGTATAGCACTATTTTGTGCATTCATTCACCCTCACTTGCACTGTCTTGTGCACCTTGTATTTTTGTTTAACTCACACTCTCTTGTGCACTCCTTCGGTCTGGGAGACCTTAAATCCTATATCTTGATTCGCACTCTCTTATGCATCACACTCTCTTGTGCACTCCTGGTCTAGGAGACCTTAAATCCTCTAAAGGAGCAATTCCTTTGGTGTTTTTCGTGCCCGAACGGCTTTCGGTGGTCTGGTATAGCCACCTGCCTATGTTTTATGGTGAGTTCCTAGGAGATCAACTAAGACGGTGGAAACTAGAGTTTGAATGGCTGATGCCTAGAACGCAAAAGTTCAGAATTTTCGAGGCTAAAATCTGGTTTAAATACCCAGAGGTGTATCCCGGCTTGAAATTTGTATGGCAGCCCCATAAGTTGAGATAGCTTGTACGCGTCTCAATTCTGGATACTGAATCAACCTAGTCCGTCACCCTGTTGGAGAATAGGGAAAGTTGCAAACGTAGCCAAGAAGAAAAGTAGTACCTGTGGTTTGGAAGATAAACCGAAAAGAAGAAGAGGAGGTCCCGAGTAGCATAAGGTGAGTCATCGCCGAAAGCCCTTGTAAGGTACTTTCTAAGGCATCACTTCTTGGCTACTCATTCTTGTGTTGTTTTACCATATTATTGCTTATCGCATCATTTCGGATGATCATAAGTTTTCAAAATAGACGACTGCGCGAGGCGTGTAAGTCCAATTTTCAAAGTTGCATCATGCATATCACTAGCATCTTTCCGTAGAACTACGTTGGTTTGATTCCTTGCAAAGGGATACGTAGGCAGCCTGTGGGTGCAACCATTCTTTGTCTTGCTTGTTTGTTTGTCCAAGTCTTCGGCCTTGTCAAAAATGAGTCTTCTCTGGACTTTTACATTCACCAACGTCATTTCATGACTTCCGAGTTCAGTCAAAGAGGGGCAATTGTAGACACCCTATTTTTGACCATCCTCAAGACTTGGACGTCATCGCTTGTGACCTCAATGATTATGACTGTTTGTGCTCATTTTAGTGCCCGAAGTCCTCAGCGGAGTGCCACAGCTTTGAGCTTTTCAAAGCTTGAACTTCTATTTTGGACCAAACTTTGGTTTTTCGAGGCTACAACCTCTGGTGGCCTGTCGACCATCGGCGATGGCTGTTGGTCATCAGCGGTGGCTATCAACCACCAGTGGTGGCTTTCAGCCCTATCGGCCACTGTTATGGGTTGTCGGCCATCAGCGATGGCCTGTCAACCATTAGCGGTGGCTGTCAACCACCAGTGGTGGCTTTTGGCTCTATCGGCCACTTCTATGGGTTGTCAGTCATCGGCGATGGGTGTCGACCATCACTGTTGGCCGGTCGGCTATCAGTGGTGGCCGAAGCCGACGGCCACCAGTCTCTTTTTCAAGATATTTGTTGATATTTGTTGATAGATGTGCCAGCTGTTAACAAAATTAGCTGCATCTCCCTACACGTGTATGGTAGGATGTTTCTAAGCTAAAGGCATGTTTTTCTATATACAGGAGGTTCCTCCCCCATTTTTGAGGGTTAGAAAATTCAGAGCAAAAATCTCTCTCTCTCTCTCTCTCTCTCTTTAGATTTCTCTTACAATTTTTTGCCTAAGTGCTTGTTTTCTCTACACTTTTGCATACACATCCTAAATCAAATCCTTTTACCTTTGAGCTGAGGCTACTTGGGACCTTCTTTGAGCTCTAGAAGGTGGTTTTAGCTTGATTTTGTGTCTAGAATTACCCTTTACTTCAAGAGGTAGTTTACTTGCTTTGTTTACTTTGTTCTGCAAGCTTGTTTTACCATCTTTTCTTACTGTTTTGGGGCTGGTTTTGAACTGAGAAAAGTTCTGTTTTTTTTGTGGCTTAAAAGTGTTAGCTTGAGGCCATTTTCAGTTGAGGGGTGGTTCACCCTTCTTGCTTCTTTGCTTGTAAAGTTTTTGTGCCTTTATTCATCACTTTCAAACTAACTTTTTTGGGCCTTTTAACCACTAAATTTTAGAGCTTTTTCAGTGGCAAAAACCTTATTTTGAAGTCCAAAATTTGAGGGGTTAGCCTCCCCTCCTTGTTTCTTGCTTGCATGCCTAGTTAGCCTCGTATATTAGCTTATTATTTTAGCTTTTTGTGGCTTAAGTCCAGCATGTTTTAGACTATATTTAGGGTTGTTTTGCCTCTACGTTTGGTTGTTTATTTCATTTGAGCCTTGCATGGCATGGTTATAGTGTAAGTTCCTTCACTAACTTAATGTTTTAGAGTTTTAATCACCATTGTTTTGAGTTGATAGCATGTTTTAGTATTGTTTTGCACTTAAATTTAGCATTGTAATCTCTACAATCTCCCTCAATTCTTCACTCTTTTGTTTTCTTTGAAAGTGGTTTCAATCCACTTGTTTGCCTAAGTGTGAAATGAAAGTGCTACACCTAATGGTTTAATCCCCTAGGGGGTTCATTACCAACAATGTAATGCCTCTTTCATGCCCAAAGCACCATGTGGTTTGAGCCATCTTTTCATTAGAGGACACTCACTAATAGACAAATCAATTAAAGAATGGTTTTGATAATTAAAATGAGTAAACAAAATTAGACAAGTAAAATAGGCAAGATAAGAATTCTTTGTGTTGTATTGTATGTGTTCAAATCGAACGTTAGTTTGAACACAAGGAAAATGAGACATTTCATACTAAAAATTGATGCAATATGCCATTTTCCTTGGTCACCATTGCCCTTGATCATGCATGATAGGGTGATGGTCCTTTGGTCTCATTTTGCATGCATTGAACTTGCACAATTGGTTTCACAAACCACCATGCAATGAAATTGCTTGATTGATGGTTTGTAAACCCAAAGTTTGTCCCTCCTTTGATCTCCCCATGAAAATGTGAGGCAAAGTGTGCAAATAATCTGTGAGAATTCATTGTTTTTCTTTGTCTACTCTCTGTTGCATTAAAAAGAGGAGTTCATGTTATCAGTGGCTGACTGGCCACCACAAGTAGCCGACCAGCCACCATTGGTAGTCGACAAGCCCCCTATCAGCCACCAATGAAATTTACATAGTGTGCTCCTGAGGTGGAGCAGAGGTGTTCTAGAAGTGGACAGCTTTTTTGGTGTTCAAATGAGCAAACAGAGGCTCGCAACAGCAAAGCAGTGGCTTTTTTTGGGTGAAGGATCTAGCACGCAAGCATTCCTCACTTCCTGGGATTAGCTAGTTAGTCTAACTAGCATTAGATCAAGCATGTGTTATAATTAATTAGTTGTAGCTGATTAAGTGTTTTCAATAATTAGTTAGTTTAACTAGTTATTTGTTTTCGGTTTGTAATAATTAATTAGCTAGAAGTAGTTAATTAATTCAATTTGGAATAATTAGTTAGCTTAATTAGCGTAGCTAGTTGGTTAGCTTGTTCATTCAGACCCTCCTTCGTAAGGGCGTAATGTTGTAATAAGTGTGTGTGCTTGTGTGTATGTCTTCCAACCTCACGTCTTTCTCCCTTTTATTTAATTGCTTTTGATGGTTAGATTCGGGACATATTTCAATTAGCATATCGCATGTTTGCATCCATTCATCTGTCTAGCATAGTCATTTCAATAATTCTTTGAATACATTTTTAATCCCATGTTGTTCAAATTGATCCATATGCCATATTAGTAGCCGAGCCTATTAATTGCATTATTGCATGCGTTGCATTAGACATCTTGTATAGTTAGGATCATCATCTTTCAAACTAGTTTATGTTTTGACTTGGAGTACTTGGTGAGTTTTTTCTATTTAGCATACTTGCATGAGTGTGATTGCCATGTTGCCATGATTAGCATGCTTGGCATGAGGCTATGTGCTTAAATGCTAAACTACACGAATGTCTGTAGATGAAGGCTTGTTGCTTGAATTGGAACAATTCAACGAATGTACGTTTTAAGCCACTTTATTGAGTGGCAAATCATGTTTTAAGCCCACTATGTTTGGTGGCAAAACCGTATCTTTATGCCTACTTTGATCTGACAATTTCAAACCATTTTCGCAAACAAACATAAGTTAAATTATTCTAAGTCTTGCAAACTAGTCTATACTTGATTATGCGCATCACATAGTAAAGCTAATTTAGTAACCGGAATAAGAACACTTAATGTTTATAAAAACTCATATCATGATTAGTAGAGGCCGATCTTTGATCGGGCAAGCGGGGGTGCTCAATTCATGACCTTCCCCTCTCATACCTAAGTTCCCGAGCCGAGGCAACTTTGGTGATGATGGACACATGGCCTTTGGCACGAGTCAAGGTTTCGTAAATTTCCCCAAAACAAAAATATTTAGGTGGTGATTCTGTATCTGGCAAACCAGTCCAACTTTGGCAATTTTGATTCAAAATCAATTTTCCAAAATGATTTGCCAGATTTGGACTATTTGGTATTTATCAGTTTCACATTGCACTTATGAGATTAGATTCAGAACCACGGGAGTCCGAACGGTAGGGCTTTTTTCAAGCCTTCCGAAAGGGGGCGCGAAAAAGGTGAACTACAGATTGGGGCGGAGCTGGCCTCACCACATTGTACGGATATATGAGTTCTTCCTCCCGTCTACGAGGGAACTTGGTTGGAGGCTACTGGCAAGCCTGGGAGGTACACTTCTCAATTCCCTTTTTACATTTTTCATTTTCTGCTCAGCATTTCTTGCTCTACATCCGTTCAACACATGTACTTTCTACTTTGGACTTTCTCTATCTGTTCATACTGTGTGCCTTATGCTTTGTACTTTCTGCATCTGTTCATACTGCATTGATTACATACCGCTGCATTATCCCTGCAGCTATGGGTGTACGCAGACTTCCCGAATCTTTCCCCAAAGCCTGTAGATGAGACTTCATTGACGGTCCCCTTTTCTGGAGTATACGACGGCCAGCTTCGCCGTAGGACTCGTGAGCCCCTCATGTTTTTTCGTCAGTACTTCGACACGATAGTGACGCATGAGGTAATTCGAAACATAGTTATTTTTGCTTTACAACTGTTTTGATTCATACATTAGCAACTGACAGCGACTAATAACTTGTTCACTTTCCATTTCAAATCACATGGCAGCCCTGGGCCATGATATCGACAGAGCTTCGAGCCCCGGTACCATGTGGCTTGGGGCATTTCCCGTTATCATATTCTACTTGAGGGTCCAATTTTCCGAGCCTGGTTCCTAGGCATGCACTTCGTGCACCAAACCATGGGTCTGCCTGCTCAGTTTATACCGATGGCACTGCCAGTGTCGATAAGAGTGACAGACAAGCTATCTGTCGAAGAGGTGATCCGGGTCATGGTAGGCTTGGAGGTAGAGTATTTCTGTGTAGAGGGTGACTACGCGGCCTTTATCCAGACACACTTGATGCCGCCTCTGACCGGTGTTCGCGGGGCTAAGGGAGTGAGAGCTCCTGCTGCGAGAGCGAGATGTAGAGTGACCTGGGCGAGCAGAGCCTGTGCTAGAGAGACTTCCTAGACGAGGTAGGGGACCGGGTGGCCGGAGCTGCCTACTGCACTCACATGTTGGCGGTATACTAGAGTGGCCTATCAGATCCCGATTGAGCCCGCAGTAGCTGGGCATAGATACACCAGAGCCCAGGATGCAGCTTCGGTATGCACCACATTTTTAGTTTTCCTATCTCTTTCTGATATTTGCTTGTTCTGGACATTAATCATTCCCAATGCATTTACAGGCACCTCCAGGATATACCGAGGATCTGCTTGAGCTACTAGCCTCATTCGAGGGTATGATATTGAGGAGGGAGGCACTACTCGGCTTCCATGGCGTTCAGGTAAAATCTTTAGTTTTCTTGCATTCTAGTCATCAAATTTCTACTAACACAGTAAAACTGACATGAGAACTTCCCCACACCACACTGATACAGTGCATCTGAAACACTGCACTTGCATACTGCATTCATGCACTGTACCTGACTTCAGCATATACTCATTCTGCTCCATACTTGCATCTAATACACATACTATGGCTGACATATGACAACTGCCTTTTTAGGTCCCACCCATATCGGATGCACTAGCAGGAGCAGCACCAGGACCAGCAATGCCTCCTCCAGCATGCAGCCGAGGCCGAGCTAGGGGCACCCGAGTTGAGAGTGGCCTTTCGGAGCCTACTCTGAGTGATGACGATGCTAAGACTAGCGAGGCTGAGGAGGCAGCAAGTCAACATTCAGAGTCATCAGAGAGTGGAGATGATGACGCTAGCTCAGGTTCTGAGAGTGGGGATGTCGATGTTGAGGAGGGCTCCAAGGCAGAGAATGGAAACGGCTCCGGTTCAGACTCTGATCCAGATTCAGATAGTGGCGTCAATGGAGACAGTGCTGCAGAGTTCACTCCTCTAAGGAAGAAGACGAAGAGGGCCTCTAGATCCTGAGATAACGGGTGCTGATCTTTGTATTGTTGCTTAGTTTCTTTTGGTTTATAATGTTAGCACATTATACAGCTTCAGACGAGTTTTATTTTCTTTAAAAACTTGTGCCACACTTTTTGTAAAAACAACCATGATCAGAATGAAAACCAAGTTTTTTTTTTCTTTCTTTAAAGAGTGATGTATTTTGCATCATGAGCACTGCATTGCATGAAAATGAGATTGAATTTGACAACGAAAATTGAATACTTGTATTGTCACAACAGCCTGAATCAGGTAACGAACCGACCAACAACTGACATATAAACAAAGCACTATACAACTCAATAAGCAAAACAACTCAGTAAACAACAAATACAACTCAATAAACTTGTTAAAAAAAATAAACAAAAAGGACTCAACGCAAGACCTCAAGACACAAAAAAACAACAGAGCAAAACACATGCATCCAACATTATTCTTCACAAAGGAGGACATTAGGTATGAGAGGAAGGCTGCCGGCCATGAGGGGTCAATGCCAGCCATCTATACCTCTTGCCAGCCATTAATGTTGCCTTGCCAGCCATCAATGTGCAGGACCTCCACATTGTTGACACCGAGCTTACACTCACTACCTTGTCTTCCACAAAAGGTTGAGCTTCGTGATTTCTTCATTTCAACTGCAAATTCTTCACAAATAGAGCCATTTTTTGCCGAAAAACTCTCTGATTGGATTGTAACTTTATATGGCTCAAAAAAGTTGAATTTTTGGGATTTCGGCATAAATGCACTATTCCCGTTGAGTCGTTCTCCACTTCGTTTTCTGTTTCTTCATGCTGCGGCTAGATGTTGGAACCCGATCACGCACGTCTTTAACTTCGGGAGACAAGAGATATGCTCGACAGTCGAAGAATTTCAAGTGCTAATGGAATTCCGACATGATGAGAAAATTCCACCTCAGTCGCATTTTGGTCACATCCAAGCTTTGGAAAGGATGTGTGGGCTCACTTTACACGATGCTCGATCCTTAATTCACAACAGAGAGCTGGATATCCCCAGTTTGATTCATCGATTTTCTGACGCCAGTGACCGAGACGATCTTTTCTAGGAGGGTTTTCGACAACACGCCCTTTGTTTGTGCATGTTGGCATATTTCTTCTTGCCCCTAGTTTTGGAGGGTCTAGCATTCGGCTAGTTGAAGTGGCACAAGGCTTGAAAGAGGGCAAGAGTTGCATTGGCTTGGTACTAGCTAAGACTTTAATGGGCTTAAAAGCCTTTCATCGGCAAGAGACAAACAAATTGGTAGGAAGTCCACTACTTCTTCAGGTAATGTTTCCCACCCAATATGTGTTTCTCACATCACTCGACACTCATGCTCTGTTTTTCTCTCAAAGCCCTTTTCTCACTTTTTCTCTCAACGCACATCTCTCTATTCTTTAATCTCTCTTTTCTTTCATCCCTCTCCAGATATGGCTTATGGACAAGCTGAAGGTAGTGGATTCTTGCCCTGCATATTCCGCACGGGGCTATTTCTTTCGCCAATGGCTAGTGGATTTCCCGAACGAGGGATGGTGGTGCCATTGGATGTGAAATAGGTCTGTTGTGGACATTGCTTGGCGTTGCCCCTGATTTGATCTGCCCAAGATGAGCTACAGCATGACTCAGCAACCTGGCATTCAGCTGATTAGGTTGACACACTGTGTATTCTACTTTCCGCTCCGATTCAGGCGTCAGTTCGGACACGACCAGACTTGCCCAGAAGAGGGGGTAGAGTACTCGGCTTCATTTCCAATCCGAGATATCCCACTATGTGAAGGACGAGAGAGCTTCTGGCTCCTGTCCCTAGTTTCAACTGTGCACTTTCTGGCGAGTGCCTAACTTGGCTCGAAGATAAGGCACAAATCGGGCCCACTTTAGCATCAGAAGCTTCCACAAGCAAGTGCCTAACTTGGCTCAAAGTAAGGATCACAACTGAACTTTCAAATAACGAACAAACAAAAATGCCTTGATCAAACACATGGACACAGTTGATTTGGAGGTGCTTACGGCTGAGCTTCAGAATGAAGTTGCCTACGTATCCCGAAGATGGAAATCAGGCCTTACGTAGTTTGGTTCGGGTTCACTCGAGTATTTGCTCTCTTCTTTTACGCGCTAACTTTTGCCAAGGCTGCCCTTTCTGGATTTTCAACCTCGCGAGCTCAGTTTTTCTTTTTTCCAATTTTCTGTGCTCTAACTTTTGCCTAGGTCACCCTTCCCGGTTTTTGGCCTAGCGAGCCTCTCAAGGGTAATATTTCTTCAACTTATCCATGTTGATCAGTTGGGAAAATTTTAGGCCATCCAGGTCCATAAAAATAACAGCTCCACCCAACCAAATGGTTTTGATAATGTAAGCACCAGTCCAATTGGGTCTGAACTTGCCCCCTGGGTCATGGATGGGAGCTCGGTTGTCTTTCAATACCAAATCCCCTTCCTTAAGATTCTGAGACATAACTTTCTTGTTAAAGGCCCTGGCAATCCTGCGCTGATAACCCTGAACATGGTTCAGTGCTTTCAGCCTTCTCTCATCAAACAGCATTAGTTCCTCGAACCTGCTCTACTGCCAATCCGTCTCTGCTATCTGACACTCAGTCATAACTCACAGCGATGGAACCTTTATTTCAATCGGCAGAACAGCTTCCTTCCCATAAACAGGAGAGTACGGAGTTGCCCAGTAGATGTCCAAATTGAAGTTTTGTAGCCCCAGAGAGCAAATGACAATTTGTCTGGCCAGTCCCTGTGTGATAACCCTATTCCGTATTATGCTAATTGATCTTAATTATAATTGTGATTATGTGGTTAACATGATTTTGAGTGCCATTTATATGAATATATGTGGTTTTGAATTTCTATCTGTTCACCGTAGGAAAATCTGTCTGACTCGCTGCTCTAGAATTTAAATTGAGAGCCCTATCGGCCACAGAACCTGAAATTGATTATGTCATTATGATTAGCGTAATTTTTAGAGCCTATGGTGAAATTTAATTGAAAATTTATTTGGATCGAAATAATCAGATTCAGAATGACTAATTAAAGCACCATTACTTAATTTTAAGTAATTTGATTAAGAGAGCCTATAAATAGGCTCATTCACACTCAATTCCTCTCTTTTAATTCATTTGGCTGAAATTAGCTCTCTAGAAAGAGAGAGAACCGAATTTGGAGAGAGAGAACTGAATTTGGAGAGAGAGAGTGAAGGCAATTGAAGTTTTGATCAAGAAGCTTGGGAATCTTGAAGATAAATGCAAAAATTAGCTAAAATTTGGAAGAATTGAAGCTCCTATGTGAGTAATCAACTCTTAATTCATGAATTGAGTATGTAATTTTGTGGATTCAAGTGATACGGTAGCTCATGGCAAAGATTGAGTTGAATATGAAGTTAGAATGCACATGCATGCATGAAATTACTATGAATCACCATGAAATTGCATAAGCTAGCATGAATAATGTTGAACATTGAGAGTTGGGCACCAATCTTCACATGCATGCAAAACTTTCATGGGTTTCATAATAATGAGTGTCATATGTAACATTTGAAATAGAAATGAAGTCAAAAATTGACATGCATGCATGATTGATGAAGTTATGAAATTGGTATTAAGCTTGAGTGCATAAGTTTGGACCATGCAAGAGAAATGTTGGTTGATTTCAGAATTAGATTATGATTTTGAACAATTAGCTTCCTATTAGTTATGACCTCATGTTATGTAACGTGTTTTTATGTTTTTGTGTCCAAAAATATGCGTTTGGAGCCTTGAGGTCGAGCTTGAAGCTCAAAATGGTTGCTGGAAAAACCCAGAATTTGGCATGTCCGCTCGAGCGGGGAAAGCGCCGCTCAAGCGTGAAATGCAAGCTCCCAGAATTTTTGCAGACATTGATGTCCGCTCGAACGGGGACATTCACGCTCGAGTGGGGAGCCATGTAGTGTGACTTTCAGCTCGAGCGTCCGACTTCACACTCGAGCGTAAAAATGAGGCAACGAGTACTTTTGCAAACCATGAGGGTCCGCTCGAGCAGCGAAACCCACGCTCGAGCGAGGACCCCTATTTCAGAAATTTTGTAAAGGTGTTCTGTGTTTCATTTTCCATTCTCTTTCATTTCTAAGCACTCTCAAGCATGCATTGAGCATCATAAATGAGTTAAAAGGATAAGAAAGAAGCCTAAGTGGGATGTATAAATTAAGAACGGATTGAATCGTTTATGGCCCGTTATGTTCATGAAATGTGTAGGGTCAAGCACGAGGGCAAATCCATCAGCAAATCACTGTGAGTAATATCCTAATAAAGATATTTGAAGTATGTTATTTGTCCAATTGCTTACTTCCATCTAAGTGTTACAAGTTTGTTAAATCGAATTGTGGGCAAATATTTGTTATGCCATATGGTTGGGCCAAAGGCCGTTGGATGCAATTGATTGAGTCGAAGGCCGTTTGACATGAATGAATAAATAGGCCGAAGGCCGTTTGACATGAACGATTGGGCCGAAGGCCGTTTGACATGAATGAATAAATGGGCCAAAGGTCATTTGACATGAATGATTGGGCCAAAGGTTGTTTGACATGACTGATTGGGCCGAAGGCCGTTTGACATGAATGAATAATGGGCCGATGGCCGTTTGACATGAATGATTGGGCCGAAGGCCATTTGACATGAATGATTTGGCCGAAGTCCGTTTGACATAAATGAATAAATGGGCCGAACGCCATTTGACATGAACGATTGGGCCAAAGGCCGTTTGACAAGAATGATTGAGCCGAAAGCCGTTTGACATGAATAAATAAATGGGCCAAAGGCCATTTGACATGAATGAAGTGGGCCAAAGGCCGTTTGATATGTTCAGGCTTGAATCGCCTAATGTACCAGAATAATGCACTAAATAGAATTCTACATGGGCCCAAGGCCATCTGATATATGTGAATCTCATTTGCGTACTTTCTTTATTTGATATTATTCACTGGGCTTTCACTCACTCTCATTCATGTATATGTAGGTGAGCAAAGAGATGTCCAAACCCAGCCCCAGTGAAGTCTATGAGAAAGGTCAAATTTTGGAGAGTCAGCCCAAACGTCTTACCCATGAGACTTGCTTTCGCCTCTTTTGTTCTCTTGTCATAATCTTGTCATATTGGCGAAAATGTGGGATTACCTTTTTATATAAGTTTTGGTTAGGCTGACTAAGACTTGAATGATCCTGTGGGTGTATAACACTTTAAGTTGATTTCCTTTTTGGTGCCAGTTATTAATGAATACAGATATGTGCTATTTGATGTGCCATGTAAGCACGGCTCTATGGACAATTTGTAAGTTTGCTTCCGATTGGCCCCTTAACACTGATGGAATACTTTTGTTCGGTTTGAGGCCACGGGTAATCCCTTGATTACTAGCCGGTCATGACCTTAATCCACAGGGGCGGGTTTGGGTCATGACACCCTATAAGTCTCAACCATTTTTTGCAAAATGTGCTGATGTTCTTGTCGGCGGTCTCAATAGCTCCGTTGGTTTGCGGTCGATATGTAGATGACTAATGAAAAGCCACGTTGTATTTCTCCAACAAGTCGATCACTTCTTTCTTGAAATGGGAGCCATTGTCTGAAATGATCTCGTCTGGGACTCCATATCGACAAATGATGTTGTTTCGGATGAACTTAGCCACATGTGTTGCTTTCAACACTGCATAAGACTGAGCTTCCACCCACTTCGTGAAATTATCAATTGCCACTAGAATGTACTCCTACTCATTTGACCCTTTCGGTGTAACTGCCCCAATGGCGTCAATTTCCCAGACTGAGAAAAGCCATGGTGAAGTCATGTTATACAGCTTCGATGGCGGGATATTCATGCAATTTGCATGAATTTAGCATTTGTGGCATCGCCGAACAAAACCAATACAATCCTCCTCCATCGTATACCAGTAGTAACCTTGCCTGAGAATCTTTCGGGCTAACATTGCTCCATTCATGTGTGCTCCACACTCTTCCCCATGGATGGCCTCCATTAGGTGCTTTGACTCTTCTGCACCAACACATAGCTTGTGTATTCCCAGATGACCCTTCTTATACAACTTACCCTCGTAGATGATAAATTGAATGGTCATCCGCCGTATTGCCCTTTTATCTTTGGCATTCGCCGCTGGTGGATAAACCTCCTTTTCCAAGAAGTTCCAGATATCATAAAACCAAGGGTTTTGATCTTGCACTTCATCTATTGCGGCGATAGGCTCGTAGGCCAGCGTATATCTCTCCTCAATGATGATCGGATTCATCCAGACTCCAAATGGGATGTCTATCATAGAAGATAGAGTTGATAAAGCATCAATAAACCTGTTGTTCTCTCTTAGTATATGAGTGAAAGTTAGCTTCTCAAACCTAGGAATCAGAACATCCAAGGTCTGGTGATAGATCTTCATCTTTTCTTCTTTAACCTTTCAGTCTCCTTTTGCTTGAGATACAACCAGGTTCGAGTCCCCGATGACGTCCAACCTTTTTGCCCCTAGTTCCAGGGCAGCTTCCAAACCAGCAATACACACCTTGTATTCTGCTTCGTTATTGGATACCTTGAGCAGGAGTTTGAAGGCTAAGGGTATATGGGAATTGTTGGGTGCTATTAGCAACACCCCTATCCTATAACCGTGCTGGTTAGACGCTCCGTCAAAGTACATTGTCGAAGTCTCTTCCTCAACTTGCAAAATAGCTTTATCTAGGAACAAGTATTCTATCGCTTCATCCCCTTCCACTGGGTGATCTGCCAGGAACTCAGCTACTGGTCTCCCCTTAACAGACTTGCGACTGACATATTTCAGATCAAATTCGAAGAGGAGAAGCAACCAACGGGCTAGCCTACTCGTAAGCACTGGTTTCTCAAAGAGATATTTGATGGGATCTAATCTCAAAACCAGAATTATGGGGTGAGCTAACAAGTAGTGCGTCAACTTCCTGGTAGACCATACTAAGGCTAAGCAAGCCTTCTCCAGCGGAGTGTAACGGGTCCCATAATCCAACATCTTCTTACTTAGGTAATAGATGGCTTTCTCCACTCTATCCTCAGATGCTTAAGTAAGCATGCATCCCATCGCTGTGTCCATTACTGACAGATACAGAATCAACGACTTCCCCGACTGTAGCGGCGATAACACGGGTGGGTTCTGAAGGTACTGTTTGATCTGCTCAAAAGCAAACTGACACCGGTCATCCCATTGGAATTTCTTTCCTTTCTTCAAGAGACCAAATAATGGTTCACAAGTCAAGGTTAATTTTGAAATAAATCGTCTTATGAGTTGCACTTTACCCAGAAAGCGTGGTACCTCCTTTTCAGTCCCTAGTGGTCACATTTATAAAATGGCCTTGATTTTGGAAGGATCTACCTTGAGGCCACTCTGTGTGATCAAGAAACCCATCATTTTTCCAGCTATCACACCAAAAGTACATTTCTACAAATTCAACCTCAACAGGTATTCTCTGATCTGTTGAAAAAATTCCTTCAAGGCAGTGTAGTGGCCCTCTCTTTCCTTGGACTTGACAATCATATCATCCACATACACCTCAACCACTTTGTGGATCATATCATGCAGAATTGTGGTTGCAACCTGTTGATTGGTAGCCCTAGCATTCTTCAACCCAAACGGCATCACCCTGTAGCAGTAGGTTCCCCACGGCGTGGTGAATGCAATCTTCTCTCCATCTTTGGGTGCCATCAAAATCTAGTTATACCTAGAAAATCCATCCATGAAGGAGAGCAACGCATGGCTTGCAATGAAGTTCACCAATTCATCGATGTGTGGTAGAGGAAAGTCAACCTTCAGACTGGCTTTGTTTAGATCTCTAAAATCTACACACACCTGAATTCTACCATCTTTCTTTGGCACCGAAACAATGTTGGCCAACCAAGTCGGATACTCAGATACTAGCAAAAACCCTGCGTCTATCTACTTGGTGACCTCTTTCTTAATCTTCAAAGCCCAATCCGAGCGTATTCTTCGCAGCTTCTGTTTGATGGGTCAAGCCGCAGGGTCAAGAGGGATCTGATGCTGTACAATCTCAGGATTGATTCCAGGCATGTCTTCATAGGACCACGTGAAAACATCTTTGAATTCTTTTAATAAAGTGACTAAGCGCTCTAGACCAAACGCGGATCCTTCTAAGCACTGACATTATTGGAATGATCTCATTAATAAGGAGTTTTACATACCTCTCCTCCTCACGATCAATCAAATGTTTCAAAACCAGAGGAATGCCTTCCTTGTCGTTTTCACTAAAATTTTAAAAGTCATGATCAATGCAATATACAAGTGGCACCGAGAAGTACTCAAAACCTACGATGGCATTCTCATTGACAAAGTCCAGCTCATCGAGTTCCTCGGTTACAACTGACTCAAAAGAAAATGAAAAAGATGACCTAGACAAAACTTCGATATCCAGGTTATGAACCCCAGGAATACCGGACTCAGACTTAGACGAACCGGAATCTAATTCTGACTCCACAGACTCTGTGGAATCAGATTCTGGTTCACTACCTAACTCAGAGCTACTGGACAATAAGCCCTCCTCCAGCTGCCAAGTGAGGTACAGTGCGTCAGATGCATCCATGATACCACTGGAAGGGTTCGCACCTGGTTCGTCTCCGATCATGGAAACAATTAGGTCATCCTCCAAGCTCTCTGAGCTGATCTGAGGATCTGAAAGGAGACATGCTAGTGCTGCACCTACCTCCCGAACAAAATAGCCATTCAGGGTTCCCTAGATTGGTCAGTGCACCAGCTCATAGTGCTTTCCAGTCTGCTTAGCTCTAGCCTCTCCGACCATTTCTTTCCCTTTCCTCACCCAATCCTCTTTGGTGGGTGTATAGCCAAGACTAAAGGCATGAGGGTTATGTGGCACATCGGCCAATGCAGCAACGTCTTTCCGGCCACTTCTGCCTAATCCCATTCCAAGCATGTGCTGCAACATGTTCGTGAAGTACACGGATTGGGTGCTGACATAGAAGCCCTCATCGACAGCCAGGATACTCTGCACTACCCGGGCCTTAGCTAAGGTAAACCCCGAAAGGAAGACATCCTCTTCGCCATGCACAATCTCCAGCACAGGCGTAGTGACCTCTGGCGGAGGATGTATAGATGAATTCCCAAAGACTATGGCTACGCCTTTCCCATAGGGGTACTTCAGCATTTGGTGGAGGGTGGTGTATCCAGAGTCGCCCAAGTAGTAGGTTGAAAGTGGCTGGAACATCCAGGACGTGAAATTCAATATCCTATTGAGCGGGTCCAACCTGCACTCTAATCTGCACTGTTCGCATTACCTCTCTGCTTGTATTGTCATACGCCCGAATCACCTGGGCTATGGGCATAAAATCGGTTGGTTTCAGACCAATAGCATAAGCCGTATGACAAGGACAGATGTTGATCACTGACTCGGTGTCGACCAATGTCACTGGTATCCACTTTTCCCGGCACTCTACGAATATGTATAGAGGCTTGTTGTGTGGAGAGCCTTCCGATGGTAACTCTTTGTCAGAAAAGGTCAAAGTTGGCGCAACGCCTCCCGGGAAGACTAATCCCACCAGTTGTTCCAGGGAAGTCTCAATGGACAACTTGACTTTATCCAACGCCAACAATACAACTTGTCTATGCACTCATGAAGCCATAAGCAGCCCACAGATAGATATGTTAGCTTGAATCATTTTCAACTGTTTCAACACAGCCTCTTCCTTTAACTGTTTTTCCTTCTGTTTCTCTACCTCTTTGTCCTTCCCAAATGCCTCGAGTTGGTCCAGATGCGAGGGTTTGAAATATCGGCCACTTCTTGTTATGTGGTCGACTTCTTCCACATACCAAGTATTGTCAGGAAGGCCTTCACCCCAATCCTCATCGATGTGGGAAAGATAGAGATCATCATCTTCCCACCACATACCTCCGGCAACCAATAAGCAATTGTCTAGTTCTGGTCTAAGTGTTCTCTCAGCAGAAACATTTCCCACGGGGCGTTGAGATATTCCAGCTTCTTGATCACTTTCACTCGTTTCTTGCCCAAATCGCTCCAGCATGGCTTCTTATTCTGTATGTACAGTGCTAACAATGCTAAATTCCTGAGCCAATTGTTCCTTACCAGTGTTTTTCAGTAGTTTGCCCTTTCTATCGGCCGTTTTGGCCACTGCTACGATTCCCGCTTTCTGTTCTCCAAGCATTGATTAATTTCCCCATCTATATCGGGTTAATCACTTGGCCACCCAGAATTGTCTGTTGACCCGTTTAGATTAAACTAATTAATATGCACGTTTCCCTGATCTTGCGCATCAAAGAACTACAAATTGTCTATATTCTCCTCCAGGTCAGCTAGATCATCTAAACGCTAACTTGGTCCATCTTCTCGAACTACTTTGACCTCCATTCCAGTCGGCAGCACCACTTCTGGCTTAGCTTGATTGATTGGCACAACATAGAAGCTTGGGTTGTACACCCCATCAGAGAAGTCCTCAAAGCCCTCGGGCAATGAACTGGTATTCTCTACCAAGTCTGGCGTCCCTTTATCTTTCGCCGTCACCACCACTAGTTTGGGTTAAAGTGAAGACGTGATCATCATGCACAAGTCTGTGCTCTCAGGGTTGAATAATGTCGGCTTAGGCAGGTAGGAAGAGGTGATATATATACTGGGGTCATAAGGGATGGCCAGTGTGTGAATGAGGTTTATTTGCCGGGGTGGAGGGGCTTAGTTATGTGGTGGGAGAGGATTTGTAGTGACGTTGGGTTTTTCAGGAGGTGATATCACCTTATTGTCAATGAGATCTTGAATCTCATGACGCAATCTGAAGCACTGATCAGTATCATGATCATGCTGTTGGTTGAAAGCACAGTATTTGGCTAGTATAGAACCGACTTTCTCCAGGCGCCCTCCTTTCGAAGAGGGCACGAATTAGGTCTTACTATAGTTTCGACTCCTGTCACAATTCTGAATCTAATCTCACAAAGTGCAATGTGAGATTGATAAACACCAAAGAGTCCAATCCAGCAAATCATTTTGAAAAATCAGATTTTAAATCAAATATTGCCAAAACTGGATTGCTTTGCCAGATTGCAAAGTCACCACCTAAATATTTTATTTTTGGGAAATTTAGGAAACCCTGACTCGTGCCAAAGGACACGTGTCTGTCATCACAAAAGTTGCCTCGGCTCAGGACTTGGGTACGAGAGGGGAAGGTCCTGAAATGAGCACCCCCGCTCACCCGATCAAAGATCGGCCTCTACTAAACATGATATGTTGTTTTATAAACACATGTGTTCTTATTCCGATTGTTAGCTAACATTACTATGTGATGCTCGCAAGTGCATACAAGTATAGACTTAATCGCAAGAATTGTAACAAAACAACTCATATTTGTTTTTGAAAATGGTTTGAAAGTGCTACTCGCAAGCAGGCTAAAGCACGGATTTGCCACCCTCAAGTGGGCTTTAAAACATGACTTTGCCACTTTGCAAAGTGGGCTTAAAACTCGCAATCATTGAATTGTCCCAATTCAAGCAATAAAGCCTTCATCCACAGGCATTCATAAAGTTTAGCACTTAAGCAAATAGCCTTATGGCAAGCAAGCGAAACATGGAAACACTCACACTCATGCAAGTATGCTAAAGCGTAAAAACTTACAGTGTACTCCAAGCCAAAACAAAAGCTAGTTAGAAAGACGCATAATCCTAACTATGTTAAAATGCCTAATACAACACATGCAAAATGCAACTAATAGGCTCGGCTATCCAAGATGGCATATGAATGCAACAATTTGATGACATGCTTTGGAACATGTATTCAAATAAGTGTATTGAAATACAATACAGTTTGAATGATGCGTCGAGCCCGGTGCATGCAAGACAAATGAATGATGCAAACATGCAAGGCATAAGGTATGCTAATTGAAAATGATCCCTAATCTAACCATAGAAAACGGATAAATAAAGGGAGAAAGAAGTTGGGTTAGAAGACATGCACACACACACACACACACTTATTACAACATTGTGCCCTCTCGACAGAGGGTCCGAATGAATAATAGCTAAGCTAATTTAAGCTAAGCTAATCAACTACTCTAATTAAACTAATTAGACTAATTATTACACAACAAATTGAATAACTAGTAAACTACTTACTAATGATTACAACATTTTAACTAATTAACAAATTAATTAAACATATTACAAAACCATGCTAACTAACAAGTAAAGCATTCAACTACAAACTACACTACCCCAACTCTGGTTCGGATAATGGAGGATGCATGCACTCGAATGCCGCCCGGAAACGCCTTCCAGTTTGCTCTTTAAAGGCTCTATTTGCAGGGTGTCTCCAAGAACTTCTGCTGAACCTTACCAAAACAATGCTGAGGAGTGCACCAGTGACCTGCTGGCCATGAGAAGCTGCTGCCGGCCATCTGCCAGCCAAGGATGTGCACTGCCAGCCAATGATGAAGCAGTGTTGGCCACTAGTGTGGCACTGCCGGCCACTGGTGTGCTGCAGCACCACCCTGCAACAGAGCACAAAATAGGGGAAATTGAGGGTCTCCCAAGGGTATGTTTGTACCATGCCCCTCCTTATCATCTTAAAACATCAAAGGAGTTGCACCATTGGATCCAAAACCATCAGTCAAGCATTTTGAATGCATGATGGCCAAAGATCCAACTTGCACAAATTCAATGAATGCATGAAACAAAGACACAAGTCCATTACCTTATCATGAGAGATCAAAGGCAATGAAGACCAAGAAACGTGACACGTCTCATCACTATGAGTATGAAACGTCTCACATTTCTCATGTTTGGATTAACGTTCGATCCAAACACATGCAATCCAACACACATGCTTATCCTGCACAAGTTTTACTTTGCTCAATTCTTGTTTACACATTTTACATTACCGAGCCATTCATTAACCGGTTAAGTCCAATGTGAAAGTCCTCTAATGAGAAAGAGGTCAACCAAAAGGATGGTTTAAGGAATGAGAGGGATTATGCCTTTGACTAGGAGGAACCCTCAAAGAGGGTTGAAGCCATTTAAGCACAAACCCTTCCTCATGTTTAAACACAAACTTGAGGCCGAACAACCCTCAAAACAAATTGAAAAATGAAGAAATGGGGGAGGTTGCAGATGTTTTTAATGCTGAAATGGCATGAGAAATAACATCACAACATGCAAGTAACGCATACACAACATGTTAAGAGCCAAAACGATGAAACTAGTGAAGGACACAACACTAGAAGCATGCAATGCAATGCTCAAATGATCAAACCAGCCCAAAATAGAGCTATACCATGCCAAAATAGTGTCCTAAGCATGCTAAAACTGAGGCACAAAAGGCAAGAAAAACATGCTCACATGTTGGCTCATAAACAAGGCATAACACACAACCTTCAAAAACAATGAAGAAGTGGAATATGTGAGAGTGTGACAAAGCTACATGCACTGAAAACATGTGTGAAATGATGCCAAAACATGCAAACAACTCAAGCATAGCATGTTAAAGACCTTGAAACTCAAAGCTAGTCATGGCCATTTACACTATAGCTATACAAAACAAGCCTCATATGATCAAGACCACTCAAAATAGAGTTTAAGCATGCTAAAGAAATGCCAAAAACATGCTAGAATGGAGCCAACACATGCTAGAATAATAGGCTAACTCATCAAGTATACAAGGCTAGTGAGCAAGATTACACTACAAGTGTAAGAGGCAAGCATGAAATGACTCAACCAGCCAAAATCAGAGCTATAACATGTCAAAAAATTCATAAAAACATGTTGAAATCAAGTCAAGAGATGGTACAAAAACATGTTCAACTACTAAGCCATCAACACATGCAAACAAGATATGAGGAGGGGGGACCACCCCCTCTTATTTTGGACCTCAAAACCACCTTTCTACCACTGAAATTCCTCTGGAACTCGGTGGTTAAAAGACCAAGAAAAGGAGGTTTCAAAAGCTTTGAAAAAAGGCTCAAAAGGCTTTACAAGCCAAAGAGCCAAGGGAGGTGACCATTCCCTCTAACCACACAAGGCTCAGACCAGCAATTTAGGACCTTAAAAATAGAACTTTTTTGAAGCTAAAACCAGTTTTAAAGTAGCACACAAAGATGGCAAAGCAATGAAGTAAAGCAAAGCTTAAAAGAGGGAAATTCTTACCCTTGAAGCGCAACACTAAAATAGCAAGCAAACAGCAAACATCTGAGCCAAAAACACTCCAAGGAGCTCAAACAAGGCCTCCATGAACTTGAACTCTAAGGTAGAGGTGTTTGGCTAAGGGTGCTAGTGCAAATATGTAGAGAAAATACACTTTCAAGCCTAAAATGTAGAGAGAGAGGATTCTAGAGAGAGAAGGGGAGAGAGATATAGCTCAGCTCAAACTTTGTAACCCTTTGCATACATATAGATGAGCTATATATATAGGAGATACAAGAAGCCTACAAACAAATCCAGCCCTCCACGTGCATGCAAATGAGCTCATCTGTACAAACAGCTGTCAAAATATCTACAAAAATATCTACTGAAACATTGGCATGGCCGGCAGTGCCTCATTGATGGCCGGCAGGGCCAATTGATAGCCGGCAAGGCAAAGCCCATGGCCGGCAGCCCTCAATGATTGCCGGCAAGCCATCAAGGACATCGCCAAGCAAAGACCAACACGTGGTCCAAATATGAGACAGAATGGAAATAGGGTCTAGAAAGATCAAACCTGGAGCATTCCGTCGTGAAAGTCGAGTACTCGACAAGAAATCAAACTTGTCACTAGATGTACCTACAAGAACATCCAAGTCTTGAGGATGGTCAAAAATGGGTTGTCTACAGCTGGGTTGTGTTTCGGAGGGAAAGGATCGGGTAGTGGGCGTTGTTCTAACAGCTTAAGATGTCCCTTTTTGATTAGGACCCTTAGGGCTTTGGATAAGGACATGTAAAGCGGGGTGAAGACCCTCTGGCCTCAGGCCTGATAGCTCGAGGTTTGTGAAGTTATATTGGATATACCGGCAAAGGGGTTGGTAGTCTTGGGTGTGGTAGTGACCATGCTTACATCCAAAGGTCGTGCAAAGGTGCCACCTGTCGTGGCTACATTGGAGCTGCGTGTAAAGGACCTTTTGGGCTATTCCTTCTCATAGTCTATCAGCCCCTGCTTCATTGCATCCTCAATTTGAACCCCTATTTCATGGAGCTCGCCAAATGTAAACAAAGGCAAGACTATCATTTTCTGTAATAATCTCGCTTGCAAGTTACGGACCGCCATTCTGATTTGGTCCTTTTCAGATGGCTGGATAGTCATCATAGAGGCCGTAGCCCTCCATCGGCTCACAAAATCCTAGAAACTCTCCTTCGGCTCTTGACGGGTCGCTTCGAGATCACGAGTGGTGACCTCGATCTAGGTATTTTCGGAGTACTGTGCTATGAAGGCCTCATCCATTTCCTCCCAGTTTCTCTTCACAGAGTCTTCGAGCTTGGCATACCAAATGGCTGCTATACCCAATAGGGTCCAACCAAAAAGTGACAACTTCTATAGTCTGGTGAGACCCATTGGTTGTAGGATGTCAAAGAATAATCGTAGATGGACCATAGGATCCCTGGAGCCACAAAACCGGTCTATGTGTGGCATCTTGAATCTATTCAGTAGAGTTATTGCGGAATCTGTGTGTCCATCCTCAATATCAAGGATTGAATTCACGCACTGAGCCCGTTTGAAAAGCTTTTCTAGCTTGTTGACCTTCAGTGCAGTAGGGTCAACCTCGAACTCAAACAGCGCCTCCATTTGGTAAACTGGTGCCTTGAAGGTTTGAGGTGGGATCGAATCGTCTGGAATGCCCATATTCTCTTGGACATTGACTGTGACCCCGGGTGCTGGAATTCCCGCTAGGGGTGCATGGGATGCTGAGGCTACTACTGGTTGTGGATGCTGTTGCTGAAGCCTTTCTATCACTTCTGCTTGGTGGGCTACAACCTCGGTTTGGTAGGCTGTGGTCTCAGCTTGGCGGGCAGCATCTAGCTGCATAGTCTCAATGGTCTACTGGAGCTGACGAAGCATATCTTTCATGCTGACTAGAGGACTTTGAGCAACCGGAACTGGCGAATACTCTCTTTCTGGAGTAGAAGTAGAAAACTGGGCCTGACTGAGCACATGTGAAGTAAAAGGTGACTGCTGAATTGGTGAATGCTGCCTGATCCCCCTCCGTTTGGTAACTGGCGGGAGTGAAACAAACACTAGTTGTCCCCTGACTAGATCCCCAGATCTGCAAATCCTTCTCACTCGGGTCCAGAGTGCTTGGGGGGTAACAGAATCGTCTGAAGCAATGGTGAAAAACTAGCTTGCAAAAAGAAAATAAGGCAAAAAGAAACAAAAATTAGAAATCGCACAGCACTTCGGCTCAGGCACAAACAACACGCAGTTGCAATCATAAGCTGGAGAATTGTAATATCAAGCAAGTGAGAACCAAAACACCCCTGTGATGGGGTAGGGTTACCCTATCCTAATTTCGTCAAGAGCTAGGGATTCACTACGCAAAACAAGCGGTTTCATATAATTCCTGCATTCTGGTGAACAACATGTCCTTGTTTGGAACAGTCTTTATAGCTTCCGAAATGCAACTAGGTCGATTGGTCAAAAAGGGTACCTCAGCAAGACTACCTAATATACCTCTCACACCTAACACTGAGAAGTGAAAGGAGGATCAAATGGTACAGCAGTAGTCCAGATCCAAGGATTGTGTTCCCATCGTGGCAGAGCTCGCAACCGGTCATCCTTTTGGTAAGCTTTTCCAAGCAAGCCTCTAGCAAACTGCTCAGGAATAGCAGATGGCAAACACTGTAACTTAGGTGCACCGATACAAATGAGAATGCAAAGAAACAGATAAGTGTAGATAAAACAACATATCATGAGTTCGAGTCAAGTTCTCTAAATCCCCAACAGAGTTGCCAGAAACTGTGGACTCGCCTTTTTTCACGCCCCCTTTCGAAAGGTTTGAAAGAAAAGGCCTCACAGTTCAGACTCCCGCAGTTCTGAATCTAGTGTCATAAGTGCAATATGAAACTGATAAATACAAAGAGTCCAAATCCGGCAAATCTTTATGGAAAATCGATTTTCAATCAAATAATGCCAAAATTGGACTGCTTTGCCAGATACAAAGTCGCCACCTAAATATTTTTTATTTTGGAAAAATTTAAGAAACCCTGACTCGTGCCAAAGGCCACATATCCATTATCACCAAATTTGCCTCGACTCGGGAACTTAGGTACGAGAGGGGAAGGTCATGAATTGTGCACCCTCACTTACCCGATCAAAGATCGGCCTCTACTAATCATGATATGATATTTTATAAACATTATGCGTTCTTATTTCGGTTATTAAACTAGCTTTACTATGTGATGCGCACAAGAAAGTATAGACTAGTTTGCTTAATTTGAAACAATTCAACTCATGTTTGTTTACGAAAAATGGTTTGAATTTGCCACCTTAAGTGGGCTTAAAAGTTTGCAGATTTGCCACCAAACTTAGTGGGCTTAAAACATGATTTTGCCACTCAACAAAGTGGGCTTAAAAACACGCATTCGTTGAATTGTTCCAATTCAAACAACAAGCCTTCATCCACAGGCATTCATGCAGTTTAGCATTTAAGCACATAGCCACATGGCAAGCATGCTAATCATGGCAACATTCACACTTATGCAAGTATGCTAAAGCGTAAAAACTCATCGTGTACTCCAAGCCAAAACAGAAACTAGTTAGAAAGATGCATGATCCTAACTATACAAGATGTCTAATGCAACACGTGCAATAATGCAATTAATAGTCTCAGCTACTAATATGGCATATGGATCGATTTGAACAACATGCTATTAAACACGTATTCAAAGAAGGTATTGAAACGACAATGCAGTTTGAATGATGCGCCGAGCCTCGGTGCATACAATACAAATAAATGGATGCAAGTATAAGGTATGCTAATTGAAACATGACCCTAATCTAACCATCAAAAACGAGTAAATAAAAGGGAGAAAGACGTGGGGTTGGAAAACATACACACATGCACGCACACTTATTACAACATTATGCCCTCGCAAAGGAGGGTCTGAATGAATATGAGCTAAGCTAATCTAATTAAGCTAATTAGACTAATTATTACAGACCAAATGAATAACTAGAAAACTAATTGCTAATGATTACAACACTTTAACTAACTAGCTAGCAAACTAATTAATTAATTTACAACACCAATGTACACAAACTAAGCATATAAGATATTAAACTCTGTTGCCACTGCTCCGCCTCGGGAAGTGGAAAATGCACATGCTCGGTTTTCACCCAAAAAGACCTCCGTTTTGCTCTTGAAAGTCTCTGTTTGCAGGGTTGAGCATTTCCAGAACCTTTCTGCTCCACCTTACCAAATCTTTGCTAAGGTTTACATCAGTGGCCTGCCGGTCATGGAGGGATGCTGTCGGCCCTCTACCGGCCAGGGAGATGGCCTGCCAGCTAGAAATGAGGCATTACCAGCCATGGATGATGCACTACCGGCCACTGTTGCATTGGATCACCATGCTGCAATAGAGCACAAACAGAGCAAAAGGGGAGAGGCTGTTTCCAAGGGCTGTCTGCACACCTTGTGTCTCATTTTCATGGAGAAATCAAAGAAGGGACAAGATTTGGTTCACAAAACCACCAATCAAGCAATTTCATTGCATGATGGCTTGTGAAACCAATTGTGCAAGTTCAATAAATGCAAAAACAAGACTCAAATGGCCATCACCCTATCATGCACGATCAAGGGCAATGGAGACCTAGGAAAATGGCACATTTCATCACTATTGAATATGAAATGTCCCATCTTTCTTGTGTTCACGATTTGGACACATGCAATGCAACACAAAGAGATGCTTATCTTGCCTCTTTTACTTGTCAATTTTGTTTACTCATTTTAATTACCAAATCATCCTTTAATCCATTAAGTCCATTGGTGAGTGTCCTCTAATGGAAGGAGGGTTCAAACCACAAGTTTCTTTAGGCATGAAAGAGGTGTTACGCTGTTGGTAACAAACCCCCTAAGGGATTAAACCATTAGGTGTAGCACCTCAATTTCACACTCAGGCAAACAAATGGTTTGAAACCACTTTCAAAGAAAAACCAAAAAGTGAAGAAATGAGGGAGATTGCAAAGATTATAAGTGTTGAAATGAAGTAGAAAAAGCACTAAAACATGCAATCAACTCAAACCAATGATGTTTAAAGCCTCAAAACAAGAAGCTAGTGCAAGGAACTTACACTACAACTATGCAAAACAGGACTCAAAAGACTTAACCAGCCCAAAATAGAGCTAAAACAAGTCAAAATAGAGCCTAAAACATGCTGGACTTGAGCCACAAAAAGCTAAAACATTAAGCTTATACATGAGGCTAACTAGGCATGCAAACAAGACACAAGGAGGGGAGGCTAACCCGTCCAATTTTGAACTTCAAAATAAGTTTTTTACTATTCAAAAACCTTTGAAATTCAGTGGTTAAAAGGTCCAAAAAAGTTATTTTGAAAGTGATGAATAAAGGCACAAAAGCTTTACACACAAAGAAACAAGAAGAGTGAACCACCCCCTAACTAAAAAGGGCTCAAACCAACATTTTTAAGCCAGAAAAACAGAGCTTTTTATAGTTCAAAACCAGCCCAAAACAATAAGAAAATATGGTAAAATAAGCTTGCAAAACAAAGTACATAAGGCAAGTAAACTACCTCTTCAAGCAAAGGGCAATTCTAGGCAAAAAACCAAGCTAAAACCACCTTCTAGAGCTCAAAGAAGGTCCCAAGTTACCTCAGCTCAGAGGCTAGCAACTTTGGTTAAGGTAGTGTATGTAAAAATGTAGAGAAAACGAGCACTTAGGCACAAAATTATAAGAGAGCGAGAGAAATCTAGAGAGAGAAAATTTTTCGTCTCAAATTTTTCTAACCCCTACACATAAGAGAGAGGGGTCCTACATATAGAAAACACAAATTTCCCTCATAAACATCCAGCCACACTCATGTAGGAAGATGCATGAATGTGTGCAAACAGCTGGCACAAAATATCTGTAGCAAACAATGGTGGTCGGCCGGCCATCAGTGGTGGCCGGCAAGGCTTCATTGATGGCCAACAAGGCACATGAATGGCCAGCAAAGGAGAAGTGGTTGCCGACAGCCTCCAAGGATGGCCGACAGGCCATAAGAAACTTCAGGCTGAAAAGACCCAAGCATGGTCCAAAGATGAGACAAAATGGATCCAGGGTTTTAAATGCTCAAACCTATGGCATTCCGCTGAGGACTTTGCACGCTCGGCGAGCAATCAGATTCATCATCAGATGTACCTGCAAGAACATCTAAGTCTTAAAGGGCTGTCAAAATGGGGTGTCTACAAGGTCTCAAACATCTTCTACAGAATATGCTTGATGTTCATGTTGGCGGCCTCAACAGCTTCATTGGTTTGTGGCCAATATGTAGATGACTCATGGAAAGCCACGTTGTATTTCTCCAACAAGTCTATCACTTCTTTCTTGAAATGGGAGCCATTATCTGAAATGATTTCGTTTGGAGCTCCATATCAGCAAATGATGTTGTTTCGGATGAACTTAGCCACATGTGCTTACTTCAACACTACATAAGACTGAGCTTCCACCCACTTTGTGAAGTAATCAATTGCCACCATAATGTATTCATGCCCATTTGACCCTTTCGGTGTAGCTGCACCAATGACGTCGATTCCTTAGACTGAGAAAGGCCATGGTGAAGTCATGTTATACAGCTTCAACAGCGGGATGTTCATGCAATTTGCATAAATTTTGCATTTGTGGCATCGCCGAACAAAACCGATACAATTCTCCTCCATAGTAGATTAGTAGTAACCTTGCTTGAGAATCTTCCGAGCTAACATTACTCCATTTATGTGCACTCTGCACTCTCCCCCATGGATGGCACTTTGATTCTTCTACGTTGACACATAACTTGTGCATTCCCAAATAACCCCTCTTGTACAGTTTCCCTCCATAGATGATAAATTGAACGACCACATGTTGTATTGCCCTCTTGTCTTTGGCATTGACCCTTGGTGGATAAACCTCATTTTCTAAGAATTTTCAGATATCGTAGAACCAAAGGTTTTGATCTTGCACCTCATCTATTGTGGCGATATACTTGTAGGTCGGTGTATGCCTCTGCTTGATGATAATCAGACGCATCTAGACTCCAAACGAGATGTCTATCATAGAAGATAGATTTGATAAGGCATCAGCGAAACTATTGTTCTCTCTTAGTAGATACGTGAAGGCTAGCATCTCAAACCTAGGAATCAAAACATCCAAGGTCTGGTGATAGATCATCTTTTCTTCTTTAACCTTCCAATCTCTTTTGCTTGAGACACAACTAAGTTTGAGTCCCCAATGACGTCCAACCTTTTTGTCCGTAGTTCCAGGGCGGCTTCTAAACTAGCAATACACGCCTCATATTTTGCTTCGTTATTAGATACTTTGAACCGAAGTTTGAAGCCTAGGGGTATATGGGAATTGTCGGGTGCTATCAGCAACACCCCTATCCTATAACCGTACTGGTTAGATGCTCTGTCAAAGTACATCATCCAAATCTGTTCCTCGACTTGCAGAATAGCTTCATCTAGGAATAAGTATTCTACTGCTTCATCCCTTTCCACTGGGTGATCTGCCAAGAACTCCGCTACCGCTCTCCCTTTGACAAACTCGTGAGTAACATACTTCAAATCAAATTCAGAGAGAAGAAGCAACCAATGGGCTAGCCTACCCGTAAGCGCTGATTTCTCAAAGAGATACTTGATGAGATCTAGTCTCGAAACTAGGATTATGGAGTGAGCTAACAAGTAGTGCCTTAACTTCCTGGTAACCCATACCAAGGCTAAGAAAACCTTTTCCAGTGGGGTGTAACGGGTCTCATAATCCAGCATTTTCTTGCTCAAATAATAGATGGCTTTCTCCACCCTATCCTCAGATTACTTAGCAAGAATGCATTCCATTGTTGTGTCTGTTACTGACAGATACAAAATCAAGGGCTTCCCTGGCTCTAGCGGCGACAACACAGGTGGATTCTAAAGTTACTACTTGATCTACTCAAAAGCGAATTGACATCAATCATCCCATCAGAATTTCTTTCCTTTCTTTAGAAGACCAAAAAATGGTTCACAAGTCAAGGTTAATTTAGAAATAAACCATCTTATGAATTGCACTTTACCCAAAAACCCTCGCACCTCCTTTTCAGTCCTTGGTGGTGGTATTTCTAGGATGGCCTTGATTTTGGAACGATCTACCTCAACGCCCCTCTGTATGATCAAGAAACTAAGCATTTTTCCTGTTGTTACGCCGAAAGTACACTTCTGTGGATTCAACCTCAGTTTGTATTCTCTGATCCGTTGAAAGAATTTTTTCAAGACGGTGTAGTGGCCCTCTCTTTCTTTGGACTTGACAATCATATCATCCATGTACACCTCGACCTCTTTATGGATCATATCATGCAGAATTGTGGTTGCAGCCCATTGATAGGTAGCCCCGACATTCTTCAGCCCAAACGGTATCACCCAATAGCAGTAGGTTCCCCATGGCTTAGTGAAAGCAGTTTTCTCTCTGTCTTCGGTTGTCATTAGAATCTAGTTATACCCGAAAAATTCATCCATGAAGAAGAGCAATGCATGGCCCGTGGTAAAGTCCACTAATTCATCAATGTGCGGTAGAGGAAAATCGTCCTTCGAACTGGCTCTATTCAGATCCCTGAAGTCCACACACACCCAAATCCTACCGTCTTTCAACGGCACTGGGACAATGTTGGCCAGCCAAGTTGAATACTCAGATACTAGCAAGAACCCTGTGTCTATCTGCTTGGTGGCCTCTTCCTTAGTCTTCAAAGCCCAATCCGGGCATATTCTCCGCAACTTCTGTTTGATAGGTCGGGCCTTGGGATCAAGAGGGATTCGATGTTGTACAATCTCAGGATCAATTCCTAACATGTCTTCATAGGACCGTGCAAAAACATCTTTGAAATCTTTTAATAAAGCGATTAAGCGCTCGTGCTCCTCCAAGGACAATATGGACCCGATCTAGACCAGACGTGGATCCTTCTCAGTACCCACATTAAAAGCAATGATTTCATTAGCAAGGGGTTTGTAAACCTCTCCTCCCCCCGATTAATCAAATTTTTCAAAACTAGAGGAATTCCTTCCTCATCATTTTCATCAAAATTTTGAAAATCATGATCAATGCAATAAACAAGAGGCGCAGAGAAATACTCAGAATCTACAGTGGCATTCTCATTCACAAGGTCAAGCTGATCCAGTTCCTCAGTTACAACCGACTCAAAGGAAAAAGAAAATGATGACTTGGACAAAACCTCGGCATCCGGGTTATCAACCCTAGGAATACCAAACCCAGACTCAAAGGAACCGGAATCTGATTCTGAGTCCACAGACTCTGTGGAATCAGATTCTGGTTCACTACCCGACTCAGAACTGCTAGACAGGTAGCCCTCCTCTAGCTGCCAAATGAGGGATGGTGCGTCAGATGCATCTAAGATGCTGCTAGAAGGGTTCACACCTAGTTGGTTCCCAATCATGGAAATGGCCAGGTTATCCCCCAAGTTCTCTGAGTCGATCGGAGGATCTGAAAGAAGACATGCCTGTGCTGCCCCTACTTCAAGCTCGCTGCTGTCGAAATCACTTTATGTACTCTTCACAGCTTCAATAGTTAGTCCAGTTATTTCTTCTGTATCACTGTCTTACAGCTATAAGTCAAAGAAAATTTCAAAACTAGGAACCCGCTGCTTCTCAGAGTTGAATCAAGGTCAAGGAAACCACAAAATGGGAAGTCTTCACCCTCCCAAACAAAATAACCATTCAGGGTTCCCCAGATTGGTCGATGCACAAGCTCGTAGCATTTCCCGGTCTGCTTAGCTTTAGCTCTTCCTGCCATCTCTTTCCCTTTCCTCATCCAGTCCTCTTTGGTGGGCGTATAGACAAGACCAATGGCATGCGGGTTATGTGGCACATCAGCCAATGCAGTGACGCCTTTTCGATCGCTTCTTCCTAATCCCATTCCAAGCATGTGTTGAAGCTTGTTAATGAAGTACACATATTAGGTGCTAACATACACGCCCCAATCAACAACCAGGATATTCTGAACTACTCAAGCCTCAGCGAAGATAAACCCCAAAAGGAAAACATCCTCTTCGCCATGCACAATCTCCAGCACAGGTATAGTGACCTCTGGCAAAGGATGTAAAGATGAATTCTCGAAGACTATGGCCACCCCTTTTCCATGGGGGTACTTCAGCATTTGGTGGAGGGTTGAAGAGACAACTTTCACTTTGTGCAACTAGGGTCGTCCATGTAGTAAGTTGAAAGTGGTCGAAATATCCAGGACATGGAACTCGATGTCCTGTTGAGCTGGGCCAACTTGTACTATGATCTGCACCGTCCGCATCACCTCTCTGCTTATATTGTCATACACCCGGATCACTTGGGCTGTAGGCACAAAATCAGCTGGTTTCAAGCCAATAGCATAAGCCATGCGACAAGGACAGACGTTAATTGTTGATCCCATGTCGACCAATACCACTGGTATCCACTTGTCTCAGCATTCTACGGATATGTATAGAGGCTTGTTGTGTGCAGAGCCTTCTGGCGGCTGTTCCTTGTCTGAAAAGGTCAAACTTGGCGCAGCGCCTCCTGGGAAGACTAATCCCACTAGTTGTTTTGGGGTGGTGTCAATGGACAACTTAGCTTTATCCATCGCTGATAGTACAGCTTGTCTGTGCACTCGCGAAACCATAAGCAGACCCTAGATAGATATATCAGCTTGAATCTTCTTCCACTGTTTCAGCACAGCCTCTTTCTCTAACTGTTTTTCCTTCTATTTCTCAACTTCTTTATCCTTCTCGGATGCCTCGGGTTGATCCAGATGCGGTGGTTTGAAATATCAGCCACTTCTTGTCATATAGTCGACCTCTTCCACATACCAAGTGTTGTCAGGAAGGTCTTCACCCAATCCTCATCGGTATGGACCAAGTGTGGGTCGTCGTCATCCCACCAGACCCCTTCGGCAGCCGACGAGCACTCGTCCACCTCCATTCAGATCATTCTATTATTACAAACATTCCTCGCAGGGTGTTGAGTTTTTCTATCTTTCCTATCGTTTTCACTAATTTCTTGCACAAACTGCTCCAGCGCGGCTTCTTGCTCTGTATGTACAATACTAATAATGCCCAGTTCCTGAGCCAATTGTTCTACACCGGTGTTTTCTGGCAATTTACCCTTTGCATCAGCCATTTCGGCCATTGCAGCGATTCCCGCTTTCTGTTCTTCCAGCTTCGATTTAGTTCCCTCATCTCTATTGGGTTCATCGCTTAGCCACCTAACATTGTCTGTTGACCCGTTCAGATCAAACCAATCAATATGCACGTCCCCTTGATCTTGCTCATCAAAGAACTGCAAGTTGTCTATATCCTCCTCCAAGTTGGCTAGATCATCTAATCCTTGACTTGGCCCATCTTCTCGAACTACATTAACCTCCATCTCAGTCGGCAACACCACTTCTGGCTTAGCTTGATTGATTAGCACAATATAGCAGTGTAGGTTGTACACCCCTTCAGATAAGTCCTCAGAGCCCTTGGGCAACGGACTGACATTCTCCACCAAGGCTGACCCCCTTCTATTTTCCACTGTCACCACCACTTATTCGGGTTGGAGTGTAGACATGTTCATCATGCACAAGTCCGTGCTCTCAGGGATGAACAACGCCGACTTAGGTAAATGGAAAGGGGTGATGTATATACTAGGGTCATAAGGGATGGCTAGCGTGTATATGAGGTTTATATACCGTGGTAGAGGGACTTGGTTATGTAGTAGGAGAGGATTTGTAGTGACATTCGGTTTTTGGGGAGGTGCTATCATCTTATTGTCAATGAGATCTTGAATCTCATGACGCAGCCTATAACATTGATCAGTGTCATGACCGTGCTATTGGTGAAAAACACAATATTTAGCCAGGTTATGTTTCGGGGGGAGAGGATCGGGTAGAGGGCGTTGTTCCAACAGTTTAAGATGCCCCTTTTTGATCAGGACCCCTAAGGCTTTGGACAAAGGCATATAGAGCGGGGTAAAGACCCTTTGAGATCGGGCCTAGCTGGTTGAGGTTTGAGGAATTGTGTTGGAGGTGTTGGCAAACGGGTTGGCAGTTTTGGGTGTGGTGGTGACCATACTCACATTCGAAGGTCGTGCAAAAGTGCTACCACTCTTGATTGCATTGGGGCTGCGTGTAAAGGGCCTCTTAGGTTGTTCCTTTTCATTGTCTATCAGCCCGTGCTTCATCGCATCCTCAATTTCAACCCATATTTCATGGAGCTCAGCAAATGTAAACAAAGGCAAGACTATCATCTTCTATAATAATCTCCCTTGCAAGTTACGGACCACCATTCTGATTTGGTCCTTTTTAGACGGCCAGATAGTCATCATAAAGGCCTTAGCCATCCATCGGGTTACAAAGTCTGAGAAGCCCTCATTTGACTCCTGACGGGTCACTTCAATGTCGCGAGTAGTGACCTCAATCTAGGTATTGTAGGAGTACTGCACAATGAAGGCCTCAGCCATTTCATCCCAGCTCTATTTCACAGAGTCTTCCAATTTTGCATACCAGATGGCCACTATACTCGACAAGGTCCGGCCAAAAAGCAACAGCTTCTAAAGTCTGGTAAGGCCCATTGGTCGCAGGATATCAGAGAATAAATGCAAATGCACCATGGGATCCCCAGAGCCATCAAACCGATCTATATATGGCATCTTGAATTTGGCCGGCAGAGTCACTGCAGCATCTATGTATCTATCCTCGATGTCAGGGATTGAATTCACATCCTGTGCCCGCTTAAAGAGCTTTTCTAACTTGTTGACCTTCAATGCGATGGGGTCAACCTCAAATTCAAATGCTGCCTCTGTCTGATACACTGGTGCCTTAGAGGTCTGAGGTGGGATCGGATCTACCAAAATTCCCATATTCTCTTGGACATTGACTGTGACCCCGAGTGCCAGAATACCCGCTGCGGGTACATGGGATGCAGATGCTACTGCTGGTTGTGGTTACCGTTGCTGAAGCCTATCTATCACTTCTACTTGACAGGCTGCGATCTCAGCTTGACGGGCTGTGACCTCAGCTTGGCGGGCAACATCTAGCTGCATAGTCTCAATGGTCTGCTGGAGCTGACGAAGCATATCTTCCATGTTGACTAGAGGATGTTGAGCTATCAGAATTGGCGAATACTCCCTTTCTGGAGTAGAAGTAGAAGACTAGGCCTGACTGGGCGCAAGTGAAGTAAAAGGTGACTGATGGATTGGTGAATTCTGCCTGATCCTTCTCCGTCTGATAACCGATGGGAGTGAAACAAACACTGGTTGTCCCCTAACAAGATCCCCGGATCTGCAAATCGTTCTCACTTGGGTCCAGAGTGCTTGGGGGTAACAGGATCGTCTGAAGAAATGGTGAAAAACTACCTTGCAAAAAGAAATAAAGCAAAAAGAAAACAAAAAATCAGAAATCGCACAGCACCCCGGCTCAGATACCGACAACATGCAGTTGCAATCATAAGCTGTAGAACTGTACTCAACATTGATTTCTGCCCCCGAAAACAGATACCCAGACTTGCAACTGATACATACATTCCTGTAGAGTTTCACTCTAAAAGCACATACCAGTTAAGTGAGAGCCAAAACACCCCTATGATGGGATAGGGTTACCCTGTCCTAGTTTCGCCAGGATCTAGGGTTTCCCTACTCAAGCAAAGTGTTTCACACAATCCTGAATTTGGGCAAGCAACATGTCCTAGTTTGGAACAGTCTCTATGGCTTTCGATATGCAACTAGGTCGAATAGTCAACAGAGGGTACCTCAGCAAGACTACCTAATATACCTTTCACACCTAACACCGAGAAGTGAAAGGGGAATCAAACGGTACAGTGGTAGTCCAAATTCAAGGGTTATGTTCCCATCGTGGCAGAGCACACAACCGGTCAGCCTTTTGGCAAGTTTCCAAGCAAGCCTCTGGCAAACCGTTCAGGAATAACAGATGGCAAACACTATGACTAAGGCACACCGATGCAAATATAAATGCAAAGAATCACATTTGTGTAGATAAAAAAAAAAGTCATATCATGAGTGCAAGTCAAGTTCTCTAAGTCCCCAGTAGAGTAGCCAGAAACTGTAGCTTGGCTTTTTCGTGCCACCTTTCGGAAGCTCGAAAGAAAGCCCTACAGTTCGGACTCCCATGGTTCTAAATCTAATCGCACAAGTGCAATATGAAACTGATAAACACCAAAGAGTCGCCTCCTAAATATTTTATTTTGGAAAAATTTAGGAAACCCATGACTCGTGCCAAAGGCCACGTGTCCATCATCACCAAAGTTGCCTCGGCTCGGGAACTTAGGTACGAGAGGGGAAGGTCATGAAATGAGCACCCTCGCTCACCCGATCAAAGATCGGCCTATACTAATCATGATATGATTTTTTATAAACATTATGTGCTCTTGTTCCGGTTATTAACCTAGCTTTACTATGTGATGTGCACAAGCAAGTATAGACTAGTTTGCTCAAGTTGGAACGATTCAACTCATGTTTGTTTGCAAAAAATGGTTTGAATTTGCCACCTCAAGTGGGCTTAAAGTTTGCGGATTTGTCACCAAACATAGTAGGCTTAAAACTAATTTACCACTCAACAAAGTGGGCTTAAAACACACATTCGTTCCAATTCAAACAACAAGCCATCATCCACAGGCATTCAAGCAATTAATCAAATAAGCATTTAACCTCATGGCAAGCATGCTAGACATGGCAACACTCACACTCATGCAAGTATGCTAAAGCGTAAAAAACTCACCTAGTACTCTGAGCTAAGAAGATAAAGTTAGAAAAATATGCATGATTCCTAACGATACAAGATGTCTATTGTAACACATGCAATGAATGCAATTAATAGGCTCGACTACTAATATTGCATATGGAGCAATTTAAATAGCATGCGATTAAACACGTATTCAAAGAATGCATTGAAACAACAATGCAGTTTGAATGATGCGCCGAGCCTCGGTGCATGCAATATGAAGCATGCTAATTGAAACATGTCCCTAATCTAACCATCAAAAGTGGGTAAATAAAAGGGAGAAAGACGTGAGGTTGGAAGACATACACACATGCCCGCACACTTATTACAACATTATGCCCTTGCGAAGGAGGGTCCGAATAAATAAAAGATAACTAGCTAGCTAAACTAAGCTACTGAAGCTAATTATTACAAAAGTTGAATTAATTAACTAAACTAGTTTAACTAATTATTACAACACAAATTAATTAGCTACAACTAACTAATTAAATAATTACAACACAAACTAATTGAATTACAACATAGGCAAATTAAATTAAACTAATTAACAAGATATCTCATCTCGGGATGCGAGGGAGGCCCATGCATGCTTGGTTTCCACCCAAAGAACATCCTATGTCTGCCCCCGAATGCCTCTGTTTACACAACCCTTGCACTGTTTCCTTCTCCAGATCAACTCTACCATGCTTTACAAGCACACTACTCAAAATTCATTGGTGGCCGGCAGGCTAGAAGTGGTGGCTAGCTGGCCACCATTGAGGGGTTGTCGTCCATCACTAGTGGTCGGCAAGCCAGCAATAGTGGCCGGCAGGCCAATGATGATAAACTTTTTTTTTTTTTTTTGCTGCAATGAGAGCACAAAGGGCAAAGAAAGGGTATTCTCACAGGTTCTTTGTAATGTGTATCACCCCTTATCATCAACACAAGCTCAAAAGAGTGATACATTCGGCCTTCAAACCATCAATCAAGCAATTTCCATGCATGATGGCTAAAGGACCAATTTGTACAAGTTCAAGGAATGCAAAACAAGACTCAAATTCCATCACCCTATCATACATGATCAAGGGCAACAGAGACCTAGGAAAGTGGCACACTTCATTACTTTTGAGTATGAAATATCCCATTTTTCTTGCGTTCAAATTAACGTCCGATTTGAACACATGCAATGCAACACAAAGAAATGTTTATCTTGTCACTTTTACTTGTCAATTTTGTTTACACATTTTAGTTACCAAATCATTCTTTAATCAATTTGTCCATTGGTGAATGTCCTCTAAGATGAAAGAAGTGTCAACCAAGGGATAATGTAAGGCAAGAGAGAGATCATGTCATTGATAATGAACCCTCAAAGAGGATTAAACCATTAGGCATGACCTCAATCTCAAGCTTAAAGGATCCCAAGCTTGAAACAACCCTCAAAATCAAATGAAAAAGTTACAGAGTTTATAGTGCTGAAATGGAGTGAAAAACAACACCAAAAGATGCTATCAACTCAAACAAGAGGTGTCTAAGACTCGAAAACACCAACTTGTGAGGACTATTGCACTACAACCATGCAAAACAAGGTTCAAATGAACTAACCAGCCCAAAACAGAGCTAAAGAAGGCTATTTCAGAGGCTAAGACCTGCTAGACTTGAGCTAAGTTAAGCTAGAAAAACATGCTAGCATGTAAAGCTAACTAGGCATGCAAATAAGGCACAAGGAAGGGAGGCTAACCCCTCCGAATTTGGACTTCAAAATGAGTTTTTTGTCACTAAAAAACTTCAAAAATTCAGTGGTTAAAAGGCCCAAAAAATTTGGTTTGAAAGTGGTGAAAAAAGGTACAAAAGCTTTACGAGCAAAGAAGTAAGAAGGGTGAACCACCCCCCAACTGAAAATGCCCTCAAACCACCACCTTTAGGCCATAAAAATAGAGTTTTTTATAGTTCAAAATGAGCCCAAAAACAGTTGAAAGAGATGGAAAAACAATTATGCAAAGCAAGTGTAAAAAGGGAGTGTTATACCTCTTGAAGCAAGCAACAATTTTAGGCACAAAGTCATGTCAAAAACACCTTCACAACTCCACGAAGGCTTTCAAGGACCTCAGCTCAAAGGTAATCAAGTTTGATTAAGGAAGTGTATGCAAAAGTATGGGACTTGTGAGCAAATGTATACAAAATTGCAAGAGAGAGAGAGAAATCTAGAGAGAGAGAGAGAGAGAGAATTTTGCTCCAAAATTTTCTAACCTTTTGCAATAGGGGAGAAGGTCCCATATTTATAGAAAAATAAGCTTTTAGCTGAGTTATATCAGTCCATACACACGTATGGTGATTAAACCCATTGTGCCAACAGCTGGAACAGCTGTCAAGAAAATATCTACAAAAAGGCATCAATGGCCAGCAGGCCACTAATGTGGCTGGCCATCCACCAGTAATGGTCGGCAGGCCACTTTGGTGGCCAACAGCCTCAATTGGTGGTTGGCAGCCACCAAGGGTTTCAAGCTTGAAGATTTTGGTCCAAAACAAGGCATAGAATGGATGAGGTTTGAAGGCTCAAAGACAGGGCATTCCGTCGAGGGCTTTGGGCACCAAAACAAACACAAATAGTCATAATCATCGAGTACACAAATGATGATGTCCAAGTCTTGAGGACGGTAAAAAATAAGGTGTCTACACCTACCATCAACCCCAACATATACATCACGCCAACCCATTTAGCCAAACTTAAGGTGTTCATTATCGAAAGCACTGATTTTTGCATGATGGATGCACCCAATCCAGTTCAGGTACGCCAAGAGTGCCAAAAGGTCAAACCCACTACTGCTGAGATGTTGGGAATGATTGAAGACCTTCAAGGAATGGTGGCAGATTTAACATTTGGGGTTTCGATCTCATCAAAAAGCTCCCTAATCTTGGAGCGAGCTATAGTTGAAAAGGGCCAACCCGAAAATATCTCAAGTCTAGGTGATGACAGATCAACAACAAATGGGTCTCACTTCAATATAGCCACCCAATCCCTTGGCCAAGCAGAAGCAAGTGGCAAGAACAAAGCCAGGACAAGTATTGATCCCTATGCACAACTTCGGTAGGCTATTAAGACTTTGAAGGTCAAAGGGTTGAACAAGCAGCAAGTGCTTGAAGTTGTTGCAAAGACTGTGGATGACACTTTTGTTGCTCAAGATGAGAGCATTTTGAATCAGGGGGTAAGCAATGAAAAGGGATGCTTTACCAGAAACACCCATCCTGATTCTAGTCCCAAGCCCATGAATACCTGGCCAACACCTGCCAACCCGTTTGCCAATATTTCCAAAACTAGTGCTACCTGCTCCCAAAAAATGAACCTTCGCCTAACTCCATATGAGCCTAACCTATGCATTGAAAGTACTAATAGAGAAAGGGTATCTCAAACCGCTCAATCCTCGACCTCTCCCTAATTCTCTCCCACCTAAACATGACTCTACCCAATATTGCACATTCCATCAGCAGTACGGTCACCATACTGACCGTTGCTTTCGCCTTCGCCATAAAGTTCAAGACTTGATTGACAATAAAGTCATCACCCCACCTAAAATTCCCAAAACTGTCAATAACCCTCTCGCTGACCGCAATAGATGGCCACTCCATAACATAAAACCCACCCACTACTTGCCAATAACCAACCATTACCCTAGCCAACACATAATATCCAATCAACCCAAACCTATTGTGTTCATTCCTGAATCTTCTTATTCCAATCTAAGCAAAAGGAACAAAATCCTTGAAGAGATGGAAAGTTTACTTGGTCTTAGTGAGTTTAAGCTTGATGAAGTAGTGGGCTCTCTAGAGATGCCAGCACTGGTGTTTGGAATGATGAACCTCAGTCTCAGCTAGGGGAATTGTTGAAAGCACTTGGAAAGGACCTTCTGAACTAAGGGCATGGTGTGAAGAAGTAATTATTTTGATCAAGCAGATGTGTGGCGACAACATAATTATGAGGTTCAATCTGTGAGACCCGATTTGAAAGTTGAAAATCAATCCTTCTGGGTGTAGATGTTAGTATTGCTAAATTGAAGGCAGGTCTGGACCTTCCCGTCGGCTACTTGAAGTTGTTTTTGAAATTCTACAGATGGACTTGGAGAAAGGAAACCCCTTTTTTTCTCAGAAATGCTTACTTTGTTTTGAGTTGTGTGCTACAAATCATTGTGTTATGAGTGTTATTTTCTTTGTCTTTTCTTGTGTTGTTGTGTCAGTTGAGTCTTTTCCTTTGAGTCACTCTCGTGTACCCTCAGGTCTTCATCTTTATAAGAAAGTGGGAGTTAAGTTTCTGATCATTTTATTGTGCCTATAGTGATGCATGTGTGACCTTTTACAAATAGAAAAAGGCTTTGAATTTGTTTGTTGAATGAGATTATGTTAATAAGCTCGAGTGTTGAGAAGGATCCCCTGAATGGTTTGAGTGAATTCTGACTTATCGGCGCAAAGTCATTCATGATTTTAAGAGTTTTAAACTGTTTCTTTTGCAAAACTTACGAAGATAGGTTCAAAATTGTGTGTGGTATTCTACATTGTCCTGGGGATTCTCTTCGCTGTTAGGCGATCATTTCGGCAAGCACAAGGCAACTTTCAGACCTCACAAATCATAGAATTTCTCCCTTGGTGTTTTCATTATTTCAAAGAGAAAAAGATTAAAAAAAAAAGGAAAAGAAGTCAACCATTAAGCCAGGGGCACCCATTGCAATCGACTGTGAGGTTGGGAACTTCTGTCTGAATTCGAGGAAGCCAATGCAAGAAGGTACCACATTGCGAGAAGAACCAACTCTGAAAATGGAGCGAAAAGAAAAGAAGAAGGCATGCATAAAAGAACAGAGAACCAAGCTCAAATCAATGCGAAGCCAATTCCAGTGTTACGGCAAGGATGACTATTGATCAAATTCACCACAAGTGTTGTAACGCTATCTTTGAGAGGCTCGCTAGGCCGAAAACCTGACAGGATGACCTAGGAAAAAGTTAGAGCATGAAAAATGAGAAATCAAAAAAATATAACTCGCAAGGTTGAAAACCCCAAAGGGGCGACTTTAGCAAAAGTTAGAGCACAAAAGGAGAGTGTTAACACCTGAGTGAACCTCAGCAATGAACTACGTTGACCTAATTCCCATTCTTGGGATACGTAGGCAACTTCATCATGAAGTTCGTCTTAGCCATATCTATCTCATTCATCTCGACCCAATCATCATCTTGCCTAATTCAAGTCGTCAACTTCGCATCAATCCATGAGCTACACCGACTGCTGTTGCGCATATCATACTTGAGTTGGGTAAGAAAGAACTAACTTGAATCAACAAGTGGAGAAATTTTCAATACTCGAACTTATTAGTGGAATCTCTATCTTGAGCAGAAAAGGAATCGAAACTCGAGTTTTGCAATTGATTTCTAAAGGGAACATAAGTAAAACTACGGGCACTATGAATGATCAGTTACCTTAAGTCTTTTTCTACTTTTGGGTCAATTGTGAATTCTGCTGTGTCGTGCCTGGTGTTTATCTTAGTCTACACCCTGTATTGAGTCACCATAATGTGTCTGTCACTCAAAAGTGCTCTTCATCGAGTCACTATAACGTGTCTGTCACTCAAAAGCACTCTTCATCGAGTCACCCAAACGAGTCTGTTGCTCAAAAGTTCAATAGAGTGGCATGGTCAAAATTCCATACACAAATGTTCACTCCAAACTCGAAAACAAGTCCATATGTGGAATACATAAACGAGCTAAGAGTGCCCATACAAGGGGCTATGCATTCATGATCGGTGTATATGAGGAATCCATCATTGCTTTGGGGGGGGGACTAGAGTAAGTTCTCATCATGCCAAGACAGAAGGGAAACATGAGTCTGGTTGGTTGGCAGCTTTTCTGAGAGCAGATGATCTCCATCGCACGTGCCTACATAATGTTGAAAACAGTGGCTTGTGACTGGACACTAGGGGTAATTTTCAGTGCATTTGATCGGGCTATCCATCGAGCAAAGGGCATGAACCCAAACGGTGGCCAATGACTAGACACTAGGGGCAATTTTCAGTGCATCTGATCGGGTCATCAATTGAACAAAGGGCATGAACCCAACCTATCTCTCAGTCTGCCAAAGCCATTTGTCGAGCACGTTTCCCTAGGTTAGGGTAGGTTTACCCCCATGACGATTCTAATATGATTCAACTTTCGAAAGTTGTCTCCAACCATTTCAAAACTCTCTTAGGATTGCTATCTTCCCTCTGATTAATACATGTGTTTTGTATTATTCCTGCATGCTTCTACACTCTGGTTGAGTTGAACTACGTGATTGGTTACTCTTGCTCTTGACTTTGTTCTGCACTTAACAGAGTTTTGTCGAGTTGCCCCCCCTTTGTGTTACATTTTAATGAGTTATGGCAAGTTTCCCTGCACTCATTTCATAAGGTACATGACGCATTACTCTAAGTACTGCTCATTTCCCTCTGCATACCATTCATCTTACATCACACTGTTTTGTGCATTCCACTTTCCATCGTACTGTTTTGTGCATTGAACCTGTATCGCACTGTTTTGTGCATCCAACTTGCATCGCACTATTTTGTGCACCTATATCACACTATCTTGTGCACCCATGTCGCACTATTTTGTGCATTCTATCTTCCATCGCACTGTTTTGTGCACCCGCACTACATTGTTTTGTGCACCCAACATCGCACTGTCTTGTGCACCCATATTACACTGTCTTGTGCAACTTGCATCACATTGTCTTGTGCACCCATATCGCACTGTCTTGTGCACCCATATAGCACTATTTTGTGCATTCATCTTGCACCCGTATTGCACTGTTTTGTGCATTCACCTTTTATTGCACGGTTTTGTGCACTTTGTATTGCACTGCCTTATGCAACTTACATTGCATTATCTTGTGCACCCATATTGCACTATTTTGTGCATTCACCTTGTATCGCACTATCTTGTGCACCCATATTGCACTGTCTTGTGCACCCACCATGCACTGTCTTGTGCACTTGCATTGCACTATTTTGTGCACCTCACTCGCACTGTTTTGTGCACCCCACCTGCACTGTCTTGTGCACTCAGTAGGTCTAAGAGACTTTAAATTCTCTAAAGGTGCAATTCCTTTGGTGTTTGTCATGCCCGAACGACTTCAGGTGGTCTGGTATAGCCATCTGACTGTGTTTGTAGTGAGTTCCTAGAAGATCAACTGAGGCGGTGGAAACTAGAGTTCGAAGGTTGAGGCCTAGAACGCAAATGCTCGAAATTTCTGAGACTGAAGCCTGGTTTAAATACCCAAGAGTGTATCCTCACCTTGAAATCTGTATGGCAGCCCGATAGGTTGAGGTAGCTTGTATGTACCTTAATTCTGGATACTGAACCAACCTAGTCTATCACCCTATTAGAGAATAGTGAAAGTTGCAAACATAGCCAGGGAGAAAAGTAGTACCAATGGTTTGGAAGCGCATGAAGATGAACCAAGAAGAAGCGGAAGATCCCCAGCAGCATGAGGTAAGTCATCGCCAATTGCCCCTGCCAGGTACTTTCTAAGGCACCACTTCCTAGCTACTACATCATATCCATTATTATCTAGTACTTCTATCACATTGCGTATAAAATTTATTGCATGTATTTACTGCACTATCTATTTTATTGCCTGCATCCTTTCCATGTTAAGCTTAGTTTGGCATGTGCCCATACATTTCCCTCGTTGAAATATGGTCCTGTCATGTGTAAGTACCCATGCTACGCTAAGGCCAGTATTGAGGGCATTAATACCTTTTATGTGCTAGACGTGGTTTGTTTTGTATCCATGCCCTTTCTAGGTAAGATGTGGTTCGGCTTGCGCGCATTATTCATTGCATCCATTGCATCGTACTTTGTCTTGTTGCATTCAGCATTTAGGATCATTATCTTTCCCTAGCAGATCATTCCTCACTTATATCACGCCACCCAATTACTTGTGCTCTTTCTCTTTCTGCGAAAAACATAGTTCTACATGTGCTCACACCCCTTGAAACATGGTTTTATTATGTGTAAGCATCGATGTTGCACAAAGGCCAGTATTGAGGATGTAGGCACTCAGCCTGTGTTAGGCACCGTTTGGTTGTGCCCATTTCTTTTTTTATATAAAACGTAGTTTGATTTTGTATCTCCATCTCTTAATGGTATTTGTGTGGTTTTGCACTGCTTTTGGTTTGATTTCATTACATTGTATATCATTGCATTGTTTTGTTGCATTGTGTATCATTCTGCATTCTGCCCCTGAACTACGCTGGTTTGATTCCTTGCAATGGGATACATACACAACCCTCTGGTTCAACCAACTACATCTATATTTTGTTTGTTTACCCAAGTCTTATGGCCTTGTCAAAATGGGTCGTCTTCAGGCTTTGACATTCACTCACGTCATTTCATGACTTCGAGCTCTGTCAAAGAGGGGCAACTATAGACACCCCATTTTTGACTGCCCTGAAGACTTAGGCGCCTCAGGTTGATCACTTGATGATGAAAGTTGTGTTATATGAACGTTCGATTTCTTCAGCAAGAAGAGCTTCTAAATCCCAACCTTACAACCCATTTTGGACCAGAACTATTTTAGACCTTAAAACCCTTTTTTAAAAAATATTTTTACAAATGTTTCTACGATGTTCCGAGGTTCGCATTTCGTTGAAAAAGTTACACTTTTCGGTAAACCATGTAAGGACAAAGTGGACATAAATGGAAGAGAGGCGAACTCTTTGAAAAATATTTAAAAACATCTTATTTAGAGGTTTGGATTTGGAGGAAATATGAGAGGATGGAAGAAAACTAGTTGGGGAAATGGTTGAGCATGAAACCGTTAAGAGAGAACTAGGTAGCCTTCACTAAAATAGGCATATGTTTTTGCACACTTAGAATTTAGATGTGAGGTCACTACCATTAGAAACTAGACTTCCGGGGCTTCAATTTAGACACAAGATTGACCCAAAAATAAGTCCAAATAAAGGAGATATGCCGGTTTGAAGTCAGGCCTGGAAGCAGATTTTTGTGGCCGGCCACCCACTGTAAAATGCAGATATTTGTTGCCAATTGTCCTCCAAAAGCTCAAGCTATTCCTATACAGATATTTCTGACCTGAGAGGCTATTTTTCTATATATACCAGGACAACCCTCTTGGTTTTAGGTTACAAAAAATTCCAAAGGGATCAAAACTTAAAATTCTCTCTATCTCTATCTTGCAACCTATACACTCTCTCTCTACACTTCCTAAAACAATATTAGAGCTCTCCTTGTTGAGATTATTGAGTCTAAATTTTAGCCCTTGAGAATGAGAACTTGTGGGTTTGTTAACAAAAGAGTTACCTTGCTCCAAGAGGTATAATTTTGAGCATCTTTACACTACTTGTTTTCTATCTTTTCTTACTGATTTTGAACTATTTTTATACTATTTTTATGGGCTGAAGCTTGTGGTTTAAGGCTATTAAAGGGAGATGGGTTAATCACCCTTCTTTTAACTTTGTCTCCTAAGCCTTTACACTTGTGTTTCCCATCGCTTCCTCAACTTTTTACCACTGAATTTCAGAGTTTTTCAGCGGCTAAAAATCATGTTTTGAGGTCCTAAAAATGGAGGGGTAGCCTCCCCTCCTTGTGTTGTTTACTAGCTTTAATTCCTCAATATTGTAGCTAACTTTTTCAAGCTTTTCCATATGAATTTCAGCACTGTTTTAGCTTAATTTAGGGCTATTTTTATGTGTCAATTTCATTTATGCTTTGTATAGCATGCTTGTAGTGTAATGATCCTCATAGGTTTGGTGGTTTAGACCTTAGCCACCAACCTATTTGAGTTGATAGCGTTTATTTCTTGCTTTCCATACTTATGTTCACCTCTAAGTATCTCTGCAGCCTCCCTCATTTCTTGCCTTTTCCTTTGTTTTGAAAGTTGTTTCAACCAATTGCTTGTTTAAGTTTGAGATAGAGGTATTGTGCTTAATGGTTTAATCCCTTTGGAGGTTCATCACTAATGACATGGTGTCTCTCTCATGCCTAAACAACACTTGGTTTGACACTTCCCTCCTTTAGTAGACTTAATGCTCATTTTGGACTAAATGAATTAATGAATGGAAAAGTAAGTAAAAGAGGTGTTAAAATTGGAATAAAATGGACCAAGATAACAAAATAGTTTGGTGTTCAATCGGACGTTAATCAAATACATAGAGACTTGAGTCATTTCATACTTGTTAGTGATGAAATGGTTCAAGTTTCCAGGGTCAACCACTTCCCTTGATCAATTCATGATAGAAAGGGGGTTTTGTTGGTCTTTCCTTACCATTTATTGAAATTGTGTCCCTTGATTCATAAGTCATCATGCAATGAAATTGCGTCGATTGATGGCTTGTGAATCGAGCCTACCCCTCATTTGACCTGTTTGCTGATAAGGAGAGGCAGGGTGAACAAACATCCCTTGAGAATACTCTGGTTTGTGCTCTGTTTGTCTTCTATATGTGATTGTTGCCATGCCAAGCATATTTCCATGAGGCTAAGTGCTTAAGTGATATAACTCTTGAATGCCTGTGGATGAAGGCTAATTGCTTGAATTGTAATAATTTGAATCATGTACATATGATATCACTTTTTTCAAGTGGTACATATTCGAAACAATTTTCAAAAACAAACATGAAATCAAAATGTTCCAATTTTTGCAAATTAGTCTATACTTGTGTATGCATCACATAGTAATGTTAGCCTAATAACCGGAACAAGAGCATACAACGTAAATAAGATTCATGTCATGATTAGTAGAGGCGGATCTTTGATCGGGCAAGTGGGATGCTCAATTCATGACCTTCTTCTCTCGTACCTAAGTTCCCAAGCCGAGACAATTTTGGTGATGACGGACACGTGGCCTTTGGCACGAGTCATGGGTTTCGTAAACCTCTCAAAAATATTTAGGTGGCGACTCTTTATCTGGAAAAGCAGTCCATTTTTGACATTTTGATTCAAAATCTATTTTCCAAAAGATTTTCTGGATTTGGACTCTTTGGTGTTTATCTATTTCCCATTGCACGTGTGGAATCAGATTCAGAACCGCGGGAGTTTGAACTGTAAGGCTAATCGTATCCGAAAGGAGCATGAAAAGTCGAGCTACAATTGTCTCTAGTGGGCTTTGGGTCACCCTATTTTGGGAAACCATTTTCATGAGATGGTGACATGCCTCCACCAAGGATCTAGCTTGGGAGGATTGTGGAGCTGAGAGCTCACTTTGTTTATTTTGTATTTATTTTTGTACAAGCCTAGGACTTTATCTGTTTTGAGCTTCTGACATGTTTTGTTGTAAACAAGCATCGTCTTGGAAAATTGTGAGCCTGTACGGCATTTATTTCACTGATCATTTAGTTCGGAGCCACATGCTAGAGATTCAGGGTAGTGCTTATGAATGTGTAATGCATGCGTTCCTTTTGTAAATTGACTCTGATTAATGAAAGCCTAAAACTCTGTTTATGTCATTTTGTATTAATCCTTACTGTGGAATTATTGTATTATTTTTGGGGCGTTACAAAAAGTACTGGGAGTTTGTATTTCAAGCTCAACCGTCAACTTCTTGCACTTGAGCGGTCACATCTTTTGTGTCATATGCTCAAGCAGACTACGCGTATATTAGTCCATAAAAATCACTTTTTACATCACTTTTTCATTTCTCTCTCTCTCTCTAAACTTTCTAAAAACCCTAGATCTACACACACTCTCTCTCTCTCTCTCTAAAACTCACCTCGTCTCTTCTAAAACACTTAGATTCGTTAATTTTTCTACCCTACTTCCTTTGGGAAAAAGGTAGAGCTCACTTGGAGTTTCATTTTCATCCGAGCAAAGTTGGGTTTCAGTGTTGTTGAAGCTTCTTCACTCTTCCTGTTGTCTTCTAGCTTAAGGTAGGGATTCTCCACACTATTGTATAAGTTTTACCTTAGTTATTTGCTATTTCAAAGGATTATACTGGTTTGGGTTGTTTTGGTAAAACCTATGGTTTGAAATCAAAATGATAAAGAGGAGTTTTCAAATTGTCTCTTGAAAAAGCTTGTGGGTAGGAAATTGGGATTGATATATATTAAAATGAAGTATTTCCTACATTAAAATTTATTTTCAAAGAGAAAGGGATTTTTGCCCAAAAATGTGAATGTTTGAGATTGTAAAGAGAAAATGGAATTGATATGGAAATTTTTAAATTAAAATAATGATAATGATGAGGGTGGAGTTGGATATGTATTATCACCACCATTTTGAGATTTCGAAAAGTGTATCTTTAATGAAATTTATTTATCTATTTAGAGATATCTGTTTTGGGCTATCAGTGGAGGATAGCTATGAGTGTTGTAGAAATTACATGAGAATTAAGTGAACTAAAACTAATTTTTCATCCATGTGCATTATGTATTGTTTCTTATTTACTACATTGAAAATTTATATGATATTAAGAAAAATGGGTGAACGATAGAAAGAGGTGTATATCACCAAATTAAGTTGGCCTGTGTGTCCAGGGTAAAAGTCCTAAAAAATGAGCATATACATGGGTGCCAATTCTCGCAGACGAAATATCCATAAAATGGCAATAGTAGCGCTTGTATAGGCTACGTTTACATAGGTGTCGTTTGACAGTTTCCCGCGAACAAAATATCCGTGAAAGGTTGTATTGGTTTGAGATTTCCCTATGTTTTCTATTGTAAAGGGCATGATTTTGAGAATTATGATATAAACTTGGCATGACATAGGTTTTGGAAAGAAATGTAAAACATTTTAACATGGGCATTGCATATGCATAAAACCTTATGGCTTTGTTAAGATTTATACATTGTGTTGTAGTGTTTCTACTGGGCTATGGCTCACCCTATGTGAGAAAACCATTTTCAGGTGCTGGTGATATGTCTCCACTAAGGACTTAGCTTGGGAGGACTATGGAGATGAAGGCTCAGTGTTGTTATTTTTGTATTTAATTTTGTACAAGCCTAGGGTTTATCTGCATTGAGTTTAAGACTCACTTTTGATGTACCCAAGCATTGTCTTGGAAAGATGTAAGCCTTTAGGACATATGACTATCTGTTTAGCTTTCTTTTCTTTTCAATATCTTGTAACACATGCTATAAATTCAGGATGTACTGTTTACGAATGTGTATCACATGTGTCACCTTTTGTATATCAAACTCTGATTAATGGAATCTTATCAATTCATTTATGTTGTTATTTATTGGTTGTTATGAGATAGGTATATTATGTTTATTTCAGGGCGTTACAGTTTGACTCATGTTCATATTATTTCATTCTCATTTAGAAATAAAAATATAGTTTCTTATGATTTGTGGAGTAAAGTGCACCATTAGACTCGTTAATGAATTAATGAAAAAACTAAAATACTCCTATATATAAATAACCTAAGTGTGTGAACTATGGATATTTTCGTTATGTGCTTGGAAGACAAAATGCACTTTAACCTCTTGTGCTTTATTTCATCTGTGATTTATCCTATTGAATTTTGAAAATGTACATATAACTCTTTATGTCTGACACATGTTTCATATTTACTGTTAAGTTGGACAAAATATTTATCAATGCACTTCTATCCACAAACCACAAGGAGGTTATGTGGTCATTTCTAAATAAGAGGAGAGAATCTGCATATAGGCAAAGAATTATGAGGGCAAAGTGAAATTTATTATAAATAAGCAAGGTTGATTTAAATAATTGATTAGAAATTTTCAATCCAAATAATGAAAAATTATTTGATAGTCTAGGAACACTATCTAACCAGGGAACACTATCTAACCAATGTTTTTAAAACAGGATCAGACTGGACGGTTTGACCGGTTGATCTCTTGACTGGTCAAGGTTCTAGTCCGAATCAACCCTTAAACCCACTTCAGGTTGACAATCAAATTATTTTATTCAAAACCAACAAGAACAACAGTTAAACCACTAAGCCATTCAAACCGGAGCTAATTTGTTTGAACTGGCCGAATTCAAATGCACCTACTTAATCTAACAATGTCTATAATCAATCAGCAAACACTATGTCTCATGTTGTTCTTCCAAGACCAACACAAAATCATAAATCCCATCCCCTTCATTAATAACAATACATCTGGGGTATTACGTGACCATATTCCATGATCATGAAATAACTTCTCTAAAATAATTGAGTGTAATAATGTTAGAAAGGCTGACAAAAATACTAACAAATATATAAACACATGATTAAATGAATCTCAAATTAAGTATTGAAATCTATATTTAAGTTTTGTGTCTTGATTAGTATGTTCATTGATAAATTTGTTATGACAACTCCAACGACAGACTCTCTATATTATACTTGCTTAGCATTTGATCCAACTAAATTACAACTTTTATCCTCCAACAAAATAAGTAACACGCTAGACATTATGTCTCATATGACTACAATTAAAGAACAAAGAAAAGAGGTCAAAGGGTTCAATTCTTCAAACTGTTTAAGAGGTTTAACAATTTAAATTACAAACAAATATTATTGTGGGGAAGTAGTTTGGAAATACTCTTTTGATCTACTGGGACACTCGAGATCCTCAGCTAGAAACCTGAAAATGAATGAACACGCCGGTTGGGGGTGCCGGAATTAGCACTCCGACAGTAAGGTCAGTGTATGCTCTCTTAGTTACTTGTATCTTAAAGTTAAGCGTAATAGCTCTCACATACCTCTCTTTGGTTACTGTTCTTCTATTTATATACACCCCCAGTCCTCAGGATGGGGCCCACTACTAATCTATCGTGTGATTGCTCACTCAGCCCTTCTTTCGTCGTAACCCGACTTCCAATCGGCCCCTCGTTCGGCTGGCTTTGTGGCTGACTAATATATTCGGCATCCAAAATGTACAAGACGGGGCCGAGTACAACATGTACCGATTATCTAAATGTGTATTCAGCCTATCTGCGTCCATTTTTATCCGACTCCCACAATTGCCCCCCGAACACCCCAGTAGCGCTAGTTAGTCGGCGTGTTTCGTTTCGAACTTGAAAAGTCAAAAATTGGGCAGTTAACCTCATTCCAACGTGCGTCAAAACGCACACGTTTTTTGGTCATCATTACGAATTCCCGCCTCTTCGTACGCATCCTCCATTTAATGTGATTTAAAACTTTGTCTCTTCGAATGTATACTGTGAATATTCAAAGTTTCTGGCTCGCCTTCTAGTTCAACTCCTTCATTTTGCGACCTCTGCAATTTCCTCATGTCACTCATTATACCTTCTGCTCCCTGTAAGTTTTGTTCTCCTTCACTCCCAATGCCATTTCCTTGTTTACTTTCAGTCTTACATCATCTTTAGGCTGGCCGTGATGGCAAAAAATTTGAAAGAGCTCTTTTCCGCAGATCGAATTTTCGGCTTCCAGTGCCATTATTCCATCCCCGACGACGTCCATCTGTCACTTGTGGCAGACAGCACCACTGATATAGAGAGGACTGATGAGAGTACAATCATCTTTCCTTTCCTATCGATTGCTGAGGGCGGAGTCCGTTTTCCCCTTCACCCATTTTTAAGAGCCGTTCTTCGACATTGGGGCCTAATTCCTTCCCAGCCTAACGTGAATTTTTTTTGCATCATAATGGGAATTACAGAGTTGAACCGTCGTCTTAGGATTAACCTAGGCATACCTGCAATTCAGCATTGCTATGCCTTAGCCAAGTCTACTGGCCGGCTGGGACGCTATTTTCTTAGGGCCAAGGACACCGACCATCATTTAGTGACTATGCTTGCTAGCTCTGGCAAGCGTGTTGATGACGTGATGGTCGTTATTCGAGACAACTGGGAATTTGGCGAGGGTGAAGGTCGCCTAGATCCCGTGCCAAGGCTAAAAGGCGATCCAAGTGGCCATATAGCTCACTCTAGGTGCTTCTATTTACGTATGTATATTCGGCTCTCCTTCCATGTACTTATCATTTTGTTTGTGCAGGCAACGATTTGAAGAAAGTGTTGGTTTCAGTCGACGACGTTGTACTTGCAGAAATCAAAATCGCTCTGCAGTTCGTTGGTCATCCAATTCTCCAGAAACAAGGGCGAGCAGCTAATATTCTCTTACGATACGCGCCGACCTATGCAACATTTCCGGCTGCAGACCATATTCCAATTCTAAGAGGCGAAGATCATCTTACAGCTCTTATCTTCCCCAGCTTCAAAAGCCTAAAGGAGATTGGTTTAGAAGTCTCTGATTCAGAACACGTGGAAAAACAAGTAGTCGATCAGATCGCCGAGGACCCAAATCAGTTGGAAGCCGAGGTAGACGAAGCCCTTAACTCAGCTTTTGAGGAAGCTGGGCTGAATTTGTCTGACCCTCCATCCACATCAGGCCGGGGACGTCTTCTTTGAAGACATTTTTACGAACTTAAGAGACCTTCCTGGCGCTTATCCTGAGGATATGGCTGGGGAATCACTCTCGCAACTTGCACGGAAGAAAAACGCCAAGAGGATGGCTGCTAGGCAGAGAGCCGAGACCGTACGATCAGAAACTCCACCTACCATGGTCATTGAGTCTACTCCACCTGTCATTGCCGAAGAAACGGCTCAGCGGCCGAGACGGAGCAGGTGGGGCGGGCCGACGAGGTTGAGCAAAGGGGAGAAAAGCGCCCCACCGAGCAAGAGGCTGTGCATGACGAGGACCAAAGCGATAAGCGGCCACGCATTGAGGAATCGGACTTGGTTTTTTTGTTCACGATTCAACCAAGGATAAGAAATATGCCGATTGCCTCCGATTCGTCGGCTATAAGGGACCCGGCTGTGGCCTTGAGCTTGTCCTCCTCAATATCCTTGCCAATTGACAGAGTCGTGTTTCGCACGGAGCCAAATTTAATGCTAATTGCTTTGCCCGCTCAGTCGGCCTTGTCGGTACGTTACTTGTCTTATCTGCAGTCTTCCATCTAAATACATATATATTTATAAATATTTTTGGTATTATTTGTTTGCTACAACTCTATTTCCTTGTTCCGTAGACGGTGAGCAGGATAGCCGAGATTGGCCGCCGTCAACACGACGTCATAGAACAGATCGGCCTCTTGAAAGCCGAAATTGATAATGAAAAGAACAAGGTTGTGGTGGCCTCTCAAAGGGCCGATTATGAGGCAGCGCGAGCGGTGGAGGAACGAGCAAGAGCCGACTTTGAGGCCGAGCGAGCTAGAAATTCTGATCAATTAAGGCTTGCCGCCGAGGAAAAGGCAAAGGCAAGCAAGGATGCGCTTAAGTTAGCTCAGGAGGCAATCGCCAAGCTGGAAGTCGACTTGGAAGAATCGAAGAAGGCAAAGGAAATAGCCGACTCCGAGACTTCCAAGGCGTTTGAAGCTCAGAAGGAGGCCGCCTTGGAAAGCTACGCAGAAGAATTGCCGAAGTTCAAGAATCGAGGCTTCAAACACGGCTGGGTCAAAGCCTTCGCTACTGCGAATGTGACATTGGCAAAATCGATTCCATACGAGCAGGTGGACGTTGAGCCGCTGGCGTCTGACCCTGAGGATTGATTAAGGCATATTTTCGTTTTTGGTAGGCATCTTAGATGCACAATTTTTGTAGGTTTTTGTTAGTAGATTTTCATCTCTTTGGATGTAAGTCGATTTCATGTGTAAAATGGCTGTTATTAGCACCCAATTTATTAACGAAAATTTTCTATGCTCTCGAGTTTATTGCATATACTGTTTGTCTTTTTAGTTCATTAATGAAAATTCCTTATGGTTTTCTGTTTGTTCTACGAGTAAATAATTAAAAGAATCAGCAGTTACCAATTTATAAAGGTGCAACAAAATTCAATAAGATCAAAATTCAATAAGATTAAATATTCGGCATCTAGCCGATTATAGCCAATTAGATTAATGAATTTGCCCTTGACCTGGCTGGTTCATGAACTGGAACACCGACTGTCGGTGGCTCATGAAGTGGCTGGGGCATTTAAGCCGATTAGATTGATGAATCTGCCCTTGCCCCATTGGTTCATGAGCTGATACGCCGAATAAAATGAGCTCATGAATATTGTATTGATAAATTTATTCATGGAGCGGCTGGGGCACTTAAGCTGATTAGATTGATGAATCTGCCATTGCCCTAGCTAGTTCATGAACTGGAACGCCGAATGTCGGTGGCTCATGGAGTGGCTGGGGCACTTAAGCCGACTAGATTGATGAATCTGCCCTTGCCCCAGCTGGTTCATGAACTGATACACCGAATAAAATGAGCTCGTGAATATTGTACTGATAAATCTATTCATGGAGCGGCTGGGGCACTTAAGCCGATTAGATTGATGAATCTACCCTTGCCCCAGCTAGTTCATAAACTGGAACGCCGAATATCGGTGGCTCATGGAGCGGCTGGGACACTTAAGCCAATTATATTGATGAATCTGCCCTTGCCCCAGCTGGTTCATGAACTGGAACGCCGAATATAGGTGGCTCATGGAATGGCTGGGGTGTATGATTCAATCGGTGCCGAGCTCCTGAAGGGTAAGCATTAACGAGATTGCCTTGGAGGTGCAGCACTTGTAGGGAATAAATGGGGTGAGTGGTTCGTGCGCGTAGGTCCCATTAGTGTGTTTAAACTCGACTTATCCTAGTGGATTGAGGAAGGCTAAATAACTGTGAATGTCAAACAGACTATTCTTCAATAGCAAAGGAGAGGGGAGGACATTGGTTGATCTAGACGTAGAGATGAATCGAAGTGGCGAGCTTATACGCATAGGCACTAGGACGTCGAGGGAGCAGGAGAGAGGCCAGTCCCCACGTCGTCGAAGTAGGTTGCCCAAAAGGGAAAAACAGCAACGGGGCAACTCTCCTCAACCGCGCTCGAGGAAAGAAGCTAGTGCGTCACTGAGCCCATTGAGTTTTGCAGTTTTTGTGGGGAACAAACCGATGACGAAAGTGGATTCAATCATGCACGACCCAGGTGTGGTAGTCGAGTTCGCTCAACAGTTCCACCGGAAGTCCAGCAGTCGATGGTTGGTCGGCGGGACTTCGAAGTGTTTCAGGAAGGAATCGACAGAGCAGCGAAAGGGCTATATACCGCCTATGAAGCCGGCATGCGTCTACGTGCCACGCGGTGGGAGATAGAGCAGAAGGATGAACACATTCGAAATTTAGAAGCTCGCACAGAGAAGGCTGAGCGTAAGCTGAGGAAGGCTAAGACAGTCGAGACACATTCGGTCGGCCCAGCTAACTCGATTGTGGAGGAGAGAGTGATCCAACAGTTGATAAGTCATGCAATTTCCGATCAAGATACGGCGAGTATGTTTGCCATAGAGACTATGAAGGCCACGGCCTATGAACGAGGCTTCCACGATGGCCGTAAAGTTGGGATTGACAAGACGAAGGAAAAGCTTGCCGAGGAGGTCTGTCGATGCGAAAGCCAGGGGTTCAAGCACGGTTGGGTTAAGGCCCTTCATGCCGCGGAGGCTCTCCGGGCAATAGGCATTGACTCGGTGTCGCCATTATACCAGAGCAACAATTCTCCTTTTGCGGCTTACGAAATCGAAAAGAGTGACGACGAAGGTGATGTTGAAAAAAGATGAATCTATTGTAGCGTTTTTTAACACAAGTTGAATGTAAATTCTGTAATTTCAATCAATTTAATAAAACGTATCATTTTAAATGTTGGAATATTATTTCTGCTCTTTTACCGTTCTTCGTCTATTGCGTCTATGCTTGTTAATCATAATACAAAGAAAAGAAACGCCGAGCTCTGGGGCCTCTTGTCTCGCCCAATCGCGATGTCCACGAAGGGTGCTCCGAATCTGGCGGCTTAGTCAGCCCAAAAGTGGCCTGCACAGAAGGTGCTCTAAATTCAAAATATTAATCGGCCCAAAGGTTCTCACTGATGGGGCTCCGAATTCGGAGACTTGGCCAATCGTGATATCCACGAAGGGTGCTCCGAATCCGGTAGCTTAGTCGGCACAAAAGTGTCATGGATTGATGGGGCTCCGAATACGGAGACTTATCTTGGCCAATCGTGATTTTCACGAAGGGCGCTCCAAATCTAGAGGCTTAGTTGGCCCAAAAGTGTCATGCACAGATGGGGCTCCGAATCTGAAGACTTATCTTGGCCAATCGTGATATCCATGAAGGGCGCTCCGAATCCGAAGGCTTAGTCGGCCCAAAAGTGTCATGGACAGACGAGCTTCGAATCTGGAAACTTGGCCAATCGTGATATCTACGAGGGGCGCTCCGAATCTGAAGGCTTAGTCGACCCAAAAGTGTCATGCACAGATGGGGCTCCGAATCCGGAGGCTTAGTCCGCGCAATAGTGTCATGCATAGATGGGGCTCCGAATCCGGAGACTTGGCCAATCGTGATATCCACGAGGGGCGCTCCGAATCCGGAGGCTTAGTCGGCCCAAAAGTGTCATACACAGATGGGGCTCCGAATCTAGAGACTTGGCCAATCGTGATATCCATGAAGGGTGCTCCGAATCCGGAGGCTTAGTCGGCCCAAAAGTGTCATGCACAGATGGGGCTCCGAATCTGAAGACTTATCTTGGCCAATCATGATATCCACAAAGGGCGCTCCGAATCTGGAGGCTTAGTCGGCCCAAAAGTGTCATGCACAGATGGGGCTCTGAATCCGGAGACTTGGCCAATCGGGATATCCACAAGGGGCGCTTTGAATTCGGAGGCTTAGTCGGCCCAAAAGTGTCATGCACAGATGGGGCTCCAAATTCGGAGACTTATCTTGGCCAATCGTGATATCCATGAAGGGCGCTCTGAATCCGGAGGCTTAGTCGGACGACTTGTTTTAATAAGCTGAATTTTAGTAAGGAAACAACAAACTTTGTATTGCAAAAAATGAAGCTTGTACACGGCGAACATTCAAAACAAGTATCATGCCCCACAAGTCGGGTTAATGATAGAATTTACGCAAATGCGTGGAATTCCAAGGCCGTGGCTGACTTCTCCTATGCATGTCTTTGAGCCAATATGCCCTACTCCCGCGATTGAGTCGATCTGACAGGGGTCGTCCCAGTTAGGACCAAATTTTCCATCAGCTAGAATTTTGGCAACTGGAAGCACTTTCTTCAAGACCAACTCTCCTGGTGTGTATTGACGTAGTTGAACACGTTGATTATATGACTTAGCAAGCTGCTGCTGGTACCGTGCCATGGATGGAAGGGCACAGTCTCTTCGTTCTTCAATCAGAGTCAAATTCAAGGCCAACATCATGTCGTTTCGGCCCAAATCAAAAACTTTTGATTTCAAGGTTGGGAGGCCGATCTCCAAGGGGATGATTGCCTGCGTTCCGTAGCACAAAGCGAACGGCGTCTCCCCAGTGGACCACCTCAGAGTAGTGCTATGAGCCCATAACACACTTGGCAATTCTTTGACCCATCTGCCTTTAGCTTTCTCCAGCCTCTTCTTGATGCCGTCTAAAATAGATTTGTTGGAGGCTTCATCTTGGCCATTACTTTGCGGATAAGCCGGGGGGAATAATAGCGCCGAATACCATACTTGCTGCATATTTCCCAGTAGACACCGCAATCAAACTAGGTGCCGTTGTCTGAAATAAGTGCTCTTGGAATGCCGAATCACGTTATGATATTTCTCTATACAAAACACTTCACACCATTATCTCAAATGTGTGTTAGTGCCTCCGCTTCCACCCATTTTGTGAAATAATCTGTTGCGACAATCAACAATCGCTTGTTGCCTGGGGCGCGAGGACATGGTCCGACGATGTCAAGTCCCCATTGGGTGAACGGCCAAGGACTGGTTATAGAGCTTAACTCTTCAGCAGGCAGATGGGTTAAGGGAGAAAACTTCTGACACTGCTCACATTTCTTCACGTAACATTCGGCATCAGTTCTTATTGTCGGCCAATAATACCCCTGTGTCACAGCACGATGGGCCAAAGAGCGCCTGCCAAAATGGGTGCCACAGCTACCTCCATGTATTTCTGTCAATAGTCCCTCGACTTTACCTGGATGAACGCATTCTAGGTACTAGCCAGAAAGGGATTTTTTGTAAAGTTTTCCTTGCGAATCCAAGTAGTATCGTAGGGCTTTGTTTCACAGCTTGTGTGCTTCTTTCTTATCCGACGGGAGCTGTTTGGAAGATAGGAATGCAGCAATCGAGTCCATCCAACTTGGCTCTGACTCTATGACATTGATCTAGACTTCCTCTGAAGGGCCAATGCTTGGCTTAGGGATGAAACCCATTTCAATTGTCCGTTTAATCTCTGAGTTAATGGCGGAGGATAGGAAAGCCAGGGCATCTGCATGTGTGTTCTTATCACAGGTTATATGATTCAATTCATGATGGTCAAATTTTTCCAGCAAGGAATTTGCCATTTTCATGTAAGCGGCCATACGATCGTTTTTTGCCACGTACTCCCCCTTTAGCTGATTAATCACCAGCTTTGAATCGCAAAATATAAGCAGACACCGAGCACCAAGGAGATGTGCATTCCGCAAGCCGATTAGCAAGGCCTCGTGCTCGGCCTCATTATTCGATGCTTCGAAGTCGAGTTTGACAGCCAGCTCAATTATTGCCCCGTCGGGAGCCATTATCACTACTCCGACCCCGCTACCGCGTTGATTGGACGATCCATCACAGTACAACTACCAAATGTCCCCAACATAAATTCTCCAGTTCGGCTTAGGTTGAATTTCATCAAACTTGAAGTCAGCAAGACCCCCAGTGAATTCGGCCACAAAGTCGGCAAGCACTTGCCCCTTGATTGAGGTTCTAGGCAGAAACTGAATATCGTACTGGCCGAGTTCAAGAGCCCACTTTGAAACGCGTCCTGATGCTTCTACACTACGGAGTACCGACCGGAGGGGGTGGTCCGTTAGTACCCCGATGGTATGCCCCTGAAAGTAATGCATCAGCTTTCTTGCTGCCATGACGAGGGCTTAGATGAGTTTTTCCAATGGAAGGTAACGTGTTTCGGCGTCGACCATTGCCTTGCTCACATAATACACTGGCCACTACTCCCCAAGCTCTTCCTTTAATAGTACGGCGCTGACGGCCCGATCGAAAACTGCCAGATATAAAATGAGCGGGTCACTTACCAAAGGCGTTGTCAAGAGTGGAACTGATCGGAGGTAGGTCTTCAGGCCGTTGAAAGTGGCTTCGCACTCGGAGGTCTATTCAAAGGCCTTACCCTGCCGTAGAGAATGAAAGAATTCTCAACAGCGATCTGTAAAACGACTGATAAACCTATTGAGTGCGGTGGCCATCCCCATCAACTTTTGAACCTCTTTCACCGAATGAGGGGAGCCGAGTTCCAAGATTGCTGTGATTTGCCTCAGGTTGGCTTCGATTCCTCGATGGTTGACAATGTAGCTAAGGAATTTTCCAGATCTGATCCCAACTGCACACTTGGAAGCGTTCAACTTCATTTTGTACTTGCGTAAAATGCCAAATGTCTCTTCCAGATCGGCCAGATGAGTTTGCTCTTCTTTAGACTTGACCACCATATCGTCAATGTACACTTCCATAGTTCGGTAGAGTTGCTCCTTGAACATGGCAGTGACTAGTCTTTGGTACGTTGCCCCTACATTCTTCAGCCCAAAAGGCATTACCTTATAGCAATAGGTCCCTCTTAGGGTGAGGAATGAAGTTTTGTCTTGGTCTTCCGGATGCATGGCAATTTGATGGTAACCTCTATAAGCATCGAGGAAGCTCATATGTTGATGATGCGTTGTGGCGTCCACGAGTTGGTCTATTCTAGGGAGAGGAAAACAATCCTTGGGACAAGCTTTATTTCAGTCCATGAAATCCACACAAACACGCTAAGTCCCATTTTTCTTCTTGACAACCACAGTGTTCGACAGCCATGTAGGATAGGTAACTTTCCGGATTGCCCCGGCATCAAGTAACCGGTCAACTTCTTCAAGAACGGCAGCAGTGTGTTCTACGGCTGACCACCGGCTTCTCTGAATGATCGGCTTACACTTGGGGTCAACATTCAGACGGTGCTCAGAAATAGATGGATCTACCCCAGGCATCTCATACGGCGACCATGCGAATACATCAAGGTTGCTGAGCAAGAAGGTAATTAGCTGCTACCTGTCAGTTTTATTTAAGAAAGTGCCGACCATGAAGAACATGTCAGGATCCCCGTCAATTTCAACTCGGTCCAGGGCTTCTGTGACCTTTTCTCTTGGGAGCCGTCCAACATCGTCCAGGCTCTCGCGATCCGGCACCTCAATAGAGTACACCTCCAGCTCTCTTGGTGTCTTCGCGGTGAGAAGATAACATGCTTGTGCCGATTTTTGGGAACCACGGATTTGTTCAATGCCTTGTTCAGTCGAGAAGCAGAGCAGTTGCTGATAGGTGCTGGGCACGGCATGCATGGCATGCAGCCAAGTTCATATAGCGATCCTGGGTTTACCCTTGTTGTACAGTGATCCGGACTTGTGTCCGTGGATGTTGGTAGTTGATTATTATCTTGTTTACATCCTTTTTACTTCGTATGTGAGTTATAGGATGTGTTGGGCAGGTTTGTTACAGGTTGGTTGAGTTTAGAAACCAAAACTAGTTGCCCAGATTTTGGCCTGTCCGCTCGAGAGGGGGTTTTAGCGCTCGAGCGGGAATTGCACCCATCCAGAATTTCCTGTGCAGTGTTGGACGCTCGAGCGTGGAGTGGGCCGCTCGAGCGGGGTTGTGTGAGTGCCGCTCAAGCGGGGAGTTGGAAGCTCGAGCGGAGACCTGGTTCTGTAAAAGTTCTGGGAGTGTGTATTCGCCGCTCGAGCGGGATTGTTGGCGCTCGAACGGGAGTCTGTGAGTGACGCTCGAGCGGGGTGTTTGACGCTCGAGCGGGTCGACTGGGTTTAAGTTCCGTGTTTTGACTTTTCAAATCACTTTTTCACTTTCTCTTCTCTCTCTTACTTTTCCAAAAACGCCATTGTTGAGCCTCTCACTCTAGAACTCTACCTTCTCTCTAGGTTTTGATCTAGTAGGAGTGATTTGCTCATCTTTGGCCTTTACAAAAAAGTTGTTGATCATCGAGGGCTACATTTTAATTTGAAAATTTCAGGATTTTGAGCACGTTGGGTTTTGTCATCTTCTCCTTTGGGGCTCCGAAATTGAGGTAGGGATATCCTACTCCTCTCTATGGATTTTGTCTTTAAATTTTGGTATTTTGAGATGTTGGGGTTGGTTTGGTAATTTTGTGAAAGTTTGGGGCTTTTGTGTTATTTTACAAAAGTTGGGGTTTTATTTATAATAAACCTAGATGCCTGTTTGGTATAGAGGAATGGAATAAATGTTGAATCATTGATGAAAATGGGACCTAAGGGTTGAAATGGTAATTATGGATAACGACCTAATTACATTGTTTGATTAATTGGGATAATTAATTGTGAGAAATGAGGAAATGAAATGTTGATTGAATATCCATTTGTGCATTTATTTTCTGTTTAGAAATAACTGCTTTGGGCTATCGGTGGAGGATAGTCGTGATTGTTGTAGACAATGCATGATGATTAGGTAAACGGAAACTAATCAATGGAATGTGTCATGGAATGTAACGGTTGATAGAATACATTAATTGTATGTATTGAGTGATTGTATATAGAACCAATGTGTTTGTATACGTTATGTGTAGAGGAGGAGATGGGGGATGTACTCCGCGGTTTAGGGAAAGATGGGGGATGTACTTCTAAATCGGATAGTATTGGGAGAAGATAGGGGATGAACTCCGTAGATACAGCTCATATGCTTGTCTAGAGAAGTGAAGATAGAGCTTATATGCTTATCTTTGTGAAGTGTGGATATAGCTCATATGCTTATCTGTGAATATGGGATATTGTTGTTATACATATCTGTTGAGAATGTGGATAGAGCTTATATGTCTATCTGTTGAAAAAGGGGAAAATGAAAAGTAACTTGGACTCTTAAGTCATATGACATAAATATGTGATTTATGTGAATGTATCAGTGTTGGCCATCTATCAATTGCTAATCTTTTAGTCATTGTTCATGGTTGGTTTAGTGTATTTCTACTGGGCTGTGGCTCACCCTATATGGGAATATCATTTTCAGGTACAGGTAGCATGCCACCTCCAAGGACATAGCTTGGGAGGCTAGAGGCGGGCATACTTTTGTCGTTTTACTTTTTGATGTATTACATGTAAATTCAAGCCAAGGGCTTAATGTGTAATGAGTTAGTACTCTTTTGTTGTAACCAAGTGTTAACTTGGAAAGCTGTAAGCCCATAGGGCATTTGCTTTTGTTGTTAACATGTAATACTTATGTAATGGAATTCTGATATATGGAAGAATGTGGAACTTTTACATATCAATGCATGTCTTATTTGATGGGTTTAATGTTATTATTTTGAGGGCGTTACAACTTGGTATCAGAGCATACTGGGTTCGAATACTCTGGGTACGTGGGAAGTGATTAGGATCACAATGGGTTTGTCTCGCTTGCTAGAGACTTAGATGTAGTATCATATGCTATGTGCTTAATTGATAACATGCTTATGTGACTATGTGGGTATGGGATTTAATTTCTAGGATGTTGATTGGATCCTTGGGTTTCTGGGAGTCTTGTTGGAAAAGCACTTGATCAATGCTATTTCTAACCGGAACTCTAGTAACGCCTCGGGACTATCATTATCCGGAAACGAAATTCGTAAGTGCTTATGTGTTTATGTGCTTACATGGAGTGAATTACAATTGTCCATGCATTAGGACGTGAGTGTTTAGTTTCGGCACATTTGTGAATGTGCTAATGTTCTGTGTTGCCTTTATTAGGATGTCAGGGCGAGGAAGAGGTGCTAGGCGTGGTAGACCTGCGAGGCAGGAAGTACCGTTACCGGAGGAGGTTCCGGCAGTATAGGAGGGAGTTGGCCAGGCCAATGTGGCCGAGCCAGTGGGTCAGCAGGCCATGGGTGCCTTGGCCAGAGAGATAGTAGGAGCTTTGGGTATTCTTAGAGCTGGGAATCAGGCAGCTGAGGCAGGGCCTTCTTTCTTGAAGAGGGAGTTTTTCCGGTCTAATCCGGATGAGTTTATCGGGGATCCGAAGGAGCCACTGAAGGCTGATGAGTGGCTAGAACAAATGAGTAAGACGTTCGAGATGCTCGGCATTGAGGACAGAGCACTGAAAGTGACCTTGGCATCCTTCCAACTAAAGGGAGATGCGGGTCAATGTTGGAAGTACGAGAAGGCTCGTGTTGGTGGTACTTGGGAGGCGTTTGTGAATGCTTTTCAGGAGAGGTTTTTGTCTGCAGCAGCTAGGGAGAAGCTGAGGGATCAGTTTAGTCGGCTTAAATAGCAGGGCTTGTCAGTGGCCGAGTTTGAGGCTACTTTTACCAGTCTGTCCAGGTTTGCACCTGAACTGGTGGCGTCTGAGGAACGCCGTTGCTATGAGTTTGAGCAGAAGTTGAGGCGGGGCCTCAAGTTGAGAGTTGGTGGGTCTTATATCCGAGAGTATAGACACCTGGTAGATGCTGCTGCTCATATGGAAATTATGATGCAGGAAGAGGAAGAACAAAGGGGCTCCAAGAGGAGCCATGATGGTCAGAATGATGGGAGGAGACAGAGGGGTTATAACCCTCAGCAGTCTCAGGGAGCAGTTTCTAGATCGACCTTTCCAGTGCCGAGTGCAGGCTCGGGGAGAGGCAATCAGGGGGAGTTTGCTTGTTACAAGTGTGGCCAGCTAGGTCACAAGGTTTCTGTTTGCCCGCAGAAGGGTGGGGGTCAGAGAGCTGCTTCTTCTTCAGCTAGACCACAGAGTCAGAGTTTGGGTAGGGGGCAGCCCTTGTCTTGTTATCAGTGTGGACAGCCTGGGCACCTGAAGAGGTTTTGCCCGCAGTTGAGTGCCACTTCGGGAGCGTCTGGTTCTAGGCAGACGCAGGGTTTTCAGCCAGCTCAGTCTGTGCAGTCCTCGAGGGCCAATCCGGGAGCTTCGTCATCCCAGTCTGTGCAGCAGTCTTTTGCTCCGAGGGGTGAGCAGGTAGACCAGGGGCCTACGGGGCGCGTGCATGCTGTTACCGCGCAGGATTTAGTACCGGCTCCATCGGTAGTGAGAGGTACTTTTCTGTTTTGCAACTCGGTTGCTAATGTGTTGATAGACACGGGTGCATCTCATTCTTTTGTATCTGCTGCATTTGCATCTGTTTTGGAATTGGAGTTAGCACAGTTAGCATCTCCTATTTGTGTGGTATCGCCTTTGGGTGGTGAGTTGATCCTGAAACAGGGTGTTAAAGGATGTGATATAGAGGTCGCCGACTATAGGCTTCCTTTTCCGTTTGTTGTCATGCCCATGAAGGGTTTTGATGTTATTTTGGGTATGGACTGGCTATCGTCATACCAGGCTGTTATGGATTGCTACCGCCAGAGGGTCACGTTATGTACCTTGAGCAGGGAGTGGTTCCATTTCTTGGGAGACCGGGTTGGTAGTGTTTTGCCACCGGGGTATGATTCGCGAGGGCGAAGTGAGCTTAGTAGTCTACTTGCCAGCTTTGAGAGTGGTGAGAGTGGTGAGACCCAGCTTGTGTTGCCGAGGGTGATTTGTGAGTATTCGGATGTCTTTCCCGAAGATCTTGTTAGTTTGCCACCTCACCGAGAGATAGAGTTCTCTATTGATTTAGTGCCCGGCACGGCACCGATTTCTATGGCACCTTACCGTTTTGCTCCAGCAGAGTTGGTTGAGTTGAAAGTTCAGCTCCAGTAATTGCTAGATAAGGGCTTTGTTCGCCCTAGTGTTTCACAATGGGGAGCACCGGCCCTCTTTGTTAAAAAGAAAGATGGTGCCTTGTGATTGTGTATTGACTATCGGAAGTTGAATCGGGCTACGGTTAAGAATAAGTACCCTATGCCCCGTATAGATGATTTGTTTGACCAGTTGAAGGGTTCTCGTTGTTTCTCTAAGATAGACTTGAGATCGGGTTACCACCAGTTGAGGGTCAGGGAGGAGGATATTCCTAAGACGGCATTCCGTACGCGGTATGGCCATTATGAGTTTCTGGTGATGCCATTCGGGCTTACCAATGCACCGGCAGTCTTTATGGACTTGATGAACCGGATCTTCCGGGAATTCTTGGATCGTTTTGTAGTCGTTTTCGTGGACGACATTCTTGTTTATTCGCCTTCTGAGGAGGAGCACGAGGAACACTTGAGAGTGGTGCTTGAGTTGCTTAGAGCCCATAGGCTGTATGCCAAGTTTAGGAAGTGTGAGTTCTGGCTGAGGGAAGTCAAATTCTTAGGCCATGTGGTATCCAGGGAAGGGGTGTCTGTTGATACATCCAAGGTTGAGGCAGTGCAGGATTGGGCACAGCCTAAGAGTGTATTTGAGATCCGCAGTTTTCTGGGATTAGTTGGGTATTACCGTCGGTTTGTGAAAGATTTCTCCAGGTTAGCGTCACCGTTGACTAGACTGACTCGGAAGGGAGTCAAGTTTGTGTGGAGTGAGACTTGTGAAAAGTCGTTCCAAGAGCTGAAGGTTAGATTGACCACCGCTCCGGTGTTGATTATTCCGGAGAGAGAGTTGGGTTATGCGGTTTATTGTGATGCCTCACGAGAGGGTTTGGGTTGTGTGTTGATGCAAGAGGGGAAAGTGGTAGCTTATGGCTCACGTCAGTTGAAAATACACGAGAAGAATTACCCCACACACGACCTAGAGTTAGCAGCAGTGATCTTTGCCTTGAAAATTTGGAGGCACTACCTTTATGGTGAGAAGTTCGAGGTATTCTCGGACCACAAGAGTTTGAAGTATCTGTTTACACAGAGAGACTTGAATCTGAGGCAGAGGAGGTGGATGGAGTTCATCGAGGATTATGATTTTGAGTTGCATTATCATCCGGGAAAGGCCAATGTTGTGGCCGATGCCCTTAGTAGGAAATCCGTTAGTGATGTAGCTAGTATAGCCATCCGAGAATGGGAGATGTTGGGAGCACTTAGCGAGTTTGATTTGCTACTGGGCGAATCTGTTGAGGCTGCGGCCTTGTTTTCTGTTGTTGCGCAGCCTACACTTGTGACTAGAGTGTTAGAGGCACAGAGAGGTGACCTTGAGGTAGAATCCCTCCGAGAGAAGATCTCCAGTGGGAAAGTTGAGAAGGGTTTGACGGTGTATCCCGACCTAAGTGTGAGATACCGAGACCGTTTGTTTGTGCCGGAGTCTTGCCGTGAGGAAGTACTCCGAGAGTTTCATCATTCGCGCCTTGCGGTGCATCCGGGAGGTACTAAGATGTATCAGGATTTGGGTCGCCAGTTTTGGTGGCGGGGTATGAAGAGAGATGTGGCTGTTTTCGTATCGAAGTGCCTTACTTTCCAGCAAGTGAAGGCCGAGCATCAGAGGCCAGCGGGTTTGTTACAACCCTTGCCTATTGCCGAGTGGAAGTGGGAGCATGTTACTATGGACTTCGTTGTAGGTCTTTCGAGGACTCAGCGGGGTAGTGATGCTATTTGGGTGGTTGTAGACCGGTTGACTAAGTCGGCGCACTTTATTCCTATGCGTGTAAGAGATTCGGGAGATCATCTTGCCGACTTGTATATTCGGGACGTAGTGAGATTGCACGGGGTCCCATTGACGATCGTCTCAGATAGAGATCCTCGTTTTACCGCTAGGTTGTGGCAAAGCTTGCAGGGTGCCTTAGGCACTAAGTTGACCTTTAGTACGGCCTATCATCCTCAGACTGACGGGCAGTCCGAGAGTACTATCCAGATCCTCGAGAATATGCTTCAGGGTTGTGTCCTGGACTTCAGTGGGACGTGTGAGAGGCACTTACCATTGGTAGAGTTTGCCTACAACAACAGTTTTTAGTCTAGCATCGGTATGGCACCGTTTGAGGCCTTGTATGGCCGACCGTGTAGGTCTCCAGTTTGTTGGGCCGAGGTGGGTGATGCACCTTTGTTGGGTCCGGAGTTGGTTAGGGAGACGACGGAGAAAGTTGAGCTTATCCGTAGGAGGCTTGTTACAGCCCAGAGTCGACAAAAGAGTTATGCCGACCGTAGAAGGAGGCCTTTGGCGTTAGAGGTAGGTGATCATGTCTTTCTGAAGATATCACCTAGGCGAGGCCTGATGAGGTTTGGGAAGAGCGGGAAGTTATCCCCTCGGTTTATTGGTCCTTTTGAGATCCTTGAGAGGATTGGCGAGGTTGCTTATCGGTTAGCCTTACCACCGCAGTTGTCCGGAGTTTATGCCGTGTTTCATGTGAGTATGCTTCGGAAGTATAAGCCAGATCCATCATATGTGTTGGATTGGACCGATTTAAAGGTAGATGAGGATGCCTCGTATGAGGAGAGACCGGTTCGGGTCTTGGATAGGCGGGATCAGGTCCTGCGTGGCAAGACTATTCCTTTGGTGAAAGTCTTGTGGAAACATCACGAAGTGGAGGAAGCCACTTGGGAACGTGAGTTGGAAGTCCGCGAAAAATATCCGGACTTGTTTGTTGATATGTAGTCTTGTATTGAAATTTTGAACTATTCTTGAACTTAAGAGCTTTTATATATGTCTTAAGTTGTGAAACATTGAAAATGTTTTGGTTTCTCGGAAGTATGTTTTGGAACTTGCCTCATATGGAAGTTGAATGTAACATTATATATGTCGAATATGTTGTTGAAATTGGAAAGATAATGCGTAATGTTGATGCATGTTGAAAGTACATATGTTGTTTACATATTGTGAAATGCCCCTTGTTAAAGGGATGGGATGACCGGTAATGGGTCGAATTGTTGAATGTTAAAATGTAACATTGTTTAAAATGGAGAAAAACTTGTTTTTGAAAACTTGTGCTTAATTTCGGGGACGAAATTCTTTAAGGGGGGAGGTTATAGCGATCCCGGGTTTACCCTTGTTGTACAGTGATCCGGACTTGTGTCCGTGGATGTTGGCAGTTGATTATTATCTTGTTTACATCCTTTTTACTTCGTATGTGAGTTATAGGATGTGTTGGGCAGGTTTGTTATAGGTTGGTTGAGTTTAGAAACCAAAACTAGTTGCCCAGATTTTGGCCTGTCCGCTCGAGCGGGGGTTTTGGCGCTCGAGCGGGAATTGCACCCATCCAGTATTTCCTGTGCAGTGTTGGACGCTCGAGCGTGGAGTGGGCCGCTCGAGCGGGGTTCTGTGAGTGCCGCTCGAGCGGGGAGTTGGAAGCTCGAGCGGAGACCTAGTTCTGTAAAAGTTCTGGGAGTGTGTATTCGCCGCTCGAGCGGGATTGTTGGCGCTTGAGCGGGAGTCTGTGAGTGACGCTCGAGCGGGGTGTTTGACACTCGAGCGGGTCGACTGGGTTTAAGTTCCGTGTTTTGACTTTTCAAATCACTTTTTCACTTTCTCTTCTCTCTCTTACTTTTCCAAAAACGCCATTGTTGAGCCTCTCACTCTAGAACTCTACCTTCTCTCTAGGTTTTGATCTAGTAGGAGTGATTTTCTCATCTTTGGCCTTTACAAAAAAGTTGTTGATCATCGAGGGCTACATTTTAATCTGAAAATTTCGGGATTTGGAGCACGTTGGGTTTTGTCATCTTCTCCTTTGGGGCTCCGAAATTGAGGTAGGGATATCCTACTCCTCTCTATGGATTTTGTCTTTAAATTTTGGTATTTTGAGATGTTGGGGTTGGTTTGGTAATTTTGTGAAAGTTTGGGGCTTTTGTGTTATTTTACAAAAGTTGGGGTTTTATTTATAATAAACCTAGATGCATGTTTGGTATAGAGGAATGGAATAAATGTTGAATCATTGATGAAAATGGGACCTAAGGGTTGAAATGGTAATTATGGATAACGACCTAATTACATTGTTTGATTAATTGGGATAATTAATTGTGAGAAATGAGGAAATGAAATGTTGATTGAATATCCATTTGTGCATTTATTTTCTGTTTAGAAATAACTGCTTTGGGCTATCGGTGGAGGATAGTCGTGATTGTTGTAGACAATGCATGATGATTAGGTAAACGGAAACTAATCAATGGAATGTGACGGTTGATAGAATACATTAATTGTATGTATTGAGTGATTGTATATAGAACCAATGTGTTTGTATACGTTATGTGTAGAGGAGGAGATGGGGAATGTACTCCGCGGTTTAGGGGAAGATGGGGGATGTACCTCTAAACCGGATAGTATTGGGAGAAGATAGGGGATGAACTCCGTAGATACAGCTCATATGCTTGTCTAGAGAAGTGAAGATAGAGCTTATATGCTTATCTTTGTGAAGTGTGGATATAGCTCATATGCTTATCTGTGAATATGGGATATTGTTGTTATACATATCTGTTGAGAATGTGGATAGAGCTTATATGTCTATCTGTTGAAAAAGGGGAAAATGAAAAGTAACTTGGACTCTTAAGTCGTATGACATAAATATGTGATTTATGTGAATGTATCAGTGTTGGCCATCTATCAATTGCTAATCTTTTAGTCATTGTTCATGGTTGGTTTAGTGTATTTCTACTGGGCTGTGGCTCACCCTATATGGGAATATCATTTTCAGGTACAGGTAGCATGCCACCTCCAAGGACATAGCTTGGGAGGCTAGAGGCGGGCATACTTTTGTCGTTTTACTTTTTGATGTATTACATGTAAATTCAAGCCAAGGGCTTAATGTGTAATGAGTTAGTACTCTTTTGTTGTAACCAAGTGTTAACTTGGAAAGCTGTAAGCCCATAAGGCATTTGCTTTTGTTGTTAACATATAATACTTATGTAATGGAATTCTGATATATGGAAAAATGTGGAACTTTTACATGTCAATGCATGTCTTATTTGATGGGTTTAATGTTATTATTTTGAGGGCGTTACAGTTCATCCCATGATAAGATTATACGGCGAAGGCAGCTTGACGACCAAGAATTCCACGTCTAATGTTCAAGAGCCTGCTCGAATTGGTAGTGTGATTTTTCCCAACGGGTATTCTGGATTAGTATTGAAGCCGAATAACGGATAAGGAGCCGGAGACAGGTCCGACTCAGTGAACCCAAGTTTGACGAAGGTCTTGTAATACATAACCTCCGAAGTGCTCCCCTTGTCAATGAGAATGCGTTCAACGGTGAATCAATTTACGCATAGTTCGATGACCAATGGATCAATGTGGGGGAGTGTTATGCTGATCAAATCAGAATCGTCAAAGGTAATACTTGGGGCTTCATAGGGCCGTTTTGCTGGTGTGATTTGCTTTTGGGGGCCAGGATGAGACTGAATTGAATGTACGGTAGGGGCTGTCGGCAGGCTGTATATCATATGGATTACACCGAGCGGAGGTGAATCCTGCCTTAGGGCAACTGTTTTGGTTGAGTTGTTCTTTCGGACGTGTTGCTGGAGCCTACCGTCTTGTACCAACTCCTCAAGGTGGTCTTTCAAAGCATAGCAACTGTCGATATCATGATCGTGATCTTTGTGATATTCGCACCGCATATCCCGTCTCCTTGTGTCGGGAGGTCCCACCATCCTGGGCGGCCACTTAAAGAACGGCAGATGTTGAATTTTAGTCATAACCGTGCTGGTCGGCTCCGACAACTCCATATATTTCTTGGCCACGCGCCTTGCACGCCTGTTATCCACTTGAAGTTGTTCATTAGCTTAATGGGAGCATTGGTCGTTTGATCGGCGTGAATTTCTCTTGTCTCATCTAGCCCGGCCCCGTGGTTCAAGGCTTTGTGATGGTATAGAACTTATCGGCTGAATGATTTCGGATGGGGCCGTCTTGATGGCCTGGTGCCCGGCTTTGACCCGCAGTGCGTCATCTTCAACTTTGCAATATTCCTTGACTTTCTTCATCAACGACCAGACTATTTTGGGGGGCCTTTTAGTCAAGGAACTGCGGAGGGCACTATCAGGATGCAACCCCATTTTAAAGACGATGATGGCCATGGAGTCGTTGCAGGCATCATCCACAAGATTAAAGCATTCCCAATAGCGTACCGAATACGCCCGTAATGTTTTCCCTGACTGAATTTGCATTGCCCAGAGAGAATCGGCCTGCTTCGGCCAGACCTCATTGGTGATGAACCTTGCCCTGAAGGATTTTTGGAGTTGATGAAAGCTCTTAATCGATGCCGGTTCCAATTTGTAATACCATCTGACGGCCAACGGTCTCAAACTGCTCGGAAATATTCGGCACAATAGGGCCTCGTTGTCCACATACAACATCATAGCTTGCTTGTAATGCCAGATGTGATCAGTGGGGTTTGATTTCCCGTCGTGCAGGGTGAACGATGGGGATTTAAACTTTTTGGGTAGTATTGCCTTCGCGATCTGTCGCACAAAGAGATTATGCTGGTCTTCTTCACCTGAACCATTTTGTCTTCGCTTATGGTGAGCACGCGGACTCTCTTCGGACGAACTGGTGGTTTCAAATCGTCCCTTCCTTTTGGGTTCTGGGGATAATGAGTCAAAATCACTGTCACTTTCTTGTCTTCGAACTCGAGGTTGTCGACCATCTTCTCTTAGAGGTTGTTTGGGATCTTGGCGTGCAACTTGCTTGGATTTTGCTACTTCCAAGGCCAAATCCTGACGGAGGTGCTCGTTCTCAGCGATCATGTTTTCTAGCCTCTATTCGTTTTGCTTCACCAGTTCCATGATCGCTTGCATTGTCTCATGTGCTGAAGTCGAGGGTGAGTTCTGGGCAAGTGAGTCAAAGTTCAAGGCACGTCTTGCGGTGATAGTCTCCGATCCAAGCATGTTTATCGGAGTGAGGTCATCTCTCTGTGTGGTTTCGTCAGTGACTATCGGAGGGTCTTCCGTTATGCCCACCATAGATGTAGTTAAGTATTCCCACAGACGGCGCCAATTGTGGGAAAGTGGTTTGGAAATACTCTTTTGATCCACTGGGATGCTCGAGATCCTCAGCTAGAAACCTGAAAAGGAATGAACACTCCGGTCGAGGGCGCCGGAATTAACACTCCGACGATTAAGTTAGTGTATGCTATCTTAGTTACTTGTATCTTAAGTTAAGCGTAATAGTTCTCACATACCTCTCTTTAGTTGTTGTTCTTCTATTTATATACACCCCCAGTCCTCAGGATGGGGCCCACTACTAATCTGTCGTGTGATTGCTCACTCAGCCCTTCTTTCGTCGTAACCCGACTTCCAATCGGCCCCTTGTCCGGCTGGCTTTGTGGCTGACTAATATATTTGGCATCCAGAACGTACAAGACGGGGCCGAGTACAACATGTACCAGTTATCTAAATGTGTATTCGGCCTATCTGCGTCCATTTTTATCCGGCTCCCACAATTATTTATATAAACTTCTGTTAAACTAGGTTGGTTTTCAAGATCTAATCCCAAACTAGACCTAAAATTAAATCAAGCCCTAAAACTTTAAAAACTGGTTGCTGGATTTGACCATTGGGCTGATAGCCACCCTTGTTGTTGTATGTGACCATGATTCATGCTCATATGAAACGGTGGAAACTAAGGTCCGTTTGACAATAAACTAATATAGTTAAAAAGTTAATTAAAAAAAGTCAAAAGATTATACCAAAAAAATTAAAGATTTCTTCTCATTCTTTATATTTTTTTGTGCCTTTTTTTGGGGGGCGGTAAAAAGTCAAAAAGTTTTTCCCGAATACTTCAATTTTTTTCACTTTCATAATTTAATAAAAAAAAATCACTAAAAAGTCACTTCCCAAATGAACCCTAAGTAAATGAATCACACAATAGGCAAAACGACAACTCAAATTGCTAGAGAATGGAGAAATTATGTTACATTGAACTAGAAAATCACAACAAAATCATAATGTATACATGAGATCTTATGTCTTAAAAATCCTATCTTCCTATCCCAATCCACGTACACTATATTTGATTGGATGATTTGAGGAGCGATTTGGAAAGGGAAAGGGATGAGGTAGGTAAAATATGAATATAATATACATACATTTCACCTAATTTCACACACATTTTCCATTTTCCTTTCCAAATCCTTTCCCAAATTCCCCAATCAAATACAGCGTTATAGTATTTTGATCATGACTCGATATTTTGACACTTCAAAGTTCTTACATGATCAATGGTTGTAAGTAAATTAGGAAAAGAAGATGAAGGTTTTGGGGATAGAAGATACTTGGCTGATGATATACAGAATTTAATTACAACATTTAAGCAAACAAAGCCAGAGTAGTACCAAATGTGACTTCAAATTTTGTCCATCAATTTGATGTTGGGATTTGCGATAGAGAGTTTCAATTTTAAACCCGAGCCTTCCCACCTTTGATTTTCAAGAGCCTCGAGCCTTTCCATCATCTCAGTTGTCAACTGGTTCTTCCCATCTCCAACAACTCCTTTTCGAAAATACAAATTGAATGGAATTCCTAGCCAAATTCCTTTTACTTCATCAATATTAACATCCAACTTACTCAGTCTCTCATGACTACTTTTCCACACCACTTGTTCAATTTCCTCAGAAGTCATTGAGCATCTTAAGAACTCAACAAGACTCCTAACAGACTCTTTTGGATTCTCTTTTAACTCCTCATAGGTAACAAAGAAAACATTATTTTTCTCTCTTTCTTTCCAATACTCCAACACATGGTCGAAGAAAGGACCTTCCGGAACAATGCCCCTACAAAATTCATCAAAAGCCTCTTCAAATGAGATTGAAGCACCAAACATCTTCAAATAAAAGTGCCAACTAGAAACAAAAGCATATGCTGAATTGCGAGAAATATAAACGACACGACACCAAAGTTCTTTACATGCTCGAGTAGGATTGAGTAAGGAAGATGGGTGCTGAAAACCCATGGAGAAAGAACTTTGTTGATATTTTGAGATGAGTTTTCACCAAAAGTCTCCATTTCAAGGAAGGGAATGAGTTCATGGGGGTTGTGGGTTTACAATAGATCAGCTTGGGCATCGCCCTCTGGCGATATCCAAGCCTTTGAGTTGTGGCTAATTATTGAGACAGCGAGAGCTTTTAGCCATGTTGTACCAGTTTTAGGATAAGAAGCTAGGAGAATATCTGATGGGAGAGGCTTGAATTGATTTTCAACAATCATGATGGATTTTATAAGATCAGGCATAAGCCAAAAGCCCTTCCAATAGACGAGAATGGTACCTGGCCGCCATTCAACTTTTCGTGAATCATTTAAGAAACTTGTTTCTTCGTCGGAGCCTTGAGCATTGGTGGCCATTAATGAAGGATCAAAGATTAAAACCTCAAGTTGCTCTTAGCTCTGCTGGAGAAGATGCTCAAAAACTCAACAATTAACCTGCGAAAGTAGATATATCATAACGGAAAACCAAATTAGGTAGGCAACTTTTTTTTATTTTATATATTTGTATCAGTCCAAACAAAAGAAAATAGAACAAAGAGAAGAGAAAAGCAACTTGTTAAGGCACTCCAGACTAAAGCAATCTGTTGAAAGCCATAAAGAGAGAATGCAAAGACATTATGTGGGATGGAGTTGGAGACTTGTAGGGAGATTATATGCAAAAAAAAAGATTAGATATGATTGAGGAGTGTCACGCTCTGTATTTTATTACTCGGATAACATCACCAATATTCATTAATTAAGTCCATTTACAAATGACAATTCATCCTTTGATGATATGATGAATAATTAAATATACATGTTCCCTCTCGTCATACAACAATGACATTTACATACAAATAAAAAAATGCCCTAAGGCTTACAATAAATAAGAGAACGTTGCCCTTTACAAAATATAGAACTCAACCAAAGAAACAATTAAAAAGCACTACGGCTCATCACTACTTTATAACCATATATGCCAAGTTGTTTGATCCTCAAATTTGAAAACATTCCCTATACACATATATAGGTAGGGGGTGAGCAACCACTAGCTCACCAAACAATCTCATATTACAACATTAGAAGATATGCGGGTACAAAGATATACATATACGTGAAATCATATCATGTCAAAATCATATGATTCTATTACATAATCTCTTAAATTTAGTTTATTTAATTAATCACAACTAGTTATCTTAAATAAATAAACATGCTTTAATATCAACAAGATATTCTTTTCAAAACGAATGCGATACCATGTTCAATTTATATCACAATTCATTTTATCTCAATTCATTAGTCATGTCCATTTCATTCAATCAACCAAACTGAGGATCCAACTCAGTGGGTCTCTAACCAATATAGCTATCATACAAACATATTTATTTGTCATTTTACAGAAATTTCGTCCGCAGGAATCGCCACCCATGTATACACGCGGTTTTCGGGACTTTCACCCTAGACACACAGGCCAACTTAATTTATTAGAGTCCATCCCCTTTCTTCTCTCAAACATGGAGTACATCCCCTTTCTCTCCCCAAACATCATACATATACAATGTATTAAAACACAATCATATTAAATGACAATCGATAAGAGATTAGTTTCAATTCACCTAATCCGCATGCAATTTCTACAATAATCAATACTATCCTCCACCAAGAGCCAAAATAGTTTTCTCTAATGCATTAATTAAAAGATAACAATATGGATATATAATCCAACATACAACCATAACTTGGAATCCCCCATGATTCCAACACTTGGAAACAATCCATATCCCACTTTTTAAAGCCAAACTTTCAAAACTTACATAATTTTCCAGCAAACTCAACAATTTTAAAACCAAACATAATCTTTTCCAAATAATCCAACAACTCCCAAAACATCAACATTTAGGATCTTTCACAAATTGGGACTTCCTCACTTTCAAATACCCACATGCAGTTTTATATACAAAAAATACATTAAAGAGCAAGATTATAGGTAATCAACTCCCAATATAACCAAACCTTCAATTTACATATCAAGTATCTCATATATGAATTTGAGGTACAAAAATAATATATTAGCATACTCCAACAAGTAAAACTAATAACCAACTTCCTAATTGATTTGACTCACACAAAACTTTCAATCAACTTTGTTCCACCTCAACCAAGATAACCAATATGATTTTCACCAAACCTCATACTTAATAAATATTACCATTTACTTCCTACTATATTAAAAGTTATGGTATAATCCCAATAACACACTTTTAATCATAAAGGATATAAAATATTAACCAAACTAATTTAATCCATCAAATTAGTAAGTTCATTATATTCAAAATTTTCTAAATTAATAATACCAAACATAACTTCTCACGTCTAATCTCTCAAACATAATCATAGTTCAATATAACCATATTTCATGCCAAACTACTTAAGGTTTTTTTTTTTTTTTTCCAAATTCTCTACCAATAACAATTTCACAACTTTTTCTAAAATTAATTAATCAACATGATATTTACATTAAAAATTATAAAATATGTCCAAGAGTAACATTTTCAAGGTTGTGAGTTCAAAAGTTCCCACTTCACATTTTTCATTTTCATAAAAATGAACAAAACAAAATCATCAATATATCACCTTTCATAAAATATCATGAAAATAACACTTTTAGAGTTTTTAATCCCAAAACAACTCTATAATTTCAACTTAACAATATACTCAATATTCATCAACATCAATTTATTTTTCTCAAAAATAAATTCCAAAATCAAAGATGAGATGATATTTCAACATTTTTTTTTCTCAAAATAAATTTTCTAATCATGAAATAATGTAGATACAACCCATACAACTATTAATCTTATTTTGTTTTTCAAATTTTTAACAAGTATTTCCAACACAAGATGATTTTCCCCAAATCAATCTCAAAATACTAATATTCTTAAAATTTCAATATAATTTTTCTTTCAAAAATTAACCAAAAAAAACTCTTAGAAATATATATATATATATATATATATATATATATGCAATACCTCCTATAATGATATATTTTTTCAAAATATTCCTAAAAAAGCTTTAAAGTAATAATATGGAAAAAGTCCCTTCCTCAAATAATGAAGAGGAACAAATCCGAAAGGCAAACTTCGTCCGATCATGAATCCGAGACTACCATTGCGAAGATCACGACAAACTTTCCAACTTTTATTTATAAAATTTTTATAAAATTTCACTCTAAAGACTTCCGCTCTAAACTCAAAGTTAGAGCAACCGTGAAAGAAAAGAGGAAGAGATGAACAGAGAAGGGTGCAGCCCTCTGCTCAAAAGCAAGACAAAAGCAAGCAAATGAAAGGAAATGGGAAAGACAGATTGGACAAGGGAAAAGGGGGCAGCTCCACGTGGGTTGCCTTTCAAGGTTTGATTTTTAAAATAATATAATATATTTTTTATAATAATATCTTAAAATTTTATAATATAAATTATATAATATAAATTATAAAAAGATATAATTTTATTTTTATACATCATAAAATATAATATTTTTTCTCATTACAAAATATATATTCATTTTCATTCACTACAAAAATATATAATTTTTTACCGTATGGCACACACCATAAAATCAACTTTCAAATACATATTATAATCATTTATAATAAATAATAATAACTCCTATGGTGATCAATACTAATCACATAATCAAAAAGGATCAAACAGTTAAACATGAATAAATAAACAAATTCAAATTAAATTAAATATAAATCATGAGTCTTGAATTAAATTCTCACCCATAAGCTAAATATTACCCAATTATACATCAAGGTAGACCCAACAAACTAATCTCAAGTCATAGTCTAAACACACAAAACTCATTTTCAATTTCTGCTATAAATTAAACTGAACGTCAATTAATCCGCAAATTTTCATTAAATAAATCCTCATCAATAAATTCTGAAATTTTTATCCAACATGCTAGACTCATATATAAACAACATATAAAAATTTTATAATTTTTTGAAACTGAAAACTATTTTTAAAAAATACAAAACTGAATTATTTTTACACAAAATATATACAACACTCTAAATTTAAAATCACTGACTATTTTTTTAAAAAAAAATTTCTGGGTCATCACAAGAAGGGTGACAATCATGTCATTAATGGCGTGTGCCATGTCACTACAAAAAAAACTGCTTTTTGCGACGGCAAAACGCCGTCGCAAATAATCAAAACGTCGTCTCAAAAGCTATTTGCGACGGTAAATTTTTTTTTGCGACGGCAAAGGGGGGTCGCAATAGGGGGGGTTGCAAAAGACCTTTAGCGACGGCACTTGCCGTCGCCATTGTTTTTGCGACGGGAAATTTTTTTTTTGCGACGGCAAATGTCTGTCGCCGATAGTGGATGAAGATCTGGGCTTTTTGCGACGGCATACGCTTGCCGTCGCTAATGAGATTTTGCCGACGGCACAATTCCGTCGCAAAAAATGGCGTCACAAAAATGTTGACTATTGGCGATGGCAATTTCACCGTCGCTAAAGCCTTGTTTCTCAAATAAATTCAAAACCTTTTGCGACGGTATGGCTGTCGTCGCAAAAAAGCCTGGCACAGCCTTTTTTTTTTTTTTTTTTTTGCGACGGGGTGTTCTACCGTCTCAAAAAAAATTCCAAAAAAAAAAATCCCTGTTTCACAATTATTTAAAATATAAAAATAACCTGTAATGTTGGCAAATGATATAATAATATAAATATATAAATAAAATAACTAATGTTGGCAAATGAAAAATAGCTTAAAAAAATCAAGAAATGACATAATAATATAAATCCATACATAAACAAAAGCTGGCAAATGATAAAAATTTCTAATGTTGGTCACATAATACATACATAATGTTGGTCACAAATTTAAATAACATAAATCAAAATCAAAACCAAAAGTTTTCGTCTTGATTCATTCATGAGTTACAAAAACAGAAGCTGGTCATAATCTTTACGCGCCCACATTCCACGCGAAGCAAACTGCTACTCAGGAAATATCTGAAAAAAACAAAATAAAAATAATTAATAACAATATAATGGTGGTAATATTTTAATTACAGAAAAATATAAAAAAATTAACTACCATATAATTAGAAAGATAGTTTAGTGAAATCCGGCTCTAACTCCCAAACCGGGAACCCGATTCGAGCCCCGTCTTCTCCCACAAGTCTCTCGTGCCTAGGCGGTCGTGTGTGCCAAGTTTCGTGGTAAACCGACGTCGTTTGGTGATTTTGGGGCGTTAACTCCTCGAATTCAAGTTTCTTAAGGAACTAGTTTGCCTGAAGTGGAATCCGGCTCTAACTCCCAAAACGGGAACCCGATTCGAGCCCCGTCTTCTCCCACAAGTCTCTCGTGCCTAGGCGGTCGTGTGTGCCAAGTTTCGTGGTAAACCGACGCCGTTTGGTGATTTTGGGGCGTTAACTCCTCGAATTCAAGTTTCTTAAGGAACTAGTTTGCCTCAAGTGAAATCCGGCTCTAACTCCCAAACCGGGAACCCGATTCGAGCCCCGTCTTCTCCCACAAGTCTCTCGTGCCTAGGCGGTCGTGTGTGCCAAGTTTCATGGTAAACCGACGCCGTTTGGTGATTTTGGGGCGTTAACTCCTCGAATTCAAGTTTCTTAAGGAACTAGTTTGCCTAAAGTGGAATCCGGCTCTAACTCCCAAAACGGGAACCCGATTCGAGCCCCGTCTTCTCCCACAAGTCTGTCGTGCCTAGGCGGTCGTGTGTGCCAAGTTTCGTGGTAAACCGACGCCGTTTGGTGATTTTGGGGCGTTAACTCAAAATTATGCAAAGATACATTTTAGCTTAGAATGCAAAGATACATTTTATACCTGATCTTCTGGTGGTGGTGTATATGGATTCTCGTCTTCTGCAGATTTCCTAAATGCCCGGTGGCCACTCGATGCATCAGGAACCTATGATAGTCAATACATAATGTGGTAATCATGTTCGAATTTTATACATAATGTTTTGTGAAAATTGAACTATCAAACAATTTAATTTATATCGAACCTGTCTGTTGGGATCCACACTTGCCCCCTGTGACACTAAGGCCATCATCTCAGCTCTCATCTGCTGTAAATGTGTAGAGAACTCTGCTCGCAGCTCCTCCCTCAACTCATCCCTTAGCTCTGTACGAACCTTCTGTGTGATCTGATCGATAGTCGATGGCTGGGGTGTTGATTGTGATGGCCCAGCACCATCTTTATACACCGCTCGCCGAGGCACAATTCTCCCGTATGTGCGACAATATCCATGTCCGTCATGACCTATCAACTCATGAAAAATGGCATTCCTAGCCTCCAAAGTCCGACCATCCTCAGGTAGCATAGAGAGTTGACGATTAAACTCATCCTGTATTGAATAAGACATACAAGTATATGCCAAATTAAGATGGTTGACACACAAAAAATAAACTTTAAATACAATCAAAGGTGTTTGGAAACTACCAAGGTCTGAATAACCTCCGGGTCATCCACTCTACGTGTCATAAGCCAAACATTCATCTTATCAGTTGACTCCCCCTTACTGGTCATCTGCATTTTTTTTGAAATATGAAAATTAGAATGTAAATAACTTGTAAATGTACAATGTTTATTTATATACAAAAATAAAACAATAAAATGTAAACCTCATGCCGTATCTGAGAGAAAGTAGTACGCCCTGTGGTATGAGCTATGCCGTGAGCTCGCCGATTTGTAGCGTTCCTACTTGCGATTTTCTATAACAGGTTCGACAAATGTGAGTATGTAAATATGATTTGTATGTTTACATATCATAAATATAACTTATTTGTATACCTCAGCATCGGAAGTACGCCAATACTCCACAAGTTGTTCCCACTGGCTTGGCACAATGTGGATAGGAACATCATCCTTCAGATTAGGATCAGAACTTCTAGGCTTGAAATACTTAGCCTTAAGCTTGTTCTTGTGATCCTTCCATATGCTGTTGCAGTTTTTCATACAGATTGGCTTGTACTCCTCTGGACATATATTCAAATTGTCCTATAAAACACAATTTCAAAGTTTAAAAAATAATAACACAATTTTGGAATTCGAATTTGTGGACAAAAATATACTTTTACCTTCACATCCTTCCAGATAGCATCAATAATATCATCAGGCACATTGTTCCAGTCAAGAAAAGTAAGAGGAACAATGTTACCATTCCGCACAATAATGCCAAGTTGAGTAGTTAACTTAGCCACGTTATCCCCTATTGGGCAGTAATTTCCATCAAATTGTATGTCTAGCTTTTTACCAGTACCCCACTCTTTAATGCCCTTGGCACATCCTCTACCACGCCTAGTCGAGGTTGATGAAGAACTAACATGACCTGTGAGATACAATAACAGTAAACAATATGCAATGGTAATAAACAAATGCAAATTTAAATAATGTGAATACAAATCATATCAAATAAACCTGAGGTGGGCTGTGAAGAAGTCGAAGGGTCTGCAAAATACAATGAGAATAAACAAGTTATATACAATGACCATAAATAAATGTATGTTTAAATAATTTTCATACAAATCAAAGCAAATTTATATACCTGCGGATGGCTCATAAGCTGATGATGATAGCTGCTGTGGTGGCACTGATGGTGGACGCACCGATGGTAGGCGTGGAGGCTGAGTACATGCCTCCTCTGATGGTGGTGCTACTGATGTCCTGTTATGTAGCACATCAGACATCATGCGCCGGGGATGGTCAGGCTTCCTCTTCCTTCCCATAATAATCTGCAAGCAATATAAATCACGCCGAGCATGAACGCCATCCTTCGATTTTCCTGCAACCCCTAATATTGTCCACAACACATTGTCACAAACATTCTTCTCTATATGCATCACATCGAGGTTGTGTCTTATTAGATTGTACTCCCAATATGGCAATTCATAAAAGATACTCTTTTTCTTCCAACTGTGGGTGCGATGTCCAGCTTTCTCCTTCTGTTCCTGTCTCCTATGCCTCTCCTTAAGGTCATCCCTCTTGTATTGGGTTAAAATACCCTCAGATTCTAATTGTAGCAACATCTCAGTTCCAGACAACAATTTGGGTTTGAGTCGGACTTCCCGAGTACCATCAAATGATACTTTATCCTTCCGGAATTTATGGCCAGTAGGTAAAAATCTGCGATGACCCAAGTATGATTGTTTCCTACTATGCTTCAACCAACACGATGTAGTTTCCTTATTGCAACAAGGACATGCATATTCGCCTTTAGTGCTCCATCCTGACAAGTTTGCATATGCAGGAAAATCACTAATTGTCCACAGTAAAGCTGCATGCATTTGAAACATTTGATTTGTTGATGCATCAAATGTTGACACACCCTCATTCCATAGTTCTTTCAACTCCTCAATCAACGGTTGCATGTACACATCAATCTTGTCACCAGGTCCTTTTGGGCCGTCAATAAGCACGGCTAAAATTAGAAATGGTTGCTTCATGCACATCTATGGCGGCAAGTTGTATGGAACGAGCACAACAGGCCAAGTGCTATGAACTATGTTCATCGTTCTGAATGGGTTAAAACCATCAGATGCTAAGCCAAGCCTTACACTTCGGCAATCATTACTAAAGTTAATATTCCGACGGTCAAAATCTTTCCATGCAAGGGAGTCAGCAGGATGCCTGAAGACACCATCATCAGTTCGTTCCTCTGCATGCCATCTCATTAACTTGGCCGTCTTGGATGACATAAACAACCTCTGCAACCTTGGCTTCAAAGGAAAATACCTCATCTGTTTTGCAGCTATTCGTTTGCCACCTTTGTTAGGACCATTTGAACCACCATCACCATTTGATTTCCATCTACAACTGTTGCATATGACACATTTATCAAGATTGGCGTCCTCGTTTCGAAACAACATGCAACTGTTGGGACATGCATCCCACGTCTCATACGTGAAGCCCAAATCTGTTGTGACCTTCTGAGCTTTATAATATGAGTCCGGGAGTTTCACACCCAACGGGAACGCCTCATTCAATAACTCAAGCAGCATGTCAACAGACTTGTCTGTCCACTGATTAAGCACCTTCAAATGTAAAAGTCGAACAATGAATGACAAGGATGTGAACTTCTGACAACCCGGATACAATACACTTTGTGCATCTTGAAGAAGTTTGAAATACTTTGCAGTCTCTGCATTTGGACCGAGTTGGGGTTCAAATGCATGGGGATCAGGGCCCTGTGATTCATCACCATCAACACTTGTATCAGCATGTGGATTTCCCATAGCCCCTTGTATCATTCCAATCATATCATCCCCAATGTATGAATTAGCTAATGTTTCATTCTCTCGATTACCATGCAGAGATACGTAAGATTCCCCATGATTAATCCAATGTTTGTATTTTTTAAAAAAACCATTCAAAATCAGATGCTCCCGTACACCCTCTCGTACAAAATAGTATCGATTCTCACACTTCCTACACGGACAACTGATCATCGAACCTTCAACCCTATTGGTGTAGGCAAACACAAGGAATTCATCAATCCCATTAATGTATTCGCTCGACATCCTATTTGGAAAATCGATCCAACTCTTATCCATCATCTGTACACATCCACAAAAATATCTCATCAAAGTAACTCTAAATATAATACAAACGTATTCATGTACCATGATACCTATCCATCCAATTTCTCTCAAATAGGTAGGTAGTCTTATCCTAGTTAGTTATTTACCGATTTAATAGGAGAACATAAAAAATGAAATACTTATACAACAACACGTGAGATCAATTAATTGAAGAAAAAAATGATATAATTTCATACTTTCTGAGTCATAACTTAAAAAATAAATAAATCATAACCAAACACCACATGAGGCACAACCAAAGATCTTATAAGTCTTAACTAAAACAAATGAACAAAGTCCGTTATCAAAATCAAATGGATGTGTCTGGTTTATATATATTTGTTATGAAAACAAATGAACAAAGTCCATTATCAAAATCAAATGGATGTGTCTGGTTTATATATATTTGTTATGAAAACAAATGAACAAAGTCCGTTATCAAAATCATAGTACTTATAATTTATTTTATTTTATTTTATTTTTATGACAAATTTTCTCTAATCATATACTATTTTTGATTAGTCTAATTTTTATATAGATGATTTGTTTGAAGGGCTTTATACGACAAATATATATATATATATATATATATATATATATATATTTTCTTATTAGTTAAAATCTCTCAATAATATTAGAACTGAAATTTTTTTGTAAATTTTTCTTTAAAAGTTGAAATTTGTTCGTGAAAAAAAAATTTCTGTAAAAATGTTAAGAGACCCCAACTATTATGAATATGTTGCATATCCCTTATCTTACAAAATCCTAATATTAGGGATTTTAAATTAAAAAACTTATCAAAATATTTTGTCAATTTATACAAAATATATATGATATAGTATTTCATAGTTTGTAATACTTGATAATATGCCATCCATACAAAAAGTAGTATAATTTTTCTTATAAAAAATATATATAACTTTTTAGTAGTTATCAATTTGGAACACTAGAAGTAATTAGATTGAATCAATGGTTGAAATATTAATAAATCTTTTAATCAGTCTTGATATCATGATAGGATGAATAATGGAGCCATCCAACCCAAATATAATTAGTAATGGATAAAAGGGCCTCTTATCTATATAAACTAAGGTTGAGTGATTGAAAACATCCACAATGATATAATTAAAATCGTGTATTGAAGTGTTAGTTAATTGACAAAAAATAATAAAAGTGAAAATTAAACTTTGTGTGTTAAGTGATGGTTAATATGATCTAATTATGATGATACTAATATTGAATTAACTTAATTATTTATACAAATAATCTCTTTAGTGAATACTAAAATATAAATAATTTAAATTATTGAAATAGACTTAAAATGGACTTACCGCCCATAAACTAGTTCCTTCAATTCAATTAGTGGACTAGAGGTAGACTTACTTCATTTATAAATGCTAATTGGAACTAGAAATATCAACTTGAACACATACTTACCTCACATAAACCCACCTCACAGAACTTGTTACAAGCTGAAGCTGGATTTTTGCTTTGTAAATTTGTGCTAAAAAAGCCACCCATAATTATCAAGAGATTCGATTTTATCCATAAATTGAGATATCAATGCATGAACATAGCCAATGGCAAACAAATAATTAATATTGGACTCTACATTATGCTTCTAATATTATTCCAGAATATTGAGTTTATTCCATCACAAAAAAAAAATCACTGAATACACATCAAAATCACATCCCAAACAGCTAAAAAAAAGAAAGAAGAGGAATTGAGTTTATTCCTTCTGGATGTGTTTGATGCCATAATTAATTTAATTAAATTCAGTCAACATATATGTATATATTGATACAGATTTATATATATATATAAATCAAACAGATACATATATACATATAAAATAAATTATCATTTAATAATAAATATTGATACAGATTTATATATATATACATACAGATTTATCAACATATATGTATATATTGATACAGATTTATATATATATACAGATTTATCAACATATATGTATATATTGATACAGATATATATATATATATATATATAGATTTAATAATGTATATATTATCAATATATATATATATAGACGATACAGAGATCTGTATATATATATACAGAGAGAGAGAGAGACAGAGCATACCTGTCGTCCTCGCCGCAGCAGCACCGCACCACCGCACCGCCGTTCGCCGTTCGCCGTTCAGCTTCGTAGGGATTTGGGGCAAAGAAATTGGTTTGAAACTTTTAGGGATTTGGATTACGTTTTTGATCAAGCGGCAAGATGAATCGGGAAGGGGGCAAATAAAATTTCACTTTTTTGCGACGGTAGGTTTTACACCGTCGCAAATGGCAATTATTTTATGCATAAAACGGCGTCGTTTAAATTAGATTTTTTTGCGACGGCCAATTGCCGTCGCAATAAGTAGATTATTTGCGACAGCGGACGTACGCCGTCTCAAAACATTTATTTTTTGCGACGGTAAAAAAATCCGTCGCTAATACTGATGCATTTAATCCCTATGCGCGCATTTAAATCCTTCATTTGCGACGGTTTATGCTGCCGTCGCAAAAAAACATTTTTTGCGACGGGAAAACCGCCGTCGCTAATGTTTCCGTCTTTTTTACCCCTTTTTCTTGTAGTGTGTTTGTGTACCTACCATAATATTTAAAAAGAAATAGCAGTTGACACCAAATGAAAAAAATAAAAATAGGAGTAAAATAATTATAAACTAATGTTTTCTAAAGTTTAATTAAATAATTTATATGTATGTCTGTGGATGCCATTATCTATGAAGCTAGAGAGATCAACGCAAGGAGTCTTCCATCAAAGGAGAACTCAGACTTGCTGGCTATAAGCTCCATCAGAAAATTTTATAGAGCAACAAAAATTATCATCTCATTCATTAATTTCAACTCTACATCCTTTTGTAAGAATTTTTTTTTGGGGGGGAGGGTTTTGATTATTAAAGTTCATCCTCTAATTTGTAGTGGAATTGCCATTGCCGTTATATCCTAGGACCACACTACTTTTCTCACCTACAAATTTGAGTCAGAGAGCACCCCAAAGTTCCATTAAAGTTGGAAAATACAGCACAACATAAAACTAATATAGGTTTGAAGTGCAAATAATTTAATAGGCCGGTCTATACAGAGTTTTGCTGCGATTTTAATTGAGTCTAATAGACCGAATACCGAGTTATAAAAAATTAAAAAACACACAAGGCTAATACAGCTCATAGTTTGATTATTAAAGTTCATCCTCTAATTTGTAGTGACCTTCGTGGAGCTCTCGGACTCAAATTTGATTATTAAAGTTCATTCTCTGATAAACCTTCCACTCCTACGACCACACTACTTTTCTTGCTTTCTCATTCTTATCCCTTCAGAGCAAAATGAGTAGGATTTTTTATTTTCTTTTCTTTTTTTAAGTAAATTACAAATATACTCCCGAACTTTGCTTAAAATAGATTGTCTATTTGTGATTTTGAAAATTAAAAATACTCATTTGTCATTAATTTTTATTTAACAGAATTTTTTTAAAAAAAAGTCTTAATTATTTGGGGAATTTTTTATAGGGTCCCTAATAAGAGTAATTTACAGCATAAAGGACACCAAAAATATGAATGATGTCTCAGGTCCCTCACTAACGACAGTCGCGTTTTTAATTTTTTTTGGATCAAAATACCCTTCACAGATCAACATAGAATGCTCAACTCGATTGCATTTCGACGACTCAATTCGTTCCAAACATCCAACCATTTTCATGAGTAAGAGAACATGAGAATTAGGGTTTCACTATCATCTTCACTGTTGCCATTACGGTTTCATTATCTTCTGCCAAACTCTTTTCAATTCGTTCCTCACAAATTTCTCTGACCCGTTTTCATTGTTCATCGTCATCTCATTGCATCTTCATCTCAAGCCATTTCAGTTCGAAATTAGGGTTTTCATTATCACTCTGGTAAGTTTTCTCCAATCCAACTAGTTTTTCTCCGAAACACAGTTGACTAGCCTTCCATTAATTAGGATTTCAATTTTGTAATAAAAACCTACATGAATTTGAAAAATGTTATTTCTCTAAGTTTCGAACTTATTCTTGAAGATGTTTTTGTGATTTTGTCTGTAAATTTCTCTGTCATTTGAATTTCTCTGGTATTTGCTTGATCTATGTGTTTTCTTTGAATTTTCTCTGGCATGTTTATTCCCCCATTTGTTTCTGGTTATTCCATATTTTTCTCTGGTTTTCTGTAAATTTCTCTGGCATTTTCATATTATGGAATTCATATTTTTTTTGGCTTGCCATGTTTAATTTTCTCTGTCATATATGTAATTTTCTCTGGCTTGTCATGTGTAATTTTCTCTGGTATGTTTATTTTGTTCCATTCTTAAATTTTCTATGGCCACATCACTTTTCTCTTTTGTGTGGTTCTGTCATGTTCCATTTTCTCTAGTTGTTTGTAAATTTCTCTGGCATTTTCATATTATGAAATACACACGTGTTTAATTTTCTCTAGCTTACCATGTGTAATTTTCTCTGGTATGTTTATTTTGTTCCATTCTTGAATTTTCTCTGGCCACATCACTTTTCTCATTTGTGTGTGTCTGTTATGTTCAATTTTCTCTGGTTGTCTATAAATTTCTCTGGCATTTTCATATTATGGAATGAACATTTTCTCTAGTTTGCCTTGTTTAATTTTCTTTGGCATATATGTAATATTTTCTGGCTTACCATGTGTAATTTTCTCTGATATGTTTATTTTGTTCCACACTTGAATTTTCTATGGCCACATCATTTTTCTCCTTTGTGTGTGTCTGTCATGTTCTATTTTCTTTGGTTGTCTATAAATTTCTCTGGGATTTTATATTATGGAATGCATATTTTCTCTGGCTTGCCTTGTTAATTTTCTCTGGTATATATGTAATTTCTCCTGGCTTGCCATGTGTAATTTTCTCTGGTATATGTTTAGTTTGTTCCATTCTTGAATTTTCTCCAGCCACATCACTTTTCTCCTTTGTGTGTGTTTGTCATGTTCCATTTTCTCTTGTTGTCTGTAAATTTCTCTGGGATTTAATGTTGACATCTTTATGTTTTCATTGTCTAAAAATGATGAAACGTAAAAGCAGCAAAACACCATAAACACCAAGTAAGAAACAGAAACTCTATAAATAAGATGATCTAATTTGAATATTTCTTAAAACTAACTATACCTATAATTTGTATGCAGTGTGGATTGTGGCCTCTTCGTTTGCTACATAATGAGACAATATAGCAACCATGAACCTATCAGCTCAACATTGTCAAAACAAGACGTAAGGTTCACGAGGACAGAAAATCATAGAGAGATTTGCGACCGAAATTGGCCGGTCATGGACAGAACCAATTGAAATATCACCAAAAGAAGAACTAAAAGTGTAATAGTGAAAGCATACTAGTGAAATGAAGACAATGTACACAATGTAATTAGGAATGACCCTTCAAATTTTTTTTTTCGTACATTGAACAAATGATGTTTTTGACATATATGTATATATATTGTTTTAACTAATGTAAATTTCATAACTATCAATGGTTAAATATTTTTTTTTATAATGCATATTTAGTGGTGATTTTCAGCACAATCCACGCAAAGAAAATTGTCTGAAGAAATTTTTCTTGTATGAAGTTACCAGAATTTCACAAAAAAATTTAACTCGTATCGTGCCAAAAGGGTGCCTATATGATCATGTAATTTGTAATGCACTGTGTTGGTACGAAACAATCATCAAATTCAAAAAACACAATGCACATTGTAGTTTTCTCTGCTATTGGTAAATTTCTCTGGATGAATTTGAGCACACAAAACACAGTGCACTATTAGCAAATTTCTCTGGATGAATTTGACCTCACAAAACATAGTGCAGAAAGTAATTTTCTCTGCTAGTGGCAAATTTCTATAGATGAATTTGCCACAATGCACATAGTAAATTTCTCTGAATGAATTTCACCTCACAAATTTCTCTAGATGAATTTGACCTTACAAAACATAGTGCACAAAGTAATTTTCTCTGCTACTGGCAAATTTCTCTTGATAAATTTGCCACAATGCACATAGTAAATTTCTTTGGATGAATTTGACCTCACAAATTTCTCTACTATTGACAAATTTCACTGGATGAATTTGACCTCACAAAACGCAATGCACATTTCAACAAACACAATGCACATAGCAAATTTCTCTGCTATAGGAAAATTTCTCTGGATCAATTTGATTGGTATTATAAAGGCACTCCCGAAGTATGTTTCTAAAAACGCAACACAAAAAGTAATTTTCACTGCTATTAAAAAATTTCTCTGGATGAATTTGATTGGTATTATATATGCACTGTCCAAAAAGTACATTTCACAAAACAAAATACACAAAGCAATTCTCAAATGTATTATTCAATCAATAAATGTAATATCCTCAACTATTTAACAAAGGTTCCTTGCATGTCCTCTTATTATGGAGATCAATCCTATCACATCGACTACATTTAATCACCCTTTTAAACTCTTCAGTAGAAGCAATTTTGTTCTTCTTTGGCCTCTCAGCTGGTCTCTTACTCAATGCAAGTAAAATCATAGCATCATCAATTCAATTCACATGAAACATTAATGATAATAGTATCATTCCAGTCACGCCCTCAACATAAACCCATTATATATACATCATTGACATGCAATATTAAAAGAAAACATTTCATTATCCTATTCATCAGAGTATTATTAAATAAAAACATTACATGTAATACCAAATTAAATGCCCTACGGGCTTACATTCTTTCCAAGCCAACACTTGGACACAAAATATGAGTTCTAACTCAAATACAAATAAGCCCTAGGCTTGATTATATATCAAATAAAAACAAATAACTAAGATGGTCTTCAGAATCCAAAAGCTAAATCCTTCCAAGCTAAGTTCTTGGAGGTAGCTTATCACCTGAACCTGAAAATGATGTTCCCACAAAGGGTGAGCCACAGCCCAGTAGAGAAACACTAAACCAAATATAAGCATTGAATAAAGCATTAGCATTCAATAGATGGTTAACCAAGATAATCAATTACATCATTTTACAGTCTCATAACAATATTGTCTAAGACACGTTTTACTTTCCAACTTTATCAATATGGCTCAGAACCTGGCCAAACTTACAACAGTGAACTATATATATTATATTCACATTCTTCCAATGTCAACAAACAGATGAGACTCAGGCACAAATCAAACACTTCATACTTCCAGTTTGATACACATTTTAGTGCTGTATCAAATAAAACACTTCAATATAAATAAGCACACATAAAAGTGATGCTAATGGAGTCCATCCCCTATCTCCTCCCAAACAAAATCCGGTTTAGAGGTCCATCCCCTATCTTCTCCTAAACCGTGGAGTACATCCCCTATCTCCTCCCACACAAAACAATATATGCAAATGCAAATGCTCAATCAATACACGTATTTTCTGTATCAATGCAATAGTCAAAATTAATGACTTAACCAATGTGACTAGTTTCAGTTATTCCTAATCCACATGCAATGTCTACAACAAACACGACTATCCTCCACCGATAGCCCAAAACAGTTATTTCTAGACTGGAAATAAATATATCAACAATTCAATAGGCAAGTGATTTTAATTAACCAACTACACCATTTAATCAATGAATTCCTCAATTTCATGCATTTAACCAATTTCCCCAATTTCCTTAAATTAATTATACAAATTAATTTATTAATACAACTAGGGTTTTTCCCAAAATTACCAAAGTACTCCCAACATATCAAAATACCAAAACTTAGGACAAAACTTATAGAATGGAGTAGGAAATCCCTACCTTGAAGCGAAGAATTCGAATGGAGAAGATGACGAAAACCAAAGTGCTCCAAACCCAAGATTGTTCAGATTAAACGGAAGCCCTCGACCCACTCTATCTTTTTAACAAAGGACTAAGGGTAGGAATACACTCTAAGTAGATCAAACCTAAGAGAGAAGGTGTGTAGGGAGAGGGAGAAGACGGTTCTAGGGTTTTAAAATAAAAAAGGAGATGAAAAATGATCCAGAAAGTCGGATCTCGGATCTTTATACCAGTCGCCCCGCTCGAGCGTGGAAACCCCCGCTCGAGCGCCACTCACAGACTCCCGCTCGAGCGGCCCAACTCCCGCTCGAGCGGCGAATGCACACTCCCAGAAGGTTTTGCAGACAGGTCCCCGCTCGAGCGCCCAACTCCCCGCTCGAGCGTCACTCACGACTTCCCGCTCGAGCGTCCAATACCCCGCTCGAGCGGCCAACACTACACAGGACATACTGGATGGGTGTATTCCCCGCTCGAGCGTCCAAACCCCCGCTCGAGCGGACAAGCCAAAATCTGGGCAACTAGACTTGGTTCCTAAGCTCAACCAACCTGAAACAAACCTGCCCAACACATCCTATAATTCCAAAAGAGAAAATAAAGGACAACAACAACAATTATACAATGACAGAATCTACGGAACCTAAGTCCGGATACAATAATCAAATGGGAAAAGACCGGGGTCGCTATAACCTCCCCCCCTTCAAAGAATTTCGTCCCCGAAATTAAGCTTAAGTTTTTGAAAACAGATTTTTCTCAATTCCCAATGATATTATAAAATAATAATAAACAGCTTGACCCAATACTGGTCACTTCATCTCTTTATCAAGGGGTATCTCACAATATATATAAAACAACATATATTTCATCCTGTATCATTATTATGGATTATTCCTTGTAATGTTAACAATTCCCATATCATATTCAATCGCATGATATTAACAACACATTCAACGATGTACTCAACAGATGCAATGTTACACTGAACTTCTACAATGAAGCAAGTTTCAAGATACACCCATTTATCAAAACATACTCACGTTTTACAACTTAAGACATATGTAAAGCTCTTAAGTTTAACAATATAATAGAATCGAATTATAGGATTACAAATCAGCAAACATGTCCGAATATTTCTGGCGGACTTCCAACTCACGTTCCCAAGTGGCTTCCTCCACTCCGTGGTGTTTCCACAAAACTTTGACCAAAGGGATGGTTTTGCCTCGCAAAACTTGATCCCGCCTATCCAAGACCCGAACCGGTCTCTCCTCATACGAGACATCCTCATCAACTACTAAATCGGTCCAATCCAACACATGTGATGGATCCGGCTCATACTTCCGAAGCATACTCACATGGAAAACGTCATGTACTCCGGACAATTGCGGCGGCAAAGCTAAACGATAAGTAGCCTCGCCAATCCTCTCAAGAATCTCAAATGGACCAATGAACCGAGGGGACAACTTCCCACTCTTCCCAAACCTCATCAAACCCCGTCTAGGTGATATCTTCAGAAAGACATGATCACCCACCGCAAACACCAAAGGTCTCCTCCTACGGTCGGCATAAGATTTCTGACGACTCTGTGCTGTAACAAGCCTCTTACGGATAAGCTCAACTTTCTCCGTCGTTTCCCTCACCAACTCCGGACCCAACAGAGGTGCATCACCCACCTCAGCCCAACACACAGGAGATCTACACGGTCGGCCATACAAGGCCTCAAAAGGTGCCATACCGATACTAGACTGGAAACTGTTGTTGTAGGCAAACTCCACCAACGGCAAGTGCCTCTCCCACGACCCACTAAAGTCTAGTACACAACCCCGAAGCATATCCTCAAGTATCTGAATAGTACGCTCGGACTGTCCGTCAGTCTGAGGATGATAAGCCGTGCTAAAGGTCAACTTAGTGCCTAAGGCACTCTGCAAACTCTGCCACAACCTGGCAGTAAAACGAGGATCTCTATCTGAGACGATCGTCACTGGAACCCCGTGCAATCTCACTATGTCCCGAATATACAAGTCGGCAAGATGATCTACCGTATCTCTCATGCGCATAGGAATAAAATGCGCCGACTTAGTCAACCGGTCTACAACCACCCAAATAGCATCACTACCCCGCTGAGTCCTCGGAAGACCCACAACGAAGTCCATAGTGACGTGTTCCCACTTCCACTCAGCAAGAGGCAAGGGTTGCAACAAACCCGCCGGCCTCTGATGCTCGGCCTTCACTTGCTGACAAGTAAGGCACTTAGATACGAAAGCTGCCACATCTCTCTTCATACCCCGCCACCAGAACTGGCGACCCAAATCCCGATACATCTTAGTACCTCCCGGATGCACCGCAAGGCGTGAATGATGGAACTCTCGGAGTACCTCCTCTCGGCAAGACTCCGGCACAAACAGACGGTCTCGGTATCTCACACTCAGGTCGGAATACACCGTCAAACCCTTCTCAACCTTCCCACCAGAAATCTTCTCACGAAGAGATTCTACCTCAAGGTCACCCCTCTGAGCCTCTAACACTCGAGTCACAAGTGTAGCCTGTGCAACAACAGAAAACAAGGCCGCAGCCTCAACAGACTCGCCCAGAAGTAAGTCAAACTCCCCAAGTGTACCCAACATCTCCCATTCTCGGATGGCTATACTAGCTATGTCACCGACAGGTTTCCTGCTAAGGGCATCGGCCACCACATTGGCCTTTCCCGGATGATAATGCAACTCAAAGTCATAATCCTCTATAAATTCCATCCACCTCCTCTGCCTCAAGTTCAAATCTTTCTGTGTAAACAAATACTTCAGACTCTTATGATCCGAGAATACCTCAAATCTCTCACCATAAAGATAATGCCTCCAAATCTTCAAGGCAAATATCACAGCTGCTAATTCTAGATCATGTGTAGGGTAATTCTGCTCGTGAATTTTCAACTGACGTGAGCCATAGGCAACTACTTTCCCCTCTTGCATTAACACACAACCCAGACCCTCTCGTGAGGCGTCACAATAGACTGCATAACCCAACCCTCTCTCCGGAATAATCAATACTGGTGCGGTGGTCAGTCTAACTTTCAACTCCTGGAACGACTTTTCACAAGTCTCACTCCATACAAATTTGACTCCCTTCCGAGTCAATCTAGTCAAAGGCGAAGCTAATCTGGAGAAATCTTTCACAAACCGATGATAATACCCAGCTAACCCCAGAAAACTGCGGATCTCAAACACACTCTTAGGCTGTGCCCAATCTTGCACTGCCTCAGTCTTGGATGTATCAACAGACACTCCTTCCCCAGAAACTACATGGCCTAAGAACTTGACCTCTTCTAGCCAGAACTCACACTTCCCAAACTTAGCATAAAGTTTATGGGCTCTAAGTAACTCAAGCACCACTCTCAAGTGTTCCTTGTGCTTCTCCTCAGATGGTGAATAGATAAGGATGTCGTCTACGAAGACAACTACAAAACGATTTAAAAATTCCCGAAATATTCGGTTCATCAAATCCATAAAAACTGCCGGTGCATTGGTGAGCCCAAATGGCATCACCAAAAATTCATAGTGGCCATACCGCGTACGGAATGCCGTCTTCGGAAAATCCTCCTCCCGGACTCTTAACTGATGATAACCCGATCTCAAGTCTATCTTCGAGAAACAACGGGAACCCTTCAACTGGTCAAACAGGTCATCTATACGGGGCATAGGGTACTTATTCTTGACCGTAGCCCGATTCAACTTCCGGTAATCTATACAAAGTCTCAAAGCACCACCTTTCTTTTTAACAAAGAGGGCCGGTGCTCCCCACGGCGAAACACTAGGACGTATAAAACCCTTATCTAGCAACTCCTGGAGCTGAATCTTCAACTCAACTAATTCAGCTGGGGCAAAACGGTAAGGTGCCATAGAAATCGGCACCGTGCCGGGCACCAGGTCAATAGAGAATTCAATCTCTCGATACGGTGGCAAACCAACAAGATCCTCGGGAAAAACGTCCGAGTACTCACAAACCACCCTTGGCAACACAATCTGAGTCACATCATCCTCACTAATCGAAAGGTTAGCAAGTAGACCACTAAGCTCACTTCGTCCTCACGGAATATACCCCGGTGGCAACACATCACCAACCCGGTCTCCCAGAAAATGAAAATACTCTCCGCTCACGGTACAACAAGTGACCCTCTAGCGGTAGCAATCAATAACTGCCCGGTATGACGATAACCAGTCCATACCCAAAATAACATCGAAACCCCTCATAGGCATAACTACAAAGGAAAATGGGATTCGATGATAATCAACCTCTATATCACAACCCCTAACACCTTGTTTCAAAATCAATTCACCCCCAAGAGGTGATACTACACATATAGGAGATGCTAACTGTGCTAACTCCAACTCCAAAACAGATGCAAATGCAGCAGACACAAAAGAATGGGATGCACCCGTATCAATCAAAACATTAGCAACCGAGTTGCAAAACAAGAAGGTACCTCTCACAACTGATGGAGCCGGTACAAGATCCTGCGCGGTAACAGCGTACACGCGCCCAGACGACCTCTGATCAACCTGCTCACCCCTAGGAGCATAAGATTGCTGCACCGACTGAGACGATGAAGCCCCCTGATTGGCCCTCGATTGAGCATAGGATATGAACGGTTGGGCCAAAGGCCGTTTGACACGAATGATTGGGCCAAAGGTCGTTGGACATGAATGATTGGGCCAAAGGCCGTCAGATATGAACGATTGGGCCAAAGGCCGTTAGACATGAATGCCAAGATGGGCCAAAGGCCATTTGAATATGCCGTTTGAGATGTTTGAATTGGACCAAAGGTCATTTTGAATAAAGAGTTGGTTGGACCAAAGGTTGTTTTGTATAGATGGACCCAAGGTCGTTTTGTTTTATATAAGAATTGGCCCTGAGGTCATTTTGCATACGGATATGATGTGTTGGACCCGAGGTAGTTTTGCTTTGTTGAGATTTGTAAATCTAATATGGATGAGAATAGTGGTTTAATTGTGTACATTATAAGTATGAGTTTGACTCATTTATGAGCGAATCTCATTCATTAACCTCTTTATTTTGATATTATTCACTGGGCGTTACCTCACTCTTATTTATATGTATGTAGGTGAGCAAAGGGATGTTCGACCCCAACCTTAGTGGAATTTAAGAAAGGAACCCGAGTTTTGTGAAGTCAGCCCAGGTGCCTCACGCAAGAGGCTTTGTTTATGACCTTTTGTATTTCTTTTGCTATTTCTATTGGTCATGAGAGACCGTTTATGTGTATAAGCTTTTAGTTTAGCTGACTACATGTTTGAATGATCTTAGGTATACAAGATGTTAACTACTGATATGTGGTGTGAGTTATTATTAAGTTATATGAAATCTTTTGATATACCATGCAAGCATAGTTCATTAGACAAAATGTTTAAGTTTGCTTCCGCATCCAGCCCCATATTATTAATTATTAATTGATATCAGGTTTGAGGTCATAGGTAATCTCATGATTACTAGCTGGTTATGACCTTAATCTATAGGGGCGGGTTCGGGTCATGACACTATGTCTCTGTCTCTATCTTCATCCATCTCTTCTTTCTCACAAACCAACAATCGACCCTCTTTCTGTCCATCTTCATTTTGATCATCATCACCACCAACGTCGATCGTCTTCATACCAGTCGGCTATCTCTCTCTCTCTTTGATTTCGATCACCACCACTAACCTGATCGTCGATTGTCGAGTTCAACGGAACACCAATGTTTGGACTTCAATGAAGCTCGATCGATTTGGGAACGAGCCCTAAAAGTCAATGAAGAACAAGCCACAAAGGTTGATGGAGGTTGAGATAAAGAACAAGTTCACCAATCATGCTGGAATCCAGGTATTTATCTTCTAAATTCGTTTCAGATTGCTTCAAAAATTTATATAAATTTGTAAAATTTGAGTTGACTGATCATTCTGAAATTTGTGATTTGTTTTTCACTGAAATTTGTGAATTTGTGAAAAGGTACTTGGTGAAATTTGTGGAATTTGTGAATTTGTGAAATCAGATAAAGAATGAATTCTATTTAAAAAAAAATGAACTTTGCAAATAAATAAATAAGCTTCAAAGATTTGGAAGGTTTTTCTAAGAGAAATCGATTGGGGCCAAAATTATGTTATATTTGATGATGTGGCATGTTTGGTAAATGCCAAACCTCCTGCCAAATTTGACAATAGCAATGGTATCTGCTATATTTGGTAGGATGAATAACAAGCTATTGGAGATCTCTCTCTCTCTCTCTCTTTCACTCTTGCCAAATTATTGTTTTGGCAGCTCCATTGGAGATGCTCTAAGGAGCAATTCATATTCAAAAATGCTAGAAATTCCAAAAGTTTTACCAAAATTTTTACCTAATGTCTCACATGGGTGTAAGACCCACCATGTGAGACATTTTGTAAAACTTTTGGTATAACTTTTGGGGTCTTTAGCATTACTCATTCATATATTTTTTTTAAAACCCAGAATATGTATTTATAATTTACACACTTATTTTTGTGTAAACTACCAATAGGTCATAATAGTTAGACTTAATTCCTATTAAATCTTATTGAAAATTAGTCCTAGTAAAATCTTCGTTAAAAATATTTTTTGGGATGATTTTTTGCATGTTGCTAAAAATTGACAATTAGTGATTTTTTTTGTCACAATTTTTATAAATTGTCGCTAAAACTTACAATTAGTAACGTTTTTCTGTGACTAATTTTTCAAATTGTCATGGAAAGTTAAAAATTAGTAACTTTTTTGTGACGATTTTTTTAAATTGTCGCTAAAACTTATAATTAGTGACTTTTTCATGACAAAATTTTCAAAATGTCACTGAAAATTAACGATTAATGACTTTTTTTTTATTGTTGTTTGATGAAAATGTCCTTAATTATCACAGAACCTATTGGACAATAAGTCCACCTATTAGGGTCTACAAGCAAGTCCTCTTATATTTTTAGAGTAATGCTAGGTATTATGAAAGAATTCATAATTTAGCCAAACAGATTCAATGAGGTATTATGAAAAAAATATCATAAAAAGTTTCAGGAGGATTCTCTACTTTGGGATTAATTATTGAATGTTATGCAATCGCATATACTAAGTTAGACGACCTATCAATCATAAAGCACTATAAGACAAAAACTAAGCTTATGCTATTTGTAAACTAGGTCTACTGCTATATGATTGATAAGTTGTAACTTAATGTATATAATTGCATAACATACAATAAGGTGCTGTTTGGTAACACTTATGTTTCCAGTTTTCTATTTATATTTATAAAAATTTTAAAAACTCAAATAAAAACTTGTTTGGTAAAATTTTTGATTTATAAATCAGTGGTCTCAGTTTATAAATTTGGCCAAAAAATGAAAACACAAAAAATGTGTTTCCGCTACAAGAAATTGCACTTTTGGCAACTACTTTTGGCTACGACGTCAATTTTTCATAGCTAAAAGTATATTTTTGGCAACACAGTGATGAATTTCGTTGGTAAAAGTAGTCCTTTAGCGACGCAATTTACTACTGTCGCTAAAAAGCCATAACATTCACTAAGTGCCAAAATTATTGGTTGGCGCCAAAATTTTAAAAATTTTAGCTACGAGGGTTATTTTTTAGCAACACAATGAGCGTTGCTACTAGTGTGATTACTTTTGGCGACGACAAGTTGGCGTGGGCAAAGAGTTAAATATTTAGCGACGATAACGCTATTCGTTGGTAAAAGTTTTGCTAGTAAAATGAAGTGATTTAGTGGTTTGTGTTTTTATTATAATTTTTAAAAGAGTTTTAAATATTCTAGTTAAAATTAAAGTGATCATTGAATTAGATCACAAAATGAACCCATCAAACCCAATTATATTCTTATGTTGAGATGGCTAATTCGAGATAATTTAAATTTTTTCAAAGAATGTGGTTAGATTATCAATTTCAATATATTTGGTTTTATTTTCAGAAACTAGTTTCAAATTTTCTTTTTCTAAAAAACTAAAAAAAAAATTGGGTAAAAAAATAAAAAATTACTTATTACACTACTAGAAAAATGTGTATATGGCATAGAACCTTTTGCGACAACATAATTATTCATCGCAAAAAATAACTTTTTGCAACGATTAATATCTTGTCGCCAATAGCCACTTTTTGCTACGGCAATTACTGAATCAAAAAGAGGAGAAAAAGGTGATTTTTTTTTTTTTTTTTTGGCCATGGCCTTTCCAAAAAAATAAAATAATTAAATAAACCCTCCTTTTTGTCGAGCCCTTGGTGCCCAAAATCCCCAAATTTTATGATATCTTGGTTCCTCTGATTTTTCTTTTCATTTTCACGCTCAACTCTCTCTCCATCTGCATCTTCTATCTTTGTGCGACTCATAATCACTCCCATCCCACCGGCAAGGGCTCAAATATGTAGAGCATCATTGTTGAAGCCACCGTTGCTCATCTTAATGTCGTACAGGACCACATAGTGTCCGTCAATCGTCCATCGTCGCACATCATTGCATGGCCACCGCCGCTCACCATTGCCTCGACGACCACCGCCGCCATTGATGTCACCATCGCAAACCAGCAACCATTCTCTTCTTATCTCACATTACGATCCACCATTGGAGCACTACCCCCAAGTATGTTCTTCATATTTCGCTCTCTCTCTCTCTCTCTCTCTCTCTCGGTGTGTGTATCTTTGTATCTCTATCTCTATTCCCCCAATTTCGGCCTCTAGGGTTTTTTTCGCATACCTTCAAGCAAACCCACCCCCAAATCGACCCACCCACTTTCACACCTTCTGCACTTTCTGCTTCAGCAATCTGATTGTGGATGTCTCTTCTCTTCTTACTAGTGATTATTAGTTGTCCATGGTGCAAATTCCAATCTCCGACCTCAATATTTTCTCGCCATTATATCTCTATTTTGAACAACACCTCATGATCTGGATCCCCTAGTCGATTGCCTCCAATCATACATGATTTTCTCGAGCCTCGCATTCTCAATGTTAGGTAATTAAAGTAATGTTGTGCTTGATTTCATTTGTATTTTGCTGTTATATATTCGATTCTAGTTAGCTTTTTTGTTTCATTCTTTGCTAATTAGAAGTGTTATGATCTAATTAGACAAAAGATAAAGTTCTATTATAGTTAGCTTTTTTTGTCTAATTCTTTGTTTGATAGTTAGATGAAGTCGTATGATCTAATTAGACAAATTGACGCTTTTTCATTTCATGTTGATATATGCATCTTAGTTCAGATTCAAAGATAATTCGATTCTAGTTTTTTTTGTATTTATTTTTTAATTCTCTGCTAATTAGTTTTTGTTTGATCGTTAGATGAGAAGTGTTATGATTTAATTAGACAAATTGTTGTGCATTCGTTTCATGTTGATACATGCATCTTAGTTCAAATTCAATCTGCTTTCGCACCTTTGTTTGATCTTATTATTATTATTATTATTATTATTATTATTATTATTATTATTATTATTATTATTATATGGCTTTTCCGGAAACCTCAGTGACTTTCAATGTGAAATTGCAATGCTTGTATGTACGGTGCATTTTGATAAATTAAGGTCTGTTATCAACCTCCATGACTCTGTTGATTTCGTGTAATTATAATATATATTTTTTTGTTATTTAAGGTGTTTAAATTCATTTAATTTGATTATCTTTCATTTATTTCTTTAGCACACTCTGATGGGAATTTGGGATTAGATTTTGGTCAGAGCAAAGTTTTTCTCGCATTCTGTTCTTTAATAGGCTTTTTCGGTACTTGGAAAGAAATTAACCTTTTGCCTTTTCTTTTCGGCTTTTGGTTTACTTTTCCCGTCTGTTTGGTTATTCAATTATTTTAATTGAACAAATAAAATTAAGAGTAATAAATCTAAATACCCAGCTGATAAAGAGTTCAAACTATATAAATTACATCTTGAATTAAAGAATTTCCATTACAATAGGGACAATTTGAAAGGGCATACTCAGTTACATAGGCTTAGTGCTTTTTATTGCATTTATTGAACTGAACTGAACCAAAACTACTTTCTATGGTTTGGTTTTGGTTTGATTTCACAGGTTGACGGTTCGATTATAGTTCTAATTTTTTTGAAACTGTAAAAAATGGTTCAGCTTCTGGTTTACTTTAAAATGGACCAATTCGATCTGTGTACACCCCTATTGTTAACTATAAAAAAGTACATATGTTCAACCTTAGATTCCAAACCAAAAATGCTATGCATTATGAAAATTTATTCTTAATTTTATTTCAAAAGTGAGTATGTGGTGTAAATTTGAAATTATTAGGAGGTGAGCCTCACCTATGAAATATAGATTATTGATTATATTTTCTCAGTAATATTTTTGAATATCTAGTACTTTTGCATTATTAGGCGTCTCTTAAGTTTAAATTTGAATTTGAAGGCCAGTAAGACCTATCATAAGTCTTATTTTAACAATTTAAACCTTTCATTTTGTAGAGGGCATTTTATGTAAAATCATAGTAAATTTCATTTTATAATGTTTATCTTTAAAAAATTAATGGTCTATCTTAAATAATTTATTAATCGTTCATTTTTTTCAAAGATAAGTATGACAAAAAAAAAAAAAAGTTACAGTTATCAAATTAATTTTTTTTTTCTATAAATGATATAGATGGAGAGAGTTACAAAATAAAATTTTGAATTATCAAAACGAGATTGATAATGACATCTTTAAATGAGAAGTTATTAGTTAGTTTAGAGGCAGCGCCACGTGGAGGTCTACATAATTGTAATTGATAAAAGAGATGAAGTCTATGATTTTATATTGAGTGATTGAGAAATATAAAGAGATATAGAAATTTATGATTAGCCTAGGACATAGTCACGTCACGCCCCAGAATCAACAAATAATTTTTCCCTTTAAATTATCTCAAGTCTAAGTTTGAAATTAAAAGAAACCTAATCAATTGCTACATTGGGAGTCGAGTTCCACAACGAGCAAACCAACGCCCAAGCGTACCAAATTAATGCTCCCCCCTACCTTAGAAGAATGCTTGACCTAGAAGGGCCTCTCTCCCACTCCCCTATTCAGCAAACCCTCTTGCGATTAGGGTTCTTAGTCCCTCGAATATGGTAAGCTCTTGATCTCTCTATACATATTAATATATATATATATATATATATATATCGATTTCTATGTTATTTGTTTATTATAGTTTGATTGCTTTTTAGAAGCATTGTTGTCTCATGAATTTTCTTTCTTCGCAGGCTGATTCTCCTCGAAAATGGTAATACACTCGTACTCTTACCCATGTATATGAATTTTTCGTATATGATTTGTTGGGACTTTTGATTCATGGACATGATCTTGCCTCTCTTTAATTGAAGATTGAATTTTTTTAATATATTTATATATATTACTCTTCATTTCTCATACAGAGAACAACGGTTTAAGGCTGGCGATATGACATTCACGACATTTGAAGGACTTCTAGGTTCTGCTAACTATATTTTAAGAGGAATGCAATGAAAATGATCTATTTTGGGTATATTTGGGTTGTTTTGTTTTTTCTAATAAACAATTTAGAATTGAGAAAAAGCTTGAAATCCCTAAAATCTCATCCTTAAATTTACCACAATGATGTGGATTGCTACATGGATTCTGTTGATTCCTGTAAAATTAAATACCTTTGTCAGAATGCGTGCCACGTAATTGTGGGTGACTTTATGGGTCTCAAGTAAGACTCTTGATTTATCTATGTTTTGGGTGATGGGACATTTGAACATTTCTCTAATATGTGCTTGCGGACTATCAGATATAGGGGACTCCATTAAAAAAAGGGCCCCTATTCTAAGAGACGTAGCATAAGTGTTTTTTTTTTTTTTGAACGTTGTTGATCCCTGTGCTGGATTACAACTTAGAGATCAGATGTTTAAATTTGTTGCTTCTTATTTATTGTAGCATAGGAATAGGAAAAAAAAAAAGTTTTGGTTTCTACTTGGCGTGCTTGAAGCCTTAATTTTGTTGCTATTCTCTTTGAAGAGAGTTTATGTGTTTGTTTGCTTGTGTTGGGTTTCGAGATTTGTTCTTTCATTTGAAGAAAGATTGATAGGTTGTGTAGACATATGCTGGGAACTCATTTTTTGGAACTCGGTTATTTGAGGGATCAAAAACTTAGGATAGTGACAGGCTTTTTTTACTATTTTTTCATCCTTGCTTGGAAAATATAGATAAATAATATGGAACCATCAAATGCTGCACGACTGCATGTGTCATTTAGTGAACAACTATATTTGAGGGATCAAAAACTTAGGATAGTGACAGGCTTTTTTTACTATTTTTTCATCCTTGCTTGGAAAATATAGATAAATAATATGGAACCATCAAATGCTGCACGACTGCATGTGTCATTTAGTGAACAACTATATTGTTTGGGTCTAGAGATATATGAAGCAAAGGAAACCTTGGTTCCTGATGATTAGTTGGTGTTAAGACACGAAGGTCGCAGTTAAAAGTGCAAGTGTTTCGGCTTTGTAAATGCAGGGTTTTTTTTTTTTTCTTTCTTTTAAAAAGTTAGCCACCTCTCTAGGTGCAGTCCAATTTCTTTGTCAAAACAGTAAAAATGTTAGTTATGGCATTTGCTTTGGTGAGTGAATTAGCATAGGATTTGATGAACCTGACAAGTAATAAATAAATGCATCAGTTCAAAAGCATGAATGCAAGATGATTTGGTTGAAACTTAAGAGGGTTCATGGGTTATTCGATATGATAAGTGATCTCAGCAAGTATGCAAGTTATTGAATTATTCAAAATAGAAGTGGGTCCCTCATGTTTGATAATTTGAGGAACCAGATAGCTATGTTTTCACTTTTTTGTGTTCAGATCTTTGCCCCTGCTCCTTCTAGCTGTAGAGGATGGTATTTTCAGTGATAGCTGGCGTATCCAACAAAGTTCTGTAGAATTGTTGGGTGATCTCTTGTTCAAGGTATATGCTGCTCGTCCTGTTCAAAGTTAGCTTTGTGGAATTTATTCTTGTTTTTTCCTCGACATGGTCTGTTTCTTCTAGGTTGCTGGAACCTCTGGAAAAGCACTTCTTGAGGGTGGTAGTGATGATGAAGGAGCAAGTACTGAGGCACAAGGGCGTGCTATTATTGAGTTTCTTGGAAGAGAAAAGCGTAATGAAGTTCTTGCTGCATTATACATGGTTCGAACTGATGTGAGCTTAACAGTGCGCCAGGTAATGCTGCTGTCAATATAATTGATTGCTTTGTTTGTTAATATTTTGTTGCCTTTTGGTTTTTGGACATGTAGACTGTAAGTGTGTTCCTCTCTCTCTCTCTCTCGTGCAGGCTGCATTACATGTGTGGAAGACCATAGTTGCAAATACTCCCAAGACTCTGAAGGAAATAATGCCAGTTTTGATGAATACTTTAATTACTTCTCTTGCATCATCATCCTTTGAAAGGAGACAGGTCTGCTATTCTTCTTGTAGTGTTTTCTAAGCTATGATAGGGTTTTGTACAGTTCCAAATAATAAATTCAGTTGCTCTTGTATTTTTAGGTTGCTGGACGATCACTTGGTGATCTTGTTAGAAAGCTTGGGGAAAGAGTTCTACCTTTAATCATTCCAATTTTATCACGAGGGCTAAAAGACCCTAATGCTAGCAGAAGACAAGTGAGGCTTTTGACCTTTAAATTCTACTTTGTGGATCTTATTTTCTTGTTTGCACTGGGCTTGATGAGTATCTCTGAAGACATGGCTGACAAATAGGTTTCTCTTGTTTTGGCAACATTTGGTTGCCTTATTGCAGAAAAAATATATGTTTGCAACATTTTCCTTTTTTTCTTTTTTCACTTGTTATTGTTTACATTCTTGGTGTTGTTTTAAATTAGTATGGATATCATGACTGTTTATTTTAATTAATAGCGTAGCATAGGCAATGTAAATTGTAGTAGTGATCTAAGAAGCAGATACACACTTCTAAGAGGGTGGCATGTCCTTGTTGACACTGACATGTCAGATCTTTCTAGACCCAGAAATGCTTTGGACAATTGGTATACACAAGTGTCCATCACTTAGACACATATAAAAGACATTATAAGTGTGAACAAAATAACATAGGATAAAGAAAACAATTTAGATTTATATCTATTAATCTCTCCTTTTTTAATTTTTGTTTTAGTCTGCACATCCAATTTTCTCTCCACCAACAGGGAGTATGTATTGGTCTGAGTGAAGTGATGGCCAGTGCTGGTAAGAGTCAGTTGTTGAGTTTCATGAATGAGCTCATTCCTACCATCCGTACAGCCCTTTGTGATAAGTTTGTTGATCAATTGCTCTGATTTGCTGGTTCACCTAATCTATTCCACTTCTCTCTAATCTTTGGTGTATGCTATATTATGTTTCTTGTATTTCTTTAATAGCATGCCCGAGGTTCGTGAGCCAGCAGGCTTAGCATTCAGCACACTTTACAAGGTGGTCTTTCCTAATGTTTTGTAGTCATTTTGATTTTATTTTTAACATGGTACTCTGGAGCAGAAAAATGTATAATAAATTGCCATAATGTAGAGTGCCGGATTGCAAGCAATTGATGAGGTTGTCCCAACTATAGCGATCCCAGGTTTACCCTTGTTGTATAGTGATCCGGACATGTGTCCGTAGATGTTGGTAGTTGTTTATTATCTTGTTTACATCCTTTCTTACTTTGTATTTGAGTTATAGGATGTGTTGAGCGGGTTTGTTACGGGTTGGTTGAGTTTAGAAACCAAAACTAGTTGCCCAGATTTTTGGCCTGTACGCTCGAGCGGAGGTGTTGGCGCTCGAGCGTAGATTACATCCATCCAGTATCTTGTTGTGCAGTGTTGTGAGCTCGAGCGTAGGGTTGGGAGCTCGAGCGGAGGCCTGGTTTTGCAAAAGTGCTGGGCGAGAGCATTCTGCGCTCGAGCGGGAGGTTGGCCGCTCGAGCGGAAATCTGTGAGTGGCCGCTCGAGCGGGGTGTTTTACGCTCGAGCGGAAGACTGGGTTTAAATCCCGAAATTGTGACTTTTCAAATCACTTTTTCACTTTCTCTTCTCTCTCTTACTTTTCCAAAATCACCATTGTTGAGCCTTTCACTCTAGACTCTACCTTCTCTCTAGGTTTTGATCTAGTAGGAGTGATTTACTCACCTTTGGCCTTTACAAAAAAGTTGTTGATCATCGAGGGCTTCATTTTAATCTGAAAATCTCGGGTTTTGGAGCACGTTGGGTTTTGTCGTCTTCTCCTTTGGAACTCCGAATTTGAGGTAGGGATAACCTACTCCTCTCTATGGGTTTTGTCTTTAAATTTTGGTATTTTGAGATGTTGGGCTTGGTTTGGTAATCTTGTAAAGGTTTGGGGCTTTTGTGTAATTTTACAAAGGTTGGGGTTTTATTCATAATAAACCTAGATGCATGTTTGGCATAGAAAAATGGAATGATTGTTGAATCATTGATGAAAATGGGACCTAAGGGTTGAAATGGTAATTATGGGAAATGGCCTAATTACATTGTTTAATTAATTGGGATAATTAATTGGTGAGAAATGAGGAAATGAAATGTTGATTGAATATCCATTTGTGCATTTATTTTCTGTTTTAGAAATAACTGCTTTGGGCTATCGGTGGAGGATAGTCGAGATTGTTGTAGACAATGCATGATGATTAGGTAAACGGAAACTAATCAATGGAATGTGTCATGGAACTTGACGGTTGATAGAATACATTAATTGTGTGTATTGTGTGATTGTATATAGAACCAATGTGTTTATATACGTTATGTGTAGAGGAGGAGATAGGGGATGTACTCCGCGGTTTAGGGGAAGATAGGGGATGTACCTCTAAACCGGATAGGTATTGGGAGGAGATAGGGGATGAACTCCGTAGACAGAGCTCATATGCTTGTCTAGAGAAGTGAAGATAGAGCTCATATGCTTATCTTTGTGAAGTGTGGATACAGCTTGTATGCTTATCTGTGGATATTGTTGATATACATATCTGTTGTAGAATGTGGATACAGCTTGTATGCTTATCTGTGGATATTGTTGATATACATATCTGTTGTAGAATGTGGATACAGCTTGTATGCTTATCTGTGGATATTGTTGATATACATATCTGTTGAGAATGTGGATATAGCTTTTATGCTTATCTGAATGTGAGATATAATTTTTATACATATCTGTGGAAATGATGATAGAGCTAGCATGCTTATCTGTTGAAAAAGGGAAAATGAAAAGTAATTGGGACTTGTAAGTCGTTGACATAAATATGTAATTTATGTGATTGTATCAGTGTTGACCAACTATCAATTGCTAATGTTTTGGTCATTGTCCATGGTTGGTTTAGTGTATTTCTACTGGGCTGTGGCTCACCCTATATGGGAATATCATTTTCAGGTGCAGGAAGCATGCCACCTCCAAGGACATAGCTGGGAGACTAGTGGCGGGCATAGTTTTGTCGTTTTACTTTTGATGTATTACATGTAATTTCAAGCCAAGGGCTTAATGTGTAAACGAGTTAGAACTCTTTGTTGTAACCGAGTGTTAACTTGGAAAGATGTAAGCCCGTAGGGCATTTTGTTATGAGGTTAACATGTAATACTTATGCCTTGGAATTCTAATGAATGAAAGGAATGCAGTTAATTTAAATGTAAATGCATGTCTTATCTGATGGGTTTATTGTTATTATTTTGAGGGCGTTACAACTTGGTATCAGAGCGTACCGGGTTCGAATACTTTGGGTACGTGGGAAGTGATTAGGATCACAATGGGTTTGTCTCGCTTGATAGAGACGTAGATGTAGTACCATATGCTATGTGCTTACTTGATAACATGCTTATGTGACTATGTGGGTATGGGATTTAATTTCTGGGATGTTGATCGGATCCTTGAGTTTCTGGAAGTCTTGTTGGAAAAGCACTTGATCAATGCTGTTTCTAACCGGAACTCTAGTAACGTCTCGGGACTATCATTATCCGGAAATGAAGTTCGTAAGTGTTTATGTGTTTATGTGCTTATGTGGAGTGAATTACAGTTGTCCAGGCATTAGGACGTGAGTGTTTAGTTTCGGCACATTTATGAATGTGCTAACGTTCTGTGTTGCCTCTATTAGGATGTCAGGACGAGGAAGAGGAGCTAGGCGTGGTAGACCTGCGAGGCAGGAAGTACCGTTACAGGGTGAGATTCCGGCAGTGCAGGAGGGAGTTGGGCAGGCCAATGTGGCCGAGCCAGTGGGTCAGCAGGCTATGGGTGCCTTGGCCAGAGAGATAGTAGGAGCTTTGGGTATTCTTAGAGCTGGGAATCAGGCAGCTGAGGCAGGGCCTTCTTTCTTGAAGAGGGAGTTCTTCCGGTGTAATCCGGACGAGTTTATCGGGGATCCTAAAGAGCCGCTTAAGGCAGATGAATGGCTCGAACAGACAACGAAGACGTTTGAGATGCTTGGCATCGAGGACGGAGCACTGAAAGTGACCTTGGCATCCTTTCAACTGAAGGGAGATGCGGGTCAATGGTGGAAGTACGAGAAAGCTCGTGTTGGTGGTACTTGGGAGGCGTTTGTGAATGCTTTTCAGGAGAGGTTTTTATCAGCAGCAGCTAGGGAGAAGCTGAGGGATCAGTTTAGCCGGCTTAATCTGCAGGGCTTGTCAGTGGCCGAGTTTGAGGCTACTTTTACCAGTCTGTCTAGGTTTGCACCTGAACTGGTGGCGTCTGAGGAACGCCGTTGCTATGAGTTTGAGCGGAAGTTGAGGCGGGGCCTCAAGTTGAGAATTGGTGGGTCTTATATTCGGGAGTATAGACACCTAGTGGACGCTGCAGCTCATATGGAGCTTATGATGCAGGAGGAGGATGAGGGCCAGAGAGGCTCCAAGAGGAGCCAGGATAGTCAGGGCGATGGCAGGAGGCAGAGGGGTTCTAACCCTCAGCAGTCGCAGGGTGGTGTTGCTAGATCGACCTTTCCAGTGCCGAGTGCAGGCTCCGGGAGAGGTGGTCAGGGGGATTTCACCTGTTACAAGTGTGGCCAGCTGGGTCACAAGGTATCTGTTTGCCCGCAGAAGGGTGGGGGTCAGAAAGCTGCTTCATCTTCAGCTAGACCGCAGAGTCAGAGTTTGGGCAGGGGGCAGCTCTTGACTTGTTATCAGTGTGGACAACCTGGGCACATGAAGAGGTTTTGCCCACAGTTGAGTGCCACTTCGGGAGCGTCTGGTTCTAGGCAGACGCAGGGTTTTCAGCCAGCTCAGTCTGTGCAGGCCTCGAGGGCCAATCCGGGAGCTTCGTCATCCCAGTCTGTGCAGCAGTCTTTTGCTCCGAGAGGTGAGCAGGTAGACCAGGGGCCTACGGGGCGCGTGTATGCTGTTACCGCGCAGGATTTAGTACCGGCTCCATCAGTAGTGAGAGGTACTTTTCTGTTTTGCAACTCAGTTGCTAATGTGTTGATAGACACGGGTGCATCTCATTCTTTTGTATCTGCTGCATTTGCATCTGTTTTGGAATTGGAGTTAGCACAGTTAGCATCTCCTATTTGTGTGGTATCGCCTTTGGGTGGTGAGTTGATTCTGAAACAGGGTGTTAGAGGATGTGATATAGAGGTCGCCGACTATAGGCTTCCTTTTTCGTTTGTTGTCATGCCCATGAAGGGTTTTGATGTTATTTTGGGTATGGACTGGTTATCGTCATACCGGGCTGTTATTGATTGCTACCGCCAGAGGGTCACGTTATGTACCTTGAGCGGGGAGTGGTTCCATTTCTTGGGAGACTGGGTTGGTAGTGTTTTGCCACCGGGGTATGATTCGCGAGGGCGAAGTGAGCTTAGTAGTCTACTTGCTAGCTTTGAGAGTGGTGAGACCCAGGTTGTGTTACCGAGGGTGGTTTGTGAGTATTCGGATGTTTTTCCCGAAGATCTTGTTAGTTTGCCACCTCACCGAGAGATAGAGTTCTCTATTGATTTAGTGCCTGGTACGGCGCCGATTTCTATGGCACCTTACCGTTTTGCTCCAGCAGAGTTGGTTGAGTTGAAAGTTCAGCTCCAGGAATTGCTCGATAAGGGCCTTGTTCGCCCTAGTGTTTCACCGTGGGGAGCGCCGGCCCTCTTTGTTAAAAAGAAAGATGGTGCCTTGAGATTGTGTATTGACTACAGGAAGTTGAATCGGGCTACGGTTAAGAATAAGTACCCTATGCCCCGTATAGATGATTTGTTTGACCAATTGAAGGGTTCTCGTTGTTTCTCTAAGATAGACTTGAGATCGGGTTACCATCAGTTGAGGGTCAGGGAGGAAGATATTCCTAAGACGGCATTCCGTACGCGGTATGGCCATTATGAGTTTCTGGTGATGCCATTTGGGCTTACCAATGCACCGGCAGTCTTTATGGACTTGATGAACCGGATTTTCCGGGAGTTCTTAGACCGATTTGTGGTTGTTTTCGTGGACGATATCCTTATCTATTCGTCTTCTGAGGAAGAGCACGAGGCACACTTGAGAGTGGTACTTGAGTTACTTAGAGCCCATAGGCTGTATGCCAAGTTTGGGAAGTGTGAGTTCTGGCTGGGGGAAGTCAAATTCTTAGGCCACGTAGTATCCGGGAAAGGGGTGTCTGTTGATACATCCAAGGTTGAGGCAGTGCAAGATTGGGCACAGCCTAAGAGTGTGTTTGAGATCCGCAGTTTTCTGGGATTAGCTGGGTATTACCGTCGGTTTGTGAAAGATTTCTCCAGGTTAGCGTCACCGTTGACTAGGCTGACTCAGAAAGGAGTCAAGTTTGTGTGGAGTGAGACTTGTGAAAAGTCTTTCCAAGAGTTGAAAGTTAGATTGACCACCGCTCCGGTGTTGATTATTCCGGAGAGAGGGTTGGGTTATGCTGTATATTGTGATGCTTCACGAGAGGGTTTGGGTTGTGTGTTGATGCAAGAGGGAAAAGTGGTAGCTTATGGTTCACGTCAGTTGAAAATACACGAGAAGAATTACCCCACACACGACCTAGAGTTAGCAGCTGTGATCTTTGCCTTGAAAATCTGGAGGCACTACCTTTATGGTGAGAGGTTCGAGGTATTCTCGGATCACAAGAGTTTGAAGTATCTGTTTACATAGAGAGACTTGAATCTGAGGCAGAGGAGATGGATGGAGTTCATCGAGGATTATGATTTTGAGTTACATTATCATCCGGGAAAGGCCAATGTTGTGGCCGATGCCCTTAGTAGGAAGACCATTAGTGATGTTGCTAGTATAGCCATCCGGGAATGGGTGATGTTGGGAGCACTTGGCGAATTTGATTTGCTACTGGGCGAATCTGTTGAGGCTGCGGCCTTGTTTTCTGTTGTTGCGCAGCCTACACTTGTGACTAGAGTGTTAGAGGCACAGAGAGGTGACCTTGAGGTAGAATCCCTCCGAGAAAAGATCTCCAGTGGGAAAGTTGAGAAGGGTTTGACGGTGTATCCCGACCTAAGTGTGAGATACCGAGACCGTGTGTTTGTACCGGAGTCTTGCCGAGAGGAAGTACTCCGAGAGTTTCACCATTCGCGCCTTGCGGTGCATCCGGGAGGTACTAAGATGTATCAGGATTTGGGTCGCCAATTTTGGTGGCGGGGTATGAAGAGAGATGTGGCTGTTTTCGTATCGAAGTGCCTTACTTGCCAGCAAGTGAAGGCCGAGCATCAGAGGCCAGCGGGTTTGTTGCAACCCTTGCCTATTGCCGAGTGGAAGTGGGAGCATGTCACTATGGACTTCGTTGTAGGTCTTCCGAGGACTCAGCGGGGTAGTGATACTATTTGGGTGGTTGTAGACCGGTTGACTAAGTCGGCGCACTTTATTCCTATGCGCGTGAGAGATTCGGTAGATCATCTTGCCGACTTGTATATTCGGGACGTAGTGAGATTGCACGGGGTCCCAGTGACGATCGTCTCAGATAGAGATCCTCGTTTTACTGCTAGGTTGTGGCAGAGTTTGCAGAGTGCCTTGGGCACTAAGTTGACCTTTAGTACGGCTTATCATCCTCAGACTGACGGGCAGTCCGAGCGTACTATTCAGATCCTCGAGGATATGCTTCGGGGTTGTGTCCTGGACTTCAGTGGGACGTGGGAGAGGCACTTGCCATTGGTAGAGTTTGCCTACAACAACAGTTTTCAGTCTAGCATCGGTATGGCACCGTTTGAGGCCTTGTATGGCCGACCGTGTAGGTCTCCAGTGTGTTGGGCCGAGGTGGGTGATGCACCTTTGTTGGGTCCGGAGTTGGTTAGGGAGACGACGGAGAAAGTTGAGCTTATCCGTAAGAGGCTTGTTACAGCCCAGAGTCGACAAAAGAGTTATGCCGACCGTAGGAGGAGACCTTTGGCGTTTGAGGTAGGTGATCATGTCTTTCTGAAGATATCACCTAGGCGAGGCCTGATGAGGTTTGGGAAGAGTGGGAAGTTATCCCCTCGGTTTATTGGTCCTTTTGAGATCCTTGAAAGGATAGGTGAGGTTGCTTATCGGTTAGCCTTACCGCCGCAGTTGTCCGGAGTGCATGACGTGTTTCATGTGAGTATGCTTCGGAAGTATGAGCCAGATCCATCACATGTGCTGGATTGGAGCGATTTAGAGGTAGATGAGGATGCCTCGTATGAGGAGAGACCGGTTCGGGTCTTGGATAGGCGGGATCAGGTCCTGCGTGGCAAGACCATTCCTTTGGTGAAAGTCTTGTGGAAACATCACGGAGTGGAGGAAGCCACTTGGGAACGTGAGTTGGAAGTCCGAGAGAAATATCCGGACTTGTTTGTTGACGTGTGATCTTGTATTTAAATTTTACATTATGTTGAACTTAAGAGCTTTTATATATGTCTTAAGTTGTGAAACATTGAAAATGTTTGGTTTATTGAAAGTATGTTTTGGAACTTGCCTCATATGGAAGTTGAATGTAACACTATATATGTTGAATATATTGTTGACATTGGAAAGTTAGTGCATAATGTTGGTGCATGTTAATAATACATATGTTGTTTACATATTGTGATATGTCTCTTGTTAAAGGGATGGGATGACCGGTAATGGGTCGAATTGTTGAATGTTAAAATGTAACATTGTTTAAAATGGAGGAAAACTTGTTTTTGAAAACTTGTGTTTAATTTCGGGGACGAAATTCTTTAAGGGGGGGAGGTTATAGCGATCCCAGGTTTACCCTTGTTGTATAGTGATCCGGACATGTGTCCGTAGATGTTGGTAGTTGTTTATTATCTTGTTTACATCCTTTCTTACTTTGTATTTGAGTTATAGGATGTGTTGAGCGGGTTTGTTACGGGTTGGTTGAGTTTAGAAACCAAAACTAGTTGCCCAGATTTTTGGCCTGTACGCTCGAGCGGAGGTGTTGGCGCTCGAGCGTAGATTACATCCATCCAGTATCTTGTTGTGCAGTGTTGTGAGCTCGAGCGTAGGGTTGGGAGCTCGAGCGGAGGCCTGGTTTTGCAAAAGTGCTGGGCGAGAGCATTCTGCGCTCGAGCGGGAGGTTGGCCGCTCGAGCGGAAATCTGTGAGTGGCCGCTCGAGCGGGGTGTTTTACGCTCGAGCGGAAGACTGGGTTTAAATCCCGAAATTGTGACTTTTCAAATCACTTTTTCACTTTCTCTTCTCTCTCTTACTTTTCCAAAATCACCATTGTTGAGCCTTTCACTCTAGACTCTACCTTCTCTCTAGGTTTTGATCTAGTAGGAGTGATTTACTCACCTTTGGCCTTTACAAAAAAGTTGTTGATCATCGAGGGCTTCATTTTAATCTGAAAATCTCGGGTTTTGGAGCACGTTGGGTTTTGTCGTCTTCTCCTTTGGAACTCCGAATTTGAGGTAGGGATAACCTACTCCTCTCTATGGGTTTTGTCTTTAAATTTTGGTATTTTGAGATGTTGGGCTTGGTTTGGTAATCTTGTAAAGGTTTGGGGCTTTTGTGTAATTTTACAAAGGTTGGGGTTTTATTCATAATAAACCTAGATGCATGTTTGGCATAGAAAAATGGAATGATTGTTGAATCATTGATGAAAATGGGACCTAAGGGTTGAAATGGTAATTATGGGAAATGGCCTAATTACATTGTTTAATTAATTGGGATAATTAATTGGTGAGAAATGAGGAAATGAAATGTTGATTGAATATCCATTTGTGCATTTATTTTCTGTTTTAGAAATAACTGCTTTGGGCTATCGGTGGAGGATAGTCGAGATTGTTGTAGACAATGCATGATGATTAGGTAAACGGAAACTAATCAATGGAATGTGTCATGGAACTTGACGGTTGATAGAATACATTAATTGTGTGTATTGTGTGATTGTATATAGAACCAATGTGTTTATATACGTTATGTGTAGAGGAGGAGATAGGGGATGTACTCCGCGGTTTAGGGGAAGATAGGGGATGTACCTCTAAACCGGATAGGTATTGGGAGGAGATAGGGGATGAACTCCGTAGACAGAGCTCATATGCTTGTCTAGAGAAGTGAAGATAGAGCTCATATGCTTATCTTTGTGAAGTGTGGATACAGCTTGTATGCTTATCTGTGGATATTGTTGATATACATATCTGTTGTAGAATGTGGATACAGCTTGTATGCTTATCTGTGGATATTGTTGATATACATATCTGTTGTAGAATGTGGATACAGCTTGTATGCTTATCTGTGGATATTGTTGATATACATATCTGTTGAGAATGTGGATATAGCTTTTATGCTTATCTGAATGTGAGATATAATTTTTATACATATCTGTGGAAATGATGATAGAGCTAGCATGCTTATCTGTTGAAAAAGGGAAAATGAAAAGTAATTGGGACTTGTAAGTCGTTGACATAAATATGTAATTTATGTGATTGTATCAGTGTTGACCAACTATCAATTGCTAATGTTTTGGTCATTGTCCATGGTTGGTTTAGTGTATTTCTACTGGGCTGTGGCTCACCCTATATGGGAATATCATTTTCAGGTGCAGGAAGCATGCCACCTCCAAGGACATAGCTGGGAGACTAGTGGCGGGCATAGTTTTGTCGTTTTACTTTTGATGTATTACATGTAATTTCAAGCCAAGGGCTTAATGTGTAAACGAGTTAGAACTCTTTGTTGTAACCGAGTGTTAACTTGGAAAGATGTAAGCCCGTAGGGCATTTTGTTATGAGGTTAACATGTAATACTTATGCCTTGGAATTCTAATGAATGAAAGGAATGCAGTTAATTTAAATGTAAATGCATGTCTTATCTGATGGGTTTATTGTTATTATTTTGAGGGCGTTACACCAACACTCTTGCATGCTTTGGAGGATGATGAAACCTCTGATACTGCCCTTGATGGCCTCAAACAAATCTTGAAGTAAGATATTCCACTTCTTAGATTAAATGTTGGACTTCTTGTTGTTTTTCAGCTGTTTTGTGGTCCTTAAATTTCTTTGCATGTCAACTTCAGTGTCAGGACTGCTGCTGTTTTGCCTCATATCTTGCCCAAGCTGGTCCATCCTCCTCTTTGGTATGCATATAGACCTCCATTTTTGGTAAACTGATATAGTTTTTAATCCTATTTTTTTTGCTAACACCTTTGGATATGTATCCAGGGCCTTCAATACACATGCTTTGGGAGCTCTAGCTGAGGTTGCAGGTCCTGGTTTGGACTTCCACCTCAGTACTGTTGTTCCAGCTTTACTCACTGCAATGGATGATGATAACATGGTATGAAACTCTATAATTATAACTTGTTTTTGATATCATTTTATATTTCTTGCTTTATTTTAATCCTTTTACTATGGTAATCAATAATTCTCCGGTGCTCTTTGAAAATTTAGAAAGTCCAAAATTTGGCAAAGAAGGCTGCAGAGACTGTTGTCTTAGTCATTGATGAGGAAGGCATAGAACCATTGATATCAGAACTTCTTAAAGGGGTTGGTGATCATCAGGTATGTTTTTGCTGAATTTTTTGGTTAATATTGTTTTCATCCTCTCTGTCTATCTCTCTTTTGTGACTGTTTTTTGGTTGCAGGCTTCAATTAGACGAAGTTCTTCATATCTGCTTGGATACTTCTTCAAAAACAGCAAGTTATATTTGGTTGATGAAGCTCCGAATGTGATAACCACCCTGATTGTTTTGCTCAGTGATTCAGATTCAGCTACAGTTGCGGTAATTCCATGTAAATAATCTGTGGTTTTCTTTTGCTCCTCTGTGGTGCATGTTGTTTCTTACCATTTGTTCAACAGGTTGCCTGGGAAACTTTGTCTAGAGTTGTTGGCTCAGTTCCTAAGGAAGTCCTTCCTTCATATATAAAGTTAGTTCGTGATGCAGTTTCTACATCCAAAGATAAAGAGCGTAGGAAAAGGAAGGTTAGTATGGTTTTATTGCAGTATAAATAATCACTCGTAGATGACACTGTGAACCATAATCACTATAATTTCCTTGGGCCTAATTTTTTTTGGGGCATCCTCAAATTAAACTTTTTCTTGCATGCAGGGAGGGCCAGTTCTTATACCTGGATTATGTCTCCCTAAAGCTCTTCAACCATTGCTTCCTATCTTTCTCCAGGTATGCCTGTTCATCTCATTCGTCCGAGCTCTTATATAATATTCTTGTAGTGGTTGTGGCTTTATTTTCCAATCATAATAGGATGCTTTTGGATAATATATATTTTTTTCACTTTAATGGGGACCACACCATTGTCCTGCATGTTTTGGGTAATAGCCTAGTTTTGGGATGGTAGATGAGATATGGGATTATCAGCTGGGTTATACTTGCTCTTATTTTAAAGTATAATCTGTGGCTATTTGGTGCAATTGAAAATTTGCCATTGATATGGTGTGTCTGCTTGCACACTGCACATTGTTGATTTTTTTGATTCTTGAATGGTGACAAATTGGCCTTGCTTTTGCTATGCTGTTCTTCTGCTTAGACTAGAGCTTGTTATTGCTGATTTGTACTACAGCCTGTGCTGATCTGTTTTGTGCATCATTGCTGATCTGTTTTGTTATGCTCTTGGATTACGAAATGGAGTGAGGCAGTGCTGAGAGAGTCTGGTTTTGATGTTATGCTGCACTACTGGTCCGGTATTGTATTAGGATTGGAAGTTCATTTTGCAGCAGTTTTCTGTGCGGAGTTGGATAAAGATGCACTTCTTAATCATATATTTTTTTCCTTGGTTCATGAAAAGAAGAAAAAGAAAGTGTCCTGTCTACCTATTTGTTCCATTACATGCTTCAAGTTTGCTAATTCTATCTAGTTGCACTGACAGTTAAGCTTGTTGTGGATGAAAAGGTGAAGAGGTCAAAGGGGTATGCTTTTATTCAGTACACTAGTCAAGACGATGCCCTGCTAGCTCTAGAAAGCATGGATCATAAGGCAATAGGCATATATTTGGTTGACATATTTCCACAAGAATGCTTATTTTATCATCATATAATAAAATACTAATTTATGGTCTTGCTTCTATAGACTAACACCTTGTTTTCAAATAAAATTTGCTTATTGATGGTTAGGGACGGCTTAAAAATGGGAATATTGCTGCTATAAAGGTTCCTTCACCTGAATCAAGTCAAGGAGTAAAGGAGTTCTTGACCGAGATTAGAGTGATTTCAGATATAGAGCACCAAAATTTAGTCAAGCTCTATGGCTGTTGCGTGGATGAAGATCATAGAATTCTGGTCTACAACTACCTTGAGAATAACAGCCTTGCGCAAACACTTATTGGTAATTCCATCTATTCGTTCTTAGTTTGGTAGTCTTTACACTTATTGGATTGGTAATTTAGTCACCTGTTACAAGCCTTTTTTTTCTTTATCAGCAAAAATAGTTTATTGATGTAAATTAATTGAGTACTACTTAGTATGTCAAACATACATCAATAAAAATAAAAAATAAAGAAGGTGTAGGAGAAATGCATGAATGTTTAAGAACATGTGTCAAGTAGGTTAGCACATGATCTCAACCAATCAAATGTAAGACCTAGGCTCAAAAAAAAAAAAAAAAATATAGTAATTGGCAAGGCACTAACTACCAGAACTAGTAGGTTCCCTGTGGGGGTTGTCAAACACATACAATAAATTGTTGTGTGCAATACTTTTCAGAAGAAAAAAAAAAGTGTGCAAGCGAGGATTCGATATTAGGGGTTTATAGTGTGAAATAGTTCAGATGAATGCAATGGTAGTGGAAATGAGATTTTGAACTCTGGGTAGCAACTGGGAAATAATATTAAAAAAAAACATTAGGTACCACATGAGTGCTGCTAGGCTCGGAGTGGTTGTCCTTGTGAAATCTTAAAATCATGGCTGGAGGCATGTGCTTGAATTGTAATGGATTTTAATCAAATCCCTGTTGGGTTACTTTAACTTCAACCCTAGAGTTTTCAGTTACTTTGTAAATGTGATATATCTTAGTACATATCGATGCAGTGGGTTGCTATCGGTTGCCAATTCATAATGCATTTGTTACATAGGTTAGGGATGTGCACTTTTTGAAATTGGGAAATTATGCTTACATGAACAATCAACTAATTTTATTGTCTACTTTCTGGGAATAGTTTTAATATAGACAAATATATGAGTTTTTTGTTTAAAGATTTAGATTTTTTGGGATATCTTTTTTTGTTTTCCTTTGCTAAGTGCTTCAAAGGGTGTTGTACAGGTTGTTTGCACGTTTGGGATCAAACAACACAGGAAAATGAGAGAGGGAAAAAAAGCTAATTGGGCTTTGTGTTAAAGTTGTCATTGATCAATAGAGGCTGCTACCAGATCCTCTTTTTTGCTGGTGGCTGATGCTGCTGCTTGCTGCTGCCGCTGCTGCCCTGGTGGCTTATGCTTGCTGGGCCGCTGCTGCTGCAATGTTGTTGTGACGCGGCTGCTACTGGATGCTGGTCTGTTGCATAAGTTTGTGGGTGATTTGTCGTGCCGTTTTGCCTATCTTTGTTAGTTTCATGTTTTCATATTGTTATTTGATGTTTCTACTGTGGGTTCACAATTTGGATGTATTTGGATATTTTAGTGAGTTTACCCTTTTAGGTTTTATACACGGCTTCTAAAAGCAGTAGTGTTTTTTTTGGTTGCACATCAACTTTAGATGATTTTTCTATCAATGTTATTAGTTTGTAATAGTGGTGCCTGAGGGATGCCTCTTGTAAATCTGTAAATCTTATAAAAATATATAAATTATTTTCAATTATTTTTGTTGGTAAATGTGTCGTCAAAAGTTTATTTTTGCCTACTCATATTGTGTTGCTAGAAGTGTATTTTTAGCCAATGCCAATTTGTCATTGCCAAAAGTAAACCTTTATCGACAAAAAAATCGTCGGCAAATGGTAATATTTACCGATGTAAATGTGTTGCCAAAAGTTTACTTTTGCCCACTCATATTGTATTGTTAAAAGTGTATTTTTTGCCAATGCTAGTTTGTCGTTGCCAAAAGTGAAGCTTTATCGACAAACAAATCGTAGGCAAATGGCAACATTTACCGATGTAAATGTGTCGCCAAAAGTTTACTTTTGCCGACGCATATTTTGTTGCTAAAAGTATATTTTTTGCCCATGCAAATTTATGTCGTGAAAAGTGCCACACAATTATCATATTTGAATGACTTTTACCGACGCAAGGTAAATTGCCAACGATGGATGAAGGCTTTTTACGACGATTATATTCGTCGCTAAAGGTATTACTTTTACCAACGCAATGATAATTTCGTCGGCAAAAACTTTTGCCGACTCACTTTTGCCTACGGGTTGCCAACGTAGCGTTGTGTGTTGGCAAAACTCTTTGCCAACGAATTTTCCCTTTTAGCAACATATTTTGTTGCGTTGCAAAAAATGCAATTTCTTGTAGTAGTTTTGAGTTTTTTTTTTTTTTTTACCACCCAACACTAGCCACCACCCGCCACCATTTTCCACCACCGTCTTCCGCCACCACCACCCACCCCCCCACCACCACCCATCTGCCACCACCACCCACCACCCGCCATCACCACCAGCCACCTGCCACCACCACCAGCCACCCGCCACCACCACTAGCCACCTGCCACCCACTTGCCACCACCACCCACCCCTTGCTGCCACCACCACCACCACCCACCATCTGCCACTACCATCCACCACCCGCTACCTGTTTGCACCACCACTCACCTGCCACCATCAGCCACCCATCATTACCAGCCACCCGCCATCACCACCACCATCACCACCACCATCACCCACCACCCACCCGCCACCCACTTGCCACCACTCACCACCACCACCACCACCACCACCCACTCGCTACCACCTACTACCCGTCACCGTCACCCACCCACCCACCCACCACCACTACTACCCGCCACCACCCACTACCACCCGCCATCCGCCACCCACCTGCCACCACTACCCACCACTCGCCGCCACCACCACCACCACCCACTCGCTACCACCTACCACCCGCCACCGTCACCCACCCACCGACCATCACCACCCACTACCCACCTGCTACTACCCACCACCACCCGCGCATCCGCCACCCACTTGTCACCACCACCACCACCACCATCACCCACTCGCTACCACCCGCCACCGTCACCCACCCACCCACCACCACCACCCATCTACCACCACCCGCCACCCGCCATTCGCCTGCCACCACCACCCACCACCACCACTACCACCCACTCGCTACCACCCACCACCCGCCATCGTTACCCACCCGCCACCTACCCACCACCTGCCACCCACCTGCCACCACCACCATCACTCACTCGCTGCCACCACTCACTCGCTACCACCCACCGCCCGCCACCGTCACCCACCCACCCGCCACCACTAGCTACCCACCATCCATCGTTACCAGTTTCCACCACTGTCTTCCGTCGCCACTTGTCACCACTTGCCATTTCTCACTCTTTTTTATATTTTTAAAATTTTTTAAACATTTTGTTAATTACCAAATGCGTTTGTAGTTTATGTTTTTCTAAAAATAAACAAAAAATAAACAAAAACTAGTTTATAAAATTTTTGTATATATAAACTGAAAACGTAAATGTTACCAAACACACCCTAACTAATTCAAGAGTAAAAAATTTTTATAAATTTTTTCATTATATTTCTTTAATGATAGCTAACATTCCTCTTATTTTTAACAGATAATCTAAATCCAATAGATGAATCATACCAGCAAAGTGAAGTGAATATGCCATACCCATTTAGTTGCGGGCCCACTAGCGTAGGGAGGTTTGGTACACTTTATTTAAACTATTTATAGTTTTTTATTTTGAAAGTTGATAGATTTATTTAGTGTACTTTTGACATATAATTTATTAGGTAAAAATTATTTAATTTGCTTTTCGTAAATTTGTCTCCAATCTTATATTAAATTCCAAATTATTGTTTATGTAATTTAACTATATATAATTGAGCTATTTAGCCTAATAGTTATGCAATATTATTTTTGGTGTTAGGTATCCAGTTGAACTCCTATGGCGATGAATAGTATGGGATTAGTGATTGATGGGCTTGTACTAGTTATGTTAAAGTTTTGTTGATATTCTAACTATTGTAAGTTAGTTGTTGAGCTTGGTATATTCCAATCATACTTTTCATTTTTTATTAGTTAAAATATAAAATAAAAAAATAATTATTTATTTTGTCTAATTCATTTTTTATTTATGTACTTTAACGTTACTTTTTATTTTACTTATTTATACACACAACCTGTTTAAAGAGCCTCCTAAGGCTCTTCATATGTAACTAGACCTGAAAAATTTTGTTAAAATAGCTAGCCCGTTAGAGTGATTAAAATATGATAATATTAGTTCTAATAAATAACAGGTCTCATTTAAAGAGCCATTTTGAGATACTCTTAAGCCTTATTAACTTTCTAGTTATTGTGAATTAATAGTTTGTTTAATGATGTAAATATTTTTATATTTGTAATTACTCTCTTAGTGATAATTATTTAGCTAGTGGTTGTTGGGTTTGATATATTGGTTGTGTTAGACTTTATTGACTTTCTAACTATTGTGAACTAGGATTAGTTTTCTTTCATGTTCACATCTTAACATGAAAGAACTTAAGGAGACCGTGGAGCCCATTACAAGTTTCATTTCGATGATCCAAACCGTTCACTTTTTATAAGTCGTTAAGTAAAATATTGATGCAAAAAATCAAATGATCGGACATCTATATGTTTGAATCAATTTTGTATTACAAAAATCAATGGTTATTCTTGAAATTTTATTTATCGTTCATTTTTTAAAAACAAATATAATTCAAACATATAATTACTGATGTCTAATCATCTTGATTTTTTATATGAATATTCTACTCAATGAGTCCAAAAAAGCGAACGATTTGGATAACTGAAATCGAGTCCAAAATGAGCCTACTAAGGCCAAACACTCTCTCAAGTTGATATGACAACTTGAGAGAAGCCAAACCCTATGAACTAATAGTCTGTTTAATGATATAAATATTTATCATATTTGTAATTACTTTCTTAGTTGTAAATATTTTTTATATTTATAATTATTTTTCTATCGATTGACCCAAAAAAAAAAATGACTATATATAAATTCAGGTATGTCTCTTATGTGAAAAATTCTATGGTGTGCACCCCTTTAGTGATGCATACCTTATTATATATATTGTATCACAAAAATGCGTAACTTTCTTACAAAATTTTGTAACATCATTCACAAAATACGTAAAAAATTCGTTAGAGCATCTCCAACGATAGTAGGCATTTTACCTATTTAAACATTACTATAAAGTATACATTTTATTTTGTCTGTCAACTGTTTTATGTTTCTACTCCAACCATACTCTTTATTTTAGCTATTCATCAAAATACTATTAATTTTATAGAATGCCACGTCAGCAACAAAGATGGAGGAAAATAATCCTAATGATTAAATACATTTTGCATAGCCTTGAAGGCTAGCTATATGTAGCTAGTGAATGTGAGCTTAGCCAAAATGCCTACTCATATGCCTGGTACATTGGAGTTCAAAAAAGTAAGTCACATTAGGCATTTTGACTAACAGACATTATATGCCTAGTGGGTTGGAGATGCTGACATAACAGAAATGTTCAAAATTTTATACATCCCTAAAAAAGTGCATATCATAATATTTCTTACATGGAATTAATTGTCGATATACAAAAGTTGAGTTTAGCAGTTATTGAAAATAGGTTGACTTTTATATGTTATGAGTTTTGACTAAAAAACCAATCAGTGTGTTTGGTTTGAGTTTTATAGATTAAGTTTTTTGAAAATTGAGTTTTTTATTTTTCGTATTTATTTATTTTTAGTTAATATTTTTAAATTTTTAAACATTTTTTTTTAGTTTTTTAGATGCATCTTACTTAAATATATCTAAAAAGTAAAAAATTTATGAAAAAATATTTTAAAAAATTATTAAATACATAAAAATATAAAAAAATGTACTGAATTCTCGTATTTTTTTTGTATTTTTGATATTTAGTGAATTTTAAAAGGTTTTTTTCACAATTTTTTTTATTTTTTAGGTATATTTATGTTAGGTATATCTAAAAATTAAAAAAATTGCTTAAAATATTTTAAAAATTCATTAAAAACAAAAAAATACGAAAAATAAAAAAATAGAATTTTCTTAAAACTGTTTTCAAAAAAACGAAACCAAACAAGCTAAGTAGAAAATAAATTGAGTTTTATGTATAAAAGTTTCGAGTAAAAAATTAAAAAAAAAAAGAGTCAAAAAATAAGTTCTAGAGTAAGAGAAAGAATTAATGAATAATTTGTTGGGGCTGCACAAGGATAAGGAAAGTGCAACAAGAGAGATCAAAGAGGAGGGTGGAGCAATCCGGAGGTGGGAGAGGGAGGCAAGAAACGGGGCGGGTAGTGTTGGGTTGGTTAGGGCGGTGGTTGTGAGTGATTAAGGGCTGGAGTTTAAAAGTTAAAATTCAAAACAATTCATATTTATATATATATATATATTTAATAAATAACATTAATTGGTAAATAAATCTTATCGAAATATTAAATACAAATTAAAAAATAATAATTAAACGCAATGAGAAAAAAAAAAAAGCTTACAAATACATTGGGTGTTCCACAAAATTATTAAAAATTAATGAAAAAATTATAAATTTAATTATTAATATTTATAAAATTTATCACTAATTTATTATTATTTTTATAAAGGTTAATAATTGATCCATCAAATTTTGGCTCATCTAAATTGCTTGAATTACATAAACTGGACGATCATTTAGATGATTTTTTGGACAAACACCTGAATAATCGATATCACTCTTGTCATCTGTGATTATCACCTTTATCAACTGGGATCTATCCGAATGACCAACCGAACAACCTCTCGGATGATCAATATATCAACTGACATCTACAAATTCAAACAATTTGAGCAAAATCAAATTCTATAGATATACATTACTGTTTTATATATATAAACTGAATTAAAAAAAATTTCCATGATAAGATAGTCCCATGTAACTACGAATCTGACGTGTACAACATGCTAAATTCTTAGAAATCAAATGGACCGTTGACCTGCAGTTTAACCCACTACAAGAAAATGCAGAAATGACGACTAAAAAAATTATTTCCGTCGCTGAAAGTGCCATTTTCGTCAACTAAAACTAAAACAATTTAGTAGCCAAATATATAGTTATTGGCGACTAAAAATCAATTTAGTCGCTGATTATATGGGTTTAACCGAGGTTTTTTAGTAGCCAAAAATGACGGTTTTTGGCGACTAAAATAATTTAGTAGCCAAAAGTATATATTTTGGTGACTAAAAAAAAGTTTGGTCGCCGATTATACGTGTTTTGGCGACTAAAAACAGCTTGGTCGCTAAAAGTGAAGCTTTTTTGCTACAAAAAAAATTTAGTAGCTAAAAACAGGCAATTGGCGACTAAAATTTAGTTGAGTAGCCAAAAGGAGACGTTTTTGGGGACTAAAAACAGGTTTAGTCGCCAAAACTATTTATTTTTAGGCGCAACTAAAAAATAATTAGCAGTCGAAAATTACAAAATTGGTGTCTAAATAATGGATTTAGTCTCCAAAAGTGGCCTCAATTTTTTTTTAGTAAATAATTTATTTTTTACATAAATTATATTGAATAAAAATAATTATATTTATATATATAGTTTTATATTAATACGAATCAATATACTATATAAATAATATATATTGCATATATATTCATATGGTGTTGTAGTGGCATAGTGGAGGGAGTGTGTTGCTAAAGATTTAGAATGTGGGACAAGTTGGTGGTTCGAATCTCAGAAAAAGCAAAAAAGTTTATTTTGGCGACTAAACGATTTAGTCGGCGATTCAGTAAGTATTGGCGACTAAAGGATTAGTCGCTAAATGTATGATTTTCAAAAGTGTAAATCACTATTGGCGACTAAAATTTTAGTTGCTAAAGACTTGTTTTTTGCCGACTAAAAAAGTTTTAGTCGCCAATACTTCCGGCGACCATCTATTCGCAACAAAAGCGGCGACTAAAAATTTTAGTCAGAAAAACTAAAAAGTCGATTTTTAGCAACAAAAAATAAATTTTTAGCGACTAAAAATTTAATGGCCAAAAATGATTTTTTTGTTGTAGTCTCCGCACCACACCGGATCAGACAAATCCTCATCAGTAAAAGAAACCGCAGTGATTTCTGAACCACAAATCAGAAACAGCCACGTGCCATTCTGTATCCTGATTCGTTATTCCTCGTCTAAATTTCCTCAACTCCAGTGTTCCCTTCACCCAATAGCATTTGCATTCACCAAAGATCCTCTAGAGTGAAATTTCTCTAAAGTTTCCTAGAGTACTATATTGTGTGGTTGAGATTTACTGGCAAGTCACATCAGAAAAATTGATGTGACTTGCCAGTAAATCTCAACCACACAATGTAGCACTCTAGGAAACTTTAGAAAAAAATCACTCTAGAGGATCCTTGCTCATTTGCATTGCCCCATTCTCTCTCTCTCTCTCTCTCTCTCTCTAAAAGGTCTAACTTGAGCTTCTCCTAAATCATTGTTCTCTCTCACTCTCTCTCTAACACTAGCGAGAGAACAACAATCCAAAACATGGGAAATGCACTCAGGCTATTGTACGGACATTGCTGTAAGCCGGCGGCCGACGAATCCGATACGCTCGGCCACCACGGCGTCTCCGCTGCTACCGTCGGTGTCTCCGCCCTTGCCCACGATCTTTATCACTATGAAATCACTTCCCAGGTACAAAAATGCCCCTTATGATCACCTTCATTTCTTCTTCAATTCAATCCCTTGCTTAATAAAGACTGTTTTTTTAAAAGAAAATTTTAATCACCCTTGTAATTAATTGTACTTTATGATCTGTTTTGGGTCAGAATTGAAGTTTTGAAGATATTTGGGGTTCTGGGTTGCTCTTAATTTTATCCCATTTAATCAGGAAGTTTCTTTTTTTTTTTTTTTTTTTTTGTGAGGTTCCTGAAGGACTCAGTAAGCAAGTAGTTTCTTCAAAGAAGGCTCAGGCTAACTGGTAACTAGTGTATAACACTTGATCTTGATTAATAAATCTAGCTTCTTGATTAGGTTAACACTGTAATTTCAAATTGAATTGTTTCAAGTAAATTTTGTACTTTGCTGCTTGATTTGTGTTCTACTCTATGTATATTGAGTTGTTTGAATTTACAATGAGAAAATGAAGGTATAAGAAACTTTCTGAGGCATGGAGAGAATCAAAACCTCCACCAAGAACACCAGAAGAAGCTTCAAGGCTTATCATACAGATATTGAAGAGACATCAAAAGGCTGATGTTGAGGTTAAAACAAGTCTCTTTGGTTGTTTCTGTTTTTCACTTTTCTATTTATTTTCAAGAACCCACAGAAAACTTGTTTGATAAACTGTTTTTGAAAACTGATTTGGGATAGTACTGAAAAGCTGCCACTTTTTAAAAAGTACCAAAAATTGTTTTCAGATTTTTGAAAACTGTATTCACATAAAAATGAAAACATTAGGAAAGCAATGTCACGCCCCAAGCTCCGTGACAACGCCGCACACTCATTTAAGTGAGCATGCAAGGCTAAGAATCCAACACATAACCAACAATGTAAAATACTCAAATTAAATCCTTAAATATCATAATGCTAAAAACCATACAAATAGATAATTCTTATCATATGAAATTGTCCACCAAGTCCACTAATAAAAAAAATAATAATAATAATGATCCAAATACTCAAATCATAGTCCTACTCTCGGTACTCCCACAAGTAAAAACCCTGCACAGCTCTACTCCTCAGAATCTGAAAAATAAAATAAGGGTAAGCTAGACAGCCCAGTAAATAACCAACCATCACTATTAGCTGGATCAAGTATACAAAAAAAATAGTCGATAACCAATAAATATATTTTTTGCTACCATTCAATAAATGAATAATTATTTGTAAGACAGTTTCATAGCTAAAAATAAACAATGTACAATACATTTTAATTGAAAATCCAACAAGATAATTCAAAGGAAATTCGTTGTTCAAATCGATGGTTCGATATTCAAATGGTTCAATGATGCAATTCACAAAACCCAAGTCTTGGTGACTACGGTCACTTAGCCCGTGACAAGGCCCAGAACCACACATAGGCCGGTGGTAAAGCCCCAAAAGAAACTAGTTTCTGTGCCAATAAATAACCCCCATTGGCTAGGGTCCAAATCATAGTCAGACTAGAGTGATGTTCAAAATTCAAACAATACACAACTTTCAAATAAAACATTCGATATTTTCAGAATAAATGTTTAGTACAATTTTCAAAATAGTTTCATCAAATATTCAAATAATTTTCATAATAATATTCGATGTTGTTTTGTACTTGACCCATATTTTATTTTAAGAGAACATGAAGGATATAAATAAATATTTATGATTTTAAACGATTCGATAGGAATAAAAATGAACCAACAGTGATAGAGGGTTACTTACCTCAAACGCTTAGAAATAACACTCCAACACCAACTCCAAACACCCAATTTCACCACTTCAATCACACAAACCTATTAAATAAAACTTCAAATAAATTAATATTTTTTTACATGTTACAAACACTCACAAAAGCACCACTATATTAGATTAATGTATTACTTTAATATTCAAGAGATCAAACCATTCAACCCAACTTTATAGCCAAACACACCTTTACCCATGATACAAAACTCCATTGTTTCTATTACCCATCCAAAGTTACACTTTCACATTGCACCCAATTCTCAAAACCTAAGTAGGCACCTATAGATCTTCCAAATCTCCTTAATGCATTGATTGTTAAATTCCTCAACATAAACTTAATAATTAACAGTAAAGACAGATTTTACCTTAACCAATGGGTGTCCCAAAAATCACCAACGTGCTGCCTTCAATCCCTATTGTAGCCTCACTTGAACCTCTCTTCTCTTTTTCTTTTCTTTTTTCTTTTACCTTCTCAAACCCTAGCCGCCTATGGAGCAATTCATAGCCTCTGTTTTGTTTGTTTTCCAAGACTTAAAGCCACAATATGTGGGCATATTAACCTAATTTCACAAAGTTACAAAATTACCCATCTAAGTAATAGGAAATATAATGCCATCTCATAACTAATTCTTTGATATTAATAAATGACCCATATAAATTAATTTAATTACTAATCTATCCAATAAAATAATCCTACACACAACTTGGGTTTTACATTCTTCCCCTCTTAAAAGAAATTTCGTCCTCGAAATTTGACATACCTGTAGTCTCAAAAAGTTGTGGATACTTTTGTCTTATTTCATTCTCAAGTTCCCAAGTAGCTTCTCTCTCCAAGTGATTGCTCTATTGAACCTTAACGTAGTGGATGACTCGACGCCTCAAAACCTGCTCCTTCTTATCAACAATTCTTACAAGGTGTTCTTCATAGGTCAAATCCTCCTTAAACTACAACGGTGCATAATCAATCACATGATTGGGATTCGGTATATACTTCCTCAACATCAAAACATGGAAGACATTATGAACTCCAACTAGTGAAGGTGGTAGGGTAAGTCTGTAAGCTACCTCTCCAATTCGATCTAAAACCTCAAATGGTCCAATAAATCTAGGACTCAATTTACCACGAACACCAAACCTCATTACTCTTTTCATAGGAGACACATTAAGGAACGCATGGTCTCCAACCCCAAACACCAAATCGCGTCTCCTGTTGTCTACATAACTTTTATGTCTACTCTCTGCAGTGCGAAGTTGCTCTCTAATAAGATTGATCTTGTCCACTGTTTGTTGCACAATCTCAGGCCCTAACAACTTTCTTTTGCCTACATCATCCCAACAAATAGGTGATCTACACTTTCGTCCATATAAAGCCTCATATGGTGCCATTTGAATGCTCGCATAATAACTATTATTATAAGAGAATTCCACTAAGGCCAAATGCTCATCCCAAGAACCTCCAAGATCATTAATGCAGGCCCTCAACATGTCTTCAAGAGTCTGAATAGTTCTCTTTAACTGTCCATCACTTTGAGGATGAAAGGTCATGCTAAAATTCAAACTAGTATCCAAAGCTGTATGCAAACTCCTCCAAAACATAGATACAAATCTGCTATCTTTATCAGACACTATGGTCACTGGAATACCATACAACTTCACAATCTCCTTGATATACAATTTTGCAAACCTCTCTAAGGAGAACCCTACCATAAAAGCTAGAAAGTGAGCGGATTTGGTCAATTGATCAACAATAACCCAAATAGCATTGTTACCACCTTAGGTCCTAGGCAACCCCATCACAAAATCCATGGTAATATATTCCCACTTCCACTTGGGAATAGGAAGAGGTTGTAATTTACCTGCAGGTCTCTGATGTTCAACTTTCACTTGTTGACATACCAAACATTGAGCAACATACTGAGCAATTTCCCTCTTCATATTATTCCACCAAAAGTTCCTCTTCAAGTCTTTATACATTTTAGTGCTCCTTGGATGTACAGTATATCCTGAACTGTGAGCTTCTCTCAGGATTTCTCTCTTGAGCTCTAAATCATTAGGCACACACAACCTCTCTCCAAATCTCAAGGTTCCATCTTTATGCATACAAAATTCCATCTGTAGACCTATTTCTATTTCAGCCTTAAGTTTTTGCAACTGAGGATCTCTTTCCTGAGCATCTTTAATTCTATCAATCAATGTGGGTTGAACTCTAAGGTTTGCCAACTGCACTCCATGACTATGCCATCTAATCTCAATATTCAATCTCTGTAAGTCCTCCAAGATATTCTTTTGGTCAGTGATTAAGGTAGCCAAATTACTCGGGGTCTTTCTACTCAAGGCATCCGCCACTGCATTGGCTTTTCCTGGATGATAATTGATAGTCAAATCATAGTCCTTTAATAGCTCCAACCATCGCCTTTGCCTCATATTCAATTCTTTTTGAGTGAAAATATACTTCAAACTTTTATGATCAGTGAATATCTCACATTTCACCCTATACAAATAGTGCCTCCAGATTTTCAATGCAAACACCACGGCAGCCAACTCCAAATCATGCGTATGATAATTTTGCTCATATGGCTTCAACTGCCTAGACGCATATGCCACTACTTTATCATTCTGCATCAGGACACAACCCAAGCCCATCTTCGATGCATCACTATAGATGGTAAAACCTTCATCTCCGGACGGAACTACAAGTACTGGAGCAGACACCAATCGACTCTTTAGATCCTGAAAACTCTTCTCACAATCATCAGACCATTCAAATTTAACCCCTTTTTGTGTTAAACGAGTCAAAGGCATAGAAATTCGGGAAAATTCCTCAACAAACCTTCTATAATAACCTGCTAAACCCAAGAAGCTACAAATTTCAGTGACACTAGTAGGCCTATTCCACTCTACCACCGCCCTCACTTTCTTGGGGTCAACAGACACCCCATCTCTAGATATCACATGACCCAAAAATGATACACTCTCAGCCAAAATTCACACTTCTTTAATTTAACAAATAATTTCTTCTCCCTTAATATGTGCAACATTATTCTCAGATGTTCTTTGTGCTGCTCTTTACTCTTTGAGTACACAAGAATGTCATCAATAAAAACTACCACAAACTGATCTAAGAAGGGTTTAAATACTCTGTTCATTAAATCCATAAAAGCTGCAGGCGCATTGGTCAACCCAAACGGCATCACTAAAAATTCATAATGCCCATACCTAGTTCGGAAGGCTGTCTTAGGTATATCTTCCGCCTTAACCTTCAACTGATGATAGCCAGAACAAAGGTCAATCTTAGAAAAGACTTGTGCTCCTTGCAACTGATCAAATAGGTCATCTATCCTAGGCAAAGGATATTTATTTCGGATTGTCACCTTGTTCAACTCTCGATAATCAATGCAAAGGCGAAAACTACCATCTTTCTTTTTCACAAATAAAACGGGCTCACCCCAAGGAGAAACACTAGGCCTAATAAAGCCCTTATGTAGTAACTCTTGTAACTGTTCCTTCAACTCTTTCAACTCTGCTGGGGCCATCCGATACGGAGCCTTGGAGATAGGACCCGTGCCAGGTATCAATTCAATGGCAAACTCAATCTCTCTATCTAGTGGCAACCCCAGTAACTCTTCAGGAAAAACATCGAAAATTCCTTCACAACTAGAATATCCTCTAACTTCAATTCAGTCTCACGGGTATCTCTCACAGAAGCTAAATAGCCCTCGCAACCATTCCTTAACAACCGTCTAGCTTGCAAAGCTGAGATTACCAGAAGAGGAGTGTTAAGTCCACTACCCACAAAACAAAATTCTAGTTGATTAGGAAACTAAAATACTACCCTTTTGCCTCGACAATCAACAGAAGCATAATTGGTTTCCAACCAATCCATTCCAAGAATTATGTCAAAGTCCCGCATATCTAAAACAGTCAAGTCTACAAGCAATCTCCTGCTATATATACTAACCACACGAGATTTGTCAATGTCTCCTCATGTTCCATTGCAACCTATATGCATCAATAATAAAACCTCATCTTATTCTATTCTCAAGTCCCTATAACATGTAAATAAAATTAACATTATATCAAATTATAAGCGTTCCCAATACTACATCTACCCAATCTCACCACTATTTTATACCAGCCTTTAAAATTATAACCTGGCTCTGATACCATAAAATTGTCACGCCCCAAGCTCCGTGACAACGCCGCACACTCATTTAAGTGAGCATGCAAGGCTAAGAATCCAACACATAACCAACAATGTAAAATACTCAAATTAAATCCTTAAATATCATAATGCTAAAAACCATACAAATAGATAATTCTTATCATATGAAATTGTCCACCAAGTCCACTAATAAAAAAAATAATAATAATAATGATCCAAATACTCAAATCATAGTCCTACTCTCGGTACTCCCACAAGTAAAAACCCTGCACAGCTCTACTCCTCAGAATCTGAAAAATAAAATAAGGATAAGCTAGACAGCCCAGTAAATAACCAACCATCACTATTAGCTGGATCAAGTATACAAAAAAAATAGTCGATAACCAATAAATATATTTTTTGCTACCATTCAATAAATGAATAATTATTTGTAAGACAGTTTCATAGCTAAAAATAAACAATGTACAATACATTTTAATTGAAAATCCAACAAGATAATTCAAAGGAAATTCGTTGTTCAAATCGATGGTTCGATATTCAAATGGTTCAATGATGCAATTCACAAAACCCAAGTCTTGGTGACTACGGTCACTTAGCCCGTGACAAGGCCCAGAACCACACATAGGCCGGTGGTAAAGCCCCAAAAGAAACTAGTTTCTGTGCCAATAAATAACCCCCATTGGCTAGGGTCCAAATCATAGTCAGACTAGAGTGATGTTCAAAATTCAAACAATACACAACTTTCAAATAAAACATTCGATATTTTCAGAATAAATGTTTAGTACAATTTTCAAAATAGTTTCATCAAATATTCAAATAATTTTCATAATAATATTCGATGTTGTTTTGTACTTGACCCATATTTTATTTTAAGAGAACATGAAGGATATAAATAAATATTTATGATTTTAAACGATTCGATAGGAATAAAAATGAACCAACAGTGATAGAGGGTTACTTACCTCAAACGCTTAGAAATAACACTCCAACACCAACTCCAAACACCCAATTTCACCACTTCAATCACACAAACCTATTAAATAAAACTTCAAATAAATTAATATTTTTTTACATGTTACAAACACTCACAAAAGCACCACTATATTAGATTAATGTATTACTTTAATATTCAAGAGATCAAACCATTCAACCCAACTTTATAGCCAAACACACCTTTACCCATGATACAAAACTCCATTGTTTCTATTACCCATCCAAAGTTACACTTTCACATTGCACCCAATTCTCAAAACCTAAGTAGGCACCTATAGATCTTCCAAATCTCCTTAATGCATTGATTGTTAAATTCCTCAACATAAACTTAATAATTAACAGTAAAGACAGATTTTACCTTAACCAATGGGTGTCCCAAAAATCACCAACGTGCTGCCTTCAATCCCTATTGTAGCCTCACTTGAACCTCTCTTCTCTTTTTCTTTTCTTTTTTCTTTTACCTTCTCAAACCCTAGCCGCCTATGGAGCAATTCATAGCCTCTGTTTTGTTTGTTTTCCAAGACTTAAAGCCACAATATGTGGGCATATTAACCTAATTTCACAAAGTTACAAAATTACCCATCTAAGTAATAGGAAATATAATGCCATCTCATAACTAATTCTTTGATATTAATAAATGACCCATATAAATTAATTTAATTACTAATCTATCCAATAAAATAATCCTACACACAACTTGGGTTTTACAAGCAATGAGTATTTTTGGAACACAAAAGACAATAGCATAGAAAACGAAAACACAACTAGGCCCTAGTCACAACGTTTTCTATGAAAAGCTTTTCTTTTCCCCGTGGGAAATGTTATCTCATGTTTACTTGTGTTCTTAAATCTAATGCACAAGTGGTTTTGTCTGGGGGCGAGGATCTCCCTGTTCCTCATACTCTTGTGGGGTGGCCGCTGTGGTAGGATTTTAGTCCCAAAAATATTTTTCTTATTTTAAAAGTGAAAAACATCTTATTTAAATTTGTTTTCTATTGACCACAAAAAATATTTTTCAGTGATTGTCATTTTCTATTGCAACAAATACCAAAAAATACAAAAAATATTTCTGTCGTAACAAACAGGGCGTGATCTTCTTTCGAAATGCTTACAACTTCAGAATTAAACCTTGGTGCTGAATCTGATTTGTTGTTGCTTTCTTTTGAGTAGGGTCTATTGACTTTCTATGGCCTCCCTCTTCCTCATACTCTTGTTGAACCCTCTGCTGGACCACCTACTTCACAGCCTGACGGACTCCAGTTTGAATTGCAGACTCTACCAGTTAAGAACAATTTCACAATCCCAAATCCTCAAATACTCGAAATTATCTCCAAGACTCTTGATTTCAATGAATGGTTTTTAACATAATTCCCAGGTGGATGCAAAATCTGTTGTGGATGGGGATGGCATCACAGTGTATGTGAGCACCATGGATCCAAGAGAATCATCTTCTGTTCCCATAGACGTGCAAATCGCAGCCGTTGAAAGATCAAAAGCACGTGCAGGGAAGAATTACGCCAAGGCAGATGCACTACGGAAGCAAATTGTTGATTCAGGATATAAGTTTGTATATGAATTTGACATGTGAATTTCTGTAATTCATCGGTATTTTAATTTCAAAATCACGGGTCACTCACGGCTTGTATTTCACCACAGTGTTCTGAATATTCAGAGTCAGGAGATTCTTGCACGCAAGTATCGGATTCGACTAAGGTAATGCCAACTGCAATCATTTTGATTTATGATCAGCATGTTTAGTGTAACTTTTCTCAAATTAAAGCTGATAATCAAAAGCTAAAAGCAACCCTTCTCCTGTTTGCGAATAATCAAAAATTTTCAGTTTATTTAAACTATTCCTACTATAAACAACTCAATAAGTTACACCAAATAGAGCCAATAGACTAGTTTGTGCACACCAAATAGAACCAATAGAGTTGTTTGTGCAGCTTCTTATTAGTTGAAAGTTGATAATTAGAAAACAAAAATTAAAAGCACGTTTCCCTCATCTTTTCAATAATCAGTTTTTTTCTTTTCTTTTTCTTCTTTTTGATCAATTTATTTAAAACTATAATCAGAAGTTGCATCAAACATTCTTATACAAACTACTATAAGTAAACCTTATAAACTGCACCAAACAAGGCAACTGTCAATGATTAATGACTTCTCAAGAAAACAGGGGAATAGATGCGCCGGAGAGTGAAATGCCATATGGAAAGGAGGCAAAGGAGGAACTGACCAAGCTTGTTCAGGGCAAGTGTCTGAGAGTTCTTGTCTTTGATCAAGATCAATATGGCCGGTCTGTAGGAGATGTTTATTGCAATGGTATCTTTATACAGGTACTGTTTTCACAGAATGTCTCTGCCTTTCTAAACTGACTTCAAAGTTCAAACACTCATTAGGAGTCTTCCAACAATTGTCTCTGTATAGGAATCAATGCTGAAGAAAGGATTGGCATGGCATTACAAAGCCTATGACCAGCGTCCAGAACTTGAGAAGGTAATCCATTTTACTGTTAATTCTGAGAATTGATCGTATTAAACGCTTCATTTTTAATGGCTATTCGTGTTGTGTCATACCAGTGGGAGAAAGAGGCTCGGACAAAGCGAGTAGGCTTGTGGGCTTCGTCAAACCCTGAGATGCCGTGGGAATGGAGAAAGGACCAGCGGGGAGGCAGATAACCTGTTGTGAAAATGGCTACAAGCAGAATATGAAAAAACACTAACAGTATTTAAGATTTGCTTGTGTTTCTGTTGTAACATGTATATCTAATTTAAGGACGTATAGATAATTTATGAACCTGATTAAAGGGTTGGTAATTGTTTTTATATTGTTAGGTTTTATTCTTGGCAATCCCGTTTGACAAAACTCCTTTCAGTTGTATTTTTTTTTTTTCGCAACTTTTTATTTCAGTGAGATTATGAGTGTTTAGATGCGAATCCAACCCGAATTGTGCTTTTCAGAGAAGTTTGTGATGCTAATACTTTCAAGATTGCCACTTCGCTGATTATGACGGGGATCGAGCTGCCCGGTCAGCTCGAGGGGGTCCAGGGGGCAGCGCCCCTTGGCGGGTCCGGGGCAGCGCCACGGCGGGGTTGAGGGGCAGCGCCCCCGAAGCAAAATGCAAAAATGCATTAAAAGTTGCCTGTCCGATCATGTTATATTTTTTCAGTTTTTCCAGTTTTGGCCTTCCCGCTCGAGCGGGGAAAGGGACGCTCGAGCGGGGAAAGGGACGCTCGAGCGGGGATTGGAAGCTCTCAGCATCTCTGCAGTCGCCTGCAAAAGTACTGGATAGTGTGATTTGCCGCTCGAGCGGCCAAACCGACGCTCGAGCGTGGAGCCTGTATGAAATCACAGAATTTGAAGTCGCCGCTTGAGCGGGGAAAAGGGCGCTCGAGCGGACCGCGCGATTCCAAATTTCCAGATTTGATTAAAGAGTTGGTTTTCTTCTGAAATTAGGATTGCTTTGGTTTTCTATAAATAATTGGTTTTCTCCCAACACTAGAGAGACTTCTCCAGATCTTATTTTTGGATCTTAAGGTTTATATTTGGAGAGATTTTGCTAGTTTTTCTTTGATGTTTTGATAGAGTCTTCAACTCATGTTCTAAAGAGAGTACATCAAAGGTTGTGTTTTGTTCTACAAAAGAGAGTGTTGTTCTTCAGTTGTGTATTCTGAAGAATTCGAGCCTGAAGCTGTGGTGGAATCCAGAGTGGCTCATCAGAAAGACAATTCCGTGGTGAAGATGGGGTTGGAAGAGGCACATAAAGGTTGGTTCAATTAAGCGTTGTGGATTCGCTAGGTAATTGAGAGTATACCTGTGTAATTCCTTTAATTCTTCTTAGTGGATTGTCTTGTGGCTGTTGCCCGTGGTTTTTTGATCACAGTTGGAGGTGTCCAATTGTGGTTTTTTCCACGTTAAATCGTTGTGTCTCTTTGTCTTGATTGTTTGATTGAGATTGTTATATTCTGCTTAAAATTGATACATAATCACAAATCAACATCTAGGGGATTTCTAGATTTTTCATATATGATCATGAAAACTGGTCATGTCAAACCACAATTGAAATCTCAAATGCTCAATAGAAGATATATCAAATCACCACTCTCAATAATCGCATTCTTCAGGGTTTCTCAAACACAACCACAGAGTGGGAAAGGAGCATTACTTCAAGCTCATCATCCAACGGCATTAATTGTAAATAATTTTACGGTGTTATACATATAACAACTTTCATACTTCAAAATCGTGAACTATCGTGTTTTTTACAAATAATAACGTAATATGAAAAATAAATAACATAGCTAGATCAGTTATACGAAACCTTCAAGTGACCCAAATTTGATTGAACATAAACCTAATATCAATATTAGTGGAAAATGGTTTCTCTCTCTTGACCCTCTTTAGAATACATTGAATTCAGAATTATTTTGATGAGTAGTCTGGATGTCCTTTTATAGGTAGAGAGAAGACCAGTTTCCTTATTTAACAATGATTCTACTTTCCCATCAAAGTAAGATAGTTGGAAAACACTCTCCTTTATTTACCAATTAATTATAGCAAAAAATTTGGAATCATAATCCTATCAAATCTCTAATTCATATTATCATATCAAGTGGGTCAATATAATGACTAAATAAATAATTTAATCTTACATTACTCACACAATATTCCCAGCTAGTTTACATTAGGGAATCAAACTAAACAAAACTCGAAGAACATTGGTCCTATTTGGTGTAACTACAAAGTTGAAAGCTGATAATAAAAAAGCAAAAGCTCAAAACATCTCCCTGCTTCTCAATAATCAGTTTTTTTTTAATCTATTTTTGTCTCATGCATTGTATGCAGCAATTGCACCAAACACTCTAATACAAAAATCTAAGAAAAAGAAAAAGAGAAAACCATAAGAGCTACACTGAACAGTCCCTTTGAGTTTATTCAATACAGCAGTTGCTACCTCGGGAATCTGTCAATCACGCAAAATTTCAGCTGAAGAAATAGAAACATCAATATGATTCAAACTAAGACATTAGTCTAAATACAAGGAGAAAGACATCGGTGTAAATACGAGGATAAGAACAGAATCAAGAAAACTTGAAGAAAAAATAAAAGGAAAAAGAAAAAATAAAGCTAATGAAAGGAAAACTGCAGCCAGCCTGGGGGGTCACAGAATTCTGGTCAATTGCACAGCCCAAGGATACACTGCAAAAGACCAGTGGCACTAATAAGTTAACGAGGAATGGAAATTCTATGACTTGAAAATATTGTCATTTTCATATTTAAGCCAATTGATAATTGAAGTTGGATCACAAGAAATGATATTAGAATTCTACGTACAGTCAATACATGGAATGTAAACAAGATTTAGAGAAAGGGAAGTCGGAGCCAATTTGTTTGAACCGGCTGAATTCAAATGCGCCTATTTAATCTAACAATGTCTATAATCAATCATCAAACACTATGTCCCTTGTTGTTCTTCCATGACCAACACAAAATTGTAAATTGCACCCCCTCCATTAATTACAATACATTTGGGTCATGTTTGATTCAAAAGACTAATAGTGAAGTATTAATAATCCTATTAAATTAGTGTAGGATTCACTATCCAATTGGATTAATATCCATTGGATTAATAATCCCACCCCTACCCCATTACTAATAATCCTACAAATTTGTTGGATTAATTATCCATTGGATTAATAATCCTAAACTAAAATGTTAAAACAAACATGAGATAATTGGGCCCACGGATTAATAATCCTAATCCCATGCTCTAATCCATCCAATCAAACATGCCCTTGGGGTACTATGTGACCATATTCTAAGACCACGAAATAACTTCTCCGAAATAATTGATTGTAATAATGTTAGAAAGGCTGACAAAAATACTAACAAATATATAAACACATGATTAAATGAACTCAAATTGAGTAGTGAAATCTATATTTAAGTTTTGTGTCTTGAATGGTATGTTTGTTGATAAATTTGTTATGACTACTCCAACAACAGACTCTCTATATTATACATGCTTAGCATTTGATCCAACTAAATTACAACTTTTATCCTCCAACAAAATAAAGTAACACGCTAGACATTATGTCTCATTTGACTACAATTAAGAGCAAAGAAAAGAGGTCAAAGGGTTCAATTCTTCAACCTGTTTAAGAGGTTTAACAATTTAAATTACAAACAAATATTATTTATATAAACTTGGGTTAAACTGGGTTGACTTTCAAGATCTAATCCCAAACTAGGCCTAAAATTAAATCAAGCCCTAAAACTTTGCTGGATTGGCCCATTCGGCCTATAGCCACCCTTGCTGCTGTATGTGATCATGATTCATGCTCATATGAATCCGTGGAAACTAACGTCCGTTTGACAATAAACTAATATAGTTAAAAAAATTATTAAAAAAATCAAAAGATTATAAACAAAAAAAAAAAATTAAAGATTTCTTCTTATTCTTTATATTAAAAAAAAAAAATTAAAGAAAGTAAAATTAGTACCAAATGTGACTTCAAATTTTGTCCATCAATTTGATGTTGGGCTTTGCGACAGAGAGTTTCAATTTTAAACCCGAGCCTTCCCACCTTTGATTTTCAAGAGCGAATAATGCTTGGGACCCCTTTTTGGGGTCACCCCCTCACCCCTTTGCCACGTGGCAGGGGGTGATTGGAGGAGCAGGAAAAAAAAAGAAAAAGAAAAAGAAAAGGTAACCAATGAGAGAGAATGAGAGAGAGAGGGGGTCAAAGGGGTGGGGGAAAAGGGGATGAATCATTACTCTTACAAGGGCCTTGAGCCTTTCCATCATCTCAGTTGTCAACTGGTTCTTCCCATCTCCAACAACTCCTTTTCGAAAATACCAATTGAACGGAATTCCTCGCCATTGTTTTTTTCCTTCATCAGTATTAGCATCCAACTTACTCAGTCTCTCATGACTACTTTTCCACACCACTTGTTCAATTTCATCAGTGAGCATCCTAAAAACTCAGCGAGACTCCTAACAGACTCTTTTGGATTCTCCTTCAACTCCTCATAGGTAACAAAGAAAACATTCTTATTCTTTCTCTCTTTCCAATACTCCAACACATGGTCGAAGAAAGGACCTCCCGGGACAACGCCCCTACAGAATTCATCAAAAGCCTCTTCAAATGAGATTGAAGCACCAAACTTCTTGAAATAAAAGTGCCAACTAGAAACAAAAGTATCTGCTGGATTGCGAGAAATATAAACGACACGACATCCAGAGTTCTTTACATGCTCGGGTAGGATTGAGTAAGGGAGATGGGTGCTGAAAACCCTTGGAGAAGGAACTTTGTTGATATTTTGAGACCAGTTTTCGCCAAAAGTCTCCATTTCAAGGAAGGGAATGAGTTCATGGGGGTTGTGGGCTTGCAATAGATCGGCTTGGGCATCGCCGTCCGGCGATATCCAAGCCTTTGAGTTGTGGCTGAGTATTGAGATAGAGAGAGCTTTTAGCCATGTTGTACCAGTTTTAGGGTACGAAGCTAGGAGTATATCTGATGGGTGAGGCTTGAATTGATTTTCAATGATCATGATGGATTTTATAAGATCAGGCATAAGCCAGAAGCCCTTCCAATGGACGAAAGTGGTACTTGGCCGCCATTCAACTTTTGGTGAATCATCTAAGAAACTTGTTTCTTCGTCGGAGCCTTGAGCACTGGTGGCCATTAATGAAGGATCAAAGATTAAAACCTCAAGTTGCTCTTAGCTTTGTTGGAGAAGATGCTCAAAAACTCAACAAGTAACCTGCAAAAGTTGATATATAATAAAGGAAAACCAAATTGGGTAGGCAACTTTTTTTCATTTTATATATTTTTATCAGTCCAAACAATCCATTATAAAAATAAAAAAATAAAATCCGACAAGTGAACCAACGGATCCTGTTGCTTAATTTAAGAAAGAATGATAAAAAATAGAACAAAGAGAAGAGAAAAGCAACCTGTTAAGGCACTCCAGACTAAAGCAATTTGCTGAAAGCCATAGAGAGAGAATGCAAAGACATTGTGTGGGATGGAGTTGGAGACCTGCAGGGAGATTATATGCAAAAAGAAAAGATTAGATATGATGGAGGGAGGGTGACACAATCAGGTCATTAATGGCGTGTGCCTCGTGTTTCTGTACCTACCATAATATTTAAAAGGAAATAGCAGTTGACACAAAATGACAAAATAAAAAAATTATAAACTACGTTTCCTAAAGTTTAGTTAAATTATCTATGAAGCTAGATAGACCAAGACAAGGAGTCTTCCATCAAAGAAGAACTCGGACCTGCTGGCTATAAGCCCCATCAGAAAATTTTACGGAGCAACAAAAATTATCATCTCATCCATTAATTTCAACTCTACATCCTTTTGTAAGAATTTTTTTGGGAGGGTTTGTAAGAAATTTAATTATTTAGTTATTATGGTGACCACATGATATGGCAATATAAATTATAAATTTAATAAGATTATAGTTTCATATCTTGAATCATAAATTATTATGTGATTGGTAGTTTTCAAGTTTCATACTTTGATAGGCAAGTGGTAATTGATCCTCTCCTCACTTATAAAAGTATATTTAGATGCCCATCAATTATTTGGAATATAACATATTTTCAAGAGGGTCAAGAGAGAAAAACATTTTTCCACTAATATTGATATTAAGTTTATGTTCAATCAATTTTGAATCACTCGAAGGTTTCGCATAATTGATTCAGGTATGTTATTTATTTTTCGTATTATGTTATTATTTGTAAAAAGCATGATAGTTTACGATTTTGGGTTATGAAGGTTGTTATATGCATAACACCATAAAATTATTTACATGTGATATCAGAGCACTGGTTAGAGAACATCATTATTTTTCATTAAATAAAATTAATGATTTTTAATTTATGTGTCATTGATTGATTGTGTATTATTATAAGTTGTGAGACATGATTTGAACTAATTATGATTTCAGAATTGTGCTCAAGTTTGATTACGATTTTATTGTTTGGGTATATATCTTCCATGAATAATATTTATAAATCTACCATGCACACTTTATGATTAGACCTATTATTTTGATAAAGTTATGTTCTCCATCGGTTTGTGGAACATTTTTGATTGATGACCCATCCATGATCATCTATATTGGTGGTAAAGATTTTGTTGAATTATTAATTTTAGATAAATCGAATAAATTAACATCTAATTAATTGAATATTTTTCATGATTTAATTGACTTTATTTTGGGAAAAAATTTGATCAGTAATAATAGCTGTATTTTTGATTTGGTAATGCCTAAAGATATTCGTATTACATAATAAATCATTATTATTCATGTTTTGTTGAATTTTGTATTATCAAATTTTACAGTGCTGCACATTAAAGTGTTGTTGTGATCTTTATGATACTAAGCATATTGCTATTTATGGATCTAACTGTAACTTCTAAAAAATTATTTCAGTACGATGTTATTACCACCATTATGAATAAACTTGATTTTTACATGTGGTTTGATGTGGTACAAAAGTATATATTCTTATGTGACATATAATATGAGTTGTGTTAATATTTGTTGTCTTAATATTATTCTTATGACTTAGTAATATGCATTATGATTATGGTGATGAATAATTGTGAATAAACTATTATTTATTCAATAATGTCCATGCAAAGTTTTTATTTTGATTTGAAATCTAAATTATAATACGATTGGTAGTTGCCAAAGTGACCCAATCAGAATGACACATAGATATCAAATCAAATAATTGAAATTTAATACCCTTCCCAAGTATTAAAAAATGATAACTTTGCATATCATAATTCTTTAATTACAAAAATATTAGGTTGGCCCAAAGGTACACCACTTCTAAGTAATTGTCACTACAACAAAAAGCACATTTGGCGACCGAAAAATTGGTCGCCAAAAGTACAAATTTCATCGGCAAAAAAATCGGCGACAAGTGCCCAATTGGTCGCCAAAGGCCTATTACTAAAAGTATTAGCGACCAAATAATAAATTGTCACCGTATGTAGACATTTAGCGACAAGCAAAATTTGTCGCCAAAAATCATATGTTTTTGTCGCTGTAAAATTCTAATTTGTCGCTAAAAGGTTAAGATTTGGATAGGCTATGTAGTTTTAGTGACAATTAAATTCGTCGCCAAAAGTACTATTTAGCGACAAAATTAATTTGGTCGCTAAAAATCAACTTTTTAGCGACGACTAAGTTTTGGTTGCTAAAAGTTCTTGGAATAGCCACTAACTTTTATCGACAAAACAATATGTTGTCACCAAATATATTAACAGCAACCAAAATATCACGTCACTAAAAATTCATTGCACAAATTTAGATTTTAATAATTTTCCTGTTAAAAATAATCCAAAACACCTGCTTTTCTATACACAATATATACACAAATGCAATGTAAATAGTAATACACCTATGCAAGACATTCATAATAATTCAAAATTAGTAGCTATTAAGCATCCCAATAAACATAATTACAATTCTCAACCAATTTGAAACATTCATACCAAGTACTTACAAACTATTAACATCAACCCACAAATCCATTACCAAATCCTATGTCAAAATATTTTCAAAAACACAAAACCAAATATTTTGATGCTAAACATCTAACCCACAAGTCATTTACCGAAATCCTATGTCAAAATATTTACAAAAACACAAAACCAAATATTTTGATGCTAAACATTTAATCCATAAGTCATTTACCAAAATCCTAAGTCAAAATATTTTCAAAAATACAAAATCAAATTTTCTGATACAGCCCGAACTATTTTCCACCAATGCCAACCTATCACATGAAAAAGAAAAAACAATATTAGATTGACAAGGAAAAAAAAATCGGTATGAATTTCATAATTTTGATTTTAATTTTGTAACGGGAAGTCCAATCGGGGTGTTGTTTGCTCATACAAGTTTATTTAGTCTTGAGCAAGTTGCTCGTGCTAAGTTTTGGTGATTTCGGTGGTCATTTCGCAATTTCGCCCCCCAACGGGCCTTTTAAGTCTTGTATTTTACAATTTTCCTTCTAATTTTTTAACCGGAAATCCAATTGAGGTTCCGTTTGTTCCTACAAGTCTATATTTAGGCTTGAGCAAGCTGCCCGTGCCAAGTTTCGGCAATTTCGGTGGACATTTCACAATTTCACCCCCTGAACGGGCCATTTATGTCTTGTGTTTTATAATTTTTCTTCTAATTTTTTAACTAGAAATCCAATCGAGATCTCGTTTGTTCCTACAAGTCTATTTAGGCTTGAGCAAGCTGCCCGTGCCAACAATTTTGGTGGTCATTTCGCACCTCCTAAACAGGCCTTTTAAGTCTTGTGTTTTACAATTTTCCTTCTAATTTTTTAAAGTTGGGCACATTCTCTTTTTCGACATTATTAGCCACATCATCATCCTCCTCATCCCCCTTGTTTTCATCATCATTCATTATAGTCCCTATATAAACATCTTCTAACAAATTTAGGATTTCATCTTGATCTTCACTTGTCTCCTCTTCCATTCTATCCCTAACACTTCCAAAGTCATCATGGTTGTCATTATCCAATGTATAAGGTTGATTCATGGGAACAGATTCCCCGTGATGCACCCACACTACAGGAAATTACAGTTTTGGCAACCAAATTTGGCGACTAAAACCAAAAGGTGTCAAATTGGCGACCAAAAATAATATTACTCGACAAAAGTACAAGATTTAGCTACGAATTTTTTTTACTCGGGGAATATTGATTATTGGCGATTAAAAAAAATTTAGTCGCTACAAATACCACAATTGGCAACAAAAAAAATTTGTTAGTTGCTATTCAGTTAAGTTTGGCTACTAAAATTATTTAGTCACCAAATAAAAAAAAAAATTTACATTTTATCTTTGGCAATCAAACTTTTGTTCGCCAAAAATTTATTTTCAACAACAAAATAAATTTTTTAGTTGCTGTAGAGTTAGTTTTGGCTACTAAAATATATTTAGTCGCCGAATGAAAAACAAAAATTTACTTTTTATTTTTGGCGACCAAAAGTTTATTTTTGGTGACTAAAGTATCTTTTAGTCGCTGTACTGTTATTTTTGGCTACTAAAATTATTTAGTCACTGAATAAAAAATAAAAAATTATTTTTCAATCTTTAGCGACCAAAAGTTTGGTAGCCACCAAATTATTTTCAGCGACAAAAAAATATTTTCGTCCATGTATAGTTAGTTTTGGCTACTAAAATTATTCAGTCGCCAAATGAAAAATAAATTTTTTTTTTTTCTTTAGCTACCAAAAATTTAATCGCCAAACATTTATTTCAGTATTGTTTTGGTCGGCTAAAGAACTAAAATATTTGACATTTCAAATAGTGGCCCTGTTTAATATTGGCGCCCTGTTTAAGTTTACACCTCCTTTTGTTCTCTCTCTCATACATAGAGTCTGTGACCACCAAACCTCAGACTCCACCTAATCTCACCTCATTGCAGACCAGCGTCACACGCCATCGCCGCCCCCGCCGCCGCCGCATCCTCACAGGTTCTCTCTCTCACTCTCGGTTTATCTGTCTGTCTATCTGTCTGTCTGTCTCTCTCTTTGTTTCTCACTCTCTCCCTCTCTGGCCTTTTCCCGCAATATCTCTCTATATATATAATGCGGCCAATTTTAGTACGGAAAGATGGATTTGAGCTCTGATTGATGAGTTTGAAGAGGTTTTTAATCTTTTTACTTTGACTTTGTGCTTTAATCATGGCGAATCGTGGGTCGTTTTCGCAGCCTAATTTCTCATCTGAAGGTCAAAAACCAAAATCCCAAGTTTCCTTCGTTGATTTTTCATGTTCTTCTTTTTGCAAAATTATTATTATTATTATTATTATTATTATTTTTTGGTGGTAGTGATATGATATGTATATATAGGTTATGGAGGTGATGATCTGTATACAGAGCTATGGAAAGCTTGTGCAGGTCCACTGGTTGACGTTCCAAGGAGCGGAGAGAGAGTTTTATTTTCCACAAGGTCACATGGAACAAGTGAGTCTCAAATTGCGATCTTTTTCTTTGTTTGGTGTATCAGAATCTAAAATTCTTGTTTCTTTTTATGTGAATGTTTTTTGTTTTTCCATTTTAAGATTTGGGGGTTTGAAATTTTTTCTATTTTTTGATTTTTGATGTTTTTTAGTTGGAGGCATCAACAAATCAGGAACTGAATGAGAAAATTCCACACTTTAATCTTCCCTCAAAGGTCCTTTATCGTGTTATTAACGTTCACCTTTGGGTATGCTGCTCTCTGCTTCTTCTTTTTTCTTTTACTAATTAAGTTTCTATTTGGTTGCTGAGAAAGCTCGGGAAAATGACTGCTAACTGAGCTATTATGGGTTTTGTTAGTTAAACCAATTAATCATCTTATTAGGCTAACAACTAAACACAATTCCAAATTACATTGTGGAGTGGTTGATTGTAAAAGAATTTGTGTTTCTCGTTGTAGGCTGAACAAGAAACTGATGAGGTTTATGCGCAAATTACTTTAGTGCCCGAACAAGATGTAAGAATTTTACATATTTTCTTTCTTGATTGATATAACATGTTTTGCAATCAAACCCATGAAGTTAATTTTCTTTTTGTTCAGAATTTAGATAGAGCCTTAGTTTTTTAAAAGGTTTTAAATTATTATATATGCAGCAAACTGAACTAGAAAATCCTGATTCATGTTCTCTTGAACCTCCGAAGCCAACAGTTTACTCGTTCTACAAGGTTTTAACTGCATCTGATACAAGCCACATGGTGGGTTTTTCGTTCTTCGAAAGCACGCCAATGAATGCCTCCCGTTGCTGGTAATTTATCTTCTTGTGGAACTTGTTTCGGATTTTTTACTGTTGACTCCGATATTGCCATTTTATTGTTTGAATTCCTTGTTTGGAGGACCTTTATCTATGTCCAGGATATGAGTCAGCAAACACCTACCCAAGAATTAATATCCAAGGATCTTCATGGTTTGGAATGGCGATTTAAGCATATTTTTCAAGGTAATTATTTTTAGTCCGTCTTGGTTCTAGTCTGCATGGTGGTGTTGTGAGATTGGAAGGGAGGCATGTCTTTCCACCAAAACTATATTTAACCTATATATGCAGACTTGTTGATAAAGATTTGGAATGGCAGTTTTGTTGATAAAGATTAATATATTTAACCTATTGTTTTTTTCTTTCATGATCTACTACAAATTGGTTATTGGTTCAAGGGAAAATTTTGGTGATATAATTAGGCAACTACTTAATGGTTCGCTTTCCAAAACTTTGGATTTTACATGTTGGTTCCATATTAAATTGAAATTTTTAATTTCTAATTTTTTCTATTTTTCATTCCTTTGTCTAAAAGTCTCCTCTCATATATTAATTTATTGTGTCCTTATTCTAAAATGTTGATTTTGTATACAAAACCACTAGATCATATTGAGCAGCATTGTAGCACGCGAGCGCACACACACACACACACACACACGTGTATATATATATATATATATATATTTGTGATGGATTTTGCACTCATCCCATGGAATGAGTGGCTCCATTGAGTTTTATGTAGAATATGAAGGTCCAAACCTTCATTCTAGGCAGCATCATTACAAATAGTAGCATTTATAATTGAAGAATATTTTGCTTTCTATTGCTCTATACCTCCCCCCACCCTCCTCATCCAGCTTGGAAGATCTTAGAGTAAGAAAATCAATGGAACTCTCTGTAAGTATTGATTGTAGAAGCCATGATGGAATGAACTTTTAAACTTGAGAACTTTAATTTTTCACCATATATAATCTGGTTGATTCCCAAGTACTAGGGAACATGGTTATCTTAGGGAAAAACGTAAGAAGTAACTTATATGCATAATTTCTTAAACAAAACTTAGACCAATCATATAATCCCTCAGTTAATATTTGCAGCAAAGACATTGATTTATGGACCCTAATATCTGCACAGCTTGGAGAACTTTATATTTTGTATTTATGTCAAATCCGAAATGGCATTTGCTCATGCTACTTCAGGTTGGCTGCACAATTTTACATCTTGTCATTCTACTCAAATTTCGGTATCTGCTATTGTCATAGAAAACATATACCGCCATGTATTTGATAAATAAGATTATGTAGTTTATCCATACATCATATTTTTTAGTGAGATAGGAGGTATATTTCTTAATCTTTGTTGACTCTGTATGTTTGGAACTACCCATTTTCATTAATTTTAATAATATCCTGCATTACGTCATGATATCCATTATTGGCTTGGTAAAGATACCCGTCAGATAAACTTCTATTATTTTATAAAATTTTAACCTCTATATAGTATCCTGCAATATTGTAATTAGGCCATTTCAACTCTGTTTAAATATAATGAAGCTGGTGCTGTAGCCATCAAGGTGGTAGAACTGGATGCAACTCTTAGTGAACTTTGGAGATTATTTTTCTCATAATAAGTTGTGGACTTCAATGCAATTTGTTGTACATTACATGCATTTTGTCTTCAAGCATCTGAATGAAATATTACTTGGCTAGTGAATTCTTTCGGAGTTACTTTCTATATCACTGATTGATATTTGTGGGATTACAGGTTGTGTGGAATGAGGGAGATCAAAGAAGTTACAGTGGAAGGGAGAGTTCAATTGGATTTGCTTCAAGTTATGCTCATTGGGATTGTTTTCTATGCTCTCTCAGATTGGTTCATCGTGGTATATTCATGAGGATTTTATCAAAACCTAATATTTATACTATCACTCTTTGATTATGCAGGTTATGCAAAGGGATTATAAACCCAGTTCATATTCATTGAATTCTATTTCAGCACACTTTTGTAATAAGCAGGCAAGGTTTATGTTTTCCTCTCTCTCTCTCTCTCTCTTCAAATTTACTTTTTATCTTTTATTATGTAATATTGAGAGTATGTTCAACATTTGTTTCAGTTCATAATCAGCATTGAATTGTGGGTTTTGATTCCTAAAGAGTTGCAAATTTCCTGTGATTTCTCACCTAAAGATAGACTTTCCAAAATTGCTTCATTTCAAATCAATTTTGATGAATGTTGAATTTCCATGTCAAAATTTGGGCGTATGTGATTCACTGCTGGTTTTGAAAGTTGATTGTATAAGAAAAATATTTTTGTGTTTCACTGATACAATCAAAAGGAAGTAGTTAATTAGCTCCCTATGAACACCTCAACATTGTGGATCATGATGACTTTGGATCATGTAATTTTGTAATAAAATCTTTTTGATGTGTCCAGAAATCACTTTATTGTTCATAGCTTAAGATTTTATTTTGCTCAAATCATGCTGCTAGTGTTGCTTGTATGCTTGGGCTTGTGAATTTTTGCTGTTTAGCACCTAACTATTATCGATAAGAGTTTAAAATGAATTTATATATATATATATATATATATTGTGTCTTAATTTGATTATATAGATCGTTGCTATTTTAAAGCATTCTTGAGCTTCGTTTTTTCCCCGAGTTGATCGTTGAGCTATTTTGCTTTCTTTTCTTTCTCTCTGCTTAGCGGTTTCTCAACATTGTCATTAACTTTGGTTTTCTTCTTGTTTTAGTTAATGCAGAGGACACAGGGCATCTTGATCATCAGTAAGTCCAAGCCTTTTTCATGTAGAGAATTTCTCTTTGAGAAAAAAAAAATCCTATCAAATTGTTATTGTGGAAAACAATTTTAAAATACTCATTGGATAGCAATTCTTTTTCAGCAAGGATTAAGTGTTCCTTGTTTAGAAGTTTCCATTTTACTATGCGTTTGTGGTGTCATGAGTTTTAATTTATTTAATGATCCTTTGTTTCATCTTATCTGATTAATGATTTATCTTCTTTATCATCCTATCTAATGTGTTTTTTTTCTTCTATAACGGTTCATTATTTTGTGGTGTTGTGAGCTTCATTTCACTATGTTATTGTCTTTTCTAGTTATAATTTCATTACATTGGTTGTTCTTATCTATTTCAATTAGGTGACTAGTTGGGTGGTTGAATACCAAGATAATCTGGTAAGCCTTGGTGTTGATGAGTCCTTAGCTCAAGTTTATTCCGAGAGTGGTGAAATGGATCCCCTTATGAATGCATATGTTGAAAGAATGCAAGCTACAACAAGGGTAATCATAATTTTTCTAATAGCTTTATTGGTTTGTTACTTGGTTTATAACATTGCTTAGATCACGTCTTTCTTGTGCCATTTGTTGTCACTATTTTCTAGAAATGGTACTTGAATATCCTTGAGGCTAATAAGGTACAACCACCAAAGAAAACAGATGATGGAAAGCAATATACACCTGCTGTTGTTGATTTGTTTAGGATCCTTGGCGAGCAAGTGCAAATTGCTCGTGAAAATAGCATCGACGTCATGCTGTACAAAATTGCTTTGTCCATTATTCAGGTAAGTTCAGCTTTACAAGTTTTACTTAAATTATATACCTTATTCAATTCTTGACATTCTTTTTCTTTTTCTTTTTCTTTAGTACAGATGAATGAACTCGTGCACGAAGCTAAATTGTACAAGACTAATTGGCGCTATAAGCATATTTGAAAGTATTATATATTTTTGGATAGATGTGTATGGAAAATATTTCGTTAGACTAGTAGTTTTATTTTTGGATAGACTAGTGGTTATATTTTTGGATGGGTGTATATGGAAAATATTTGGTTAGACTAGTTATATTTTTTGATAGATGCGCATGGATAAAAATTTAATTGGAGGAATATGTACTTTGGAATTACTTGTGGATGGAAACTTATAATAATTGCCGACTTTTATTAACAGTTTCAGGATTGGATGATTTATGTATTTCGTTGAATGTTCATGATTCAGATACTTTGTTGGTATGAATAATTCTTTTTAATTACAGATTATATTGAATGGGTTGGATGGAATATTTGTCTTCAATTATATGTTTACTTTGTTGGATGTTGGCGACTAAATTGTGGTTTTGTTGACTACAATGTTGGTTGGCACAATGGTACATTTGGTGGCTAAATAATTAGTCGGTAAACTTTTTACAACCAAAGAATTTAGTCGTGAATAGGTCTATTACCGACTAAACTTTTAGTTGAGCAAACATTACTTTTGGCGACTAACATGTTTGGTCGTGGAATGTGACAATTGGAGACTAACATGTTTGGTCGGGAATATGTCACTTTTCGTGACTAAAGTATTTTAGCAACTAAATGGATTAGTCGCAGTAATGATATATTTAGTGATAAAAAATTTAGTCGGCAAACCCAATTTTTTCCCGACTAACAAAAGTTTTGGTCTTTTGTCGACCCTCAATTGGTGACCAAAGTGGCGACCAAAAAAATTGGTCGCGGTTAACTTTTGCTGACTAAAATTGAACTTTTGCCGACCAAATTTTTAGTCGGCAAAAGTGCGATTTCCTGTAGTGCCAAGTCTTATAAGAATGGGACATCCTTTTCACGAGCAAATGATACTCCACAATTTTACTAGTGTGTCGTTCACAATTCAAACAGTCTATACAAGGGCAATGAATCTTATCATTTGGCCCTACATTTGTCATTGCAAATTGAACAAAAGCCTTTACCCCATCTTGATATTTGGAACTCATCCTATTCTTAAGTAACATCCAACTCTAGTCCATATTTGGTCACCTACAAAGCCAAAGTTATGTGAAATTCTTTTGTTATTATGTACATTAAAGTAGTCCTATCCGATTTATGAATGCACAATGCAAAATATACTAAAATATACCTTTAACTTAATTAGGCATATGTAATTATTATTTAGTTGTTACGATGACCCACGTGATAAGGCAATATTAATTAGAGATTTTATAGGATTAGGTTCCATATCTTTTGCTCCAAAGTTTTATAACAATAGAAAGTGATAAACAAGAATTAATATTCAAGTAGAATATGCAATCTATAGCAAAGGGTGAAAAAGAATCATATAGTAAGTGATGAAATGGATATATAAATTAGAATTGCTATATAAATTATGGTGTTGAAATTGTTACATATTAGTTTAGTTATTCTTGTAAAAACATATTCATCTATTTTAGCTATGTGACTTATTTATTTGTTGAGTTAGACATGAAATTAATATTTTTGAAACCAAACACAGCAGTCACCCCTAATTAGCACATTTGGTCTTATCTGATTTATATGTCAAATAGTTCTTTGGGTCATCTAGGTGTTTGTTATATCATGAATGCTCAAAACATTAGGAAAAAAATGTGAATCTTCTAATAGCCACAAATTTAATAAAAAAATGCCAAAATTCAATAGTAAATTAAAAATGCCGTAACAAATAGTCAAAACTTACTTGATGTAGTAATTGCCCCCAACGAATAATTGTAGCTTTTTTATCTCTTTGTATTAGCCTATAACCTATAACATTTATAATTGTAAATCAAATTTTAAATTAAAATCGCACAATACATGAAATTAATAAAGAGTTATGGGCATGAAATGAATATCAAATAACATATAAGGATACTCATGTATGTCTTCTTCTTTTTTTCCCACCTTATTGTCATACTTACTTTTCATGGTATTGTGCAAAATAAATGATTCGATCATATTACTATATATCGAACCAAAATGTGATGTACACATCTAAATAAATGCTTGTGCTTATAATCTAGACAACAATTGTATTCTTTCCAAAAAAGAATAAATCACAGCTTTGAAAAATGTACAATTCACTATCAACAAAGACAGATACACAACATACATTGGAAACTTGGATTGAAGCAAAAAATAAATATCAATTAAAGCAATGGCATCGCATGGCATCATACAAGTCAAAACCTACAAGCAAAAATTGTTAGAAATGGTTTGGAAAATTCTGGGTAAAAAATATAATTTTTTCCTAACTTTGGTCTATTATTTAGGTGGGACCCGTGCATCAAATTTGGCGGGTCTAAGTGGTAACGCGTTCTATGTCGCGTTGTGATTCGCGTGGTATATTTGGTTACTCAAAACCATTATCGGGTGAATGGGAAATTGAAGCCAAAGTGAGCTCCATGGAAATGGAGTTTTGGTAGAAATTCCTTGAGGTTGGAAAATGGCTTGTTCCACATTGATTTGGTAGGAAGTTTTAAATGGGTTTATAAGGCATGGGATTGGAACTTGGGGTGTGCCCCAAGGGGTACCCAAGTTTTGTAGAGAGAGAGGTTATGGGCAAAATGGGCTAGACCCATCGAACCCAAAAAATAACCACGGGCGAGCTAGGCTGGGCTAGGCTTGGGCTTGGGCGCGGGTGCATGGTGTGAGGTTGGGCTTGTTCGGCCCAATACTAATCTTTTTGGGCCAAAATCATTTGAATTCAATTTTATTTTTGGTAAAATAAATTTGTCCAATTTAAATTTCAATTTTTTGAATTCAAAATTGGGTCCGTTTTTCTCCCACCCGAACTATTTAAAATTTAGAAAACCTGGACAGATTTAAATCTGTGCAAACAGTTTTATCTGTTTAAATTTTGAACCTAACAGATTTAATTCAAAACCAAACAGGTTTCATACCCGTTCGTAACAGGTTTGCACCTGTTTAATTCAAAACCAGCTACCACCAATCTATCTATAAATAGGCAGCCCTCATTTGATGTATTCATTCAATAATTTTTGTCCTAAAGATTGTCTATCTTCACATTTTTTACTGTTCTCAAGACTTGGCCGTCACCGCTCGAACACTCGGAAATTACTCATGTTTGTGTTTCGTTTTGAGTTCCCGGAGGTCTCGGCCACGCGTCTTGCCTCAGGATCTCTCTACTCGACTGTTCTGTGTTTGGTTTTGCACCAAACACTTGTGTTTTTGCTTCTGAGGGTAGAAAGTAGCTTGTTAGCTACCCCTGACACCCACCGGCCTTAGTTTGAGGCCACCGGCCATGTTTTGAGGCTACCGACCATTGGTGAATTATACTATTGGCCGGTCGGCACTCAGTATGGCTGGCCGGCCATCTATTTGGCCGGTGACCTCCTTTTCTGGCCGGTAGAACCTTTTTACCTTTTTCAGGCATGGTGCATGCCAGCTGTGCCAGCTGGAATGCACCAAACCTGCCCCGGGGCATACAGGTGGCTGTTTTGCCCTTTTTGCACCCTTTTGGTCAAAGCTTGTTGAGGAAGCTTGACCCTTTGTCAAAGCTTCCTCAAGAAGCTTGCCAGCTGTCCTAGCTTCCTCAGGAAGCCTTGCACCCTTAGCTTGGCTTCCCTTGTAAGCCTTGACCCTTTTGAGTAGCTTCCCTTAGAAACTTTGGCCAATTACCTTGCCTATATAAGAGCCCCTCCTCCTCCTTTGTTTGGTTCAGCAAAAAACCAGAGGGATATACGTATATACATCTGAGATATACCTTCTCTCTCTATATCTCCCTCTCTCTCATCATTTGTGTGTGTTTGAGGGCCTTAAGGTGTATTTTATCCTTAGTTTTGCACACAAACACACACTGCTACATCATACTTCGAATTTGAGAGGCTTTGAGGGTTTGTTCTTGAGGTTTTGGACTGGTTTTGATCAAAAGAAGAAGGCTGCACTTGCTGTTCATCAAGGGTTCTTCAAGGGTAACTCTTTTACTTTAGATTCCCCAATCTTGCACTAGACTTTTGCCTATATTGCTTATTGTTTTAGACTTTGTGTATAACTGAAAAAAGTTTTGTATTTGCATGCTTAAGATACTTCATTAAGGTTGTTTTGGTGTTGGGGGTCGATCTCCCCCTCTTAGGCCTTGTTTGGCCCTTTTGGTGCTCTCTTTGCTAAGCTTTGGTTACCCTTGAGTATTAGCCTTCTCACCACTGAAATCCAGTGGATTTTTAGTGGTAAAGAAGAGGTTTTGAGGTCTTGCATAGGGAAGAGACACCTCTCTCCCTTTATCTCTCTTTTGCCCTCATTTTTGGCTCATAAGGGTAGCATGTATGCTTGGTTGTATTTGGCCCCATTTCAGAAGTTTTTGGATGTTATTTGGTCACTTATTGCCTCTGTTTTTGGTCAGATTTGTGGTCCCTTACATGCATAGTATACTTGCCTTGCATTCCTCCATTTTGCCTAGAAGTAAGCCATGCATTTAGGCCACGATTCTTGCATGCTCTAGCTTAACTCCATGAAGGTCTTAGCATTATTTTGCCATGCTCAAGGACTGTTGGGGTCTGTTTTAGTCATATTTTCCATGTTTAGGGTAGCCTCTTTGCATTTTGGCTTGTGAGCCTTGAGCATGTGGGTCTCTAGCATGCTTAGCTTAGCTTATTCTCATGATTTGGAATCATTAGGGACCATGTTTCAGCCCATAAATCATGCTTGTATGCATACACTCATCATCTCTTTCGTGCTTTAGGGGAGTTGTTTTGTTGTGCCTTGAAATGAGCATTGTACATGCCTATGTGTTTTAGGCTTTGAGTTGCCATAACAGTGGGTTTTGGGACTTATTTTGGTATATTAAAACTCTGTTTTTGGTTGCATGATGCATGTCATGAGTGTTTGGGGTAGTTGTAGTAGAATGCTCCTTGTTTTGGGCCTATTAGTATGCATGTTTGCGTGAACATTTATCCATCCTTTTGGCATTTTTGGTTACTGTTTTGGGAGTGGGTTGAGGTCTGCCCTTTGTGTCTTAGGTCCACCATTGCATGATCATGTTGCATTGGTTTCATGTTTACATTGTATCATACTTGCATGCTTGCATATTATTGGCTAGTTGCATTTCATGTCTTAGCTTACATGTTTGATTGCATTGCATTGCATCTTACATGCCTAGCATTGTACATTTGCATGTTTAGCTTGCATCACATTTGGCATGTTTTGTATTTTAGCCTCATGTTGCATCTTTAAGCCAAGTTTGTATACATACATTGCATTGTTTGGTTTGGGGTGTCAAACTAAACTTGAGGGGTGAAGTGTTCGTACTCCAAGTGACGAAACACATCTCAACCCTCGGTAGCCAATGCCCTTGACTTCAATATGATAGGGTGTTGGCACTCATCTCTTTTGTTGCATTTACATTGAATTGCAAACTTGGCCTCTTAGGCCATCATGCGTCGAAATGCGCAATTGATGGCCCGAGGGTCGAGGGTCATGCTCCCTTGAGTCCCTTGCATGATAGGGAGTGTGTCCATGCTCACATTTGTTCAAAAAAATTCCATGCCATACACTGCTTGCCCTCTGCTGCTGTCAACTGCAGGTTCTGCAGGAAATTTTGGCCGGTCGGCACCAATAATTTGTGGCCGATAATCTTGATCAGTGGCCGGTGACCATCCCCTTTGGCCGATGATGTCCCCACTCGGTCGGTGATGCTCCCCAGTGTCCATATAAGCATCCTTGGGGCTTGTGAGAATTTTCAGAGGAGCAGGGTAGTGCAACCAGAGGCAACAGTGCTATGGCAACGAATTTCCGGGCGAGACGAGTTAAGCATGCATCATCCGCGCACCTCGAGGCGGGGCTGAGGCCACCTTTCTTCTGCATTTAATTTGATAATTAATTAGAAATTTTGGTAATTAATTATTTAGCTTGAGAGTTAATTAATTAGGTGGTTTGTAATATTTATTCGGACCCTCCGAGCGAGGGCAATTGTATAATAAGCGTGCGTGAGTGTGTGTATGTGTCACAACCCCATGTCTTTCTTCCCTTTTATTTACTAGCTTTCGATGGTTAGCCTAGGGCATGTTTCAATTAGCATACAGTATGATAGCATGCGTGCATCCATACATTTGTCTTACATGCACCGAGCTCGGCGCATCATACTAACTACATTTGTATTTCAATTCCAAAGTTGAATACATGTTAGTTGTAGCATCATGACATGCCATCTTAGAATAGCCGAGCCTATTGTAGTTGCATCTTGTATGTGTTGCATTAGCCATCTTAACATGAGCTAGGATCATGCATTGATTACTAACTAGCTTTTGTTTTGGCTCGGAGTACTAGGTAAGCATTTACGCTTTAGCATACCTCATGCATGTGAGTGTTGCCATAAGAGCATGATTACCATGAGGCTAGCTGCTTATGTGATATAACTGCTTGAGTGCTTGTGTGTGGAGGTTGAATTACCTAAATTGGAATAATGTATTAAAATTGTGAGTTTTAAGCCCACTAGATAGTGGCAAAGCCATCTTTTCTAAAGCCCACTTGAGGGTGGCAAAACTTGCATTTTAGCCTACTTGCGAGTAGTAAACCATTTTCAAAACAAACATGCAATGTTTTGTTCCAATTTAGGCGATTTGGTCTATACTTGTTTGTTGTGCGCATAACATAGTAATTCTAAGCTAATAACCGGAATAAGAACACATAACGTTTTCAAAAACGGATATCACGGTTAGTAGAGGCCGATCTTCGGATTGGGCGAGAGGCGGTGCTCATAGCTGACCTTCCCCAATCGTATCCAAGCTCTCGAGCCGAGGCAACTTTGGTGATGACGGACACGTGGCCTTTGGCACCGAGTCAGGGTTTCCTAAATTCCCCCATAAAAAATATTTAGGTGGCAACTCTGTATCTGGCAAAGCAGTCCATGTTTGACACTTCTTTTCAAAAATTTGTTTCTCAAAACGATTTGCCAAATTTGGACTCTTTGGTTCAGATTAAGAACCGTGACTATTCGAGAGTCCGAATTGTAGTGAGCCCATGACGAACAGAACGGGACTCATCCTCCCGGGGCGTTCGGGGACATCTACAGTTTCTGGCGACTCTGCGGGGATTTAGAGAGCTTGACTCGAACTCGTGATATCTTGTTTTGATTTCATTTATGTGTCTTTTTGCATTGCATATGCATTGGTGCGCCTAGGACACCGTGTTTGCCATCTGCCATTCCTGAATGGTTTGCTGGAGGCTTGACTTTGTCAAAGCATACCATAAGGCTGACCGGTTGTGGACTCCGACAGTATGGGAACACAAACCCCGGTTTTACCGGGGCACCCTTTTCGACCATTCGACCTAGTGCATATCGAAATCCATAGTGACTATTCCAAACTAGGACAGGTTGCTTACCCGATGTTAGGTTGTTTGAAAACCACTATGTGCGTAGTGAAACCCTAGCTCCTGACAAAATAGGACAGGGAAACCCTACCCCAACATAGGGGTGTTTTGGCTCTCACTTGCTTGCTATGTGCCTTTAGGGTGTGTCCCTACAGGAATGCACGTAACAGTTTGCAAGTCTAGGTATCAGGCCTGCGGGCACCAGTATCTGGGAATCAGTTTTACCTAAGGGTATCAGTTTACAGGCGGACTTTTGGGCAGAATTCAGTAGAGAACACAGTTATTCGGCTGCTCATATCTGTTTTGGTGAAATCAGGCTGAGATACTGCATGTTTTCTCTTTTGCTAGGGTAGTCTTGGAACCATAGCTTCAGAAGGCTCCGATATCCCCCGAGGTTCATCGGACTTGTGCTGATAGACTTTGTCAGGTCAGAGATTTAGTTCAAGGGCAAATCAGTGTTCCTCCACTAGAGGCAGGGTAAAGGGGCCAGCCAGGCACAGATCACCAGTTCAGCAGTTACCAGATCAGTGGCCCTTATCCACCCCACCAGTGAATAGTCAGGCTGAGGCCTCAGTTTTTATCAGTTTTTAGTCACCCCACCAGTTAGCCAGCCGGAATAGCAGAACATGGCAGGGATGGAGGAAATGATGCGTCAACTCCAAAAAAGTATGAAACTCATGCAGCAAGATGCTGTCCGACAGGCAGAGTTCACCAAGCAGCAGGCCACGGTTATGAATGAACAAGAAGAGTTAATCGTGAGGTTACAGCAGCAAACCGGAGCATCTGCTTCGCAGCAAGCTCCTCCCCCGCCAAGAATTCCAACCCCCGGGGAGACAGCTAATGTTCAGAATGATACGGACATTCCCACGGGACCACCTCTACTCCCGATACTACCCCAAATCCAACCCCAGTTATCCAAAACACCCACCAACCTACTGGACTCTCCCTTTGAGTTCGAGACAGACCCCATAGCATTGAAGTTGAGCAAGCTCGAAAAGCTATTCAAGAGATCCCAAGGAGTCAAGACCATCCCTGACATCGAAGATGGATATACCGACGCAGCTGTGACGCTGCCTGACAAATTCAAAATGCCGTACATTGATCGATTTGATGGGTCCAGGGACCCCATGGTGCACCTGAGACTGTTTTCAGACATCTTAAGGCCAATGGGCCTCAGCAGACTTCAGAAGCTGTCTCTGTTCGGCCGAACCCTGTCGGGTGTGGCGGCCATATGGTATGCCAAATTAGAAGATGATGTCAAGAGAAACTGGGACGAGATGGCTGAGGCCTTCATTACGCAATACTCATACAATACACAAATCAAGATTATAACTCGTGATCTCGAGACAACAAGGCAAGAGCCTAAAGAGAGTTTCTCAGAATTCGTGACCAGATGGAGGGCCAAGGCTTCGATAATGACCTTAAGGCCTACAGACAAAGACCAGATTTGGATGATTATGCGCAATCTTCAGCTGAAGTTGATGCAAAAGATGTTTGTACTCCCCTTCCCTACCTTTTCTGATCTACATGAGATGGGAGTACAAATCGAGGACGCTATGAAGCAGGGCCTTCTTGACCAGGAGAAAGAGCAGCCCAGGAGGGCATTTTCCTACAGTTCAAATGTGACCACCAGTGGTGATGCAGCTGCAAGATCTTCTGAAATGGGCATGGTTACCACCTCCGCATCAAAAACAGCTACCCCATTCACCGGTGCGTCCGAAAGTAGCTCACAAGAAACCAAATATCCACCTCGAGTCAAAAGGGTTTTTACCCCACTTCATATGCCTTTGTCAAAGGCTCTAGAGGTCTTACTCTAGAAAGGACATTTGAAACCGTTGGAACAACGACCCCTACCCGATCCTATCCCTGCAAAACATGACCAGACTAAATACTGTGTCTACCATCAACAAACCGGTCATGACACCGACAGTTATTTTCGTCTGCGCCATGATGTACAAGATTTGTTTGACAACGGGGCCATTGCCGCACCAGGCCTTGTAAAGTCTATCGGCACTTGATTAGTGAACTTGTGGGGGATAATGTGATTATGTGATCAGGGAATGAACCACCTGCGGGCGGCACTCAGTTTACTCCAGATGTGGCGTTTGGCACGCACTGTTTTGAGCATTTGCGAATGCTAGTTTTGTACTTTCTGACTTGGGTATTGGGTCAGTCTTGTCATTTTGTATTGAGTCAGTCTTTTCATACTGAGTCAGTCGGGTCTGTCTTGTTGTATCGAGTCGATCCTATTTTGTTGGAGTCTGGTGATTTCGGGGGTGTTACCTCGAACATCACTTGCTTGTTTTGTGTTTGTCTTTTCGTTTTCTTTTGAGTCTGTTTCTGCCGGGGGGCCAGTTGCGCCAACAGATTTTGAATGAAACAGTAGTGATTTTCATACTCTTGTGTTTGCTTCTGCCTTGCGCCAGTTGTGCCAGAAATTTTGAATGAAACAGCAGTGCTTTTCACCTGCTCTTTTGTGCCTTGAACTCATTGCATTGACCTATGTTTTTTAAAACCTTTTGAACACTGCGGTGAAAAAAAAGAGGAGGGAATTCTTCGGGATTTGCAAAACTTTGATCAAATTGAGAGAAAGAGAGGCGTGCTAAGCCCTTAATGATTGAAATCATGCTTGTCGGCGTGAGTACTGAGAAGGACCCTGGCTTGATCCAGACTGGTTCCACACTATCTTCAGCGCGAGCGATTTGTTGCTTCTTTAAAAACTTTCAAAAACAAAATGTTTGCGCGATCTTGCGAAGACCTGTGTGGAATCGCTCTTGAGATTGTGCAGCTTAGGATCGCTCTCAGTCTCGAGACTCGACCCCTTGCTTTCGAACCTTGAACTTAGATTCAGAATATTCAACAGTCAACCACCATGAAAGGCCCGTGTCGCCGAATCAAAAGCAGCCCTCGAACTAGGGGCAGGGAAGTCAGATCAAGAAGATCAGATGCCATCAAAAGGAGCTTGCAAAGCTAGATCAGAAGCACCTCTCGAACTAGGGGCAAAAGATGCCAGATTGTGCTCGAAGAGCCAAAGATGGATCATTCCACAAATCAATGAAGATCAGCAAGAATGCCAAACCCCAGAAGGGAGGAAAGAAGAAGACATTGCTGAAGGACAACCGAGTTCCTATCCACAACACTAGGGGAAATTTCACCTTCCATTGGATGGACTTCTACATCGTCAGGGAACGACAGCCATTCTCTTGGATTCAGATGATTTCAGGATCTCAAAACCATTTGACATGGACAAAGCTACATTTTTACCCTTGAGAGGCTCGCTGGGCCGAAAACCCGGAAAGGCGACTCAGGCAAAAGTTAGAGCAAGAAAAAGAAGAAAAGCGAACAAAAAAAAAGAAGAGAAAAGAAAAAAAAAATGAAGAAAATGAAAAGAAAAGAAAAAAGAAGAGGAATGAAAAGAATTGAAAAGAAAAGAAGAAAAAAATAGCTCGCAAGGTTGAAAACCCGGAAGGGCGGCCTTGGCAAAAGTCAGAGCGCAAAAGGAGAGGTTAAATACCTGAGTGTACCTTAAACCCCGAACTACGTAAGGCTTGATTCCCATCTTTGGGATACGTAGGCAACTTCATTCCGAAGTCCAATCGTAAAACACTTCAAAATCAACTGTGTCCATGTAATGGTTTTGATTATCTTTGCCTTCTCTGTATTCGAGAGTTCGGTTGTCATCGTCACTCTGAGGACTGATTGCAATGCGTTGCGATGCTATCCAAACAAGGGGCAACTTTCCGTTGCCATACAGTGTGCCGTGGTACCATTCAAACAAGGGGCAACTTTCTGTTGCCGTGCAGCTCTCTTCAAGCAAGGGGCAATTTTCCTTCGGATCTAAGGTTGTGCATCTCAAGAGTAGGTTCCGTGCTTGTTGAGCATTGGCCGTTTGCAAAAATAGTTTTTGAAAATTTTTACTAAGGTTGACTCATTTTCTCGAAAAGTATTCCATTTTTCAAAACTGGACCTTTTTCTTGGATCCAAAAAAGGAAAATTTTCAGTGCTCATAACCTAACTTGCATGATTTCAAATCAAAAATCGAGCAAGCATGTTAATCTAACCCTCATTTTGGTTAAAATTGTTTTAGCAGAAGCCAAAAAAAAAATGGTCAAAATGATGAACAAGGGGCACAGTTGAGTCAGGTGTTCTGTCTTTTCCCCCATTGTCAACATACTTGCCAGAAAGGGCACTCTACTTGCCGGAAAGGGCACTGTATTCACCAGAAAGGGGATAGCGAAAGCTAACCGCAAAAGGGCAGAAAGCTTTCACATCCTCCAAACAACGAGGTATCAAGTCAAGTGTGAAGCACGAACTGGAATGGACCAAGATCTTTCACTCCCTCATCTGGACAGATCTGATCACGTCCAAACTCCCCAGCAAAGCATCGTCAACCGATGCTAGCTGCAGATTTGCTACACACCCAGTTGTAGCGCAGCCCCTCTATGGAGAAACTCACTGTTGTGAACAAGATTGAGAATCTGGTAGAATACCAGGGGCAAGAGCCCACAATTTCCAGCTTATCCATCAACCACCCAGGGGAGGGATGAAAAAAATGAGAGATTGAAGAATACAGAGATGTGAGCTAAGAGAAAAAATGAAAAAATGGCTTTTTCAGAAAAACAGAGCCTAAGGGCCGAGTGATGCGAGAATCACAAATTAGAAAGGGTAGGAAATAATACCCAGAGAAACTGGCTCCTTGTGCACTGAGAGGTCTCTCGTCTTTGTAATACGTCTGTGTGTCATGTCTTTTGTTTTATTCATCTCGATTTTTGCTTTGAGTCGTTCCGAGCTTGTCTCGATGTGTTTAGGGTGTTTACTTTTGTTTTCCTTTGTTGAGTCGTGATGCGCTGTGTCCATTCGTAGACTCAATACCCAGTTAAGAATTCATTTTCAATTTCAATTTCAAAATAAAATTGTTTTGTGCTCAGAATGCTGTGCCATTCTCCACATTTGCGCAAAATAGTATTTGTTCTTTCATAAAACTGCAGGGTTCAACCTAGGTCATGTCAGAACAGTAAAACCAAGACCTGTTTGAAGCTATATGGGTTCCAGACTGCAAAGCAAGAGAAAAAAGGGAAAATGTCGGGTATCTGAGTTTGTTTCAACTTCAGTAAGTTCCGAGACTACATTCCGTGTGTACCTCTTCGGGTCTTGCCAATGCTCCGAAGTATGAGTGTGCCTCTACCTCAAGCCCGAGATCAAGTCTGCTTCAAGCCAGAATGGCGATCAGAAGTGCTCTCCTTGAGGACCGTTTCGTGCCAGGGACATCTCGGCTGTGTTCGCAATGAGTTCCTAGGAGACCAACTGTGACGGTGGAAACTAGAGTTCGAATGGCTGTTGCCTAGAACACAAAGGTTCGGGATTTCAGAGACTAAAGTCTGGTTTAAATACCCAGGAGTGTATCCCCGGCTTGAAATTTGTATGGAAGCCCCATAGGTTGAGATAGCGTGTATGCACCTTAATTCTGGATACTGAACCAACCTAGTCTGTCACCCCGTTGGAGAATAGGGAAAGTTGTGAATATGATCAGGAAGAAAGGGAGCATCCAAAGTGTTCTACGTGAAGAACCCTTGTCAGCATTTCAGAACCTTTGTACTGTGATTTGAAGGTAAAGTGTTCGAAGAGCACAAGGGGAGATCCCCATCGGAGAAGAGCGGTTCACCGCCACTCACCTCATGAGGTGCTTTCTAAAGCGCCATTATGCTTGTTTATTGCGTTCCTTAAGCATCATGCATTGTAATGCATTGTACCTATCAAGTTTCTTTCTCATTCATGCACGATATTGTATGTACGGTTCATTCAAAGAAGTTCCATTTGAGATCATTTATTTAGTGTATCAATCACACTCCATTCAGTTAGTGTATCAATCACACTTCATTTATTTAGTGTATCAATCACACCTTATTCACCCTTAGTGTATCTATCACACTTTCTTACTTCACTTTTGTGTATCTATCACATACATTCTCGTTTAGTGTATCAATCACACTTCACTTCATCCAATTAGTGTATCAATCACATTTCATTTATTTAGTGTATCAATCACACTCTCTTCACTTAGTGTATCAATCACACTCTCTTCACTTAGTGTATCAATCACACTTCTTTCATTATGTGTATCTATCACATACAATCTCGTTTAGTGTATCAATCACACTTCATTCATTTAGTGTATCTATCACACTTCATTGATTTAGTATATTAATCATACCTTGTTCACTAAGTGCATCTATCACACTTTGTGTTCACCTTTAGTATATCAATCATACCTTGTTCACTAAGTGCATCTATCACACTTTGTGTTCACCTTTAGTATATCTATCATACTCTGTTCACTAAGTGCATCTATCACACTTTGTGTTCACCTTTAGTATATCTATCATACCTGTTCACTAAGTGCATCTATCATACTTCATGTTCACATTTAGTATATCAATCATACTTTGTTCACTAAGTGCATCTATCACACTTCGTGTTCACATTTAGTATATCAATCATACTCTGTTCACATAGTGCATCTATCACACTTTGTGTTCATTTTCAGTATATCTATCATACTCTGTTCACTAAGTGCATCAATCACACTTTGTGTTCATTTTCAGTATATCTATCATACTCTGTTCACTTAGCGCATCTATCACACTTTGTGTTCATCCTTTTGTGTATCCATCACACTTGTTCACTAAGTGCATCTATCACACCTTATGTTCACCCTTTGTGTATCTATCACACATTCGCTTTGTGTATCTATCACACATGCACATTGTATTCGCAGTGAGAATCGCAGTAATTCTCTTACACCCTTTCTTCATGTAATGTAGTTAGATTTGTGTATGCTTGCTTAAAACTGTCGCATGTTATACATCATTACAGCTTTCTTTGCATGATTATAAGTTATGCTCGGCTTGGTGCATTGTCTTGCATTCTGCCCCTGCCCTCGGGCACATATCTTTATCTGCAGCTTGTATGCCTTATCTAAGTCTTCGGCCTGATCAAAAATGGGTCGTCCCTGGGCTTTGACAATCACTCCCGTCATCTTATGACTTCCGAGTTCTATCAAAGAGAGGCAACTGTAGACACTCCATTTTTTACCGTCCTCAAGACTTGGACGTCACCGCTCGAACACTCGGAGATTACTCATGTTTGTGTTTCGTTTTGAGTTCCCGGAGGTCTCGGCTACGCGCCTTGCCTCAGGATCTCTCAACTCGACTGTTTTGTGTTTGGTTTTGCACCAAACACTTGTGTTTTTGCTTCTGAGGGTAGAAAGTAGCTTGTTAGCTACCCCTGACACCCACCGGCCTTGGTTGAGGCCACCGGCCATGTTTTGAGGCTACCGGCCATTGATGAATTATACTATTGGCCGGTCGGCACTCAGTATGGCCGGCCGGCCATCTATTTGGCCGGTGACCTCCTTTTCTGGCCGGTAGAACCTTTTACCTTTTTCATGCATGGTGCATGCCAGCTGTGCCAGCTGGAATGCACCAAACCTGCCCCAGGGCATACAGGTGGTTGTTTTGCCCTTTTTGCACCCTTTTGGTCAAAGCTTGTTGAGGAAGCTTGACCCTTTGTCAAAGCTTCCTCAAGAAGCTTGCCAGCTGTCCTAGCTTCCTCAGGAAGCCTTGCACCCTTAGTTTGGCTTCCCTTGTAAGCCTTGACCCTTTTGAGTAGCTTCCCTTAGAAACTTTGGCCAATTACCTTGCCTATATAAGAGCCCCTCCTCCTCCTTTGTTTGGTTCAGCAAAAAACCAGAGGGATATACATATATACATCTGAGATATACCTTCTCTCTCTATATCTCCCTCTCTCTCATCATTTGTGTGTGTTTGAGGGCCTTAAGGTGTATTTTATCCTTAGTTTTGCACACAAACACACACTGCTACATCATACTTCGAATTTGAGAGGCTTTGAGGGTTTGTTCTTGAGGTTTTGGACTGGTTTTGATCAAAAGAAGAAGGCTGCACTTGCTGTTCATCAAGGGTTCTTCAAGGGTAACTCTTTTACTTTAGATTCCCCAATCTTGCACTAGACTTTTGCCTATCTTGCTCATTGTTTTAGACTTTGTGTATAACTGAAAAAAGTTTTGTATTTGCATGCTTAAGATACTTCATTAAGGTTGTTTTGGTGTTGGGGGTCGATCTCCCCCTCTTAGGCCTTGTTTGGCCCTTTTGGTGCTCTCTTTGCTAAGCTTTGGTTACCCTTGAGTATTAGCCTTCTCACCACTGAAATCCAGTGGATTTTCAATGGTAAAGAAGAGGTTTTGAGGTCTTGCATAGGGAAGAGACACCCCTCTCCCTTTATCTCTCTTTTGCCCTCATTTTTGGCTCATAAGGGTAGCATGTATGCTTTGTTGTATTTGGCCCCATTTCAGAAGTTTTTGGATGTTATTTGGTCACTTATTGCCTCTTTTTTTCGTCAGATTTGTGGTCCCTTACATGCATAGTATACTTGCCTTACATTCCTCCATTTTGCCTAGAAATAAGCCATGCATTTAGGCCATGATTCTTGCATGCTCTAGCTTAACTCCATGAAGGTCATAGCATTATTTTGCCATGCTCAAGGACTGTTGGGGTCTGTTTTAGTCATATTTGCCATGTTTAGGGTAGCCTCTTTGCATTTTGGCTTGTGAGCCTTGAGCATGTGGGTCTCTAGCATGCTTAGCCTAGCTTATTCTCATGATTTGGAATCATTAGGGACCATGTTTCAGCCCATAAATCATGCTTGTATGCATACACTCATCATCTCTTTCATGCTTTAGGGGAGTTGTTTTGTTGTGCCTTGAAATGAGCATTGTACATGCCTATGTGTTTTAGGCTTTGAGTTGCCATAACAGTGGGTTTTGGGACTTATTTGGTACATTAAAACTCTATTTTTGGTTGCATGATGCATGTCATGAGTGTTTGGGGTAGTTGTAGTAGAATGCTCATTGTTTTGGGCCTATTAGTATGCATGTTTGCGTGAACATTTATCTATCCTTTTGGCATTTTTGATTACTGTTTTGGGAGTGGGTTGAGGTCTGCCCTTTGTGTCTTAGGTCCACCATTACATGATCATGTTGCATTGGTTTCATGTTTGCATTGTATCATACTTGCATGCTTGCATATTATTGGCTAGTTGCATTTCATGTCTTAGCTTACATGTTTGATTGCATTGCATTGCATCTTACATGCCTAGCATTGTACATTTGCATGTTTAGCTTGCATCACATTTGGCATGTTTTGCATCTTAGCCTCATGTTGCATCTTTGAGCCAAGTTTGTATACATACATTGCATTGTTTGGTTTGGGGTGTCAAACTAAACTTGAGGGTTGAGGAGTGTTCGTACTCCAAGTGACGAAACACATCTCAACACTCGGTAGCCAATGCCCTTGACTTCAATATGATAGGGTGTTGGCACTCATCTCTTTTGTTGCATTTATATTGAATTGCAAACTTGGCCTCTTAGGCCATCATGCGTCGAAATGCGCAATTGATGGCCCGAGGGTCGAGGGTCATGCTCCCTTGAGTCCCTTGCATGATAGGGAGTGTGTCCATGCTCACATTTGCTCAAAAAAATTCCATGCCATACACTGCTTGCCCTCTGCTGCTGTCAACTGCAGGTTCTGCAGGAAATTTTGGCCGGTCGGCTACCAGGAGTGCCGACCGACCAATAATTTGTGGCCGATAATCTTGATCAGTGGCCGGTGACCATCCCCTTTGGCCGATGATGTCCCCACTCGGTCGGTGATGCTCCCTAGTGTCCATATAAGCATCCTTGGGGCTTGTGAGAATTTTCAGAGGAGTAGGGCAGTGCAACCAGAGACAACAGTGCTATGGCAACGAATTTCCGGGCGAGACGAGTCAAGCATGCCTCATCCGCGCACCTCGAGGCGGGGCTGCGGCCACCTTTCTTCTGCATTTAATTTGATAATTAATTAGAAATTTTGGTAATTAATTATTTAGCTTGAGAGTTAATTAATTAGGTGGTTTGTAATATTTATTCGGACCCTCCGAGCGAGGACAATTGTATAATAAGCGTGCGTGAGTGTGTGTATGTGTCCCAACCCCACGTCTTTCTTCCCTTTTATTTACTAGCTTTCGATGGTTAGCCTAGGGCATGTTTCAATTAGCATACAGTATGATAGCATGCGTGCATCCATACATTTGTCTTACATGCACCGGGCTCGGCGCATCATACTAACTACATTTGTATTTCAATTCCAAAGTTGAATACATGTTAGTTGTAGCATCATGACATGCCATCTTAGAATAGCCGAGCCTATTGTAGTTGCATCTTGTATGTGTTGCATTAGCCATCTTAACATGAGCTAGGATCATGCATTGATTACTAACTAGCTTTTGTTTTGGCTCGGAGTACTAGGTAAGCATTTATGCTTTAGCATAACGCATGCGTGTGAGTGTTGCCATAATAGCATGATTACCATGAGGCTAGCTGCTTATGTGATATAACTGCTTGAGTGCTTGTGGGTGGAGGTTGAATTACCTAAATTGGAATAATGTATTAAAACTGTGAGTTTTAAGCCCACTAGATAGTGGCAAAACCATCTTTTCTAAAGCCCACTTGAGGGTGGCAAAACTTGCATTTTAGCCTACTTGCGAGTAGCAAATCATTTTCAAATCAAACATGCAATGTTTTGTTCCAATTTAGGCGATTTGGTCTATACTTGTTTGCTGTGCGCATAACATAGTAATTCTAAGCTAATAACCGAAATAAGAACACATAACGTTTTCAAAAATGGATATCACGGTTAGTAGAGGCTGATCTTCGGATCGGGCGAGAGGGGGTGCTCATAACTGACCTTCCCCAATCGTACCCAAGCTCCCGAGCTGAGGCAACTTTGGTGATGACGGACACGTGGCCTTTGGCACCGAGTCAGGATTTCCTAAATTCCCCCTTAAAAAATATTTAAGTGGCGACTCTGTATCTGGCAAAGCAGTCCATGTTTGGCACTTCTTTTCAAAAATCTGTTTCTCAAAACGATTTGCCGGATTTGGACTCTTTGGCTCAGATTAAGAACCGTGACTATTCGAGAGTCCGAACTGTAGTGAGCCCATGACGAACAGAACGGGACTCATCCTCCCGGGGCGTTCGGGGACGTCTACAACTGCATCTTTGCTGCATTATTTTCCTTCTTAGAAAGAGTGTAAATACTTAGTGTGTTCGTTGTTCAAATAAATTGTAGTGCTGCATTTATTTGCTGACAGATCATTTTATCCTGGGAGATAGATGTCCATATTCTGAAAGCACCGTGGAGAGGACGAATCTGTCTTAAGGACACAGTGTCGAACACTGGACTTGATCAGAATAATATTCAGGATATTAATCAAGTAAGTTATTTATTTATTTTCTGTTTTATTATTATTTATTTAAATCAGATTTTAATTTTGTTTTTGTAACAAAATAAAATTTGTTTTTATTTATTTTATTTTATTTCTAGTTTGATTTTTGTAATCAAACATTCACTCTCCTTTCCTATTTTTTTTTTTTATATTTTGTTTGTCGTTTAGTACCCAAACAGAATTAATTAATTTAAATACAATGAAGATTGTCCAACAAGCTTAAGACAAATTATTTTTGGTGTCTTCATTGTATTTAATTTTCTGTGTTTTCAAAGTGATATTCTAGTTGGAAAATACAAATAGTATTTATAAACTATTTGACAGATAGTAGTAATATACTGTCTATTTTCTTTGACAACTAGTAGTAATATACTAGTGTCATTAACAATTGCAGAATATTATTTGGTGTTACAAAAAATTATTGTGATATTTTATTTTCCTGGTTTTAGTAACAAGGAAAATAAAATTATTTGTGTTATAATTTATTTTCTGGTTTTAGTAACTAGAAAAATAAATTTGTGGTTTGTTTTTCCTGATTTTTGTAATAAGATATTATGGCTACTACAACTGAATCTGCAACTGGTAGTGGTACTGCAACTGTTACACCAACTCCGGTCCCTATCCAGAACTATGTTCAAGTACCAACAAATCATGAAAAAATGGAAAATTTTAACGGTACTGAGTTTAAGAGATGGCAGCAGAAGATACTATTCTATCTTACAACTCTAAATTTGGCCCGGTTTCTCCGTAAAGAGGCTCCAACGCTTAAAGAGGGTGAAAGTGATCGGCAAGTTGTTGCCACTGTAAATGCTTGGAAACATTCAGATTTCCTGTGCAGAAACTACATCCTCAATGGCGTTGACAACATGCTGTATAATGTTTACAGTCCCTGAAGTCAGCAAAAGAATTATGGGTTTCTTTGGAGAAGAAGTACAAGACAGAGGATGCTAGCACAAAGAAATTTGTTGTCGGTAAATTTCTGGACTTTGTTATAGTAGACTCCCAAACGGTAATTTCCCAAGTTCAAAATTTTCAAATAATTTTGCATGATATTCATTCAGAAGGTATGTCTCTTAGTGAGTATTTCCAAGTCGCTGCATTAGTGGAAAAGTTACCACCGGCTTGGAAAGATTTCAAAAATTATTTAAAAGATAAACGCAAGGAGATGACTATGGATGAATTGATTGTAAGAATGAGAATTGAGGAAGATAACCGAAAGGCTGAAAAGAGGAATGGGAAAAATCCTATTAAGTCCAAGGCTAATTGTAGCAGCCTTAATTTTCTTAAGTCCTTACTTATTATTTTTATTATCTTATTTTATATTTGGCTTTATTAATTGTGCGGTTTACATGAGAATTTAATGTGTTGTTTACTTAATGTGATATTTAACGAACTTAAGGTTGTAATTAATAAATTTATTGTGTTATTCAATTAATTCATATATTTATATATTTATTTTTGTTACAAAAAAAGAGGCGTTTTATATATATATATATATATTTAATTTTATATTTATATATATTATAATTATGTGTATTACATAATATAGTATATTATAATAATTTATTAGGGTTAGAATGAGATTAGGTTATATTATAATATAATAATTATTAGGTTATAACAAAAGAAAGAGAAGAGAAGTATGGGGTGGCAGCAAGGCCGAGAGAGAGAGAGAGAGAGAGAGAGAGGGAGGGAGATTGATCATCCAAGAAAAAAAAAAGAGAGTGCTCTCTGTGTGAGTGTGTGTGGCGTGGAAAGAAAAGAAAAAAAAAAAGAAAGAAAGTGTAACGCCCTCAAAATAAACCCATAATAGCCATAACATCAACATGCATTTATAAAAGAAAACGAATCATTTGAGTTAGTCATCAGAGTATTCTTATTGACAGACATTACTTGTAACATCCTGCAACATCAAAATAAATGCCCTAAGGGCTTACATCTTTCCAAGCTAACACTTGGACACAAAAAAGATGAGTACTAACTCATTTACAAGTTAAGCCCTAGGCTTGAATGTTTACATGAAATCCCAAAAATAACAAAATAAAACATATAACTAAAGACAAGTCTTCAAAATCCCAAACATCAAATCCTTCCAGGCTATGTCCGTGGAGGTAGCTTATCACCTGAACCTGAAAATGATGTTCCCATAAAGGGTGAGCCACAGCCCAGTAGAAAAATACTAAACCAACTATAAGCATTGAATAAAGCTATAGCATTCAATAGATGGTTAATCAAGATAATCAATTTTATTATTAAACAGTCTCATGACACTAATGTCTAAGACACATTTCACTTTCCATTATTATCAACATGGCTCAGAACCTGGCCAAACGTACAACAGTGAATTATATATCATAGTCGCATTACTTCCAATATCAACAAAACAAATGAGACTCATGCTCATATCAAAACACTTCATACTTCCCATTTGATACACATTTTAGTGCTGTATCAATAATCATGTAAAAACACTTCAATATAATAAGCACACATAAAAATGGTGCTAATGGAGTCCATCCCCTATCTCCTCCCAAACAAAAATCCGGTTTAGAGGTCCATCCCCTATCTTCCCCTAAACCGTGGAGTACATCCCCTATCTCCTCCCACACAATATGCAAATGCAATGCTCAACCAATACACGTATTTTCAGTATTAAATCAATAGTCAAAATTAATGACTTAACCAATGTGATTAGTTTCAGTTATTCCTAATCCACATGCAATGTCTACAACAATCACGACTATCCTCCACCGATAGCCCAAAACAGTTATTTCTAGACTGGAAATAAATATGTCAACAATTTAATAGGTGAGTGATTTAAATCATCCAACTACACCATTTAATCTATGAATTCATCAATTTCATGAATTTAACCAAATTCCCCAATTCCCTTAAATTAATTTTACAAATTAATTAATTAATACAACTAGGGTTTTTCCCAAAATTATCTAAGTGACCTCAACATCTTAAAATACCAAAACTTAGAACAAAGCTTATAGAATAGAGTAGGAAATCCCTACCTTGAAGATCACAACTAAAATAGAGAAGATGGAGATGATGACCCAAAATCCAAAGTGCTCCAAATCCTCTCTTTTTCAGATTAAAAGAAAGATCTCGTGAAGCTCTACCTTTCTTTCAAAGGAACTAGGGTAGAAGACCACCGGAAATAGATCAAATCTTGGAGAGAAGGTAAGAGTAGAGAGAGAGACTCTCAAGGGGCGGTTTTTAAAAGTTAAGAGATGAAAAGGTAGGTCAAAAAGTGATCAGAAAAGTGAAATCACGGACTGATGTAGTCGACTCTACGCTCGAGCGTAGAAAGCCCCGCTCGAGCGTAAGACACAGAATCATGCTCGAGCGTGAAGAAAGCCGCTCGAGCGTCGATTGCACCCTCACAGAAGTTTTGCAGGCGCTGCACCCGCTCGAGCGTCAAACTCCCCGCTCGAGCGGAGGAGCAAAAACAAGGGATCACGCTCGAGCGTAAAAACTACCGCTCGAGCGGAAGAACTGCAGAGCAAAATACTGGGAGATGGAAAATCCCGCTCGAGCGTTAAAACTCCCGCTCGAGCGGAGAAGCAACAACGAAGGGCCCGCTCGAGCGTTAAAACCTCCGCTCGAGCGTGAAGGCCAAAATCTGGGCATCACCTATTGGCATCAACAATCAACCAACCTGTAACAGACCCGCCCAACACAACCTATAATTCAAATACTAAGAGATTAAAGGACAACAACAACCAATAAGTAATGACAGGATCCACGGAACCTAAGTCCGGATACAATAATCTAAAGAGAAAAGACCGGGGTCGCTATAACCTCCCCCCCTTAAAAGAATTTCGTCCCCGAAATTAAGCACAAGGTTTTAAAAACAAGTTTTCTCAAATTCCAACAATATGTCAACTCAATAATAAACAACTTGACCCAACACCGGCCATTCCATCTCTCAACTAAGAGGCATGCCACAATATGCAAAACAAACATATATCTCAACCTGCATTAACACTATGCAATTTTCTTTCAATTTCAACAATTTTCAATATATTCAATATATACAATGTTCCATTAAACTTCCATTTCGAGGCAAGTTCCAAAATATTTCCATTAACCAAAACATTCTAAATGTTGTACAGCTTAAGACATATATAAAAAGCTTTAAAGTTCGACAATATTACAAATCAATAAACATGTCCGGATATTTCTCGCGGACTTCCAACTCACGTTCCCATGTGGCTTCCTCCACCCCGTGATGTTTCCACAAAACTTTCACCAAAGGAATGGTCTTGCCTCGCAAGACTTGATCCCGCTTATCCAAGACCCTAACCGGTCTCTCCTCATACGAGACATCCTCATCAACTACTAAATCGGTCCAATCCAATACATGTGATGGATCCGGCTCATACTTCCGAAGCATACTCACATGAAACACGTCATGTACTCCGGACAACTGCAGCGGCAAAGCTAAACGATAAGCAGTCTCGCCAATCCTCTCAAGGATCTCAAAAGGACCAATGAATCGAGGGGACAACTTCCCGCTCTTCCCAAACCTCATCAATCCCCGTCTTGGTGATATCTTCAAAAAGACATGATCACTCACCTCGAACACCAAAGGTCTCCTCCTACGGTCGGCATAAGATTTCTGACGATTCTGGGCTGTAACAAGCCTCTTACGGATAAGCTCAACCTTCTCCGTCGTTTCCCTCACTAACTCCGAACCCAACAGAGGTGCATCACCCACCTCGGCCCAACAAACAGGAGACCTACACGGTCGGCCGTATAAGGCCTCAAACGGTGCCATACCGATACTAGATTGGAAGCTGTTGTTGTAGGCAAACTCCACTAATGGCAAGTGCCTCTCCCATGACCCGCTAAAGTCAAGAACACAACCCCGAAGCATATCTTCAAGGATCTGAATAGTACGCTCGGACTGCCCATCAGTCTGAGGATGATAAGCTGTGCTAAAGGTCAACTTAGTGCCTAAGGCACTCTGCAAGCTCTGCCATAATCTGGCAGTAAAACGAGGATCTCTATCCGAGACGATCGTCACTGGAACCCCGTGCAATCTCACTATGTCCCGAATATATAAGTCGGCAAGATGATCTACCGTATCTCTCACGCGCATAGGAATAAAATGCGCCGACTTAGTTAACCGGTCTACAACCACCCAAATAGCATCACTACCCCGCTGAGTTCTTGGAAGACCCACAACGAAGTCCATAGTGACGTGTTCCCACTTCCACTTAGCAATAGGCAAGGGTTGCAACAAACCCGCTGGCCTCTGATGTTCAGCCTTCACTTGCTGACAAGTAAGGCACTTAGATACGAAAGCTGCCACATCTCTCTTCATACCCCGCCACCAAAACTGGCGACCCAAATCCCGATACATCTTAGTACCTCCCGGATGCACCGCAAGGCGTGAATGATGAAACTCTCGGAGTACCTCCTCTCGATGAGACTCCGGCACAAATAGACGGTCTCGGTATCTCACACTCAGGTCGGGATACACCGTCAAACCTTTCTCAACCTTCCCACCAGAAATCTTCTCACGAAGGGATTCTATCTCAAGGTCGCCCCTCTGAGCCTCTAACACTCGAGTCACAAGTGTAGGTTGTGCAACAACAGAAAACAAGGCCGCAGCCTCAACGGATTCGCCCAGAAGCAAATCAAACTCTCCAAGTGCACCTAACATCTCCCACTCTCGAATGGCTATACTAGCTATGTCACCAACAGGTTTCCTGCTAAGGGCGTCGGCCACCACATTGGCCTTTCCCGGATGATAATGCAATTCAAAGTCATAATCCTCTATGAACTCCATCCACCTCCTCTGCCTCAAGTTCAAGTCTTTCTGTGTAAACAAATATTTCAGACTCTTATGATCCGAGAATACCTCAAATCTCTCACCATAAAGATAATGCCTCCAAACCTTCAAGGCAAATATCACAGCTGCTAACTCTAAATCATGCGTAGGGTAATTCTTCTCGTGAACTTTCAACTGACGTGAGCCATAGGCAACCACTTTCCCCTCTTGCATCAACACACAACCAAGACCCTCTCGTGAGGCGTCACAATAGACTGCATAACCCAACCCTCTCTCCGGAATAATCAAGACTGGAGCAGTGGTCAGTCTAACTTTCAACTCCTGGAACGACTTTTCACAAGTCTCACTCCAAGCAAATTTGACTCCCTTCCGAGTCAATCTAGTCAAAGGCGAAGCTAATCTGGAGAAATCTCTTACAAACCGGCGATAATACCCAGCTAATCCCAGAAAACTGCGGATCTCAAACACACTCTTAGGCTGTACCCAATCTTGCACTGCCTCTGTCTTGGATGTATCAACAGACACCCCTTTCCTAGAAACTACATGGCCTAAGAACTTCACCTCCTCTAGCCAGAACTCACACTTCCCAAACTTAGCATAAAGCTGATGGGCTCTAAGTAAATCAAGCACCACCCTCAAGTGTTCCTCGTGCTCTTCCTCTGAAGGTGAATAGATAAGGATGTCGTCCACGAAGACGACTACAAAACGATCTAGAAATTCCCGGAATATCCGGTTCATCAAATCCATAAATACTGCCGGTGCATTGGTGAGCCCAAATGGCATCACCAAAAACTCATAGTGGCCATACCGCGCACGGAATGCCGTCTTTGGAATATCCTCCTCCCTGACTCTCAACTGATGATAACCTGATCTCAAGTCTATCTTCGAGAAACAACGGGAACCTTTCAACTGATCGAACAGATCATCTATACGGGGCATAGGGTACTTATTCTTAACCGTAGCCCGATTCAATTTTCGATAATCTATGCAAAGTCTCAAAGCACCACCTTTCTTTTTAACAAAGAGGGTCGGTGCTCCCCAAGGCGAAACACTAGGACGTATAAAACCCTTGTCTAGTAACTCCTGGAGTTGGATCTTCAACTCAACTAACTCAGCTGGAGCAAAACGATAGGGTGCCATAGAAATCGGCGCCGTGCCGGGCACTAAGTCAATAGAGAATTCAATCTCTCGATGCGGTGGCAAACCAACAAGATCCTCGGGAAAAACCTCCGAGTACTCACACACCACCCTTGGCAACACAATCTGAGTCTCACCGTCCTCACTAATCGAAAGGTTAGCAAGTAGACCACTAAGCTCACTCCGTCCTCGCGGAACATACCCCGGTGGCAAAACACTACCAACACGGTCCCCCAGAAAATGAAAACACTCACCATTCACGGTACAACAAGTGACTCTCTGGCGGTAGCAATCAATAACTGCCCTGTATGACGATAACCAGTCCATACCCAAAATAACATCGAAACCTCTCATAGGCATAACTACAAAGGAAAATGGGATTCTATGGTAATCAACCTCTATATCACAACCCCTAACACCGTGTTTCAAAATCAATTCACCCCCAAGAGGCAACACTACACAAATAGGAGATGCTAACTGTGCTAACTCCAACTCCAAAACAGATGCAAATGCAGCAGACACAAAGGAATGAGATGCACCCGTATCAATCAAAACATTAGCAACCGAGTTGCAAAACAAGAAAGTACCTCTCACAACAGATGGAGCCGGTACAAGATCCTGCGCGGTAACAGCATACACGCGCCCAGATGACCTCTGATCAACCTGCTCACCCCTAGGAGCATAAGATTGTTGCACCGACTGAGACGATGAAGCCCCCTGATTAGCCCTCGAGGCCTGGCCCGACTGAGCTGGCTGCTGACCCTGAATCTGCCTCAAACCAGATGTACCAGGTGTGCCACCCAACTGGGGGCAATACCTCTTCATATGCCCTGGCTGACCACACTGATAACACGAGAGTGGCTGACCTCTACCCTGACTCTGGCTCTGAGATCGAGCCGAAGAAGATGCTGCTCTCTGAACTCCTCCCCTCTGAGGACAAACTGGAGACTTGTGGCCCAACTGGCCACACTTGAAACAGGTAATGTCTCCCTGACTGCCTTTCCCCGAACTAGCACTCGGTACAGGAAAAGTCGATCTCGAAAAGCTACCATGAGACTGCTGGGGATTAAAACCCTTCTGTCTCCTACCATCACTCTGACTATCCTGACTCCTCTTGGAGCCCTTCTGCCCTTCCTCCTCCTCTTGCATCATGATCTCCATATGGGCTGCAGCATCAACCATGCGCCCATAATCCCGAATCATAGTTCCCCCAACTCTCAGCTTGAGGCCACGCCTCAACTTCTTCTCAAACTCAATACAGCGGCGTTCCTCAGACGCCACTAACTCAGGTGCAAACCTGGACAAGCTAGTAAATGCAGCCTCAAACTCGGCCACAGAAGAACTCGACTGCTTAAGCTGACAAAACTGATCTCGCAGCTTCTCCCTAACTGCCGGAGATAAAAATTTCTCCTGGAAAGCATTCACAAAAGCCTCCCACGTACCTCCTATACGCCCCTTAGTAAACTTCCACCACTGACCCGCATCCCCCTTCAACTGGAAAGATGCCAAGGTCACTTTCAACCCCTCGTCTTCGATGCCCAGCATCTCAAACGTCTTCGTTGTCTGTTCGAGCCATTCATCTGCCTTAAGCGGCTCTTTAGGATCACCCATAAATTCATCCGGATTGGACCGGAAGAACTCCCTCTTCAGAAAGGAAGGTCCTGCATCCGCAATACCAACCTGAGCTTGATTCTCAGCTCTGAGAATGCCTACTGACTCCCTGAATGCCCCCGCTATCTCTCGAGCTAAAGCGCCCAAAGCCTGCTGGCCTACTGGCTCGGCCACATTGGCCTGGCCAATTCCCTCCTGAACTATCGGAATCTCCTCTGGCACAGGCACCTCCTGCCTACCCGGCCTACCACGCCTACCGCGTCCTCGTCCTCGTCCTGACATCCTAATAAAGGAAACAAAGACATTAGCACATTAATAAATGTGCCAAAACTAAACACTCGCGTCCTAATACAATGGACAACAATAATTCATTCCACGTAAGCACATAATCACATAAGCACCTACGAATTTCATTTCCGGATAATGATAGTCCCAATGCGTTACTATAGTTCCGGTTGGAAGCAGCAGTGATCAAGTGCCTTTCCAACAAGACTACTAGAAACTCAAGGGTCAAATCACCATCCTAGAAACTACATTCCATACCCACATAGTCACATAAACATGTTATCACGTAAGCATATAACATTACACTAAGTCTCTATCAAACGAGACGAACCCATTGTGATACTAATCACTTCCCACGTACCCAAAGTATTCAAACCCGGTACGCTCTGATACCAAGTTGTAACGCCCTCAAAATAAACCCATAATAGCCATAACATCAACATGCATTTATAAAAGAAAACGAATCATTTGAGTTAGTCATCAGAGTATTCTTATTGACAGACATTACTTGTAACATCCTGCAACATCAAAATAAATGCCCTAAGGGCTTACATCTTTCCAAGCTAACACTTGGACACAAAAAAGATGAGTACTAACTCATTTACAAGTTAAGCCCTAGGCTTGAATGTTTACATGAAATCCCAAAAATAACAAAATAAAACATATAACTAAAGACAAGTCTTCAAAATCCCAAACATCAAATCCTTCCAGGCTATGTCCGTGGAGGTAGCTTATCACCTGAACCTGAAAATGATGTTCCCATAAAGGGTGAGCCACAGCCCAGTAGAAAAATACTAAACCAACTATAAGCATTGAATAAAGCTATAGCATTCAATAGATGGTTAATCAAGATAATCAATTTTATTATTAAACAGTCTCATGACACTAATGTCTAAGACACATTTCACTTTCCATTATTATCAACATGGCTCAGAACCTGGCCAAACGTACAACAGTGAATTATATATCATAGTCGCATTACTTCCAATATCAACAAAACAAATGAGACTCATGCTCATATCAAAACACTTCATACTTCCCATTTGATACACATTTTAGTGCTGTATCAATAATCATGTAAAAACACTTCAATATAATAAGCACACATAAAAATGGTGCTAATGGAGTCCATCCCCTATCTCCTCCCAAACAAAAATCCGGTTTAGAGGTCCATCCCCTATCTTCCCCTAAACCGTGGAGTACATCCCCTATCTCCTCCCACACAATATGCAAATGCAATGCTCAACCAATACACGTATTTTCAGTATTAAATCAATAGTCAAAATTAATGACTTAACCAATGTGATTAGTTTCAGTTATTCCTAATCCACATGCAATGTCTACAACAATCACGACTATCCTCCACCGATAGCCCAAAACAGTTATTTCTAGACTGGAAATAAATATGTCAACAATTTAATAGGTGAGTGATTTAAATCATCCAACTACACCATTTAATCTATGAATTCATCAATTTCATGAATTTAACCAAATTCCCCAATTCCCTTAAATTAATTTTACAAATTAATTAATTAATACAACTAGGGTTTTTCCCAAAATTATCTAAGTGACCTCAACATCTTAAAATACCAAAACTTAGAACAAAGCTTATAGAATAGAGTAGGAAATCCCTACCTTGAAGATCACAACTAAAATAGAGAAGATGGAGATGATGACCCAAAATCCAAAGTGCTCCAAATCCTCTCTTTTTCAGATTAAAAGAAAGATCTCGTGAAGCTCTACCTTTCTTTCAAAGGAACTAGGGTAGAAGACCACCGGAAATAGATCAAATCTTGGAGAGAAGGTAAGAGTAGAGAGAGAGACTCTCAAGGGGCGGTTTTTAAAAGTTAAGAGATGAAAAGGTAGGTCAAAAAGTGATCAGAAAAGTGAAATCACGGACTGATGTAGTCGACTCTACGCTCGAGCGTAGAAAGCCCCGCTCGAGCGTAAGACACAGAATCATGCTCGAGCGTGAAGAAAGCCGCTCGAGCGTCGATTGCACCCTCACAGAAGTTTTGCAGGCGCTGCACCCGCTCGAGCGTCAAACTCCCCGCTCGAGCGGAGGAGCAAAAACAAGGGATCACGCTCGAGCGTAAAAACTACCGCTCGAGCGGAAGAACTGCAGAGCAAAATACTGGGAGATGGAAAATCCCGCTCGAGCGTTAAAACTCCCGCTCGAGCGGAGAAGCAACAACGAAGGGCCCGCTCGAGCGTTAAAACCTCCGCTCGAGCGTGAAGGCCAAAATCTGGGCATCACCTATTGGCATCAACAATCAACCAACCTGTAACAGACCCGCCCAACACAACCTATAATTCAAATACTAAGAGATTAAAGGACAACAACAACCAATAAGTAATGACAGGATCCACGGAACCTAAGTCCGGATATAATAATCTAAAGAGAAAAGACCGGGGTCGCTATAGAAAGGGGCCTAGGGTTTTACTTTGGTGGTTCAATTAATCTTCTAGATATTGCTTCAATCATCAAAAATAATTGTGAGTACAAAATCCACTTTTCTTTATTTATATTTGATTCGTTATATTTATTTATTTGTATTTATTTAATATTGATTTGATTTTTGTATTGATATGAAGATGATAGATTGATTTTAATTGTTTTGATTAATTAGGTATGTAAGGTTTATGATTTTTTTAGATGATTGATTAATTTTAATTATGTTGATTAGACGTATATGTAAGGTTTAAGATTTTTAGATGATTAATTGATTGTAATAATTTTAATTAGTTGGGTATGTAAGGTTTGAGATTTTTTAGATGATTGATTAATTTTAATTATGTTGATTAGACATATATGTAAGATTTAGGATTTTTAGATGATTAATTGATTGTAATAATTTTAATTAGTTGGGTATGTAAGGTTTGGGATTTTTTAGATGATTGATTAATTTTAATTATGTTGATTAGACGTATATGTAAGGTTTAAGATTTTTAGATGATTAATAGATTGTAATAATTTTAATTAGTTGGGTATGTAAGGTTTGGGATTTTTTTAGACGATTGATTAATTTTAATTATGTTGATTAGACGTATATGCAAGGTTTAGGATTTTTAGATGATTAATTGATTGTAATAGTTTTAATTAGTTGGATATGTAAGGTTTGGGATTTTTTTTTAGGTGATTGATTAATTTTAATTATGTTGATTAGATGTAAATGTAAGGTTTAAGGTTTTAGATGATTAATTGATTGTAATAATTTTAATTGATTGAGTATGTAAGGTTTAGGATTTTTAGATGCTTGATTAATTTTAATTATGTTGATTAGATGTATATGTAAGGTTTAGGATTTTTAGATGATTGATTAATTTTAGTTATGTTGATTAGATGTATATGTAAGGTCTAAGATTTTAGATAATTAATTGATTGTAATTATTTTAATTAGTTGGATATGTAAGGTTTAGAATTTTTAAATGATTGACTAATTTTTAATTATTTTGATTAGACGTGTATGTAAGGTTTAGAGTTTTTGGATGATTAATTGATTTTAATTATTTGCATTAGTTGGGTATGCAAGGTTTAGGGTTTTATTTTGGGTGACTTTATTAATTCTTTGAGTGATTCTTTGATCTTCAAAAATAATTGTGAGTACAAAATCCACTTCCCTTGATTTATATTTAATTCTTTGTTTTTATTTATTTATTTGATAGTAGTTTGATTTTGTATTCACATAAAGATGATAGATTGATTTTAATTATTTTGACTAGTGGTGTATGTAAAGTTTAGGGTTCTTAGATAATTGATTGATTTTAATTACTTTGATTAGTTGTGTAGGTAAAGTTTAGGGTTTGTAGATGATTGATTAATTTTAATTATTTTGTTTAGTTGTGTATGTAAGGTTTAGGGTTTATAGATGATTGCTTGATTTGAATTATTTTGATTAGTTGTTTATGCAAGGTTTAGAATTTTTATATGGATTGATTTTATGATTGTAATCATACTCATGATTATATAAAATTAAAATAAACTTAGAATCCATAGATATTGGTTAGAAGATGGATTGAGTCGTTGTTTTTATTTATTTATTTTTATTTGATGTTGGATTGATTTTGTATTTCCATGTAGATGATGGATTGATTTTAATTATTTTGATTAGTTGTTTATGCCATGTTTAGGATTTTATATGGATTTATTTTATGGTTCTAATTACACTCATGATCATATGAAATTAAAATTAATTAAGAACCTATAGATAAATTCCTTATACTCCACCATGACTCCATGGATTGTTGTTGTATTTGAGTGTTGTGAGAAAGAGTGTATAACAAAAAGTGAGGATTATGAGATTTATTTGAATGCCTTAGGCTCGGCATTGTTATGTTTATTCTCATGTGTGAGATGTTGTGTATATATATATTGTTGCCTCGTTCTCATGAGTAGACAAGTACTTTGATTTGCGCGCATACGTATATGCTAACCATCCGGGGAGTGTGAGTCAAACTCGGGACGATATCCCCGTGCAAGTTTGGCTTCGGAGCGGTGTTAGGTATACGAGAGGCACATGGGATATATGTGTAGGCCGGAAGGGGAGAGCCGAAGTGGTGGAGTTAAGAAACAAAGAATTTAATTATGAATTTATTAGTATAACGTGTATGGTATTGTTATGTACATGATAAAAAAATAGTAAACGATCTTAATAAATTATGAAATTTGAGCAGAAGCATGTATTCGTGATTTTGGACAACTTTTGTGTTGTAGCTTTTTATTAAAAAGATTGATTAGAACTTATGATCGGATGACATTGGCTATTGTCGGTTTGATTCACTCTGGTAATGCAGATTTTTATAGGCTGTTTTAACCACGAAACGAGTTCATTTTTATTGGTTTCGCATAAACTGAAGTAAAACATTATTCTGCACACTTTTCATGTTTTGAACTTTTTCGGAAAAAATCATCTTATGGCAGTTTTTGTTCGTTTTCAGCTTCATATTTTTCGATTGAATTCCGTCTAGATTTTTAGATCAAGCTTTTCTTTTAACCTGTTCAGTTTCTGTTAAATTCGTTCACGTTGTCTTTTAGGAAATTTGATGCTGTACAACTTTCGTTCTTTGAGTTTTGATCAATTCAAATTATTTAAGTATGAAACGGTGTAATTTTATATTTGTTTCAACAAGTTATGTATGATTAAATTATACTAACTTCATTTGTTTTGCAGGATGGTGGGTCTTACTAACTTTTTATGCAGGGCTGACCCACCATATTTTTATTTCTATATTGTCTATTCTATAATCAATTTATATTTCGTTGTATATGGACAAGAAACTAAATGCCACCGTATCTCGGGAAACTACCCATTCGTCTCGGTGCAGTTGGAACTACTTGTCTTGTCCCGTGATAAGAAATAATGTACTTTTTGTTTGTGTCTGGTGGACACGTGGGTGTCAATTCTTGTACTCATACCTGTATACTGACCCGTTTTGTCTCTTGGCAACTCGGGTGCGTTCTGTTTGAGCGCAGCTGAGCTTCCTTTGCTGGATTAGTTGAGGCTACAGTGGTGACGAGAAGTAACTATAGTTTTTGGGCATATCTCTTAGATTTCTTTTGTTTTCTTGAGCTTAGGGTTGTAATAGTTTATGTATTTATTTATTTTTATGACTTTAGTATTGGAATGATTTGGCATGGTTTGTAACCATACTTTATTTAAGTTATTTTGACTTTGTATTGTTACTTTAATGTTGAGGTATTTGTTAGTTATGAATTTATGGTGGGTGGTTTAGTTTGTGTTTAGTTTTTTTGTTTCACCCCTAGGATTTGGATGATGGAATATGAATTGGGGTTTAGTCCTAATTTAATATTTAATTGTCCAAATTTTGGGGCGTGACACTAATGTGGTTGAACAAGTTCGCAAACCACATAACAAAAAGAGGAAGTTTACTGGAGATGATCCTAAACAAGGCGACAACAATGGCAACAAGAAGTTCAAAGGAAAATGCTATAATTGTGGCAAGACTGGACATCGAGCTTCTGACTGCCGCCGCCCTAAAAATGATCGCGGAAGTACAAGCAAGAAGACTACCAATCAGGCCAATGTAACTAAACTAGATTACATCTCTGACGGAGTGAATGACATCAACCTCTCTGTTGTGGTGTCTGAGGCTAATTTGGTTGGAAATCCCAAGGAATGATGGGTTGACATTGGGGCAACTTGTCATATTTGTACGGACAAGAAGATGTTCACTACCTACAATAAGGCTGCAAATGGTGAACAACTTTTCATGGGAAATTCTTCTACTTCTACTGTGGCTGGACAAGGAAAGGTGATCTTGAAGATGACATCAGAGAAAGAACTGACCCTCAACAACGTACTGCATGTAGCTGACATCCGGAAGAATTTGGTTTATGGCTCTTTGTTAAGTAAAAATGGTTTTAGGCTTGTATTTGAGTCTGATAAATTTGTATTATCAAAGAGTGGTATGTATGTTGGTCAGGGATACGTGAGTGGTGGTCTCTTCAAATTAAATGTAAAGACAATTGTACCAAAAATTGCTATGAATAAGAATAACATATCTTTTGTTTATATTCTTGAGTCAAATTTATGGCATGGTAGATTAGGACATGTGAATTTTGATGCTTTGCGTAGATTAATTGGTTTGGATTATATACCAAAGTTTGAAATTAATCATAATCATAAATGTGAAATTTGTGTAGAAGCGAAACTAACTAAGACTCCATTTAAATCGGTTGAAAGGAAAACTGAACCTCTAGAATTAATTCATACAGATGTATGTGATCTTAAATTTGTTCAAACTAGAGGAGGCAAAAAGTATTTCATAACATTTATCGATGATTCCACAAGATATTGTTATGTTTATTTACTTAGAAGTAAAGATGAAGCCTTAGAAATGTTTAAACTCTACAAAACAGAAGTTGAAAATCAACTTGGTAAAACCATTAAAATGGTTAGAAGTGATAGGGGTGGTGAATATGATGCACCATGAAATGAATTTTGTGCTCAACATGGCATTATTCACCAAACTACAGCACCCTATTCTCCCCAGCAAAATGGAATTGCTGAAAGGAAAAATAGAATTCTAAAGGAAATGATGAATGCCATGTTACTAGGTTCAGGCTTTCCACAGAACTTGTGGGGGGAAGCAATATTGTTTGCTAATTATGTTCTTAACAGAATACCCCACAAGAAAACCAATAGCACTCCTTATGACTTGTGGAAAGGTTGACCGCCTTCCTACAAATACTTAAAAGTGTGGGGATGTTTGGCAAAAGTTGAAGTTTATGTTCCTAAAAAGACTAAGATTTGGACCAAAAACAATAGATTGTGTGTTTATTGGTTATGCTCAGAATAGTAGTGCATACCGGTTTTTGACTTATAAATCAGAAATACCTAATATAAATGTGAATACTATTATAGAGTCAAGGAATGTTGTATTTTTTGAACATGTCTTTCCTTACAAGAAAGGACTGGAATTAAGTTTACAGAAAAGAACTTATGATTGTACACAAAGTCAAGAGACTAATGATAATCAAACACAAGAAACTAGTAATGGTCTCGACCAATAGGATTTAACTGATGATGAACCAAGACGAAGTAAGAGAGCGAGAACATCAAAACCATTTGGTCCAGATTTTCTGACATACCTGTTAAAAAATGAACCTCAAAGCTTTAAGGAAGCAATAACAGGTCCTGAAGCACCTTTGTAGAAAGAGGTTGTTAATGATGAAATTGAATCCATTATACAAAATCATACTTCGGAATTGGTGAATCTTCCACTTGGTTCTATACCTCTAGGGTATAAGTGGATATTCAAGAGAAAAATGAAAGCAGATGGTTCAATAGACAAGTACAAAGCAAGACTTGTAGTAAAATGTTACAGATAAAAGGAAGGTTTAGACTATTTTGACACATATTCCCTATGACAAGAATAACATCCATTCGCATGCTTATTGCTATAGCAACGTTTTTTAATTTAGAAATACATCAAATGGATGTAAGACAACTTTCTTAAACAGTGACCTAAATGAAGAGATCCATATGGAGCAACCCGAAGGGTTTGTAGAACCGGGGCAAAAAAAGAAAGTTTGTCGGCTTGTAAAGTCTCTTTATGGATTAAAACAAGCACCTAAGCAATGGCATGAAAAATTTGATCATGCAATGCTTACCAATGAGTTTAAGATAAACGAATGTGACAAATGTGTCTATGTTAAAAACACTGACCAAGGATATGTCATAGTTTATCTTTATGTGGATGACATGCTTATCATTGGAAGCAGTCAAAACATGATCAAATCAACTAAGCAAATGCTTAACAAAAGATTTGATATGAAAGATATGGGAGTCGTAGATGTTATATTAGGAATGAAAATCACTAAAACATCTGACGGATATGCATTATCTCAATCACATTATATTGAGAAAATTCTTGGTAAATTTATCAAGGATGATATGAATGTAGCAAGAACACCTGTAGACATTAGTCTTTATTCATCGAAAAATAAAGGTGATGCTGTGTCTCAGTTAAAATACTCCCAAATCATTAGAAGCCTAATGTACTTAATGAATTGTACTCGTCCTGACATAGCTTATGCATTCAGTAAATTGAGTAGGTACACTAGTAACCCCGGAGAAGACCTTTGGAAAACGATCATTCGGGTTCTTAGATATCTAAGATTTACTCATGATCATGGTTTGAACTTTACTCGATATCTAGCAGTACTTGAAGGTTATTGTGATGCCAATTGGATATCGGATACTAAGGATTCAAAATTCACTAGTGAATATGTCTTTACTCTAGGAGGCACTGCTGTTTCTTGGAAGTCCACGAAACAAACATGCATCGCATGATCCATAATGGAATCTGAGTTCATTGCTTTAGACAAAGCAGGAGAAGAAGCAGAATGACTTCGTCACTTCTTAGAAGACATTCCAATGTAGCCAAAACCTGTGCCAACTATTTGCATTTATTGTGATAGTCAATCTGCAATATGTAGGGCACAGAATCATACATATAACGGTAAGTCACGACATATTCGTCGTCGACATAATACCGTAAGGCAATTGTTGTCAAATAGAATAATCTCACTAGATTATATAAAATCTAAAGAGAATATTGCGGATCCGTTAACAAAAGGTTTGACAAAAGAGCTAGTGTATAATTCATCGACGGGGATGGGATTAAAGCCTGTTACATAAGAGTCATCATAATGGTAACCCTACTTATATGACTGGAGATCCCAAGAACTAAGTTCAAAGGGACAACTAAGTTGTGGGTGGCTCGCCAGAAATCACCAAGGGATTAAAATTCCTCATTCATATGGTGAGAGTAATATCTGCAACAGGTGTTGTCTGTAGGGGTATAAGGATAAGCTTTGCTTTTAATGATTACTTATATCTTGATTTAGGCATAAAAATCAAGACAAGTATAAAGAAATACTTACAATAAGAATCACCAATATAAGTGTCGAACTGGGGCCGGTTCTATGAGAATGAAAGAGGTTAAATTCTCTAGAAACACTCATGAAAACCAGGAGTGTTCAAGGCCAAAATGAACACGACGGTGAGAACCACGATGTATTAGAAGATATTTTGGGTGAAATCTATTGTCTTGGCTTACACAAACGGCTGAACAATTCAAGGCATCCCGTCCATTGGTCAGCTAGTAAGTCCGATAGGTTATCACTAAAGAAGGTTCAAGGCCGAAAGCTACCTATCCTGATGTAAGATATTTTCGACTTATACTCTTTCGACAAAGTCTACATATTGTTGCATTTTCGTTGTCATCAAATTCCATTCATGTGGGGGATTGTTAGAAATGGTTTGGAAAATTCTGGGTAAAAAATAGAATTTTTTCATAACTTTGGTATATTATTTAGGTGGGACCCGTGCGTCAAATTTGGCAGGTCTAAGTGGTAACATGTTCTATGCCGCGTTATGATTCACGTGGTATATTTGGTTGCTCAAAATCATTATCGGGTGAATGGGAAATTGAAGCCAAAGTGAGCTCCATGGAAATGGAGTTTTGGTGAAAATTCCTTAAGGTTGGAAAATGGCTTGTCCCACATTGATTTGGTGGGAAGTTTTGAATGGGTTTATAAGGCATGGGATTGGAACTTGGGTTGTGCCCCAAGGGGTACCCAAGTTTTGTAGAGAAGGGGGTTATAGGCAAAATGGACTAGACCCATTGGACCCAAAAAATAACCATACATGTGCGTGCCGCCATCCGTCTGGTCGGTCGGGCGGGCTAGGCTGGGCCTGGGCTTGGGAGCGGGTGCGTGGTGTGAGGTTGGGCTTGTCCGGCCCAATACTAATCTTTTTTGGCCAAAATCATTTGAATTCAATTTTATTTTTGGTAAAATAAATTTGTCCAATTTAAATTTCAATTTTTTGAATTCAAAATTGGGTCTGTTTTTCTCCCACCCGAACTGTTTAAAATTCAGAAAACCCGGACAGATTTAAATCTGTGCAAAACAGTTTTATCTGTTTGAATTTTGAACCTAACAGATTTAATTCAAAACCAAACAGGTTTCATACCTGTTCAAAACAAGTTTGCATCTGTTTAATTCAAAACCAGCAGCCACCAATCCATTTATAAATAGGCAGCCTCATTTGATGTTTTCATTCAATAATTTTTGTCTTAACGATTGTATGTCTTCACTGCATCTGTGCTGCATTATTTTCCTTCTTAGAAAGAGTGTAAACACTTAGTGTGTTCGTTGTTCGAATAAATTGTAATACTGCATTTATTCGCTGACAGATCATTTTATCCTGGGAGATAGACGTCCATATTCTGAAAGCACAGTGGAGAGGACGAATCTGTCTTAAGGACATAGTGTTGAATACTGGACTTGATTAGAATAATATTCAAGATATTAATCAAGTAAGTTATTTAATGATTTTCTATTTTATTATTATTTATTTAAATCAGATTTTAATTTTATTTTTGTAACAAAATAAAATCTGTTTTTATTTATTTAATTTTATTTCTAGTTTGATTTTTGTAATCAAACATTCACTATCCTTTTCTATTTTTCTTTTATATTCTGTTTGTTGTTTAGTACCCAAATAGAATTAATTAATTTAAATACAGTGAAGATTGTCCAACAAAAATAACAAACTCTGTTTGTATATAAAAGTTCTATGGAATTGTATTCAAGCAATATTAGTTCCCAAAATATCTCAAAATATAATCGAGTTATTAAGAAAAATGGGAGTTATTAACAAAGTAACTGATGCGAAATGGAATTATGAATAAAGTTCCACAAATCAAATCATTTACAATCCAATAGTTTCACATAAATTAATCCAAGCAAACTCTAGAAGCAAAATTGAGAGAGAGAGAGAGAGAGAGAGAGGGGGGGGGAGAGAGACAGAGACAGAAAGAAAGAGAGGATGTTGCCACAATGCCATCGTCGTATCACAAAGAACAGAATTGCAAGATTGGCATTCTCTCAGAAGCAAGGCTTATATACTAAATTTGACTCTTTCAATTTCATGGTTGCACTTTAAATTGGGAGGTTGTTTATGAAGACAAGATAATAAGATTCTCAGTTATTTCAAGCAAAATAAATCAAGTACCCTCACCACCTAGAAATCCAAAGCCAACAAATGAGTTCACATGGAAAGATACTAATAGTTCAATGCTACATTTCAAATTGCTTAAACAGATACATGCATACTTTTGTGTTGCTCAAATAGTTTGAAATCAAAGAGTTGAATTTCTCATGTTTAGAATCATGTGCAAGAGGGGTAGGAGAGTTTAGATCAGCAGCATTTAAAAAAGAAAAAAAAATTATAATTGAGAGCACATTCTACTATCCTCGGGTAATAGATCAATTTCGTTTCCTTTTCAACAGTATCTGAAAGCAAGTATCAATTACCTAGAGTTAATCCTAACACAAAAGAAGCCACACTCACAATAGTAACAAAAACAGAATAAATGTTGTTTTATAAAATCTTAAAGGTGATGACCTATATGCACCTGGTTAGGTTTGTTAGCCATGTTGATTATGATGATTGTTTTTTATTATGTTTTGATTTATTTTGAAATATGGATTAGAATTGTAAACTTAATATTTAAATAAATCATTATAATCCTTAAATTCTCCTTGTGTTTAACCATATTTTTGAAATGCAAATGGTGTTTAAACAGGTGAAGAATCAAGCACAAAACAGGCCCAAAACAAAGTGCAAAACAACCCAGAAACAATAGCAAAAACAGACCAAAAACAGCACCAAAACAACCCAAAAACGGCACCAAAACAGTCTAGAACAGCAGCAACATAGACCAAAAAAAAAAAAAATCAATAAGTGTAGAACTGCAGCAGCACAGAGCAGAAAGAAAAAAAAAAGTGTAGAACTGCAGCCACATTTTTTTTTTCTTCTTCTAAATTTGTAGAACTGCTGCACCAAATAATTTTCTTCTAGAAATGATAAAATTTCATGCAATCAATAAGTGTAAACAAGTAAAAGATAGAAGAAAAAAGAAAAAAAATGTACTCTAGATGTTTGGCTCTAGGCTTCAACTTGGTCAGTGTAGAAAACTGAACACTTCTCAAAACATGTTATATATGTTTATTTATTAATGCTTGAACTAATTAAACAACAACAACAACAACAACAACAAACAACGAAGTGATTACAATTATTATTGGAGAAGCTCTTCACCATATATCAGTCCCAATATCAGTGTTGTGCTGTGTTCTGCCATGCTGAACAAGAGAATCAAATTGAAGACAAAAAAGAAAAAGAGAAAGAAGAGGTAGTGTGAGAGAGTGAGAGTGAAAGGAAGAGGGAGAGGGACATACCTCTGTGTGTCTTCTATTGTGCCGCTTGAGGTTGTGGAGTGAGAGAATGAGATGAATATTAGGTCAATCCTTGTTTATTCACCTAAAAAGGTCAGTCAACTTTTGAAGAAAAAAAAATTAAAAAAAAAAAGACAAATTCAAAATGATGTCGTTTTAACCCCTAATTTATTGGTGACGAGAATCATTAGGTTGCCATAAATATCGTTCACCTTTCCACGACTATTTTAATTCTGTCGCCAAAAAGTTCCAATTGGCGGCCAAAATTTCGTCGCCATATATTAATTGGTCGTGAAAACATTTTTACAGTTGGCGCCAAACGTTTTTGGCGACCAATTGAGATATTGGTTACCGATAGTTTATTTTTTGGTGACCAACAAGTATATTGTTGCCAAAAATATACAATTGGTGACTAATTTCAATTTGGTTGCTAAAAAATATTGCCAAAAATGCTTTTTGTTGTAGTGTGTTGAATTAGAATAGGATAATTGATGCGTATTCATAATTGATATTGGAATGAATACCCAAAAGTAACAGACCTACTTAATTATGAATATTTTATCAACTAGTCTTATTGGTAAAAAGGAATCACCATAATTGTTAAATAGTATGCCATTAGATTATCCCAAAGGTAAATCACGGTGATATTATTTGTGGTTGTTTAAACATGTGTTTGTTAAAAATGTGTTTATTTTAACTAATTGTCAGTTATTACTCTTAGCATTAATGTATTGAGTATAAATTATTGATTAAAGTTTTATTTCGCTGTATTTGTGTACTTTGTTTGTTTCGATTTTAAGTGAAAAAGATTTCTCAAAATGAATAGAATAAGTTCAGTTTCATCTCGATGTTTTGAATTTTGACTTACTATTTTGAGAAATTTATTGCTATTATGATCCAAACAGTATAAAAGAAAGAAAATGTGACGACCGAGTCTTTCTTTTCTCCTCTTTCCTTTCCTTCTTCTCTTCGTCCTTTCCTTTATTTCTGTTTGGACTTGAAACATTCGGAAATTGCTCTCAAATTTCAGTTCTTGCTCTTGTCTTGCTCGGTGTTAAATTTCACTTGTTCCGGGGAGCGTGAGGTCAAGTCCGAGGTGCCCGGGGGGTTGAGCCGAAAACTTTTCTAGACTGGTTGGCTTGCCGCATGTGCAGGGGCCTAGGGCCGCACGTGCGGGAGGGTGAGGCCGCACATGCGGATTTCAGGGGAAGGCTGGGCGTGCACATTGCAAAATATGCACGTGCCTGAGTGAGGTGCGGGAGGTGCCGCACGTGCGGGAGTGATAGCCGCACGTGCGGGATGGCACACTCCACACGTGCGGGGAAGGGCGCCGCACGTACGGTCGGCCTGGGTCCGAAAATCTGCATTTTTGTATCACTTTAGCCGAATTGTATCTCATTTTGGGGCTTCTCTCTCTCACTCTAAAGACCATTTTCTCTCCTCCTCCTCTCTAGAAACCCTAACTGTAGACGCGCTCCCAGGAACCCTCCGATACCCGCGCTCGCGATGGCACGAAATCTCGTTTTGTTTCCTAGTTACTACAGTTTGGACTCAATGTCAGGGTTCTAAATCTAATCTTGCAAAGTATAATGCAAGACCGATAAATCACCAAAGAGTCCAAATTTAGCAAATCGTTTTTGGAAACCTGATTTTTATAAAGAAGTGCCAAACATGGACTGCTTTGCCAGATACAAAGTCGCCACCTAAATATTTTATTTTGGGGGAAATTTAGGAAACCCTGACTCGTGCCTAAGGCCACGTGTCCGTCATCACCAAAGTTGCCTCGGCTCGGGAACTTGGGTACGAGAGGGGAAGGTCATGCAATGAGCACCCTCGCTCGCCCGATCAAAGATCAGCCTGTACTAAGCATGATATTTTGTTTTTGAAAACACATGTGCTCTTATTCCGGTTAATTAGCTAATCTTACTACGTGATGCGCACAGTATACAAGTATAGACTAGATTGCCTAATTTGGAACAAAACATTGCATATTCATTTGAAAATGGTTTGAAGTTTGCTACTCGCAAGTAGGCTAAAACGCGGATTTCAATTAATTGTCCTTATTCAAGTAATCCAACCTTTACCCACAGGCATTTAGACAGTTATATCACATAAGCAGTTAGCCTCATGGCAAGCATGCTTTCATGGCAACATTAACACACATGCAGTATGCTAAAGTGTAAACACTCACAGTATACTCCGAGCCAAAACAAAGAACTAGTTAGAAATCATGTATGATCTTAGTTCATGTTAAGATGGCTAATGCAACACATGCAAAATACAACTAAGATAGGCTCGGCTATCCTAAAATATCATGTTAAATGTAACTTGGTACATGTATTCAAATTGGAATTGAAATACAATGCAGTTAGTATGATGCGCCAAGCCCAGTGCATGCAAGATAGATGAATGGATGCACGCATGCGAAGCATAAGGTATGCTAAACGAAACATGCCCTAAAACTAACCATCGTGAGCGGTTAAGTAAAAAGGAGAAAGAAATGGGGATTAGAAGACATGCATCACACACACGCACGCTTATTACAACAATGTGCCCTCTCGAGGGAGGGACCGAATAAAGAGCTAACTCGCTAATCCAAGCTAATTAAACTAATTATTACACAACGAAAATGAATAACTAGCTACAACTAATTATTACAACACAAATCAAATAGTTAACGCATTAACTAGTTAAGTACAAACCAAAGCGTAAACTAGCTAACTAAGCATGGCAACTAAGGAAAGCAATAAAACAATGGCAAAGTCCTCAGAGGGAGAAGGCTGGATACATGCTCGGTCGCCTCGTTCAGAAATCCAATGCGATGCCTCGATTTGCCTCTGTTTTCATTTATTTCCAGAACACTGCACAAAGCTCCAGAAAGCTGAAACTCCATCATGGGAACCTGTGGGAGGGCTGCCAACCAGTTGTTGAGGAAGGAGACCACCTGCTGACCACTTTCTGTGCTGAAAAACCAGAAAAAGTGGTCGGCCAACTAGTAATACTGGTCGACCGACCAGTTGTTGCTACTGAATTCCAGTTTGCTGCAACAGAGAGCAAGAAAGGGCATGGCAATGTATTTGCAAGATATGTGTGCATAACCACCCTACCTATCATGTCATGAACTCAAGGGAGTGCGGTTCTCGACCCTCGGGCCACCAATCGCGTATTTCAATGCATGATGGCCGAGAGGCGAAGTTGCACAATTCAATATGAAAATAAATGCACAAGTAAACACATAAGGCCTAGAACTCTATCATGCATGATCAAGAGCATCGGCGACCAAGAATTGAGGCACGTTTCATCACTTCAAGTATGAAACGTCCCTCGTTTCTCGTGCTCAAATTAACACTTAATCCAAACAACAATGCAACACATAGCATGGCATGCTCAATGCAAACAACAACTTAGCATACTCAATGCAAGGTGACATGATCAACTTAACAAAACTAATGACATGCGAACAATGTTAATGCATCCATGCACAATGCAATGCTACGAGGGCAACTTAGCAATGTTAGGAACATGCATACTCAATGCAAAGAAATAACTTGGCATACACAATGCAAATAACCACATGGCATGCATAATGCAATGTAAGATAGCATACTTAATGCAATGAACAATAAGCATACGAACAACATGTAAACAAACATGCTACATGGACTTAAACCAAAAGGGGGTAGACCTCAGTCATGCCCAAATCAGTGGCCAAAGGTGATAAAATTAAGGCACATGAAGCATATACAAGCATGCACATGCAATGGCCCATCAAAGAGGCCTAAGAGTACAACTCTCAAGAGTGCTCAAAGAGTGACAAATGCAGAAGTGTAACAACACTAAATGCATTGAAATTAAGTAAGAAATGATGCCAAATCATTCAAACAAAACAAGTAAGGCATGCAAGAGTCCTTAAGGCATGAAGCTAGTAAAGAGGACTACAAAGGAGGCATGCAATACATGGCACAAAAGCATGAACCAATCATGGACAAAGCTCAAGTAGGTCTTAACAGAGACCAAAACAAGCTGAGATGAGGGCCCAAAGGCCTAGGCATGCAAGCTAAGCCACAAACTAGGCAACCATGCACAACACTCAAAGGCACTTAAAGAGTGAATGAAGTGGGAACATGGCAATGCTAAGTACTCTGAAATAACATGTTAAATGACGCCAAATCATCTAAATAGCTCAAATATAGCATGCATGAGTCATCAAAATGCAAGACTAGCAAGGCCAATTGCACTACAGCTATACAAAGCATAAAGGATATAGAAAAGGCAACCCAAAATAGTCCTAGATCATGCCAAAATGATACTAAAACATGCATGGAAGGAAACCAAAACAAGCTAGCATGAAGGGCTTAAGGCATGATGCATACAAGGCAAATAAGGTGGATTACACTACACCTATTAAAACCAAGCATGGGATGACTTAACCAACAAAAATCAGAGTTATGTCATGGCAAAATAACCCCAAAAACACATTGAAATGATAGCCCACAAGCTAAGGCATGAAGGCATAAAGGGGCAAACTCTCCAACGCATTGAATGAGTGAAAGATGCAAGTGCATGAGCATGAAACATGGACTAAAATCACATAATAAATGATGTCAAATCATTCAAATAGTCCAAGTAAAGCATGCTAGTGGACTTGATGCACAAAACTAACAAGCTAGAATGCATTATAGCTATACAAAGCATGTCATGCATGGACAAAACAACACAAATCAGAGCTAGAGCATGCTAAAACATAGATAAAAGCTTCTTAAAGTTAAGCCAAAGGCATGCTAGAATGACATGTTAAAGCATGATTCATGTTAGGCAATTTCATGGAAATGCACTACAAGTGCATGGAGCATGCAAAGGCCAACCAAACCAACCCAAAACAGAGTCATGACATGGCAAAACATCACCAAAAATATGCTGAAATGGACACAAAAGAAGCTAGAATGACATGTTATTTCATGAAGCATACAAAGACTAGTTCATGAGATTTACACTACAAGTGTATTAAGCATGCATGGAATGACCAAACCAAGTCAAAACAGATCTAAGGCATGCTAAAACAGTATTAAAAACCTACTGAGATGGCCCCAAAACAAGCTAAAAAGACATGCTCAAACATTAGGCATAGAAAGCTAGTTTGTAAGATTTACACTACAAGTGTATAAGGCATGCATGGAATGACCAAACCAAGTCAAAACAGATCTGAGGCATGCTAAAATAACCCCAAATACATACTAATAACAAGCCAACACAAGATTAATAAACATGCTCAAACATGAGGCATATGAAGGCAAGTATTGAAGACACAAGGAGAGGGGATGACCCTCTCCTTTTTGGGACCTTAAAACACCATCTCCACCACTGAAATCCCTCTGAATTTCAGTGGTGAGAAGGCCAAAACAAGGTGGTCCCAAAGCTTAAAAAGAAGGCACAAAAGCAAGGCCAAACAAGGCCTAAGAGGGGGTAAACAACCCCCAACACAAAATTGACCTTAAACAAAGATCTTAAGGACCAAAAATCAGAACTTTTATCAGTATAAAGTTAAGCTTGAAACAGCATGCAAGTAGGGCTAAAAGCTTAAGCAAAAATGGGGGTTTAAAAGGTAGAAACTCACCCTTGTAGACCACCTTCAAGGCTGCAACTCCAGCACACTTTTTGGATCAAAACCAGTCCAAAAGAACCAAAAACAACCTCAAGAAGCCTCAGCAACAAAGGTATGGTGTTTAAGTGTGTGTTTGCGTACAAAAGTGAGACAAAATCACACTTTAAGGCACAAAACAAGAGCAAAATGAAGAAGTATAGATATAGATTATATGTATCACTCCAGCCAAGATTTTCTGAACCTAGAGGAGGGAGGAGGGGTTCTCTCTTATAGAGAACCAAAAGCTAAAGCTTCTCAAGGAAGCTAAGCTTCAAGGAAATCCCTCCATATACGTGTATGGAGGATGGCTCCAGTGCCCTCCAGCTGGAGGAAAATATCTCCAAAAAAAAGTGATCGGCCAGCTACTTAAAGTGGTCGGCCGACCACTTCAAGTGGTCTCCCAGAACAAAAACTGGTCGGCCATAAGTAGGAAGAAGTCTACACACTGAAAGCAAGGTGGTGGTATGGTGGCCGACCAGAAAAGGTGGCCCAAAGACCAAGAAAGCCAGTTATCCGACCAGAAAATTGGCTAGCAGGAGGAAAAGTGGTCTCCAAGGGGAAAAACTGGTCTCCCGCCTTTGTACCACCTTCCAAACAAGGAAAACAAGGTTTGTACCAAAAACAAACCAAAACGGATGCAAGACGAGAGATCGGGAGGCAAAGCACAAGGCCGAAAGCCTTGAAAACTAGTCTACGGGCATCAAAAGTGGTATACGACCACAAAAGTGGTCTCCCAGACCACAGTGTTTCTCTAGGTAGAGGCAACAAGGCATGGTTCAAAAACCACGCCAAACGGAGAACGTTAAGCGGTCCCGAGACAAGGCGCACGGCTAAAGGCTCCAAAAACCAAAAACTAGTCTCCAAACAGGAAGAGTGGCCTACGACTACAAAAAGTGGTCTACGACCACAAAGAGATGGTCTACAAGACCTCTCCCTCCCTTCGAGAAGAGAAAACAAGATTCGATCCACAAACCGAGCCAAAACACAAAGAGTTCAGAGGCCCGGAGGCAAGGCTCTCAGCCAAACTCCGAAACCTCGAAACGAGCACAACATGTGCAATCACTGAGCGCTGAATCGATGACGTCTGAGTCTTAAGGTCGGTCAAAAATGGGGTGTCTACACTAACCAAAACACTTAAACACTTTGATTCCTTGCAAATCCTTGGATCTAGAACTCCATCATCTCTCTTTAATCTTGAAGATCAAGCTAGGGCTCTTCTTAGTGTAGTGAAGGTTGAATAATCTTCCATCAAGCTAGGGTTTCACCTTCTCTTCATCATCAAGCTTGAGGTAGGGACATTCTTGAGTTATATATAAATGTTTTGCTAGCTTAAAGGTTGATCTTATGTTTCTCTTACATTTATTATGAGATTTTAGTTTTTGGTTCATGAAAGATGAGATTTATCAAAAGAGGGTTAAAGTTTCTCTATTGATTTTGAGGACTTTTATTTATTATCTACAAATGATGATTTGATGAACTTCACCATAACAATGAGAGATGTGTTGGGTCTTTGGTGAAAACCCTAGAAATTGGGGATTTTGGAAGGTATGGAAATGTCTAAGGTGTTCTCATGCATCTTGTGATTTAAAAAGAATGGATGAGTGTAGGCTTCATGGTGATTTTGGCAAATGCCCATTTTTTGAACGTGTATATATATATATACCTAAATGGAGAGATTGTTTTAAAAATTATTGTTAATACATGATATATATATATATGTGTGTGTGTGTGTGTGTGTGTGTGGCTATGAGAGTTATGAATGTGGAGATTAATGTATAAAACACATCACATATGGCCTTGAAGGGATTAAACTGATTAGAATTGTGCATGATTGGGAAATTGTTGTGTGTTGAAAGCACATGGTTATTTCCAAAATAGCTTTGAAGGGAGGAGATGAGAAATATATTTGTTTGTTGTTGTTGAGGCATTTTGAAAATGGATGAAATGTTACGAGATATGGAAATTTATTGCATTGCATACTTGTTCAATTTATTTATTATGCATTGTGAATTTAATTGAAAATGTTTATTCCATGAAAGAGAAGAGTATTGTAGTGAGAACCATGGAAATATGTTATGGGGTAAATACATTGGTAAGTCCGGATAGGGGGTGTAGTTGAACTTGATAAGTTGGCCTGAGTGTTCATGGTGAAAGACCAGAAAACCGCGCAGATAGGTGTTGAGCCTCCCGGTTATTACCGGTAAAAATGACAGTTTGGTAGTACTCGAAGAGTCTACTTGCAGACACCAGCCTAGGGATTACTAGTGTCGTATTTACCGCCCCTATTGATTAAAATTGGAAGTTTGTTTGAAATGTGTTGAGATTGCTAACTTTTATTGAGATGGAAATTTTAAAAGAGCATGAAATGAAATTTTCTTTAAGAGAGCATGGCATAGCATGAACATTTATATTTCATTAAGAATTGCATAACTGTATATACTTTGTAAGGATTTCTCTACTGGGCTTTATGCTCACCCCTGTGGGACTTTGGTGCAAGTAAAGACGTGGTGATCCTGCCAAGTTGAGGGCACGGATAATTGTAAAGAGTACATAGCTCTTATTTTTGTTGTGATCTTTTTGTAAGCCAGGGGCTAATGTGTTTGGGTCCGAGAGACCATTTTGTGTAACCAGGCTATTGCCTTGGAAGATGTAAGCCCTTAAGGGCATTTTATTGTTTTGAGATTTGATGCTTCACATGCTATAGATTCATATATTCCCTTACGATGTGAATGTATACCGCATGTAGAACTTTTGTATTAAACCTATTTATTATATGTGAAGATGGGAGGATTCTTGTCATTATGTAGTGAATGTCTATTAATTTAGGAAGGTCATGTTGAATCATTTTTGGGGCGTTACAAAAAACACTTTTCATAAAGTATAAAATGATCGAATAAATAAAGTTTATGTTTTTATGCGAATAATTATAGCAAATATTAAGTTTTAACTTCCTTAAATTGATAATGCTAAATAATGTGAAAGAACATTTCCGAATTGTTAATAAGTTTTTTGTTGGGACACTTATGGTTAAGCTTACAAACATAAAATTTGATGGTATGCATGAGATGTGTGAGCATGTCATTGAATTATCTAACCTGATTGCTCAATTAAAGAATTAAAGAATAATTGTGAATGAGTTTGTTTTTGCACAATTTATTTTAAATTATTTATCTCTTAAGTATGGGTCATTTATATTAACTATGATTCTATGAATAGTAAGTAGAAAGTTAATAAATTGACTAATATGTTTATTTAAGAAAAGACAAAACTTAAGTAATTGAGATATCATTTAGTGATCTTGTAATTCAAGAAGCCGAAAAGAAAGGGAGAATACTTATAAAAGGTTATAAAGAAATAGCCACATAAAGAAATGAGTCTGCTCAAGATTTTCAATCTTATAAGAAAGAAAATGGTTATTCATGTTTTTTAATTCAATACAGGATTATTTTCAAACCAATTATGTTAAAACTCCAATTGAAATTATTGGGTTTTATCGTTTATTTTTTGGGCATTGATCATTATTTAGATTTTGTTCAAAAAATTTTATGTTTTTGAAAAAAATTATTTATTGATTTGTCTAAATTTAATTAACCTTGATTGTTTATTTTCAAAATTTAGAATAAAAATTTAATTTATTGAAAATACCTCTTGTGTTAATTTTGGTATTATTTATGATGGTTTGTATAAATTAAAATTTAATGATTTGTCAAAAATAATAATAATAATTTATCTTGCATCATTATGTTGGTCCTAAATATAGCTTAATAAATGAAAACTCCTCAAACTTGTGGTATAAAAGATTGTACTATTTTTCTGAAGAAAAAAAAAGAAAAAGTTATAAAGACTAGTAAAGATGAGATTCTTTTGAATTTAGATTTTATTACTTTTAGTGGGAGTGTGAGTTGCATTAAGGAAAAATAGTTCAATCAAATTAAGTGAAGTGACACAAGATATACATGGTTTCTTCATATTATCCAAATAGGCATTAATGTGCCCTTTTGACACTTCATGTTTGTTAAATAAAGTTATTTTATCACTTTTATAAATGAATGTTCACAGATCTCTAGTAAATGGACACCATTGATGTGTACATTATTAAGGAAGAAAGGCAATAAAACAAAAATGTAAAAAACATAAAGATAGTGCAAGGTACAAGTCTATTTACTAAACTCTATGAAAGACATAATGCCTTAGTAGAATGATGTAGCTGAGAAACATTATTGTACTCTAATAAATATGACAAAGAGTATATTAAATAATTTTTAAATATCCATAACATTGTGGATGTATGTCGTTATGATCTATTGTTTTCATATAGAATCAAGTTCCTAGTAAGGCAGTTCCAAACACTCATTTTGAACTGTGAACAGGAAGGAAACTGAACTTAAGACACCTGCATGTTTGGGGTTGTCTACAAAATTAGAATTATTAATCCACAAAAAAAGAAATTGGATTTTAGAATAATCAGTGGTTATTTTGTTGATTATCTTGAAAATTCAAAGGGTATTAGTTTTATTATCTTGGCCATAATACAAGAATTGCATAAACTAATAATATCAAATTTAATAAGAATGATGAAATCAATGGGAGTGAAGAATCATGAAATGCAATTATTGAATAAGTTTGGTACACGTATCATTACCTATAATTTTGAGGGAAATTGTCGTTTCTATACTTGTTGAACAATTTAATGTTATGGAACAATAAATGAATAATCAATTACTCCATAATGTAATTATCACCAATGAAAAGTTGTAGAAGAACCACAAAAAATAATATTAAGAAGATCTCATAAAGTTAAAAGATTTGTCATTTCAAATGATCATGTGATATATCTATAATAATCTTATTATAATATTAGGATAAGTAAAGACTTGATTTTGTTGTCACAAGCGATAGAAAGTATTGATTCTACTAAATGCATTGATGTCTTGAATGTTGAGTTGAAATCAATGGACCAGAATGAAATTTGGGATTTCATTGAATTGCCTAAGGATACAAAAATATTTATTGTTTTAAGGGCAATTTAAAATGATATAATGCTAGATATGTGACTAAAGATTTTACTCAGAAAATAGATATTAATTACAATGAGATATTCCTTTTTCACTTGTGTCTTAAAGGGTTGATTTAGAATCATTATGGCATTAGTAACTCATTATGATATTAAGTTGCTTTAGTAACTCATTATGTGAAAATTAATTTTCTGAAAAAAAAAAGTTTAGATGAAGAATTTTGTGTAGATCAATTCAAAAGTTTCCCTATTGAGGAAAATGAAAATGTGACTTGCAAATTTAAGAAATCAATTTATGGACTTAAACAAGCTTTCTAAAAATTGTATCTTAAGCTTTATGATACTATTTTTCCTTTGGATTTAAAGCAAATATTTTTTATTAGTGTACGTGTCCAAAGATCAATGGGAGCAAGTTTATGTTTATGATTTTGTATGTTGATGATATTTTACTTGTCAATAATGTATGTGATTTATTGCACGAATTAAGAAATTTTCTCTTGAAAAACTTTGAAATGAAATATATTAATGAGACAACCTATGTGATAAAAATGGAAATATTTCTGAATGAACCACATGAATTGTTGAGATTCTCTAAAAGGTATATATTAAAAGTTCTGTAGAGATTCTATACGAAAGAATATTCACATAAAGTTATTCATGTTCCGAAAGGAAATAAATCTAGTCTTATGCAAAAATTTCTATAAAATCAATTGGAATGGAAATGATTCTTTATACATTTTTTGTAAGAAACTTAATGCTCAAATAAGAAAGTGTTAAGGTAATCATAAGGAATAAAAGATTACTTGCTCACATTTATGAGGTCTGATAATCTTGAATTGATTGGTTACTTAAATTTAGACTTTAGATGATATACTGATAGTACAAAGTGAAAATTTTAAAAATTCTGGAGATATTGGTTTGTGATTATGTATCAATTTTAAGCAGTAAATAACAATCCTAATCAAACAATTAAGACAAATCGACACAACAATTTTAACGTGGAAAAACCACAATTGGAGCTCCTTCAATTACGATAAAAAAAATCATGGGCAAAGCCACAAAACAATCCACTAAGAAGACATAAAGGAATTACACAAGTGTACTTTCAATTACCTAGCGAATCCACGCCCAAATCGAACCGACCCCTATGTGCCTCTTCTAGCCCCGTCTTTACCTCAGGATTGTCTTGTCCAACATTGAATCCACAAAGCCAATGTCGAATCCATGATGATGAGCCACTCCGAAATCCACCAAAGCTTCAGGCCCAAATTCTACAGAATCCACTAAAGAACAACTCTCTCTTTTGTAAATAAAACAAAATAAACAAATCCTTTTATATATTCCACTCAATTCATAATATAAACTCTCACAGATATGAAAGGAAACAAGTAAAAAAGCTCCAGATAAAAACCCTAATACCCAAGAAGAAGATCTGAAAGTTGTACCCTAGAAACTAAATCAATCGCAGATTTATAGAAAATAGAATTGCGATCTCCGCTTGAGCATAGGAATGACCGCTTGAGCAGACTGACTAAAACACGTGTTTCAGAACAAGGATCTACGCTCAAGCGCAGGAAGTGTCGCTCGAGCGTAAAAACACAACTCTCAGTATTTTTGCAGATAGTTCAAACTTCTGGAACCAAATATTCTCCTCTACATAGGCACAATGCGGGTTGGATTCGCATCTAAAAACTCATAGCCTCACTGAAATAAAATATTGAATAAAATTACAACTGAAAGGAGTTTTGTCAAACGGGATTGCCAATAACAAAAACCTAACAGAAAGTTTACTTTTGATTATTTATTCTTATTATGTGAAGAAGAAATATCATAAAAAATATGAAATGGACTATAATAAATATCTCTTATGAAAGTTGAATTTGTAGTGTGCTTTAAAACCACAATTCATGAATTGTTATTGCGGAACTGTATCTCAGGACTTGAGATTGTCGACTTTGTTACTAAGTCATTGAGAATTTATTGTAATAATTTTGCAATTGTTTTATTTTTTTAGAATGATAAGTATTCTAATGATGTTAAACACATAGAACTGAAATATTTTATCGTTAAAAGAAGAATTTTAGAAACAAAAAGTGTCAATAAAACATGTAAGTACATAACTTTTGAGTGCAAATTTATTGATGAAGGGATTACTCTTAAAGACAATTAAGAAACTTTCCAATTGAATGGGTCTTGTCACGCCCCATATTTTATTACTCGGATAACATTACCAATATTCATTAATTAAGTCCATTTATAAATGGCCATTCATCCTTTGATAAAATGATGAATAATTAAATATACATGTTCCCTCTCGTTATACAACAATAACATTTACAAACAAATAAAAGAAATGTCCTGAGACTTACAATAAGAGAGAGGACAGTACTCTTTACAAAAAAAATAGCACTCAGCCAAACAAACGAATGAAGTAGTACAATCCATCACTATGTTACACTTATGAAATGGTAAAACCCATTGTTTCATCTTCAAATCTAAAAAGCATTCCCTGTACACATGTACAGGTATGGGGTGAGCAATCACTAGCTCAACAAACAATCTCATATTATAACATTAGAAGATATGCAGGTACCAAGATACTTATACATATACGTGAAATCATATCATGTCAAAACCATATGATTCTATTACATAATCTCTTAAATCCAATTTATTTAATTAACCACAGCTAGTTAACCTTAAATATATAAGCATGCCTCAATAGTAACATGACCTCCCTTTCAATTTATTCAATTTTCCCATTGTCAATTGAATCAAATAATTAGACAATTCATAATGACATCTAACAAAGCATCAAATACATTTTATACAATCTTATAAGATGAATGCATATGTCATGTCATGCTCAAAATATTTTTCTTATCTTTTGAAAATCTTGTGCACAAATGCCAATTTGAAAACACATTAATCCAACAACTTCAATATATCTTCAAGGTGGTAAATACGACTTAGGTAATCTCTAAGCTGGTGTCTGCAAGTAAGCATATCGAGCACTACCAAATCCCCTACTTTACCAGTCTCTTACCCGAAGACACGTGGTACCTTTTCACTACTTTATCGGTCTCTCACCGAAAGGCACGTGGCACCTCCTCCACACGTGTTTTTGGTCTTTCACCATGGACACTCAGGCCAACTTAATCAATACCAACTACACCCCCTATCCGGACTTATCAACATATTTACCCAAAACAAAATAATAGATCTTGTTTCACAAAACAATTTGTCTTTTAAAACCACAACCTTCCAATGCAAAATTAAATATCAATTTTCAATGGTGGTTCGATAAAATGATAATGCAAAATGTAGAACCATTCATATGATTCTATTATCAATTTCCTCCACACAATTCTACATTGTGATCAATTTCTATATCTCTATCAATATAATATCATGATACGATCCCAAGAGATAACATAATAATGTCAACGTTCATGTATTCACCACATGTAAATCAATAACTTCCAACTTAGTCTTTTCAAAATAATTCAATAATATTCTTAATATAAAACAAACTTTTAAAATCAAACATTTTTTTACCTTTCTAAGAATCTCCTCATTAAATACCAACATGGTAATCCTCTATTGGTTACCAAAACTAAAACTTCTAAACAATAGGTTCATCAATAACAATAACATATGACACCAAGGAAGATTCAAGTTTTCATCAATTTCTAACTCACATACTTTATCAATGAAATGTAATTACAATCTTTCTAAAACCCATCCCCATCTCAAACATTAAATAGAATCAAATTCCCATTTTTCTCGTGCAAGTGAAATATCGAGATCTTCAAGTTCAATCATAATTTTCAATAAGTATAAGTGAATATTCCAACACTTGATCAATTATATCAAAATCTCCTATTGACTACACTTATAAGACGTAACATGAATGTTCACTTTCCAATTATCAACATCAACCCCATCAAATTAAACCAAGGAAAATAATAAATAAATAAAAGCTTGACAACTCATTCTTGTTTTAATCTAATTCATCCATTTGCTCCAAACGAGCTAAAATCATATTCTCTTCTTTTATTGTCAAAATCCGCCAAAACAATTCAAATATCTCATATATGAATTTTAGGTAATATTATGATAACATAACTCAACTAGTAAAACTAGGGAACAAATACCATACTATATCAATTTAATCTCGCTTATTTTCCCAAATCTCATATTTGGTCAACATCATCACTTTTAATCTCATAATATTAAAAGTTAGGAATTTAAACCTAATAACACCCCTTTAATTACAAAAGATTTTAACTATTAACTAAACTAATTTAATTCATCAAATTAGTAAGTCCATTATGCTCACCATCTTCCAAATTAATAATACCAAACATAACTTCACATGTCTCATCACTCAAAATACCCTCACATTTTATGCCTAGCCAATTTTTCCAAATCTCTACAAACAACAATTTCACAACTTTTCTAAAATTAATAAATTAACATTCACAAAACATCATGAATATTACACTTTTAGATTCTTTAACCCCAAAATCACTCTATAATTCTAACTTAACATTACCCAATATTCATCAACATCAATTTATTTTTCTCAAAAATAAATTCCAAAATTAAGATGAAAAATATTTCAACTTTATATTTCTCAAAATAAATTATCTAATCATCATATGATGTAGATACAATCCATACAACTATTAAAATTAAAATTTCAGATTTTTTTGCAAAAATTTTCAACACAAGGTGATTTTCCTAAATCAATATCAAAATACCAATATTCTTAACATTTCAACATACTTTTTCTTCCAAAAATTACCAAACAAAAATCTAAAAATATATATATGTGCAATACCTTCTAAAATGACATATTTTCTCAAAATAACCTTAACATAGCTTTAAAGTAATAATATGAAGAAAGTCCCTACCTCAAAATATGAAGAAAAACAAATCTAAAAAAGCAGACATCACCCGATCATGAATCCGAGACCACTATTGCGAAGATTACGACGAGCTCTCCGACTTTCATTTGCAAAACTTTTGCAAAATCTCACTCTAAATACTCCCACTCTGAGCCTAAAGCTTGAGCAACTATGGAAAAAGAGAAAGGGAGAGAGACGGACATAGGGGTTTCAACCCCTCTCTGTCAAAACCAAATAAAGAAAAGGCAGAAAAATGAAATGGAGGAAGAGACAAGGAAGAGGGACGGTGTAACGCCCTCAAAATAACAACATTAAACCCATCTGATAAGACATGCATTTACATATAAACTAACCACATTCCTTTATTCCTTAGAGTTCCATTACATAAGTATTACATGTTAACATCAAAACAAAATGCCCTACGGGCTTACAGCTTTCCAAGTTAAAACTTGGTTACAACAAAAGAGTACTAACTCGTTTACACATTAAGCCCTTGGCTTGAAGTTACATGTAATACATCAAAAGTTAGGCGACAAAAGTATGTTCGCCTCTAGCCTCCAGCTATGTCCTTGGAGTGGCATGCTTCCTGCACCTGAAAATGATAATCCCATATAGGGTGAGCCACAGCCCAGTAGAAATATACTAAACCAACCATGAACAATGACTAAAAGATTAGCAATTGATAGATGGCCAACACTGATACAATCACATAAATCATATATTTATGTCAAACGACTTACAAGTCCCAATTACTTTTCTTTTCCCCTTTTTCAACAGATAGGCATATAAGCACTACCCACATGCTCAACAGATATGTATAACAACAATATCCACATTCTCAGATAAGCAAATAAGCTACATCCACATTCTACAACAGATATGTATAACAACAATATCCACAGATAAGCATAAAAGCTATATCCACACATCACAAAGATAAGCATATAAGCTCTATCTTCACTTCTTTAGACAAGCATATGAGCTGTATCTACGGAGTTCATCCCCTATCTTCTCCCATCACTATCCGGTTTAGAGGTACATCCCCTATCTTCCCCTAAACCGCGGAGTACATCCCCTATCTCCTCCTCTACACATAACGTATATAAACACATTGGTTCTATATACAATCACCCAATACATACAGTTAATGTATTCTATCAACCGTCAAGTTCCATGACATACTTCATTGATTAGTTCCAGTTTGCCTAATCATCATGCATTGTCTACAACAATCACGACTATCCTCCACCGATAGCCCAAAGCAGTTATTTCTAAACAGAAAATAAATGCACAAATGGATATTCAATCAACATTTCATTTCCTCATTTCTCGCCATTAATTATCCCAATTAATCAATAATGTAATTAGGTCATTATCCATAATTACCATTTCAACCCTTAGGTCCCATTTTCATCAATGATTTAACATTCATTCAATTTCTCTATGCCAAACATGCATCCAGGTTTATTATGACTAAAACCTCAACTTTTGTAAAATTACACAAAAGCCCCAAACTTTCACAAAATTACCAAACCAAGCCCAACATCTCAAAATACCAAAATTTAAAGACAAAATCCATAGAGAGGAGTTGGATATCCCTACCTTGAAGTTTTAGCCAAAAAGGAGATGAAGACTCGAAGATCAACGTGCTCCAAATCCAAACTTTTTCAGATTAAATCGAAGCTCTCAACACCCTCTATCTTTTTAACAAAGGCCCTAGGCTAGATTCACACCCTAGGGAGATCAAATCTTAGAGAGAATGTAAGTTTAGAGAGAGAGGGGCTCGGATTTAGGGTTTAATCAAAGAAAGGAAGTGAAAAAGTGATGTTTAAGACGCTGCTGTCCGCTGATATAAAACACGCTCGCTCGAGCGAAGGCTTGGTCGCTCGAGCGACCAGACACAGAAAACTCTCGCTCGAGCCAAGAAGTTCTCGATCGAGCGAAGAAAAACCCAGACCGCTCGAGCGAAGGAAGCTCGCTCGAGCCAAGAAAGACAGCTCTCAGGTCCAGAACCAGGTGCAACCGCTCGCTCGAGCGAGCCACTCTGGCTCGACCCACCAGACACGAACCCCACTCTCGCTCGAGCGACCAACTCCTCGCTCGAGCGAAGGTCCAAAATTCTGGGCAGCAACACTAGGCTCCCGAACACAACCAACCTGTAACAAACCTGCCTAACACATCCTATAACTCAAATATGAAGAAAAAGGAATGTAAACACGATAATAACCAACTACCAACATCCACGGACACATGTCCGGATCACTGTACAACAAGGGTAAACCCGGGATCGCTATAGACGGGGGGCAGCCCCACGTGGGTTTCCTTCCTAAGAATTGATTTCTCCCAAAAAAATATAATATCATTTTTGCAATAATACCTCAAAATTTTATAATATAAATTATAAAATGATATAATTTTCTCACCACAAAATATAACATTTTTGTACACCACAAAATATAATCTTTTGCTCACTATGAAATATACACCCATTTTATTTACTATAAAAATATATAATTTTTCACCATATGATACACACCATAAAATCAACTATTAAATATTTATTATAATCCTATATAATAAATAATAACAACTCCTAATGTAATTACTACCAATCACATAATTAAAAAGGACCAAGCAATTAAACATGAGTCATAAATAAGTTCAAATTAAAGTAAATCTAAATCATGAATCTTGAATTTAATTCTCACTCATAAACCAAACATTGCCCAATTATATATCAAAATAGACCCAACAAATTTATCTCAAATCATGGTCCAAACACCCAAAACTCAATTTTAAATTTTGCTATAAATTAAACTGAATCAGTCTGTGAATTTTCATAAAATAAATACTCATCATTAAATTCTGAAATTTTTATCCAACAAGCTAGACTCTTATAAGAACAACATAATAAAAATTTCATAATTTCTAAGATTGAAAATTATATTTTTTTTTAAAAAAAGTATTATTACAAAAATTGAACCATTTTCGCACATAACTTTTCACAACACTCCAAGCCAAATATTACTCAATTAATTTATGCACTAACTATCTTTAAAAAAAATATTTTGGGTCATTACAGGTCTTGAATGTAATTCATAACAGTTGTTTATGATTAATTGTGTTATTTGACACAATGAATCTCATTAACTGTGTTTTTGATATATTTCCTATTATGAATGGTGTACATACATATATGAGAATGAATGAATGAATGATAACATGAATAGTCTTTGATAAAAAGACATTATTAGACATTTTAAATACACTCTTTACTTAAAGACTATATTAAACTAGTTGCTAGTATTGTGGTACATAGAAGAGACTATGTCGCACTATTGGCGTAAAACCGCCATGACTCGCATTAGTGAACTATTTAACTATAGTGTTATGATGATGATCACATTAAAGTAAGATTGGATATGATTTATTGCACGCTTAATGTTTACCTTATTAAATCTTGATATATGTTATCATAAAGCCCAAGCGGGAGAATGTAAGACTAAATTTAATTATTTAGTTATTATAGTGACCTACACGATATGACAATATGAATTATAGATTTAATAAGATTATAGTTCTATATCTTGCACCACAAGTTATTATCTAATTGATCAATAGATGGAGTAGTTTCCAAGTCTCTTACTTTGATGGGCAAGTGGAATTATAATTATATTAAGAAATTGGTCCTCTCTCTACCTATAAAAGTATATTCAGATCCCATCAATTATTTGGAATATAACATATTCTAAACAAAGTTAAGAGAGAGAAACATTTTTCCACCAATATTGATATTAGGTTTATGTTCAATCCATTTTAAATCACTCGAAGGTTTCGCATAATTGATTTGGGTATGTTATTTATTTTCTGCATTGTGTTATTATTTGTGAAAATCATGATAGTTCACGATTTTGAATTATGAAGGTTGTTATATGCATAACACCATAAAATTATTTACGGATTTTGATCATTAAAGTTCACCCTCTAATTCGTAGTGGAATTGCCATTGCCATTATATCCTAGGACCACACTACTTTTCTCGCCTACAAATTTGAGTCAGAGAGCATCACAAAATTCCATTGAGGTTGGAAAATACAGCAAATACAAAGCTAATACAAGTTTGAAGTGCAAATAATTTATTAGGCTAGTCTATACGGAGCTTTGCTATGACTTTAACTGAGTCCAATGGACTGAATACACAACTTTTCTCACTTTTTCATTCTCATCCCATCAGAGCGAAATGAAAAATGCACAAGGCTAATACAGCTCATAGTTTGATTATTAACGTTCATCCTCTGATCAACCTCCCACTCCCACAACTACACTACTTCTCTTACTTTCCCATTCTCATCCCATCAAAGCGAAATGAGTAGGATTTTATTTTATTTTATTTTGTTTTGAATAAATTACAAATATATTCCCAAACTTTTCTTAAAATAGGTTTTTTCTTGTTGTGATTTTGAAAATTAAAAATACTCATTTGTCATAATTTTTATTTAACAAAATTTTTTTTAAAAAAATTCTTAATTATTTTTCTATACAATACTAAAATTACATAAATTGTTAATTAAAATTTATTTATAATATCATGAAAAACTGAATTAATTTGATAATTTATTAATAAAATGAGTCACATGTTATGCAATTAAAAACCTGAAGAACGAGATGCTATTTCCAAAACTATAAGAGCATCTACAATGGCAAATGCTATAATAAAATTTGTCAAAACTATAGTTTGACAATAAACATTAGCAAATTGCCAAATTGTAGCAATAATGCTCCATTGGTCACATGCTATTTTGACAAATCACAACTAACTTTTCCTCTAATTTTGTAAATATTGTTTGGATATAGACTTTTAGTAAATTTTTTATAGTTTACTTTTTTTTTTTTTTTGTCTTTTATGACATTTTCAAAAAAATTTCTACAAAAAATTAAATACTCACATTCTACCCGACCAAACAAATATAAAAAATTTAAAATAATTGAAATAAAAAATATAAATATAATTCACCCATTCTATTATTCACCCACCATTCATTTACCAACAATCATACATTAAACAACATTATTCATTCATCAACAACCACCCATGATTCACCCACCATTTTCTCCATAAATTACAACACAAAATTTTCTAGAATTTTCATATTCACTCATCCACAATTTTCATTTCTTCTAAACTCTCTCTTTCTCTGAACTATTACAATGATCAATTTTACTAAAGCCATCTTTAATGGAGATTTTGATGAATCTTCATCATCTGATGATGCTATAATGATGATGCAACTGTTAACAATACAACAACAAAGAATACACGCACTAAGTCTAAACCAATAAATCAGACATGTTGGTTCCACAAGTGGTCGCCGATACATTAATCATGAGAGGGTCAAAGGTAACGAACAAATTTATAGAGATTACTTTGCAGATAATCCTGTCTACCTCGAAAGAATATTTCCAAAGATGTTTTCAAATGAAGCAGTCATTATTTCTTATTATCTTATATGATATTCAACAAGTCAATCAGTACTTCATCCAAACCCTCAATGGCATCGGTGCTCCTACATTATCCAGTGTACAAAAGATTCCTGTTGCACTTTGGATCTTTCAATACGGCGTACCTGCTAATACTGTGGATGAGTACATCAGAATTGATGAAAATACTACAATTGATTCATTGGATTTTTTTACCATAACGATTGTTATTATCTATGAAGGCGTATACTTAGATCTCCAAATGAGGCAAATGTCGTCAGATTATTGCAAGAGAGATAGTAACGTGGGTTTTCTAGAATGTTAGGGAACTTGGATTGTATGCACTGGCGTTGGGATAAATGTTCAACCACCTAAGCCGGTGCTCACATTGAACATGTGCACAAACCAACAGTTGCACTTAAGGCAGTCGCCTCTTACGACTTGTGGATTTGGCATGCCTGGCTCTCTTGGTGATATTATTGTTCTTGACAGGTAGCCTTTTTTTTCAGAATTAACTAGAGGACGTGCCCCTGCTACTAACTATACCATCAACAATCACGCGTATACCATGGGATATTATCTTATTGATGGTATCTATACATAGGCCTTTTACCCCTTGCAGAGACACTACCATCACCAATTGGATTGTTACTAACACTTGGACTGTTATCGTCTTCAAGAGAAATGCAGTTATCCATAGGAGATTCGAGGACTAAATCGATAAATGGTGTATGTATCATTGGCTTTACTGTGTTCGTAGAAGTTACATCTTGCCACCTTACATTATTTTTGCAAGACTTGCCAACAATGTTCAAAAGCAAAATATATTTTGCTTGAAGCATTTGTATGGATAAAATATTAAATTAATTAATTAGTTAATTTTTATATGATACGAAATAAAAAACTAACATAATAAATGAAATGAAATCTTACTATATCAATTTAAGTCATCCTATTTGGGTGTAGATTTTTGACTTGCACTAAACACCTACTAAATTTGTTAGAACATTTCATGATTATATCCTATCAAGACTAAATAGACACTTGTGTTATTGACTGATCATTCTGAAGTGAGTAATAATTTTTATAAATCCCTCCCTAAAAGAGTGAGTATACGATCGCGAATTGTCAATAATTGGGTCTTCAGAAATGTGATACCAAGCTTTACAAATTGCCACATCTTCATTAATGGTGAATGATTTTCCTCCCTTTATTTTTGATGAACCTTCCATAGTGATTGTGTGAAAAAAACTAAAAAGAAAAATGTAATTTGAAAGGTTTGATGTGAAATGAAATTGAGACAAAGAGATGAGAAAAAGAAAAATGTAATTTGTGAGGTTTTTTGTTAAATGAAATGAGATTGAGGGTTTGTATGTATAGAAATACAAAATATGACCCTTTTTTTTTTTTTGAAAAAAATAGCCATTGTGCTTATTTTGCATTTCAAAACACCATCTAAACCGTTGGATGATTTCCTAATCCACGATTGAGATTTAGCCTTTGGAATTTTCGGCAGTTTTCCCCTTTCTCTCTTTCTCATCTTGATTTACCCAGGGGCTTCACATCTCTCTCTCTCTCTCTCTCTCTCTCTCTCTCTCTCTCTCTCTCTCTCTCTCTCCATCTTCATTCCTTTCTTCTTCTTCACAAACCCATAGTTGACCCCCTTTCTTTCTTTCTCATCTTGATTTTTGTAACGCCCTCAAAATAATACATAAAACCCATCACTTTAGACATGCATTGATATAAAAGAAACTAACCATTTCTATTTATCAGAGTAATTCTTACAACTGTATTACATGTTAACAACAAAAGCAAATGCCCTATGGGCTTACAGCTTTCCAAGTTAACACTTGGTTACAAAAAGAAGAGTGTTAACTCAATACATATTAAGCCCTTGGCTTGAATTTACACGTAATACATCAAAATAAATAAAAAAAGAGTCTTCAACTCTCATCCTCACCCAAGCTATGTCCTTGGAGGTGGCATACTACCTGTACCTGAAAATAATGTCCCATAAAGGGTGAGCCAATGCCCAGTAGAGATATGCTAAACACAGTATGAGCAATAACTAAGACATTAGCAATTGATAAATGTTCAATTTCCATAAACCAATTCATAGCCCGTTTCCATTTCTTATCAGTTTCACAATTTACATTAACGGCTCAGAACCTGGCCAACCACTTATATGAGACAATGACTCATATTAAACACTTCCCATTTTACATCAGATAAACATACTAGTTATATCAACATTTCAACAGATAAGCATACAAGCTGTATCCACATTTCAACAGATATGCATATTAGCTATATCAATACTTTCAATGATAAACATATGAGCTGTATCAACACTTCCAAAGATAAGCATATGAGCTATATCAACACATTATCTGACAAGCATATAAGCTGTATCAGTGGAGTCCATCCCCTATCTCCTCCCAAACAACATCCGGTTTAGAGGTCCATCCCCTATCTTTCCCTAAACCGTGGAGTACATCCCCTATCTCCTCCCCCACACACACAACGTATATACACAAAGGTCATATACACAATCAATCAATACATAACGTTAATGTATTCTATCAACCGTCATACTCTATGACATATCCAATTGATTAGTTTTAGTTTGCCTAATCATCATGCATTGTCTACAACAATCAAAACTACCCTCCACCGGTAGCCCAAGCAATTATTTCTAAACAGATAATAAAAGCTCAAACAGAAAAAATATCAATGTTTTCAAAAGTGAGCGATTAATAAATCTAACTTCACTATTCAACCATTTAATGAACCAATTTCATTATATTCAACTCAATTCCATATAACCACAATTTTCCCAAATTAATCATACCAATTAATTTATACAACCAATTAGGGTTTTCTACCCTATTTCCCAATATTGACCCAATGGTCTATATATCAACAACCAACATCAATAACACCATTTTGAAACCCAAAATACATATTATGAGCCCAAAATCACAAAACCCTCTTTAACACATTTTGAAACCCTAAGTCCCAAAATCAACCATTTAAACAATAAGCTCAAAATCTATGTTAAAACCCATAAGAGTGAGTAGGAATCCCTACCTCAAATTTGGAGCTCAAGGAAAGAAGGTGAAGAAACTTAACGTGCTCCAAAACTCAATATTTTCGGATCAATGTGTAGCTCTCGACGATCAACCCAACTCTTACAAAGGCCAAAGGGAAGGGAAACACTCTAACTAGATCAAACCCTAGAGAGAAGGGAGTTTCTAGAGAGAGGAACTCTCAAAATGTCTTTTTAGAAAGTAAGAGAGAGAGAGAGAGAGAGAGAATGTAAAAAGTGAATTTAAAACGCCCAGCTGCCAACTGATATACGACATTCCTGCTCAAGCGGAGAACACAACGCTCGAGCGTCAAAAACAAAAAAACTAGGTACGCTTGAGCGCAATAAGGCCCGCTCGAGCGCCAAGACACAAGAATAAAGTACATCCGCTCGAGCGCGAAAACCAGTCTGCTCGAGCGTAGATTTTCCCATCCCAGAACTTACACAAAAAAGTACTACCCGCTCGAGCGCCAGAGTACTCGCTCGAGCGCGACCGCTCGAGCATAGAGAAACCCGCTCGAGCGTAAAAATCACACCTGCAGAAGTTTTACAGGGACACCAAAAACTGGGAGTGTGCAATCTCCGCTCGAGCGCAAGAAGACCCGCTCGAGCGGACCTCCTAAAAACTGGGCAACAAAGAATTGAAACCAAAGCCTAACCAACCTGTAACAACTCTGCCCAATACATCCTAAAACCCGAACAAATGGAATTAAAGGATGACAACAAGGTAGATACAACTACCAACTTCACGGAACTGAGTCCAGAATACAACAGAACAGTAAAGGGACAACCGGGATCGCTATAATTTTCATCAAACCCAGGGCTTTGCATCTCTCTCTCTCTCTCTCTCTCAATCTTTAGCCCTATTTTCTTCCTTACAAACCCACAATCGACCTCATTTCTCTCCATCTTCATTTTTATCGTCATCACCACCAGCGCCGATCATCTTTAAACCAGTCAGCTATCTCACACACACACACCCTTTCTCTCTCTCTCTCTCTCTCTTTGTGATTTCGATCACCACCACCAGTGCCGATCGCCGAGTTCTATGGAACACTAGTGTTTGGACTTCAAGGAGCTCGATCGGTCTGGGAACGAGCCCTACAACTCGATGAAGAACGAGCCCTAGAGTCAATAGAGGTTGAGATGGAGAACAAGTTCATCAATCATGCTGGAATCCAGGTGTTTATCTTTTAAATTCGTTTCAGATTGCTTCAGAAATTTATATAAATTTGTGAATTTTGAGTTGACTGATCGTTCTAAAATTTGTAATTTGTTCTTCATTGAAATTTGTGAATTTGTGAAAGGGTACTTCCAGAAATTTGTGAAATTTGAAATCAGATGAAGAACGAATTTTGTTTTTTAAACAAAATGGTGAACTTTGTAGATAAAAAAAAATTTAAAAAAAAAATAATTAAAAAAAAATCTTCAAAGATTTTGGGAGGCTTTTCAAGGAGAGGATCAACTAATTTGGAGCCAAAATTTTGTTACCTTTAATGATGTAGCATGTTTGGGAAATGCAAAATCTCCTGCTAAATTTGACAACAGAAATGACATCTGCTATATTTGGCAGAATGAATTGCAGGCCATTGGAGGCCCCTTTTTTTTCACTCTCGCCAAATTATAGCTTTGGCAACTCCATTGGAGATACCCTAAGGAGCAATTCATATTTTAAAAAAATCTCAGAAAATGTATTTTTAATTTATCCATTTATTTGTAGGTAAACTATCAATAGGTCCTAATAGTTAGACTTAATTCTCATTAAGTCCTATTAAAAATTAGTCCTAATAAAATCGTTGCTAAAAATAATTTTTTATAGCGATTTTTTGCATGTCACTAAACATTAACAATTAGTGATTTTTTTTTTGTCACGATTTTATAAATTGTCGCTAAAAGTTACCATTAGTGACTTTTTCTGTGACTAATTTTTTAAATTGTCACTGCAAACTAAAAATTAGTGATTTTTTGTGTGACAATTTTTTTAAGTTGTCTCTAAAACTTATAATTAGTGACGTTTTTTGTGACAATTTCAATCTGTTACTAAAAATTAATAATTAGTGACATTTTTTAATAGTATTTGATGAAAAATACCATTAATTATCACATAACCTATTGGATAATATGTCCATTTATTAGGGACTACATGCAAATCCCCTTATATTTTTAGAGTAATGTCAGGCATCAAGAAAGAAATATAATGAAAAGTTTCAAGAAGATTATCCACTTTTGGATTAATTATTATATATTATGCAATCACATACACTAAGTTATACAATTTATCAATCGTAAAACACTATAAGACAAAAACTAAGTTTGTACAATTTGTAAACTAAGTTTAGCGTTATATGATTGATACGTTGTAACTTAGTATATATGATTGCATAATATATAATAACTAATTCAAAAGTGAAGAAGTTTAATAAAATTTTTTATGATATTTCTTTAATGATACCTAACATTACTCTTATTTTTAACAAATAATCTAAATCCAAAAGATGAATCACACAAGCAATGTGAAGTGAATATGGCATACCCATTTAGTTGCGGGCTCACTAGGTTTGGTACACTTTATTTAAACTATTTATAGTTTTAACAGATAATCTAAATCCAAAAGATGAATCATACAAGCAAAGTGGAGTGAATATGGCATACCCATTTAGTTGCGGGCTCACTGGCCTAGGGAGTTTTGGTACACTTTAATTAAACTATTTATAGTTTTAACAGATAATCTAAATCCAAAAGATGAATCATACAAGCAAAGTGGAGTGAATATGGCATACCCATTTAGTTGCGGGCCCACTAGCCCGGGAGGTTTGGTACACTTTATTTAAACTATTTATAGTTTTTTATTTTGAAAGTTGATATGATTGTGTGTTGCAGTTTTTATTTATAATTTATTAAGTAAAAATTGTTTAATTTGCTTTTTGTAAATTTGTCTTCAACCTTATATTAAATTCTAAATTATTATTTTTGTAATTTGACTATATATAATTGAGATATTTGATCTAATAGTTATGTAACACCGTTGTAATATGAGGTATCTAGTTAGACTGTTATGAAGGGGAGTACTATGGGATTAATGATTGAGGGGCTTGCATTGGTTGTGTTAGGTTTTTTGTCTTTTTTAACTATTGTAAGATAGTTGTTGAGCTTGATATACACTAATCATACTTTTCATTTTTTATTAGCTAAATATTTTTAAAAAAATTATTTATTTTGCCTAATTCACTTTTTACCTATTTACTCTAATATTACTTTTTATTTTACTTACTTATACACAACTTGTTTAAAGAGCCTCCTAAGGCACTTCAAATGTAACTAGACTTAAAGAATTTTGTTTAAATAGCTAATGTAATAGCTAGCTCGTTAGAGTGACTAAAATATGATAATACTAGTTATAATAACTAACTGGTCTCATTTAGAGCGCCATTTCAAGATGCTCTTAGGCTTTATTAACTTTCTAGTTATTGTGAATTAATAGTCTATTTAATGATGTAAATATTTTCATATATGTAATTACTCTCCTAATTATAATTATTTAGCTAGTGGTTGTTAGGTTTGATATATTGGTTGTGTTAAACTTTATTGATTTTTTAGCTATTGTGAACTATGGTTAGACTTCTCTAATGTTCATATCTTAACATGAAAGAACTTGAGGGGACCGTAGAGCCCACTACAAGTTTTATTTTGATGATCCAAATCGTTCACTTTTTATAACTCGTTAAGTAGAATATTGATACAAAAAATAAAAATGATTGAACATCTATATGTTTGAAATAATTTTGCATTACTAAAAATGAATGGTTATTCTTGAAATTATATTTATCGTTCATTTTTTTTAAACAAATATAATTCAACCATATAACTACCGATATCCAATCTTCTTTATTTTTTGTATGAATATTCTACTCAACGAGTCCAAAAAAAGTGAACAATTTGGATACCAAAATCAAGTCCAAAATGGGCCTCTACTTAGCCCAAATACTTTCTCAAGTTGAGATGACAACTTAAGAGAAGTCAAACCCTGTGAACTAATAGTCTATTTAATAATGTAAATATTTATCATACTTGTAATTACTTTCCTAGTTGTAAATATTTTTTATAGTTATAATTATTCTTCCATCGATTGACAAAAAATAAAAAATAATTTATTTATTTTTACTATATATAAATTCGGATATGTCTCATATGTGAAAAATTTTATGGTGTGCACCAGTTTAGGGGTGCATACCCTATCATAACACTCTATCATAAAATTGTATAATTTTTTTACAAAATTTCGTAATATCAATGACAAAATACATAAATTCGTCACATATTGACATAACAAAAATGCCTAAAATTTTGTACGCTCCTAAAAAGGTGCATATCATAATATTTCCTACATGGGATTAATGTGTTTTGTCGATGTACAAAAGTTGGGTTTAGCAATTACCAAAAATAGGTTGGATTTTATGTATTAGAGTTTTGACTAAAAAACCAATGGTTTGACAATTTGTAGAAAACAAATTGAGTTTTATGTATGGAAGTTTCAAGCCAAAAAATAAGTTCTAGAGTAAAAGAAAGAAGCAGTGAATAATTTGTTGGGGCTACACAAGGAGAAGGAAAGGGCAACAAGAGAGATCAAAGAGGATGGTAGGGCAATCGGGAGGTGGGAGAGGGAGGCAAGGAACTGGGCAGGTAGTGGTGGGTAGGTTAAGGGCGGTGGTTGAGAGTGATTAAGTGATGGAGTTTAAAAGTTAAAATTCAAAACAATTCATATATATATATATATATGTATATATATATATATATATTTAAAATTAACATGAATTGGTAAATAAATCTTATTGAAATATTAAACACACATTACAAAAAAAGGCACTCAATTGAAAAGTCCAAATTCAAATTTGTTTAATTGAACAATTCACGATTCAGAGTAATTCTATTTCTATGCACTATTTACACTTTGTAAATATCTTTCTCAGTGCACACACTTAATAAATTTATTTATTTTTTGTTTACTCATTCCATACACAAAATGTTCCAAATATACCCATAACATATAATGTGTACAAAAATTTCAATACATTACACACCACATAAAACATAAAGGTATGTTTGATTGGACAGACTAGATAAGGAGGGATTAGAATCCATCGGACTTGAATCCTAGGACTGTAGATCCCTTGATCTATTTGGTTGGATTGGATGTGTATCATGTATTTGTTTTCCCATGGAATTAGATGTTTGAAAAAGACTATTTTTAATAAATCCAATGTTTGGTTGGACGGACTGGATAAAGATAAATTATCAAAATACTATTTTACCAATTTTCAATTGTGTACTAAGTAATAACAATATTAAATCTATTTTTAAATTTAATCTTTATTTATAATTGATTAGTGAACCACAATTAATTGTTTAATTTTTTCAATGTTTCAAACAAACATTTTTTCAATAGTTATATTTTTTAACGGTCACATTCTTTCAATATAAAAAGACCATTTCCCTTCTAATATTTATCCAACACAAATATATATATATATATATATATATATATATTTCTCAACAAAAAAAATAACTTTATTAATGCATAGAATGAACAAAGCATAAATACATCAACAAAGAAAAAGAGTAAAGACCACACACCCAAAAACCAAAAGAACAAAAAACAAAAGTTGAAGAGATTTCAACAAAAAGCCTTCACACCCACACATTAAAAGCAACATACCACCAGACTATTTGGTTAGACTGGATTTATATCTTATGTGTGTTTAGTCATGAGATTAGATATCTGAATTGAATTATTCTATTGAATCCTATGTTTATTTGAGATATTATAGAGAAAAATAAATGTTCAAACGGCTATTTTTCCCTTTTGAATTATTTACTAAATAATAGGAATATTAAGAGCTGGTTTAGCAAGAGTCAAAAAAGTCAAAAAGTCAAAAATTTACCCAAAAAGTTAAAAAGTTATCACTATTCATCAAAAAAAATATAAAAAAATTAATATACAAATCAACTTTTTGTCCATCAATGTACTGACGTCAGGCTAGCTTCAGTAAAAAGGGAAAAAAAATTGCATGTGTACATTCACTAAGTTAGATGGTAAAGTTGGGACCGTAGGGGTCCACCATGGGTCCCATTTTGATAATCCGAACCACTGAAGATGTAGAACTCTTCTAGTACTATATGCTTGTAAAAAATTACGTTTATCGAATATCGCTAACTACATGATCAAATCAGTTTTGTATAAAAATTGAATGGTGTTATAGTTAACAGTTGACAAAAAAAACCAATACGATCAGATAGCTATCGATATCCAATCAACGTGATTTTCTACAAACATATAGTAATCGACTAGTTTTACACATTAGACGGTTTCGATTAGAAAAACAGGACCCGTAGTGGGCCCCCATGGGCCGAACAGGACCCGTAGCCCGAAAAGGAGGCAACCTTTTTCCATATATTCACCAAGCCAACTCACTGCCATCCATACCGCGTATAACACTATCTTCTCCTACACATTTCTTTATACAATTTTTTAATACACATTTTTTCATAAAAATTCAAAAAGTTAACCCAAAAAGTGCACTTATTTAGGACACCCCAAACAACCTCAAAATCTAAATTATAAATTTTATTTTATTTTTTTACAAGAACTTTTAAAAAATTAAATAAATAGAATATTAATAAAAATTACATAAATTTATTTTAATTTGTCATTGGGATTTTTAAATTTTATTTTACTTTACCAAGTATAATTAATACCATATTATTAAAATAAATAATTTAATAAATAATTTATTAAGTAACCTAAACCATGCCCTTCACACATAACATTTTTTCGGCACACTCCAACAATTTTTTGACCATACTTAGGTATGCAAAAAATATATATATATAATAAATCGATAATTTTTTTGTATTATTTTACTATTATTCTTCAAAAACTAATACTCTATTTAGTTTTAAGTTTTCAAAAATATTTTTGTTAATTTTAATTTTAATTTTATTTTTTTAGTAAACCTTTTACATATAATCAATCTTTTACTTTTTAAAATCACTTAATTTAGATTCATTTAAAAAGTAAACTATTTGTCAAAACTCTTTTAAAAAAATCATAAATACAAAAAAATATATATACTAAATTTTCATATTTTTTTATTTTTTTAAATGTATCTAAATTAAGTGAATCCAAAAAAAAATAATTAGAGTATTAAAAATGTTCAATAAAACAAAAGAATATGGATTGAAATTTCCAAAAATTATTTTTCAAAACTCAAAACCAAACTGAGTGTAAGTAGTTGTTATACCATTTTTATTATTTGTTTCATACTAACTGACAATGAGATGGAAATAATTTGGTACGGGTTATCCAAATACATTAAATAAATTCGACAATCAACAACTGAATCAAATAATAGTTTTTGATTATGTACTTCCAAACTAAATATAAATTTTCGACATATAACTATTTTTTAAGTTAGTTTTCAAATATATGAAATGTTTTCAAAAGTTAATTTCTATATAGGTGGAACATTTTTAAAATTGATTTTTAGGATGATAATTGTGACAATGAAAAAAAAATACTTCCGAGCCAAAAAAACTCACCTATTTGTTGCCTAATTTTTTTATTGACAATCATTTTTTTTCTACATCTAAACATTCATTGAGTTGTAAATCCTCCATCATACAAATCAATAGTAACGGTGGGGTGTAATGGAACAATGTAATAACTAGGAGTGTAAAAATGGCCAGTGACCCGGGGTGGAGTCGAGCCCGAGCCCAACCCAAGACCCTAGGTCTGTATAGCGATCCCAGTTTTCTCTCCGCTATATATTGTATTTCAGACTTAGGTTTCGTGGTGTTGGCTATGTTTATATCTAGTTTCCATCCTTTAATTCTTTGTATACGAGTTTTGGGATGTGTTGGGCAGGTTTGTTACAGGTTGGCAGTGAGTTTAAACTAATAGTTGCTGCCCAGAATTTTGTTCCTTCGCTCGAGCGAGGCTTTTGTCGCTCGAGCGAGCTCTGTGTTTTAGATCCTTCACTCGAGCCAGGGTTCCTTCGCTCGAGCGAGAGTTGGGTGTTGTGTTTGGTGGCTCGAGCGAGAAGTCTTGCGCTCGAGCTTACGTCTGCATTTGGTTCTGGACCTGAAGGTTGCAATTCTTCGCTCGAGCGAGCTTTCCTTCACTCACGCGAGCGAGGTCTATGTTTTGGGTTTCTTCGCTCAAGCGAGCTTTTCTTCGCTCGAGCATGCTTTTGGGTTGCAGACCTGAAGCTTCGATTTGTTGGGTCGAGCGAGGCTTTCTACACTCGAGCGAGGGTTCTTTGTGTCTGGTCGCTCGAGCGACCACTCCTTCACTCGAGCGAACCTTAAATATATCAGTTGGCAACAGCGGGATTACACTTCACTTTTTCATCTCTTTTACCCACAAACCCTAGACCCGGCTGCTTCCTCTCTTTCTACTTACCTTCTCTCTACAAATCCATCTAATTCTAGTGTGTTTCTACCCTAATCCCTTTGTAAGAAATGTGGAGCTTGGTGTGGGCTTCGTTTCAATCCACAAAAGTTGGTGTTTGGAGCACTTTGAGTTTCACCTCTCTTCTCCTTTGAGCTCCGAAAATTTAGGTAGGGATACCCTACTCCATCTTATGAGTTTTAGCATAAATTTTAGTCATTTTGATTAACTGGTGTTGTTTGGTAATTTTGGAAAAGTTAGGGTTTGATTTGAGGTTATAAAAAAGGGGTTTTCAAATATTAAAACCTATGTGTGCATGAGACATTGAGAAATGAGATTGTTGTTGTTAAATCGATGAAATTGAGTCTTTGGGCTAATGTTGAGAAAAAGGGAAAAATGCCCTAATTATGTTGAATAATTAATTTGAATAATTAATTTGGAGAAATGTGAAATTGAAGTGAAATTCATGAAATTGGAAAATTGTGGGAGTAAATGGTGTAGTTGGATAATTTAATCACTCACCTATGAAAATGTCGATATTTTATCTGTTGATAAATTTATTATCTGTTTAGAGATAACTGCTTTGGGCTATCGGTGGAGGATAATCTTGATTGTTGTAGACATTGTGTGATAATTAGGGAAAACTAAAACTAATCACATTGAATATGACGGTTGAAATAATACAGCAAATGTGTGTATTGATTGATCATTGTATATGATAAGTGTTTAAATACATTGTATATGTATATTCTTTTGGAGGAGATAGGGGATGGACTCCACTGATACAGTAAATCTGTGTATCACTTGAAATATGGAAGTGTTGAAGTATGAAAGTGTTTTAATATGAGTTATATTCTCATGTGAATTGTGAAGTATGGAAGTGTTTTAATATGTGTTATAGTCTCATTGAATTGTTTGGCCAGGTCCTGAGCTATAATTATGAATCGAAACTGTATAAGTGAAGGAAACTGAAATGAAAAATGGATGTACTTGATGTTGAATTGAAAAGTGTTGTAAGTTGGTTTATAAGTGTCAACCATATATCAAATGCTATTGTTTTAGTTATTTCTCATACTTGGTTTAGTATATCTCTACTTGGCATTGGCTCACCCTATATGGGACATCATTTTCAAGTTCAGATGATATGTCACCTCCAAGGACATAGCTTGGGAGGCTGAAGATCTCTTTTTGTTGTTTACCTTTTTGTGTATTACATGTAAATTCAAACTGAGGGCTTAATGTGTATGAGTTAGTACTCTCCTTTTTGTAACCAAGTGTTGGCTTGGAAAGTTGTAAGCCCATAGGACATTTACTTTTGTTGTTAACATGTAATACTTTTATGATAAACACTCCGATAAATAGATGTACACTTTATTCTCTTGAATACATTGTCAATAACTTGTATCGTGAATGTATGAATTATGTGTTTATTTTGAGGGCGTTACAACTTGGTATCAAAGCGTACCGGGTTCGAATACTTTGGATACGCGGGAAGTGGTTAGTACCACAATGGGTTTGTCTCGCTTGTTAGAGACTTATGCATGATGTTATATGTTTATTTGATAACATGTTTATGTGACTATATGGGTATGGGATTTAGTTTCTAGGATGTTGATTAGATCCTTGGGTTTCTGGGAGTCCTGTTGGAAAAACACCTGATCAATGCTATTTCTAACTGAAACTCTAGCAATGCCTCGGGACTGTCATTATCCGGAAATAAAATTCGTAAGTGCTTCTGTGATTATGTGCTTACGAGGAATGAATTATTGTTGTTCAATGCATTAGAACGCGAGTGAAATAGCTTCGGCACATTTGGGATTGTGCTAATGTCGTTGTTACCTTTATTACGATGTCAGTACGAGGACGTGGTGGTAGGCGAGGTAGGCCTAGGAGGCAAGAGATGCCTATACTGGATGAGATTCCGGCACAGCAGGAAGGTGTTGGTCAGGCCAATGTGGCTGAGCCAATAGGTCAGCAGGCCGTGGGCGCCTTAGCCCGCGAGATGGCAGGAGCATTGAGGGAATCCATAAACATTCTCAGAGCTGAGAATCAAATCCAGGCCCATGTGGTTGAGACAAGGCCTTCTTTTCTGAAGAGGGAGTTTTTCTGGTCCAATCCAGATGAGTTTGTAGGGGAACCTAAAAAGCCACTTAAGGCTGATGAATGGCTTGAGCAAATGACGAAGACGTTTGAGATGCTTGGCATCGAAGACGAGGCATTGAAGGTGACCTTGGCATCTTTCCAGTTGAAGGGAGACGCGGGTCAGTGGTGGAAGTTCGTGCGAGGTAGTATTAGAAGGACTTGGGAGGCTTTCGTTGATGCCTTTCAGGAGAAATTTATGTCTCCCGCTGTCAGGGAGAAGCTGAGGGATCAGTTCTGTTAGCTTATGCAGCTGAGTACACCAGTGGTCGAGTTTAAGGCTGCATTTACCAGTCTGTCTAGGTTTGCACCTGAGCTAGTGGCGTCTAAGGAACGCTGTTGTTTGGAGTTCGAAACGAAATTAAGGCACAGACTCAAGGTTAGGGTTGTTGGGTCCATGACTCGGGAGTATGGGCGCCTTGTGGATGCTGTGGCCCATATGGAGATTATTATGCACGAGGAGGATGAGAGGTTGACAGGCTCCAAGAGGAGTCAGGATGGCCAGGGACGTGGTAAGAGGCAGAGGGGTTCTAACCCTCAGCAGTCACAGGGTGTTTTTGTGAGATCTACATTTCCAGTGCCGAGTTCAGGTTCTGGGAGAGGCAGTCGAGGAGACGTTACTTGTTACAAATATGGTCAGCTGGGCCACAAGTCTCCAACTTGCCCGCAGAGGGGAGGAGGGCAGAGAGCAGCTTCATCTTCGGCTCGTCCTCAGAGCCAGAGTCAGGGCAGAGGTCAGTCGATTTCTTGTTACCAGTATGGTCAGGCGGGGCACCTGAAGAGGTTTTGCCCGCAGTTGAGTGGCACATCTTGTGCATCTGGTTCGAGGCAGACTCAGAGCCATTAGCTAGCTTAGTCAGTTCAAGCCTCGAGGACCAATCAGGGAGCCTCATCGTCTCAGTCTGTACAACAGACTTATGCTCCGAGAGGTGAGCAGGTAAATCAGAGACCTTCAGGGCATGTGTATACTATTACCGCGCAGGATCTGGTACCGGCTCCATCTGTTGTGAGAGGTACCGTTTTGTTTTGAAACTCGGTTGCTAATGTGTTGATTGATACGGGTGCATCCCATTCCTTTATATCTACTGCATTTGCATCTGTTTTGGGGTTGGAGTTGGCTCAGTTAGCATCTAATATTTGTGTTGTATCACCTGTTAGGGGTGAGTTGATTTTGAAGCAGGGGTGTAGAGGTTGTGATATTGAGGTCGCCAACCACCGGCTTCCATTTTCTTTTGTAGTTATGGCTATGCCGAATTTTGATGTGATTTTGGGTATGGACTAGCTATCGTCATACCGAGCTATTATTGATTACTACCGCCAGCGGGTTACTATGTGTACCTAGAGCGGGGATTGTTTCCACTTCTTGGGAGATCGGGTTGGTAGTGTTTTTCCACCAATGTATGACCCGCAAGGGCGGAGTGAGCTTAGTGTTCTTCTCGCTAGCTTTATGAGTAGTGAGTGTGATGAGATCCAGATTGAGTTACCAGAGTGGTTTGTGAGTACTCGGACGTTTTTCCCGAGGATCTTGTTAGTTTGCCACCCCATCGAGAGGTGGAGTTTTCTATTGACTTAGTGCCTGGCACAACACCGATTTCTATGGCACCTTACCGTTTTGCCCCAGCCGAGTTGAATGAGTTGAAGATTCAACTCCAGGAATTGCTAGATAAGGGCTTTATTCGCCCTAGTACTTCGCTGTGGGGAGCACCAACCCTCTTCGCTAAGAAGAAAGATGGGCTTTGAGACTTTGCATTGATTACCGAAAATTGAATCGGGCTACGGTTAAGAACAAGTACCCTATGCCTCCTATAGATGACCTGTTTGACTAGTTGAAAGGGACCCGTTGTTTCTCTAAGATAGACTTGAGATCGGGTTACCATCAGTTGAGGGTCAGGGAGAAGGATATCCCGAAGACAACATTCTGTACGCGGTATGGCCATTATGAGTTTCTGGTGATGCCTTTTGGGCTAACTAATGCACCGGCAGTGTTTATGGACTTGATGAACTGGATCTTCCGGGTGTTCTTAGATCGTTTTGTGGTCATTTTCGTGGACGACATTCTGATTTATTCACCTTCTGAGGAGGAGCACGAAGAACACTTGAGAGTGATTCTTGAGTTGCTTGGAGCCCATAAGATGTATGCCAAATTTGGGAAGTGTGAGTTCTGGCTAAGAGAGGTGAAATTCTTAGGCCATGTAGTCTCCGAGAAAGGGGTGTCTGTTGATACATCCAAGATAGAGGCAGTGCAGGATTGGGCACAGCCTAAGAGTGTTTTTGAGATCCGCAGTTTTCTGGGATTAGCTGGGTATTACCGTCGGTTTGTGAAAGATTTCTCCAGACTAGCTTCATCATTGACTAGATTGACGTGGAAAGGGGTCAAGTTTGTATGGAGTGAGACTTGTGAAAAGTCGTTCCAAGAGCTAAAAGTTAGACTTACCAGAGCTCCGATTTTGATTATTCTGAAGAGAGGTTTGGGCTATGCGGTTTATTGTGATGCCTCACGAGAGGGTCTGGGTTGTGTGTTGATGCAAGAAGGGAAAGTGGTAGCCTATGGCTCGCGGTGGTTGAAAATACACAAGAGGAATTACCCTACACATGACCTAGAGTTAACATCTGTGATTTTTGCCTTGAAGATTTGGAGGCATTGCTTGTATGGCGAGAGGTTCGAGGTGTTCTCGGATCATAAGAGTCTGGAGTATCTGTTTACACAGAAAGACTTGAACTTGAGGCAGAGGAGGTGGATGGAATTTATTGAGAATTACGACTTCGAGTTGCATTATCATCCGAGGAAAGCCAATGTTGTGGCCGATGCCTTTAGCAAGAAATCCATTAGTGATGTAGCTTGTATAGCCATCTGGGAGTGGGAAATGTTGGGTGCACTTGGCGAGTTTGATTTGCTTCTAGGCGAATCTGTTGAGTCTGCGGCTTTGTTTTTAGTAGTTGCGCAACCTACAATTGTGAATCGAGTGTTAGAGGCGCAGAAGGGTGATCTTGAGGTAAAATCCCTCCGGGAGAAAATCTCTAGTGGGAAGGTTGAGAAAGGTTTGACGATGTATCCTGACCTGAGTGTGAGATACCGAGACCGTTTGTTTGTGCCAGAGTCTTGCCAAGAGAAGGTACTCCGAGAGTTTCACCATTCACGCCTTGCGGTGCATCCGGGAGGCACTAAGATGTACCATGATTTGGGTCGCCAGTTTTGGTGGCGGGGTATGAAGAAGGATGTGGCAGTTTTTGTATGTAAGTGCCTTACTTGCCAGCAAATGAAAGCCAAGCATCAGAGGCCAACGGGTTTGTTACAACCCTTGCCTATTGCCGAGTGGAAGTGGGAGCATGTCACTATGAACTTCGTTGTAGGTCTCCCGAGGACTCAGCGGGGTAGTGATGTTATTTGGGTGGTTGTAGACCGATTGACTAAGTCGGTGCACTTCATTTCTATGCGCGTGAGAGATTCGGTAGATCATCTTGCCGACTTGTATGTTCGGGACATAATAAGGTTGCACGGGGTCCCAGTGTCGATCGTCTTAGATAGAGATCCACGTTTTACTACTAGGTTATAGCAGAGTTTGCAGAGTGCCTTGGACACTAGATTGACCTTTAGCACGGCTTATCATCCTCAGACTGACGGGCAGTCCGAGCATACTATACAGATCCTTGAGGATATGCTTCGAGGCTGTGTCCTTGACTTTAGTGGTTTGTGAGAGAGGCACTTGCCCTTGGTGGAGTTTGCCTACAACAATAGTTTCCAGTCGAGTATCGGTATGGCACCGTTTGAGGCCTTGTATGGCCGACCGTATAGGTCTCCAGTATGTTGGGGCGAGGTGGGTGATGCACCTTTGTTGGGCCCGAAATTTGTTCGAGAGACGACGGAGAAAGTTGAGCTTATCCGTAAGAGACTTGTTACAGCCCAAAGTCATCAAAAGTGTTATGCCGACCGTAGGAGGAGGCCTTTGGTATATAGGGTGGGTGATCATGTTTTCTTGAAAATATCGCATAGGCGGGGATTGATGAGGTTTGGTAAGAGTGGGAAGTTGTCCTCTCGATTTATTGGCCCTTTCGAGATCCTTGAGAGGATTGGCGAGGTTGCCTACCGTTTAGCTTTGCCGCCGCAATTGTCCAGAATGAATGACGTGTTTCATGTTAGGATGCTTTGGAAATACGAGCCGGATCCATCGCATGTATTAGATTAGACCAATTTAGAGGTAGATGAGGATGCCTCGTATGAGGAGAGACCGGTGCAGATCTTGGATAGGCGGGATCAAGTCTTGCGAGGCAAGACCATTCTCTTGGTAAAAGTTTTATGGAAACATCACGGGGTAGAGGAAGCCACTTGGGAACGCGAGTTGGAAGTCCGTGAGAAATATCCGGACTTGTTTGTTAATGTGTAATCGTGTAATGGGAATTTTGTTTTGTTAATAAACTTTAAGAGCATTGAATATATCTTAAGTTGTAAAACATTGTACATGTTTCGATTTATGGGAGTATTATGGTAAATGCCTTGAAAATGAAAGTTAATGTAGCATTGTATATGTTAAATGTACTGTGGCAATGCAAATATATCTTTAACACTGAATATGTTATGAAATGGTGGAGTATGATTTTGGAAATTTTTGAATTTCAAAGAAAGGCATGTTGTTAATGCATATTGAATTATATTGTGAATTGCCTCTTGAATAGAGATGGGATGACCAATAATGGGTCAAAATGTTAAATTTTGAATTGTAACATTGTTGAGAATTGAAAGGATCACAGTTTTGAAACTTGTAACTAATTTCGGGGACGAAATTCTTTAAGGGGGGGAGGTTATAGCGATCTCGATTTTCTCTCCGTTGTTTATTGTATTCCGGACTTAGGTTCTGTGGTGTTGGTTATGTTTATATCTAGTTTCCGTCCTTTAATTCTTTGTATACGAGTTTTGGGATGTGTTGGGCAGGTTTGTTACAGGTTAGTAGTGAGTTTAAACCAATAGTTGCTGCCCAGAATTTTGTTCCTTCGCTCGAGCGAGGCTTTTGTCGCTCGAGCGAGCTCTGTGTTTTAGATCCTTCGCTCGAGCTAGGGTTCCTTCGCTCAAGTGAGAGTTGGGTGTTGTGTCTGATGGCTCAAACGAGAAGTTTTGCACTCGAGCTTACGTCTGCGTCTGGTTCTAGACCTGAAGGTTGCAATTCTTCGCTCGAGCGAGCGAGGTCTATGTTTTCGGTTTCTTCGCTCGAGCATGCTCCTAGGTTGCAGACCTGAAGCTTCGATTTGTTGGGTCGAGCGAGGCTTTTTATGCTCGAGTGAGGGTTCTTTGTGTCTAGTCGCTCGAGCGACCACTCCTTCGCTCGAGCGAGCCTCGAATATATCAGTTGGCACCAGCGGGATTACACTTCACTTTTTCATCTCTTTTATCCACAAACCCTAGACCCTGCTGCTCCCTCTCTCTCTACTTACCTTCTCTCTACAAATCCATCTAGTTCTAGTGTGTTTCTACCCTAATCCCTTTGTAAGAAGTATGGAGCTTGGTGTGGGCTTCGTTTCAATCCGAAAAAGTTGGTGTTTGGAGCACTTTGAGTTTCACATTTCTTCTCCTTTGAGCTCCGAAAATTTAGGTAGGGATACCCTACTCCATCTTATGAGTTTTAGCATAAATTTTAGTCATTTTGATTAAGTGGTGTTGTTTGGTAATTTTGAGAAAGTTAGGGTTTGATTTGAGATTATAAAAGGGGGGTTTTCAAATGTTAAAACCTATGTGTGTATGAGACATTGAGAAATGAGATTGTTGTTGTTAAATCGATGAAATTGAGCCTTTGGGCTAATGTTGAGAAAAATGGGAAAATGTCCTAATTATGTTGAATAATTAATTTGGGGAAATGTGAAATTGAAGTGAAATTCATGAAATTAAAAAATTGTGGGAGTAAATGGTGTAGTTGGATAATTTAATCACTCACTTATAAAAATGTCGATATTTTATCTGTTGATAAATTTATTATCTGTTTAGAGATAACTACTTTGGGCTATCGGTGGAGGATAGTCTTAATTGTTGTAGACATTGTATGATGATTAGGGAAAACTGAAACTAATCACATTGAATATGACGGTTGGAATAATACAGCAAATGTGTGTATTGATTGATCATTATATATGATAAATGTTTAAATATATTGTATATGTATATTGTTTGGGAGGAGATAGGGAATGGACTCCATGGTTTGAGAGGAGATAGGAGATGGACTCTCAAACCTGTTTAGGAGGAGATAGAGGATGGACTCCACTGATACAGCAAATCTATGTATCGCTTGAAATATGGAAGTGTTGAAGAATGGAAGTGTTTTAATATGAGTTATATTCTCATGTGAATTGTGAAGTATGGAAGTGTTTTAATATGTGTTATAGTCTCGTTGAATTGTTTGGCCAGGTCCTGAGCCATAATTATGAATCGAAACTGTATAAGTGAAGGAAACTGAAATGAAAAATGGATGTACTTGATGTTGAATTGAAAAGTATTGTAAATTGGTTTATAAGTGTCAACCATATATCAAATGCTATTGTTTTAGTTATTTCTCATACTTGGTTTAGTATATCTCTACTGGGCATTGGCTCACCCTATATGGGACATCATTTTCAGGTTCAGGTGATATGCCACCTCCAAGGACATAGCTAGGGAGGCTTAGAGGTTGAAGATCCCTTTTTGTTGTTTACCTTTTTGTGTATTACATGTAAATTCAAGCCGAGGGCTTAATGTGTATGAGTTAGTACTCTCCTTTTTGTAACCAAGTGTTGGTTTGAAAAGTTGTAAGCCCGTAGGGCATTTAGTTTTGTTGTCAACATATAATACTTTTGTGATAAACACTCTGATAAATAGATGTACACTTTATTCTCTTGAATACATTGTCAATATCTTGTATCGTGAATGTATGAATTATGAATTTGTTTTGAGGGCGTTACAGTCTGGGCTTAGCCTAGGCCATTATTTTGAAGCCCTGTTGGGTTCGTAACCCGACCCATTGGCCCGCTTAAGACTCATTTAAGGCTCGGTCCGAGGGTTGGCCTACCTGAGGCCTAGTGTTTTTTTCAGTGAAAAATAATAAAATTTTGATAGAGAAAATAAAAAAAAATGTTCAAACCCATCCAAGCCCAAGCTCAGGCCCAGTCCCACTGGCCCGGCCTGAGGCCTACCCGAGGCCCGAATACCCCCTGGGCCTGGGCCTAATTTTCTAGCTCATAGGCTGGCCTAAATTTTGATGGGAGCTCGCGAAGTAAGCCGGGCCAAATTTACACCCCTAGTAATAAGCAATGGATAAGGAGTGAAAAAATTGAGCAACATTGGTCAAATCTATGAGAAACAGTGAAGGAATAATAAAATGAACAATGATCAATGGAGATAGTGAGAAAAAAATAAAAAAATTAAAGAGTAAGTCTGATGTATGTATTCTTTGAAAAGAAAATGTGTACTGAGAATTTCTATATAAAAAATGTGTAGTAAGAAAATTTAGTTTTAAGAATTGATGTGTGTATTGATATCCAAATTGTTCATTTTGTTTAGTAGTAAAATTATAAGAAAAAATTAATTCTTTAAATATATGCACAAAGAGTAAATGATATGTAAAAAGGCAATGATTGGTGGCCACAAATTTTGTGACTCAAATGGTTCGAAAATGTCAAAACGACGTCGTTTTGGATACAAAACAACTCTAAAAATGTCAAAACGACGTCGTTTTGGCATTTTCGAGCCATTTGAGCCACAGAATTTGTGGCCACCAAACATTTTCCTATGTAAAAATAGAATCAACAATACTACAGACCACTAAATTTCTACCACTAACACCACCACTAATGATGTGGCAAGTAAAAAAAAAAAAACACAAAAACTAAGACACAAAACACATGTGGCAGTGGGTGGGACCCATTGTCACATCCCTAGTGCAACCACTAATTAGTGGTCCGCATCATTTTTCAAATAGAATTACCCCACGATTGAGGCCAAAAGAACATGTATCTACAGAATGACCAAACTACCCTTCTCTAATTAACTATCTTATTTCATTGCAAGCACGCACGAGTTATAAAATCAAACCACTTTTTTTTTTTCTCTCCTCCATCTCTCTCTCTCTTTCCTTCATCTGTTGAATTCGAAGCACCGGCCGAGAGAGACACACAGATCAACACCCCGCCATTGGCGTCAGAGGCTCCAATGCCCTCTTTCTCCGTTGTCCTCTGCGGCTGCCATAGACGGTGGCACCGCTGGTCATCGGCAACCACATCGTTCCCGCTTCCACTTCTCCTCCCTTCACCGTCGTCGTCTTCTTTGAGATTCATAATCTCGGCACCCGATTCGCCGCTGGCCATAGCCAACGCGGTCAAGCTGCAGTTCGCAAAGTCGTCGGCAGCGACGGGGTTTCCGATCTCACAGATCTGTGCACGACGATCTGGATGGACGCGAAGGAATCTAACAAAATATGACTAGAAATGATAAAAATTGGCTGAATTACAACTGTTCCTTTTTCTAGTTGTTTTTGGTCTTGAGTGTTACAATTTAGTAGTGTATGTTTTCCTAAATTTCAGTTTGATAGTATTTTGATTTTCATGTTTTGTGAAAATTGAGTAGGAGTTTTGGCTCCGGATCTGCTGGGGTCGTGATAGATCTAAGATGTGAAGGCTCCAGAATTGTAATGATCTGCTTCAAAAAAGGTGTTAGGGATTTGGTAACCAAATCTGAACGCATTCAGTCCCAGTTCCTCCGCCTCCCTCGCCATTGCCCCCGCATTCACAACCTGCATCTCTCTCTCTCTCTCTTGTCTTTATGTGAGCTCTCTAGTTTTTTGGGTCGTATCTGTGTTGAAAGCAGTTCTGTAGTTGTAAGGGCGATGATGGTTTGCTGATGGGGGGCCTCATTTGGTTGGTAGAGATGAAGATGTAAGAGAGGAGAGGAAAGTTGCAGAGGAGTGAGAAGAGAGAGGGATAGAGGTGAGAGGGAAGAATAGAGGAAGATAGTTGACAGGTGTTCTGGAGAGCTTTGGGTTGGAGGTTTCTTGGGTTGAGAAGGAGGTAGAGGTAGAGAATAAGAAGAGGAGAAAAAGAAGGAGAATGCTGGAGTTGTATAAAAAATGGAGCCTGAAAGATCATCTTCTTCTTCTTTTTTAATTCTTCTTCTTTGTTTCTGCTATTACACTCCATTTGTATCAGTTTCAGAAGGCATGAAAAAGAGTTTATTTATTTATTTATTCTTTTTTTATGTGTGGTTGTTGAACAGAGAGGTGTGTTCTTTGAAATAAACAGATAGATGGATAAAAAGGATTTGGATGTTTTCTGGAACTAACAGATAGAGGGGGGGGGGAATGGGTTTAATTTGTACAGATAAAATAGGCTTGAATTTTTTCTTTTTCTTTTTATAGATTTGAGCTTAGATTTGTGTTGCAAGACTTAGATCTGCAAGACCCAGATCTGGGAAAAATCAATTGTGAATTTCAAACAGATAGGAATGAGTTTTCAAGTCTGAGTTTAACAGATAAAACAATTAAACAGAAAAAAAAATTCAATAGATAAGAATTTGTGAACCTACAAATTTCAACAGACAGATTTTATTTGGATAGTTATTTGAATAGATAAGGGAAATTTGAATTAAAAAGATCAAAAAATTAAGCAGATAGGGTAAAAACTTTGAACAGATGGGGAAAAAATTTGAATAGATAAGAAAAAATTTGAACGAATAGTCAACGAAAAATCAAATAGATAAAAAAAAGTTAAATGGTAAAATTGAAAATAAAATGTCCCACAAGATTTTTCACCAAACTATTTCATAAAATATGGATCTTTCACCAATAAAAAATATTCACTGGACTTAATGCATTAGACACTTATCACCAATTTTCTCTAACAAAAATAATTTAAATGCAATAAGAAACAATCTTAAAAATACATTAGATTTTCCACAAAATTATTACAAATTAATGAAAAAAATTATAAATTTAATTATGAATTTTTATAAAATTTATCACTAATTTATTATTATTTTTATAAAGAAAAACGATTGATCCAGCGAATTTTGACATGTTCGAATTATGTAAGTCGGACGACTTCCTAATTAACCTTTCGAACAATCACCCAAATGACTGACGTTACTTTAGTCAGTTGTAATTGCCACCCTTATCAACCGATATTTGTCCAGGTTACGATCATCATCCAAATGACCGGCCAAACACTCTCAAATCACCAAGGATCCTCTAAATATTTTTTTACTTAAAGTTTTCTAAAGTGGTGTATTGTGTGGTTGATATTTAATACTGAAAAATTGATGTGACTTGTCATTAAATTTCAACTACGCAATGCACCACTCTAGGAAACTTTAGGAAAAAAAAGCTCTAGAAGATCCTTGCTCTCTCCTAGAGTGAGAGATCCAACGGCTGAAATTAAAACTAACCAAAACGACGTCGTTTTAGTTAGTAAGTTGAAGAAAAAAAAAAAAAATTCAGCTCTGGTTCAAAATGACGAACAGGTTCCTGCAAATATGAAGCAATAGAGTGACTCTCTCTCTCTTCTCCTCAGCGGCCATGAAAGTAAGTTAAACAATTTCAAAAACATTTTTACAGATTATACTCACATTAAACAGTTCATTGCTGTTATTGACAAAGCCATTCTCCATAACTCTTTCAGCTCTTCTGCAACCTATATTCATAGAAAAAAAACAGAGCACTTTAGAAATGGGTTATTAATCAAACTCTGTTTTTATGCTTGATTCACTGAAAAAGTAATAATAAAATTTATTTTAAATAGAATAAGGGTAAAATGAATATTGTTATACGTGGGTGGTTGTGGGGAGTTCGGGGGAAGAAAAATTTGGGTCTTTGTCTTCCATGTTGGAGATTGATTGAGAAATGAGTCTGAAGAAGATTGATTTTAATCAATAAGAAAATTGATGACCCAACTTGTTATGTTTTGGTTTTGAGTCCTCATATTTTTTATGGGTAATTCATGATCTTAGGAATAAAGAATAAGAACATGAGCTTGGATATAAAGATTAAGAATCAAAAGATTTTGGGTTGAATAGGAAGGAAAGGCTAAAAATAGAGAAGCATTGAATACAATAAACAGAGGTTGTGTTTTTGAAATCAAACTTTTTTTTTTTTTTTTTTCAACCTACTAAGCAAAACGACCACGTTGTGGTTAATTTTATTTTCAGCCTCTCATTCTAAGAGATCACTTCAGGGACACGATTCGTAATTCCTCATCTGAATTTCCTCAACTCCTATGTTCCTTCACCCAAAAGCATTCGCATTGCCCCATTCTCTCTCACTCTCTCTCTCTAAAATGTCTATCTTGAGCTTCTTCTTAACCATTGTTCTCTCTCACACTCTCTCTCTAACACTAGAGAGAGAACAACAATCCCTCTCTCTCCCTCCCTCTCTCTTTCTCTCTAAAAGGTCTAACTTGAGCCTTTTTTAAATTATTGTTCTCTCTCACTCTCTCTCTCTAACACTAGAGAGAGAACAACAATCCAAAACATGGGAAACGCACTCAGGCTATTGTACGGACACTGCTGTAAGCCGGCCGCTGACGAATCCGATGCGCTCGGCCACCACGGCATCTCGGCCGCTACCGTCGGTGTCTCCGCCCTTGCCCACGATCTTTATCACTATGAAATCACTTCCCAGGTACAAAAATGCCCCTCATGATCACCTTCATTTCTTCTTCAATTCAATCCCTTGCTTAATAAAGACTGTGTTTTAAAAGAAAATTTTAATCACCCTTAAAATTAATTGTACTTTATGATCTGTTCTGGGTCAGAATTGAAGTTTTGAAGATACTTGGGGATCTGGGTTGCTCTTAATTTTATCCCGATTTAATCAGGAAGTTTTTTTTTTTTTTTTTTTTTTTGTAAGGTTCCTGAAGGACTCAGTAAGCAAGTAGTTTCTTCAAAGAAGGCTCAGGCTAACTGGTAACTAGTGTATAACTCTTGATCTTGATTAATAAATCTAGCTTCTTGATTAGGTTAACACTGTAATTTCAAATCGAATTGTTTCAAGTAAATTATGTGCTTTGCTGCTTGATTTGTGTTCTACTCTATGTATATTGAGTTGTTTGAATTTACAATGAGAAAATGAAGGTATAAGAAACTTTCAGAGGCATGGAGAGAATCAAAGCCTCCACCAAGAACCCCAGAAGAAGCTTCAAGGCTCATCATACAGATATTGAAGAGAAATCAAAAGGCTGATGTTGAGGTTAAAACAAGTCTCTTTGGTTGTTTCTGTTTTTCATTTTTCTATTTATATTCAAGAACACACAGAAAACTTGTTTGATAAACTGTTTTTTAAAACTATTTGGGATAGTTCATAGTTCTGAAAACCTGCCACTTTTTAAAAAGTACCAAAAATTGTTTTCAGATTTTTTAAAACTGTTTTCGCATAAAAATGAAAACAATAGGAAAGCAATGAGTATTTTTGAAACACAAAAGACAATAGCATAGAAAACGAAAACACAACTAAGCCCTAGTCACAACATTGATACTCTATTTGTTTCAGCTGAAAACCTTTACCAATAGAAAACGTTTTCTATGAAAAGCTTTTTTCTGTCCCATAGAAAATATTATCTCAAGTTTAGTTGTGTTCTTAAAACTAATGCACAAGTGGTTGTGTCTGGGGGGATTGTCATTTTCTATTGTATCAAATATCAAAAAATGTGAAAAACATTTTCTGCCCTAACAAACAGAGCGTGATCTTCTATGAAGCATGAGTATTTCTAAAAACATTTCGTACCCGTACCAGATACTTACCGGAGTATAGTACCTCGTATGATACTTCTATATACGTTTCGAATACACAAAACACGTATCCAAAATTTTTCTTCTTAATTTTTGGTGTATCCAAACGTACCTAATATATACCCAAGCCGTACCGTACTTCAGTTAAGATAATATTTTCTTCTAGTACAAAAATAAAATTTCTTTCACTAGATTTTTTTTTTTTTTTTTTTTTAATGCTTAGCATAATTTTAAAATTAAACTATAGCTTATAAGTTATTTAATATATTGACATTTAATTTTGATTTATACTTTTATTTTTGACATTAAATGTTAATCGTAGGTTAGATCTTAACAAATTAAATCATTTAATTAATTTTTGCATTACTCTAAATTAAAAATAAATATTTTTTTACAAATGTACCAAGACGTATCTGTACCCTTTTTTTTTTTTTTTTAATTTTATCATATTGACGTACCTGTATCGGACCAGTATTCCGGACCTGTGCTTCATAGGTGATCTTCTTTGGAAATGCTTACAACTTCAGAATTAAACCTTGGTGCTGAATCTGATTTGTTGTTGCTTTCTTTTGAGTAGGGTCTATTGACTTTCTATGGCCTCCCTCTTCCTCATACTCTTGTTGAACTCTCTGCTGGACCACCTACTTCACTGCCTGAAGGACTCCAGTTTGAATTGCAAACTCTACCAGTTAAGAACAATTTCACAATCCCAAATCCTCAAATACTCGAAATTCTCTCCAAGACTCTTGATTTCAATGAATGGTTTTTAACATAATTCCCAGGTGGATGCAAAAGCTGTTGCGGATGGGGATACCATCACAGTGTATGTGAGCACCATGGATCCAAGGGAGTCATCTTCTGTTCCCATAGACGTGCAAATCGCAGCCGTTGAAAGATCAAAAGCACGTGCTGGGAAGAATTACGCCAAGGCAGATGCACTGCAGAAGCAAATTGTTGATTCAGGATATAGGTTTGTATGTGAATTTGGCATGTGAATTTCTGTAATTCATTGGTATTTTGCTTTCAGAATCACGGGTCATTCACAGCTTGTATTTCACCACAGGGTTCTGAATATTCAGAGTCAGGAGATTCTTGCACGCAAGTATCGGATTCGACTAAGGTAATGCCAACTGCAATCATTTTTATTTTTAATCAGCATGTTTAGTGTAACTTTTCCCAAATTAAAGCTGATAATCAAGAGGTAAAAGCAACCCTTATCCTGTTTCCAAATAATCAAAAAATTTCAGCTTATTTAAACTATCCCTACTATAAACAACTCAATAAGTCACACCAAATAGAGCCAGTAGACTTGTTTGTGCAGCTTCTTATTAGTAGAAAGCTGATAATTAGAAAACAAAAATTAAAAACACATTTCCCTCATCTTTTCAATAATTTTTTTTGATCAATTTATTTAAAATTATAAGTTGAAGTTGCATCAAACATTCTTACAAGGCAACTATCAATGATTAATGACTACTCAAGAAAACAGGGGAATAGATGCGCCGGAGAGTGCAATGCCATATGGAAAGGAGGCAAAGGAGGAACTGACCAAGCTTGTTCAGGGCAAGTGTCTGAGAGTTCTTGTCTTTGACCAAGATCGCTATGGCCGATTTGTGGGAGACATTTATTGCAATGGTATCTTTATACAGGTACGATTTTCACAGAATATCTCTGCCTTTCTAAACTGACTTCAAAGTTCAAACACTCCTTGGGAGTCTTCCAACAATTGTCTCTCTATAGGAATCAATGCTGAAGAAAGGATTGGCATGGCATTACAAAGCCTATGACCGACGTCCAGAACTAGAGAAGGTAATCCATTTTACTGTTAATTCTGAGAACATTTTACTGTTAATTCTGAGAATTGGTCGTATTAAACGCTTCATTTCTAATGGCTATTTGTGTTGTGTCATACCAGTGGGAGAAAGAGGCTCGGGCAAAGCGAGTAGGCTTGTGGGCTTCGTCAAACCCTGAGATGCCGTGGGAATGGAGAAAGGACCGGCGGGAAGGCAGATAACCTGTTGTGGAAATGGCTACTATCAGAATATGAAAAAACATCAACAGCTAACAACAGTATTTAGGATTTGCCTGTGTTTCTGTTGTAACATGTATATCTGATTTAAGGACATATATATAATTTATGAACCTGATTAAAGGGTTGGCAATTGTTTTTATATGATCATGAAAACCAGTCATGTCAAAGCACAAATGAAATCTCAAATGCTCCACAGAAGATGTTTCAAATCACCACTCTCAATAATCACATTCTTCAGCGTTTCTCAAGCTCATCATCAAATGGTATTAATCTCACAACATTCCCAACTAGTTTGCATCAAGGATCAAACTACACAGAACTCAAAGAACATTGGTCCTTTTTGGTGTAACTTCTAATAAAAAGTTAAAAACTGATAATAAGAAAGTAGAAGCTCAAAACACACCTCCCTACTTCTCAATAATCAATTTTTTTAATCTATTTTTGCTTCATACATTGTATGCAGCAATTGCACCAAACATTCTAATACAAAATTCTAAAATTTAAGATAAATAAAAAGAAAAAGAAAAAGAGAAAACCATTAGAGCTACACTGAACAGCCCCTTCGAGTTTATTCAATACAGCAGTTGCTGCCTCGGGAATCCCGTCAATCACACAATTTCAGCTGAAGAAATAGAAACATCAACATGATTCAAACTAACACATTAGTCTAAATACAAGGGGAAAAACATCAGTGTAAATACAAGGTTAAGAACAGAATCAAGAAAACTTGACGAAAAAATAAAAGGAAAAAGAAAAAATAAAGCTAATGAAAGGAAAACTGCAGCCAGCCTGGGGCGTCACAGAATTCTGGTCAGTTGCACAGCCCAAGGATACACTGCAAAAGACCAGTGGCACTAATAAGTCAACAAGGAATGGAAATTCTGTAACTTGAAAATATTGTCATTTTCATATTAAACCCAATTGAAAACTGAAGTCGGATCACAAGAGATAATATTAGAATTCCACGTACAGTCAATACATGGAATGCAGACAAGATTTAGCGAAAGTGAAAATAAATCTTAAAATTAAATAAAAACATATATAAAAGCATGAGAAGATCCCACCTACTAATTCTAATGATTTATTCACATAACATCTAGTACCAGCTGTTTCCTGGAAAATGAGAAGAATTGAGCATGTGTGTTTTCTTCTCTCCCAATTAGAGTTAATGAAAGTGCACAGGAATCCCCACAGCAACATGGCATTGTCACATCTCCTATGAATGCGGAGTCGTGCGTCAATCTCGTGATGTGACACCACGGGCTAGTTAGGCAGCTCCACAAACTCCCCCCGGGGTTGAGTCATGCAACTCAAGGTTAGTGCAGACAGTGCAGTAGCCATGTGCCCAAAGGGCCAAGGCATCCTCTAGTCTAGACCATTAGCAACACCCCTCGGCTTGACTATGAATCCCAAGCTCAGGCACAACTAGAAATTGTCCTCCTATTACTCCAGGACAAAGGTACATCCATTCTCCAACCAAGCACACTCTGCCCATGGCACATGTTCGGTTTGCCTGGCTCGTCTAAACAACCCCACTGAGAAATGTCCCCATCTCCTCCATTTTAAGCCTCCAGAAGAGTGCCTAGGCATTGCCTTAGCTATCTAGATTAAGAGCAACTATCTAGATTAAGAGCAAGGCCTAGAAACCCCACTTCAGATCACCACAGGACTTATGGCTCAAATGCTAGAGTTGAGAGTAAATCGAGGTGCCTCACCATCCCCTCCCAAGAGGAGACCTTGCACTTGGCCAATTTTAGAGAGAGGCACAACAACAAGAAAAAGCTAACGTTGATCAAGACATGAAATCTTCGAAGTTGTATTATATACTCCAGGCTACAGCTCTTTTGCAGCTCTCCTAATACGACCCCTGAGACTTGACATACCTATCCACTGACACCTCTTGATACAACAAAGCTGAGAAACCTCCATATTGATGAACCAAGGAGGCTGAGCCACCTGTTCCTGAACATGGGACCCCGTGTGTGGCTTAGTTAGTCCCCATAGTTTGACCTTGCTATATAGGGGACTCTCCATGGACGAAAAAAGGCCACGCTGTCCACCATCACAAAGCTTAAGATTCTCCACTGGCTCTCTCCTGATCTAAGGTTGGCTCAACTCTAATCTCCTCCACCTTCATTTGTCTTCTGCCATATCAATGTTGGAACTTCAAGTTTCAAAACGTCAACTAACATGTATTTTCCAAAGAGTTGCCTTTTGTTCCATAGAGTAATGTCTTTTCCACTAAAGAATAACTTCTACTAAAAGTTGTGCTTTTTACAAAGAGTCATCTCTACCTAAAATTGTGACTTTTAGGAATAGTCACACCACCATTGTCAATAAAAACCTGTAGGTGTTTGTTATTCAATTCAATTGCATACAATCAAAAAATCTTACTTCTTCCTCCATCTCTTTCACTATCAAACATCTTTAATATTTTCATACAACTTTTGAGCATCATAGAAGAATTCTTTAAACCATCCAGTGCATGCAAACATTTTGGAGACCTGGCTATGGTTTAGGTTGAATCTTGGAGCTATTCATTAACCGTCAATATACTTGTGTGGGGAGACTAACAACTTCAGGGCAGCAACTATGCACCTCACAGATTCACAGGCCAAATATTTCTACTTTCTATTCTATATATATTTGCACTTTTTATCATTTAACTTCAATTATATATAGTAATTCGAATTGCAATAGATGCAATTATATTGATCTACACACAGATTTCTTGAACTCTGTACTCAAGTTGTTTATTGATTTTATGTGATAATTTATTTATTATTTTCTTAGTTCTTACCATCTTCTTAGAAAACTAGCCCCTGGCCATCTTCTCATCCTCCATCCACAAATATAAAGTTTGAGAGAGAGAGATGAAGAAGTTGACAGACCAAAAAAAGAGACTTTGAGAATGTCTATTTGTTATTATGAATATCCATTCTCAACTGCTTGGGAGAGAACTCCTCACATCGGTGACTTAACCATTTTCTTCGAACTCTTTTGGAATTAAAAAAAGTGATAAGGATTCAAGAAAATGACATCACCATAATGGGTGTTTCCTTTAACATAATCGTATAGAGTATTCCTTCTTATGTGACTAAACTAGATGTCCCCATATTGCCTAAAAAAATCTCTCTCCCCTATGAGTCCCAAACAACCTTTAGTAGGTCATATGAGAAGGTTCTCCATCCAAATCAGCACTCCTGCATTTTTGGGCCTCAAATTAGACACATCTTCCTGGTGGATTTTTAAACAAAACTTATATTGCAGTAAAAGGAAGCGAAGCCGATGGCATATATATTTTAATTGCCATTTCAATACCCACACTAAAGTTTGTGCCCACAAATGTTTCACTAGTTACAGTGTACCACTATTTTCCAGCACAAGCAGGAAATTATGTTCTTAAACAAAAGCCTATGCATTATATGCACAATCACAAGTTTACTCTTGAATAATCAGACTATCAAGAAGAGGAAAAATGCAGTATGGCAACAAAAAGATTCAACTACACAGCTAAAGTTTGAACCCTTGAAAAGAATAAATAACATATAACATCAAAACTGAAGCAAGTTTAAAAATGGAAGAACAACAAAGTTTAGGGGTGCAACTATGAAGCAAATAAAGTAACCAGGAATGCTGATTGAAACTGTTTTCAATAACTTCAACACCCTTCTCATCAAAACAACTACAACTTCCAGCCTAAAGGGCTTGCATTGTTGGGGCCTGTATACCTAGGCTAAGAATCATTAACAAACAATCAGTCATTACGGCGAAGCACTATAAGTGCTACATTCTATGGGCAGGTCAAGGGAGGGGACCAACTCAACAAACCCTTATTCCACTGGTGTATATGTCCTGTCCTTCAAGGATAGGGGAGGACCTAGTCCACAAAACACTACATGGATTGAGGGAGATCAGCTGGAGCCACATGGACTTTATAGATACAGAAAGAGGTGGGTCTATGAAGTTTTCATGTATCAACCAAAGCCATAAGAGTTCCACACTTTGACCTTTAGATATTTAGACAGGGACGTAAGGATGCTAAAAACACTTAAACACAGAAAAATAACTATCAAACAAAAGTAGGACCTCATAAAGTGGTTATCACTTTTAATAATTTGTCTAGATATACAAGCATAGGCATTTTGTAAATCTTGAAGATAATTAAAACATCACTGGTGCATTACAAAGAGACCATGACAACTGTCCAAGTTTCTGACTTTTCATGTAATTTTGAAAATCAGATATGGCTAAATCCTTATTTTAATGGGACGGAGCTTAATAACCTAAAAAATCATGTAGCTCTCACCTCCTTAAGTTTCATCACAAATAAAACCCTGGCTAACTAGCCTTCAAATACATCATGAGAGTAAACATGTTCTAAATCGAAGTATCTAAATTACATTCTACCTCACATGATTTTGGGGATGCCCGAATATTAAAGGAAAAGGAGGAGGTTAAAATTACAGTATTATTTAATGGATGAAGACGAACAAGAGTTATACATGTCATGTTCAATATCATGAACCATGACTAATGTGCTGGGCACCATTTCTTTTAAAGGGGATGTATTTTAGACTGAAAACCGATTTTCCATAAACTATTTCATGAAGAAAACAAAATTTTGAGTTCATATTAAATCTTTTTTCACTCCATGCATGACCTTGGAAAATTTTGCTTATTGAAATGTATGAAGGAATCAATGTTTGACTTATTAGATCATTTTCCATTCATGCAAAGACTAGTCATTGGGTGTCTCCAGAGTCCAGAGTGCTTGTTTGATAAATTTGCAAAATGAATGGTATAAAACACCTATTTTCATGTCAAGAACGGCTTGCACTGAATTACTCAGTTGAGGATTAACAACTTGGCAGTATATGTTATTTCCATGTGGAGAGGAAAAAGAGAGATGATAAAAATAAACGAAGGCCCGTAAGTTAAAAGACAATAAGACAGAGAGATGACAGAAACAATTATAGGTATAAGACTCTGAATGGAAGCTTTGGACAAAAGTATATCATGCATCCCTATGGACAGGTTGTTGTGCATGTTTCTATGCAAAAGAACCATAGGTCCTAAAAAATAATCAAATGATTACTTCAAAGTAAGGGCGTTCAAAAATATGCACAATTCCCTTGCACAACTACATATCACCAAATGAAGGAGTTGCGAAAACATGTCAGGGTCATATAAAAAAATCAAGAGAGGGCCGAGCTGCCAAGGCAGCAAAAGTTCGGACTTAAAACAAAGCAACATGTAATTGCAGGGTTGTAGTGACTATCTGTTTGCTTGTGGAGTTGATACAAAAGGCAGTTCAATATAATCCATGTACAGGTTATTCTACCAATTGAAAGTTAGATTAGTAACTTCTTTCCAATATAGTTTAACAAATATAGACCTAGCATGGGAAATATTTGCACTTGCACTTCACCAATTTCATACACACTTGAGGTAGAGTCAAACCGATGGAATACGATACACTTCATATCTAATGTCTACTCATGACTACCTAACAGAAGCAATAGAATATATATAATTAGAAGCTAAAATCAACAATCAAGTTTGGAGTCAACAAATCAAGTTACTTCCTCTCTGCTTCTATTAGATTTTTTGAATTCATATTCTAATGGAAAGCATATAATACCCTTAAACTACAAGAAGACAACCTAAAGAGTTCCCCTAAATCTCTTACTGATTAAGAAAAGGAACTGTACCAACTACAATGAGGGATCTCATGCAGCGCGTTATGCAGAGGATAGGATTGGTGGGAACATTAGAACAAAAACGATACAGTACTAACTTTAGTTACAGCCACAAAATTGAAGCATCGTTGAAGCAGTCAAATATTAGAAGACGTTTTGAAGTTAGAGGAGATCATAACCAAAAGAATAGTTGTTTAAATGATTAAATTCTGGTTACATACACAATGAGAAGGTAGAAAGTCGTAACCCTCTACAAAGTATAGATTTATGGAGTTAAAGAGTGCATCCAACATAAAATTCATACTGTTACACCGTGTAAAAGTAAAAAGGGCAACACCATTCCATGTCTACTCATTCCCAAGAGTTCATGTAATGCCATGTCAAGTAAAACACAATCATAACAACTTAAGTATGCAAAACAAGAAACTCCAAGAAAATGATAAAACTCACTTTGCCGTTGTCAATATTAAGAAAGATCAAATATACTTATTTGGCATCACCCTTCATTTCATCTGAATCCGAGTCACTTGCATTGTAACCTAAAGCAGATCAAATAAAGATTAAGAACAACAAATAGAACCACTAATACTCTAGCTGAGAGAGAGAGAGGGAGTACCTGGATGTTTGTCACTGACTTTCCATACTGAGGATCGACTCCTCGAAGCTCTACTCATCCAAGCACGTCCCTAAATTTTCGGCAGATTAAAATTTCCCAAGGCATTCACAGCCAAAGCATAGAAATGTCTAATAGCAAACTTGAGTTTGGAACGAAAAATAGCATAAAATCTAGAATACACTAAAATCCCAGAAAACAAACACGGGTCGATTGCCTAGAAAACAGAAGAAATGTAGGATCAAAATTTGAGTTTTACGTGTTCACCTCTCTGGAGTTTGTTCCAAATAATGAAAAACCCAACTCAATTAAACCATTTAGTAACACAGTCTGAATCCAATTTTTTGTATTCATTCCCTAAATATCAAAACTCATTTGATTCAAAGTTCAATTTCGTTCCTTTCCCTACACTTTCTCAGCAACCAAATAGAAATAATACATTCTACAAATTTAAAAAAAACAATGCTAATGCTAATCAATTCACAATTAAACCCTTTCAAAAAAAAAAAAAAAAACCCAGAAAACAAGAAAGTTTAGGGTACCTTCTGTTCATCTCTAGGGACACCATAGCCACTGAAATACATCTGACCCACCAAGACTTGCATAGCGCTGTCACCGGCTTTGGCCTCCTTGAGGGTGTCCTGAAACCACCGCTTCACGCAGTCGGTAACCACCTCAGCCAGAGGCACTCGGCTCGGCTGCTCTAGCCGCCTCGCCGCCTCTCTCGAGCTCTCCTCCATCTTCTTCACCCTCAAGCGTTCCGATTCAACTCGGACCCCCCTCGGATCAACCCGGGTTTTGGGAACGGGCTTAATGCGTTTGGGACGCTGCTGGAGCTTGTCTGAGGCGATGATTCTAGCGAAGTCTTGGAGCCTGGCCGTAGATGGTAGTGATTTTCCCATAAAACAAACAAAGAAAATGTATATATATGGATTATTATATTGTGCGGGCGTGAATGGGTAGAGAGAAAGTGATGAGAAAGTTCCGATTTTTTCTTTTTCTTTAATGGAATTGGAATTGAAATTGAATGGGTTTGGTTTGCTTTTTTGGCCTCATTTTTTTTTATTTTTTTTCTATTGTAAGGCTGTTCTTATCTTTCAAGGTGGGGGTCACACTACTACTAGTTCTTTATAGGGGAGATGCTAGAGAGCTCTAAATCTAGAGCTCTAATTTGAGCTCTAGTGATGTGTCCAAGCAATAAAAAAATAAAAAAAAAACAAGGCAAGGCACAAACATCACATCAGTGTAGGTCCTACATTCCCATTAGAGCTATTAGAGCTCTTATATTAGAGCTCTTAAACATTTTTGTTCTTTATAGGGTTTGAAATCAGGGTGGACAAGACAAGACGAGGGTGACAGTGCAACGAACAAAAGAGATGGGTTGGGTTGGGTTGTGTTGGTGGGTGAAGATCTAAAACTCGTTCTGTTGGGACGAACAACGTCAACGTGCAGTCTTCATGGATTTAAGGTTATGATGGTTAGAAAATTAAAAATAAAATTAGGTCAAGTTTGAGAACTTGTAAAAATGTTAAAAGGTTAAAAAATTAAAAAGTTAATATTATTCACTAAAAGTCAATAATTACGATTGCATAATTTTTAATTCGAATTTTTTCTTATAAATTAATTTTTATAATTTTTTATTATACATTTTTTTATAAAAAGTCAAAAAGTTAACCCAAACATCCATATTTTCAACCTCAATTTTTTAGTCTAAAATAATAAAAAATGTACTTATTTAGAACACCCAAAACAACCCCTAATAATTTTTTTGTTTGATCATTATAAAAATTAACGTGTAAATGAAAATTTAATGAAAAAAATAAGATAAATTGAGACGTTTTTAGTATGACATTCTTATTTTGGAAAGTACTTTGGGCGAGTTGAATTTGAATAGTCTTAGCCTAACCTGAAATTTTTTGTGACTCTATAATATATTTTTAAAATTAGTGGGGCCTTGGACAGAAATTTAAAAGTTTAAATTAAATTTTGATAGATTTAGACGGATGCCAAACTATTCGAAATCCAAAGTATATATAGAAATATATTAAATATACATATAAAATCTTATCATTTTTTTCGTATTCAAAAATTCTAAATACCACCACAGTGGTATATCAGTTCCTTAAATTCATTCTTACATTGTATAAATTATTTTTTTATGTTATTAATGATTTTTTCAAAAATATATATCTATATAATAAGGTAAGAGGGATTTTGAAAATGTATAAAATGCATGTGAGATACATTTCATTTAAATGGTCTAGATCAATCCTATTCAATATCTACGGTTGAGATCTATTTTTTTCCTTCCCAAACTCTTGTTGGAAAAAATGGTTTTATATAGGCATATTTTTTAACCCATTTTGGGTGGACCCCAAACATGTTTTGGGGTGGGTCCGAAAAGATGAAGTGGTGAAGACGGAACGTTAAAACCATTTATGAGTGAATGGGAAGATGACGTCGTTTTCGGGTTTAACATTAATTTTTTAGATAAAATTCTTTTGAATTTTTTCAATAAAAATTATTGTGGGAATTTAATTTAATTCTAAATTCAAATTTTGGATTCTTGAGTGGTTTCCTAAAGTTTGTAATTGTGAGAATTTAATTTAATTCTAAATTCAAATTTTTGATTCCTAAGTGGTTTTCTAAAGATTGTACCTCTTTATTTATTTATTTATTTAACTATTTCAATAGTTTAATATTTATATATATATATATATATATATATATATATATTTAATTAGTTTAATATATATATATATATATATTTGAAATAGTGTAAATAATAATTTTCCTACAGATTTGGAACATCTAACGGAACACTTCAAATATTTGAATTTGAGATCAAAACTGTCAACTATTATTTGAATTGAAAATATTGCACCTTTTCACTTCTTTATGTTGATACCCGTTCGGTACTTTTTCTGCCTATATATACCATCTATTCTAGCAGGTTTGGATCCGGATTTTACATCAGAAAATCTGTCCAAATTTGATCTCTTTGTTGTCCAGATTTTTCCTTCTTTTGCATTATTCTTCATTCTAGTTTTAGAATAAATTTTCAGAGAGTTAGATCACAGGTTTGGTTCGCCGAACAATTTGTTTTGGAGTGCTACTACAAATTGATTAAAGATCATTATATCCTGGGAGATAGACGCCACTCAACCGTAAGCACCATAGCGGGGCGAATCTGTCTTAAGGACAGAGTGTCACACACTCAACTTGGTTTTTTAATTTTTTGTTTGGTTCAACAAAATATTTTCTGTAAGTTTTACTTTATTTTGTTTGAATTTATTTCAGTTTATTTTATTTACACAGAAGATTGTTCCAACAACTCTCTCTACTCTTTCTCCCACGTCTGGTCTCTCTCCCACGTCTGCCAAACGTCTCTTAACTCCCTCTCTCCACGTTCTCTCACGTTGGTGGATCTCTCATGTGTTGTAGTTCAGAGAAAGAGATGGGTGTTGTGTTCACACACTCTCTCTCTCTTTCTCTCTCTAGGGTTCTCTCTCTCGATCCATCGCACTACCGTTACCAGAACCACCGCCTCCTTCACAACCACATCAACCACGCCCCTCTTCTGCAGCAGCGCCGTGCTCACCGCTCGATGGTGCTGTTGTTTCGGTGCCGAACAGACAATCTTCTGCAGGCTCTTCGCTACGCTGCTCAATTCGGCTCCCTTCGATACCGACGGTGTTTCAATTTGGGTTTATTCAAATTTTGTGGGTATTTGTTGTTTTTGTGATAGATGCTAAGCAAGCGCAAGGGTTCCTCTCATTCTTCAAAACCCTACCTCGTGTAAGAAAACCCTTCTTTTATACTTTGCATTTCTTTGACTCTCTCTCTCTCTCTCTCTGAGTGGAAATGTGGTGCTCTGTTTTCAGGACCCTAGGGCTGTTCGATTCTTTGATCGCCGGTCATAACACTCGAATCTGTACGAAGGTCATGACACTTATTTTTTTTGGGTGTGTGTGGGTCAATGAAAGTCTTATTGTAAGTAATCTTATTGTAAGTAATCTGTGGGTTGTCGAATTGAGTTCGATGATTTTGTGATTGATTGGTTTTATTCAGGTATGATGAGCTTTGGATGCCATTGATTTCTGATCTTACGATTGGATCAACATCAACTCATCATCCCCCAATGATTCTTCCTTCTATTGATATTCAATGGGTCTGGTTTTGTCACACCTTCAATCCGGTAAGCTATTATTTGATATGTTCTAATTTGAACTCTGTTCGGTTGCCCAGAAAAGTTCACAATTTGGGCTAAGTTAACTTTTGGGATTTTGTTTGCTTTTCCTCTGTTTTCTGAGCACCCAAACACAATGTAATCCAATATAACAGTCCATTTTCAGGTCTTTTACAGGCAATACTATGATTCATAGCAAAACCAGCTATTTTCGACAAAGATAATGAAGAATATGCGTTAAATAGATGCAAAGATATTTGGATCCTTAGATACCCATCTGAGCCGTTCTTTGTGGTTGGTACTTCAATTCATTGTGTATATACATATTTTTGGTTGTGTTATTATATACATAAGTTTGTATGCTTGTGGTTTGATTTGAAAATGGGTATGTCTTGGTACATTGGTTCTGCTCTTATCTGCTCAAATTTGATCAAAAAATGGCTGAATACAGATGCTCTAAGACATACGCTATGACTCAAGATAAAGAGTTTTCCATGGCTACACAATAGACATTTTGATTTGCATTCGATTTCAATTGTTTTTATTCATTTTCAATTCTGAAATTGCTTGGATCTATATTCAATTAGTTTGTATTTGGTTAGTTTGTTCGATTGACGTATGATTTCGATTTTGGGGTTTTGAAACATTTGTGTTATCGATTTTGGGGTTTTTAGGTTTTTCTTTTTAAACATATGATGAACAACTCTGATTCTTCCCCAATCTATCCTTGGTAAAGGTTTTGACTTCATCTTTCTTCACATCTTACGTTAACTTCAGGGCCGGCCCTGCCCTAAGGCAGGTAAGGCTTGTGCCTTAGGCCCCATATTTTGGCCCAAAAATAGGGCCCCCAAATTTAAAAAATTGTTATAGGTTCAACCTTTTTTTTTTTTTTGGTTTTAAGATCAATTTAAAGGGCCCCAAATATTTTATTGGGCCCATGTATAATTTTGCCCATATTTATTTATAAATGTATTTGGCCCATATTTATTAAAATGAAAATATATAAATAAATAAATAAAAAACAATAGGGCCCCTAAATTTGGTAAAACATATAAACATATATAACATAGGGCCTCTAAATTTGGCCCAAAAATAGGGCCCCTAAATTTGGTAAAATATTATAGGCTCAATGTTTTTTTTTTGGTTTTAGGATCAATTTAAAGGGACCACGTATGATTTACTCCATATTTATTTATAAGTGTAGTTTGGTCCATATTTATTAAAATGAAAATATATATTAAAAAAAAAGTGTTTGGGCTCAAGAAAAATAATACATACAATATATGGGCCCTATTTTTTTATTTTTTATTTTTACCTTCTTTATCTATTAGATTTTAGTGGAATAAATAATTTTGCTCAAATTTTTTTACCTTGGTCTTTATCAATTTTAATTGAATAATTTTTTCCTAATTTTTTTGTTCTAATTTTGTTTTATTAAATTATTTTATCTATAATTTTAATGATTATATGTGTAAGTAAATTTTTTTATGGTTACAAACAAATTAAAAAATTGTAACTTATCGTTTTATTCATGAATTTTTTTTCAATATAAAAGGGCCCCATTTTTGAAATTCGCCTTAGGCCCCGGCGAACTCAGGGCCGGCCCTGGTTAACTTCTATAGACTGATATATATATATGTATCTATAGACTGGTATGTATGTGTTTATAATACATACATATGTATGTGTGTGTATGTATGTATTATACAAATGATTGATTTTGTGTCATTTTTTCCAGTTAAATTAAATTGTTTATTTCAGTGGACTTTATGTAGTTCAATTAATGATGATTGAGATTCAATTTGGCTATTGATTTTATAGATTTTGTGTTTCATTTTTTTCGTAACCAGGAGTCCAGACCCAAATTGCCCAACTCAACTTTTTATTCAGAGAACATGTGTTGACTGGTGAGACTTGAAAGAAAGGTATGAAATCATTGTCTTGCTTACCAATCGAGCTATTGTTTGTTATTGTTTTAAAGGTTTTTAAATTAGAATGGGAGTTTCTCTTCACTATGATTTTATCAAGACTTGATGTTTCATTGCTGATATGAATATTATTATTATTATTTTATTATTATTATTATTATTTTGTGTGTTCATTTTGCCACTTTTGGTTTTGTTTGCTGCCTTAGGATTTTATGTTTGATGGAGTGTATGTTTAGTGGGAATGATATTTTTGGTAGGGATGATTCAATGAGGTTCAGTAATGTTGTCAATTATAGCTCAATGCTCTGTCATCTTTTTGTTATTTTTGGAGGAGTTCTGATAAAGTAGTTTTTGATGAGATTTGGTTCTTTGACTGGTGTTGTTCATATGGGAGTTTAGGACTGTTTATTTATATTTTCCATTTGTTGAGATCAACCCAAAGGTCAGTGGATAAACTTGAGCTATAGACTATAGTGTTAGGCATGTTTTGAATTGGGGTTGAGAAATTCCAATAGGAGATTTGTGGGCTGACAGTGTTTAGAAACTGTATTATTACATGTTGATGTTATGAGGAATTTGCAATTACAATTAAGGAACACACACCCTATGTGAGAAATTTCTTGGAAAGTTCTGTGCTTGGCTTAAGCAATCCACATTACCTTTCTCTCTTTTTCATTTCTACAATCTGAACATGATTAAATGTGCAACATTAGAGTATTCTTTTCAAATGGGTTTATCTCTTTTCTTTCATAGACTTTGTTACAAACATTTTTTGGTCTGATTTGACTTTGTCTCTTGAAGGTCTCAAGGAAAATTGATATGTTCCAATTTCTTTTATTTTTCACCATCTATATCTACATGTTTAATTTCTTAAATAGTTCACTTCCTTCATGTTCCTAATTGACAAGGTCAATGATCTTATTTTATTGAATTTTAGATCCTCTTTCTTCATTAATTTACATCACCATCTAAAATCTTGCTTTTATTGACATTATGTTTCAGTTACTAGAAGAGTTGAGGAAGCAAAATTCCAATGCTGAAGTTCACCTATGTAATGCAAGTACTTTACCTTGGTCCTTCTCTATCTTTTGATTGCTCTTAGTATTACTTTTTTTTTTCCCTTCTTTCTGTTCACTTAGTAGTACTCCCATAGATGAATAAAGTACTTGACTAGATAACGAAAAATTTAAAACTGCGATCCATCACCTATTGGAGGGAGTATATCCTGCTATTTAGTATTCTCCCAAGTGATGCATTTCTTTCTGGACCTGGGAGCAATATTGAGGTATGTAAACTTAAAAACATAGACTTTTGCAATTGAAGTATATAACTGAAAACTCAGACCCATTGAAACCAATACACTATTCTTCAATTGATATTCCCTGTTCTATTAAAGAAGCTGTATAAATAATACATATTTTTGCTATTTAGTGGGAGAGTCCATGCAACATTTACTTAATTTTTTGTGATAGATTTTTTTCATTCATTTTAAAGATGCCTAATTTAATTATTATTTTTTTAAACCTATCTCTCATGGTATTGTGGAACTATATATATGACATGGAAAATAAGTATAGTAGTTTGTGTTTGAATTTTATAGAGTATGTCTATATGACATGGATAATATTTCCTCTCCTTTCAGCTTCAAGGGTTTCAAATTCTTTGTTGGCTTTGTTGTAGAGGCACAAATAATTTTGTATCCATAGTATTAGGGTGTTTCTAAGAATTGGTGTTTTGCCATCTCTGGTTTCCCTTTCTATGCTATATTCATTTTTATTCAAGTATATTTTTAGGGTTCATTTGTCTTTATAACCAAGTTATTTATCAAAAATGAGGAAAGAAAAGTGTAAATTTTGAATTTTTGTTTTTTATGTAAATGTTACATGTCAATACTTCATTCTCTTTTTATAAAATATTAACAAACTTTTATAAAGGAATTTTTTTTGTTTTGCCAAGTTTTATAAAGGAAGTTTAAGTTCAATCTATACAATAAGGGAGGAAGGATTTTGAAAATGTATAAAATGTATGTGAGATACATTTAGGTTCAATGGCTGAGATCAATTTTGATAAAGATGAATGGTTCAGATGATGATTTATTCCCGTCCACCCTCTCTCCATCTCCCACCTACCCACGTCTCCTCTCCCATTTCCTACCTCCCCCCTCTCTCCCCTTCTCTCTCAATGCTCGCTGCGCCCAAGGTAGGGTTTCAGATTGAGAACTCTCTCCCCCTCTCCTCCCTTCTCTCTCAGTGTTCGCTGCTCGCAAGGTAGGGTTCCGATTGAGAACTGGGTCATCGAGTTGGCTCCTCTGTTCCACGACCAACTTCACCACCACCCCAGATTCTCTCCCCCTCTCCCCCCTTCTCTCTTTTTTGAAGAAATTGGAAAATGCAACAGAGAATCTGAAGCTATTTAAGACAGACATGTTGGAGTATGAAGGTCTCTGCTCTGCCATTGCGGGCTGCACTGGTGTTATCCATCTTGCTTCTCCAACTCCCTTTGAACACATTCCTACTCCTAATCCTGTGGTAAGCTTATTATAATTATTATTTATTTAATTAATTTTTTCACTCTCCAAATCACACTTTTCAAATTGTTTCCATTGTTTGGACTTATAAGATTAAAGGGTAAATATATTTTTCATTCTTGTAACTTAATTTTTAGTTTGATTCCAATTGTTTTAATTTCAACAATATTAACCTTAGATTTTAAATTCACAGTTTTAATTTACCCATTTGTCTATATGTATACATATGCTACTGCTAATCATTGTTTAACTTTAATTAATGAAAATCATTTTGCAAACAACAATTCCATACAAAACATACTAAAAGAGTGATGTGGTAATGACATTTTAAAAATTGTAAATCATTTTAATAGCTCTTTTAATTTGAGATGAATAGATACACATCTGTCACCTCATTTTGTGTAAAATTTTATATTTATATATTATCGCTTCTAATTAATTAATGGGGTACATGGCAGGAAGAATTTGTTGAATCGGCCATAAAAGGAACAAGAAATGTGCTAAATGCATGTTTGAAGGCAAAAGTGAAGAAGATGGTGGTGGTGGTGGTGGTGTCATCTGTTGCTACTGTTATGGTGAACCCTAATTGTCCAAGGATCAACCCATGGATGAAAATTGTTGGAGCGACCCTGAATTCTGCAAACAATTGGAGGTATCTATCTAATTAATTAGGCTAAGTTAAGCCCAAGGGTTGAGAGTTGGGGCCTTCTCATTATTATTATTATTTTTTTGAAAATCACTCTTTTAGTTTTAATCTATTTGCTCAAGCTGTTAATAGTATATGCAGTGAATTTCAATTTACAAATCATAAAAAATTATGTACTTATTTCCAAATATCAATAAAATGAAATTTGTCTAAGAAAATGATAATAATAATTAGCAAGTCCATATGTAGAATTTATTTTATTTTATTTTTAATTTTTTTTGTACATGCACTAAACTCTTTTTCTTCTTTTTTTTGGGAGGGGGGGAATATGGTGGTATGAATAAATATTAGTTGTGGTATTGCCTAGGCAAAACGACAGCAGAAAGAGAGGCAGTGGAGTTTGGAAGGAGAAATGAGGAAGTCAAAAGCATCACAGTTTGTCCAGCCCTTGCCATCAGCCCCATGCTCCAATCCACCATCAATTCCACCATAAATAATTACCATAATATATAAGAATGTAACTCACCAACTTATAACATATGACCCGAACCATTTATTGCCTTACCATTCCTTAGAATAATTTGGCCATCAATATATAAATACAATTAATTAATTAATACCACTAAGAAATTTAATTCACAACCTTAATACGGGCTATTGCAACCAACTCCAAGGTAAGGCTATTCATGCGCAATTGCATTAAGTTTGAATTGTGAAAATAAACGCCAATTGGTTATTAATGTGTTATTTTTTTGTCTAATCTCTATTTAATTGTGTATAGTTTCCTTCTCTTCGGCTTCACTTCCATTTGTATCATATAAATTTTGTGTGTTTCAAATAAAGACACTTGCCAACATACAAATATTCATAAACTTAATTTTCAATTTCTTTTCAGATTTTCCCTCTGTTGCTCTCCAGCCCTGTTCTTCTTCTTCCATACCCTCACTCCCGAAACTGCTGCTCTCCAAGTAAGATCACTCTTTTCATTTTATATGGTGACTATGTACTAGATTTTATTTGTTTATAGATTGTATACATTTTATTTGGATATAGATTGTATAGATTTTTTTTACAAATTCTATAGATTTTTTACAAAGAATTTGGATATAGATTGTATAGATTTTATTTGGATATATGTTGTATAGATTTTTTTATTTATATATAGATTTTTTACAAAGAATCTGGATTGTATACATTTTTTATATATATTATCTTTGTGAGTATATTTTTATTTAGTTGGGTAATGATTTTAATTTCCGCTTGAAATTTCAGGATTTTATCTTTGTCAGTTTCCGCGATACCTCTCTCTCATTTTTATTTTTATTTGTGTTTGTGTTTGGCTGAGCAAAAGAATAATTTCTCCTAGGTTTCCTTTTCATAAATTTAATTTTTTTTCTTTCCTTTTAAACAAAGCCCAAAGTAACTGATATGGGTTTGTAGAGTCGTACCTTAAGTTGGTGAGATACATGACCTATGAAATTTTGACAGTACCATATGAAATTGATGTATGTGGTGGTGACCATTGTTTTTTAGTGGGGTTAGAGAAATAGACGTTTTGATGCCCATTTGTGAGGAAAATGAGTAGTGGTAGATGGGGAAAAGAGATGAGAGTAGTGATGGATCATGGTAAGGGTAGCAAATGACTGTCAACACCAAAATAAAAGGAAAAAATTGTTAGACTGTTTAAATGGCCCATAGAAATGAATGGTTAGAATTAAAATAATTTCAAGTTAGGATTGATTTGTTACCAAGGTCAAGATTTTGAAGTTTTTTTTTCTTCTTTAAATTTCCTAAAAATCAATATATGAAACCATGAATTACTAGGTATGCATACAATTATAGGGCAGGCTCTAAATGCACTTAAAATTTTAGGTATGCATGCAATTATAGGGCAGGCTCTAAATGCACTTAAAATTTTAGGATGCATTTAAAGCCTCCCAACTACAGTCATATACCACAAATATAAATAATGTCATAGATGGAAGAAGGTGAGGAATCTTGATTTTAAGTTTCACTAGACTTCTTTCAATTTCTGCTTTGTGCATTGCAATTGAATATGGAGTTCACTGAAGAAAAAATTAGATGGTTGAAGGCTAAGGGGTATCAAAACAAATTCTTGCATGGAATAAGACAAGCTATGTGTAGTTGAAAATTTCCAAATTTTGGTCAACAATTTAATAAGATGAATGTGATCAATTTTTCACAATTAAAGAATTTATGAATCTGAAACTTGACAATCGACATATTTGGAAATTTGACAATACAGAAAGAATCTCCCTGTTGTATGGTGTCAAGTTAAAGGATCAGATTGTATTAGTTATTTTGCCCCACTAAAAAAGAAAACCTATTTGTATGGGAGCTAAATTAATAAAAAAAAAATTAAGACAATGGAATTTACCTTCTTAGTTGGTTGATCCACAAGGGCTTTAATCACCACTGATTCTAAATCAAAGGTTGATAGAATCCAAAAAAGGATTGGAGGGAATCAAGAAAGATGATATTTTGACAGAAATGAAGAAGCAGTTAAGTCTGGCAGGGCCAATAGTAGCAATGAATCTGTTATTGTATTGTTTACATGTGATATCTGTTATGTTTGTGGGTCATCTTGGTGAGCTTCCTCTCTCTGGTGCTTCCATTGCCACCTCCTTTGCCTCTGTCACTAGCTTCAGCCTCTTGGTTAGTTTTCTTCTTTGTTTTTTCACTTTCACTTTTTTTTTTCTTCTTTTTTATTTTATTTTCAGTGATTTTCCTGACATCTGCTTTTACAATGTTTAAAGAAAGTAGAAGAGTTTTTGGATGGTGGAAGAGCACGAGAGTGCCAAAAAGAAGAGGGATGGAGTTCTTAAAAAGAGGAAGGATGCTAATCTTAAACATGTGATCATCTCTGAGAAGTTGGATAAGAAGGTGAGGAATTTTGATTTTAAGTTTCACTAGACTTCCTTGAATTTCTGCTTTGTGCATTGCAATTGAATATGGAGTGCTTTGTGCATTGCAATTGAATATGTTGTCGATGGCATTGAGGTCGGGTTGCCGAGGCTGCAGACGTTTCCTGAAGGTATGTGTATATCAGATTTCTGAATGGAGTGATGAAACTGTTTTGAATTTATATTCTTAGTAGCCTATGAGGAAAATGTGCAGTGAAACATGTTTCATTCAGATAATTGAATTGAAATTACTAATGATATAGCTCTGTTTGAGCATTTCTATAATTCAATATTATGCTGGATTGAATTCTTATAAATGTTCCATTTTATGTGTTGTGGAAATAAAATAAAATAAAATAAATTGAAAATGTGTAGTATGTAAGTGGGCTGACAAGTGTCTGGTTTATGTGATCGTTGGATCATGAATGTTCTGTATATGTGAAGTTAGGATCAGGCTTAGTTGGATATAATTGAATTGAGTGCATGTTCATTTTTGGTGTTTGGAAAGAATAGTTATAACCATTATTCTCTTTGATCTCTATTGATACAACATTGCCAGCTGTGATGTTGAAACTTTGTTTAAAATCAGAGATAATGCTGTTGAAAAGTAGCAGACATGAATACAATACAGTTAAGTTGTCCCTTCTAAACCTTATCGGACAAGGGTGCTTGATAGGATTGACGAGGAGTTAGGATGTAGAAGCAATGAAACTTATAAACAAAAATCGGCCTGTGATTTTTGATTTTCTAATATGGGAAATTGGGTATCCATAAAAATGAAAACTTTGACAAATACTTTTATTGGTAATAGAAAGGGCCACAACTTGCTTGCAATGGGAACCCTTTGTTTGATTGGTCTTTTTATGTAGCAACTGTAGAGTAGTTTGCTTGCAATGAATATCTGGTATTCAACTTGCTATGTCTCTGTGGATTTTGCATTTTCCTTTCCTTTTCTGGCAGTCAAATTGCTTTTTCACCTTAACAATGGCAATCTTCTGTTTTAGGAAAACCTGCTGGCCATGTGGGTTCAACCAAAAGAACTGGGCAATCTTTTTTTTTTTTAATAATTTTCTTGATTAGTGGTTGATTAGTGCCTTTTTTTTATATCCACTGACTTCTTTGTTTGCTGCAACGTTGTCATCTAATTGTGATGATATAATAGATTTTACTTGCAAGAGTGATTGTGTTTTTCATGTTGAAAAATTGTCACTCACTATGGAGGGTTGAAACAGTGATTGTATTTTATTTTATCTTTTGGTCAGAGTGATTGTTATTAATTGCTATTTATAGCCTGTAGATGGGAATCATAGATGAAGGGAAAGATATGTATCAAATTAGATAATGGAAAAGACCAAGAAAATTTGAGATAATTGAGATAATTGAAATTTTTTAAGACTAAGATATTGAAAATTTGTTTTTGCATTGCCTCTTTCTAGCATGCTTATTAGTAGCTGATTGGTGTACTTGGTTTAGTGTGTAGTATTTTGTTTTTATTTATTTATTTATTTTTAGAGAGGGAGGAGGGGGTTGTTAATGCAGTTACCCTAGCAAGAGTGCTTGGTTTGTTTTTCTATATGCTCATAGAAATTATTTTTGTGATTTTTTGGCATTCATAGTTGTGGGTTGTGATGTCACATTTGTTTGGTTACTTATTGGTAATTGTAAAGAAGTAACCTCACTGTAAATAGATAGAGGCTTCCCTTCCCTTGCATTGTAAAAGGGAAAGGTGAGATAAATGGATAAAAAAATTAGCTTATATTTCATTGACATTTCCCTTAACATTTTTTTTATTTATTTAAAATTCCTATCCAAATCTATGATCTATACTCATTTGGAACCTATGATTTTGTTTTTGTTGTTTTATAGGTGTAACCTATGTTATTTGGTTTAGTTTGATTTGATTTGCGTCTGAAATAATATTTGATCTTCATAAAATGAGTTTTGATTTTAGAAATGTATTTTTATTTTTAGTTTGATTTATGAAATGGATTTAATTCCTTAATGGAAAATGAATGATAATTTTTTATGATTTTGAAGAACTTTTTGAAATGGGTGTTGAAATAAGGTTCACATTGCCACCTCCGCTCTGTGACTGTCCACCACTATTGAAAAAGAAGATCAAACAAAGAAAATTTTACCATTATATTTTAATAATTTTATTTTGATTTATATTTTAATCTCATTATTAATTGCACCGTGCCTTCAGGCACGAGCATGCACTAGTAAATATATATATATATATATATATATAGAGAGAGAGAGAGAGAGAGAGAGAGTAGTAGAATATGATGTTAGCAACTAATCAACTTAGTTGACACAAAAAAAATTTAAAAATACAAAAATAAAAAAAATAAAAAATTAAATCCTAGTCCTATGTAAGGGATGTAATACTTGCGTTTTTTAAATAATTGGAAAGTATATTTAATTTCCTTTTCTTTTGTCATTTGAATCTTTAAGTTGTTGTATTATTGTTTTTGTGGCATAAAATTCGATTTAGATTTATTGGGATTGTTCACTCGTGCTTCATTTTGTTGAAAAGTTCATTGTGCACTTAGAATTTTTGTTCTGATGTCGACACTTGACTTTTAAAGGGTTGACACCTACTATTCTCTATTTCTTTCTTTTTGGTTCTGCTTTCTGGTATCAACACCACCCTTTTTGGTTCTGCTTTCTGGTATCAACACCACCCTTTTTGGGTATCGACACTGTCCTACCTATTTGTTCTTGGTGTTGCTACTAGTTTTTGGGGTCGGCACAAGGGCTTTTGGGTGTCGACTCCCTATTTGCTGCTTATGTGAGTGTTTCAACACTGCTTAGTATCGACACCCCTCTTAGCACTTGATATAAATTCAGATTTTGTGTTTGCTGCATTTGGTCCTACTTTTTGAGACTTTTTTACTTATATTCTTAGTTGACTTTTGGGAAACATTCTATCTTTGATCTATACTATAAATAGACCCCAATCCACTGTCTTTCCTCACTTTTCTTCCTCTTTTCTCTTTTCATTTTCCTACTTACACTATGGGTCACCATCTCTCTTTCTAAACTTGTTTTTCGCACTAGATCTTCATATCTACTCACTTAGAGTCATCTTCTCACTTTACTCTTTTGAGATAAAGTGTAGAGCTTGTCAAGAGGTTTGCTCTAATTGGAGCAAATCATCGTTTCCCTACCATCAACTTTTGGGGGTTTTCTTCTTTCATCCTCCTTGCTTTGAGGTAAGGGTTTTCTTGATGACTATATGCTCTTTAGCTTTGATATGTGTTATTTTGTTAAACAAAGATTGGAGAAAGCTAGGGTTTGCTTCAGATATGTGTGTGTGTGTGCGCGCGCGCACGCACGCATAAAAAATGGGATTCTCTTGGGTTTTGCTTGTTAATAAATAAATGTTATTTTTGTTAGTTTGTGACTTGGTTTTGGATGAAAATAGAACTTTGAGAAAGAAACCCCAATTTTTTTTTTTTTCTTTTATGAACACCTAGTTTAACCTTGAGGTTTTTGAAAAAAGAATTTGGTTGGGAATATTTTTGAAATATTTGGAAATTATGAGTATTGGTTACTCCCTTTGAAATGTTGAGATTCATAAGACTCTTGAAGAGTGTTGAATATCGATTGTTAAGATTTTGGAAAAATCATGGTGGTTTCAGATTTTGATGTTGTATTGGATTATATCATTGTTGTTATGCTTTAATTTTGAAATTAGAGATAACTGTTTGGTTATCGGTAGAGGATAACATTATCGTGTGATAGAAATTGCATGTGATTTAGGCAATGAATCTATTTACCAATCATGCATCTCATTGATCATATCATGAATTTGTGAACTTCTTATATTGTATCATAGAAATGATTTCTCTTGAGGTAAGGGGTAAATAAAATGGTGAATCCATGTAGGGGTGTGGTTATGGATAATTATCCACTCGGTCAGGTGCCAATTCCTGGTTAGTAGCCAGTAAAGTGATATTTTTGTAGTGCTTAAGAGCCTACTTGCAGACACTAGCACTAGGGATTTATAGCATTGTATTTACTGTCTTGTTTACTATTTTTAAGAAGTGTTTGGAATGTGATTTAAGAACTCTCGCATGGCATTGTTTAAAAAAAGGGAAAACTCATGTTTTTGAGTATAACATTTCATATGCATCTCGCCATATGACATTGCTAGTTATTATATATTTCATTGAGTTATCTTTAGTGGGCTTTATGCTCACCTTACTTGGAAACAACTTTTCAAATGTTGACGGCGTGCCTCCGCCAAGATGAGAGCTTGGGAGGATCTTGGAGTTTAAGGTGCTTTTTGTTTTGATTTTTTTTTTCTTTTCTATTGTATAGCCCCAGGCTTTGTTGTGTTGGGCTTTTGACCCCTTCTATTGTAACCAAGCAACGTCTTGGAAACTTGTAGCCTTTAAGACATAAACATGCATTTGTTTAAATGTTATTTCTTATAGATCACATGTTGTAGATTCATATTCTAGGATCAATGAATTTATAATTGCATGTGATGCTAATTTGTATGACTCAAATGACGTTTTTTTATTGAAATATAGTTTTAGAGATGTTTCTTGTATTATAATGATTGAGATTTAGTAAGCTTCCAAATGTTTGTTAAGGATTATATAGTGTTCCTAGTTTAGACCCAACTTATTGATGTTTTGAATCCAGGTTTCATTTGTCTTATTTAGATATTCATACCGTGTTTCTCCTTATTTCACATTGAGTTTAGGTATTGGAGTATATTGGTTGTGTTTGGAACAAGTTGGTTGCTAGTTTGGTCAAACTGTTGTTGTCCAGAATTTGGCCTCTTCGCTCGAGCGAGCTTTGTGATCTCCCAATACTTTTGCAGGCCTGCAAACATACTGGGGAGGTAGTGTTCTTCGCTCAAGCGAGACTTCTTACGCTCGAGCGACGGTCTTCTGTTTGTAAAACTTTTGGGAGATTGTATTCTTCATGCGAGCTAAGATTCTTGCGCTCGAGCAAAACAACTTATTATGTCTAGTCACTCGAGCGACAAGTCTTGCACTCGAGCAATCTGTGCGTATATCAGTTCGTAAACAGACCATTTTACATCACTTTTTCATATCTCTCTCTCTCTCTCTCTCTAAAACATTTCAAAACCCTAAGTTGAGACCCTCTCTCTAAAACTCATCTTCTCTCTAAATCTTATGTTTATTCGAATATGTTACCCTTTTGTACAACTAAATCTTATGTAATAGAAGGATCTTATACTCTGATTTATATTGTTATTCACTTACCGTAATGGATGGTTTATCGTATTTATTTCAGAGCGTTACAACTTGGAATCAGAGTGTACTGAGTTTGAATACTTTGGGTATGTGGGACGTGGTTATTACCACAATGGGTTTATCTCGCTTAATAGAGATATTTGTATCTATTGTATGCTTATGTGATAATATACTTATGTGATTATATGGTTATGAGATTTAATTTCTAGGATATTGATTGGGTCTACAGGTTTCTAGAAGTCTTATTAAAAGAACACCTGATCACTATTGTTTCTAATTAGAACTCTGGCAACGCCGTGGGACGATCATTATCTAGGAAGGAAATCCATATTTGTTTATGTGATTATGTACTTATGTGGGATGAATTACTGTTGCCCACAGCATTAGGACGCGAGTAGTTAACTTTGGCACATTTGTGAATGTGTTAATCTCTTTTGTTACCTTCATTAGGATGTCAGGATGTGATCGCAGTGGTAGGGGTGGTAGGCCTAGAAGGCATGAGGTGTCTTTGCTGGATGATATCCCGACACAAGAAGAAGGGGTTGGTTAGGCCAATGTGGCCAAACCAATTGGTCAGCAAGCCATGGGCGCTTTAGTCCGCGAGATGGCTGGAGCATTACGGGAATTCATGGACATTCTCAGGGCTGAGAATCAAGTCCAGACCCATGTTGTTGAGACGGGGCCATCTTTTCTAAAACGAGAGTTCTTCCGGTCCAACTTGGATGAGTTTTTGGGCGATCCTAAAAAACCTTTGAAAGTGAATGAATGGCTCAAACAAATGGTGAAGACATTTGAGATGTTCAGCATCAAAGACGGTGGTTTGAGAGTGACCTTGGCATCCTTCCAGCTGAAGGGAGATGCAGGTCAATGGTGGAAGTATGCGCATGGGTGCATTGAAGTAACTTGGAAGGCTTTCGTCGACACCTTCCACAACAAGTTCTTACCTCCCACTGTTAGGGAAAAGTTGAGGGAGCAGTTCTCACAGCTCAAGCAGTTGAACACATCGGTGGCTGAGTTTGAGGCCACATTTACTAGCCTATCTAAGTTTGCACCAGAGTTAGTGACAACAGAGGAATACCATTGTGTGGAGTTTGAGAAAATGTTAAAGACTGGGCTTCTTTTCAAGGTAGCCAGTTCAATGATTAGAGATTACGGGCGACTTGTAGAGTTGACGGCTCATCTTGAGACCGTGATGCAAATGGAGGAGGAACGGATGAGGGGCTCCATGAGGAGTCAGGATGTTCAGGGGGACAGTAAGAGGCAGAGGGGTTCTACACCACAGCAGTCTTAGGAAGCACAGTCGAGGTCCACTTTTCCAGTACCAAGTTCAGGTTCTAGAAGAGGTGGTCAGGGAAATTTCACTTGTTTTAAGTGTGGTCAATTGGGCCACAAGTCTCCAGCTTGCCCGCAGAGGAGAGGAAGGCAATGGTCTATTTTGTCTGCGGGTCGTTCTCAGAGCCAGAGTTAGAGGAGAGGGCAACTGCTCACTTGTTATCAGTGTGGGCAGGCAGGGCACTTGAAGAGATTTTGCCCTTAGTTGGGTAGCACACCTGGTGCGTCTTGTTCAAGACAGACACCGAGCCACCAGCCTGCACAATCAACATAGGCCTCAAGGGCTAATCAGGGAGCCTCTTTGGCTCAGTCAATACATCAGGCTTATACTCCAAGGAATGAGCAAGTAGAGCAGAGACCTTCAGGGCGTGTGTATGTTGTTACCATGCCAAACCTAGTACCAGCTCCTTCGGTAGTGAAAGGTTCTTTCTTTTTATGCAATTTTATTGCTAATGTGCTAATTGATACGAGTGCATCCTATTCATTTATCTCATCTGCATTTGCATTGGCTTTGGGATTATAATTGGCTTAGTTAGCATCTCCTCTCGGTGTAGAGTCACTTATTGGTGGTGAGATTGTTTTGGAACAGGGGTGTCGGGGTTATGACATAGAGGTCGCCGGTCGCCAACTTCTTTTTGCATTTGTGTTGATTGACATGTCAAGTTTTGATGCTATTTTGGGTATGGATTGATTGTCATCGTATCGGGCTGTCATAGATTGTTCCCGTCAGAGGATTACTGTATGTACCTTGAGCAGTAATTGTTTTTATTTCATGGGGGACAGAGCCAATAGAGTCTTATCACTGGTGTATGATTCGCGTAAGCGGAGTGAGCTTAGTTATCTTATTGCCAACTTCCTGGTTAATGAGTGTGATGAAATCCGAGTTGAGTTGCCAAGGGTAGTTTGTGAATACCCGGATGTGTTTCTTGAGAATCTCACTAGTTTACCATCTCACCGAGAGATCGAGTTCTCTATTGACTTAGTGCCTGGCACGACACCGATTTCTATGGCTCCATATAGATTTTTACCCACTGAGTTGAGTGAGTTAAAGGTTCAACTCCAAAAAGAAGGGTTTTATCCGCCCTAGTATTTCACCTTGGGGAGCACCGGCTCTCTTTGCCAAAAAGAAAGATGGTGCATTGCGACTTTGTATTGATTACCAGAAGTTGAACCGGTTAACTGTTAAGAACAAGTGCCCAATGCGTCGTATAGATGATCTGTGTGATCAGTTGAAAGGGTCTTGTTATTTTTTACTAGTTGAAGGTAAGGAATGAGGATATGTGACATCCCCACTTTTGGGCATCATATAGTAATATAAATAATTCAACATGGTTAAGTATTAAGTTTTGATATAACAGTCAAAGGAGTACGTTCCAAAGCTTAATATTAATACAATCCCAAATGTTTGATTTCTTACACCAATCTCTGGACATTGTTACATTAGTACATAAAATTTTCTCAAAACAGATAAAAAGATGGGCAAGACAAGCCTTAATGTCAAGGTTAAGATGGTTCTAAGTGAACCATGGCTAAACTTCGGGTTCTTCGACAAAATCTTCCCCGAGATTTTCTCTTTCTTCTTCACCTGGCATGAAATGCCATGAGCTGCGAAGCCCAATAGGATACAAAAAAACCTAAAAAAACTAGCCACTTCTTACAGTTTGAAAACTTATGCAATAACAACACAGTGGAGTTAATTAACAACATTTAAAAATATACAATCATCACAAAAAAAAAAATAGCGCAGCGAAAACAACGTATATATATAAACATGATTCATCACAAATATATTCACAATGCAAATGTCAGGTTATCATAGAGTTCATAACGTAATCTTAATTAATTATAAATTTGGTGAGCCTACGGTGACTCCCCATGAAGTGCTGTCCTACCCAACCATTGACCCTGGCCAGAGACTATTCTACACCTCCTTGATTACAAGGCACTGGACCTAAGGATGTTACATGCTAAGCTAGATACTCAAGGCATATCATCAGTAGTCCGTCTCAAGAGAACCGACTTTCCAGAGGTACTCCATCTGTGTGAGACCCTCACTACCACCCTTATCCCAAAACCAAATCCGTGAGGTCAAAATACGATTTGGGCCATGTCAAGGCTTCACAAGCTAAATAATCACATTTCCTTAAAACCAGGGTGCACCCTGCACCAACAAAACCTCGATATACCTCTTATTTGTATTTATCCGCGTACACATGGTCCAAACTACCCATTTCATTTTTCCCTTGTTATGGTCATAATAGCTCTTGATGAAAATACACATATCATGATTCATTCCAACTGATCAAGCATATTTAAGTGCATGCAAGATGAAATATATAAGAACAAGGCAATAAAAAAAGGGTTTAAGCCATCACTAATTTGATTCCAGATTCTGAACAGTTTCCAGCAAACTGTCCCCTCAAATAAAAATGTCGAAATGATAGTAAATGATATTTAAGAAATTTGATTTTTGGTAGAGTTATATATTATTAAGTTGGGAACATTTTTGAAGAGGGCTCGAAGTCATTTGGCCACTAGAAGATGTCCAAATAAATTAAAAACAGTAGGTAGCTCCAGATTCGTCGCATTTTTAAAAAACAAACATATCTCACTTCATACTTAATGAAATGAGTTGAAACCTGTGGCTTTGGAAAGATAGCTTAAAAACCTCATATCACCAATTTGAATCACTTAAAAATTTATTCTGTGGAAAAAACCATGGCCATGTAAAGTAGGCCTTGCTGTTGTCTTAATAGTAGGAGTGAACATAAAGCATATTTTCGGCTATAAAATAATGTCAAAGAATTCTCGCAAAATTTTCTCATATAAATAAGACCCTAAAGTAATTCTTGTAGCTTCAGATTTTCGAAACAATAAATAAGTGATTTATTGCATGGTTTTGAAGTGAAAACAGATTCTGTACAGTGCAATTTCTGTTCTTGCTTCCTTCATGTATTATAAGACATACCAAATTATTATGCATTCATTTTCCAAAACTTAAAGAAGTGGAGTATTTCTAAGTATCCTACCTTAATGAAGCTTTGAAGACCTTTCAAGTGATGAGTCATTCTTCTCCTTCCTTCCTCCTTCTTCCTCTCCTTCTCTACTGTCTAGCTCCAACAGAAAATTTTAAGTAGGGAGTTGGGAGAGCTTGTGTCACATTTATAGACTAAAATGAGTGGAAGAGCTTGGAGAAAATTCTTGGTAAAAGAGTCCTTGCATGCATGGCCATTGGGGGGTTGTCTACCCAACAAGCACACTTATGACAACTGTAGACACCCCATTTTTGACCGATCTTAAGACTTAGACATCATCAATTAAGCGCTCGGTGATTGCGCATGTTGTGCTCGTTTCGAGGTTTCGGAGTTCTTGGCTGAGAGCCTCGCCTCCAGACCTCGGGACCCTTTGTACTTTGACTCGATCCGCGGACCAAGTCTTGTTTTCTCTTCCCGGAGAGAGGGAAAGGTCTTGTAGACCATCTCTCAGTGGTCGTAGGCTACTTTTCATGGTCGTAGGCTACTGTTCCCATTTGGAGACTAGTTTCTGGTTTTCGGAGCCGTCGGCCGTGCGCCTCGACTCGGGACCACTTAACATTCTCCGTTTGGCACAGTTTTTTGGAACACACCTCGTTTCCTCTGCCTAGAAGGACACTGAGGTCCGGGAGACCACTTTTGTGGTCGTACGCCACTTTTGATGCTCGGTAGCTGGTTTTCAGGGCTCCCGACCGCGCGTCTTGCATCCGTTTTGGTTTGTCTTGGGTACAAACCTTACTTTCCTTGTTTGGGAAGTGGTACAAGGATGGGAGACCAGCTTTTATCCTTGGAGACCACTTTTCTCCCTGCCAGCTGATTTTCTGGTCAGGAAACTGGTTTTCTTGGTCTTTGGGCCACATTTTCTGGTTTCCCACCCCACCATTGGCTTGCTTTCAGAGTGGAGACCACCAATTCCCCCTACCGACCACTTTTTTTCCTGGGAGACCACTTTGGGTGGTCAGTCGACCACTAAAAGTAGTAGGCCGACCACCTTTTCTGGTCGGCAGCTTTCCTTTTGTTTTGGCAGACTGTATGGATGCCAGCTGTGCCAGCTAGAGGGCACAGACCGTATCCTCCATACACGTGTATGGAAGGATTGCATCCAAGTTTAGCTTCTCCAAGAAGCTTGAACCCTTTGTTTTTCTATAAGAGAGGCTCTCCCTTTCCATTCTAGAGGTTCAGAAAATATCCTAAGGCACAAGCATATACCTCCCTCTATATCTCTATATTTGGGGCCTAAAAAGTGTGTTGTTCCTCACTTTTGCATCACACCTCTTAACCACACACCCTCATCATTGAGTTGAGGTTCTTGGAGGACATATTTGGGGGTTAAAAGGCTGGTTTTTGGCTGAGAAAGAAGCTATTGTTGCAGTGTTTCAAGGGTAACCTATTTTCTCCCTTTTAAGTTTTGTTTTGGTTGCTCTCTTGGTCCTATTTGCATGCTTATTTGGGCTTAGCTTCCAACTGAAAAAAGTCTTGTTTTAAGGTGCTTGTGATGTTTGTTTAAGGCCTCTTGGGTGTTGAGGGTCTTCTACCCTCTTGCATGCCTTGTTTAGTCTTGTTTTATGCCATGCCTTAAGGCCTTTGGGTTGGTCTTTGCTTGGCCTTTTAGCCACTAAAATCCAGTGAATTTTTAGTGGTAGGCATGTGGTTTTGAGGCCTCAAATCAGAGGGGGGTGATCCCTTCTCTTCTTGTTTTGTTTGCTTGCATTTTTGGCCCATCAAAGGAGCATCCATCTTCATACTTTCAAGGCTTGGTTCAGGCACTTTTTGGTGACTTTTAGGGCCTGCCTAGACTCTGTCCATGGTTGGTTTGGTCACCCTTGGCATGCTTCTCATATGTGTAGTGTAATCTCATTTGTGGCTCATCAAAGTAGCATGTCAATCTAGCATGTATTAGCTCCATTTCAGTGGATTTTTAGTCATCATTTGGCATGTCATGTCTCTGTTTATGGCTAGTTTAATAGCCTCTTGCATGCTTCATATGCTTGTAGTGTAAATCTTGTTCACTAGCTTTGAATGCATGATGTTTTGGCTCACCATTCTAGCATATTTTGGCCATACTCCAACATGATTTTGTTCATATTTTGGGCTGTCTTAGCTCTGTTTTGAGGCCCCTTGGCCAAATGATGCTCGCCTTGCATGCCTCTAGTGTAATATGCTTCACTAGCTTTTGATGCTTGAGCCTTTCAACATGCATTACATGAGTTGTTTTGCATGGCTCTAAGTCATCTTGCATGCCATTTCAGTGTTGGAACATATGCCATTGTACTCCATGTTGCATCCTTTCAATGCTTTTGGAAAGTTGTGTTTTGTGCCTTAAGCTTGGGCCCTTGCATTGTGCATGCTTGTATGTGTTTTATTGCCTTGGTTTCATCACCATTGGCCACTGATTTGGACATGGCTGAGGCCTATCCATCTTGGTTTAAGTCCATTATGCATTGAGTATGTCATGTAGTTCGTAGCATTGAGCATGCCATGTTGTTACATGATTGATCACTGCACTTGTGCATGCCATTTTCATTGCATTATGTATGTTAGTTACCATGTGCATTGTGTATGCAAGCATCATGAGCATTGTGTATGCCATGTAATTTATAGCATTGTGTATGCTAGTCGCATGTTTGTATGTCCATCCCTTGCATGTTTGCATGTCTAAGTTGTATCGCATTAGGTTGCATACTTGAAGTCGCATTGTGCATGCCTTGCTTGCTGCATTGTGTTTGAGATGGGAGTTAGCCCAAACACGGGAAACGAGGGGCGTTTCATACTCGAAGTGATGAAACGTACCTCAATTCCCGGCCGCCGACACTCTTGACCATACATGATGGAGTTTTAGGCTTTACGTGTTCATATGTGCAGTCATTTCATATTGAGTTGCGCAATTCGGCTCCTCGGCCATCATGCATCGAGATGCGTGATTGATGGCCTGAGGATCGAGAACTATACTCCGTTGAGCTCATGTAATGATAGGGAGGATGGTTGTGCATACATATGTTGCAAATACTTTGCCGTGTCCCTTTCTTGCTCTCTGTTACAGCAAACCAGAAACCAGCAGCAAAAACTGGTCGGCCGACCAGATAAAGTGGCAAGCCGACCACTTTTTCTGGTTTTCACCACAAAAAGTGGTCGGCAGGTGGTCTCTAAAGCCAATAACTGGTCGACAGCCTTCCCACAGGTTCCCTTAGTGGAGTTTTAGCCTTCTGGAGCTTTATGCAATGTTATGAGATCAATTGCAAACAGAGGCAAGTCGGAGCATCGCGATGGATTTCCGAGCAAGGCAATTCGAGCATGCATGCATCCTTCATCATCCAAGGCAGAGCTAAGGCTGCCCACTTCACATAGTTTGCATGCTTATTTAATTGCTAATTTAGTTGATTTGTTAACTAGTTAGTGTTGTGTAATAATTAGCTATAGCTTATTATTCATTTTGTTATGTAATAACTAGTTTAATTAGAATAGTTGGTTAATTAGTTGGTTCTGTATTATTTATTCAGACCCTCCGTCGAGAGGGCACAACTGTTGTAATAAGTGTGCTTGTGTGTGATGCATGTCTTCCAACCCCCATTTCTTTCTCCCTTTTATTTATCAGCTTACGATGGTTAGTTTTAGGGCATGTTTCAATTAGCATCCTTATGCTTGCATGCTTGCATCCATTCATTTGTCTTGCATGCACCGGGCTCGGCGCATCATACTAATTTCATTGTATTTCAATTCCTATTTGAATACATGTATCAAATTGCATTGCACATGACATTTTAGAATAGCCGAGCCTATCTTAGTTGCATTTTGTATGTGTTGCATTAGGCGTTTTTGACATAGCTAGGATCATGCATTGATTTCTAACATAGCTTTTGTTTTGGCTCGGAGTACTTGGTAAGTGTTTATGCTTTAGCATCCTTGCATGTGTGTGAGTGACTGCCATGATAGCATGCTTGCCATGAGGCTAACTGCTTATGTGATATAACTGCTTAAATGCCTATAGGTGAATGTTGGGATACTTAAATTGGAACAATTCATTGATTACAAGTTTTAAGCCCACTTGAGAGTGGCAAATCACCGTGTTTTCTAAAGCCCACTTGAGGGTGGCAAAATCCACATTTTAGCCTACTTGCGAGTAGCAAACCGCTTTTAAAAACAAACATGAGATGTTTTGTTCCAACATAGGCGATCCAGTCTATACTTGTATGCTGTGCACATCACATAGTAATTCTAGGTTAATAACCGGAATAAGAGCACATGTGTTTTCAAAAATAAGATATCATATTAGTAGAGGCCGATCTTTGATCGGGCGAGCGGGGGTGCTCATTGCATGACCTTCCCCTCCGATACCCAAGTTCCCGAGCCAACACAACTTTGGTGATGACGGACACATGGCCCTAGGCACCAGTCAGGGTTTCCTAAATTTCCCAAAAATAAAATATTTAGGTGGCTACTCTATATCTGGCGAAGCAGTCCATGTTTGGCACTTCTTTCTAAAAATTATTTTTTTTCAAAACGATTTGCCGGATTTGGACTCTTTAGTGATTTATCAATCTCGCATTGCACTTTGCAAGATCAGATTAAGAACCGTGACATTTGAGTCCGAACTATAGTGAGCCCAATGAACAAAATGGGATTTTCCCGGGACGTTCGGGCGCGTCTACAACAACCCATTTCTTCACTCAAAAGTAAGAAAAGGCTAATTAAGCATGCTAAGAGGGCTGCATTTTTTTGAGATGAATCTTCATATAAGACAAAATCAACCCTTCCCCATGAGGGTTGACTTGGCCGGCCTACTTCTCCCTATTTACTTTTTTTTCTTTTTTCCTTTTAAATATATACACACTCATGAATAAAACAATCAAGTGAGGAAAAAATTCTAGATTGCCTTAAGAAGCTTCCTTAATCAAATTGTGAGGATTAGTGTTAATTAGGATTTAGTTTAATCAAGGCCTCTAACCAATTATTAATTTAAAGTGTGCCAAACTTTTATATCTTTTGCATTAACTTAGAATAACTCTTCAAGAAAAAGATAATTTTTATTTAATAATTTGTTACAAAATTCCCAAGCCTTACAGGATATCTAGAAGACGGCATTCCGTATGCAGTATAGCCATTATGAGTTTCTAATGATGCCTTTTGGGCTAACCAATACACCAGTCGTGTTTATGGATTTGATTAACCGAATCTTTCGTGAGTTCCTAGACCCTTTTATGGTCATATTTGTTGATGACAATCTTGATTTACTCACCCTCTGAGGAGGAAAATGAAAAACACTTATGAGTAGTACTTGAGTTGCTTAGAGCCCACAAACTATATGCTAAGTTCAGGAAGTGTGAATTCTGGTTGGGAGAAAGGCCATATGGTATCTAGGAAAGGGGTGACTGTAGATTTATCCAAGATAGAAGCAGTGCAAGATTGGGAACAACCTAAGAATGCTTTCGAGATTCGTATTTTCTTGAGGTTGGCTGGGTATTATCGTAGATTTGTGAAAGATTTCTCTAGATTAGCCTTATCATTGACTAGACTGGCGAGGAAAGGAATCAAGTTTGTGTGGAGTGAGACTTGTGAGAAGTCATTTCAAGAGCTTAAGGTTAGACTTACCACTGCTCCAGTATTGATTATTTTGGAGAGGGGTTTGGGCTATTCAGTGTATTGTGATGCTTCACGAGAAGGTTTGGATTGTGTTTTGATGCAAAATGGGAAGGTAGTAGCTTATGGCTCGTGGCAGTTGAAAATACATGAGAGGAACTACCCTACTCATGACCTAGAGCTAGCGGCGGTAATCTTTGCCTTAAAGATTTAGAGGCATTATTTGTGTGATGAAAAGTTCGAAGTGTTTTCTGATCACAAGAATCTAAAATATTTGTTTACACAGAAAGACTTGAATCTGAGGCAGAGAAGGTGGGTGGATTTTATAGAAGATTACAATTTTGAGTTGCATTATCATCTGGGAAAGGCCAATGTTATGGTCAATGCCTTAAGTAGGAAATCCATTAGCACTATAGCTAGTATTACCATTCGGGAGTAGGAGATGTTGGGTGTTATTGGTGAGTTTGACTTGCATCTTGGCGAGTTTGTGGAATCTGATAGTTGCACAACCTATATCTGTGAGCCAAGTGATAGAAACATAGAGGGGCGATCTTGAGGTAGAATCCCTCTGGAAGATGATCTTTAGTGGAAAAGTATAGAAGGGCCTGAACGTGTATTTTGACTTGTGTTAGATACCTTAACTGTCTTTTCGTGTCGGAGTATTGCCGAGAGGAAGTACTTCAAGAGTTTCACCATTCACGCCTTACGGTGCACCTAGGAGGCACAAAGATGTATCATGACCTTAGTTGCTAGTTTTGGTGAAAGGGTATGAAGAAGGATGTGGCCGTGTTTGTATCGAGGTGCCTTACTTGTCAACAAGCGAAGGCCGAACATCAGAGGCCAGCGGGTTTGTTGCAACCCTTGCCTATAGCCGAGTGAAAGTAGGAGCATGTCACAATAGACTTTGTGGTGGGTCTTCCAAAGACTCAACGAGGTAATGATATGATTTGGGTGGTAGTTGACTAGTTAATCAAGTCGGCGCACTTTGTACCTATGTGCATGAATGATTCGGCAGATTATCTTGCCAACCTTTATGTTAGGGACATAGTGAGGTTGCACGAGGTCCTAGTAATGATTGTTTCGGATAGAGATCCGCATTTTATGACTTAATTATGGCAGAGCCTATAGAGTGCCTTGGGCACGAGATTGATTTTTAGTACCACGTATCATCCTCAGACTGACGGGTAGTACGAGCATACTATTCAGATCCTTGAGGATATGCTTCAAGGTTGTGTTCTTGACTTTAAAGGGTCGTAGGAGAGGCATCTCCCCTTAGTGGAGTTTGCCTATAATAATAGCTTCCAGTTTAGCATTGGCATGGCACCGTTTGAGGCCTTATATGGCCGATCGTATAAATCTCCTATGTATTGGGCTGAGGTGGGTGATGCATCTTTGATAGGTCTTGAGTTAGTTCGGGAAATGACTGAGAAAGTCGCTCTTATTCGTAAGAGATTGGCTACTGCCCAGAGTCACCAAAAAAGTTATGCCGACCGTAGGAGAAGACCTTTTTCTTTTGAGGTAGGAGACATGTTTTCTTGAAGATATCACCTAGACGGGGTTTGATGAGGTTTGGGAAGAGTGGGAAGCTGTCCCCTAGATTTATTGGACCTTTTGAGATCTTTGAGCAGATTGGAGAGGTAGCTTGTCGCTTGACTTTACCGCCATAGTTTTTCGGGGTCCATGATGTGTTTCATATTTGTATGCTTTGAAAGTATGAGTCGGATCCATCACACGTGTTGGATTGGACCAACTTAGAAGTAGATGAGGATGCCTCGTATGAGGAGAGACCGGTGAGAGTCTTGGATACACGAGACCAAGTCTTGCAAAGCAAGACAATTCCCTTAGTTAAGCTATTGTGGTGACATCACAGAGTTAGAGAAGCAACTTGGGAACATGAGTTAGAAGTCCGTGAGAAGTATCTAGACCTATTTGTTATAATGTTTGATCATGTATTGAAACTTTTGTTATATTGATTTAATATAAACATTGTATATGTTTTGGAAATATGAATTGTATATTTAGTATTGAGAACTTGTTTATCATGTTGATGAGAATGAGTGACCGGCGGATAGGTCATGGTATTGGAATTGATTGATTATCATTGTTGGAAATGGTTTAAACATGATTTTAACGTTTGATTTATAATTTCGGGGACGAAATTCCTTAAGGGGAGAGGTTATAGCATTCTTGGTTTAGACCCAATCCGTTGATGTTTTGAATCCTGGTTTCATTTGCCTTATTTAGATATTCATATCGTGTTTCTCCTTATTTCTCATTGAGTTTGGGTATTAGAGTGTCTTGGTTGTGTTTGGAATAGGTTGGTTGCTAATTGGGTCAAACTGTTGTTGTCTAGAATTTGGCCTCTTTGCTCGAGCAAAGCTTCTTGAACTCAAGCGGGCTTTGTGAGTTTCCAGTACTTTTGCAGGCTTGCAAAGATACTGAACAGGTAGTGTTCTTCGCTCGAGCGAGACTTTTTGTGCTCGAGCAACGGTCTTCTATCTGTAAAACTTCTAGGAGGTTGTATTCTACACTCGAGTTAAGATTCTTGCGCTCGAGCGAAACAACTTATTGTGTCTAGTTGCTACGCTCAAGCGAACTATGCATATATCAGTCCTTAAACAGGCCACTTTATATCACTTTTTCATATCTCTCTCTCTCTAAAACATTTAAACCCTAAGTTGAGACCCTCTCTCTAAAACTTATCTTCTCTCTACAAATACACCAAGATTTACCCATTTCTCCACCCTACTCCCTTTGTTAAAAAGGTAGAGCTCATTTAGAGCTTCATTTTCATCTGAGCAAAGTTGGATTTCGGCTTCTTTAAGGTTTCTCCATTCCTTCCTTGGTCTTCTAGCTTCGAGGTGGGGATTCTCTACACACTTTTATAATTTTTAACTTAACTATATGTTTTTGTGAGATAATCTCATCGTTTTGGAATATTTTGAACAAACATAGGGCATTGGTTTAAAATCAAAAGAGGGGCTTTCAAATGGATGTATTGAAAATGGTTGTAGGATGGGAAATGAGGTTGAGTTGTGATAAAATTGTTGATTTGGTACTTGTATTGGATTTTGGAAGAAAAATAGGTTTTGCCTTAAATGTCTCAAATATTTATTTTGTATAAATAAATAGAATTGATGTTGAAAATGTGAAATTAGGTGGATGTTAATATGAATGATGGAGTTGGATATGTATTATCACTCACATCTTAAATTTTGGAAAGTTTATCTGTATTGGAGATTTTATATCTATTTAGAAATATCTGTTTTAGGTTATCAGTGGAGGATAGTTATAATTGTTATAGAAATTACATGAGGATTAGGTAAATTGAAACTAATTTCTCATCCATGTGCATTGAACATTGTTGCTCATTTGATACATTGCAAATGTCTATAAATTTGAGAAAAATTGGTGAATGTTGGAAAGAGATGTGTATCACCAAATTAAGTTGGCAAGTGTGTCCAGGGTGAAAGTCCTCGAAAAACGTATATATACATGGATGTCGATTTCCACGAATGAAATATCCATAAAATGGCAATAGTAGCACTTGTATAGGCTACGTTTACATAGGTGTCATTTGACGGTTTCCCGTGGACAAAATATCCATGAAAAGTTGTACCAGTTTGAGAATTCCCCCTTATTTTCTGTTGTAAAGGATATGATTTGAGAATTAAGATATAAACTAAGCATGTGTAGCGACCCTGATTTTTCGTAAGTCATTATTTATTATTATTACTTAATTTTATTTTTGTCTTTATTAATTACGTGGTTACATGAAAATTTAATGTGGTATTTAATTAATTTAATGTGTTATTTAATTATATATGATTAATCCAAATATTTATATATTTATATTTGTTATATAAAAAAAAGAAGTGTTATATATATATATATATATATTTAATCTTATATTTATATTTATGTATATTATAATTATGTTGTATTATATAATATAATATATTATAATAATTTATTTGGGTTAGAATAGGATTAGGTTATATAATACTATAATAAGTGATTAGGTTTTGAACAAAAGAAAAGAATAGTGAATTTGTAAGAGGGCAGCAGTCGTTTGAGAGGCGAGAGAGAGAGAGAGAGAGAGAGAGAGAGATTAATCAAGAATCAAGAAAGAGGGCTTTATGCTTTGGGAAATTCTGAGAGCAAAGATAGAGCAACGGGGAGAGATAGAGGAGAGGAAAAAATAAAAGGATTAGGGTTTTGTTTTGATGGCTCCTTTAGTTCTCCAAATATTTTTTTGCTCTTCAAAATAATATTGTGAGTACAAAACCCACTTCCCTTGATTTATATTTAATTCGTTATTTTTATTCATTTACTTTTATTTATTTGATGTTAGTTTGATTTTATATTTACCTAAAGATGATAGATTGATTTTAATTACTTTGATTAGTTGTGTAGGTAAAGTTTAGGGTTTTTAGATGATTGATTTATTTTAATTATTTTGTTTAGTTGTGTATGTAAGGTTTAGGGTTTTTAGTTGATTGATTGATTTTAATTATTTTGATTAATTGTGTATGTCAGATTTAGGATTTTTATATGGATTTATTTTATGGTTGTAATCACACTTATGGTTGTATGAAATTAAAATTAATTAGGAACCCATAGATAAATTCCTTATACTCCACCATAACTCCATGGATTGTTGTTTTATTTGAGTGATGGGGAGAAAGAGTGTATAAAAAAAAGTGAGAATTATGAGATTTATTTGAATGCCTTAGGCTTGGCATTGTTATGTTTATTCTCATGTGTGAGATGTTGTGTATATATATATATATATTGTTGCCTCGTTCTCATGAGTAGACGAGTGCTTTGATTTGCGCGCGTACGTATATGCTAACCATCCCGGGAGTATGAGTCAAACTCGAGACGATATCCCCGTGCAAGTTTGGCTTCGGAGCGGTGTTAGGTATACGGGAGGCACATGGGATATATGTGTAGGCCGGAAGGGGAGGGCCGAAGTGGTGGTGTTAAGGAATAAAGAATTTAATTATGAATTTATTAGTATAGTGTGAATGGTACTGATATGTACATGATTAAAAAAATAGTAAACGATCTTGATAAATTATGAAATTTGAGTAGAAGCATGTATACGTGATTCTAGACAACTTTTGTGTTTTAGCTTTTTATTAAAAAGATCGATTAGAACTTATAATCAGATGATCTTGATTATTGTCGATTTGATTCATTTTAGCAAGACAGATTTTAAAGGTTGTTTTAACCCACGAAACGAGCTCATTTTTATTGGCTTTGCGTAAACTGAAGTAAAACATTATTCTACACACTTTTTGTGTTTTAAAATTTTTCTAAAAAAATCATCTTAGGGCAATTTTTGTTCGTTTTCAACTTCAGATTTTTTGATTGAATTCCGTCTAGATTTTTATATCAAGTTTTCCTCTTAACCTGTTCAGTTTCTGTTAAATTCATTTGCCATGTCCTTTAGGAAATTTGATTTTGTACAACTTTCGTTCTTTGAGTTTTGATCAATTCGAATTATTTAAGTATGAAACAGTGTAATTTTATATTTTTTTCAACAAATTACTTATGATTAAGTTATACTAACTTTATTTGTTTTGCAGGATGGTGGGTCTTACTAACTTTTTTTTATGCAGGGCTGACCCACCATATTTTTATTTCTATTTTGTCTATCTTATAATCAATTTATATTTCGTTGTGTACGGACAAGAAACTAAATGCCACCGTATCTCGGGAAACTACCCATTCGTCTCGGTGCGGTTGGAACTACTTGTCTTGTCCCGTGATAAGAATTAAATGTATTTTTGTCTGTGTCTGGTAGACACGTGGGTGTTAAAATATTGTACTCATACCAGTATACTTGTATACTGACCCGTTTTGTCTCTTGGCAACTCGGGTGCGTTCTGTTTGAGCGCAGCTGAGCTTTCTTTGCAGGATTAGTTGAGGCTACGGTGGTGACGAGAAGTAACTATAGTTTTTGGACATATCTCTTGGATTTCTTTTGTTTTCTTGAGCTTAGGGTTGTTAGCAGTTCATGTATTTATTAATTTTTTTTATGACTTTAGTATTGGAATAATTTGGCATGGTTTATAACCGTACTTTATTTAAGTTGTTTTGACTAGTTGTTGCTACTTTAATGTTGGAGGTATTTGATAGTTATAAAAGTATGGTAGATGTTTTGGTTGGCGTTTAGTTTTTGTTTCACCCTTAAGATTTGGATGATGGAATATTATTGGGGGTTAGTTCGAATTTAATATTTAATTGTCCGAATTTTGGGGCGTAACAGCATGGCATGGTTTTTGAGAAAGAAATGTAAAACGTTGTGGTCATAAGCATTATATATGCATTTCATCTTTATATCTTTGTTAAGATTTATATATTATGTTGGACTATTTCTACTGGGTTTTGACTCACCCTATATGGGAAAACCATTTTCAGGTGTTGGTGAGATGCCTCCGCCAAGGCAGTAGCATAGGAGGATTGGAGCAAAGGCTTCATTTTGTTTACATGTTATTATTTTGTACAAGCCTAGGGCTTTCTATGTATTGGATTTAAATCCATTTTGATGTAACTAAGTATAGTCTTGGAAAGTTGTAGCCTTTAGGGCACTTTAATTTTTTGTTTAACTTCAATTTCATATATTTGTTGTTGACACATGCTATAGATTCAAGGTTATGACTTATAAATGTATATTCGCATATATGAAATATAGATTAGGTTTGAAGTGATGTGGTAGAAAGGTGATATAACTTAAATAAGATGATTGTGGCCTAAATAGGATAATGTGACAACATAGCATGTGCTATTTTAGCATATGCCAAACAAACACTAAATCTTATGTAATAGAAAGATCTTATACTCTGATTTATATTGTTATTCACATAACGTAATGGATGGTTTATCATATTTATTTCGAGGCGTTACAATTATAATGTGTAATTCGATGTCTATATTTTCAGGGTGTGGCAGGGGATCTATTTCCGCTCTAATCCCATTGTATTTTTCATAAACCAATAGGTCCACAATTTTGTTCATTTATACCTAAAGGTCCCTTTTTTTATTCTTATTTTATAAAATAATTGTATTTCCCTTCTTGATTTGAGATATATATATATATATAGGTGGAAAATCAAATTTCATATTATGTGATTTTCTCTCTCCGCGATCTTGATCTCTCTCTCAGTGATCATTTTTGTTCGTTTTGGGAAGGCGAACTCTGTGTACGCTGTCTCTCTCTCTCTCTCTCTCTCTCTCTCTATGTCTGTCTCTACGTCTCTCTCTCGATACACAAACATATGTATATCTATAGATAAGCAAATTTTTTTATTTTCTCTAGTTCGTGTTCGTCTGATTTGTCTATTGGTTGTAGAGTTGTAAAAATTTTGTTATAGGTCTCTATTCTACTCTTGATTTGGAGTGGTTTCCATTAAATTTGTAGTGTTATGTTTCTCTCCATGTGTCTCTCTTTCTTTACGCGATCTGTTTGTGCAAATTGTAGCTTTGATTTTTGTTTGTGATTATGTAGTTGTGCTCTGTGATTATGTAGTTGTGCTTTGTGATAAATGTTGTTTGTTTGATACTTTTATGACTTACTATTTTTTGTGATTTTGTAAGTGATATAGTCTAATGTTTTGGATTTTTATTATTATTATTATTATTATTGTATAGTGTAATGTGTTGTGAATTTGTAGTTTGAAATTGTGAATTTGTGAATTCTGAAGTCTTGAATCTGATATGTTGTAACTATATATTTTTCCGGTTTGGGATCTATAGTCGATTATTTGTTGGTTTGTGAGTTGCAATATTGAGGGGTGTTTCATGTTATTGTGCAAATACAGTAAGTCTGATGCTATTATTAAGATTAATGAGGGTTGTAGTTATGATGAAATTGTTGAGAAAATATGTGCGATGTAGAAGAGTTAAGTGTTGGTAACTTTTGTTTGTTTTTTCTCTTTTTTTGCATATCCTAATTGTATTGTTGAAAGTGTTGATAATTTGGGAAATATGTTGTCAATATCAGCTTTTGGTGGTTCTCGTGTTGTTGATGTTGTTATGGATGATAAGAAAATTGTGGAGGTTGATGATAATTACTCTAGGGTTGATTATGTAGTTGGTAAGGGTTCTTTGGTTAATGATTATGATGGTTTGTTGCCTAATTTTTATCCAGAACCAAAGAGAATATTGTTGTCTACTAGTTGAAAGAAAATTATACATAGTGTTAGTCAAGAATTTGATGGTAGAGTGTCAGTGTTTCGCATTGCTTTGGCTAAGTACACAATTGAACGTTGTTTTGCAGTGAATTATTTAAAGAATGATGCAACAAGAGTAACTATTGAATGTAAGATGAAGTCATTTACGAGTTATAAGTGGTTTGTACATGAAAGAGTGTTGATGAATACCGGTATTTTTTTCATTTGAAGTTGGATAATGTGTATACTTGTGGTATTATTGCTCGTAGATCTTGTAACAAAATTGTTAGGTTTTATTCTTGATAACCCCGTTTGACAAAACTCCTTTTAGTTGTATTTATTTTCGCACTTTTATTTTAATGAGGCTATGAGTGTTTAGATGCGAATCCAACCCAAATTGTGCCTTTCAGAGAAGTTTGTGATACTAATGCTTTCAAGATTGCCACTTCGCTGATTATGACGGGATCGAGCTGCCCGGTCAGCTCGCGGGGGTCTAGGGGGCATCGCCCCTTGGCGGGTCCGAGGCAGTGCCATGACGGGGTCGAGGGGCAGCGCCCCTGAAGCAAAATGCAAAAATGTATTCCAAGTTGCCTGTCCGCTCGAGCGGACATTACCCCGCTCGAGTGGAGAATGCTGGGTTTCAGAAGTTTGTCAGGTCTGTAAAAGTACTGAGATGTGTGATTTCGCGCTCGAGTGGGTTCTCTAGCGTTCGAGCGGACCTCTGTTTTGTCACACGCATATGTTGTTGAAGACGCTCAAGCGGGATGTTGGGCGCTTGAGCGGACCGCGCGAACACAGTTTTCTGGATTTCAATAAGGATTGGGTTTTCTTTCACATCTAGGATTACTTTTGGTTTTCTATAAGTAGTTGGTTTTCTCCCAAAACTAGACCACTCCTGAATTCCTCCAGATCTTCTTTTTGGTTCTTAAGGTTTATATCTGGGGATATTTTGTTAGTTTTCTTTGATATTTTATTGAGTATTCAACTCATGGTTTAAAGAGAGTACATCAAAGGTTTTGTTTGTTATACACAAGAGAGAGAGAGAGTTGTTCTTCGATGGATTCTGAAGAATTCGAGCCTGAAACTTCGGTGGATTCTGGAGTGGCTCATCGTAAAGCCAATTCTGAGGTGAAGACGGGGTTGAAAGAGGCACATAGAGGTTGGTTCAATTAGACGTGGATTTGCTAGGTAATTGAGAGTATACCTGTGTAATTCCTTTAAATCTCCTTAGTGGATTGTTTTATGGCTGTTGCCCGTGGTTTTTTAATTACAGTTTGAGGTGTCCAATTGTGGTTTTTCCACGTTAAAATCATTGTGTTGATTTGTCTTGATTGTTTGATTGGGATTGTTATATACTGCTTAAAATTATTACATAATCACAAATCAATATCTAGGGGATTTCTAGATTTTTCAAAAATGATTTGCTCTAGACTTGTTTATGATATTATGCCTAATGACACTAGTGATAATCTGTTGACTTGTTCCATTGAAGTTAAAAAGAAGTTGAAGAAGCAATATGTGATAGATGTTTCTTATCGAGTTACATGGTTAGGAGTTGATAAAGCAAGAAGTGGATTGTTTGGTTTTTTTTTTTTTTTTTTTATCTTCATTTAACCAACTTTGATGGTACTTTGAGATAGGTACGATAACCAATCCCATAAATGTGCTTGAATTAGATGTGAATGAAAGTAGTGGGAGTTTCCGAAAGTTGTTTGTGGCGTTTCATAGATGTTTGTATGGATTTCAATTTTGTTATCCTTTGTTATTTGTTGATGGTACATTTTTGAAGGGGTGTCGCAAGGGGTACTTGCATGCAGCAAAATCAAATGATGGTAATCAAAGTATATATTTATTTACAATTAGTATAGTTTTCTTTTCTTTTCTTTTCTTTTCTTTTTCTTTTTATTTTTTGTTATTGTTGAATTTTGGTTTCTGTTTTAATCTTTAAATATTGCTAATTTTTGCAATTTCATGTTATTTTGTTTTCAAACCTATTTCCTTTAGCTTTTGCGATTGTTGATGCTAAAAATCAAGAGATTGTTTGACTTAGAGATTGACCTATGTGTCCGACTGTTAACATAAATTGCTAGATGCTCTTACGGTGGTTTTTTTTAATGCACATCATGCATCTTGTTTGAAACATTTGAAAAGAAATTTGAGTGACGAATTGGTGGGACTTCATTTTAACTTTAAAGTGACTTCATTGAAAATATGTTGAAATATGCTTATGAACCACCTGTTGTTTCTTTTCAATGTCATATGAAGAAATTGAGGCGCCTTGCCAAGAATAGTACAGCTTGTAGCATGTTAAATGGTTTGCGAAATGATAAGTGGACGAACGCATTTTTTAAAGGGAAACGCTATAGTGAGATGTTGTCTAATGCTGCTGAGTCTTATAATAATTGGATTGGTACAGTGATCCGGACATGTGTCCGTGGATGTTGGTAGTTGATTATTATCTTGTTTACATCCTTCTTACTTCGTATTTGAGTTATAGGATGTGTTGGGCAGGTTTGTTACAGGTTGGTTGAGTTTAGAAACCAAAACTAGTTGCCCAGATTTTGACCTGTCCGCTCGAGCGGGGGTTTGGGCGCTCGAGCGGGAATTGCACCCATCCAGTATTTCCTGTGCAGTGTTGGACGCTCAAGCGTGGAGTTGGCCGCTCGAGCGGGGTTGTGTGAGTTCCGCTCGAGCGGGGAGTTGGAAGCTCGAGCGGAGACCTGGTTCTGTAAAAGTTCTGGGAGTGTGTATCCGCCGCTCGAGCGGGATTGTTGACGCTCGAGTGGGAGTCTGTGAGTGACGCTCGAGCGGGGTGTTTGACGCTCGAGCGGGGCGACTGGGTTTAAGTTCCGTGTTTTGACTTTTCAAATCACTTTTTCACTTTCTCTTCTCTCTCCTACTTTTCCAAAAACACCATTGTTGAGCCTCTCACTCTAGAACTCTACCTTCTCTCTAGGTTTTGATCTAGTAGGAGTGATTTGCTCATCTTTGGTCTTTACAAAAAGGTTGTTGATCGTCGAGGGCTACATTTTAATCTGAAAATTTCAGGATTTGGAGCACGTTGGGTTTTGTCATCTTCTCCTTTGGGGCTTCGAATTTGAGGTAGGGATATCCTACTCCTCTCTATGGATTTTGTCTTTAAATTTTGGTATTTTGAGATGTTGGGGTTGGTTTGGTAATTTTGTGAAAGTTTGGGGCTTTTGTGTTATTTTACAAAAGTTGGGGTTTTATTCGTAATAAACCTAGATGCATGTTTGGCATAAAGAAATGAAATTAATGTTGAATCATTGATGAAAATGGGACCTAAGGGTTGTAATGTTAATTATAGAAAAAGACCTAATTACATTGATTGATTAATTGGGATAATTAATTGTGAGAAATGAGGAAATGAAATGGGATTGTTGAGACTGGAAGTGTATGGGGTTAAAGGGTGTAGTTGAGTTGTTTATCACACACCGAATTGAAATGTTGATTGAATATCCATTTGTACATTTATTTTCTGTTTAGAAATAACTGCTTTGGGCTATCGGTGGAGGATAGTCGTGATTGTTGTAGACAATGCATGATGATTAGGCAAACGGAAACTAATCAATGGAATGTGTTATGGAATTTGACGGTTGATAGAATACATTAACTGTATGTATTGAGTGATTGTATATAGAACCAATGTGTTTGTATACGTTATGTGTAGAGGAGGAGATGGGGGATGTACTCCGCGGTTTAGGGGAAGATGGGGGATGTACCTCTAAACCGGATAGTGTTGGGAGAAGATAGGGGATGAACTCCGTAGATACAGCTCATATGCTTGTCTAGAGAAGTGAAGATAGAGCTAATATGCTTATCTTTGTGAAGTGTGGATATAGCTTATATGCTTATCTGTGAATATGGGATATTGTTGTTATACATATCTGTTGAGAATGTGGATATAGCTTATATGCTTATCTGTGAATGTGGGATATAGTTTTTATACATATCTGTTGAGATGATGATAGAGCTAATATGCTTATCTGTTGAAGAAGGGAAAATGAAAAGTAACTTGGACTCATAAGTCGTATGACATAAAGATGTGATTTATGTGGATGTATCAGTGTTGGCCATCTATCAATTGCTAATCTTTTAGTCATTGTTCATGGTTGGTTTAGTGTATTTCTACTGGGCTGTGGCTCACCCTATATGGGAATATCATTTTCAGGTACAGGTAGCATGCCACCCCCAAGGACATAGCTTGGGAGGCTAGAGGCGGACATACTTTTGTCGTTTTATTTTGATGTATTACATGTAAATTCAAGCCAAGGGCTTAATGTGTAAATGAGTTAGCACTCTTTTGTTGTAACCAAGTGTTAACTTGGAAAGCTGTAAGCCCATAGGGCATTTGCTTTTGTTGTTAACATGTAGTACTTTTGTAATGAAACTCTGATGAATAGAAGATTGTGGTTATTTCTTATGTCAATGAATGTCTTATTTGATGGGTTTAATGTTATTATTTTGAGGGCGTTACAGGTAAGGCCCGTGAGTTGCCTCTAACTTATATGGTTGACATGGTCAAGGTTCAAATAATGACTCAATTGTCGAATAAAAGAGCTGAATCTGGAAGATGAACTAGCAAACTGTGTCCAGCTATAGAAAAGAAGTTGGTGGACTCTTTGGAGCTAGCTAAGTCATGGGATGTGATTGTTGCTAGCATAGTTGTCAAATCGGGATTCAAATCGTGAAACAAAATGGCCATGTACCAAATCGCAAATCGAATCGAATCATGAATTGTAAAGATTCAGTCACTTTTTCTAAATTACATAAAAAATATAAAAAAAATAAAACATATTTATACACTTAGATATTATAAACATTAAATATTTAGACTTAAATTAATGAAAATGTTATTTTACATGATGATCACGTGGTCTAAATAGGTAAGACGCTTCTATGGCAAGAGATGTGGGTCCAAGCCCCACCATGATCTATGATCATATATTATATTTATGCATTTATGATATAATTTATGTAAATTCACATCACATCATATATGTATGGCAATCCACATTCATTATAATATGATTATATGAATATATGATCATGAATAAGGTTCACAACTTGACAAGTTCTAACATTTTCAAAACTCTAATCTATACTTGTAACTTGTGTCAAAAAGAGACCATATAAACAAAAGTTAGATTAGACAAATTTAAAAATTCCAAAAAGCCTTCATTTCTTCATTAGTCAATCTTCATCATCTCTAAGGTCAATATCAGAGTCATCCTCTTCATCATCATCTACCATAGTCACTTCATCAAACTCTTATTCCTCTTCCTTTTCTCTACCTTCAATCAATTCAATTTCATCATCATCTTCAAATACTTTTCTTTTTCCTCTATCGGCATTTAAATTTTGTTGGTCTTACATTAATAAAAATAAATAAGGTTATGAATGAGCAAGTAAATGTCAAAATATAGAAACTAAATCTTTGAAATTAACTTATTTCAAATATAGAGTTATACCTATTTTTCTCTTTTTGCTACTTGTTGCTTATTCATCATCTTCGAAGCACTCTTGGATGTCAATCCATGAATGATCTTCAGGTAGACATGGATCCTCTTTCTCAGTAATCCATTCATCATCGGATTCCATATCCGACAAATAAATAAGATCATACGTGTCATCCCTTTCTTGTCTCTTAATTTGCCTCAACTCAAGTTGAATGCTATACTTCACAAAAACCAAAGCATTCAACCATTGTTCCTCTAACCGGTTTCTTTTCTTGGAGTGTACATGATCAAAAGTACTCCAATTTCTCTCACACTCGATGGCATTACAAGCAACGTTTAGCACTCTAATAGCTAGCTTTTAAAGCTCTTTGCACTCTTGTCCATAACTTTCCTACCATAGAGCTATAATAAAATGATAAAGAGATGTTAGAGAATAATGCATGCCAACATAATTGTTGTGAAATTGTGAATATGCAATTTCATAATCAAAAATTTTACTATGTTGTTTCTTTTCCCTTGTCAAGATGGCCATGTCCATACCAAACATACCCTCGATCTTCTTGAACTTTTCTAGTTACTCATCAACCTTCACTCTATCCTGTATATCCGGATACATCCTCTCAATGGTTTTAAATAAACCAATTTCCACCTCCGTATTCGCAGTGAAGTTTTCTTGATAATGATGTTGGAAATGGTTATAAAATTCTGGATAAAACCAAAATTTTTTCCTAAGTTCGGTCTATTTTTTAGGTAGGCCCCGAGTGTCGATTTACTCGGGTCAAAGTGGTAACGCGTTCTATGCCGCGTTGTGATTCACGTGGTATATTTGGTTGCTCAAAACCATTACCGAGTGAATGGGAAATTGAAGCCAAAGTGTGCTCCATGGAAATGGAGTTTTGGTGGAAATTCCTTAAGGTTGTAAATTGGCTTGTCCCACATTGATTTGGTGGGAGGTTTTGAAAGGGTTTATAAGGCTTAGGGTGAGATACTTGGGGTGTGCCCCAAGGGGTACCCAAGTGTTTTAGAGGGAGAGGTTATGGGCAAAATGGGCTAGACCCATTGGACCCAAAAATCACCACACGCGCGCGCGCGCCGCCGCCGCCGTCCGTCCGGGCGGGCTGGGCTTGGGCGCGGGTGCGTGGTGTGTGGTTGGGTTGGGCTTCTAATCTTTTTGGGCCAAAAACTTTTGAATTTAATTTTATTTTTTATTAAAATAAAATCCAGAATTCAAATTAAACTGTTTTGGAATTAGTGTACATCCAAACAGAGCCCTTCCCGTTTTCAAACAGAAATAAACTGTTTTGGAATTAATGCACACCCAAACAGAGCCCTTCCCGTTTTACTATCTGTTTGAATTAATTCAAATCTGTTTGAATTCAAAACCCAACAGGTATGATACCTGTTCAATTCAAAACCAAGAGCCACCTTCACATCTATAAATAGGACCACCCTCATTTGGATTTTGTAACTCTAATTTTCGTCCTTCATAATTCTGCAAACTTCCTCTTCATTTTGCTGCATTATTTTCTTGTCAGAGAGAGTATAAACACTTAGTGTGTTCGTAAGGCAAACAATTTGTAGTGCTGCTATTGTTTGTAGTAGATCATTTTATCCTGGGAGATAGACGTCCACATTCTGAAAGCACCGTGGAGAGGACGAATCTGTCTTAAGGACACAGTGTCAAACACTGGACTTGATCAAATAATTATTCAAAGAAATTAATCAAGTAAGTTGTTTAATTTATTATTCTGTTTTATTTGTTTATTTAAATCAGATTTTAATTTTGTTTTGGTAACAAAATAAAATCTGTTTTTTATTTATTTATTTTTATTTCGAGTTTGATTTTTGTAATCAAACATATTCTCTCCTTTTCTTTATTTCTTTAAATTCTAATTGTTGTTGTGTACACAATAGAATTAAATCTTTTAAATACAGTGAAGATTGTCTAACAATCTTAAGACAGATCCTTTTTGGGTATCTTCATTGTATTTTATTTTCTGCGTTTTCAAATTAATATTCTGGTTGGAAAAACAAATAGTGATTTATGCTATTTGACAGATAGTAGTAATATACTGTCTCTTTTCTTTGACAACAACTAGTAGTACGATACTGGTGTCATTAACAATTCAGAATATTATTTGATATTACAGAAAAATTCTTGTGATATTTTATTTTTCTAGTTTTAGTAACAAGGAAAATAAAATTATTTTGTTGTTATAATTTATTTTCTGGTTTTAGTAACTAGAAAATTATTTTGTGTTTTAATTTATTTTCTAATTTTGGTAACTAGAAAATTATTTTGTGTTTGTTCTGATTTTTGTAATCAGATAAGTTTTGTGGTATTTTATTTTCTAGTTTTAGTAACAAGAAAAATAAAATGATTTTGTGTTATAATTTATTTTCTGGTTTAAGTAACTAGAAAATTAATTTATGGTTTGGTTTTCTGATTTTTGTAATCAGATATTATTTCGGTATTTTATTTTACTAGTTTTAGTAACAAGGAAAATAAAATTATTTTGTATTGTAATTTATTTTGTATTGTAATTTATTTTCTGGTTTTAGTAATTAGAAAATTAATTTTGTTAATCAATCATGTAACTCTGTGACTCGGTCACAATCTGTTATTTTATGGTTTCGTTTGGTAGACCACTTATTTTTGAACCCTTTGTGAAAATGTGTTAATTATTTTAACTTTATCATAGTTCATCGTGAGTATAGATGGAAGAATTTGTTTCTAGAATAAAATATTAGTTTTACAAACTAATTTTAGTTTATTACAATGTGGATTCATAGTCTTGAATTGTTTCGGCACTTGAGTCGGAATATATATATATTCACAAGAACATTTTAATGCATATTTAATTTGTTTATTTATGTACAAATCAAACTTATTAAATGAAGGTATGTTTTGTCATTTTGAAGTTTAAAATTTAAATGCGTTGGATTTTATTTATGATTTGAGAATCCTTTTATTTCATGATGCAAGTGATGGGATCGTGCATGATTAATTTATTTTGTTAAATTCATTATTTTTAGTTGATGCGTTTGATATGCATGTATGATATCAATTCATGTTATTTCTTAACAATAATTTCAAGTGATTTGAAATGATAAATTGTTATGTCGACTTTGGACATAAGCAGGTTAATTTGAATATTTCTAATCAATTTGAATGGGTGTGTGAACACCAGAGAAATTTAAACATGAAGATGTATGTAATTTTATCGGTCCGTTTAATTGGAAGGTAATTTAAGAAATCTTTTTATGTTGATTATTGAATTATGTGACATGAATAATTATTTTACTTGCGTAGTAGAATTTGTTAAACCATGAACCATTTTATTAATATGGGGGTGTATCTCTTGCATTAGTTGAGATAATTTAATTTTCTTCTGTCACAAATATTTTTATGACAGTGACATTTATTTGTTATTAAGTTGCAAGAATGTATACAATCAAATGGGTTTTTGAATTGTTTGATTCTTAGGCAAATTTTTTATGAGAATATGATTTTGTCAAAACATTAATTCTGACTTGAGTAGTCATAATTATTTTGGTTTTTTCTTGAATTTGTTTTAAAATTCATTGATTTATATTAAAAGTGATAGGGGTGGTGAATATGATGCACCATTAAATGAATTTTGTGCACAACATGGCATTATTCACCAAACTACAGGCCCTTATTCTCCACAGCAAAATGGAATTGCTGAGAGGAAGAATAGAACCCTAAAAGAAATGATGAATGCCATGTTACTAAGTTCAGGCTTACCACAGAACTTGTGGGGGGAAGCAATATTGTCTGCTAATTATGTTCTTAATAGAATACCCCACAAGAAAACCAAAAGTATTCCTTATGAATTGTGGAAAGGTCGACCACCTTCCTACAAATACTTAAAAGTGTGGGGGTGTTTGGCAAAAGTTGAAGTTCCTGTTCCTAAAAAGACTAAGATTGGACCAAAAACAATAGACTGTGTGTTTATTGGTTATGCTCAGAATAGTAGTGCATATCGGTTTCTGACTTATAAATCAGATATACCTGATATAAATGTGAACACTATTATAGAGTCAAGGAATGCTGTGTTTTTTGAACATGTCTTTCCTTACAAGAAAGGACAGGAATTAAGTTCACAGAAAAGAACTTATGATTGTACACAAAGTCAAGAGACTAATGACAATCAAACACAAGAGACTAGTAATAGTCTTGACCAACAGGATTTAACTAATGATGAACCTAGACGAAGTAAGAGAGCAAGAACATCAAAATCCTTTGGTCCAGATTTTCTGACATACTTGTTAGAAAATGAACCTCAAAGCTTTAAGGCTGCAATGACAGGTCCTGAAGCACCTTTGTGGAAAGATGCTGTTAATAATGAAATTGAATCCATTATGCAGAATCATACTTGGGAATTGGTGGATCTTCCACCAGGTTCTAAACCTCTTGGATATAAATGGATATTCAAGAGAAAAATGAAAGCAGATGGTTCAATTGACAAGTATAAAGCAAGACTTGTTGTTAAAGGTTACAGACAAAAGGAAGGTCTGGACTATTTTGACACATATTCCCCTGTGACAAGAATAACATCCATTCGCATGCTTATTGCTATAGCAGCGTTGTTTAATTTAGAAATACATCAAATGGATGTTAAAACAGCTTTCTTAAACGGTGATCTAAATGAAGAGATCTATATGGAACAACCCGAAGGGTCTGTAGTATCAGGGCAAGAAAAGAAAGTTTGTCGACTTGTAAAATCCCTTTATGGATTAAAACAAGCACCTAAGCAATGGCATGAAAAATTTGATCATGCAATGCTTACTAATGGGTTTAAGATAAACGGATGTAACAAATGCGTCTATGTTAAAAACACTGACCAAGGATATGTCATAGTTTGTCTTTATGTGGATGACATGCTTATAAATGGAAGCAGTCAAAACATGATCAAATCAACTAAGCAGATGCTTAACAAAAGATTTGATATGAAAGATATGGGGGTCGCAGATGTTCTTTTTGGAATGAAAATTACTAAAACATCTGAGGGATATGCATTATCTCAATCTCATTATATTGAGAAAATTCTTGATAAATTTATCAAGGATGATTTGAATTTAGCTAGAACACCTGTAGACATCAGTCTTTATTTATCGAAAAATAAATGTGATGCAGTGTCTCAGTTAAAATACTCCCAAATCATTGGAAGCCTAATGTACCTAATGAATTGTACTCGTCCTGATATAGCTTATGCTATAAGTAAATTGAGTAGGTACACTAGTAACCCTGGAGAAGACCATTGGAAAGCGATCATTCGAGTTCTTAGATATCTAAGATTTACTCGTGATCATGGTTTAAACTTTACTCGATATCCAGCAGTACTCGAAGGTTATTGTGATGCCAATTGGATATCGGATACTAAAGATTCACAATCCACTAGTGGATATGTCTTTACTCTAGGAGGCGCTGCTGTTTCTTGGAAGTCCACGAAACAAACTTGCATCGCACGATCCACAATGGAATCCGAGTTCATTGCTTTAGACAAAGCAGGTGAAGAAGCAGAATGGCTTCGTCACTTCTTAGAAGACATTCCAATGTGGCCAAAACCTGTGCCAGCTATTTGCATTCATTGTGATAGTCCATCTGCAATAGGCAGGGCACAGAATCACATGTATAACGGTAAGTCACGACATATACGTCGTCAACATAATACCGTAAGGCAATTGTTGTCAAACAGAATAATCTCAATAGATTATATAAAATCTAAAGAGAATATTGCGGATCCGTTAACAAAAGGTTTGACAAAAGAGCTAGTGTATAGTTCATCGAAGGGGATGGGATTAAAGCCTATTACATAAGAGTCGTCATAATGGTAACCCTACTTATATGACTGGAGATCCCAAGAACTAAGTTCAAAGGGACAACTAAGTTATGTATGGCTCGCCAGAAATCACCAAGGGATTAAAATTCCTACCCATTCCTATGGTGAGAGTGATATCTGCAACATATGTTGTATGCAGGGGTATAAGGATAAGCTTTGCTTTTAATGATTACTTATATCTTGATTAAGACATAAAATCAAGATGAGTATAAGGAGATGCTCACAATAAGAATCACCTATATGAGTGTTGAACTGGGGCCGGTTCTATGAGAATGAAACGGCTAAATTCTCTAGAAACACTTATGAAAACCAGGCGCGTTCAAGGCCAAAATGAACACAACAGTGAGAACCACGATGTGTTAGAAGATATTTTGTGTGAAATCTATTGTCTTGGCTTACACAAACGGCTGAACAATTCAAGGCATCGCGTCCATTGGTTAGCCAGTAAGTCCGATAGGTTATCACTAGGGAAGGTTCAAAGCCGAAAACTACCTATCCTGATGCAAGATATTTTCGACTTATACTCTTTCGTTAAGTCTGCATATTGTTGCATTTCCGTTGTCATCAAATTCCATTCATGTGGGGGATTGTTGGAAATGGTTATAAAATTCTGGATAAAACCAAAATTTTTTCCTAAGTTCGGTCTATTTTTTAGGTAGGCCCCGAGTGTCGATTTACTCGGGTCAAAGTGGTAACGCGTTCTATGCCGCGTTGTGATTCACGTGGTATATTTGGTTGCTCAAAACCATTACCGAGTGAATGGGAAATTGAAGCCAAAGTGTGCTCCATGGAAATGGAGTTTTGGTGGAAATTCCTTAAGGTTGTAAATTGGCTTGTCCCACATTGATTTGGTGGGAGGTTTTGAAAGGGTTTATAAGGCTTAGGGTGAGATACTCGGGGTGTGCCCCAAGGGGTACCCAAGTGTTTTAGAGGGAGAGGTTATGGGCAAAATGGGCTAGACCCATTGGACCCAAAAATCACCACACGCGCGCGCGCGCCGCCGCCGCCGTCCGTCCGGGCGGGCTGGGCTGGGCCTGGGCTTGGGCGCGGGTGCGTGGTTGGGTTGGGCTTCTAATCTTTTTGGGCCAAAAACTTTTGAATTTAATTTTATTTTTTATTAAAATAAAATCCAGAATTCAAATTAAACTGTTTTGGAATTAGTGTACATCCAAACAGAGCCCTTCCCGTTTTCAAACAGAAATAAACTGTTTTGGAATTAATGCACACCCAAACAGGGCCCTTCCCGTTTTACTATCTGTTTGAATTAATTCAAATCTGTTTGAATTCAAAACCCAACAGGTATGATACCTGTTCAATTCAAAACCAAGAGCCACCTTCACATCTATAAATAGGACCACCCTCATTTGGATTTTGTAACTCTAATTTTCGTCCTTCATAATTCTGCAAACTTCCTCTTCATTTTGCTGCATTATTTTCTTGTCAGAGAGAGTATAAACACTTAGTGTGTTCGTAAGGCAAACAATTTGTAGTGCTGCTATTGTTTGTAGTAGATCATTTTATCCTGGGAGATAGACGTCCACATTCTGAAAGCACCGTGGAGAGGACGAATCTGTCTTAAGGACACAGTGTCAAACACTGGACTTGATCAAATAATTATTCAAAGAAATTAATCAAGTAAGTTGTTTAATTTATTATTCTGTTTTATTTGTTTATTTAAATCAGATTTTAATTTTGTTTTGGTAACAAAATAAAATCTGTTTTTTATTTATTTATTTTTATTTCGAGTTTGATTTTTGTAATCAAACATATTCTCTCCTTTTCTTTATTTCTTTAAATTCTAATTGTTGTTGTGTACACAATAGAATTAAATCTTTTAAATACAGTGAAGATTGTCTAACAAATGAAACCTAGAAAGAAAGATAACTTCATAAATAAATTCTATTACACATTTTGTATATAAGTCACACAAATAATTAGACAAAAAGAGTAAAAAACTTACGTGGAATTAATGTGCCGCCACATGAAAAGGCCTATAGAGTTGTAACTCCCATCTAATATCAATAATTTCCCAAATGCGCTTATATCTACCCCTCATATGGATCAAGTTTGAAGAAATTTCTTCCTTCGCTCTATCCATAGCTTCATAAATAAATCTCAAACCAGCTTTGCATCACCATCCACAAGCCTCAAAATTTTCACCAAAGGGAGCACACACTTCAAGCAATACTTGTTTGCTTTCCAAAATCTAGCATCTCCCAAGATTGTTCCTTGTGCCTTTTTTGTATTAACAGATGTAGAATAGGTACTTGTAGCCTACTCTTCCGATGCAAACATAGCTCTAAGTTGGAGCTTTCTATCTTGGAAACTTTTTAAAGTAAGGAAGGCGGTGACAAATCTAATAACTGTAGGTCTTGTCAACTACCTATTCTTTGTAAATTTTCTAAACAAATCAAGCACCCAAGCATGACTATAAATGTACACAACGATTTCCTTGGCTATGTATCTTTGAAAACCGTCAACTCACTTATGTCACTTAACATTAAGTCAATGCAATGTACTGTACATGGGGACCAAAACAATTTAGTCCTCTTCTTTTCCAATAATCTACCAACACGCACATAGGCCGATGCACTATCAATTACCACTTGAACCACATTTTCTTCCCCAATTTCATTCACAATGTCATCAAGCATCTCAAATAATTTTATAAATTTTTTAATTGCATAGGAGGTGTCTATTGATTTAATAAACACCATTCCACTTGGACTATTAACAAGAAAATTAGTAAGAGAGCGAGACTTTCCATCGGACATTATAGTGCAACCCGTCTTCTTTCATTCCTTCCTATACACTTCTAAACTTGCATTCACATGATCAACCTCTTTTTTCAAAAAAGATACTCTCACTTCATGATAACTAGGTGGTTTCAATCCCACACCATACTCACCAACTGGCTTCAACATCTTTTTAAATAAGAGTCTTTTCAATAAATTAAAAGCCAATGCATGCCCATAAATGACTCTACAAATATCTCTAATCACGGGTTCCTTTTGCTTTACCATTTGATTTAAAGTTTGTTACTTTTCCCTCCCTTTTGTGACATATGCATCCATAGTTCCCCCTTTACTTTTCCCCTCAACATTTTTTGAGATCATCCATCCAAAATTACCGAAACTAGTTTCAAGCACTTATTTTTCTAGAAGAAGAAAAAAATGAATGCTAATTCACTGTGACTAACCGAAAAATCAATATATTTGTCCCAAAATTTGAACCACGTTATAGCCCATAAATCCCTTTTATAAACTTTAATGTTGTGTTTGGTTGGGAGATTTGGGAAGGGATTTGAAAAGGGAAAGGGAAAATGTAGATGAAATATGAATAAAATATATCTATATTTCACTTAATTTCACATACCTTTTCTCTTTTTTTTTTTTATTTTTTTCAAATCTCTTCCCAAATCTGCCAATCAAACATAGCGTAAAGGCCACATATCTAGGTGCATTCTGTTTAGATCCATAAGGATAGTTGCATATAAAAAAGAAAAGTTATTACCCTCATTATTCAAAATTAATATAGATTCCATTTGAACAGATGATAAAAAAAACACTAAGACAAATAGATTCAATTTGGATAGATAAGTAAAAAATACTATGACAGATAAGCAAAAATATTAGCACAGATATATTCAATTTGGACAGATAAGCAAAACATATCAAAACAGATAAGCAAAAATATTAGCACAAATAGATTCGATTTAGATAGATAAGCATAAATACTATGATAGGTACCCTTAAAATAATTTGAACACATAGATTAAAATAATTTAGACAATTTGGACAGATAGGTTAAAAATTTTGGGACATATGGATTAAAATAATTTAGAAAAATATGTTAATAATCTAAATTCAAATAATTTGGACAGATAAGTATACATAGTGCATTAGTTTAAAATAATTTGAATAGATAAATTAAAAATATTGGGACATAATTTGAACAGATAAGTTCAAATAATTTGAACAGATAGGTATATACAAGGCATTTACTTGAGACAAATAATTTAAAATAATATGAACAGATAGATTATAATATTGGGATATAATTTGAACAGATAAGTTTAAATAATTTGGACAAATAGATATAAATTGAATAGAAAAGTTCAAATAATTTGGACTAATAGTTATATACAAGGCATTTTCTTGGGACAGATTATTTAAAATAATATGAACAGATAGATTATAATATTATGATATAATTTGAACAGATAAGTTTAAATAAATTAGACAAATAGATATATACAGTAAGTAAATTTGCTAAACCCTGCAGATATGGACTTTTCGTGTTCTTATGTCCCCAATAGAATCAACCATATCCTCAATGAATTATACGAGTGGCAATACGAATTTATCAAGAATTCTCTCTCTCTCTCTCTCTCTCTCTCTCTCTCTCTCTCTCTCTCTCTCTCTCTCTCTCTCTCTATGTATATATATATATATAAACTAAACACTCATGTTGACATCTTGAAACCTTGGCCTTTTTATGTGCTAAATGAATTTCCTACTTTATAAAAAAATAAAAAAAATAGAGAGGGGGGTCAAACTCAAACGTAACACTTTAGGTTGATAAAAAAATGCACTAACTAACCATTTCAGGGACATATAAGATATAATACTTCATTTTATTTTATTTTTATTTTTTAAAATTACATATATCGCGTATGATAGCCGCTAATATATATATATATATATATGAGCATCTTAAATAAGGTGCACCAACCAACTCTAATATAATTGTAGTGTCATGACCCAACCTAGGTAGGGCTGCAAATGAACCGAGCTGTTCATGAACAAGCTCGGCTCGGCTCGTTAAGGGCGCAGCTCGGCTCGTTTAGTAAACGAGCCGAGCTCGAGCTCGCATAAGCTCGGCTCGTTTATCTTTATTTAAATTATATAATAAATATGTTATTTATATATTAAATAATATTTTTTATTTAAATATTTATATTTAAATAATATAAATAATATTAAAAAAATTTATCGAGCCGAGCCGAGCCCAGCTCGAGCCCAGCTCCTTATCGAGCCGAGCTCGAGCTCAATAAACGAGCTCGATAAGTAAACGAGCCGAGCTCGAGCTCAACAAAGCTCGGCTCGACTTGGTTCGTTTGCAACCCTAAACCTAGGTACCCAGAGGTTAGGTGTTACAACTAGTCAATAACTGAGGTTACCAATGGTCAATTCTAAATTTAACAGATTAATAGTGTAGCGGAGTAAAACAAAACGGTACCTAAATATTTATATTATTTAGAACATACATCAGAACATTTTACTTATTATATTATTAAAGCCATCTCGTTTACAAAATACGTGGAGCTAGACTGTATTTGCAAAGTGCATTGTGTTTATTCCAAGTCCTAGTCTTGCTATCCCAAAAACTTATGAGCATGGGGTTAGAAACCCCTTCATAAACCTTATCACCTGAAAGTATATAACAGCTATAAGCACATGATAGAGTAAGGAATATTACACTGAGAGCATAATGGTACAAAATCACCACGGATAATTTTTTAGGCTAAATAGTGATAATTCAATTCAAACAAATAAATTATTTCAAATAACATAAGTATAATTCGAATTCGTATGAATAAGATAATCATGACCATGGTACAAAACAGAAAAAATTGTCAATAGATCCATGACAAACAGATGGTCACTAAAGTGACTAATCAGAGAGCCAATGGTTATTTAAGTCCCCTAAAAGGTATGGGACCTCCGTAGTGTTACTTACAAAATAATTGCTCACATTATCAATTTTTTACCAAAATATATTAACTAAATAGTTATATCCGTGAGTTTCCCTTTTTAAACAAATAACATATTTGAAATGTTAATATAATTTACAAAGTATGATTTACATAAAATAGATTATGGTAACTCAAGATATAATATAATTCCTATTCAAAATTTATATATATATATATATATATATAATATAATACACCTCAATATCGATTCTAAACTTTTACTTTTCTATTCACAAGATCCATTGCCCCACTTCTATTTTCTTTTTCTTTTTCTTTTTCTTTCTTCTTTTTTTTTTTTTTTTTTGAATTGCACAATTCATCAATTTATATGAGTGAACCCACGACCAGTTTTGATGTAAAGACACGTTGCACCTCAAAAAGATTGACATTTCATGTCCTTATTTAGGCTTTGCCCCAAAACTTATCCAAGCAGGTTATTTCTAGGAAACGGCAATGGGCCAAGGCAGGGCCGGGGATCACACTCCCCGTCCCCGATCCTCGATAGGGAACCTATTACCGCCCTCGCCCCCTAACATGGATCAAGTTTCCTCAACCCCAAAAATTCTCCGACCAAAAAAAAAAATTTCAGCAGCAAAAAATATAAGAAATTCTTGTATTTTCTTCAAACAACAGTAACACCTTAGCAAGTGAATAAGAAAAGGAATCCAACTGTCCATCCGCTCCACGATAGAAGTGGAAATGAGGAAGCACCTTTACATTCAAGTTTTTGCACATCAACTTATTCTCGTCAAAATTGACTTTAAGGAACAAAATTTCAGGGTGCCCTACGACAGTTTGGCAAAGCTGAAAAATCTAATACAAAATACATCACGCAAAAAGTAATCTCAAATACAAAAACCAATTTCAAAACAACAATAGATCTTCATAAACAACAACATCTTCATCTTCATCATTTTCCAGATCTAAAGAACAAAAGAAAAAAGCGATCTTAGAAGAGACGACGGATGAGAAGGAGGCGATGACGATGAGGAGAAGGCAATGGAGCAGCGTACTGTCGCAAAGAGGGAGACAACGCTGATGGCGAAGAGAAGAGAGAGAGTGGGAGAGAGAAGAGAGAAGTGAGAGTGTCTCAGTGTCTCTCTGAACCCCTAACCCTAAAATGAGAAAAGAAAGAGAGAAAACATATATATATATATACAGACAGGGAAACAATGGTAATTTCATATCGAAGGAACCGAGGACGGAGACGGGCCGGGTCCGGGGCTGGGGAACGTTTCACTGTCCCCGGCCCGAAAATGGTCAAGGGATTCAATTTCGGATACCATCCCCAGCCCGTCATGGGTATTTTTCAGGGAAAGATCGTTCCAATTGGGGTCGGGGGGTCGGATCCCCGTTGGGTCGGTTTCAAATTACCATTCCTAGTTATTTCAAAACTTTAATACCTAATTACACTTTGGCTCACTTACTAAAATAATTGCATTGCCATCCCTTTTGGTAACATATAATAACCCCTGATTTTAAATTAAATTACATTTTATTACATACAATTATAAAATTAAATATACTTATTTTTCAAATCATGATTAGTTGATATTAATGTGGTATTAAAATTAATTAAGTATTTAGGATATCACAATTAGGGACACTTATGGGCCAATCTTATTAACTAGACTTAGTTACCTATAAATCCTGCCTATTTTATTACTTATTAATATCTCCAAAATACCTCCATCACCTCAGTTAGCATCTAAACTGTATGGTCAGTGCTATGACGCCAACTTTCAATAACCACCTCTAACGTCCAACAACTTCAACCTCCAGCATCCACCTCTGAACTCTGGCAACTAACCTTCGACCTATGGTAAGCATCTCCAACAAAGAGAATTAATCAAATTCCTCTAACTTTCAAAAACTCAATCAAATAGAAAACACCCCAATAAATTGTTAGTCAAAATCTGGCACCATGTCACAAGAAGAAAAAGTTTACTAGTCACCACTAGAAGGACTCTCCCTCACGTCCACACACACTCTCTTTTTCGCTGTTCTCACTTTTTTTTATTACTTAAAAAAATAAAAGTCAAGAATATTTATCTAGTTTAGTAACATTATTTTTAATTCATCAATCCACATGTAAGTTGTAATTGTTTATGTTTATTGGTAAATTACATAAAATTATACTCATTTAGTGATAAAATTATCGCTGATGAATTTATCATATTGATTTGTAAAAAAATTACAAATAGCAAATTTGGTTCACTCACTCACTCACTCACACTTACACTCTATCACTCACAAAACCCTTCATTCCCACACATATACGCAGAAAATAAAATAGTTTGATTTATCACTGATAAATTTGTCCTTTGTCTGATTGATAAATGAAACTAAAGTATTTTAAAGATGTAACACCTTGACTTTTATTACTCGAATAACATTACCATGTCCTTTAATGAGTCCATTTCAATAATGATAAAGATGCTAAAGCAATAAAGAAATCAATAATTTACAATGTTCCCTCTCGTGCACGTGCAATGAAACACAATGCATGCCCGTAGGCTAACATCACTAAATACAGATAAATGAAATAAACAAAGGAGTTAACCCTTTTTACAACCCATTGGCGTTCCGCCTACAATTACAAGGCCCCATGGCCAACAACTAAAAGACTTCAAGTCTTGTGCAAAGTTTCACTTCATACCTAAAAAATTATTAACAACGTAGAATAAACACAAAGGTTCAGTAGAGATCTTAATGATCCTAAACAATAGCAATATATAGATAACTATGGTCATGAATGCTCTACATATACACATATATAGGTAATGTGACATTTCATACTTCAAAATATACTTATTTAAGTACGTCTTTTCCAAAAGATCTTCTTTAACAAGAAAAAAGAAAATATTCATTTTTATTATTTTATTATTTCCATTCTAGTTCCAATAAAGTTCACAATAACCTTTTTTTTTCGAATACAAGTTTATACATTTTAAACGGATTCTCGTACCTGCCATTATTCCCCTTTATGAATCTCAATCATTAATTACATTATCATAGTCTCATAATTTAATTAACAATTAACCTGCAACATATATCAAAGCACTACAGTCACAAGAATAATTACCACGTTCTATGACCTTAAGCACAAGCATAGGTGGAGTATCCACAACAATATATATATGTGTGTGTGTGTGCGCGCGCGCGCGTGTGCGTGTGTGTGTGTGTGTGTGTATGCAACAATCGACACACCAACAAGCATTACTCTATTTTGCTGGTCACAAGCATGGAAGGCCAATAATATGTCCCCTTTTTCATCACAACACCAATATGAAAATAAACTACATATATTATCACTTAACATAACCCGGCTTCGTCAAGCTAGAACCACCATAACCTACTTTACCGGGCACGAACTGGAGAAGAGAAGAACCTGTGTCAAAGCACCAAAATGTATCGATCCTCCAACTAGAAGAGAGAGGAACCCATTCACACTTTACCGGGCATGAACCGGGAGGGATAGAAACCCATGTCGAAGAGCCAAATTTTACTAGGTGCAAATCCGAAAAGGAGGGGAGAGGAACCTATATGAATGTGCTCTTTCATTCAATTCAATAACTAGCACATTATTCAAAATTTCACAATTTATTTAACAATAAACAAAAAAGCATACTTTATTTAACAACATTCATACCATCATCTACTGATGGCCAAGGACAAAACGTCTAGAACAGTAAAGGTCAAATCTTATAATTAAGTTCACAATTTCCGTTCATCAATAATTACGACATGCATCAATTCCATAATTTCAATTTCATCCTCCCAGTTTAGATTTTTATCCACATTCACACATTACAAGACTTCTATCATTTAGCTCCAATTAATTCAGTTTCCAATTCACGTCATTTTCAAAGTTCATAAATAAATCCTCTTCCCTCTCGTTCCCTTCCATTTCTCAAAACTTTGTTCAAAATGTTAAATTAGCTCAACAAGCAATAAGTTCATCACGAGTGCAATTAGTCATTTTTAAAATAAAGAAAATCATAAACTCTTCCCATTCTCATTTCACATTTCACAAAAGTTGATAAACCTCTTCTTGATTTCAAATTCATTTCCCCTTATTCTATATTCTCATTACACACAACAAATCATTCATTCTCCCTTTAGTTATTAAAACCCAATTAGCTAATTTGTAATCATAATCCAACACCCTCTTTATTTTCTTGAAATCTTGATTTCGCGATAATCGTTACAACTCAACAATTATAAAATCATCAACAATAATTAACGCGAAGTACATTCATGATTACCCTCTCTTTATTCTTCTCTCATATCCACTTTCATATTTCTAGTAGGCAATAATCCACATGGTTCAAATAATATCAATTCATCAATTTTTCCTCTTTTCTCATGACCCATAACAAATAATTAGGGCTTTTTACTCTAATCCTTTTAAAAATGTTTCACAAACATACAATCCCATAGATTCACAACAAAACACAAGATTTAACTCTAAGTCTTAAAACTCTAACTCTTATCACATGCCTTTCAAAAATACCCAGCAAATCAAGCTTTTAATGCAATAAAAATTACGACATGCCTATCTATAATAAGGAATTAAAAATAAGTAAAGAAATCCCTGCTTTAAAGAAAGAACATGAGAAAAGCTCAAAAACCAACTTTGTCAGAATCCAATCTCCACCGGTCAAAACAAAGCCCTCATTACGCTTGTCATTTTGGTATAAGGAATTAGTACAAAATCTCAATGAATTCGTGGGATCAAAAGGAAATGTGAAATTTTGAGGGTTTGGGTAGAGAGGGATGAGAGAAAAAGAGAGAAAATATTGTAGAGAAAGAGAGATGCATGTTGAAATGAGAGAAAAAAAGAGAGGAGGAACCAATTAATGGCTGAAAAACATGAAAATCGAGGTTGTTTCACGTGTCTGGCAGAACGTGTGGCGCCCTTTCTGCACGTGTAGAAATCTTCGCCGTACATGCGAAAATCCTCCATTGCATGTGCCTCTAAAGTAGAACCCCAATTCCTAATCGAACCATTCCCCACACGTGCGGCCCAGCCTCCCGCACGTGTGGTCCCTAATCTGTATGTGTGGCTTAAGCCCCACACGTATGGTTCTACTTAATTCAATTCAAACTTCTCGAGGTGATCCCTCTCTTCTCAGTTTCGTTCTTACGCTCGAAACTCGAAAATTCTAACTCTGTCTAACATTAGGAGGATTAAAAAAGTTTTGAATTCCCAAACATAACACAACCCTTCAAGGTTCTAGAAAAAAAAATTAAAAAAATTTCAAGTCCAATATGCACGTTCAAGTTAGATCCAAGACTTGGAACATCACAAAGATCTGAAAATCATTTTTAAAATGTTATGTTGAAATAAGTTTATTCTTAAACAAGGAAGAAAAAAAAAACTTTATTGATTCCAATAAAATCCACTCACCATTTCACTATGAAGCATATATATATGTATTCAAATCAATACATACATATATATATATATACACAGACACAAACACCCACCTCTCAAACTTTTCCAAACAAACACTCTAGTATATATATATATATATATAGAGAGAGAGAGAGAGAGGGGGGGCTCAAACTCACTAATGGCAACACAGGCACATGATGAAGAGATTCATGACTAAGACAAACAACTAGCCACCTCTACCACCAAACAACATATCTCAGATCTGAGCCTACCGTATCATTCAAAAATCATCAATATCGAAGTGGAGAATGCAGGAGAAATCGAAGCTGCGATAACAAGAAGAGAAGTGGTAGAGTATAGATTGGCAACAATGGAGGTAGTGTAGGAGATCAACCCAAATTGAGTTGGCAGCCACATGGAAGGGTGGCCAACCCACATGGTAAAAGGAAGACAAAAGAGGTTAGCATGAGTTGGCAAGCCATGAGGCTTAAGTTGGCAGCCATGAGGCTTGCCATGCGCCAGCAACAAAGGAGAAAGCATGGAGTTGGCCATGTGAAGTCTTCACATGGTGGGACAAAGCTTTCAACTGGACAGCAGCTCAAAGGAGAATATTGGGCTGGCAACCAACACACCCATGAGGCCTCCTCCACCTTTTGTTTTGGTGTATAAAATGGAATGGTAATGGTGAGTTGAAGACACGGCAAACATAGCAAGCAAGAGAGAAACACACTGCTGAGAGAGAGGCACAAAACAGAGAGAGCTAGTGAGAGCTATATTCTGTTTGTGTATCAGAGAGTGTGAGAGAGTGTGTTATATAGAGAGACAGTGAGTTGAGAGTGTGTAATCTCCTCCATCTGTTGATATATAACAACATCGCTCCCGTGGACGTAGGCCGGTTTGCCGAACCACGTTAAAAGTCTTGTGTTTTTGCTTGTGAGTGTCCCCTGGTGTGCCCAAGATCCGCAACAATTGGTATCAGAGCCCGGGTGGAGAAAAATCGAGTTTTTTCCGAAAGTGTCCAGATTTCGAAGTGGTCGAAATCCACTTTTGAGCATACCAGGAGGAAGGTCAGGAGGAGAGGAGTCCAAAACTTCAAACCACAGGCCAATCGGAGCTCTAACGCGCCGCCACGCGCCACCTGAAGATCGAGAGTGAAGGCCACTCGTACCCACGCGCCCCACGCGCCGACGAAGGAAGAAGACGAGTGGGGGCGCACGTGAAGCTGACGTCAGGCTGACGTCATCCTGAGCCGAGCCGAGCCGTCGAGCCGTTGACCGCGCCGCTGACCAGGCCGAGCCGCGCCGGAGCCGCGCCGCTGAGCCGCCGTTGACCGCGCCCCTGCGCCGTTGACCGAGCTGCTGACTGCGCCGTTGACCAGCCGATCCGGAGGAATTATCTGGTGCTTCTCAGGCGCACCAGATTCAGCAGATCTGAACCGTTGAAACTGTTTTGGCTAGATCTAGGCCATTCGGAGTCCCTTTTTGGCGATCCAATAGTGAGTTCCAACTATTTGGAGTATTCCGGACACATCCGTACGGTTAGTTTTTGAATCGGAGGCATTCAAACTCTTTTGGCTAGATCTAGGCCATTCAAAGTCCGTTTTTTGGCGATCCAATAGTGTGTTCCAACTATTTGGAATATTCCGGACCCATCCGTACGGTCAGATTCTTAAATCGGAATTTCTTTAAAAAGGGAAGAAATTTACAATGGCAGGAAAAGGCGCAAGTTTCATGATTGAGCCTTTTAATGGCAGTAATGACTTTACCCTGTGGCAGCAAAGGGTGAAAAACATTTTAACACGAGAAGGTCTGGTGAAAGCTCTTCTCAAAAAGTCCAACAAACCGGAAGACATGAAGGATGACAAGTGGGAGGAGTTGAGGGAATTGGCAAACAGTACAATTCAGTTGTATCTCGGGAACAACACACTCCGGGAAGTCATCAATGAAGTAGATCCGGCGGAGCTATGGGCAAAGTTAGAGATGAGGTACAAGTCAAAGTCTTTGACAAACCGGTTATCTCTGAAGAGGCAGCTATATACACTTAGAATGCCAAAAGGTGCGAACCTCACAGAACATCTGGACGAGTTCAATAGGATCACAATGGAATTGGACACCATTGGAGACAAGACCCAGGAGGAAGATAGGGCTATGATCTTGCTGGTCTCTCTACCTGCATCATATGAGCATCTCAGGACAACTCTATTGTACGGGAAGGATGCTCTTGGACTGGATGAGGTGATTGCTACGCTCATTTCTCATGAGTCGATGAAGAAACAGGAAGGTAGCAGTAGCAAACACCCAGAAGGAAATGCCATGGTTACCTCAGAAAATGAGCAAGGCAGAGGTAGGTCCAATGATAGACGGGGTAGATCCAAATCAAGAGGACGTTCGCAATCAAGGTCAGGCTTCAAGAGAAAGTGTTATTACTGTGATCAGGAGGATCACCTCATAAAAGACTGTGCAAAGCTCAAGGAGGACAAGGCACACAAGGAACAGGCGAGCTCATCAAATGTCGCTGCTGCAGTAAATGCTAAGGATGAGTATGCATTTACAGTTTCGTCGAGTATGACGAAACCTGACTGGATCTTAGATTCCGGAAGCACATATCATATATGCATGGATAAGAAACTTTTTTCTACCTACCAAGCCAAGGATGGAGGTATTGTTCGAGTGGCTAACAACACTGTGAGTAAGATTGTTGGCATGGGAACAGTACGGCTGAGAATGGAAGATGGAAAAATTTTCACGTTGGATGGAGTCCGACACGTGCCAAGACTGAAGAAGAATCTAATTTCCTTAAGTATGCTAGACATGAAGGGTTATAGCTTCACATCTAGCAAAGGAAATCTCAAAGTCATCCATGGAGATACGGTGATGCTACATGGACGACTGGAGGGGAATCTGTACAGGCTTGTGGAGAAGGTTGTGACAGACGGAGCTACTGTCACTTACCGGGCAAGACGTACAAGACATGCACAGAAAAGACATAGGGCCCAGCAGACATGGCAACCAAAGTGTACAAGAACCCATAGAGGCAGTTCGGAGGTGCACAAGACGGAGCCATTGCGGCCAATTTTAAAGACAGCTCAGAGCAAAGAGACCAAGACAGCAAAGCATGTCCTAGGGAAGAAAGTTTCTTTTGCTCCTGAATTAGAGACATATTGGGATCTCTCCAAGACTGGATGGAAGGGAGAGATGCCATCTCAAAGAGTTGCAAAGTAAGCTTTGCATGGCACCCCAGTGAGGGGGTGCCGGGCACTCCAGGCAGGGGGTGCTATTATGGATCACCTCATATGGGTTGAGGGGGTGATTTGTAGGAGATCAACCCAAATTGAGTTGGCAGCCACATGGAAGGGTGGCCAACCCACATGGTAAAAGGAAGGCAAAAGAGGTTGGCATGAGTTGGCAAGCCATGAGGCTTAAGTTGACAGCCATGAGGCTTGCTATGCGCCAGTAACAAAGGAGAAAGCATGGAGTTGGCCATGTGAAGTCTTCACATGGTGGGACAAAGCTTTCAACTGGACAGCAGCTCAAAGGAGAATATTGGGCTGGCAGCCAACACACCCATGAGGCCTCCTCCACCTTCTATTTTGGTGTATAAAATGGAATGGTGATGGTGAGTTGAAGACACGACAAACATAGCAAGCAAGAGAGAAACACACTGCTGAGAGAGAGGCACAAAACAGAGAGAGCTAGTGAGAGCTATATTCTGTTTGTGTATCAGAGAGTGTGAGAGAGTGTGTTATATAGAGAGACAGTGAGTTGAGAGTGTGTAATCTCCTCCATCTGTTGATATATAACAACATCGCTCCCGTGGACGTAGGCCGGTTTGCCGAACCACGTTAAAAGTCTTGTGTTTTTGCTTGTGAGTGTCCCCTGGTGTGCCCAAGATCCGCAACAGGTAGATCGGTTGCGGTAGAGTGTAGATCAACAACAATGGAGATGGTTAGTGAACCATGGCGGTATGGCGACGATGTAGGTGGCTGGTGGTGGTGTGAAACTCTTGAAGAATGCTGAAAGCAGAGAGAGAAATAGAGATTTGTTGAAGAATGGTGAAGAGAGAGAGAAGTGAGGAAAATATTTTGTGACTAAATAGGGGCAAAACCATAAATAAGGAAAAAAAATAGAGCTCCGGGCCTTACTTTGCTTGATATGAGTTTTCTAAAAACTAGAAAATTTTATTTTTTTATTTTTTATTTTTACTGAATTTTTTTTAATATTTTAAGTAATTTTTTTAATTTTTAGACATGCTTTACATAAATACGCTTACAAAGTATAATTTTTATAAATTTTTTTTTGAAAATTCACTAAATACAAAAAAATTAAAAAATACAAAAATTAAGTACATTTTTCATATTTTTGTGTATTTATTAATTTAAAAAAATTCATAAATATTTTACTTTTTAGACACATTTAAATAAGATGCATTTAAAAAAGTAAAAAAAAAATGTTTAAAATTTTTTAAAAAACAAGAAAATACAAAAAAACAAAAAATTTAAATTTTAAAAAATTTAATTCAAAAAATTCAAATCAAACGGAAATAATGTCATCTTCAGGATTAACACGGAAATAACTCCTAAAACGAGTACCGACTAGTAAAGAAACCCACGTAACTACAAATTTCCATAAATAAAGCCAGACCAGCCCAAGATTAAGATGGGTCTTGGATGGAATTGTGTGATTTTGGTCATGGGCTTTATGGGCCAAAATTCATGTCAGAACCAAAAATCTGGATCGGTTGGTAAGTGGAAGTGAGGAAGCCTCTATTGAGTTTTGTATAGACTTTAAATTCTTAAGTGGGTTGAGATACGACATGGGCCTATTTTTAAATCGGAAAAAATAAAATAAAATTACTCTGGCCCAAAATGTAAGACCCAACAAGATAAAATAAATAAATAAATATAAAGTGGTACTACATCCCTAATATATCACTCATATTTCCACTTCTAATGAGAGGGAAGAGAGAGAATAGAAAAAGATAGAGAGGAGAAGGATAAGGAGTGAGAAGTGAGGAGCGGGATCCATTCCACATCATTAGGGATGGATTAGAAGTGCTCAATTAGAACTCTCAAGTTTTTTTCAAAAAAGAAAAGAAAATAGAGACACACACAAATAAGAACGAAAATGGAAACCATTATAATTAACTGGGAAATATTTTAGTCTATAATGCACACTGTATGTAATCCTACGCAAAATTATATAAGTGATTTCACAAAAATGTATAAGTTACACACAAATTCACTTAAATTCGTAAAAATTTAAAACTTATGCGAATATATATTCAACTTACGCATTTTTGTGATATCATTTATATAAGTTTATAAAAACTTACAAAATTTTATGATAGAAAAATTTCCGTAGATACTTGATCAGATAGAATTCTTATTAGTGAAGGATAGACTCATTCAACCAACTCCAAATTATTATAATTATTATTTATTTTTTGCAAATATTTGTATGTATCTCCAGTAAATTAGTATTTTAAGTTCAACTAAAATGGTAGCTAGCATTAATATCTTGTCATGTAATATGATAGTATAAATGGGAGCCATTCTAAGCGTACTGTATGGTTCAATCCTACATTAATATGGCAAATATTTTCCTTTGAACTACTTCATTTATTATTTTCACACTTTTATATCACTATAGTACATAACAATATATTATTTATTTTCATTAATTACTTAATATTTATTTCAAAATAAGATAACCAATCATAAGTATTCATGTAGGAGGTGATATTAAATAAGATGACATCTAGCATTTACCTTTCGGGAATGGGGATAACGCATAGTTACTGTACTATTTTTTTTCTTTTTTCTTTTTTTCTTTTTTTTTTGGTAAAATGGCATTGGACTTTTAAAAGTATTTTTTGGGACAAAGTTTGGCTACAGTTTTTTTAAAAAAAAGACAAATCACCAAAAAAAAAAAAAAAAAAAAAAATCTCAGAGTTTCCATGGTAATAGAATAAATCTTGTGATTTTAATTTTTTTAATATAAACCCTTATTTTTTATTTTTTAATCTAAATTATTTATCTATTTTTATTAAATAAAACCAACATAAAAAGTGTATTTTAGTCATTAAACTTAATATATGTATACATAAAATGTCTAAAATATCAATTTTTAAATTAGGTTTAATAGCTAAAATACCATTTTTTTTCATTAGTTTTACTTAATATAAATAGATAAATAATTTAGATTGAAAACAAATCAAAAGATTAAGGTGACAAAATTAAAATCTAAAGGCTTATTTTGTTACAAGGGTCAAACTTTAGGTTTTTTTTTTTTTTTCCACAAAAAATTTTAACCAAATTATTATTGATTTTCTTATTGGTTGTATTTAAAAAAAACTAGGCTATGAATTGTTAAAAAATAAATAATGTTTAAAAATTAAAATTTTAATACACATTTTACATATTCTTACACACTTTTATATATTTATATACATATTTTACATTTTTAATATAATTTATATATATATATATATATTTAAATATGTATTAAAATTTTAAATTTTTCTAACATTATTTGATTTTAAGCAAATACTCAGAAGGGGGTTGTAAGCATAATATTGTTTAATAACCAATTAGAAAATCAGTAATGTTTTGATCAAAGGTTTTTTCTTTAAATAAATTAAACCAATAAGAAAATTAATGAAACATTTTGCCACAAGGAATATTTTAAAAAGTTTTGGTGAGTTTTCTAAATTCACTTTTCAGAAATTTTTTTTGTTTTCATTGAATTTTTTTAATATTTTAAACAATTTTTTAAAAAATTTTAGATACACCTAACATAAATATACTTAAAAAGTATAATATTTGTGAAATTATTTTTAAAAAAATTCACCAAATACCAAAAATATAAAAAAATAAATGAAAATTTAATACATTTTTCGCATTTTTGTGTTTTTATTGATTTTTTAAAATATTTTTTTACAAATATGTAACTTTTTAGATATATCTAAATAAGGTACATTTAAAAAAAATAAAAAATATTGTTTGAAATTTTAAAAATATTAACTAAAAAAAATTAATTTTTAAAAAATTGAAACCAAACACAGTGAATACCATTTAACTATAGAGCCAAAAAAAAAAAACCCAAAAAAAAAAAAAAAAAAGCAAAGAAGTAAAATGGCACCATACTATGTGCAACAGTTACTACTGTGCTTTATGCACAACAACATCCCCACTCTATCATAATTGTTTTCGAATGTAAATAGTTTATTTTTTAAATTATATTTATTATTTATTTTTTACAGAAAAATATGATTGAATTATGTGACAATAATTATCAAATGAAAGAAAAATTTTAATAAATAATCTACTAACGAAAATTTAAAAAATAAAATAAAATAAAAAATAATTTGAATCATTAAAGTGAACTCCGTAATAAACTCACAAATCCATACTAGAATACTCATAATTTTGAACTATTTTTCTTGATTATATATATATATATATATAATAGGGGAATTGATATTAACACTTTATACTTTTCTTCTAAACATTCTATTTTCTCTGACAAAATGTAAAGTGTAAAAACGTAAAAGATTCCTAATATAATATTACAAGCCCACCAAGGTTGACACTTGATGTGCTTTTTTATGCACGTCTCTAATTAATCGGAGTCCTCATGCATCAATTCTAATAAGCGAATTTATTATTCAATAGATTCTATGATAAAATAATATTTTCATTAAAGATTAACAAAAAATATCGTTAATTATTAATTTTTAGTGACAGTTTAAAAATTATCACAAAAAAAATATCATTAATTACAAGTTTTAGCAACAGTTTAAAAAAATTGTTGCAAAAAAAATTATTAATTTTTAACTTTCAACGATAATTTGAAAAATCCGTCACAAAAAAAATGTTAGTAATTGTAAGTTTTAGAAAGAATTTATAAAAATTGTTAGAAAAAATTATTTTTAACAATGATTTTGTTATAACTAACTTTCAATAGGATTTAATGAGAATTAAATTTAACTATTAAAACTTATTAATAATGTACCCTAATCAATGTTAATATTATTTTCTTATAAAATGTACAAGGTTTTTTGAATTGTCACGTATCTATGACAATCACGTCTCTAATAGTATTACAAATGTAACAAAACAAATGCTAATAAATGCATTTAGAGTATTTTTATATTGAAATTTGTGTAAAAATGATTTTAAAAATTGATGAAAATGTTTTTTTAATTCAATAAAAAGTGTTTTAAAATTAGTAGTAAAAAGTATCTTATGTTTGTCACATTTATTTTATTTTCCCAATGAACCCTTTGAAGTGTCATGTACAACCTTGATTTCAAAATGGAATTTCTAATAGGTACATTTTGAGGTGTTCACGATTAAATGTCAAAATCAAAGATGATAAAATAATAATAATAATAATAATAATAATGATGGTTACATGGTCATTAGATTTGTCCAATTGCTTCAAAAAAAAAAAAACAAATAATTTTATATTCACCCTTCACTCAAATTCCACTTCTTATTGATTAATACACACAGGAAAAAAAAATCTCTAACACCAATCCAAGTTGATGACAAATTCATTTGTTTTTTTCTGTTTTGTTCTTTTGTTATTAATGTCAGCTTAGAATTTATGTTCACCCAAAAATAAAATGAAAGAAAAGTGGCAAGAACAATTGACCCATTATTACTCAAATGATATTGGTAAGGATAGGCTTGTTACAAGACAGCTTATGTGTATTTCCCATCTCTCTCTCTCTCTCTCTCTCTCTCTCTCTCTCTCTCTTCCTCCCTTGGGCTATAACTGAAGAAAATGACGTTGATGTAGATAACAAAACCTAACCTACTCTCTAATAATTGATTGGATCCACCTTTGAAACCCAAATAGCAACTTCACTAGTTATAACTTAAAGTTATAATTTAATGTTAAATTTTTTTATTTTGACACTTTCACAATTATTTATTTTTTTCCGGTTGAATATCTCACATCTACCATTGAATTAGAACACTCTATTAGTTATCTAAGTTGAAACAGAAGAGCTTGTTTTAATTTTATTTATTTATTATAAATCGATATCGAACCCAATAGATTGACTAATCTATGAGATCAATCACATCATCTACTAGTGGGGCTCAATTAAATTTGGATAAAATTTCGTATGGACTAGCCTAAAGAAATAATTTGCACTAAGGAGTTTCGACCATGAGATCATGGAGGGAGTATATCCCCAGACCCTAGGCCTTGACCACCCGGCCACCTCCTTAGGATTAAGCTTGTGCTAAATTTGACACAAGATTTCACATTGCTTTATAGAGATGCTACAACTATTGAAAGAATAAAGGAAAGAAGCAAAAGGTCCCTTCTCACTTGCCTTGTCTTTAATCAAGACTTTTGGTTTAATGATTGTATAGTATCACTTTGTCGTGTGGATGCATAGAAAAGAGAAGAGGAGTAGGTAATTTAAGTACTTTAACAGTATCCATAGAAGTTTAGTGTAGAAAAATTTGAATGCAACAATGATATCATGTTATCGTCAAAACAATATCAGCTGTTCATCATTCAAAACTAACCATATAGATATGGTGATTTTCACATAAATATGTGGCAATTATAAATACAAGAAGTCAATTTTAAATTCTTACAATTATTACCTAGATTGTAAATATGTAAGATTTACTATGCTCATATAGTGTCTTAATATTAGATATTTATTTTCATAATGATATGGTACAATAACAAAACTTAGCGTAGCAAATAAACATGACCTAAAAGTATTTTATGTCACAATCTTTCTACAATTCTACACTTCGACACCACCAACGATGTATCTATCAAGTACCCCCCTCTCCCTCTTTTATCAAGGGTGGGTGATTTGAGAAAAAGTATTAATTTTGTTAAGTGATTGAAAATCACTATCACTCCTTTTTTTTTTTTTGTATTTTTTGATACATTGTATAGAAAATAAACCTAAGTCAGGGGAGTTGCCAACATGACAAAAAGTATTAAATAAATAAATATATTGGCAGACGATTGAAAATCACTATTGACATTTCTTGACAATGAGACTCAAACACAAATTAAGCACCCGGGGAAGGACAAATTTACCATTGATGTTAACCCTCAGATCTCACCACCCTTTTAAAACTTAGAAAATAAAATATCCTCTCTTTTGAAAAGAAATTAAAGAGAAGAGGCTGAAGAAAACATCATTAAGAAAGAAAGAATAAAATGACTACTTGCATCTCAAATCAAACTCTCTATTTGCCACATTGGTGCCAATGAGGTATGCAAAAAGTCTCACTTTTGGTGATTCCTATACACTTATATATTCCATTCCTAATGAGTTTTCTTATCATCACAACCAAAAATATATATATATATATATATATATAGAATCTTATACATAATGATGTAATTAGTTAAAATCTCTTCATTTTCAATCAAAATATTCATTATCAATAAAACTTGCATGGAATAGTATTCGGATAAGTAATCTCAAGTTGAATTGTATTTGGATACGGAATCCCAAAGTTGAATGCTACGAACTTGGCCTACATTTCCCTACCCACCTTCTCTCTTTGTCATTTGCTACTAATCAATACAGAAAACACCATGTTGCCACTGAAATTTTGAATCACTTTTATTGAACTAATCAAAGAGAAATATTTTTAAAAAATAATAATAATTGAGAGGGTAATTTTTGAGAAAAATTAGGCCGAGCTGTGAGTTGGGCTCTGTGGCCCAAAGTGTGAAGGACTCGGTAAGGGGCCGTAATGTTATTTCGGCCCAGTAGAGGTATAGTTACTCCGGCTCAGTAGAGGTATAATTATTTCGGTTCAAGAAGATATATAGCTACTTCGGTGTAGCTTGGAGTAGGTCCGGTCGCGGATTTAGTCCGGTCATGATGTCCCTTGAATAGGTCGGTCTAACAGTGTCTTTGAATTAGACCGACCTAGGTGTTATACCGGTCGCAGTTGGTTAAGTATTTTCCAACCGTGCCATGGGTTGAACAAGAGAGAATCGAGATAAGGAGAATTAAAAGCAAAACCGAACTAAGGAAGTTCGGCCTACTCAGTGGCTCTGCACAGTCAAGTTATTTCGGTCATGTTATAGTTCGGCCATGGTACAAACCATCTCACATGGTTTAAGCAGTGAGGAGGGTGTAAAAGGATAAGCATTATCCTTAGGAGTATGAATCCTAGGAGGACTCTGCATGGAGGAATAAAAGTCCTACTAGGATTGTGCCACAGGAAACTTATAAAAGCTCACAAGCATCACCTTGGAGGAGGTAACAGAACACAACACAATTTTGCTTTCTGAGAACATAGAGCTTTGTCTATTTGTCAAGTTTTCTGACTTAGGCATCGGAGAGGTTTCCGGCACACACCCGCCGGCTCACGTTTGTGTTTTCAGGTGATAAAGCGACGTCGTACGAAGGAGCGTGGATTTAGTCAACAGGATTATACGAGGAGAATTATTTCTTTCTCGTACAATTGGCGCCGTCTGTGGGAACAACAAACAAGAACAAAAACCTCTTGACTAAGCTTCTCATTTTCTCAATCAATGGCACACATTGAAGAACTACCGCTGTCCGCCGTCGATGGGCTAACTCCAGATGGGGGCGTAAGGCGTGAAGGATTACCCTATGTCCCTCCTATGGCAGATTTGGAACCCCAACAACATAACTCCAGGCGGGGTGGCAGGGGAAGGAGGAATAACAGCCCTCGTCACTCTCAAAGTCCTGACAGGCAAAGGAGGAGGATTGATCCTCAAGCCCTAGAAGATCGCGTAAAGGAGCAAGATGAACTAATTCGGAAGATGGCGGCGGACATAGAGGCTTTGAAACACCAGATGAAGACTAAAGATGTGGCGACAGGAGAGGGGCGCAAGCACAAGACGCCCCCTCGCCACTCAGAGAATCGTAGTAGGAATACTACACCCTCCCAAGGAGGGAGCAGAAGCCTCAGGACAGGCGACACTCATTCCTTATCTTCCAGGACTCGTCACTCCAGGTCTGAGAGGACGAGATCCGAAAGATCATACACTGAAGGAAGCACGTATTGGCCTTCGCACTCACACCAAACCAGATCTAGACAGACAGAGCTGCCCAGGTCATCCGACTTGCGAACCGTTCTCGAAGAAAAAGCACGATGCAAGGAGGATGCCAGGGCGCGAGATCCACACAGAGTTTCTGCCTTACAGCGGTTGGCTCTTCGGACGCATGGAAGCGTCGAGGTTGGAATGCCAATACCGCGCCCAGCATACGAACCAACGGACAAAGCATTGGCAAGACTACAGACTTCGCCGTTTGTTCCAGCAATCGAAAATGCGCCCCTACCATCAGGCTTCCTTCAACCGAAATTCACTACATATGAAGGGAAGACGGACCCGTATTCACACTTGAGCCACTTTCGCCAAGTCATGGCCGTGTACAGGCGAAACGAGGCCTTAATGTGTATACTCTTCCCATCAAGCCTTGGCGACCTAGGCTTGACTTGGTTCGAAAAACTTCCAGAGGGCAGCATAGCCTCCTGGGCTCAACTGGCAGAAGCATTTGTAACAAGGTTTCGAACAAACACTAAAACGCCGGTGGAGATAGACCAGTTACTCTCCATCGACATGGGGGATAAAGAGACCCTTAGATCCTACAACAGTCGCTACTGAGAAACATTCAATCAGATTGGGGACTGCCCCACCAATCTTGCCATTGCGCAGTATAAAAGAGGCCTTCCAGTAGGGAACAGACTAAGGGATTCGATCACCATGACGCCACCCCTCACCATGGAGGCCCTGATGGAAAGAGTGCATCAGCACATCAGGGTAGAAGAGGATGGCGCACGTGCCAAAGCAAAATCTAGTGCAACCGCAGTACCAGAAAAGAAGACCTCAGCAAAGGTCAATGCAATAGATCGGCAGAATAAAAACGGGCGTGGCAGACGAGATAACGGAGAAGACCCAGACAAAAGATGGTTGAGAATCCGCACTGCCATAACAACGGTGTTCAAAAAACCAATATATCAGATTTTGAGCGAAATAAGAGATGAGCCTTTTGTCAAGTGGCCAGCCAAGCTAGGGGAAGCTCAGAAAGACTACGACGACAGATCACGGTGCACCTTCCACAAAGAAAAGGGGCACCGAACTGAGAATTGCACACCGTTAAGACAACACTTGGAAGAGTTGGTGGCAGCAGGCCACTTGGACAAATATATTGAAGGAGGGACGCAACCGGCCCCCCAAGATCATAATAACCATCCCAACAGAATGCCAATCGACGCACCGCCTCAAGGTATTACCAATGTCATACATGGAGTTTTTGAACCTGAGCGCGTATGCGAGCTCAGAGGATCAATTAAAAAGGTTGAGCACTTTAGAGAAGTGCTAGGTGCCCAACCAGCCACCAAGAAAGGGAAGACAGAGGCAACAAACGTCATGTCTTTTTCGGATAAAGACCTGGATCGAATATACTGTCCTCACAATGATGCTCTGGTTGTCACTCTCCGAGTCAAAGATTTTGACGTCAAGCGGATTCTGATTGACCAGGGTAGTTCATGTGAGATCATGTACTACGAAACATTCAAACAGTTGAAGCTACAAGACAAAGACTTGGCGCCTGCAGTTTCTCCCCTAATTGGATTTAACTCCATGCCAGAGTGGCCCGTCGGCAAAATAATCCTTCCAGTCAGAGCAGGAAGCGTAACAAAACAAGTGGAGTTTTGGGTATTGAAGGTCCCCTCCACTTACAACATCATCCTGGGCAGAACATGGCTGCATGCCATGTGATCGGTGGCGTCATCTTACCACCAAGTAATGAGGTTCCCCAACGACACCGGTATAATTAAAGAAGTCTATGGAGATCAGATCATGTCAAAGCAATGTTTCGCCACGGTGAATGGCAGCCGCGCTGCCAAAGGATATGTTCATTCGGTGGAAGAACCAGAAAGTAATGAACTATTCGCGGACGTCGGTAAAGAGGCTGATCAGAAAGCGGTGGAGGACTTGGTGGAGGTTAAAATAGATGAGAAGAACCCGGATAAGTTCTTCTTGCTTGGCTCATCGTTGTCCAGCGCTGAGAGATTAGAGGTCTTGGAATTCTTGACCTCTAACATCGAAGTGTTTGCCTGGACGCCCTACGACATGCCAGACATTGATCCAAACTTCATCAGCCACCAACTCAATGTCCACCCATCCGCCAGACCAGTCATACAACGCACACGCAGATCGGCACTCCACCACGCCGAAATAGTGGCAGAAGAAGTAGGCAACCTACTGGAGGCAGGAGCAATTAGAGAAGTGCACTACCCAAGATGGATCTCCAACACAGTCGTAGTGCCAAAAAAGAATGGAAAATGGCGTGTCTGCGTCGACTACAAAACGGTCAACAAGGCCTGCCCAAAAGATAGCTTTCCTCTACCAAGGATAGATCAACTGGTGGACCTAACGGCAGGGCATAACCGACTTAGCTTTCTGGATGCATACAAAGGCTACCACCAGATCGCCATGCATGAACCAGACCAGGAGGTCACATCCTTCACAACACCAAGGGAATTATATTGCTACAAAGTCATGCCCTTTGGCCTAAAGAACGCAGGGGCGACATTCCAACGGATGGTCACCAAGATGTTCGAACCATTGTTAGGCAGAACAATGGAGGCTTACATCGACGACATGGTGGTCAAAAGCAAGGATGAGAATGACCATCTTAAAGACCTAGGCGAGATGTTCCAGATCTTGAATAAACACAAGTTGCGCCTCAATGCGTCCAAATGCGCATTCGGAGTTGGATCTGGCAAATTCTTGGGCTTCCTTGTGACCAACCGGGGTATAGAAGCAGACCCTTCTCAGATTAAAGCAATCCAGGAGTTGGAGAGACCAAACTCAGTCAAAGAAGTGCAGCACCTCACTGGTATGGCGGCTGCGCTCAACCGGTTCATAAGCAGGTCATCAGACAGACTACGACCATTCTTCCAAGCTTTAAAAGCCAAGTTTGAGTGGGATGAAGAATGCGACCAAGCTCTGGAAAGCTTGAAGGAGTACATGTCTTCCCCACCACTACTTGTTACTCCAGTACCTGGTGAAGAACTCTTTTTGTACCTGGCAGTCTCTCAGCACGCAGTTAGCGCAGTGTTGGTTCGTGCAGAAGGAATACAACACTTGCCCATCTTTTATGTCAGCAAGACATTATTGGGAGCCGAAACAAGGTACTTGCCCTTAGAGAAACTAGCGTTAGCATTAATGATGGCATCCAGAAAATTGGCACACTACTTTCATGCCCACACCATAGTCGTCCTCACAGCTTTTCCACTAAAAGCTTTGTTTGAAAGGGCAAACTTTTCTGGGCGAATCTTAAAGTGGGCAGTAGAGTTGGGACAATTCGACATCAAGTTCCAACCCAAGACCGCAATAAAAGCCCAATCTTTGGCAGACTTCGTCGCAGAATTTACCCCTGGAAGTCATCATATCTGCCCAGTCGACCTAACTGACACAACCGAACTAGGGACGGAAGTTGACGCCGGAATAGCGCAACCCCTAGTAGAGGGTAGTCAATCAAGCACCAAGGCAGACCATACTAAGGACAACAAGGAAGAGACAAACAAAGGCTCACCAACAGTTCAATCAGAGGACAAAGGGCAGACAGCAAACATGGACCTTGAAGAAAACACCATCCTTGACCCCACGACATCATCTGACCCCTCCACTTGCTGGAAGTTATTCGTTGGAGAGATGTGGAAGCTCTTTGTGGATGGAGCATCCAACCGGCATGGTGCAGGACTTGGCATAGTCCTCATCTCCCCAGACGGCCTGGTTATAGAGCAAGCAATCAACCTTGGCTTCCCAGCATCCAACAATGAAGCGGAGTATGAGGCGCTTCTCACAGGACTCAAGTCAGCACACTACATGAAGGCCACCGAACTAATGGTTTACAGCGACTCACAACTGGTGGTAAACCAAATTTCTGGCGATTACGAAGCAAAGGATGACAGAATGGCCAAATACCAAGAGCTGGTCAGAACAGAGATCAAAAAGTTCGATGTAGTAAGGATAGAACAAATTGGCAGGGAGGAAAACAGCAGAGCAGACGAACTAGCAGGCTTTGCCTCGATGGCAGATGCATCTACCCCTCATCCATTGCTCATCGACTACTTACCAAGACCAAGCATAGAAGACCCCGAAGCAGAAGAGGTATGTTGCGCAGAACTAGGCCCCTCTTAGATGGATCCCATCATCCTGTTCCTAAAAGACGGCATCCTACTAGAAGAGAAAAAAGAGGCCAACAGAATAAGGGCAAAGTCGCAGCGATTTTGGCTATCTCCATCTTTGGCATTATACAAGAAGTCATTCTCAGGGCCTTACCTAAAGTGCGTTCATCCCAGCAAAGTAGAAGTATTCTTATTTGAAATACACGAAGGAGTATGCGGAAGCCATCAAGGGGGAAGGTCGCTAGCTTACAGGGCCATTTCGCAGGGTTATTGGTAGCCATACATGCAGGCAGATTCAGAGAAATATGTGAAGAAGTGCAAAAAATGCTAGAAATTCGCACATCAAATACATCAACCAGCCAGAGAACTCCTACCATTGACTAGCCCATGGCCTTTCGCAATGTGGGGTTTGGACATCGTAGGACCACTCCCAACAGCACCCGGCGACAGGAAGTTCTTTCTCGCGGCAACAGACTACTTCACAAAGTGGGTTGAAGCAGAAGCATTGGCATCAATCAAGGAAAAAGATGTAAAGAAGTTCGTCTGGCAAAACATCATCACTCGATTTGGCATACCAAAGGCCCTAATCTCAGACAATGGCACTCAATTCGACGGTAGAATCTTCAGAAGTTTTTGTGAAGAGTACAAGATAGAGTTCTACAATTCTACACCAGCATATCCACAAGCAAATGGGCAAGCAGAAGCATCAAACAAAGTCGTCTTGGATGGACTAAAGAAAAGGCTAGAAAAGGCAAAAGGCAAGTAGGCAGACGAACTTCCTCATGTTTTATGGACATACCGCACCACACCTCGGCGATCAACGGGAGAAACACCATTCTCCTTAGCTTACGGAATGGAAGCAGTAATCCTACTAGAAGTTGGCCTCCCCACAATTCGAAGCGAAAATTTTGATCCAGACTTAAATGGAGAAGCCATAGCTTTAGAACTCGACCTCGCAGAAGAAAGAAGAGAAAGAGCACTGGTTCACATCGCCGCATACCAACGAGAGTTAATTAGAAAATACAACAAAAAGGTGCATCCAAGACAATTCAAGATCGGCGATTGGGTACTACTCAAAGTAATGGGAAACACTTTGACCCCAGGAGATGGAAAGTTAGGGCCAAACTGGGAAGGTCCTTACAAGGTGGTTGGGTTAGCAGGCAAAGGGGCATACCACCTAGAAGACAAGGATGGCAAGGCACTCCCTAGGCCATGGAATTCGGCCAATCTTAAGTTATTTTACTTTTAACTTTACTTTTTCAAACGTATGTAATTTTTTCTTTGTTTCTTCAATAAAACAAGCAATTCTTTTTAGCACAAGTTGTCCTTTGTAAAAGTTAGCTTTAGTAAAGATTAGGTATATTGCAGGCATTCTATTCTGAGTTAGCTGGAAAAACTAACTTAGAGGTTGGCTGGATTAAACCAACACCCTTTCTAAGCCCAGGATAAGGATCCAGGCAGCAGGACGTTTTGGTCGGAATAACCAAACATTATTCTAAGTTAGCTGAAAAAACTAACTTAGAGGTTGGCTGGATTAAACCAACACCCTTCCTAAGCCCAGGATAAGGATCTAGGCAGCATGACGTTTTGGTCGGAATAACCAAACATTATTCTAAGTTAGCTGGAAAAACTAACTTAGAGGTTGGCTGGATTAAACCAACACCCTTCCTAAGCCCAGGATAAGGATCCAGGCTGCAGGACGTTTTGGTCGGAATAACCAAACATTGTTCTAAGTTAGCTGGAAAAACTAACTTAGAGGTTGGTTGGAATAAACCAACACTTGTTACTCTTCAGCCAAAGTAAGGGTATGGCTGAAGAGTGGTTGGCTGGATTAAACCAACTCTTGTTACTCTTTAGCCGAAGTAAGGGTTTGGCTGAAGAGTGGTTGGCTGGAATAAACCAACTCTTGTTACTCTTCAGCCGAAGTAAGGGTTTGGCTGAAGAGTGGTTGGCTGGAATAAACCAACTCTTGTTACTCTTCAGCCGAAGTAAGGGTTTGGCTGAAGAGTAGTTGGCTGGAATAAACCAACTCTTGTTACTCTTCAGCCGAAGTAAGGGTTTGGCTGAAGAGTGGTTGGCTGGAATAAACCAACTCTTGTTACTTTTCAGCCGAAGTAAGGGTTTGGCTGAAGAGTAGTTGGCTGGAATAAACCAACTCTTGTTACTCTTCAGCCGAAGTAAGGGTTTGGCTGAAGAGTGGTTGGCTGGAATAAACCAACTCTTGTTACTCTCCAGCCGAAGTGAGGGTATGGCTGAAGAGTGGTTGGCTGGATTAAACCAACACTTGTTACTCTTCAGCCGAAGTAAGGATATGGCTGAAGAGCGGTTGGCTGGATTAAACCAACTCTGTGTACTCCTCAGCCGAAGCAATTATGTCGGCTAAGGAGTGGTTGGCTGATAAAGCATAGTTTAACAAGTAAAAACCGAAATAGAAGTTGGAGTATTAGAAGGCATTACGAAGTGCAGGCATACATATCAGAACCGGAATAAGAGTCCAACAAAATTTTCATTCATTGAAAAGCAAGTACAAGAGGAACATAGCCCGGTTACAAAGAAAAGGTAACAAAAAATGAGAAAAAATCAGGAAAAAAGTTCTTCAATTTCGGCGTCAAAAGCCGCATCACCATCAACTTGGAAACCGATTTCAAGAGGAAGTTCGCTCTCGGTTACCAGGATGGTTTTGGTTGGAACCAAGGTGTCACTTGGCTGATCAATAGGTAGGTCCTCTACCATGGGCTCCAACCGAAGTGATGGGTCTGCACTAACAACCGGAATGTCTTCAGAAGCAGAGGAGTCATCAGAATCTGAGTCTTCCAGAAATCCTTGTTGCAAGGCATCCGCATGCTCCGCAAGGGACTTCGGTATAAAGTAAGCTGGAGGGTTGAAGACCTCGGTCTGTTGATCATGACCGAGCTTCTCAACAGCCGCCCTCCAGCCGCACTTGAAGAACAACTCCTTGGCAGCGTCGCACTGTTTGACATAGGCGTCTTCTGCCTTCTTGTAACCCTGCTTGTACCCCTCCTTTTCGGCTCCCTCCGCGCTCTTTTTTAGTTGAGTTATTTCGGTGTCTTTTCTCTTCTCAAGCTTCACCAACTCCCGCAGATACTTGTCTTTCATAGCGATGGCGGCTTTCTGCTTCTCCGCTTCAGCCGAATTAACCAGATCGGCAAGTCGGCCGTTCTCTGCTTGCATCTCGGCCAGTTTCTTTTCAGCTTCTTTTAGCTCGGCCACCTTTGCCTCGGCTTCCGCCATTACCTGCCTTGTGGTTTTTCTAAGCTCTTGGACTTTCTTGTAAGTAATGTTGTTCTTCTGTAGGGCTTGACAAAACGAAGACTTCTCTTGAGCCGAAGTAAAAGTTGGAAAATTTAGACAGAAAAAACGGACAGAGCTACTTACCAAAATCATGGACTTCGATGTAGACCGAATTGACTTCATTTCGGTGTTCAATTGCTTTAGGTGGTGCTCCATGTCCTTGGGGAGGCACACACTTTTGGCCAGGTTAAAGGCCAATTGATGATCTTTTTGAGCAACAACCGAATCAGAATCTTCGATATCTCGGTCGTTGAAGGTTAATTTCGGAGCCCATTTGGAAGATTCTGCTCGGTCAGTTTGCTCCGGTTGGGTAGGTTGAGGACTTTGGGGGATGGATTCAACCTCATCGACAAGCTGCTGTTCGGTCGATGTAGATCGGGCGTGTTTAGAAGGGCGAGATGAGGAAGGTTGCTGAGAAGGAAGGGCCACAACGGCAGGCTATGTTTGTATGGATGGCTGCACTTCGGCTCTGGTTGTTGCGGTCAGAAGGGCCCCAACTCTGCTTTTCTTTGCCATCTCTTCTTCAGCAGTTAATGGGACAAGTCGTATTTTGGGCAAGGTTGGGTCCGGTTCTGGTGCTTCCTCAAGAAGGAAATCAGTCACTCGAGCCTTTCGACGACCGCTATATCTATAGGTCGGTTCAAAGTTTAGAAGCTTGGCCCAACTTCTTTCTTTAATCCGTAGTGCGGCTCGGAGTGTGTTCAGATTTGGGTAACTATAATAGGAAGCAAGATGGGCTGAGTCTGCAAAAAAAATATACAACTGTTAGATCGGTCATGACGCCAGAAACCGAAGTAAAGAAAGACATGCATAAAACCGAAGTAAACTCTACCAGGTTTTCCTTTCTTCCAGTTAATACTTCGGCCTGGGATTTGGGCTTGCTGATCTTCAAAATTGCCCGATACCCAGAAAAAGTCATCATCATTGACGTCCTTATTCGGCGTGTCTTGTATTATCTTTTCTCTACGGCGGCGTATCCTAAGATAGTAAACCCAGCCATCTTCTTTGGAACCTATGGAATACTGGTGGAAGATTTCGGTTAAACCGAGGTTCAGGCCTGCTTGGCGGTTTAGCTCGGCTATACCCATTATTATCCGGTATGTATTAGTGGATAGCTGGGTTGGGCATAGTCTGATTTGCCTAAGAAATTCGCAAATTAAAGGCTGGACTGGGAACCTTAGTCCGGTCTCTATTATTGAAAGCAAGGTAAAGGGCACAAAGCCTGCCTCACCCCAGGGTATGATATCCTTCTTGGCTAGGGTAAGGTGTACATCGTCTGGAATGCCATAATCCCTTCGGAATTCGGCCATGCCACCAGGGGTCTCTACCAAATACCTATACTTACCCATTTGTGGTATAAATTATTAATAAGTTAGTTCGGTCGGAAGATTGGACTCAAGTAGCTCGGTTGAGCACAAGAAGGACTGCCTGGGCAACCTAAGTTTGCAAAGTAGAAAACAAAGGGGTTAAGCACAGATCATAGGACCGTGCTACAAATTAAAAACAAGGTAAAAACGCCCTATTTCGGCTTTAAGGGCAGGTGATATCTCAGTTTGGCAAAAGGTTTGGTAAGCTCGGTTTGAGCAAGTTGCTTATTAGACCGGTTCGCCATCTAGGGGCGGCTTTCTTAGTTCAGTCTAAAAACTGAGAGAGCTAGCTTAGCCCCAGGGCCTAAATCGGTTGAACTATGTGTTTTGTTACTTCGGTTGAGCCTCTAGGGGCAGCTTTCGGAGTTTGATATAGAAACCGAGAAAGCTGGCTTAGCCCCAAAGGCTTAGCTCAGTTAATGACTGAGGTTCCTAGTTTATTGAGTTCATACTTCGTTCGGTGATCTTATTTCGGCTAAGTTGAATCGGAAATTTATTTTTCAAAGCTGCTGTCATCTTACAAGTTCTAGTTCGGTTAATTGTCTAAAGTGATCTACCGCTGTAGCACAAAAACAGTATCCTAGTTCGGTTGGGGCAAGATTTTGGATCAGAGACTAATTTTCTACAACATAGTCCATACGCGCATGGGTTCTATTGATTTTCTCATGAGAGTACAGAAGCAAAAACTAAAATGTGCGAACATGTTTCGTAAAAACGTAGAAAGCAGTAAGAAGAAAAGCAAAAACAAGTTTTTAGGGACTTACCAGAGGAAGAAGAAAGCTGAAAAGAGGAGAAACAGCACCAGCAAAGAACACCAAGCTCAGGGATCTCAGGGGTTGGAGAAGCAAAGGCACAAAGAGAAGAAGATGAACAGAAAAGGTGAATGAACTCAGGAAATAGAGGGAATGTTTTGTGAAAAAGGACGAGAGAGAAAGGGCGGGACTATTCAAAAATTTCATAGTACGAGGGCGGCGTGACAGATGCCCCCAGCCTACCAGAGCCCGCCACGTGGCATGGGAAAGGGAAGCGTTACAGTCGTGATTGAAGAGACGTTTTGACCGGATAAAACAGAGCTCGGAGTAAAATTAGCTCGGCTGGATACGCTAAAGGGTTTTTAGCTCGGCTGGAAAGGCTTGTAGAACTTCAGCTCGGTTGGAGGACTTGTAATCTCAATCATGCTGTGCAGATGAAATTAAGGGGCAATTGAGAGGGTAATTTTTGGGAAAAATTGGGCCGAGCTGTGAGTTGGGCTCTGTGGCCCAAAGTGTGAAGGACTCGGTAAAGGGTCGTAATGTTATTTCGGCCCAGTAGAGGTATAGTTACTCCGGTTCAGTAGAGGTATAATTATTTCGGTTCAAGAAGATATATAGCTACTCCGGTGTAGCTTGGAGTAGGTCCGGTCGCGGATTTAGTCCGGTCATGATGTCCCTTGAATAGGTCGGTCTGACAGTGTCTTTGAATTAGACCGACCTAGGTGTTATACCGGTCGCAGTTGGTTAAGTATTTTCCAACCGTGCCATGGGTTGAACAAGAGAGAACCGAGATAAGGAGAATTAAAAGCAGAACCGAACTAAAAATATGTGTCCATGATTAGTTCTTGTTCTTGCAAATTGATTCTAGTTAGTTCTTGATTCCTTAATCGCAATAAAAAAATTCTCAAATTAAAAATATGGTAATGAATGACTTCCACGTTCTACGGGTGAACAAGTTTGTCACTTGATTTTTTATTCCATCAACTGGGTTACTCTATGTGATGACTAGGTCCTATGGAATGGTTGTGGTCTTTTTCTTTTCTTTTTTTCGATTCAGTAAAAAGTTTAGGAGGGGAGGTTACTCCTACTCAAAAGTCATGGAAAACGTTACGCAATATTACTTATCAATAAAGGACTATCAATAGTGAGACTCGAATCTAAATTAAATGGGTGAAGGGAACGAGAGTGAGGTGTTACAATTTAATTGGCTATCCGTAAACAAATGAATTATGGGGTAACCTTATATAATGCATTTTTATTGAATTATGACATTTGTAATAATAAAACTCATAAATAATTTAATTTGCATATAACATGCAAAGATGTGTATCATATCATTATCCTTTTTTTTTAAACCAAAAAACTACTTTTTTAGAAGCGACAATATTATAAACTTAGACTTACGAATTCAGAATTTGTATAGGAAAAAAAAATTAATAATTTAAATTTATTTTATCCATAGATCTCATATAGTTCGTTAATTTAATCTCTCCAATACAAATATATTTAAAATAAGTCATGAATTTATAATGATGGATTCATAACATTTTTATCTAGAAGATCGCCAACATCACCTTTTTTAAAATATCGATATCCTTTTTGAAACTTTGGACGCCCAGAACATATAATTGACACCAATTAGGATATTATCAATACAATGGAATATTCCCAATGCTTACGACCATTTTAGGAATATTGATGGGTACAACTGATTTGGATATTCTCAAATTGAAATTTTTTAATTTTATTGATTTTGTTTTGGTAAAAAGATAAGAGAAGAGTAAATATTAGATAAAACAATAATATTATGAGACAGTATAGTAATTAAGAAAAAAAATTCTAAATAAGAACTATATAACTAAATTAGTGGGAGATGAGAAATGTCTGCCCAATTTTGATTTAAGTTTTTTTTATTAACCAATGATACTAGGTAAAATAATATTATTATTGTAGTAGATTTTTTTTATTTATTTAACTTGTGGTACCTCAGGTGGAAATTTGTGATACGACACTATAACCCGACTTGAATTGTGCACGAAGATAAAGGGTTAGGATTGATTATTTCCTGACACGAACAACACATATATGATACAATCCGATAATATAAATATTAAACAGGTCGGTTTAGTGTCAAATCTGTATAATACAAAATTGACACGGATAATCCGTATAATAAAAAAATAGTTACACATTTTAATATTATTTTCACTAAAGAGTATTATGACATTTTTTAATTACTTACATAATTACATCTAATTTATTAAAAGTATGTAAAATATTATTTTAAATTTAATATAGATTTTGTTTTTTATTTTTAATTGAACTTAATGTATTTTTTAGCTATTATTTGAGTTAATTTAGTAAAAAATATAATAACAAAATATAATATTTACAAATTAAGAAAATAAAATTAAGTTGAAATTAAATATTTTTATAAATAATTTCAATTAATAGAGATTGATTTTATTAAATTTAACTTGTACAAAAAAATTTAAATTTTTTTCATATATTTGATATTTTGAGTTAATAATAAAAAATTTTGACATGTTATGTTGATACGACACGAACCGGAGATGGATTGAAAATAACACAACACAATAACACGAAATAATAAATGGAATGGATTAGTGTTGAGTTAATTCTGACACGAATCCAAAATAACATGACATGAATAAGATCCAATACGACCTAATTCCCAACCCTAGTGGCACCCTGTACAGGAAAGAAATAAACCTTCTCGTATAATCCTGTTGATCAAGTTTGCGTTCCTCCAAACGTCGTTACTTTATTCCCTGAAAACACAAACGTGAGCTAGCCGGCGGGTGTGTGCCGAAAACCCCTCCGATGCCTAAGTTAGCAAAATAGATAAGTAGACAAAAGCTCTGTGTATTCAGGAATCAAAATTGCGTTACCTTTCCATAAGTGATGTTGTGAGCTTTTATAGGTTCCGTGTGGTACAATCCAAGTAAGACTCTTTACTCCTCCATGTAGAGTCCTCCTAGGATTCACACTCCTGAAAGATAATGCTTATCCTTCAACACCCCCCTCACTGCTTAAACCAAGTGAGATGGTTTTACCTCGGCAGGATGACCATACGATCGAGATAACTGACAGATCGGCTCTTTACTTCCTCACTTCTACCTCGGCTTTGCATGCTAAGACCGAGCTATCCGTAGAAGAATTGGACCGAGCTAACCAAGAACAAAAGTCCCGAAGTAGGCTCCGTATATCACGGCTAAAGATTACGACCGGGCTAACCAATTTGACCATGGCGACCGAGATAACAACAAGGCCTTCTTGGACCGAGCTAATGAAAAAAACCATTTTACTCCGCCTTTCCTACTACGGCCCAAAGCGGCCCATTACCCAATCTCGGCCCAATTTATTCATATAAATTGCCCTCTCAATTGCCCCTTAATTCCATCTGCGCAGAATGATGGGATTACCTTGTCTTCCAGCCGAGCTAAAAAATAATTTTAATCTTACTACCGAGCTAAGCCTTTAAGCTTTTCTAGCCGAGCTAAAAACTCTTTTAGCCTTTCCAGTCGAGCTAGGCTCACACCGAGCTATACCTGTCCAGTTCATACGTCTCTTCAATCACAGCAACTGAATCGCTTCTTATCCCAAGGACACGTGGCATACTCCCATTGGCTGAAGGTAGCTGTCAAGCCGTCATCGTACCTCATGTTTTTTGAACAGTCCCGCCCAATTTTTGGGCCTCTCATCAAAATAAACTCTTCTTGTTTCTCTTTTTCAATCACTCACACCACTATTCATCTCCTTCTCTCTCTTCGAGCCTCCATTGTCCTGTAACTAAGGAAGCTTCGTGGTTTTGCTGCCATTGCTCCCATCTTTAGTTTCCTTCCTTTACTCTGGTAAGTGACTTGATGCTTCCTTTCTGTTAATTTGATCCTGTTACGTAGCTCTTATTTCGTGTGTTTTTGCAAAACATTTTGTACTCCTATTTTCGGCCTTGTCTTGCATCTTCTGCGAAAACTTAGTAATAGAACCCTTCTGATTCAAGAAATAACATGAAAAACACTAGTTTTGATCCAAAATCACAATATAACCGAACTAAAAAATAGTTTGTAGCTGTTGTTACTCTTGCCAGGCTATTCAACCGAACTAACACTTCACGTTATAACAATAGTCACAACAAGTCAAACCTTTTGTTCTTACTCAGCCGAGCTAGCAACCCGCACTAAGTTTGCGTAATAGTGCGTCTGTTAGTCTCAATCTCGGCCGAGCTATAACTTGAGGCTAACCCAACCTTCGTAGTTTAAACCGAAGTAAGAGCTTTGCCTCTAAAGGTTCAACCGAGCGAACAGTACTGCACAAAATGAAATAACAAATCCTTTGCACAAACCAAGATATCAATTTCTTTCTTCAAACCGAGCTAGGACTTGCTTATCTTGCCCCTTTTTGTTCTTTTAGCACGGTCCCACGAGCTGTGCTTAACCCTTTTTTTTTCACTTTGCAGACTTTAGGTTGCCCAGGCACTCCTTTGAGCGCTCAACCGAACTACTCAGCACCCTTCTCCGACCGAGCTAACACAAGCTTAACTTATTCGTAATTTAAAAGAGAATGGGTAAATATAGGTTCTTAGTAGACACACCTGGGGGTTTAGCCGAATTCCGAAAGGATTATAATATCCCTGATGATGTTCACCTAACTTTGGCCGAACAAGATGTCATACCTTGGGGAAACCCTGGTTTTGTTCCCTTCACCCTCCTATCCATTGTAGAAACCGGCCTAAGATTCTCTGTTCAGCCCTTACTTTGCGAATTCCTTTGGCAAACTAGGATATGCCCAACTCAGCTTTCCACAAACTCATACCGCATAATAAACGGTATAGTCGAGCTAAACCGCCGAGCTGGCATTAACCTCGGCTTAGCCGAACTCTTCCATCAATATTCAATAGGTTCAAAAGAAGATGGCTGGGTTTATTATCTAAGAATACGCCGTCGTCGAGAGAAAATAATAACGGACACACCTGATAAAGACTTGAACGACGATGATTTCTTCTGGGTTTCTGGAAACTTCGAAGACCAAGAAGCCCAGATTCCTGGTGACCGAATAAACTGGAATAAAGGGACCCCCGATATAATTACCTTGGTTTCTTTGCATGCTTCTGTTTTGTTTTGGTATTCTACTCCTTAACCGAACTGACAGTTGTCTTCTTTATGCAGATTCAACCCACCTCAAGTCACTGTACAGTTACCCCAACCTAAACATACTTCGCGCTGCACTTCGGTATTTCGAAAGAAGTTGGGCCAAGCTACTGAATTTTGAGCTGACGTACAGATACAGCGGCCGACATAAAGCCAGAGTAACATACTTCTTACTGGAAGCCTCTCCAGAACCGGACCCCAACTTGCCACAAATTAACCTGGTTCGCACTACCGATGAAGAAGAAATGGCGAAGCGGAATAGAGTGAAGGCCCTCTTAACCGAAACCAACCGAGCCGAAGTACCACCATCCAACCAGACTTAGGAAACAGTGGTGGCCCTTCCATCTCAACAACCTTCTTCATCACGCCCAAGCAAACGCACCCGGACTACCCAAACCGAGTAACGCCTTGTCGATGAAAACGAAACCACGCTTCTACTGAGCCCTCCACTGAGCCCTCTCAACCGAAACCAACCGGAGGGCTCTGACCGGGCTAGCTCCTCCAAGTGGGCACCCAAACTTACATTTCAAAATCGAGATATACAAGACATAGACTCAGTGGTCACTGAGAAAGATCACTTAATGGCGTTTAACCTTGCCAAGAGTGTCTGCCTTCCAGCAGACATGGAACATCACAAAAATTTGTCCGAGCTAAAGGCCATCCACTCAGCCACCAAATCCATGGTGCTTGTAAGTAGCATCTTCTGTTAATTTTTTTAATTTGTACAACTTTTATTCTCGGTTTGAGTACAAGTCTTTCCTTCTTGTGCAGGCCATGCAGAAGAGCCACATCGCCCATAAGCGTGTGCTGGAGCTTCGTAAAACAGCAAGGCTAGCCATGGCCGAAGTTGAAGCAAAAACCACCGAGCTAAAAGAATCCAAACAGAAGACAGCCGAGCTAGAGATCGAGGTAGCTCGTCTAACCGGACTAGTTACCTCGGCTAATGCTGAAAAACAGAAGGCACTGGCCGTGATGAAGGATAAATACCTTCGCGAGCTAGTCAAGCTCGAAGGAAAGAAAAATGCAGAGATTGCCGAGCTAAAAAAGAAGGCGGATGACGAGAATGCTGCAAGTTTCAAGGAGGGGGAGGCCCTCTATATGCGACAATGTGAGCCCGCTAAAGATCTCTTTTTTAAATGCGGTTGGAGGGCAGCCGTGGTGCAGCTCGGTTGTGAACCTGAGACTGAGGTCTACAATCCTCCTCAGTACTTCATACCGAGCTCACTGGCGGAGTACGCTGCATCCGTTCAACAACAGTTTCTTGAGGGTTCAGATGATGATGAAACCGAGCCTAACGACACCCCGGTCGTTAATGATCCTGCCGATCAGTTAGCTCGGGCGGAGCCCACAGTAGAAGACCTAACTACTGAGCAATCAACTGATACCGTGCTTCCAACATAGACCATACTTCCGATCGAAGCCGAGCTCCCGTCTGAAACCGGTCTTCAAATTGATGTTGATGCTGATCTTGATGATCTGTTCAACTGATTTTGTTTTTTCTTCTTTTTGTTGGACAAATGTAACCGGGCTGGGGCCCCTCCTTTGTATTTTTCTTTGAATTTGATCAATGAAGATCATCTTTTATATTGGACACTTATTCCGGTTTTGATCCGTATGCTTGCACTTGTAATGAGTTTTTCGATGATTTTTTTTTTTTTTTTTGCTCCAACTGTTATCTCGGTCTACTCTCCTGTTTGTGCTTACTTTCTAACTGTAACTTGAACGAAACACAATATTTTTCAGCCGAGATAATTTATTCCGGTTTTAGCTAAGCAGCCTGACTGACCTTACTAGCCAACCACTCTTTTGCCGATATACTTACTTCGGCTAAAGAGTACCAAGAGTGGTTTAATTCAGTCATCCTCTAAGTTGGTTTTGTCCAGCCAACCACTCTTTAGCCGATGTCCTTACTTCGGCTAAAGAGTACTAGGAGTTGGTTTAGTCCAGCCAACCACTCTTTAGCCGATGTCCTTTTCTTCGACTAAAGAGTACAAGAGTTGGTTTAGTCCAGCCAACCACTCTTTAGCCGATGTCCTTACTTTGGCTAAAGAGTATTAGGAGTTGGTTTAATCCAGCCAACCACTCTTTAGCCGATGTCTTTACTTCGGCTAAAGAGTACTAAGAGTTGGTTTAATCCAGCCAACCATTCTTTAGCCGATGTCCTTACTTCAGCTAAAGAGTATTAAGAGTTGGTTTAATCCAGCCAACCACTCTTTAGCCGATGTCCTTTTCTTTAGCTAAAGAGTACAGGAGTTGGTTTAGTCCAGCCAACCACTCTTTAGCCGATGTCTTTACTTTGGCTAAAGAGTATTAAGAGTTGGTTTAATCCAGCCAACCACTCTTTAGCCGATGTCTTTACTTTGGCTAAAGAGTACTAAGAGTTGGTTTAATCCAGCCAACCATTCTTTAACCGATGTCCTTACTTCGGCTAAAGAGTAGTAAGAGTTGGTTTAATCCAACCAACCACTCTTTAGCCGATGTCCTTACTTTGGCTAAAGAGTACTAAGAGTTGGTTTAATCCAGCCAACCACTCTTTAGCCGATGTCTTTACTTCGGCTAAAAGAGTACTAAGAGTTGGTTTAATCCAGCCAACCTCTAAATTGGTTATTCCTGCCAAGTTAGAATAAAATGTTTGGTTATTCCGACCAAACGTCCTGCAGCCAGGATCTTTATCCTGGGCTTAGGAGGGGTGTTGATTTTTTCAGCCAACCTATAGATTGGTTTTTCCAGCCAACCTAGAGTAAAATGTTTGGTTATTCCGACCAAACGTTCTGCAGCCTGGATCCTTATCCTGGGCTTCGGAGGGGTGTTGGTTTTTCTAACCAACCTTGCTTTTGATGTCCCTAACTTACTAATACAATCTCGTACAAAAAACAACTATGCTGAAAAGAATCGACTTTGTTTTATTGAAAAAAAAAAGAAAATTACACATACTTGTAAAAAAAACTAAAAATAAAATAGTTTGAGATTGGCAGTATTCCATGGCCTAGAAATGGCTTTGTCGTCCTCATCTTCCAGGTGGTATGCCCATTTGCCAGCTAATCCGACCACTTTGTAAGGTCCTTCCCAATTAGGCCCTAACTTGCCATCTCTTGGTACCAAGGTGTTTCCCATCACTTTGCGCAGCACCCAATCTCCGATCTTGAATTGCCTTGGATGTACTGTTTTGTTATATTTCCTGGATAACTCTTGTTGGTATGAGGTAATGTGAACCAGTGCTCTTTCTCTTCTTTCTTCAGCGAGGTCGAGTTCCAATGCTATGGCTTCTCCATTCAAGTCTGGATCAAAATTTTCGCTTCTAATTGTGGGAAGGCCAACTTCCAGTGGGATTACTGCTTCCATACCGTAGGCTAAGGAGAATGGTGTTTCTCCTATTGATCGTTGAGGTGTGGTGCGGTAAGCCCATAAAACATAAGGAAGTTCCTCCGCCCACTTGCCTTTTGTCTTCTCTAACCTTTTCTTCAGTCCATCCAAGACAACCTTGTTTGATGCTTCTGCTTGGCCATTTGCTTGAGGATATGCTGGTGTAGAATTGTAGAATTCTATCTTGTATTCTTCACAAAAGCCTCTAAAGATTCTGTCATCAAACTGGGTGCCGTTGTCTGATATTAGGGCTTTAGGTATGCCGAATCGAGTAATGATATCTGCCAGACAAACTTCTTCACATCTTTTTCCTTGATTGATGCCAATGCTTCTGCTTCCACCCACTTTGTGAAGTAGTCTGTTGCTGCGAAAAAGAACTTCCTGTTTCCGGGCACTGTTAGAAGTGGTCCTACTATGTCCAAGCCCCACATTGCAAAGGGCCATGGGCTGGTCAATGGTAGGAGTTCTCTGGCCGGCTGATGTATTTGATGTGTGAACTTCTGACATTTCTCGCACTTCTTCACATACTTCTCTGAGTCTGCTTGCATGTATGGCCACTAGTATCCTTGCGAAATGGCTCTGTAAGCTAACGATCTTCCTCCTTGATGGCTTCCGCACACCCCTTCATGTATTTCGAACAAGAATGCTTCTACTTTACTGGGGTGGACACACTTTAGATAAGGTCCTGAGAATGACTTTTTGTACAATGCCATAGATGGGGAGAGCCAAAATCGTTGCGACTTTGCTCTAATTTTGTTGGCTTCTTTCTTGTCTTCCGGTAAGACGCCGACTTTTAAGAACAGTATGATGGGATCCATCCATGAGGGGCCTAATTCGGCGCAACACACCTCTTCTACTTCGGGGTCTTCAATGCTTGGTCTCGGTAGGTAGTCAATTAGAAGTGGGTGAGGGATGGATGTATCTGCCATTGATGCAAAACCTGCTAGTTCATCTACTCTGTTGTTTTCCTCCCTACCAATCTATTCTATCCTTACTATTTCAAATTTCTTGATCTCTGCTCTGACCAATTCTTGGTACTTGGCCATCCTATCATCCTTTGTTTCATAGTCGCCAGAAATTTGGTTTACCACCAGCTGTGAGTCGCTGTAGACCATTAATTCGGTGGCCTTCATGTAGAATGCTGATTTGAGTCCTGTAAAAAGTGCTTCATACTCCGCTTCGTTGTTTGATGCTGGGAAGCCAAGGTTGATTGCTTGCTCCACAACCAGGCCGTCTGGTGAGATGAGGACTATGCCAAGTCCTGCACCATGCCGGTTGGATGCTCCATCCACAAAGAGCTTCCACATCTCTCCAACGAACAACTTCCAGCAAGTGGAGGGGTCAGATGATGTCGTGGGGTCAAGAATGTTGCTGGTGTTTTCTTCAAGGTCCATACTTGCTGTCTGCCCCTCGCTATCTGATTGTACCAAGTCTTTATTTGTTGGTGAGTCTTGGCTCGGTGTAGCTTGGTTCGCTTCTTCCTTACTGTCTTTATTCTGGTCTGCCTTCGGGTCTGACTGAATATCCTGTACCAGGGGTTGCGCTATTCCGGCGTCAACTTCTATCCTTGGTTTGGTTGTATCAGTCAGGTCGACTAGGCATATATGATGACTTCCTGGGGTGAATTCTGCGACAAAGTCTGCCAGAGCTTGGGCCTTTATCGCGGTTCTGGGTTGGAACTTGATGTCGAATTGTCCCAACTCTACTGCCCATTTCAAAATTCGCCCAGAAAAGTTTGCCCTCTCAAACAAAGCTTTTAATGGGAAAGCTGTGAGGAAGACTACGGTGTGGGCGTGAAAGTAGTGCGATAACTTTATTAAGGCCATCATCAAGGCCAATGCCAGTTTTTCCAGTGGCAAGTACCTTGTTTCGGCACCCAGCAATGTCTTGCTGACATAATAGATGGGCAGATGTTGGATTCCTTCCGCGCGGACCAACACTGCACTAATTGCGTGCTGAGAGACTGCCAGGTACAAGAAGAGTTCTTCTCCAGGTATCGGGGTTACCAGTAGTGGTGGAGAAGACATATATTTTTTCAAGCTTTCCAGAGCCCGGTCGTATTCTTCGTCCCACTCAAACTTAGCTTTTAATGCTTGAAAAAACGGTCGTAGTCTGTCTGACGATCGGCTAATGAATCGGTTGAGTGCAGCTGCCATGCCGGTGAGATGCTGTACTTCTTTTGTTGAGTTAGGCCTCTCCAGATCCTGAATAGCTTTGATCTGGAAGGGGTCTACTTCTATACCCCGGTTGGTCACTAGGAAGCCCAGGAATTTGTCAGATCCTACACCGAACGCACACTTAGATGCATTAAGGCGCAACTTGTGCCTCTTCAAAATCTGGAACATCTCACCTAGGTCCCTTAGATGGTCGTTCTCATCTTTGCTTTTGACCACCATATCGTCGATGTGAGCTTCCATTGTTCTGCCTAACAACGGCTCAAACATCTTGGTGACCATTCTCTGGAATGTTGCCCCTACGTTCTTTAGGCCAAAGGGCATGACCTTATAGCAATACAGTCCTCTTGGAGTAGTAAAGGACGTGACCTCCTGGTCTGGTTCGTACATGGCGATCTGATGGTAGCCTTTGTACGCATCCAGAAAGCTAAGCCGGTTGTGCCCCGCTGTTAGGTCTACCAATAGATCTATTCGTGGTAGAGGGAAGCTGTCCTTTGGGCATGCTTTGTTGACTGTCTTATAGTCGACGTAGACACGCCATTTGCCATTCTACTTTGGTACCACGACTGTGTTGGAAATCCATCTGGGGTAGTGCACCTCTCTGATAGCTCCTGCCTCTAGCAGATTTCCCACCTCTTCTGCCACTATCTCGGCGTGGTGGAGTACCGATCTGCGAGTGCGCTGAATGATTGGTCTGGCAGATGTGTGGACAATGAGTTGGTGACAGATGAAGTTTGGATCAATGCCTGGCATGTCGTAGGGTGTCCAGGCGAACACTTCGATGTTGGAGGTCAAGAATTCCAAGATCTCTAATCTCTCAGTGCTGGACAACAACGAACCGAGCAAAAAGAACTTATCCGGGTTCTTTTCATCTATTCTTACCTCTACCAAATCTTTCACCGCTTTTTGATCAGCTGCTCTGCCGACATCTGCGAACAGTTCATTACTCTTAAATTCTTCTACCGAATAAACATATCCCTTGGCAGCGCGGCTGCCATTAGCCGTGACAAAGCATTGCTTGGACATAATCTGGTCTCCAAAGACCTCTTCAATTACTCCGACTCCGTTGGGGAACCGCATTACTTGATGGTAGGATGATGCTACTGATTTCATGGCATGGAGCCATGTTCTTCCCAAGATTATGTTGTATGTGGAAGGGACTTTCAATACCCAAAATTCTACTTGTTTTGTCACGCTTTCTGCTCTGACTAGCAATATAATTTTGCCGACTGGCCATTCTGGCATTGAATTGAATCCGATCAGGGGGGAGACAGCTAGTGCCAGGTCTTTGTCCTCTAATTTCAGTTGTTTGAAGGTTTCGTAGTACATTATCTCACACGAGCTACCTTGGTCTATCAAAATTCGCTTGACGTCATAATCCTTGATGCGGAGGGTGATGACCAGTGCATCGTTGTGAGGGCAATATATTCTTTTCAAGTCTTTGTCTGAAAAAGACATGACGTTCTTGGCCTCTGTTCTCCCCTTTTTGATGGTAGGTTGGGCACTTAGTATCTCCCTTAAGTGCTCAGCCTTCTTGATCGACCCTCTGAGCTCGCATACACGCTCAGGTTCGAATACTCCATGTATCACATTGATTACTCCTTGAGGTGGGGCGTCAATTGGCATTCCATTGGGGTTATTGTGGTCCTAGGGGGCTGGTTGCGTCCCTCCTTCAATGTATTTATCCAGGTGACCAACTGCCACCAACTCCTCCAGATGCTGTCTTAACGGCATGCAATTTTCAGTACGGTGCCCCTTTTCTTTGTGGAAGGTGCATCGTGATCTTTCGTCGTAGTCTTTCTGTGCTTCTCATAGCTTAGCTGGCCATCTGACAAAAGGTTCATCGCGTATTTCGCTCAGAATCTGGTAGATCGGTTTCTTGAATACCGTGGTTATGGCAGTGCGGACTCTCAACCATCTTTTATCCTGGTCCTCACCGTTGTCTCGCCTGCCTCGTCCGTTTTTGTTCGGACGTTCTACCGCGTTGATCTTTGCTGTGGTCTTTTTATCTGGTACTGCGGTCGTGCCAGATTTTGTTTTGGCACGGGCGCTGTCCTTTTCCACCCTGATGTGCTGATGCACTCTTTCCATCAAGGCCTCCATGGTGAGAGGCGGTGTCATGGTGATTGAGTCCCTTAGTCTGTTTCCGACTGGAATGCCTCTTTTATACTGTGCAATGGCGAGATTGGTGGGACAGTCCCCAATCTGGTTGAATGTCTCCCAGTAGCGACTATTGTAGGATCTTAGTGTCTCCTTTTTACCCATGTAAATGGAGAGTAACTGGTCAATCTCCACCGGGGTTTTGGTGTTCGTTCTGAACCTTGTGACGAACACCTCCGCCAATTGCGCCCAGGAGGCTATGCTGCCTTCTGGAAGTTTTTCGAACCAAGTCAAGCCTAGGCCACCAAGGCTTGACGGGAAGAGGATGCACATCAAAGCCTCGTTACGCCGATATACCGCCATAACCTGGCGGAAGTGGCTTAGGTGTATGTAGGGGTCCGTCTTCACCTCGTACGTGGTGAATTTGGGCTGAAGGAAGCCTGAAGGTAGGGGCACGTTTTCAATTGCCAGAACGAACGGCGAGGTCTGCATCCTTGCTAATGCTTTGTCCGTTGGTTCGTAGGCAGGGTGTGGTAACGGCATTCCAACCTCGACACTTCCATGCGTCCGAGGAGCCAACCGCTGAAGGGCAGATACCCTGCGAGGGTTGCGTGCCCTAGTATCCTCCTTCCATCGTGCCTTTTCTTCCAGCATGATCCGTAAATCGGATGATCTTGGCAACTCCGTCTGCCTGGATGATGTCTGGTGCGAGCGCGAGGGTCGATAGGTACTTCCCTCAGTGTAAGACCTCAATGATCTCGTTCTTTCAGACCTGGAGTAGCGAGTTCTGGAGGTTCTGGATTGAGTATCGCCTGTCCTGAGGCTTCTACTCTCTGCTTGTGATGGTGTGGAATGCCTTCCACGGTCTTCTGAGCGACGAGGGGGCATCTTGCTTTTGCGCCCCTCTCCTGTCGCCACTTCTTTTCCCTTCATCTGGCGTTTCATAATCTCCATGTCCGCCGCCATCCGTCGTATTAATTCGTCCTGCTCCTTTACACAGTCCTCCAAAACTTGAGGATTAATCCTTCGCCTTTGTCTATCAGGACTTTGTGAATGAGAGTGACGGGGGCTGTTAGTCCGTCTCCTCCCCCTTGCATCCCTCCTGGGATTTTGTCGTTGTGGCTCTAAATCCGCCATGGAAGGATAGAAAGTAGGCCTCTGCGCCTTGCAACCCCCTCTGGTGTTTGTCCGTCGATGGCGAACTGCGACAAATCTTCGTTGTGCGCCATTGCTTTTAAAGAGGAAAAGCTTGATCAACAGGTTTTGTTCTAGTCTGTAATTCCCACAGACGGCGCCAATTGTACGAGAACGAAATAAACCTTCTCATATAATCCTGTTTATCAAGTTCGCGTTCCTTCAAACGTCGTTGCTTTATTCCCTGAAAACACAAACGTGAGCTAGCCGGCGGGTGTGTGCCGAAAACCCCTCCGATGCCTAAGTCAGCAAAATAGACAAGTAGACAAAAGCTCTGTGTATTCAGAAATCAAAGTTACATTACCTTTCCATAGGTGATGTTGTGAGCTTTTATAGGTTCTGTGTGGTACAATCCAAGTAGGACTCTAACTCCTCCATATAGAGTCCTCCTAGGATTCACACTCCTGAAAGATAATGCTTATCCTTCAACACCCCCCTCACTGCTTAAACCAAGTGAGATGGTTTTACCTCGGCAGGATGACCATACGACCGAGATAACTGACAGATCGGCTTTTTACTTCCTCACTTCTACCTCAGCTTTGCATGCCAAGACCGAGCTATCCGTAGAAGAGTTGGACCGAGCTAACCAAGAACAAAAGTCCCGAAGTAGGCTCCGTATATCTCGGCTAAAGATTACGACCGGGCTAACCAATTTAACCGTGGCGATCGAGATAACAACAAGGCCCTCTTGGACCGAGCTAATGAAAAAAACTATTTTACTCCGCCTTTCTTACTACGGCCCAAAGCAGCCCATTGCCCAATCTCGGCCCAATTTATTCATATAAATTACCCTCTCACACCCCAATAAGTTTTTTTTTTAAAAAAATCACAAATTGGTGAAATGCTTTGAAGCTAAACATGCTAGTCTTTTAAAATTTAGCCAAATTTAAAAGACAAATGTTATTATAGTAATATATCTACTGATCCCACTATATTACATTGGGACAAATGTTATAAAAATCGGATTTATTTCGAATACATCGTATTATATTAAATTTAAATTTAAAATAATAAATTTTAAAGGGGCACCAAATCGTACCAACACCAATATATAGAATATCAAATAAAAAATAGTACACTAACTGATATGAAATTAACAACTTTAGTGAAACAGATTAGGTATTTTGTTCAATTGTTTGGAAAGGTCAGCCCGTTTTTCATCATTTATTTTTTTTTCACACCTCCATTATTTTTAGAATCTTGAAATTAATAATAGACAAATCTCTAGTAATTTCTTGAGATGATTCGACCTTGAGTCTATAAATTTTATCCTTAAATTTTTACTACTTATCTAACTTCTTTAGATTTCGTCACTTACTTTTTTTATTTTTATTTTATTAACCTTTCTGTAAATGGTAGAATTCTTTTTCACAGAGAAAGCGAGATGATGTGTCTCTTTCTTTACTCTGTCAAAAGAAATCAAAACGTCAGTGATCACTCCCAACTAGGATTGGTCGGGAAAACCCTCCGACGGTCAAATTATAACTGTTTGACCATGAGCAATTGTATTTAAAAAAGGATTCTTGGATTACATCTAATCTGTCATCTATGCTTCACTTGTTTCGCCTTTTATAGTTTTCTTGACTTGAATCTCATTCGTTGAATCAATATTTAATTTGAGGGTTCTGCCCATTCCTGGATCTAGTCGGGCAAGTATCCAAATTTCCTTTACCTCTTATCATTGAATCGTTCTCTCATGGATGGCTCAGATCATGTCAGATGTTAGTGGCCAACTTGCCAAGTGCTATGTTCGTCTGATCAAGCTGATTAGACGGTTGTACCATCTAGTAAGCCTGACTTGTGTTCCTGTATTTATTGCTTGATGTCTTTACCGTTAGATGAAGATGAATCCAATATTCCTCTTATATTCTCTTATATTCCGTGGGTTCTCCTTCTACAAAGAGATCTTTATCCCACTATTGTTCCTGACGCTCATTGCCACGCACCAATTTATTGCCAATTGTCTTCCGATGGACTCCTTAAAATATTTATCTAGGCTATTCTCTTTTGGCCGTTTGCTTGATTGCTTTGGGTATGGATCAATATTTTTATCTCTCCACACTTTCTATGCTACTTCTAAACTTGGCTTGATTTGTGAAAATGACTCATGACAATTTGATGGTTAATGATAGACCTTTGATCAACTCTTGTGTTTGGATTTTAAATTGGTTACGATATACAAATCTTCCTTCAGATTTGAAAGAAACATATATTGAGCTCTTTCAGTTTAGTATAATTATATTAGATTTTTATAAAATTTTAATTTATATAATACTTAACTCTCATTTTTTTATCAATAATTTATTTGTTATATGGACAAAAAAAATAATATTATCATATCTTTATACTATAATATTTATTTTCTTTTTTATCATTGTGTCTATAGACTTTAGTCTCAATTGCTTATCAAAACGAAGCTCGGTATATAATCATTTTAAATTTATGAGACTTGGATTTCTTTTTCTAAATCTCATAAAATAAAACCTTTTTTTCCTTTTTCTTTTTTGTAGTTTCACAATATTATTTTTTTTTAAATTTAAAATTCAAATATAACAATAAACAATAGGTTAAACCTTCTTCTCAACTATTAAAATGCCATGAAGCCACAAACACGAGCTACTAGCATGGGACTGGAAGGTCACGTATCCCCTAAACTTTTAATATTTTTACTAGTACCCTTATATATATGTAGGTTATGTTTTGCTTATCTCTTATAAAAGTATAATAGTACTCCTCTATTAAGGATTTTTCATTCTAATTATACAAATCTTACTAAAATATATCATTTCTATTGCAACTTATCCTGTTTCTTTTTTTTTTATTAGTTTTCCAATTCACCAATGTACGGGGAGCAAATATTCCGACAAGCCCGTACTCCTTTCTTCCGTGCTCCGTTTATGTCCGATCACCTGCGCGCAAACAATGGTGAGCTACCCGACGGTGTGTGGCCGGAAAAATCCTCCGACGGTCAAGTTAGAACACACACCAGGGGATAGATAGAGAGAAGGGAGAGTGTTGAGTGTTTAGTGTATGTCTCACCAAATGTTCATCTGTCGCATATGGGGGGCGCAGACATGCTTATATACCCTCTGTGCCCCATATCTACTCCCAATCATCTCCTGACACGTGGCTCCGCTATCCCATCTGTCAACATGAACCTTGCTGAACATCACCTAATCTCAACTGTCTGTCATCACAGCTGAAGCTCGGCAGCCGAGCTGCTCTATCCGTTGTTGTGTCGTGCCGTGCTTCATACCCAAGCACTTCACTAGCTAAGACCAAGGAGGACCGGGCTAGGCAGCATCTCGGCAAAGCCTAGCCCGAGGCACCTCCTGTGGTCGGCCTTTCTGTCGATCAAACAGTTACCTCAGCTGACCACGCCTTTCTGGGCGCCGGTCACTCAGCTTGTCTGGCTTCGGCCATCCCCTGATCGAGCAGCTCGGTCCGACCGAGCACCGCCTTGCCGAGCAGCTTCTTTACGGTCTGGGGCGGCACACACTCGGCCCAAGTTCTGCCCGGATCATCTCGGCCCCATGCACCGTTGGGCTCTCAACCTGCTCGGCCGTTACCTCGGCCCAACTCCAGATCATAAATCACCCTCTCAATTGCCCCTTAATTCCGTCCGCGAAAGCGTGACTGGGATTACTCACTTCGACCGAGATAACATTTCTCTGGTCTTCAAGATGCCAAACCTCGACCGGGCCAGTTAACATAACTGTCTGCAAACTTGCCCGGTTATACTCCTCGGTTGACATCCTTTACTTCGAAAGTAGCTCGGTTGGCTCTTCGACTCTTCAACCCGTCGCTTCAGTCCTGACGTCGCCATAAATGGGGACACGTGGCGGGCTGCCATTGGTCATCGAGCAGCCAACCCGCCGTTTTTGCCAAAATTTGAATTTGGGCGGCCTCTCGTTCCTACATATACAAGACCCCCCTTATACAATTTCTTCCTACTGCTTCTTTTCCATCTGACGCTTCAGAGCTCAAGCCATTTTCTCTCAGCCTCGACTGTCATTCTTCGTGATTGGAAGAACAACTCCTGCCCTTCACAGGTAAGACCTTCGATCCCTCTTAAGTTGCTATTTTCTTTCATATTACACACATTAGGGTACAAAAACGTAGCTCTTAGGGCATAGACCATAGAACCCGTCCCAAACCTCCCACTGTTCTTGGTGTTCTTCATCTTCCTGAAGAACACTGAAGAACTGGGGCGAACCGGGCTCCTGGTCTTCTTTTGATCCAAAAAACCAATCTGACCGAGCAAATAACATGTTTGTCTCAACCCCAGCAAAAACCGAGATAACAAAAGGACTTGGTCGCTCAACCGGGCTAACATCTGGTCTGCTTGGGCGACTGAGCTCCTTAGTTAGAATAGATAACCGAGGTGGTTTGGCACTCTTAATGACCGAGCTAAAGTCCAGCTCCTTTTGCGCGATCGCGCTCACACTTACACTTGCCATCCTTTTCCTGCAGAGTCCAAGGGGACCACTGTCATTCCTGAGGCTCTCAAGACCGAGCAGCAACCAATTACACAGTGCCAAACCCCTCAGCCGGGATACTAAGCCGGCCACAAATGGGAAAATTCCGCTTCCTAGTGGATACTCCGGCCGCGCTAGCTGCTTTCAGGGAGGAGTACGGCATCCCAGCCGATGTCCACCTGGAGCTCGCAGAAGAAGAGACCACGCCTTGGGGTAGAACAGAACAATGCCCCTTCACCGTGCTGTCGGTCGTCGAAGGAGGACTCCGCTTCCCTCTGAACCCACTCATCACCGAGTTCCTACGCCGAACCGGGCTACCACCCACCCAAGTGTCTACCAACACTTACCGGATAATAAACGGCGTGCACGAGCTAAACAACCGGTTAGGCATTAGCCTAGGTTTAGCCGAGATCCTGCGCCAATACACCCTAGGCCACACCGGCGACGGTCTCGCCTATTATCTCAAGATTAGACCGGGCAGAGAGAAAATCGTGACCGGCACACCAGACAAAGATCTTCACGACGATGATTTCTTCTGGGTGTCTGGTAATTACGAGACAGCCGAGGTACCGGGCTGGATGATTAGCAAAAATTTTGGGAGCACATGTAAGCCGCGCAAATTATCTCGGTTAATACACTTTCTTGATGTTTCTGTACCTTAATCATTCTCTTCCTTGTTTCTTTTGCTGCCATCCAAGCCTTGCAAGCCAACTATAATTTCCCCAACATAGAGGCAATCAGGACCGCGCTTCGCTACCGCGACCGAGATTGCAACCAATTGCTCGGCTACAGTCCCACATACAGATACTCCGCTCCCCGCCGGAGTAAAGTTACTGACTTCCTCCGAGCTCTAACACCTCCACCAGATCCTACTCTGCCAGACGTTCCCCTCATTCGCCTGACCGAGGAACAAGAAATGGCCAAGCGCAGCAGAATCAAGAACCTGCTCACCGGCACATCCGCCGAGTTGCCGAGCGTTGTAACTCGCTCACCAGCCGTCGGTCAATCCAGTGGCACTGTGGTCGCCCTTGTCTCTCAAGCGACCGGGCAATCCAGCCGAGAACCCTCTGCACGACGTGCCGGTAAAAGAGCTCGGGCAGACCCATCCGTCGAGCTGGTCGCAGAGTTCACTACCGAGCATCCATCTGACGCCCCCGTCCCAGTGCCGGCCTGGCGTCCACAGTTGAAGCACCGAGGTCAAGACATCCCGGCAACGGCATCGATCAAGGCTGACAAAGAGCTTCTGCTCGCCTTCGATCTGTCCAAAGCTCTTCTACTACCGAGCGACGTAGTCGGCAGCGACCACGTCCCTGACACTCGGTTGGTCAAATCATCAGTGAAGTCTATGGCTAGGGTAAGTCAATGTTCCTCTGAAAATTTCACAAGTGTTTGCCCGGTCCTTTTCTAATCAACTTTGCTTTTTGCAGGCCATTCAAAAACAACACCTGGTTTTGGAGCGCATCCACAGACTTCGGCAAAAGGCCAATGACACAGCCAGCCAGGTCGAGAGCCTCCAAGCCGAGCTTGGCCGGGCTAAGTCTTCGCTTGAGATGGCCAATTCCGATAACAACAGACTGCTCGGTCAGCTGGATGCGGCCGAGAAAAAACGGGATGAGCTCCAGACCGAGGTAGACGAGCTCAAAAAGTCGAAGAAAAAAGCTTGCCGGGCTGCTAATAACGCCGGCTTTAACGAAGCCGAGCAGAGCTACAAGAAGCAAGTCTTTGCAACACAAGACATCTACTTCAAGGCTGGCTGGAAGTCCGCCTGCGAACACCTCGGCCAGGGCTCTGACACCGACGTATTTGCCAACCCTCCTCCAGCTTCGCTACCGGTCTACCTCGTGCCTTATGCAAACAACGTCTTCAGCGCTTTGCAAGCTGAGGCCGAGGAAGGACTTGAAGAGGGAGACGGTGAGACAGATTCTGAGGCAGAGGAGGTCGAGGTGCAAGAGCAGCCCGGCAATGATGATCCCGGTGCCCAAGACGCAAGTCCAACCATCAACCTTGATGCTGGCGAGGACGAGTTTACCAATCTCTCACCCCTAGTTTAGTTTTCTTTTCTTTTTTCGTATTTTTGCTTTCAACGCTTTTGATGTAACCGGGCTATGTCCCCACATTTTGTATTGATTTTCTTATCAATGAAAAAGCAAAATTTTGCCAAGTGTTTACGCGGTTGCCATCAATTCCATTTTCAGCAAAGCATCTCGGTATAAATCATTGTTTGAACAAAACACCTCGTCGACCGGAATTCATAATTCGGTTGAAGTACTTAAGCAGAACAAAACAACAAATTCATGAACCGAAATGACCATCTCGGTTGGTAATAACAAAGTTTGAACAAATCATCAACACTTCCAACCGGATTAGATCATCTCAGTTGGGAATCTAAAGTTGGACAAAACATTAACTCTTCCAACCGGAGTAAATCATCTCGGTTGGGAATCCAAAGTTGGACAAAACACCAACTCTTCCAACCGGAGTAAATCATCTCGGTTGGGAATCCGAAGTTGGACAAAACACCAACTCTTCCAACCGGAGTAAATCATCTCGGTTGGGAATCTAAAGTTGGACAAAACACCAACTCTTCCAACCGGAGTAAATCATCTCGGTTGGGAATCCGATGTTGGACAAAACACCAACTCTTCCAACTGGAGTAAATCATCTCGGTTGGGAATCCGAAGTTGGACAAAGCACCAACTCTTCCAACCGGAGTAAATCATCTCGGTCCTTAACATTAAAACAACAGTCCAAGTGCTAAAGTAAAATTACTTCTATAAATTGACAGAAAGAATTACATGCTGTAGTGCAAGCCAAAAAATTTCTTTACACAAGAAAAGAAAGCAAAAGTTTTAAAAATAATACAGTTTCAAGTTGGCCGCATTCCATGGCTGGGGTATTGCTCTTCCCTCTAAATCCTCCAAGTGGTAAGCCCCCTTGCCCGCCAGACCCGTGATCTTGTAGGGTCCTTCCCAATTTGCCCCTAGTTTGCCTTCTCCTGGCACCAGGGTGTTGCCCATAATCTTCCTCAAAACCCAATCACCAACCTTGAATGGTCTGGGGTGCTCCGTCTTGTTGTATTTCTTGGAGAGCTCTTGTTGGTAGGCGGCCACATGGATGAGGGCCTTTTCCCGACGTTCTTCCACGAGGTCCAATTCCAAGGCAATAGCTTCGGCATTCAGTTCGGGCTCGAAACTCTCGCTTCTTAGGGTGGGCATGCCAACTTCCAGGGGTATGACCGCCTCCATGCCATAAGCCAAAGCATATGGAGTTTCCTCGGTAGAACGTCGCGGGGTTGTTCGGTATGCCCAAAGGACGCTGGGTAATTCCTTAGCCCATTTTCCCTTTCCCTTTTCCAGCCGTTTCTTCAACCCATCCAGTATAGTCTTGTTTGATGCCTCGGCTTGACCATTGGACTGCGGGTAAGCCGGGGTGGAGTTGTAGAATTCTATCTTTAAATCCTCGCAAAATCCTCTGAATAGGCGACCATCAAATTGGGTGCCGTTGTCAGAGATCAAGATCTTGGGGATGCCAAACCGCGTGACCACGTTCTGCCAGACAAACCGCTTCACGTCTTTCTCTTTGATGGTTGCCAAGGGCTCAGCTTCAACCCATTTCGTAAAGTAATCTGTGGCCGCGATGAAGAATTTCCGGTTGCCCGGTGCTGTTGGCAGTGGTCCCACTATATCTAGCCCCCACATGGCGAAGGGCCAAGGACTGGTGAGGGGAAGAAGTTCCCTAGCAGGTTGATGGATCTGATGGGCGAATTTCTGGCATTTTTTGCACTTGCGGACATACTTTTGTGTGTCGGCCTGCATGCACGGCCACCAGTATCCCTGCGAAATAGCTTGGTAGGCCAAGGATCTGCCCCCTATGTGGCTGCCACAAATGCCTTCGTGAATTTCATACAAGAAGGTCTCCACACTATTCGGGTGCACGCACTTGAGATAAGGACCAGTGAAGGACTTTTTATACAGCGCACCAGATGGAGAGAGCCAAAATTGCTCTGACTTCACCTGAATTTATTGGGCTTCTTTCTTGTCAGTTGGTAGAGTCCGGTCTCTGAGGAATAAGATCAAGGGGTCCATCCAAGAAGGACCTAGCGCGGCGCAGAGTACATCCGTCTGCCCGGCGTTTTCAATGCTTGGTCGTGGAAGAAAGTCAATTAACAGGGGGTTTGGAGACGTACTATTTACCATGGAAGCGAGGCCGGCCAGCTCATCAGCTCGGCTGTTTTCTTCACGGCCAATCTGTTGGACTCTGATTGCCTCAAACTGCTTGATGTGTTCCCTGACGAGAGCTTGGTACTTCGCCATCCTGTCGTCCTTTGCTTCGTAAATCCCAGAGACTTGGTTAACCACAAGCTGGGAATCACTGTACACCAGAAGCTCGGTAGCCTTCATTTGGATTGCGCTTTTGAGCCCGGCGAGAAGGGCCTCGTACTCAGCCTCGTTGTTAGATGCTGGGAAGCCAAGCGTGATAGAATGTTCAATGGTTAGGCCATCCAGGGAGATAAGAACGATACCTAGGCCGACACCATGACGGTTGGATGTTCCATCAACAAAAAGCTTCCACATTTCCCCCACAAAAAGCTTCCAGCAGTCTGATGGGTCCTGAGAGTTGCGAAGGGCAGTGGGATCACCACTGCTCGGCTGTGCGGTTTCAAGTTCTGTGTTGACCGGTTCTAATTCAGTCCCCCTTGGTGATTCGGCACCGGACTCAGCAAGTTGTTCTATAATGCTCAAGTCCGTGGGCGAATCATCAAGTTGCGGTGTTAAACCTGCCGCAGGTTCTGGGCTGTGTGGGTCCATTCTTTCCCCCCTTGATGATGCGGGACCAGACAGAGTGAATGGGTCGGTTAGACTCAACTCCGTCATCGCATCACCGGGTAGTATAACCATGCAGACTGAGGGTGCTTCAATGATGCGCGCAAACTCCGCGTCACTACCTCCTCTAACTGGTTGCACCGTGGTTGGCCTTGTGTGCATCTCATCATCTGCCTCGGTAATATCGACCGGGCATACCGGATGAGTGCCAGGTGAGAACTCGGCGACAAAATCTACCAAGGTCTGGGCTTTGATAGCAGTGCGTGGCTGGAACTTGACATCAAACTGTCCCAACTCGACCGCCCACTTAAGAATTCGGCCTGAAAAGTCCGTCCGCTCAAACAAGGCCTTGAGGGGAAACTCAGTCAGTACGACGATGGTATGGGCATGAAAATAATGCGCCAACTTCCTCGAAGCCATCATCAATGCCAACGCAAGTTTTTCCAGCGGCAAATATCTCGTCTCAGCCGGCAGCAAGGTCTTGCTGACATAAAAAATTGGGAAGTGCTTTATTCCTTTAGCGCGGACTAGCACCGCACTGACCGCGTGCTGAGAGACGGCAAGGTAAAGGTAAAGTTCCTCTCCCGGCTTTGGTGTAACCAACAGTGGCGGAGTAGACAGATATTCCTTGAGCTCGGCCAAAGCTCGGTCACACTCTGCGTCCCACGAGAACTTTGACTTCAATGCTTGAAAAAAAGGGCGGCAGCGATCTGATGACCGGCTTATAAACCGATTAAGCGCGGCGGCCATCCCGGCCAGATGCTGTACGTCCTTAGCTGAGCTGGGTTGCTTCAATTCTTGCACGGCTCTGATCTGAGTAGGGTCTGCTTCGATGCCTCGGTTTGTGACTAAGAATCCCAAAAATTTTCCAGATCCCACGCCAAAGGCACACTTTGACGCATTCAAGCGCAGCTTGTACTTCTTCAGAATGGCAAACACCTCGGCTAAGTCGGACAAATGGTTTGCTTCATGTCGGCTCTTTACCACCATATCATCGATGTAAGCCTCCATTGTCCGGCCAAGCAAAGGAGCAAACATTTTGGTCACCATCCTCTGAAAGGTTGCCCCGGCGTTCTTCAAACCAAAGGCATAACTCGGTAGCAGAAGAGTCCCCTTGGAGTCGTGAAAGAGGTGATCTCTCGGTTAGGTCCGTGCATGGCAATCTGATGGTAGCCGCGGTAGGCATCCAAGAAACTGAGCCTGTTGTGCCCAGCCGTCAAGTCCACTAGCTGGTCAATGCACGGCAAAGGGAAGCTGTCTTTGGGACAAGCTCGGTTGACTGTCTTATAGTCGACACAAACTCGCCACTTTCCATTCTTCTTGGGCACCACTACTGTGTTGGAAATCCACCGAGGGTAGTGCACTTCCTGAATTGCTCGTGCCTCAAGCAGGTTCTCAACCTCCTTTGCAACTACCTCGGTGTGATGCAGTGCCGATCTCCTTGTTCGCTGGATGACTGGCTTTGCTCCAGGGTAGACGTTGAGGTGGTGGCAGATGAAACTTGGATCGAGGCCAGGCATGTCGTAGGGCGACCACGCGAAGACTTCGATGTTGGCCATTAAAAACTCAACCATCTCGGTCCTCTCTACGGCCGTGAGACTGGAGCCGAGCAAGAAGAACTTGTCCAGCTGTTCCGTATCAATTCGCACCTCAACCAATTCCTCAACAGCCTTGTCTTCGGCCTTGGTGCCCACATCATCTAAGACACCCTGGTCCTTCGGTCCCTCAATCATTTGAACGAATCCTTTGGCAGCCCGGCTCCCGTTGACCGCCACGAAGCACTACTTGGACGTGACCTGATCGCCCCAAATCTCCTCAATTGCCCCCATAACCGAGGGAAATCTCATCACCTGGTGATAAGTCGATGCTACAGCTTGCATGGCGTGTAGCCATCCCCTTCTAAGGATAAGGTTGTACGTCGAAGGCACCTGTAGCACCCAGAACTCAACTTATTTGACCACGGATCCCGCTTTGACCGGCAGGATAATCTTTCCCAAAGGCCACTCTGGTTGTGAGTTGAATCCGACCAGTGGCGAAGTTGCCGGAGCCAAGTCTGTCTGCCGGAGTTTAAGCTGCTTGAACGCATCATAATACATGATCTCGACCGAGCTTCCCTGATCGATCAAGATCCGTCTAACATCGAATTCTTTCACGCGTAGTGTTACTACTAGGGCATCGTTGCGCGGCGACTGGATACGCTCTAGATCCCTTGAGGTGAAACTAATCACGTCTTTTTCTTCTGTTTTCCCCCTTTTGATGGCAGGCTGTACCGACAAAACTTCCCGCATATGTTCTGCCTTTTTTATCATTCCCTGGAGTTCGCAGACACGCTCCGGCTCTACGATGCCGTGGATGACGTTAATGATTCCTTGTGGTGGTGCGTCTCGGTCATCCTGTCCCCTGGGATCGACCGGAGCCTGATTCGGCTTTGCGCCGCCGTCAATGTAAAGATCTAAATGCCCGGCCGCGACCAGCTCTTCTAAGTGTTGCCGCAATGGAAAACAATCCTCTGTTCGGTGGCCCCTCTCCCAGTGGAATGTGCAACGATACCGCGGATTGTAGCCCTTCTGTCCATCGCCCAACTTAGCAGGAAACCGGACATACTCCTCGTCTCGGATTTCACTAAGTATGCGATAAATTGGAATCTTGAAGACCGTGGTGATGCCAGTCCTTGCCTTCAATCTTCTGTTGGCATCCGCAATATCATCCCGGGCGTAGTCATCCCGGTCGTGCTGACGTCCCCTACCCCGGTTCTTACGATTTGTACCACGGTCTGATTCCTCCGCTCTATCACTTGAGCGGCTGGACTCTTGCCCAACTGCGTGCACTTTGCCTGCTGTCTTCTTGTCTGTTGCTACCGGAGTGGCCTTCACGGTAGAAGCTGACGCGTCATCCTCTACTCGGATGTGTTCATTGATGCGCTGCATGAGTTGGCCCATGGAGGTCGGCTGGTGCATGGTAAGCGAGTCCCGCAGTCTATGTCCGACCGGGAGACCACGCTTGTATTGCGTGATTGCAAGGTTGACCGGGCAGTCCAAGATCTCATTGAAGGTTTCCCAGTACCTTGAGTTGTATACCTTCAGTGTGTCGCTCGGTTCCATCTTGACACTCAGCAAATGATCGACTTCCTTCGATGTCTTAGTGTTGGTTTTGAAGCGTGTAACAAACGCCTCGGCCAGCTGATGCCACCTTTGTATGCTCCCTTCTGGCAACCTCTCGAACCACTTTAAGCCCAGCTCGCCCAAACTTGACGGGAAGATTAGGCACATAAGTCCGTCATTGCGCCTATGTCCGGCCATAACCTGTCGGAAGTGGCTCACATGCATATATGGATCGATCTTTCCGTCGTAAAGCGTGAACTTAGGCTGGTGGAAGCCTGCAGGAAGCGGTGTTGTTTCTATTTCCAGGGAAAAAGGGGTGGCACTCAGCCTAGCCAAGTCTGTATCTTCAAAGAGTAGCACTGCTTGGCGGGGTGGAGGCATTCCGACCTCCTCGCTGGCATGAACCCCATAGGATAACCGCTGGAACGCCGATATTCTCTGAGCTTCGCGCCGGCGAGCCCGCTCCTTTAAGACTGCCCGCAGATCCTCTGAATGAGCGGAATAAGAGTACCTCGACGTCGTCTCCGGGCATGAGGGTTTGTAAGTGCTGTCTTGCGCACTAGACTTCTCTGCACCCGCGTCGGAATCACCAACCTGGTAACTTCTGGTAATAGATATGGACTGAGTACGTCGCTGACTCTGTCCGCCTGAACGGCGGGAGGGGGTGCGCTCACTGTGGTCTCCCACTCCAGCTACACCTTTCCCTTTGACATGCCGCTTCAGATCCTCCATCTCCGCCGCCATTCGCCGGATGACAGCATCTTGGTCCCTCAACTTACTTTCCAGTCGCCTGGCGTGTGAGTCTCTCCTCCGCCGGTGACCGTCTGGACTCCGTGAATGACCATGACTTCTTCCGCGCTTATCCCGCGCGTCTACTGACTGTCCTCCAGTGGGCGTCCCCAAGTCCGCCATTGGATGGATGGCGGGAGGACCTTCTCTCCTTCGGATGAACTCCGGGGTGGCTCTATCTATGGCAGACAACGGAAACTCGTCGTTGTTTGCCATGGACGGCGATCAGATGAACCAGGAAGACAAGGTTTTGTCTGTCTTATTTCCCACAGACGGCGCCAATTGTACGGGGAGCAAATATTCCGGCAAGCCCGTACTCCTTTCTTCCGTGCTCCGTTTATGTCCGATCACCTGCGCGCAAACAATGGTGAGCTACCCGGCGGTGTGTGGCCGGAAAAACCCTCCGACGGTCAAGTTAGAACACACACCAGGGGATAGATAGAGAGAAGGGAGAGTGTTAAGTGTTTAGTGTATGTCTCACCAAATGTTCATCTGTCGCATATGGGGGGCGCAGACATGCTTATATACCCTCTGTGCCCCATATCTACTCCCAGTAATCTCCTGACACGTGGCTCCGCTATCCCATCTGTCAGCATGAACCTTGCTGAACATCACCTAATCTCAACTGTCTGCCATCACAGCTGAAGCTCGGCAGCCGAGCTGCTCTATCCGTTGCTGTGCCGTGCCGTGCTTCATACCCAAGCACTTCACTGGCTAAGACCAAGGAGGACCGGGCTAGGCGGCATCTCGGCAAAGCCTAGCCCGAGGCACCTCCTGTGGTCGGCCCTTCTGCCGATCAAATAGTTACCTCGGCTGACCACGCCTTTCCAGGCGCCGGTCACTCAGCTTGTCTGGCTTCGGCCATCCCCTGATCGAGCAGCTCGGTCCGACCAAGCACTGCCTTGCCGAACAGCTTTTTTACGGTCTGGGGCGGCACACACTCGGCCCAAGTTCTGCCCGGCCCAAGTTCTGGCAGCCCATCTCTGGGCGGATAGTCGATCATCTCGGCCCCATGCACCGTTGGGCTCTCAACCTGCTCGGCCGTTACCTCGGCCCAACTCCAGATCATAAATCACCCTCTCAACCAATATTAGTTATTCTCTAATATTTTGATAAAATTAAACCTCAAACCCCTTTGAAATATATGTTTTAAAATTTATATTTATCTAAATAGACTTTTAATATTTAAATTTAGTAATGTCTCATTATTGTTTATTATAAAAATAAAATAAAATCAAGATAGTCATTAATTTGTACCTCATTTTGTTGAATTTCTAACTTTATCACTGAGAGCAACACCACGTGATACGCTTAGAGCATCTCCAATGGAGCTGCCAAATGAGCTGCTAAAGTTATAATTTGACAAGAATGAAAAAAAAAAAAAAAAAAAACCGAGAGTGATCCTAGGCTACACAATCTCAAGAGCGATTAGGTCTTCACGGGACTGCACAAAATATTTTTTGAAATCTTTTAAGAAAGAGACTAATCACTCGCACGGAAGACAATGTGAAACCAATCTAGATCAAGCCAGGATCCTTCTCAGTACTCACATTAACAAGCATGATCTCAATCATTAAGGGCTTAGCATGCCTTTCTTTCTCTAAAATGATCAATTTTTTTGCAAATCCCGAGAAATTCCTCCCTCTTTGTTTTCCTCACAATATCCAAAAAGTTTTGAAAAACTTAGGTCGATGCAATGACTTCGAGGCACAGAAAAGTAGGTGAAAAGCACTACTATTTCATTCAGAACTTCTGGCACAACTGGCACAAGGTAGAAGCAAACACGAGAGTGTGAAAATCATTGTTGTTCATTCAAATCTGTTGGCATTATTGGCTCTAAGGCAGAAATAGATTCAAAAGAAAATGAAAAGACAAACACAAACACAAAACAAGAAAGTGATGTCCGAGGTAACACCCCCGAAATCACCCGACTTTAACAAAACAGGACTGACTCGATACAACAAGACAGACCCAACTGACTCAGTAAGAAAAGACTGACTCTATACAAAATAACAAGACTGACTCAATACCCAAGTTAGAAAGTACAAAAACTGGTGTTTGCATATTGCTCAAAACAGTGCGTGCCATTCCCACGTCTGGAGTTAATCGAGTGCCCCCGCAGCTGGTTCATCCCCCGATCACATTACATTATCCCCCAAGTTCACCGATCCAATGCCGATAGACTTTGCTGAGCTCGGCGGGAGGATGACCCCGTTGTCAAACAGATCCTGTACTTCGTGGCGAAGACGAAAGCAGTTGTCGGTAGTATGGCTAGTTTGCTGATGGTACGCGCAATACTGGGTAGCATCATGCGTAGCCGGAAGAGGGTTCGAGAGAGGCCGAGGCTCAAGGGATTTGAGATGGCCTTGTTCAACAAGGATTTGGAGAGCTTTGGACAAAGGCATATAGAGGGTATGGAAGACCCTCTGTCCTCGGGGTAGATACTTCGAAGTTTGTGGATTTTTGCTGGACGCACCAGTAAAGGGATTGGCAGGCGCTGACTGGGTTTGCCGATTTCTTCCAAGCACGGGATTAAAGCTGAAAGGAACATTCTTGGTACAACGGCCCTTCTCCCGGCTTGCCCCTTGATTCAAACTGCCCCCAACTTGAGTGGCGAAAATGTCGTCCACAGTTTTTGCAACAACTATGAGCACTGGCTCTTTGTTCAGTCCCTCAGCTTTCAAAACCTCAACAGCCAACAGAAGATGTTCATGGGGATCCATGTCCGCCCTTATCTTGTTCTTTCCATTCGCCTCCACTTTGCCAAGGGATTGGCATTCCTCAAATGCAGCCCGTTCCAAGACTGGGGAGCCTTTTGACATGAACTCCCTAGTATGTGATGTGGTTGATAACGGAGCCAATGTCCTGGGGGCCAGATCTGTCACAGTTCTCTGAAGATCTTCGATCATTCTCTTCAGTTCAGAAGTAGTAGGCTCACGGGTTTGAGATGATTGGAGTCCAGGTGCATCCATCATGCATAAGTCCATGCTTTCTAGAATGAACACCTCAGGCTTGGGTGGGTGGGCTGCGGTGATGTATATGCTGGGGTCGAAGGTGGATGGTAGTGTATGGATGAGGTTGAGGTGGGGAGGTGATGAGTCAGTACTCACCTGAGGTCCTTTGGGTGGAGCTAGGGTCTCTTTGTCAATAAGATCCTGAATCTTATGACGAAGGCAAGTGCAACGGTTCGTATCATGACCGTTTTGTTGATGATAGGCACAGTATTTAGCTGGGTCATACCTCGGTAGAAGAGGATTTGGAAGGGGTTGGGGTTCTAGGAGTTCTAGGTGCCCTTTTTCTTGCAGCTTTTTCAAAGCTTTAGAGAGACTCATGTAAAGAGGATGAAATTTTCGGGCTTAGGGCCAATTTGAAGTAGCGGTTTTTTGGCCATTGAGGGAAGTGGTGATAGTGTCTACTTCTGAGCATTTCGCAGTTGTGCTACCATCAGTAGTAGCATTGGAACTGCGAGCAACATTCCTCATCAAAGGCTCATTATCTTTTACAAAGATCCCTTGTCTGATGGCATCCTCGATTTGAACCCCCATTCCATGAAGGTCTGGAAAGGTAAACAGTGGTAGTACAATCATTTTCTGCAATAACATGCCATGTAAATTTCGAACAATCATCCTGATCTAACCTTTGTCGGAAGGCCTTGTAGTCATCATTGAGGCCTTTGCTCTCCATCTCGTCACGAATTCTGAAAATCCTCCTTTGGTTCTTGGCGGATGACTTCGAGACCACGAGTTGTGACCTCGATCTGTGTGTTGTAGGAGTATTGAGCAATAAAGGCCTCAGCCAACTCTTCCCAGTTCCATTTCACGGAGTCCTCCAATTTCGCATACCAGATTGTGGCTATCCCAGACATGGTTCAGCCAAAGAGAGACAACTTCTGAGCTGTGGTCAAACCCATTGGCCTCAAGATATCAGAAAACAGGTGAAGGTGCACCCTTGGGTCTCCAGAGCCGTCAAAGTGGTCGATATGCGGCATTTTAAATCTGTCTGGCAGCGTCACAGCTGCGTCGATATACCCATCCTCGATGTCTGGGATGGATTTTACTCTCTGAGATTTCTTGAACATCTTTTCAAGCTTGCTTAATTTCAACGCTGTAGGGTCTATCTCGAACTCAAAGGGAGAGTCTCGTAGGTTGATTGGTGCTTTAGACAGCTGGGGTAAGATTGTAGGCGGAGCCGGCCCTGTCGGAATGTCCGTACCTTCCTGGACATTTGACGTCTCCCCGGGTATTGGATCTATTGGTGGGGGGGAGCTTGATGCGAAGCAAATGCTCCGTTTTGCTGTTGTAACCTGGTGATTAGCTCTGCCTGCTGGGCCATGACCGCAGCCTACTGTTTGGCAAATTCCACTTGGCGGACAACATCTTGCTGTATGAGTTTCATACTTTCTTGGAGTTGGCGCATCATTTCCTCCATCCCTGCCATGTTCTGCTGTTCTGGCTGACTGATTGGTATATCTATCTCTGTGATAAAAATTGAGGCCTCAACCTGACTGTTCACTGGTGGGATGGATAAGAGCCACTGATTTGGTAACTGCTGAACTGGTGATCTGTGCCTGACTGGCCCTTTTACCCTGTCTCTGGCAAAGGAACACTGATTGCCCTTGAATTGAATTTTTGACCTAACAAAGTCTATCAGCACTAGTCCAAGGTATCCGGGGGATATCGAAGCCTTCTGAAGCTATAGTTCCAGGACTACCTAGCAAAAGAGAAAACAGACAACATCTCAGCCTGATTTCACCAGAACCATCATGAGCGAATCTGAATGACTACGCTCTCTACAAAATTCTGCCCAAAATTTTGCCTGTAAACTGATACCCTCAGGTAAAACTGATTCTCCACATATTGATGCCCGCAGGCCTGACGCCCAAACTTGCAAATTATTACATGCATTCCCTGTAGAGGCACACCCTAACAGCACATAGCAGGTAAATGAGAGCCAAAACACCCCTATGTTGGGGTAAGATTTCTCTGTCCTATTTTGTTAGGAACTAGGGTTTCACTACGCACGCAGCGATTTCAAACAACCTATCGGGTAAGCAACCTGTCCTAGTTTGTAATGATCACTATAGATTCCGAATATGCACTAGGTCGAATGGTCAAAAGGGGGGCCCCGGTGAATTCGGAATTTGTGTTCCCATACTGGCAAAGCCCGTAACCGGTCAGCCTTATGGCACGCAGCCTCCGGCAAACCGTTCAGGAATAGCAGATGGCAAACACGGTGTCCTAGGCACACCAATGCACATGCAATGTAAAGAAACACATAAGTGTAATCAAAACAAGATATCATGAGTTCGAGTCAAGTTCTCTAAATCCCCAGCAGAGTCGCCAGAAACTGTAGACGTCCCCGAACGTCCCGGGAGGAAATCCCCCCCCCCCCCGTTTTGTTCATTGGACTCATTACAATTCAGGACTCAATGTCACGGTCCTGTATCTAATCTCGCAGAGTGCAATGCAAGACCGATGAAATCATCAAAGAGTCTAAATCTGGCAAATCGTTTTTGAAAACAAATTTTTTGAAAGAAGTGCCAAACATGGACTGCTTTGCCAGATACAGAGTCGCCACCTAAATATTTTATTTTGGAAAATTTAAGAAACCCTGACTCGTTGCCTAAGGCCACGTGTCCGTCATCACCAAAGTTGCCTCGGCTCGGGAACTTGGGTACGATTGGAGAAAGTCACTTCGTGAGCACCCCTGCTCGTCCGATCAAAGATCGGCCTCTACTAACCATGATATCGGGTTTGAAAACACTATGCGTTCTTATTCCGGTTATTAGCCTAGATTTACTATGTGATGCGCGTAGCATATAAGTATAGACTGGATCGCCTGAATTGGAACGAAATATCTCATGTTTGTTTTGAAAATGATTTGCTACTCGCAAGTAGGCTAAAATGTGGATTTGCCACCCTCAGGTGGCCTTAGACATAAGGTGATTTGCCACTCTCAAGTGGGCTTAAAACTCACAATTGATGAATTGTTCCAATCCAAATAACCCAACCTTCACCCACAGGAATTCAGGCAGGTATATTATATAAGCACATAGCCTCATGGTAAGCATGCTATCATAGCAGTCACTCACACACATGCAAGGATGCTAAAGCAAAAACACTTACCGAGTACTCCAAGCTAAAACAGAAGCTATGTTAGAAATCCATACATGATCCTAACTATACAGAAATGCCTAATGCAACACATGCAAAAATGCAACTACAATAGGCTCGGCTATTCTAAGGATGGCATGTGAAATGCTACAACTAACAAGTATTCAACTCAGAATTGAAATAAAAATGCAGTTAGTATGATGCGCCGAGTCCAGTGCATGCAAGACAGATGAATGAATGTAAACATGCTATCATACTGTATGCTAATTGAAACATGCCCTAATCTAACCATCATAAGCTGGTAAATAAAAAGGAGAAAGACGTGGGGTTGGAAGACATACATCACACGCACGCACACTTATTACAACATTGTCCTCGCTCGGAGGGTCCAAAAGAATAATACAGTCCGAATAAATAGTTATAGTCCGAAATGAATAATTAAATATTACAAAACCCTAATTAATTAACAAATTAACTAGGAAAGCGATAAATCAGCATGCAAGCCTATGGACTGCCTCAGCTCTGTTCCGAATGATGGGAGATGCATGCCTGAGTTGCCTGGTGTGGAAATCGATTGTGATGCCCCGATTCGCCTCTGTTTGCAATTATTTTCAGAATATTGTGCAACGCTCCGGAAGGCCGCTGATTTCTGATTTACTGCAACAGAGAGCAACAAAGGGGCATGGCAAAGTATTTCACACATATATGCATGACTACTCTTCAGGGAGTGTAGTCCTCAATCCTCGTGCCACCAATCACGCATATCGATGCATAATGGCCGAGGAGTTGAATTGCACGACTCAATATGAAATGAATGCACATGAAAACACAACAAAACCTAAACTCCATCATGGGTAATTCGGAGTGTCGGCGACAGGGAATTGAGACACGTTCCGTCACTCGAAGTACGAAACGTGCCTCGTTTCTCGTGCTCAGGCTAACTCCTATCCCAAACACAATGCAAATGAGATGGCATACATAATGTGACTAACATACAACCTAGCATACACAATGTTATGAAATGGCATACACAATGCTCAATGTAACATGGCATACACAATGCTCTAACATGCAACCTAGCATACGCAATACTATGAAACGAAACGGCATACACAATACATAATGGACTTACACCAACATGAGTGGACCTCAGCCACATTCACATCAGTGGCCATAAGATAAAAATGAGACCACCGAAATACGTGCACAAATGTACGCAAACCGAGGACCGAACCTAAGGCACAACATACAACTCTAACAAGGCATGGCAAGGCATGCAACATGGCATTCAAATATGTAAATTTTGGCACTGAAATATGATGCAAAATGATCCCGAATTATGGATATATGGCACCCGATGCATGAGATGAGCCCCAAAACTTCAAAACTAGGCACATGTATTGACTTGTAGCTATACAAAGCATGCATTATTTGACCATGAAGCACAAAGAAAGAGCTGAGGCAGTCCCAAAACATGAACATTTATAGTTCAAAGCATGACCAAAAGATGCTAGCATGATGGACTAAAATAGCATGCAACTTTGACTAGCAAACATGGTTTACATGGCATGCATATGAAGCATATGAAATCTCACCAAACCAGCAAAAATCAGTGAATAAAACATACCAAAATATGTCCAAATAATCACTGAAATACAGCCAACATGTGCAAAAAATGAGGGGCTTCTTTGGAAGGGCATACAAGGGGTAATTAAGCACATGCATCAAGGGCACTTAGCATGGCACAACCAACTCTGGAAATCGAATATGACAGCCCTAAGACTCACCAAATTGACCCTGAAATTGGTCTAGGGAACATGCAAAGAAAGGCCTCTTCAAAAGGCCTTGAATGGAATTGTTCTACACATGCATTGTAGGTATAAAATATGATCAAAAGGACCCTGGATAGACCTAAGGCAGACCCTAAAACCCACGAAATTGGTCCCAAAAAGTGACTTCGATGCAAGCAAAATAGGGTCCCTTTGGAAGGCCCAAAAGACCCCCAAACATGACAAGGAGAGAGGGGGTCACCCCCCTCTAATTTTGGCCTTCAAAAATGCATCAAAGCCACTGAAAATCCACTAGATTTCAGTGGCTAAGAGGCCAAACCATGGCCAATGCAAGTGCTCTAATGCATAGCCTTAATCATGAAGGAATGAAGCATGCATAGGGGAGGATGACCCCAAACAGAAAAGTTCCCTTAATAAAACTTGAAGAGGGGCTCAAAATAAGAACTTTTTCAGTTTATGACAACTCTCGAAAATGTTCACAAGTAGGGCTAAAATATGATGCAAAAATAGCTCTAAAAGAGAGATAGAGGGTAAGGGGAAGTAAATGACCTCAAATAGCAAAGTGTCCTTAAACAAAGTTGAAGAAAAGCTCAAAATAAGAACTTTTTTAGTTTATGTCGAAGCCCAGAAATACTTGCAAGTAGGTCTAATCAATGAAGCAAAAAAATACAAGTTTAAGGGAAATAGGCACTTACCCTTGAAGAGCAGCAAAGCTGGAGCTTTCGGACCAAGTTGGTGGACCTTCAACCCTTGCAAATTAGTCCCAAAGTGCTGGAATGGATGGAGGAGGTGTGGTGCTAAGGGTTGTAGTGCAAATGGTCCAAGAAAACTAGGGTTTGGAAGCTCAAGGGTTGAGAGAGAGAGAGAGAGAGTTGAGAATTCTAGAGAGAGAGGAAATTTTTTTAGTGGGAGAAGCTCTCAAAATGTTCTAAGTCTCCTAAGTTCTCTCTCACCTTTTCTAAATATGCTCTAACCCTCCAATATGAAGAGAATAGCTTCCTCAACAAGCTTGGGTCGAAAAATATCTGATTTGGACAGCTGGAGATTGTGGAAGACAGCTGGAGGGAAAATATCTAACAATTTTGAGCTTTTTGGGCATAAGTGGTCGGCCGACCACTTTTTATGGTCGGCTGGCCACCTTTCCTGGTCGGCCGACCACTTTTTAGGAGAGGGTGGTCAGCCAACTACCTTTTCTGGTCGGCCTGCTACTTTTCTGGTTTTTCAGGATAAAAAAAAGGTCTACCGGAAATAAAGATGGCCGGCCAGTGATTGGGAACTCCAAAAGTGATCGGCTAGGTGTCCAAATTGAAGCCCCGGAAGTTAGCTTTCCAATGGCGCAAACCTTGCATTAAAATTTCATCTATGGAAAAAGTTATGCCTATTTTGGTGAAGCCGCGCAGATTCGGTCCAAACGGGTTGATGCCCTACTTCAACCAACCATATCTCCTCCGTCCGGACTTAGATTTAGGAGATTCTTGAGTGCAAAATGAATCCCCGGAAGTAAGCTTTCCAACGGTGGTGGCCTCATAGCTAGAATCCAAGTATACAAATGAATAAGCCCGATTCAGCGAGGGCTGCTCGACTCTCTCCTACCCGGATTCACGCCGAATTTCTCCCAAACTAGTTTCTTCCCTCTTCTCTTCTTTTCTTCAACTCCAAACCCCTAAGTAAGGTGTTTTTGAAAGATTTTTCAAAGATTTCATCTCTCTTTCATTCATTTCCACTTTGTCCTTGCTTAGTTTACCGAAAAGCGCAACATTTAACGAAATGCGAGCGTCGGAACATCGTAGGAACTTTATTTCAAAAACGTTTTGAAAGAGAGGGTTTTAAGATCTAAAATCTTTTGATCAAGATTGTTTTGGTCCAAAAAGGGGTATGAAGTTGAGATTTGACTCTCCTCTTACCAAAGAAATCGACCCTTTCCCCTGCACACCTTCCAAAACCATCAGTCGCGTCCAAGTCTTAAAGGCGGTCAAAAATGGGGTGTCTATTGTAAAATGAAGGGGTATCTGAAGTATTCTACAAGTGACATGCCAGAAGATTCGCAAATGAGGGCCCCCCTTTTAATATTGGAATTTTCAAGTCGATACTTCACCATCCATGGCACCTGTTTGTCGTTAATTGAACAATAACCATTCCCATAATAGACTAAATCGCATTGACAATCTACTGGGAAAATAAACCATGCCTGCAAACTGTCATTACCGTCTAACCTCCGATCATAAACATTTACTCTGACCAACCCACTAGCATTGGGTGCGCAAAGGGGGGAATATTTTATCAATATTTTATCAACCTTAATACTTTTTTGTTTGTATCTTAACCTCAATTGAGAAAATAAATTAGGCAACGCAAGTTCAATACAACTGAAATCACTTGCCGAAACACCTTCAACAACCCCAGTTTTTATATCGTCCACCTCCATTAACCTGAACATTAAAAATAAAAAAACATCAAATTACAATTCTAAACAGTTTTAAAGTACATTTGACTCCTTAAAGTAATTTTGCATTCCTTTCCACTAACAGTAGCAGCCACTAAATATATGGCACCCTTTTGAATGCTTCCAACATTTCCCAACAGCGTATCTTTGTAGTCCGTCCAAACATCAACTGGGAAGAACCGGTCTACAACTTCTATCCCGTGACGAACGTACTCTTTGTCCTTGCCACCAACTAGCTTGAATCTCATTTTCTTTAGCATCCGAAAACGGTCAGACTGGTCAGGATCAACAATCCAGGTCTCAGGATTACCCTCGCCAACTCCAATAAATATCTTGTCAGGTGTAGGGACGGAATATGACGGACTATTATCACTGATGACAAAAAACAACACGTGGTGGACCACAGCTTCGTCCTTAGCATCCTGTCCCAATTGAACATTACCAATGAATTTGATACCCTTAATCACGATCTTGTCTGATTGACGGTCAGATCTCTTATTACCCAACTCAATACCATTAAGTAATCTCGACACGCCTTTATTATCAAACTTAACGTCCCTTAATTGTTCATCGTATAGCTGTAATTTCCTTACTCCCCTCTTAGTCTTCTTAATAAATCGGGGAATATTTTGAACGTACCGTCTGCGAACATACTGGGTCTTAAAAGGTGCACGACTACGGTAACTACGCCTATATCCACTGGCCGCCGGTGTCCTTGACCTCCTGTACGCAAGGGGGGTCCGGTAATGGCTGCTTCCTATTCCTTCCATTTTTTATAAATAACTCCAAATCTTTTATACGAACACTTCTACAGGATCTGTTACCTCTGCTAACCCTTCTGTTCAGACACCTTAGCTTTGATATTTTTTCCCTCTGATCTTCGTACACCGGATCAAACTTCACCGGAGCTCTCCGCCGGCTCTCTTCCCACAGTCCTAGTTGCCACGTCAAAAAGCGATCTACACACATTTGAGTGAATTGCCCGTAATTCTCGGGATACTCTTCTAAGGAGTACAACATTGTATACCAAATAAATCGACAAAAATGGCAGAAAGAAAAGGAGGGACGAAACAAGGTACCAGAAAATCACCTCAGTGTAATAACTCTCCAACTGCAAAAGCATATCTCTCATATCTCTCTCCACCGACAAATATCTGAGGCTGGACCCAGATATATAAACAGCTGTAAATACGGAGGTTCGGAATTTAAAATTTGAATTCCCGCCCATTACTGTTCATTCACGCGGAATTCTGTGCACCTTTGCTTTATCTCCAAGCAAAAACACCACGATCGTGACACGTGGGTGGACAGGATCCAGCCACGTCTACTCACACCACTCACACCAAATAGTGATTACTATTTGGTGTGAGTACGGATTTAATCTCCACCTTACATGTCACCATCCGTACGTCCATCGACGGATGAAATTGCCTATCGGGTACAATTTCAAAAGGGGGGGCGCTAGTAATATTATATATAGCGCCCCCCCCCCCCCCCGGGGCTGGTGTGACCTCCCTCTATATAAAGCCTCCACTAACAACATTCACACCGGTGTAAGTTAAGTGTTAATCACTAAATAAGCTAAATAATGCCTCGCCAAGCCTCTTTCCGTTTTTATGCCAAGAATGTCTTCCTCACCTACCCACAATGCCCATGCCCAAAAGAATAACTCTTAGAACTCCTCCAGTCTCTCCTCCAACTAGCCTGTCAACCATACTACATACGTGTCGCAAGGGAGCTCCATGAAGATGGAAACCCACACCTTCATGCCATGGTCCAATGCACGAAGAAGATCCAAACCTCCAACCCGAGATTTTTCGATCTCAGTGGAACCAATGGGAGGATCTACCATCCAAATATAGAAAAACTCCACTCGCCAACAGCAAGTCGACAGTATATACAGAAAGGGGGCGAGTTCGTCGAATGGGGAGAATTTTCATCTAAGGGGAGAAGTCCTTCCAAAAACAGAGACGAACTCTGGAAGGGAATACTTGGCGAAGCAAAAACGGAGGAACAATTCTTTGCTCTCTGCAAAGAAAGATGTCCCACCGATTACGTCACAAAATACCCCCAATTAAAAACATTTTCCAGGGATCATTACAAAAGAGAGAAGCCCCCATATACTAGCCCTTTTAATTCATTTCCTTTTTTAAATGAAGAAGTAAAAAAATGGGCAGAAAATAAAATTTTGTTTGTAAGTCGAAATTGCGTTCAGTACGAGTTATGTCAAAATTGCTGTCTCTCCGTTTGGAGGGAAGACGATTTCCTTAGATTAGGGATACACAAAAATAATATAAACAATTTATATACTGACGAAGAACTCTCCTCCTCCTCTGATAACAGGAACCAGAGCAGAGGCCCATCCGTCCAATCTCTCTCTACCTCGAAGGACCCTCAAGAACAGGCAAAACCGCCTGGGCCAGAAGCCTCGGACGACACAATTACTTCTCCGGCAGAATAAGCTTCAAGGACTACGACCAAGACGCCGCCTACAACGTCATAGACGACATCAAATACTCAACAGTCCCTACCGAATTAATGAAGAATTTAGTAGGTTGCCAGAGAGATTTCCATGTATTTGTTAAGTTCCAACCAGATCTCACTATTAGAGGAGGAATTCCTTGTATTTTATTAACAAATGGGGACAGTAGTTTGGTTAGATGCAATGTCCCCATTAATGAGAGAATGGTTTGATGTTAATGTGACCACTGTTATGATTAATGAAAAATTTTATTAATTTTATTTATGAAACCGCTCAAAGTTTTATTTACTTACTACATTTCCCTTATCATCCACTATTACATCTTGAGTCACATCATTATTTTTTACACTGATGATTACATTTCGTAAAACATTAGAAAATTCTGCTGCATCCATAACAACTGATCCTCTACGATCAACTTCCTCTTTGCGTTCACCAACCTCTGAAATCGATGGACCAGGATCAACATCACTAGATTCATCACCACCTCTGCGTACATCAATCTCTGACAAACTCAGACGACCTCTGCGTTCATGAATGACTGAACCACTTTCCCCAAAACCTCCTACACAAGGGTTTCGGGTTTCTCAGATGGATCGAAGATAGGGAGATCCAAAGGGTTTAGGGTTTAGAGATAGATAAAATAGAGAGAGGTAAGAACGACCTGTGGAGATAGAGATAGGGGTATTTGCGCGAGAGATAGAACAAGGCAGGGATGATCGAGTGAAGATAAAAACGGAGAGAGAGAAAGAAAGGTAAAGACGATCTGTGGAAATACAGATGCCATTGCTATGTGAGAGACAGAGCAAGGTAGGGATGATCGGGTGGAGAGAGAGAGAGAGAAAGAGAAAGTAGAGATGAGAATAGAGATGGAGAGAGAGATGGAGGTATTTGTGTGAGAGACAGAACAAGGCAGGGATGATCGGGTGAAGAAAGAGATGGAGAGAGAGAGAAAGAGAGCGCATAGATGAAAATGGAGATGAAGAGACAAATAGACAGAGAAACAGAAAGCCTTAGGTTAAAATTAGAAAGAGAAAGAGAGAGATGAAAATGAAGATGAAGATTCCAAAGGTTGAATCTCAGCCGTAGATTAAGAGTTCATTCAACGGTTTGGATGGTATCTTGGAATTGCACAACGGCTCTTTTTGTTTCGAAAAGAAAAAAAAATTAAAAAAGCGACAACGGCTATAAAAAAGAACGACCGTGCTAGGAAGCTCGAAAACGAGCTCCCCCGAATCCCCCTAATCTTGATTTTTTTTTTTCAGAAGCAGAGAAGGAGAAGAGAATGGAGGAGGAGGAGGAGTGGACTGGAGGGGGCCATAATAGTGGGAGGAGGCGGAGGCGGGGCCGGAGGCGACGGCCGAGCTGCTGCGACCATCGGAGCTGGGCGACGGCGGCGACGGGCTGGGCGATCGGCGGCGACGTGTTGGGCGACGATCTCTTCTCTCTTCCCCTCTTCTTCTCTCTTTCTCTCCCTCTCCCTCCGAGCTGTTGTAGAGTCGAACATGGAAGAAGAAAAAAAAAAAAAAAAAATCCCCAAAACGACGTCGTTTTGGGATTAGAGGGATTAGGGGGGCCAAATTCGAGCTCTCAAACATTATTCAAAAAAGAAATTGTCATATTTTTATAGTGAGGTGAATTATATAAAATAAAATAAAAAATCAAAATTTTCAATTTTTTATATTTGTCTAAGCAGATACAATGTAAATATTTAATTTTTTTTAGAAAATGTTTGAAAAAGGTTACAAAATACAAAAAATAAACAATAAAAAAAATACAAAAAAATCTATATCTAAACAACACTTATAAAATTGGAGAAAAAATTAATTAAAATTTGTCAAAATGACATGTGACCATTGAAACACTATTACTATAATTTGATAATTTATTACTATTTATTGCTAAATTATAGCAATAACAAATATTATTATGAATAATACTATATATATATATATCAATTAATGTATTAATTAATATACTAACAGATGAAGTGACATAATTTTAAAAATTTTAAATATTTATAATTTATATAATAAATAAAGTTAATAATAATAATGATAATAATAATAATAATATAACACTAATATAGTTAGTATAGTAATGTATATATTTATTATTAGGCCTCTATTGGTGGAGATGTGTTTGGATAAGAGTGCGAATTTATCAGAACATCAATCAATCAAAATGTTACAAAGCACAGACAACCCAATAACTTCTTCAGTGCTCTATGACTGCGTTTGGAGTAGCTTTCCCAACACATTTTTACTCATGGATTTTCGTGTACTATTTATTTTGAATTTTTAAATTATAATTTCACACTTATTTTTTTAAAAAAAAATTTAGGTGAAAAAATTTGGCTAATCTAGATGTGCAGCCGATTAATCGAAACAGTATTTGGTTTTTTTTTATATATTTTAAATAAATATATTTTCATAATTTTTTAATTTTTTTATGAGTTTTGAATAGGATTTGGATTATGTATTTGATTATGAATTGTAAATTTTTGAATTAAATATCATTTGTCACATCATTCATTTCAAACTCAATTCAAAACTCTTTTCAAAATTCAACCAAACAAATTTTTTACACTCAAATCATAATTTCAAAACTCAGAAATTCAAAATACAACTCTATTCTCAAATCATATTTAGAAACTCTATCAAATGCTACCTATGTTTCTCTATTTGTGTCAATGAGAAATGCTACAGACCCCAGTACGGACGACCCCAGTGCCACCCCCAGTGACGTGGCAGCGTGTGATTGGCCGAAATCCAAAAAACAAAAAAAAAAAATTGTTTTCGCACCAATAAGGAACGACCCCCCAGCACCCCGAGCTGGGGATCTAAGTCATTTTTCTTGTGTCAATATCTGTGCTGTCTTTTTTTTTCTTTTTCTTTTTTTTTAAAAACTAGTAAGTGACATATACAATGTTTTTGTAATTCAGATAAATAAATATAAAAATAAATAATAAAAAAATAAATATTATAATATGTATATTATCTAAATGGTAAGAATGTTATTAATGAAACTCAAGGTCTTAGGTTTAAATCTTACTCACGTTTTTTAATAATATTTTTTTAATTTTAGGAAAGTAAAATGTGTCACGTGACAGAAGGAGAAACCACCACACTATTAGACACCAAGTCATGTGCTCACATATATGATAGTATAGATAAAATTAAAAATATTTTCCTCTCTCAAAATATTAGTCTTTTATTTTATTTTTTATTATCCTAAAATATTAGTTTCTTTTTAAAAATCAAATACTAAAACAACATGAATTTTTTATTTTATCCTTATTTTAAATTCATTAATATTAATATATATAAAAATTATAATTATGATAATTAATATTTCAAAAAATTATACTATTCTAATTTTAAATCAAAAGGTAATTTTAAAATTTTAATATTTTTAAAATATAATAATTATATTACTAAAAGAAATTAAATTCTTTAAAAGAAATTAATATTTTAAAACGGAAGAAGTAACACAAAATTTGTATTACAAATAATACAAAGCAACTAATATTTATGAGGCGCAATTCATCAGACATCTGTTTGCCTTCCAGTTTCTCTGTTTCTTATGTATAGGACAAAATGAAAAAATTATATATATAGAACTCCACTAAAGTGATTTTATAAGAATAGTAAAAATTTTACATAGAATTTTTATTTGAGTGTAGAAATTAAATCAATCAAAAAAAAAAGTGGATACTAACGGTATCTTCAATGGTATATCAAATATTTTATTAAATTTGAGTAAAAATTTGAAAAATTCCTCTATCTAATATCTAACTCTCCAACGGTGAATTTTTTGCTGTCAGCAAAACGCCGGTCGACCGGGACACGACCAGCCGGAAGTCCGGCCAGTCGACCGGTGAGTGTAATCCGAAAAATCTGTTTCCCTCAATTTCTATTTCCCTCAATTCCTTTGCCATTTCTGAAGCAAAATACCTCTCTTTGCATAGCCTCATCAAGCTCCTGCTTATCATCAGGTATTATGTTTTTGGCATACAACTGGGTTAAACAATTCCGAATCTTGAAAAGGATAAAAGAAGAACACAATTTCAGTCAAAACAACTACTGACCAGATAACAATATAGATCCACAGTCTAGTTCTTCAAAGCATCAAAACTATCCAAACAATGTGTTGTTGCAAAACAAGTTTTCTTTGATACAGAGCATATCAAAATAAAATAAGTAAAAATAGGTTGAATTGTATACTTTACCAGTTTTCTAACAAAGCAACCAATAGTGAGATAGATAATCAAATTGAACTAAAACATGCAATTTCAGACAAGAAATTAAAAAATTGAATATGCCCATTTTCCGCCAAATGCAAAGCTGATACTTCAAAACTAGCCAACAAGTAATTAAGTACACATTTTATTGAAATGGGAGAGAGAGAGAGAGAGAGAGAGAGAGTACAGTTTCAGAAAAGAAATTTAGAATGGGGTCTGCCTCTTTATAGAATACAGAAATGGATCTCATTAAAAATTAAGTAAGCAATTTAGCAGAAGAATGCAAATGCACTGAAGAAAGAAAAGCTAAGCTAAATATAATAAAATAAGATGAATCTCGTGATATTCGTGCAGAGCATAAGTATTTGATGATCTCTACAGGGTCAATAGAGGGAACAACAAGATCAGAAGATTGATAGATGATCTGGTCTGGGATTCTTCGTCTGTGATCTGGTCTAGAAATTTTCAACTAAGAGAATGACCGGGTGGATATCCGGCCGGATGTCCGCCTAGTCGTTCGGTGGGTCAAATCCTCAACGGTTATGCACAGTAAAATCCTAAAAGGTGCCCGCCATCTTCAATTTGGTGAAATATTTTTTATATTCTCAATTTAATATAGGTTGGATAAAACTATTGGAGTAAAAAAAAAAAGAAAAGGAAAATCTTCACCAAATTTAAATTTGGTGATAGATTTGGTGCAACGTTGGAGATGGCCTAACAACTCATTCACCAAAGAACATGTCATTCACCAAAGAACATGTGGAAGAAAGATAAGGAGACAACTCAACATTTGAGTCTATGTATGAAGAGGAGGTAACATTAGCACTTGAACATTCAAATTCAAATAAGAGAAGGAAATGCATGTTTTTATAGTAATTTTTAAGAGGCGTTTTCAAGTGCTTGTAAATAGCTTGAATGGGCAAATTAAATGAGTGGTCTTTATATTTTGTCTGTTGTGTTATTTTAATCTTTATATTTTTAATTGGCACAATTTTAAAATTAAATGGACAAAAATGACACAAGATACAAAGTACAAGAACTGCTGTCGTAACTTATCCCAATTGAAATGAAGGGAGAAGTCTTGGACAAATCACAGAACTTAGTACATCGCTCAGCTTTTATTTATTTGTTTTTGTTGGCATCATAAATCTACAAATATTATTATTATTTATTATTGGATACATGACACTTTTCTACGCACTTGGCATTATAAGAAGTTACAAAATGTGGAAAAAAAACATATGGAAAAGATGATAGAAAAGTAGAAGAACATGGAGTATGAAGTGGAGGAGTTGAAAGATCATGGAAGGAAACATGGCAAGAGAAGAATGAAGATTGAAGAATATGGTAGTTATTAGGTAATTTTTTTCTATAAATTTTTGGCTATAAATAGGCATCAACAATGATTCATCCCCCCTTTTCTCCCCACCCCCTTTGACCCCCTCTCTCTCTCATTGGTTACATTTTCTTTTTCGTTTTTTTTTTTCCTACTCCTCCAATCACCACCCGCCACATGGCAAAGGGGGGGTGAGGGGGTGACCCCCAAAAAGGGGTCCCAAGCATTATTCAAATAGGCATTCATGGCTACATTGTAATCCATCAAACTCAAATCAAAGGCAATTGATTTATATTTTTCTTGTCATTTACATTTCTTGCACTTTATTTTTCAAAGTATATAAGTGACGGTATTTAATGGTTACTTTGATTGTTCACTCAATCACCCCAATTGTTCACTCAATCATCTTTCTCCATCTCCCTCTTTTTAATTTTTCTTTTCTTTACACTTGACAATTTTGAAGTTCTTTTCATTGAGGCAAAAGAACCGTCAATACAATCGCTTGATAATTGGCTTAAATTTAATTTGTAAATATTTTCAATTCTTACTGACACGTTCGCATTTATGATATTTTCCTTCGTGGGAAAAATAAACCAATAATTTTATGTCTTATTCTTTTTTTCTAAGTAGGAGTAGCGTAGCCATAATTTAAATTTAAATTGTTAGAAAATTTCAATTCAGTGCAATTTTTTCTTAAAAAAAATTACAAATAAATGATAAATTTTATATACATAATAATTAAAATTATTTTTTTTTAATGATTTTATAATAATTTTTTGATACTCCCACTGATATGCAATTTCTCTTAAATTGTTTACCCTTTACAGTACCTTCCTTACTATTTCTTGTAATTCATTTACCTTATGCAACATTTTTTTTGCATCTACTTGGCTTCAAAGGAGTAGGAGTAATTTCAAGATAATAATGTACTGTTCAAATTAGTTATTGTATTTATTTATTTATTTTTTTTAGAAGGGTAGCGATTGTATTGTTCAGTTGATTTAATTTTGTTTTCCTTTCTCTCATATTTTATGTTTTTTTTTATTCCCATTTACAATTAATATTGAATTGGTCTTTACTTGACATAATATTTTAACTCTTCTTTGTTGAAATAAAAAAATCACAACACAATCGTTTAATAGTTGTTTAGCTTTAAATTAATAGGTAAAGATTATTCAATTTTTGCTGATAAACTCAAATGCTCAATTCTATTGTCACGTTCCTATAAAAATTTAAATATATATATATATATATATATATTGCCACGTGTTGTACAAATTAGACCACCTATTTTTCCTTTTTAAACTGAACAATCATAAAGCTCTCTGATAAAGATTATTCAATTTTTGCTAAGGCACTACAAGATATAAGACAGAAACTTTGTTCTCTAAAAATGAAATTTTTATTGTAAAAAATATTTAAGGATTAATTTTTATCATTGTAAAAATAATTGTTAAAAACTCATCTCAAAAAGTTAAAAATAAGATTTTTTGTGATTTTTTTTTGAAAATATCACTAATAAATACACTTTTAGGGACAAAATAATTTGATCTCAAAATGATTTATTTTTTGAGACAAAATTTGGTCTCAAAAATATAATAATTCATCACTAATGTCCAATTTTCGTTACAAAAATATAATAATGACACTTTAAGAAATAAAATTATTTAGTCCTTAAAAAATAATTTTGTCCCTAAATTTTAGTCTCTAAAATCTTAATTTTTTGTAGTGAGGATAAGAATATAGCAAATTTTACCAGATGAAAAATCTAATCGAGTTGGGTTGTAATGAAAAATGTCCCTTAATTTGACCTATAATAATGAAAAATGATAGATAGGTGTTGAAAATTAACCATATAGGGTCCAACTGCATTGTCATGTTATTGTAAGTAAATTTTGTGGATCTAAAATTTTAAGTCGTAATATTTCTCGATTGAAATAAATTTTGAATTACTCAAAATAAGATTACTATAAGACTACTTAAAATTAATTACTTGCTTTTATAATTTTGTATACTTATAAATTGATATTGTGTAAATTTAATAACATATATTGAACCAATAATGCTATGTTGACTATAATTGTGTACTATATTTTGTTTATCATCTTATATATTATTATTGTATTGGTTTAATAAGTTTCACTACAAGTCTATTACTAATGTAATTACTCATAGAATGATAAATAAAATATGATACATAAATGTGATCGACATAACATTATTGATGTATAGCATTAAAATTTGCGTTAGTTCAAATTAAAAATACTTTCTCAATTTTAAATATATATTTCTTTTTTTAATGGTTAAATATATATTTCTTAAGTGGTTAAATTTAAAATATATATATATATATATATAAATTCTAAAAGTAATTTTAGAGTTATAGTTTTCTATTAGCCCAATTCAAAATAAATTCTACCCAAAACTAATAACTAGACACTTTTTTGGGGGGTAAGTAATTACTAAGCCAATGGTCATGTTTTTTTACTTTCATTCACATACATACCTAATGTTGCAGGGGCCAGAAGCTTTATGAACAGCCTTACACCATTCACAATCATACATCATACATACCTGCATATGAAGATTTTCAAACTTTTGCAGGGGCTGACCCCCCTCTCCCTCCGAGCCTGGTTATGAGATTTTTTTTTAAAAGTTTTTTCTTTCTTTGCAAACAACGTTTTTTTTTTCTTTTTCTTGGTTTTCTTAATACATTGAATTCTTCAAAGAAAATTGTTAAATCTACCATCTTTATTATTGTACCTATTGTGGGGATATATTTTCTGAGTACCAACACGTGGCAAGGTAACGCCGACGTGTCAGCCAAGATTCTACGTGTCCTGATCGTGACGCCGAGGTGATCTCAGCAGGGCCGAGGTTATCTCCGAAGATATCGGAATCCGAGATAAGTGGATAAGAGACAAGAGTCCTAGAATGAAAAGGGAACTCAACCTGGATGAGGGACAAGAGCCCTAGAATGAGAGAAGACTTCAGTTTGTATTAAGATAAGACTCTTAGAGAGTTTATCCTAATCTTACTGGGAGTCCAAGATTAGCAGTAATCCTGAGTCCATAGAAGTTAGGTTTCTATTGGGACTAGATTTTTGTTGGTTATAAAAAAGAGGCACCCCATAGGTCTAAGGTATGCTTTTTAGGCTCAAGCTTGTGAGTTGAATAATTGATTATCTTTGAGAGATATACTAACTTGATCGTCGGAGTGCCCTCGGGTGGACGAACCACCGCGGGATTCTTATATTTCTGTTACAGGTCAGTCAGGTACCATCTATTCTGCCAGTGCTCTCCAGCTGAATTACTGAGTTGGCAGTGTGGTCGGAAAATTTCTCACACAATTTGGCACCGTCTGTGGGAAAGAAAGAAGAATAGATGGCCAAATGACGGACAGAAGGATCAGACTGGAGACAACGCTCCTGCTGGGAATGGGAGATCTATCAACCTCGACGATGAAGGGGACAATAGCAACACAGAAACTCGTGACCAGAGTCACGGAGTGAAAGACGTCGGCCAGAAAGGTGATGCACCAAAGATAACAGATTGAAGCGAATACTACAACGAAGATGACCTCCAGGGATGGAAGGATAGATACCTGCGGAGGAACGAAGACCCTTCCAGAAGGGATGCAAAGACAAGGGGCATGAGCGCTCCCAAGGAGATAACATTCAAGTATAGAAGAACTCATCTTGAGTGAGCAGATCCCGGATTCTAGATCCTGGATCCCGGATCCGAGAAGACATGATCTCAGCCTAGACAAGTAGGCCCGAAAAGACGAGAGCTCAACCTAAGTGAGCAGATCCCGGATTCCAGATCCCGAATCCTAGAAGACATGATCTCGGCCAAGATGAGTAGGTCCGAGAAGAGAAGAGCTCAACCTGAGTGAGCAGATCCAAGATTCTAACAGACAAGATCTCGGCACTTAAGCCCGAAAAGAGAAGAGCTCAGTGAACAAATCTCAGATCCCAGAAGATAAAAAAAGAAAACACACAAGGTTGGACTGCAGTTAGCCAGGTTGAAAACCTTTTATAAGGTTCGCAAAGGTGTATGTGGAAGCCATGCAGGGGGCAGAGAAAAGAAGAATATGTTTACCACTTGTTGAAATTTGTAGCAATTTACAAGTTGGTTAAACCGAGATGATGTTTACCACTTGTTGAAATTCTGTGTGAATTTACAAGTTGAAGTTAAACCAAGGTCATATTTAACACTTGTTGAAATTCTGTGTGAATTTACAAGTTGAAGTTAAACCGATGTGATATTTAACACTTGTTGAAATTCTGTGTGAATTTACAAGTTGAAGTTAAACCGAGATTGTATCGGAAGAAGATTGGTTTAAACACTTGTTGAAATTCTATGTGAATTTACAAGTTATAATTAAACCGAGGTTATGATAAAGGAAGATGGTTTAACACTTGTTGAAATTTTGAGAAAAATTTACAAGCTGAAGTTAAGCCGAGGTTATGATAAAGGATGATGGTTAAACACTTGTTGAAATTTTTGAAAAAAATTTACAAGTTAAAGTCAAGTTCAAGCAATATCTGTGTACTTGCTGAGACTACCAGGTTGTCAAAACTTGAAATATGGAAAACTGAAGTCTTGATAGAAGACATTGAGAAAGTGACATGTCCTCAGCAACACTTGTGAAAATATTTGTTACAATATTTTCAAGTGTTAGGACAAGGCCGAGATGAGCAAGATTAGTAGTTGTGACAGAGCTATTTTACCCGAAGAGATTACATAGTCAAGGTGTACTTTGAAGATATGCAAATTATTCTAAGTATAGAATCATACAAGAGTAGAAAAAAGAAAACATACATTCAAAGAAGAAATCAGAGAAATGCATTTAAAGAAGAAAGAAGGCACTTCGGCCGGAATATTGAAAAATAAATTATTCAGAGTACAAAAATGGCACGTCGGCCGGATTAAAAGCATACAAAGACGGACAAAATACAAGGTACAAGGTACAAGGAGTAAAAGAAGGAAACAAAACTACTCGGCATCAATGGCAGGATATAGAAGACAGTTGGGAAGACTTCTCAGCAACCTTCTCAGCCTCGAGCTCGACATCAATCTCCCGAAGAGTTTGATCAAGGCTCTTCTCGGCGATTGGCACCTCGAAGTTTGAAGGCAAGGATTGAAAACAAGAATCTGGAAAAAGACACAGAAAACAGAAACAAGAATGTAATTCGTAATCAAGAATGGTGATGAAGCTATCAGGAAATCAAGACAAAAAGATTGCACAAATGTGTCAAACCAAGAACAGTGGCAGAAATCAACAGATGTGTGAACAGTGTGTATTCAAGAAGATGATTTGGAAACAACGAGTAAAACAGCAATGGTGATTAACAATAAAGCAGAGCTTCTTGGAAAGAAACAAGAAATAAAATCAGGAGGAACAGTGGCTTACCAGAAAGAAGGAAGTCGGAATGAGAATTGCCGAAGTCTAACGACAATGACAAAATGACGTAAGCTTCACCGAAGGAGAGGAACAAAGACAGTTGCAGAAGCTTAAAAGCTTGGAACAATGACGGATTTAAGCAAAAGAGCTAGAAAGAGAAAAAGCCAGAGGATTGAATGAAAAAAGAGAAAAATAGTCAAGAAGACGACAAAGTTCAAGAATAAAGCCAAGTGCACAGGCACTAAGTAAGTATGTGAAGAACAAGAAAGTAATGACCCAAACACGATGCTAGCAACAGAAAGCAGATATGACACGAACAGTGCCAGGCATTCAAACAATTCAAAACTTGAAGACAAACGAAAGTAGAAGGTAACAGATGGCAAGTAAACAGATTCAGAAGAGTTATGAAAGATTGAGCTTAATAGCAAATAAAGAGTTTATGAACCTACAAAGTGAAATGAACGCCGATATGAAAATCGCAGGAGTCAAATAGATGACTGGAAATCGGGAACTCACCAGAGAGTGTGAGTGGAGCAGTTGCAAAGTTCTTGGAGTTTACAAATTAATGGAACCAGAACCTCGGCTAGGAGATGCGATTTCAAGCAGCTTGGAAAGCATGAAACTTGATTCTTGACATCAGTGGACAGTAAAGTCGAGGGAACTTTGAGGTCGGCGAGTTTGATCTCGGACAGAGGGGCACAGATGAACGAACAGTGTAGGTTCCATCACCTCAGAATGCCGAGGTAATAGAACCTAGGGGGCAGTTGTGGGGATATATTTTCTGAGTACCAACACGTGGCAAGGTGACGCCGACGTGTCAGCCGAGGTGCCACGTGTCCTGGTTGTGACGCCGAGGTGATCTCGGCAAAGCCGAGGTTATCTCCGAAGATATCGGAATCCGAGATAAGTAGATAAGGGACAAGAGTCCTAGAATGAAAAGGGAACTCAACTTGGATGAGGGACAAGAGTCCTAGAATGAGAGAAGACTTCAGTTTGTATTAAGATAAGACTCTTAGAGAGTTTATCCTAATCTTACTGGGAGTCCAAGATTAGCAGTAATCCTGAATCCATAGAAGTTAGGCTTCTATTGGGACTAGATTTATGTTTGCTATAAAAAAGAGGTACCCCCATGGGTCTAAAGTATGCTTTTTAGGCTCAAGCTTGTGAGTTGAATAATTGATTATCTTTGAGAGATATACTGACTTGATCGCTGGAGTGCCCCCGGGTGGACGAACCACCGTGAGATTCTTATATTTCTGTTGTAGGTCAGTCAGGTGCCATCTATTCTACCAGTGCTCTCCAACTGAATTACTGAGCTGGCAGTGTGGACGGAAAATTTCCCACACACCTATATATCACTCTTCCTCTAACCCAAATAGGGCAGCAAATGAGTTGAGTTTTAGATATTTGAACTCATTTGCTAAGAATTTATCAAACTCGAACTTGAGTCTTAAACTATTTGAGAAAGTTGAACTTGGCTCAAGCTAACTTGATTATGTAAAGTGACTGCTCACTTAAAGTAAAATAAAAGATGATTATGTTAATAATAAATTTCATCAATTAACTATGTAAAATATATAATACTAAACACAAATAAAAAAACAAATAAATTAATTAAATAAATTATTTACTAATATATTATTAAAAATAAATATTAATTTTTTTAATTATTTATTATTTATTTATTTATTTGTGTTCTAAAACTTTATTATGTTGAACTTCTATATTAAATAAATCTAAAAATCGAATTTGAGCTCGTTTAAGCATCTCTTGCTTTAGCTTAGTATGTTTTTGCACGTGTTCTCACTACCCACTCGCGCTTCTCACGCATATCTTTAACGGTATATCAATTTTTTTAAATTAAATTTGAGTAAAAATTTAAATAAAAATTTTATTTGAAATTAAATGCTTCGAAGAGAGTTTTATAGCTTTATTAAACCACCGGTCGATTGGGCAAATGACTAACCAGTTGACCGGTCAGTGTAATTTTCTTACAAATTTTTGTCTTGAGATGGTCATTTAGGGAGACATCTAGTGGTAAAAATTCAACGGTAATGAACAGTGATTTGATAAAAGACACATTAATTCTCAATTTGATAAAAAAAAGTAAAATCATGAATTTGATGATACATTTAATAAACAATTAAAGAAATAAAAAGTAATTTTTTTATCAAATTTAAATTTAATGATAAATTTGATGAACCATTATAGATGGTCTAATAGCTGGCTGTGTAGCTTCAAAAGATGCGTCATTTTCTATGCCAGCAAATTAAGGAGGGCTTGTTTGGGTGCACTCATTAGAGCCTCTACAATAATAAAAGTTAGAGTAAATTATAAATACATTTTTTGATATTTGATTAAAATATGAATCATTTCTTGTGATTTTAGAGATTACATTTCACTTTTGAGGTTTCTAATTTCATAACAAATTGTTCCTTTTATTAATAAATTATCAAATTAATTAATAGTTTTTAATGATATTAGAAATATATTTCAATTAATAATTTAGGTAATTATTGTATAGAAGAGCAATTATTAATTTCAATTTTTTAGTTAATTGTGTAAAATAAAAAATTTTAACAAAGGAGTATTTGTAATTTTTCAAACTACAAGAGACAATCTGTACTTTAAGTAAATCTCAAGGGATATGTTTGTAATTTACCTTAAAAGTTAAAATGGCAAATTACGATGGTAGTTTCTCTACTTTGGTTCTTATGTCATTTTAATCCTCTAATTTCAATTAGCTCAATTTTAACTATAAATTTATGACTTTGTTTTAATTTGGTCTAGCTGATTACAACTCTTAATATTTTTTTTGTCATAAAAAATATGCACATAAATGCCATGTATCATATTTTTAAGGACAAAATTACAAACTTACTTAACTCAGTGAGTTAATTTTAACTAAATTAGTAATAATTTTTTAAAAAAAACTAACGATTTTATCAATTTGACTAAATTGACGTAAAATCTAAAAATAAAGGTTAAAATTTAGTCAATTGAAAATGTAAGGACTAAAATGACATAAGAGATAAAATATAAGGACCACCAATATAATTTGCCCAAATTAAAATAGCTTTTTTTGGGGCTTTTACCGAACAAAAAATAAATAAATAAATTTTTTGGCTTATATCACTATAATGGTTCACATGTTATTTTGCATAACCAATTCCAATATCATTAAATTAACTCTTCAAAAATTTGTTGTGATCGTGATTTAATTTTGCTAATTTGACAAAAATAACTTTATCATATTTTAAATCTTAAATTTGATAAAAGATTTGATTTTATCAATTTTTTACAATTTTTTTTATAATTATTATCATTTTCTCGAAATGTTTAGCCAAAAATTACATTCTTATCTGCTTCTCAAGTCATAATCGTCGTAGGTGTGTACCGAAGAAAATTGAAATAACCTATCAACGTCTTGATAATCCAATCTTTTGGTTATCCAATCCCCAAGTTTGTCAGCTAGAGTAGAAACGGAAAATCTAGGGCTCATTTAGGTGGTGGGTTCGCTTTTTTATTTTTTAATTTTTTAATTATTTTAATTTAGAATTAAAAAGTCTCATTTGAAAATGATTTTTAGTTTTTTTTATTTTTTGTGAGAGAAAAAATGCAAGAATTATGAGTTAGATGAGATATTTTATTTTATTAGATTAAAAAACTTATTTTGTTTTTTTTGTAGTTAAAATAGCTTCAAATCCAACCCAACCCCTCTTTCCAAACGAAGCCTTACTTATAAATCTCATATTAAGAAATGATAATTTGATTAGTGCTAAGAGTTTTTTTTATAAATCAATTAGTTTTATTGATTTTGAAAATATAAATTTAATATATTATTTAAAAATTAGATTTACAGTTATACCTTATTTCTATTTCTATTATTATTATTATTATATATATATATATATTTGTGGTAGAAAGGTAATATAGACAATCTTTGAGAATCAAATTTGAAATGAATTTTTATATAAGAATCTTTTTTATTTGGAATGACTCGAAATGTAAGATTTTTCAAACATTTCAAAAAGAGTATAAAATTGACTTGAAGTATGAAAATTTTCAAACATTCCAAAAGATATTTTTCAAATATTTTAAAAAAAACTCCTTAGTAACCTTTGACCAAATGTATAATTTCAATCCGTAACACTCTAATATAACACTCAAACATAACACTCCAATATAACACTAAAAAAAAAATTCATTATTATACTTTTTCCAAACGTAACGCTCCAATGTAATACTCTGAAAAAAGGTTTTAGTGCAACACTCTACTATAACACATAAAAAAATTCCTTAGTATACTTTTTTCGAACGTAATATTCCAATGTAACACTCTAAAAAACAAAGAGTACAAAAATTCCTTATTAACACTACAATGTAATAATGAAAAAAAAAAACTCTTTATTATACTTTTTTTCAAACGTAACACTTTAATATAATACTTAAAAATAAATAAATAAATAAATCCTAAATGTAACACTCTAATATAATACAAAAAAATTCCTTAGTATACTTTTTTCAACGTAATATTTCAATGTAACACCAAAAAAAAAAAAAAAGAGTACAAAAGGGTGAGATTTTTCAAATTATTTCAAAAGGAGTACAAAAATTTCTTAGTAAACTTTGGATAAATGTATAATTTCATATTGTGAATGTTAAGTTTGAAAAAAGTACACTACGTAATTTTTAGTGTTTTTGTGTATGTTACATTAGAGTGTTACGTTTAAGATTACATTGATTGAAACGTTAGGTTTGGAAAAGTATACTGAAGAGTTTTTTTGTGTGTTATATTGGAGTATATTACATTTGAGTGTTACATTTGAAAAAAAATTGGAGTATTACGTTATTATGTTTGAGAAAAACGCACTAAAGAGTTTTTTAATGTGTTACATTACAGTGTTACGTTCTTATTCATAATGTACGATTTGTTTCAGACAAAAATAAAAATCCAAACCATTTATAGTGCAGATTGTCCAAATGTATAATTTCACATTTGGAGAAACCAACTTTTATTTCTCAAAAATTAAATCTAAATGTGTAAGTGACTACATTTTTATGTAATTTTCATTTTAACCGGACCTTTGGATTCATAAAAAAAGAAAAAAAGAAAAAAAAGACTAAACAATTCACAAAATTAAATTTTAAAATTTATTGGTGCTTCACCCGAGTAGAAACAGTGTTTTTGTCCATATTATAATCCATTTTAATTTATTTTTTTGAATTTTTATGAAAAAATATGTAAAAAAATAAAATAAAAATAAAAATTAGAAGAGTTAACTTTTTTGTTGTGACTTTCTAACTTTTTAATTATTTTTAAGGGTAAACTACTAATAGATCATAATAGTTGGATTTAATTCTCATAAAATCTTATTGAAAATAAGTCTTAATAAAATCGTCACTAAAAATAATTTTTTGTGACGATTTTTTGAATATGTCGTTAAAAATTAAAAATTAGTGACTTTTTGTCCCTATTTTTATAAATTGTCACTAAATATTATAATTAGTGACTTTTTTTGTTACAAATTTTATAAATTGTCACTGAAATTTGAAAATTAGTAACATTTTTTTTGTGACGATATTTTAAAACTATCGCTAAAACTTATAATTTGTAACTTTTTTTATGACAAAATTTTTAAGTTGTTGCTGAAAATTAACAATTAATGACATTTTTTAATAGTATTTAATAAAAAACGTCATTAATTATTATAGAACTTATTGAACAATAAATCCACTTCAGACCTAGTAAGTTCCCTTTATTTTAATTTATAGTCAAAACAACCTTTAATTGTTTAATTTTTATTTTTTACTTATGAGAGTGTCCTCACTATCTTACAAATTAATTTTTAAGTACATTTAATGTGGTCCCAAATATATACAGAACTTCTGGTTACAAGTCAAGGGAGTGATCTCAAGTGAGAATAACGTGATAAAACTTCAATTTTTAATAATTCATTCCTTAAAGTCCGGCTTCATATTTTTTTTTTAAAAAAAAAATTTATGAGTCATATACACTGATTAATTAAAACATCGTAATTACTTATTCTCATATTTTTTTAATATATTTTTTTGATAATTAAATATTCAGATCAATTTACATATATTTCTACTAATTTCAAAACTCTAAAATTAAATTTCCAATGACACTTTAAAATGACTTAAATTCGAGATGTTAAATTTCAGTTTCTAAGTTTTTATAGTTCAACCGGCTGATATAATTCTTATTCAAGATGGTGACATTCAAAGTTATCGGTATATTAATATATAGCATCATGTGAGCTCTCTTAACTGTTGATGTGAATCTTCATAGCTAATTTTTAGGACTATAACACAAAAATAAAATACGGTAAATTACAAATACACTTTTTGAGTTTTGTTTAAAATATGAATTGTTTCATGTGGTTTGAAAAATTACAAATACTTCCCTGTCACAATGTTTTATTTGACAGAATTAATTTAAAAAGTGAAATTTCTAACTATTCACCTGTATAATAATAAAATTATCAGAATTATTAATTGAAATAAAATTTCAACATTATTAAAAATTGTTAATTAACTTGATGATTTATTAATAAAATGATCTATTTGTTATGAAATTAGAAACTTTAGGAGGTATAATATAATTTTTAGAACTACAAGAGATAATTTGTAATTTAAGTAAACCTCAGAGAGTGTGTTTATAATTTATCCAATAAACCAAAATCTTGACACAAACATTCGTACGTAATCTCTTCTTACATTATTGTGTGGAAAACTATATCTTATCCTATCAAATTGATTCTTGTTTCTCTGTTTTGGGGTAAGAGTCAAAAAAATTTCAGTAAGCTTCAATTAATTATATGACATATATGGATTAGTTTGAACCATTGGCTGCTCATTACACCAATGAAAAACCTCTTTCTTGGGTTTGTAATGTGATATTTGGATAAGAATATTGTTTACAGATGTCATCAACTAGCATGGTTTTCAAAGTATGAGTATTGTGCCATTTTCAAACTATAAATAATTGATCTATAGTTTTTACTTTTGGAATCACTTAGATATATATGAGTGGCATGTTGGCATCCAGTTTCTTTCTTACAAGGTTTTATAATAGGATTAATTATATTTTTATGTCAAGTTTGGCAAGTTGAAAAAAAGTCAAAAAGTCAAAAAATTACTTAAAAAGTTAAAAAGTTATCACTATTCACTAAAAGTCAAAAATTACGGTTGCACAACTCCCAATCTTAATTTTCTCCTACACACTAATTTATACAAATTTTTAATACACATTTTTCCATAAAAAGTCAAAAAGTTAACCCAAACATCCATATTTTTTTTCTCAATTGTTTAATCCAAAAAAATAAAAAGTGCACTAATTTAGGACATCCCAAACAACTCTAATTTTCAAAGTATGAGTATTGTGCCATTTTTGTCACTGTTTAAATTGTATCATTCGGTCTCCAATATTTACATGTTGGCATCATTTTGGTCAATATACTTCGATTTAGTCCTCAATATTTAAATTCCATCAATTTTGTTCCGAATATATAAAAAGTGTTTCAATTTTGGTCTCTCAATCAAATTCTATCAATAAACTCCTTTAAAATCAAGGGTAGATGTGTAATTTTGGATATCAAAATGACACAAATAACATATTTTGAAAACTAAAAATCTTTTTTAAATGAGTTTTCACTTAAATGATACATATCACATATTTTTTGAACAAAAAAGGTAAATTTTTTAGTGAGTTTTCATATCTATCATTGGTTTTAATGGAAGAGATTAAATTGAAACATTTTTCATTTTAAATATTAAGGAACAAATTGAAACTTTTCTTATATGTTAGAAACCAAATTAACACAATTTATTAAGAAAACTTGCACTTTGAGAACAAAATTGTAATTAGCTCTAACGAAGTAAATGGTAAAAGACAACCAAAGTTGATTCCAAAGTAAATAAGCCCCCGAACATGTAAATCCAGACGTTGATAAATTTGTATGCTAAATTTTTTTAAGGCTCAAGTATTAAAATTGACATATCTAAAAAAAACTCTCTACCTAAAATGTGAAATTTATTATTTTATTATTTTTACTTTAATATTTTTTGAACTGTTTTATTTGTTTTTACCATTAAAATTATGAAAACAAAAACATTTGGCATTGCTAAGACATGTAAAATTGACAACTCACTTTTAAATATTCGAATAGTTTGTTGTAAAAAATGCCACCTCAAAATTGAAAATTCAAGTGGCGATATTGCAACTCCGTTTGGATTGATGGTTTAGCAGGGGAAGTGAAAGATCTTGAGAGATAAAATTAATTAAATCGTATTTGGATTCTTCTTTAAAATGGAAAGGAAAGTGCACAGAGAGATTATGAGAGATGGAGAGTACAAGTATTTTAAGCATTTCACTCTCTCTTCGAAATTGAAAGGAAAAAAAAAAAAAAAAAGAAGAAAAATAAGTGTTTCATATAATAATACAATAAAATATCTAATTAAATATACCTCTCATTAATAAAGCATTGTCTAACCAAATAAGAGAGATGAGACTTTCCCTTTCCTTTCCTTCTTTCCCCTCACTTTTAACTATTCCCTTCACTTCCTCTTCCGTTTCCCTCAATCTAAACAGACAAATGACTCACTTAGCAATTGCATGCAAGCATTTAATTCATTTATTAAAAGTTAAATGTAATAGAAATTAATAATTTTTTTATTATTTATTGATATACAAATAATAAAATATTGCGTAAAATACAAATACAACTTCTGTAGTTTGTTTAAAATATGATTTGCTCCACTGTGGTTCTAGTAATTACATCATACTCTTGAAATTTCTAATTTCATAACAAATTATCATTTTTATTAATAAATCATTAAGTTAATTAATAGTTTTTAATGATATCAGAAATTTATTTCAATTAATAATTCAGGTAATTTTATTAGTTTATGGAAGAGCAGTTAGGAATTCAGTTAATTCTGTTAAATAAAAAATTCTGACAATAGAGCATTTGTAATATTTTAAACCACTTGAGACACTTCATATTTTAAACAAACCTCAAAGGGTGTATTTGTAATTTATCCTAAAATTTTAAAATAAAATATAGATCTACCGTACTAATATTGTTAGTGCCACGTCATTGAATTAATTAATTTTTTTATCAAATTAATTCGTTTATATAACATAGTCTTATTATAAGCCCAACCACACTTGAGTGCATTTTATACCATAGAATGTCTAATACCAAATAGCAATGGGCGCCTAATGCATTTGAAGAAACACCATGGAAAAATTACACTAACTTTTTGCGGGGTTTGAAAAAATGTACTAAAAAATTTTGTAATTTTGACATAATTATACTTTCATTCATTCAAATAATAAACATATTAACAATGTTAAGTTTGAGAAATTAAATTTTCCTTCTATTTTTTTGTATCTTTTTGTTTTTGTTTTTTAAATCAATAAAGTAATATCTCAAAAATAGATGTAAAGGACAAGCAAATAATTTGTCTTTTCCATTAACCTATTTTCAATAGTAGTATTAATGAAAATTTTATGCTTTTTAACGGAATAGGATAAAATGTTGAAGGCAAATATAATTTAGAGAAAATTATTGAAAAATTCAATTTAAGGAGAGTACAAGGCAATAAGTCCTGTGAGTATTTTTCTTTGGTGAGAAGTACACTCTTTATGAAATATTACGATGAAAAGTACATTTTAGTGTTTTGGAGGACATTTTGTTTCCAATTTTATCCCTTAATCTATCTGTTGAATTTTTTTTATTTGCTTTAATTTTTTTTTTCACTATTTGTTAAAAAAATTTATCAGTTTAATTTTTTTTGACTCTCTATTTAAATATTTTTCTTATCTGTTAAATTTTTATTTTATTTTTATCGGTTGAATTTTTTTATCTGTTAAACTCATATTTTAAGGCTTATTTTTTCCTATTTGTTTGAAATTCACAAACTAATTTTTCTATCTATTGGAATTCTCCACCACCAACACTCAAATATAACATAGATTATCTGCCTTATCTGTTTATTTTTTTGAACAGATCAAATCCTTTTTGAATCTATTTCAACCTATCTGTATAAATATCTGAGCCTTTTGGAATGATTTGTTCAAATTGTTTTCCAAGTCAAAGAAGAGGGAACACACACCCACACATACAGATGATCCATTATCTATTTAAAATATTCATTCTCAAATTATTTTACATACAAATCCATCATTTGCAAACATACACCCACACACACAACTCATCATCATCATTATCTTCTTCCACAACCATCTCACAAAGAGAGCTCTCTGTTTCTAGAAAATGAAAAAGGAAACACTATGATACGTACCCTTTGAAGAGTGTGCACCATATGCATTTTATAACTAAAAAACATGGTATAATTTTAATTTTTTGAGTTATAACTAATATATATATATATATATATATATCATAACTAAACATAACGTGAGACATAACTAAAGAACTCATGGATCATAACTAAAATAATGTTATAACTAAAGAAAAAAAAAATTGGTCCTAACTAAAAAAAAATGGCATGGTACACATTTTTTAAAGGGGTGTATATTAAAATTTCCCAAATGAAAAAGAAGAAAGAAAATATCGGGAAAAAAGTGATTGTTGTAATAATCGAAAAAGGTTCTGTGAAGTGACAATCTATAGACACTCAATTCTAACCGGCCCTAAGACTTTGGCGCCTTCTTCCAAACACCTAATGATGAAAACAAATATGTGTTATCTCACAAAATTCTTAGCAAGAAGATGGAATTTTAGCTTTAATACCAACCTTCACCCTTTTTAGCCAAATTGTTTTAAACCCCGTTTTGGCCAAATTATTTTACACATTTGGACCGTTAAAATATATTTTATTAGTCTATTTATTTTTATTTTATGACCTTACATGTTTTTGTGTATTTTTATAATCTTTTGAGTATTTGTACATATATTAATGTAAATAATGTATTTTATATATTATTATATTATAAAGTGCACAGTAATATTATTGTGCACCTTTTGAAAATCAACCTCTACTCCCACTATTTGTTATTTTGTTTCTTTTGTTTTAAACCCGCATTGGCCAAATTATGTTATATATTTGACTTGCTAAAATATATTTTATTAGTCTATTTATTTTTATTATTTTATATGTTTTTGTACATTTTTACATTTTTATATTTTATTTTAGGTATTTATACATATATTTATACAAATGATACATTTTACATATTATTATATTATAAAATATACTATGCACCTTTTGATTTCTCAGCTGTCCACCGAATTGTTTTTTTGTTGGTTTATGAAAGTTTTCCCCCGTAAAAGAGGCAGATGGGGAGGAGGAAAATTTGGGAGGGGTTTTTTTTATTGAAGAGGGGAGAAAATTTTGCTTTCAAAGAAAAAATAAATAAATAAAAGAAAATTTGAGAGAGAGGAACTGACCTTCAAAATCGAATTTTTGACCAACCTTTTTCTCCATTCTCTTCATTGTCTATTCTCTAATACACCATCCAAAACAAATACCATTAAAGCTGAAATTACGGACTTTGGACTGAGAATTAAGAACACATTTCACCACCTTGAGGGTGATCGAAAGAAAGTTTGGAAATCAAAAAATTCATCATTTCTCTGAGAGGTGAATTTTTGCAAATTTCATTTAATTTAAAAATGTGATATAATTTGTTTAAACAATTCCTTTAGTGCTTTTCATAACTGTTTTTATCGCTTTAAAGAGAAAGTTGCACCACCCACATATCTATTATAATTTACTTATTATATGTTGGAACAAATCTTCTGTGTAAAATAAAATAACTTGAAAATAAATTCAAACAAAATAAATAAATAACATACCGGATTTATTTATCGAACCGAATTAAAATTAAGACCAAGTCGAGTGTGTGACACTCTGTCCTTAAGACAGATTCGCCCCGCTACGGTGCTTACAGTTGAGTGGCGTCTATCTCCCAGGATACAATGATCTTCACAAATTGTAGTAGCACTCCAAACAATTTGTTCGGCGAACTAGAACCTGTGTTCTATACTCTCTTTGTTATTTTTCCTAAAACTAGAATGAAGGAAAATGAACTAAATAAAAGTTGGACAGCAATATAAAGAACGCAGACTGAATTTCGGGATCAATCAAAATTGGAATGGGACTGCCTTTATATAGGCTTTGTTGGCACCTATTCAATTTGAATAGAAAAGGTATGAAGGAAGGGACATAACCCTTCCTTTAAAATAAAGAGACACCATGAAAGGTTTGCACCCTTTCATTCAAATGGAGGTTTGACCTTTCCTTTAAAACAAAAAGACACCATGAAAGGTTACACCCTTTCATTCAAAATGGAGTCTATTTCAATTCACAACTACCTCTTTATAAATTTTCCAACAATCCCCCACATGAATGAAATTGACAGAGAGAAAATGCAACAACATGATGTAATTACAGAGAGTACAGAAATTGGAAATATTCTGCAAAGGATAGGTAGCTTTTGGCTTTGAACCTTCCCTTGTGAGACACTATCAAATTTACTAGCTAACCAGTGAACATGATGTCTTGAACTGTTCAGCCGTTTGTGTAAACCAAGACAATAGAACTCACACAGTATATCCCCAAACGCAGTTTAGTTCTCACTATTGTGTTCATTTTGGCCCTGAACAACCTGGTCTTTCATGAGTGCTTTAAAGACTTGTAGCCCTTCACAAATCTTATAGAACCGGCCCAGTTCACACTCACATAGGTGATTCTTATGAAAAGTATCATGCCATACTCCACTAGGTTTACCTAGATATAAGAATCATTAAAATTTTACTTAACCTAAATCGCTGCAGACATCACTTATTTCATCATAGAAATGGGTAGGAGTTGGACTCCACAGTGATCTTTCTGAGTCAATCACAACTCGGTTGTCCCTTTGAACCTAGATCTTGGGATCTCCAGTCAACTAGGTTGGGTTGCCGTTGTGGTAACTCTTATTTCATAGGCTTTAGTCCCATTCCCCTCGATGAATTCTCAACTAACTCTCTTGCCAACCCTTTGATTAGTGGATCCGTTATGTTGTCTTTAGACTTAACATATTCTATAGAAATAATTCCATTAAAGAGTAGTTGTCTTACGGTGTTATGTCGACGATGAATGTGTTGTGACTTACCGTTATACATATGACTCTGTGCTCTACCTATTGCAGATTGACTATCGCAATGTATGCATATAGCAGGCACCGGTTTTGGCCATATTGGAATATCTTCAAGGAAGTGGCGAAGCCATTCTGCTTCTTTCTCTGCTTTGTCTAAAGCTATGAATTCAGATTCCATAGTAGACCTAGCACTACAAGTCTGTTTAGAAGATTTCCAAGATACAGCCGTCCCACCAAGAGTAAAGACATACCCACTAGCGGACTTTGAGTCTCTTGTATCCGATATCCAATTTGCATCACAGTATCCTTCAAGTACTGCTGGATATCTAGTATAATTAAGCCCAATGTTACAAGTAAATCGGAGATATCTAAGAACCCTTATAATTGCTTTCCAGTGTTCTACTCCCAGATTACTCGTATACCTACTTAATTTACTTACTGCATAAGCTATATCTGGGCGAGTGCAGTTCATCAAGTACATTAAGCTTTCAATAATTTGGGCATACTCTAATTGAGAAATACTTTCCTGTACATTCTTAGAAAGATACAAATTAACATCTACAGGAGTTTTAGCAAGATGATCATCATCTTTGCTGAATTTGTCAAGTATTTTCTCAATGTAATAAGATTGTCACAAACCATATCCTTCTGATGTTTTGGTAATTTTCATACCAAGAATTACATCAGCAATGCCCATGTCCTTCATGTCAAAATGTTTATTCAACATTTTCTTAGTAGTTTTAATCATATCATTATTACTACCAATGATGAGCATATCATCTACATAAAGACATACAATAACATAACCTTTGTCTGTGTTTTTAATGTAAACACATTTGTCACACTCATTAATTTTGAATCCATTTGACATCATTGCCTTGTCAAATTTCTCATGCCATTGCTTTGGCGTTTGTTTTAAACCATATAATGATTTAACCAATTTACACACTTTCTTTTCTTTCCCTGGAATAGAAAACCCTTCTGGTTGTTCTATGTAAATTTCATCATTCAACTCACCATTTAAGAAAGCGGTCTTAACATCCATTTGATGAATTTCTAGATTGTATAGAGATGCAATGGCAATTAGCATTCTTATGGATGTTATTCTAGTAACCGGTAAGTATGTGTCAAAGTAATCTAGACCTTCTTTTTGTCTAAAACCTTTGACTACAAGTCTTGCTTTGTATTTGTCTATTGATCCATCCGCTTTCAATTTTCTTTTGAAAATCCACTTGTACCCAAGAGTTTTACAACCTGGTGGCAAGTCCACTAATTCCCAAGTGTGATTTTGCAAGATGGATTCAACTTCACTGTTGACAGCTTCTTTCCATAAAGGAGCTTCAGGACTGGACATAGCCTCTTTAAAAGTTAAAGGCTCATTTTCTAACAAATATGTTAGAAAATTTGGACCAAAAGATTTTGAGGTTCTAGCACGTTTACTACGCTTAAGTTCCTCTTCCTCATTTTGATCTAACTTTTGTTCTTGATCATGTTCTTGATCCTGACTAGTAATAGTATCAAAAGATCTTTTATTAGTACTAGTCTCTTGTCCAGTCTTCTTTGGAAATACATGTTCAAAGAATGATGCATTCCGAGACTCAATAATAGTATTTACATGCATTTCGGTATGTTCTGATTTATGAATCAAAAACCGATATGCACTACTATTCTTAGCATAACCAATGAAAATGCAATCAATGGTCTTAGGACATATCTTAGTCTTTTTAGGACTAGGAATAGCCACTTTAGCCAAACACCCCCACACTTTTAAGTATTTGTAGGATGGTACTCTTCCATGCCACAATTCGTAAGGTGTTTGATTCACTTTCTTTCGGGGTACTTTATTAAGTATATAATTAGCAGAAAGTATTGCTTCCCCCCACAAGTTCTGAGGTAATCCAGAACTTATTAACATGGCATTCATCATTTCTTTTAAAGTCCTATTTTTCCTTTCAGCTATTCCATTTTGCTGAGGTGAGCAAGGAGCGGTGGCTTGATGAATTATTCCATGTTCTTTACAAAACTCACCAAAAGGTGATTCATATTCACCACCTCTATCACTTCTAAGTTTCTTGATTTTCTTATCAAGTTGATTTTCAACTTCATTCTTATATTGAATGAAAGTTTCCAAAGCTTCATCCTTGGTTCGAATTAAATAAACATAACTATATCTAGTATAGTCATCTATAAAAGTGATAAAATACTTTTTCCTACCTCTAGTTTGAATTGATTTAAAATCACAAATGTCACTATGAATTAATTCAAGTGGTTCTGTACTTCTTTCAATTGAATGAAAAGGAGTTTTAGATAATTTTGCCTCCACGCAAACTTCACATTTATGATTTGAAACAATGTTAAATTTAGGTAAACATTCCATATTAATTAATCTACGCAAAGATCCATAATTAACATGTCCTAGTCTACCATGCCATAAATCTGAAGACTCAAGCAAGTAAGAAGAAGATGTAGTGTTATTAATAACTGAGGGTACAACGGTTATTACATTTAACTTGAAAAGGCCATCAGACATGTAACCTTTTCCTACATACATCCCGTTTTTGGTAAGTACAAACTTGTCACTTTCAAAAACTAGCCTAAACCCATTCTTACTCAACAAAGATCCAGAAACAAGATTCTTGCAAATGTCCGGTACATGCAGCACATTGTTAAGAGTGAGTTCCTTTCCAGATATCATCTTGAGTACAATCTTTCCTTGTCCTTCAACTTTGGAAGTTGAGGAGTTGCCCATAAAGAGTTATTCACCATTGTCCACTATAGAATAAGATGTGAACATCTTTTTGTTGGCACAAATATGGCGAGTAGCACCAGTGTCCACCCACCATTCTTTAGTATTTCCGACAAGATTTGCCTCGGAAACAACTGCAGAAAGATTGATATCATCTATACCATTGGAAATATTGTCCACTTCAGTCATGTGGGCTTGAGCAGGCTTCTTGCTTGTTCTTCTTTTGCTTTTGCCTTTGCAAAAATCAGTTCTTAAGAACTTCTCTGACTGTTTACCATGATTCACTGATATAGTCCCAACATAATGAGAGATTGGCGCAATGGCAATCAACATACCAATACTGGTTTGAACATTAGTTTGACCAGTTTTAGTAACTATAAATTCTAAATTGTAAACCACAATTATAATTAGAATTTAATACTACACAGAAAATAAAACCAAATTCACAGAATTAAATTCTGTAAAAATAAAAGAAACAAGAATGTAACTTTTATTTTCCAATTAATTTGAAAATAAAATAAAATTTTATTTAAACAAATTAATTCCACACAGAAAATTAAATTCTGTAAAATAAAAGAAATAAAAACTATAAATTTTATTTTTCAATTAATTTGGAAATAAAATTAAATTTTATTTAACCAAATTAATTCCACACAAGAAATTAAATTTTGTAAAATAAAAGAAATAAAAAGTATACCTTTTATTTTTCAATTAATTTGGAAATAAAATAAAATTTTATTTAACCAAATTAATTCCACACAGAAAATTAATTTCAGTAACACTTCAGTAATTAAAATACTGAAAAATAGAATTTTAATTAATGAAAACTCAGAAAATAATTTCTAAAAAACCAAAATTAATTTTCTGACAAAATTCCACCAAAATATATTCTGAATTGTTAATGACACCAGTATCGTACTACTAGTTGTTGTCAAAGAAAAGAGACAGTATATTACTACTATCTGTCAAATAGCATATAATCACTATTTGTTTTTCCAACCAGAATATTATTTTGTAAATTCACAGAAAATAATTTTCTTCCGAAATTATTTACGAAGAATGAAAAAGGAAAATAAACGAAAAATTCTGTAAACAGAATAATTGGAATCTATCTTAAGATTGTTGGAACAAATCTTCTGTGTAAAATAAAATAACTTGAAAATAAATTCAAACAAAATAAATAAATAACATACCGGATTTATTTATCGAACCGAATTAAAATTAAGACCAAGTCGAGTGTGTGACACTCTGTCCTTAAGACAGATTCGCCCCGCTACGGTGCTTACGGTTGAGTGGCATCTATCTCCCAAGATACAATAATCTTCACAAATTGTAGTAGCACTCCAAACAATTTGTTCGGCGAACTAGAACCTGTGTTCTATACTCTCTTTGTTATTTTTCCTAAAACTAGAATGAAGGAAAATGAACTAAATAAAAGTTGGACAACAATATAAAGAACGCAGACTGAATTTCGGGATCAATCAAAATTGGAATGGGGCTGCCTTTATATAGGCTTTGTTGGCACCTATTCAATTTGAATAGAAAAGGTATGAAGGAAGGGACATAACCCTTCCTTTAAAATAAAGAGACACCATGAAAGGTTTGCACCCTTTCATTCAAATGGAGGTTTGACCCTTTCTTTAAAACAAAAAGACACCATGAAAGGTTACACCCTTTCATTCAAAATGGAGTCTATTTCAATTCACAACTACCTCTTTATAAATTTTCCAACATTATATATATATATATATATAACTGTTTTACTGCTTTAAAGGGAATGCTGCACTACCTACATATCTGTTGTAATTTACTACTTTACATAAACTATTGTAATTTACCGCTTTGAATGGTCGGTGTTTCACCACTTAGATAAACTGTTGTAATTTACCCTTTTAAATAGTCGGTCAAAACCACCTAATTTGTTAGAGATGTGAGCTTGTCGGATGAATAGTGATCGGCGGTGAATAATAACCTCTGGCGATGAATAGTACTCGCGAATGAAAAAATGTCCGGTAAGATGAATAATGACCAAAAAGGGTGAATAGTAACTATCGGCGGTGAATAGTGCCCCTGTGCTCCAGCAAAAATGAGTTTTCCTGGGTGAAATAGAGCAATCTTCTAGCAGCGAACAAAACCATTTCCGACGGTCAATCTCCGAGGCATCTTTCTATTTTCTTTTAATTCGAAAGATTTGTAAGGTTTTATTTATGTTGTAATAATTTCTCCCCCTTCGTCTTTATTCAAGTGTTGTAATAATTTTCTACCCCCACTTCTTTCTATCCCTTTCATTTTATTGCTTCCCATATCTGTAAATAAGTATCATGTTTTATTATTTTTTTATCATATCCATGCCTTGCATCCATATTTCATGCATTTAAATTTGGCTAATTTTACATCTATGAATTTAATCAATTCCTACATGATTACATGCGTTATCTCATACCTTGAGATGATTCACATGTCATGTTTTAGTAGCCGAATCTCTAGTCACATTTTGTATATGCATTGCAGTAGAATTTTGTATATAAGATTATGCATATTTCCTAACTTTGTTTTGTAACTGTTCGCGAGACATCAGTAAATATGTGAGTTTTTATACTTTAGCATCCTGTTTGTGTGTGTTTTTCTTATTATGTCAAACATTATACCATGTGGCTACTTGCGTATTTGATATATCTCTATGAATTCCAGTGGATGGAGATTGTATCATTTAATTTGGAATAATATTGATTTCATGCTTGTAAGCTCGATTTCTTTTGAGTTGCACATCTTCAAATCTCTTTCAAAAATACATGGGATCAAGTTGTTTCAAAATGAATTATATGATCTATACTTGTTTGCTTCACATAGTAACTTTTAGCATTATTAAATAATCTGAACATGAGTATATAAAGTCAATAAAACTCATATCATGGTTCAGTAGATGACGATATTTGATCGGGTGAGCGAGAGTGCTCAATTAATGACCTTTCCCCTTTATACCTAAGGTTCCAAACCAAGACGTCTCCGGTTATGACGAACAGTGGCCTTGGCATGAGTGACGAATTTCCTAATTTTTCCAAAATATTAGGTGGCGACTCTAAGATTTAGTGATGCAATCCATTTCTAGTAAAGGTTTTGCACTAAAATAGATTTTTTTTTTTTATAAAATTGCTAGATTTGGACTCTTATCTATGTTTCACATTGCACTCGTGAAACTAGATCGAAGAAATCAAGGATTCGAGCTGTTTAGCGCGCTCGAGTATCCCCTGGGCATGGGACACAATCAAATCAGATCATTTGTCGAGAGAGAGAGAGAGAGAGAGAGTTGAAGAACAATCGCTTTTCCAGTTCGTGATTCTATTTAAACCATAGAATTTTGAAATCGAAGAGAGAGATTCAATTGTTGATTACATTAGAAGTTTAACAAATCCTAAAAAAAATTCTTGAATTGAGAAAATTGAGATAAATCTTGGGTGAGAATCAAAAACTCGATTCAAATACCAAATTTGGAAGCAGTGCGACTTTAGATTGACTTCGATCTAGTTACATAGTTGAGTTGTGATCTTGATTCGATTGTTCTTGTCAAGATCTGAACTCGAATTGAACTCTAGGTTGAAGATCTAAAGTTGAACATAGACATCTGGTCTTTACAATTCATTCATTTGGTTCGATAGTCGATTCTCCTTGTTTGATTTAGCTAGGGCATCATATTTGGATCATCATGACTCTATATCGGCTTTGGTCTCAAACCTTTGCTTTGACCTCGTGAGCCGCAAGTCGTGCAACTCTTTCGATCAAACCTAATTCGAAGTTTGACTCCATATGTTCTTGATTGGCTTCATAATCTAAGTTCGAAGACCGTATTACTCTATGTTCTTGACTTGGTTTCATATCATGTTCAAGTTCGACATATCAAACCCTAATTTTTGACCTGAAGCCCTGGTCAAGATATGACTGAGATTCTTGGTGACTCTGTGAGAGCAAAGAAACCCTAGTATGAAGAAAATGACGAGAAGAGAGGAGAAGGGGTTTGGTTTTTGAAAACAAAGGTGTATACAATATGTTAGAAATTGGGCGCCCATGTGGCATGACCCTTCGAACCTTTTGAACCTTATCCAAATAAGTTTGAAGTTGAATTCAAAACCTATTTGGATAACCACTCAGGATATCTATATCTATCATATCAGCTGATATGGATAGATAATAGAAATATCTTATATATCTGATATGATATGGGATATGGTTAATCAGAAAAACAACATATGTTTTATTTTTCCCATATGCTGACTCTCTCCCAAAAACAACGATTAAGCCATTTTGCACTGTGATTTGTGTGGGTGATATTCATTTTGTAATATCACTCCACTGCTGGGTTGGTTGTTCACTTTCCGGAAGCACGTGATTTACCCACGAGATCCTTCACTTCAGACTCTGCTTAAAGGTATGGCTTTGAAATTAATTATCCGCTGCGTCTTATACTATGATTTACATTAGTATCAGAGCATGAATGGGTATTTTCGTGTTTTCTTTAATCATGTGTATATTTATATATATATATATATATATATGTACACATTATATACATGAATATTTATAAAGGAGGAAGATGTCTACTATCATTAGATTAAGAGCATAAAATACCTTTTTTTTTATGTTCATTAATGTCATTTTTAATATCATAAATGTATTTATTTTGGAAAATGGAGCCCGTCAATACTGATATTGGACCAAAAAAACACCTTGGAAGGCGGCGCGTGGGCCTCACGCGTCACCTAACGCCGTAAGCGGCTGTCACGCGCTACCACGTGCCAAACGCGCTTTTGATGCGTCATCACGCGCGCATCAGTCGCGCTGTCCACGCGCGCGCTGTCTGCGTTGCGCACTCGCGTGCCGTGCGCTGAACCGCGTTCTGAGCCACTCGATGAGCCGTGCGCTGAGCCGCGTAATGAGCCGCACCCTTTTTCCTCCGCGGCTTGACTGGCTTCGCTGCTGCTACTAAGGCTCTGTTTGTTTTGTTTTAAATTCTGAATCGCGTTAAATGGTCATAGTTAATTCGTTATGCGTGGTTGGTACTATTAGACTCAGAATTTAATTTTTCATATTCTGTAAAATTTTGAAAATTTTATGAAAATAAAAAGTATTTTTTCTGTGATTATAATTCATTATTTATGCTTAAAAATGTTTCTGGTATTGCATAAATAATTTTCTGGGGTTGAAATTTTTATTGTAGACTTCTAAAATGTTTTACTATTTACTGGTATAATTTTTTCAATTTATCAGATTTTGAAATTTTTTATTTCTAATTTTATGTATGTTTATTAGTTATTTAGAATTCCAGAAAATTTCAGAATGATGTACATTTTATTATGGCATAATCTGAATATTGAATACAGCATATTTTTTTAGGGTTTGTAATATGTTGCAATTAAAGAAGGATGATTAGTTATTTATTTATTTATTTGAATTCCATAATTAAATGAATATAGCATGAGTTATTTGTAAATTTACATTAAGATGCTATTGTATGGAATTTATCATGCTTTGTATATGCCATAAGTAATGAGAGATTGATTTTTTTTTTTTTTTTGCGCATGGAATTAAATTAAATTAAATTTTGATAATTATCACTAGAGGTGCAAGAGATGATTACGAGCATAGAAAATTTTCGATCTTGGTACATGTGTAATATTATCATTATTTAATTTAATTTTTTTGCTACAAAATAATTTTTTGTGTTGCTATCATTAATATCCCCTGCGCATTTGTTTACTTTGTATGTAGAAATGGCTGCTAAGACAGTGGTGGCACACTTAATTAAGGGAGAGAAATTGGATGGCGACAATTATGATATATGGCGCCGTAAGATCCAATACCTCCTCAATGAGCAAGAAGTGTTGACCACACTTGAACAAGTGATGGTTGAGCCAGAGCAGGGCAATACAGCTCAACATCGTCGTGATCTTGAAGTCTTTCAGACCTGGCGTAACAAAGATTGGTGTGCGCACTTTACTATGTTGAGCAGCATGCACAACGACTTGATTAGTGAGTTTAAGCATTGCCCGACTGCATTTGAGATGTGGGAAGCTCTCAAGCAAAAGTTTGGTATTACCTCTTTGGCAAAGCTACGTGGGCTGACTATGAAGTTTGACTCCTATCAGAAAAGGGCACGTCACTCGATGAAGCAGCATTTGAGGGTCATGTCAGCCATGATACGTGAGCTTGCGGCTGCTGGGCACAATTTGACTCAAGAGCAGCAAATACAAGCTGTGATTCGCTCTCTGCCAAATTTTTGGGAGCAGATGAAGCAAAACATGATGTATGATGAGAGTGTGAAAACATTCGAAGACATATCGCCTCATTTGGAGCTAGAGGTTGAATGTCTTGAGGTGGCTAAGTCTGATGGTTCTGCTATGGTGGTTGAGTCGAGCTCACGTAGGACTTCTCAGTTCAAACGTGGAAAAGCAAAAGGTGCCCGTAAGAAGCAAGCAGCAGCTGCGCTAAAGCCCAATGGCACTAGAAATTTCAAGCGTAGGGGCAAGAGAGGTGGGAAGAAGGTAAAGGCTAAATTTACATGCTTTAACTGTAACAAAGAAGGACACTTCGCTCGGGATTGCCCTGAGCAGAAGAAGATACTCCCTTACTTAATTTCTCGCATTCAATGTTTTGTGTCTAGTCAAGCATTAATTGCTCATTCTCCTCATTTTTGGGTTGTAGACTCCGGAGCAACAGACCACATCGCGAGGGATAGAGTAGGGTTCGTTGAGTATCGCCAAGTACTTGCTGGGAGCAGAAAAGTTTACATGGGGAACGAGACCAGTGTGGAGGTGCTTGGCATTGGCACATACAAGCTGGAAATGCGACGAGGGCGCACCTTGTATCTTCATGGTGTTCTTTATGCTTCGAATATTCGGCGAAACTTAGTTTCAGTTATTAGCATGATGAGCCTTGGTTTTAGCTTTGTTTTGAGAATAATGGTGTTAGCATTTATTTGGGAACAATTTTTTATGATTTTGGTTATCTTTCAGATGGTTTTTTAGTTTTGGATGTGGATGATTCTAGTTATAATAAAAATGCCAATGGCTCTGTTTCGAATATTGCATCTTTTTGTGATAATGATTCTATGAGATGGCACGCTAGATTAGGCCACATAGGGTAAGACAGGATGACTAGATTGGCTAGAGAAGGTCTTTTAGGCCCACTCGCTAGAGTCACTTTGCCTACTTGTGAGCATTGTCTTGCTGGTAAGGCAACAAGAAAACCATTTGGGAAAGCCATAAGGGCATCTATCCCATTACAACTTATTCTTTCTGATATATGTGGACCAATGAATGTGAGGGCAAGGCATGAAGCCCCTTATTTCATCACATTTATAGATGATTGCATGCATTTTGGTCATGTCTATTTGATTTCTCACAACTCAGAAGCATTGGATTGCTTTAGACGGTATGTTAATGAGGTTGGGAATCAATTAGACAAGAGCATTAAGGCTCTAAGGACTGACCGAGGACGTGAGTATCTATCTGAGCAATTTAAAGTGCTATGTGAGGAAAAAGGAGTCATCAGGCAATTGACAATTCCTAGGACTCCGCAGCAAAATGGTGTAACGGAGAGAAGGAATCGCACATTGCTTGACATGGTTAGATCAATGATGGTACAAGCTAATCTTCCCATTTCTTATTGGGGAGATGCTCTGGTGACTGCTGCCTACGTCCTTAACCGTGTGCCCTCCAAATTAGTTCCTTCCACCCCATATGAGATGTGGACTGGTAAAAAACCTGATTTGGGCAATTTGCGGCCTTGGGGTTCGGCAACTTACATACACAACGCTTCTCATAAGTTTGGGAAGTTGGGCCTTAGAGGAAAGAAGTGTATCTTCATTCGCTATAGTGAGTATTCTAAGGGCTATGTGTTTGTTGGGGAGCATCGAGATAGAAGTGTGACTAAAATTGAGTCACGAGATGCAGATTTCCTAGAGGAAGATTTCCCTAGCAGAGGTGAGGTAACTAGAGAAGTAGAACTCTATGAGATGGAGGATCTACTTGAAGGTGCACCTAGTAGCCTAGTAGAGAATGAGGAGATAATTCCTCAAGCTCCTAGGGACAGTGGGAGTGATATACCTGCCCATGGATTAGATCCAATGGATGAGGATTCTCAAGATTCTCAACTACGTAGAAGCTATACCCCGTCGTCGTTTTGAGATTGAAGTGGAAGCATTCATGATTGCTCCGAGTGATGAGATGGAGCCTAAGAATCTCAAAGAGACTCTCTCATCCCCTGCTAGTAAAGAATGGAGTACTGCAATGGATGAAGAAATAAAGTCTATGAAGAAAAATCATGTCTGGGACTTGGTTGATTTGCCGCCAGGGCGCAAGACTATTGGGAACAAATGGGTTCTCAAAATCAAGCGCAAAGAGGATGGTTCCATAGAAAGGTATAAGGCTCACCTAGTGGCGAAAGGTTACACCCAACGAGAGGGTGTGAACTATGAGGAAACTTTTTCACCAGTTGTGAGGTTTGCCTCTATTCGCCTAATCCTGGCCATAGTAGCTTAGTTGGACTTAGAGCTATATTAGATGGACGTTAAGACTTCATTTCTCAATGGAGAATTGGATGAAGAGGTCTATATGGATCAACCAGAAGGCTTTGTGACAGTAGGTCAGGAACGCAAAGTTTGCAAGCTTCAACAATTTATTTATGGCTTAAAGCAATCATCCAGACAGTGGAATCTGATATTTCATCGAGCCATTGTTTCTAATGGGTTTACGATGATTGATGAAGATTATTGTGTGTATGTTAAGCGGTCCAAGGACATTTTTTTGATATTGTCATTATATGTAGATAACATATTATTGGCTGAAAATGACAAGGAGATGATTGTCGCCACTAAAATGTGGTTGTTCTCTACATTTGAGATGAAGGACATGGGTGAGGCGAGCTATGTGCTCGATGTTAAGATCCTTAGGGATCGCTCTAGGAGACTTCTTGGTTTGTCTCAAGAGACTTACATTAAGACTATCCTAGAGCGATTCCAGATGCAGAGCTGCAAACCCATTGACACTCCTATTACGAAAGGCGAGAGCCTAAGCCTTGATATGGGTCCTAAGACTCAAGAAGAGAATGAAAAGATGGCCCGTGTTCCCCATGCAAATGCTATTGGAAGCTTGATGTATGCTATGATGTGTGTGCGTCCTGACATTTGTTATGCAGTCGGATTGGTGAGTCGTTACCAATCCAACCCAGGACCAACTCATTGGAAAGCAGTTAAGAGGATATTACGATATCTTAAAGGGACTGCAGGTTACACACTTTGCTACCAAAGTTCAGATTTACATCTAGTTGGCTATTGTGATGCAGACTGGGGAGGAGACTTAGATGAGCGTAAGTCTACTTTTGGATATGCTTTCATGCTTAGTGATGGTGCTATTTCTTGGAGCAGTAAGAAGCAATCCTGTATCGCCTTATCGACTATGGAGGCTGAGTTTGTGGCTTGTTCATCTGCCGTTCAGGAAGTCGTTTGGTTGAGGAGATTCCTTCAGCATTTGGATGTTGTCACACACACTTCAGACCCTGTGACTATCCATTGTGACAGCATGGCTGCACTCGCTTACGCTAAGGATCCTAAATACCACGACAGAACCAAACACATTGATGTGAGGTTCAACTTTATCAGAGACATTGTGGCGCAGAAAGAAGTGATCCTTGAGCACATCCCTACGAGTCGCATGGTTGCGGACCCTTTGACTAAGCCCATTGCTAGAGTTGTTTATCTTACTCGTGCTAGGACTTTAGGACTACGTAGGTGGTGATATTTTTATGTGTATTCAGTTGAACTCATTTTTTTTGGGATATTTATGTCATTCGTATTCATATTTGTTTCTGTTACACATTTATGTTTACTACTTTTTGCAATGGTTTGTGAATTAGCATACACAAAATAATTAAATTGATGTTAGTAGGCAAGATTGGCTCACTCACACGAGCAATCGCCCTTAGCGCTAGGTAGCGAGTAAGGATGAGACTAGTGGCTTGTTGTATTTGGAGCAAATAGAGAAGCCAAAATTATCCACTAGCTATGTCGCCTTGGTTGGAGCCAAGATAAGGTCTTGTTAGAGACCGACCATGGATATGAGAATACCCACTTTCCATGATGTGCCTGTTATGGATAACCAGATGCGAGATCTCATTTGATGCCTGAGACGCGAGCAAATAGAGAATTCGAGTTAGACGCTAGGAAGCAACTTGTGCCCTTAAGAGCGACTACACTAAGATCTGTATGGTGTGTGAGTTTAACATCACTCTTTGGAAGAGTTACTCCACTATAACATGCATTTGTACTGCATGTGCTTATCGACCCGTTAGCGAGATGAAAGAATGGATCCCTGCTTCTTCACCGTGTGAGTCCTAAAAGTCATTTTTTCCCTAAATGACTTCATTTTGTGCCTTTTGTGACCTTTGATTATGTCATAAGATAAAGAGTTGATGTTCAGCTACTTTGGTATGTTGCCTGGGATCATGTATGATTCGGCTTTAAGGGACATTACTGGGAAAGCGGTCAATTTCAAATTGAATGATATGAGGGTGAAAGGAAGATCATCTAGTTCTACATCTCTGCTTTATATTCACTATCGACAACTCACATCGCTCTTTATAGGATGCTGATTAGGTGTGAATATAATGCAGGACCTAGGAAAGTCAAACATGCTGTTTGAGGGATTAGAGATGTTTTTGGACTGATGTAGCTAGATGGGTCTGGGTACATGAGACACTATTTCTGTTCATTTTGGGTTGATGTCTCTATGCTGACTCATATTGAGTTTCTAGTATAGAGCTCCCACATGCAGGTGTTCTCAGCGGTCGCACGGTGTATTGGCTACTATGAGATTGTTCATTTTTTGAGAGATTGAGATAGAGTTATGGCAGTGTCATGCCAACTTATGTGCGAGTAGGAGATGTTAGAAATTGAGCGCCCATGTGGCATGACCCTTTGAACCTTTTGAATCTTATCCAAATAAGTTTAAATTTGAATTCAAAACCTATTTGGATAACCACTCAGGATATCTATATCTATTATATCAACTGATATGGATAGATGATATAGATATCTTATATATCTGATATGATATGGGATATGGTTAATCAGAAAAACAACGTATGTTTTATTTTCCCCATATACTGACTCTCTCCAAAAAACAACGATCAAGCCATTTTGCACTGTGATTTGTGTGGGTGATATTCATTTTATAATATCACTCCACTGCTGGGTTGATTGCTCACTTTCTGGAAGCACGTAATTTACCTACGAGATCCTTCACTTCAGACTCTACTTAAAGGTATGGTTTTGAAATTAATCATCCGCTGCGTCTTATACTATGATTTACACAATATATATATATATATATATATATATGGGAATTTTGGTCATTTTGCTTAAGCGTGTCCTTATGAACAAATTATTTTAGAGAGTGAATTTTTTACCAAACAAAATTTAACTTTAGATTTATAGACCGAGTGTCCTATAATTTAAGTTAGAATTGTACCACACAATATAATTTTTTTTTTAATTTCAAGAAAATCACTATAATTTACCAAAACTCAAATATCTAATCGATGTCATAGTAGGACGAAGTGAGTCCATCATTACTTTAATGCAATGCTGCCATCCAAGTCGATTCTAAACCGAAATTTCTTGCTTGAAATAAATGTAAGAAACTTATGATATTGAAACATAGTCAGTTATGCTTAATAATTATTCCTTGGTTGATTGGCATTATTTAATATTAAAATTTATGTAAACAATATTTTGAAAATGATAAAAATGTTGATAAAAGTTTTGAATTGAGTGAAAATGTGATGAAAATTTCATAAAAAAATGCATTGAGTTTTACATTTTTTTCCCCTTGTGCCTTTGGGACACTTAGGCTTCGTTTGGGAACCCTCCCTTTTAGTTAAAAAGTCAAAAAGTTATTAAATTAACCAAAAAAATCAATAATCTGTACTAAAAAGTTAAAGATTTTCTTTTCTCTCTATTTTTTGCACATTTTTTCGTAAAAAACTAAAAAGTCATTCTAAATATGCTAGTTTTTTTAAGCTCATATTTTAGCCAAAAAGTTACTAAATTAGTTTGTTACCAAACGAGGCCTTAGTAAATTTATAATGTTTATATAATATTATCTCTTTAAATACAAGTAATCTTTTTTTAGGATAATCAATGAGATTAGACAAAAAAATGAGAGATTAGACAGAATCTAATTGAGCAATGGTAGAGGGCCACAAAAAGTGTGGCTCAAATGGCTCAAAACTGCCAAAACGACGTCGATTTGACATTTTATTTGTCCAAAACGATGTCGTTTTGACAATTTTGAACCATTTGAGCCACACTTTTTGTGGCTCTCAAACATTTTTCAATCTAATTAGTCCAAATAACACAAACTTGGAAGATAAATAAAATGGGAAAATTATCATTTCAATTGGACAGTGAAAAATAATTTAATTTGTGTTGTTACAAGTTATTTTTATGTATATGATACAAGTCTTTCATGTATGCAAGATTTGTACATACCAAAAAAAAAAAAAAAAAAAAAATCATCTTTAAAATAATTATTTTAAAGGTGACATATTATTTTGTAAATTTTTCAGTAAAATATGAGAAAATTAATAAACCAGTCACATGAAAATATTTTTATTGCACAACCAACAAACCACATAACAGACACATCAGGAAATGACCACATCGTGATCGGCTCACTTCCCTTACAACAGTCAAACTTAACCCACAAAACACTACGACCAAGCAATCGCACTCCTAAACCCAATAAAAAAAATAAAAACAAAGAAAAGAAATAAAAAAGAAAAAAAAAAACACAACACAACACAGACAAGCAAAGACAAACACGTTTCACACCCTATTTATTTCTTACATTGCCACAGACAGACGCTACACGACGTCGCTTCGGCCCATATGCTATAATATTACACTACACCCTGCTGCACCTGATCAGGAAAAAAAACACACACGACTTTATATTGCCAGCACGAGACCAGGCACGGATTTCCCGACCCGATCCGACAGACTGCTCTCCCAAACGGAGGGGCAATGGAGGGAAGTGATCGACGATGAGGGGAAATCGGACGGTGAGGATTTGCCAGTGTTGGCGAGGCGGGTGACAGTAAGGGAGGTATTGAAGTACTCTCTGACCTGGGTAATTATCCCATCAGTGACGGTCCAGGCGTGGACCCAAGAGATTGAGCAGTTGTGATCGTAGCCCTCGACGAGTACCGTTGATCCGAAGGCGGTGACGGAGTGGGGGACGAAATCGAAAGAATCGATGTCAGACGTGGCAGTGCCGGTGAGGAGGCGCATCATAAACTGGTGCGAAGGAGGGCCATGGAACCACCACTCGAGGTCGGAGGCCAAGAGTTTGTGAACGGTGTCGACGTCTCGAGAGGTCAGGGCTTCATATAGGGCGAGCACCACCCTTTGATTGTTGGACTCCTCCAGACTTTCTTGTTGGTTAGCCAGTTCGAGTAGAACGAGCTCGCCGAAGCCTCTACAGAAAATAGAATGCGGAGAGAGAGAGAGAGAGAGACAGAGAGAGAGAATGGAGGCGTTTGGTTGGGCTTAACGGAGGAGAGACAACGGATCTTATATAGACAGAGAGAAAGGGCCATAGTGGTCTTTTTCGTTACTTTCAATTTTATATTTATATTTATATTTTATTTATTTTTATTTTTATTTTTTACAACCCACATTTTAAAATTAGGACAAATTACACTAACAATCTTTATAGGTTGAGATTTGTATCACTTTGGTTCTTAACTTTTCAATTATAATATATTTGATCTTAAATTTTAAATCTTATTCTAAATAAGAATGATTGAATATATCATTACATAATTTTAAGGGTAAAATCATCATTTCGATAAAAATAATATTAAGAATTATGAAAAAAAATCATTTTTCGAAAGCTGATTTGATTAGTAGTCTAAAACATTTTTCGAATTAGTGATGCGTTAAGGTATAATGGTGATGTGTATAAAATTCTTCCAAAAGATTATACACACAATAATCCACTAAAATACACCACTAAAAATGAAAGCTGGTTTATTGAATTAGTAGTCTAAAGCATTTTTTGAAAGAATAATATTAAGAATTATGAAAAAAAATCATGAAATATATTATAAAATTTTTTTATCTTTTAATTAGTGTGTAATGTTTTATTATGTGTATAATTCAAAAGTGAAAAAAATTATAATTATTTTATGATATTTTTTTTATAATTCCTACCCTTACTCAAATAGAAAAACAAAGGGAAAAGAAGGGCTGTGTTTAGTTATTAGAAGGTTTCAAAGAGACAAAATGTGCACAATTTTTTTTTTTTAATTTTTGAAAATGATAAACCTTTAATATTTGGTTTGGGATGTCCTAAAAAAGTGTACTTTTTGACTTATTGGTGGGTTTGGGTTGGGTTTGGGTTGGGTTTGATATGATGTGTTAGAGTTTTGGGATGTCCTAAAAAAGTGTACTTTTTGACTTATTGGTGGGTTTGGGTTGGGTTTGGGTTGAATTTGATGTGATGTGTTAGAGAGGTGATGTGATTTAAATAAGATGATATGACTTAAATAAGATAGTAACTTTTTGACTTTTTAACTTATTTAGTATATGCCAAACTAATATTTTTTTAATTTAAATATAGCATCTTTTGGCACTTTATCGATTGAAAAGTTGTTCGCTACTTAATCCATACATACACCCTACCTCAGTTGAGAGAAGGATCCCGCTATTATGAATTCCAAGGAACTAGACCCAAATAATAATAATAATAATAATAAAATAATAAATAAAACCTTTACTATCCAACCCTCTGCTGAAATAGATTAATGCTTGTAAAAATGCTGTAGACCACTAATTAGTGGTGGTTCTAATGATGTGGCAGTCATTATTACATGTGTTTTGTGCCTTTTTTTTTTTTTTTTTTTTCAATTGTCACCTCATTAGTAGTGGTATTAGTGATGGTAAATTAGTGGTCTATATAGAATTGCTCTTAATGCTTGAGGTCTCGAATTTGATTTTTTTTTTTTTTTTTCTTTCCTTTCTAAAGCTGTGTTAGTTTGGTTTTTTTTTTTTTTTTTCCCTCTCTTTTCTTTTCATTTCTTTTTGTAAGGGTGATTATGTATAAGAGTGTGTTAAAAAATTAGACATTTTGCAAGTGAATTGGGTTAGCCTCCGTTTGGAAAGTGGGTTGACTTTTTGACTTTTTGGCTTTTTTGGTTATTTTAGCCTGGGCTAAAAAGTTTAGTTTGGGAAGAGATTTTTGACTTTTTTGGCTTTTTTTGTGAGAGAAGAATGTAATGATTATGGATTGGATGTGATATTTTATTTTTTGTGGCTAAAATAGCCTATTTTGTCTTTTGTGGCTAAAATAGCCAAAAAAAGTCCCATTTAGCTCTTGCCAAACGGAGCCTTAAAATGATTGGGTGATAAAATTGACTGTTCAATTATTTATTTATTATTTATTTTTTATTTGTTAGGCTGTGCTGGTTTTTTTTTTTTTTTAAAGGTGGTTATGTGTAGGGGTGTATCAAAAAATTAGACATCCCACACCAACTCATCGTACAAAATTATATGGAATTAATGAATTTTAACCAACAGTCTAATTGATCAGTCAATTAAGTTGGACTGGTTAAGTGATAAAATTAATTGATCAGTTAAGCTGTTAGTTAAATTTTGTTAATCTCCTATAATTTTATACAATGAGTTGGTGCGAAATGTCTAATATTTTATATTAGACATTTTAACTCACCCTTAAAAAAAAAACAAAACAAAACAAAATAAAAAAAAATTAACTGACACACACCAAAAAAAAAAAAAAAACGGCATTCGAGCCAAATTCGAGGCCTCGTATTCGAGGCCTCTAGCATTACTGGAAAAAATAATACAATTTTTTTAACAGCAGTGCTTCCGACCCCCAACTGGGGGCACCCCCAATGACCCTCCAGTGCCACGTGACAGCCTGCCACTGGCTAAAACCCCCCTCAAAAAAAAAAAAAAAATCAATTTTTTTACCAATCAGGAAAGACTCCCAGCACCCCCATTGGGGGTCTAAATCATTTTTCTTTTTTTTAACAGCTAGAAGAATATTTTACATATATAAATATGAAGACAATTATATCAAGTTGAAGTATTAAGTATTAAGTATTAAGATAATTCAATTAAAATTAGGGTGAGAATCAAATTGAAGAATTAACTGTTTAAGTTTAGTTTAAAATCTTTAACCAATTTCAATTTTTTTTTTAAAGTTTGATTAGTTAAACTTGCGAGCTGATCTCAAATGAATTTTTTGTCGAGCTAAACTCGAGTAATTTGATATTTTTATATAGTTTTAAATTTATTAAACTGAGCTGAATAAGCAATTGACTGTTCAAATTTGATTTAAAAATTTTAACAAATTCCAAAATATGTTCAAACTCAACTTATTTTCTCATCGAACTGATCTCAAAAAAGAATTTTAATAAATCAAACTCTAGTCGAGTTCGAACTGTTTAGTTTGTTAATTACTCCTAAAAACATAAATTCAAAAATATAATATCAACAATTACAACATAAAATGATACATTTTGTAGCCGTCAACTCTAATGCCTCGTTTGTTTTCAGATATAGAATGAAAGAGATTCATAGTGAGGAGATTAATAGTGAGGAGATTGTTAGTGAGGGGATAAAGTAAAGAGCATTGATAGAGAACCCTTTCAATCACCACCCCTACCACCCCACACAAGAAGGGAGGTATTGAAGTACTCTCTGACCTGGGTAATTATCCCATCAGTGACGGTCCAGGCGTGGACCCAAGAGATTGAGCAGTTGTGATCGTAGCCCTCGACGAGTACCGTTGATCCGAAGGCGGTGACGGAGTGGGGGACGAAATCGAAAGAATCGATGTCAGACGTGGCAGTGCCGGTGAGGAGGCGCATCATAAACTGGTGCGAAGGAGGGCCATGGAACCACCACTCGAGGTCGGAGGCCAAGAGTTTGTGAACGGTGTCGACGTCTCGAGAGGTCAGGGCTTCATATAGGGCGAGCACCACCCTTTGATTGTTGGACTCCTCCAGACTTTCTTGTTGGTTAGCCAGTTCGAGTAGAACGAGCTCGCCGAAGCCTCTACAGAAAATAAAATGCGGAGAGAGAGAGAGAGACAGAGAGAGAGAATGGAGGCGTTTGGTTGGGCTTAAAGGAGGAGAGACAACGGATCTTATATAGACAGAGAGAAAGGGCCATAGTGGTCTTTTTCGTTACTTTCAATTTTATATTTATATTTATATTTTATTTATTTTTATTTTTATTTTTATTTTTTACAACCCACATTTTAAAATTAGGGCAAATTACACTAACAATCTTTATAGGTTGAGATTCGTATCACTTTGGTTCTTAACTTTTCAATTATAATATATTTGATCCTAAATTTTAAATCTTATTCTAAATAAGAATGATTGAATATATCATTACATAATTTTAAGGGTAAAATCTTCATTTCGATAAAAATAATATTAAGAATTATGAAAAAAAATCATTTCTCGAAAGCTAATTTGATTAGTACTCTAAAACATTTTTCGAATTAGTGATGCGTTAAGGTATAATGGTGATGTGTATAAAATTCTTCCAAAAGATTATACACACAATAATCCACAAAAATACACCACTAAAAATGAAAGCTGGTTTATTGAATTAGTAGTCTAAAGTATTTTTTGAAAGAATAATATTAAGAATTATGAAAAAAAATTATGAAATATATTATAAAAAAATTTTATCTTTTAATTAGTGTGTAATGTTTTATTATGTGTATAATTCAAAAGTGAAAAAAAATTATAATTATTTTATGATATTTTTTTTATAATTCCTACCCTTACTCAAATAGAAAAACAAAGGGAAAACAAGGGCTGTGTTTAGTTATTGGAAGGTTTCAAAGAGACAAAATGTGCACAATTTTTTTTTAAAAATTTTTGAAAATGATAAACCTTTAATATTGAGAAAAATGAAAGGATGACTAATATTAACATTTTTTTAATTTAAATATAGCATCTTTTGGCACTTTATCGATTGAAAAGTTGTTCGCTACTTAATCCATACATACACCCTACCTCAGTTGAGAGAAGGATCCCGCTATTATGAATTCCAAGGAACTAGACCCAAAAAATAATAATAATAATAATAATAAAATAATAAATAAAACCTTTACTATCCAACCCTCTGCTGAAATAGATTAATGTTTGCAAAAATGCTTTAGACCACTAATTAGTGGTGGTTCTAATGATGTGGCAGTCACTATCACATGTGTTGTGTGTCTTGTTTTTTTTTTTTTTAATTGCCACCTCATTAATAGTGGTATTAGTGATGGTAAATTAGTGGTCTATATAGCATTGCTCTTAATGCTTGAGGTCTCGAATTTGATTTTTTTTTTTTTCCTTTCTAAAGCTGTGTTAGTTTGGTTTTTTTTTTTTTCTTCTCTTTTCTTTTCATTTCTTTTTGTAAGGGTGATTATGTATAGGAGTGTGTTAAAAAATTAGACATTTTGCAAGTGAATTGGGTTAGCCTCCGTTTGAGAAGTGGGTTGGCTTTTTGATTTTTTGGCTTTTTTGACTATTTTAGCCTGGGCTAAAAAGTTTGGTTTGGGAAGGGTTTTTTGACTTTTTGACTTTTTTTGCTTTTTTTGTGAGAGAAGAATGTAATGATTATGGATTGGATGTGATATTTTATTTTTTGTGACTAAAATAGCCTATTTTGTCTTTTGTGGCTAAAATAGCCAAAAAAAGTCCCGTTTAGCTCTTGCCAAACGGAGCCTTAAAATGATTGGGTGATAAAATTGACTGTTCAATTATTTATTTGTTATTTATTTTTTATTTGTTAGGCTGTGCTGGTTTTTTTTTTTTTTTAAAGGTGGTTATGTGTAGGGGTGTATCAAAAAATTAGACATCCCACACCAACTCATCGTACAAAATTATATGGAATTAATGAATTTTAACCAACAGTCTAATTGATCAGTCAATTAAGTTGGACTGGTTAAGTGATAAAATTAATTGATCAGTTAAGCTGTTAGTTAAATTTTGTTAATCTCATATAATTTTATACAATGAGTTGGTGCGAAATGTCTAATATTTTATATTAGACATTTTAACTCACCCTTAAAAAAAAACAAAACAAAACAAAATAAAAAAAAATTAACTGACACACACCAAAAAAAAAAAAAAGGGCATTCGAGCCAAATTCGAGGCCTCGTATTCGAGGCCTCTAGCATTACTGGCAAAAATAATACAATTTTTTTAACAGCAGTGCTTCCGACCCCCAACTGGGGGCACTCCCAATGACCCTCCAGTGCCACGTGACAGCCTGCCACTGGCTGAAACCCCCTAAAAAAAAAAAAATCAATTTTTTTACCAATTAGGAAAGACTCCCAGCACCCCCATTGGGGGTCTAAATCATTTTTCTTTTTTTTAACAGCTAGAAGAATATTTTACATATATAAATATGAAGACAATTATATCAAGTTGAAGTATTAAGTATTAAGTATTAAGATAATTCAATTAAAATTAGGGTGAGAATCAAATTGAAGAATTAACTGTTTAAGTTTAGTTTAAAATCTTTAACCAATTTCAATTTTTTTTTTTAAGTTTGATTAGTTAAACTTGCGAGCTGATCTCAAATGAATTTTTTGTCGAGCTAAACTCGAGTAATTTGATATTTTTATATAGTTTTAAATTTATTAAACTGAGCTGAATAAGCAATTGACTGTTCAAATTTGATTTAAAAATTTTAACAAATTCCAAAATATGTTCAAACTCAACTTATTTTCTCATCGAACTGATCTCAAAAAAGAATTTTAATAAATCAAACTCTAGTCGACTTCGAACTGTTTAGTTTGTTAATTACTCCTAAAAACATAAATTCAAAAATATAATATCAACAATTACAACATAAAATGATACATTTTGTAGCCGTCAACTCTAATGCCTCGTTTGTTTTCAGATATAGAATGAAAGAGATTCATAGTGAGGGGATTAATAGTGAGGAGATTGTTAGTGAGGGGATAAAGTAAAGAGCATTGATAGAGAACCCTTTCAATCACCACCCCTACCACCCCACACAAACGTGGCGGGTGGTGATTGGAAGAGAAGGAAAAAAAAAAAAAAAAAGCCAAAAGAAAAAGTAGCCAATCAAAAAGAGAGGGGTCAAAGGGGGTGGGGAAAAGGGGATCTCAAACATTAATGTAAAATAAAATTGTATTTGTTTTGATGATAGTTGTTAGTGTAAGAATTGTTAAATTATTTTTATATAAAATAATAAAATAAATATAAAAATATAAAAAATTAAACATTAATATTTTTTTAAAAAATCCCAATATATAAAAAATAAAAAAATTTCTAATCCCCTCACTATTTTTCTAATATTATCTCCTTCAATTCAATCCCCCTTCTAATCTCTATTTATATCACCTCCTCCATCCCAATCCCTTTCCCAACTCTACAAATAAACACAACACTCAATAACTCCACCTCTACCTTAATCCCCTCCCATCTATTTAATCCCAAAATAAACAGGAGTAAAAGTGTTCGGTACATTTAGGTCATGTTTGTTATCCGGATTCATGGGTGAGATTGGCTTAGGATTGAAGTGGACCCACGTATATCTTGTTTGTTTGGTTTATGGGCTCTAGGATTATCACTCTACTCCAAGGGGATTGTTGTCCTAGAAAGTGGTGGGATTGGGATGCCTTCAGTACAGGTGGGATTGACAAACCAATCCCATGACACAGTATTCAAGGCGTTTATTTATTTATTTATTTATTTATTGTGTGTTTGTAAATTTCTTATTTTATCTCTTCACTAATCATTTTTTATATTATCATTAAAATAAATACATTTTTATTTCATTCTCTCATTAATAATTCCTTCACTAATAATCTCTTTACTAACCATCTTCTCACTAGCAATCTCATTCAACCTAATTCGTCAAACAAATGTGACAGGGTGTTTATTATTTTAAAGTTGAAGATTGAATATCTCTCCTTTTTAAAATACAGTGTTATTTTTTATTTTAAGAACCTTTCAATAACTAAATAATTACATTCTTTAAGTTTTTTTTAGATAATATTATACATATAAAATTAATAAATAAATATCTTTTAGAAAATAATGTGACTTGTATACATTCATTAATTAGAAAACAAAAATTGGTCATTTTAGTTTATAATTATAAAAATATCACTATAATGTCATTTTATATAAGTTTTAAAAATATATATAAAAATATTACTGTGATTCCATTTTATAATATTTTTTTAAATAAAAATTTATGTAACTTAGGCCTCGTTTGGGAACAGGCTAATTTAGTAACTTTTTGGCTATTTAGCTAAAAAGGTAGGTAAAAAAAACTTGTATGTTTGGGATGACTTTTTGGCTAATTACGAAAAGATGTGCAAAAAGTAGAGAGAAAAGAGAATCTTTGACTTTTTGGTATGAGTTGTTGGCTTTTTGACTAATTTAGTAACTTTTTGGCTAATTGACTAAAAAAGTCAATCCCCAAACGGGGCCTTAATCATTTTTTTTTTTTTTCCTTTCATTTTCCATATTCACGTTTTTCATGAATAATTGCGTACTAGCATGGGCAAATTGTGTGGACCCACTACACGATATTCGTCAATCTAACCTTTTGACTTAACCCTGAAACTGTTTACGTTACAAAAGATTGGACAAAATATTACACTTCACATTTGATAGGGGTAAATTACACTTTATATAAAATTTCATTTTAATATCTATAGATAAAATTATGATAGTCAATCACAGACACTTTTAATTAAATCTCATTTTGATCTTTACATATGAAATCGTAATAATCAATCTTTACACTTTTGGTCAGATCTTACTTTAATTCTTATACAAGTGTCAATGTCCACTTCTGTTATTCCATTGTTTAATTTTTTTAACAGAACCTAGTAATGTAACAAGAATGTGACTATAAAATGATGGTAAAAGAAGAAAATCATCTATATTTTTCACAAATACATACTTTGTCTCACATGATAAGCACGTAAGAATTATATAATATAGTATGTGTGTGTATGTATTTTTATGTAGAAAATTGGAACGAAGAGACAAGAAAATAGAGTTTTTGAAAGAAAAAAGACAATAGAGAAATCGAAGAGAAAGGAAGAGAAATTGACAGAAGATTGTATTACTGTGAAAAACAGAATTTCACAATTTCAATTTATGCAAAATCTTAATTTATATTCTCAATCGTTCACAATCTACATTTTGTTTTAATCTAATACAGTTATAATTTTATATGAATTTTGAGACAAAATGTATATTGGTGAGAAATGAGAATGATTTTCCTCTCTTTCTCTCATTTCATAGTCACATTATGTTCACATAACTGAATTTTGTTAAAGATTTAAATAACAGAGTAACAGAAAAAGGATATTGAAATTTGTGCAAGGATTAAAGTGAGATTTGACAGAAAATGCAGAGAGTTGATTGTCAAAATTTCATTTATAGAGACCAAAGTGAGATTTGAGTAGAAGTGCAAGGAATTCACTGTCATAATTTCATATGTATAGATCAAAGTGAAATTTGGTATAAAATATAGGGATGCAAAGTGTAATTTAGGCTTTGATTTTGCACTTGATATTTTTGCATTTTTGTCAAAATCTTACTATAACCTTCTACTTTTGTCCTTACATCCTTGTACTTTTACCAAAATTTGGCTTTAGTCTCTAAACTTCTTTTCTATCAATTTTTTAAACAACGTTTGCAAAATTGGACTTAATTGTTATTTGACTTGAAATATAAAGGGTTGATTATGACAATTAAAAGATCAAAGGACAAAATAAGATTGGGGGTAAAGTTTAAAAATGTAAAATATAATTCAAAAAATTATTGAATTCATAGTATGGAACCCATCTAAAAAGAAAAAAAAAAGAAAGAAAGAAAGAAAGTGGAGTAGTATTATTGATTTAGAAACATTAAACTCTTGAAATGATTAGTTAATCATATTAATTTTTTTATTTTTCAATCGGTGAGAAAATATTTATATTTTTATAAATATTAATATAAATTAAAGAATTAGGGGTTGGTTAAGATAATCTAAATAAGTACAGTTTTTGACTTTTTACAAAAAAATATGTAAAAAAATAAAAAGGTAATGTGACCAAAATAAGTACGTTTATTTAAAAGATGCCAAACAAACTCTTAATTAACTGTTGGACAATTTTCACTGTATTTAAGTAGATTAAATTCTGTTGTGTACTAAACAACAAGTAGAATATAAAGAAATAAAGGAAATGAGAGAATTTGTTTGATTACAAAAATCAAACTAGAAATAAAACATTATAAATAAAAAACAGATTTTATTTTGTTATAAAAATAAAATTAAAATCTGATTTAAATAAATAAATAAAACAGAATAATAAGTTAAATAACTTACTTGATTAATTTCTTTGAATAATTATCTGATCAAGTCCAGTGTTTGACATTGTGTCCTTAAGACAGATTCATCATCTCCACGGTGCTTTCAGAATTTGGACGTCTATCTCCCAGGATAAAATGATCTACTACAAACAATAGCAGCACTACAAATTGTTTGCCTAACGAACACACTAAGTGTTTATACTCTCTCACAGAAGAAAATAATGCAGTAATATGAAAAGAATATTTGCAGAATTATGAAGGACGAAATTATTAGAGTTACAAAATCCAAATGAGGGTTGTCCTATTTATAGATGGATTGGTGGCTGCAGATTTTGAATTAAACAGGTGCAAACCTATTTGAACAGGTACAAAACCTGTTTGGTTTTGAATTTAAACGGATTTGAATCTGTTGGGTTCACAATTCAAACAGATAACAAAAATGGGAAAGGCCCTGTTTAGGTGTACAGTAAAATCGGACCAGTTTATTTTCGGTTTAATTTGAATTCTGAAATTAAATTCAAATGTTTTTGGCCCAAAAAGATTAGTATTGGGCCGAATAAGCCCAACCCAACCACACACCACGTACCCACGCCCAAGCCCAGCCCGCCCGACCAGACGGACGGCGGCGGCGCGCGTGTGTGGTGATTTTTGGGTCCAATGGGTCTAGCCCATTTTGCCCATAACCTCTCCCTCTAAAACACTTGGGTACCCCTTGAGGCACACCCCAAGTACAAACCCATGCCTTACAAACCCATTCAAAACTTCCCACCAAATCAATATAGGACAAGCCTTATTCAATACCTTTAAGGATTTTTCCACCAAAACTCCATGTCCATGGAGCATACTTTGGCTTCAATTTCCCATTTATTCGATAATGGTTTTGAGCAATCAAATATACCACGTGAATCACAACGTGGCATAGAACGCGTTACCACTTTGACCCGCGAAAATCGACGCTCGGGGCCCACCTAAAAATAGATCAAACTTAGGAAAAAATTCTGACTTTACTCAGAATTTTATAACCATTTCCAACAATCCCCCACATGAATGGAATTTGATGACAACGAAAATGCAACAATATGCAGACTTTATCGAAATAGTATAAGTCGAAAATATCTTGCATCAGGATAGGTAGCTTTCGGCCTTGAACCTTTCCTAGTGATAACCTATCGGACTTACTAGCTAACCAATGGATGTGATACTTTGAATTGTTCAGCCGTTTGTGTAAGCCAAGACAATAGATTTCACACAAAATATCTTCTAACACATCGTGGTTCTCACTGTTGTGTTCATTTTGGCCTTGAATGCTCCTGGTTTTCATGAGTGCTTCTAGAGAATGTAGCCTCTTCATTCTCATAGAACCGGCCCTAGTTCGACACTCATATAGGTGATTCTTATTGTGAGTATCTCTTTATACTCGTCTTGATTTTATGCCTCAATCAAGATATAAGTAATCATTAAAAGCAAAGCTTATCCCTATACCCCTGCATACAACATATGTTGCAGATATCACTCTCACCGTAGGAATGGGTAGGGAATTTTAATCCCTTGGTGATTTCTGGCGAGCCATACATAACTTAGTTGTCCCTTTGAACTTAGTTTTTGGGATCTCCAGTCATATAAGTAGGGTTACCATTATGATAACTCTTATATAATAGGCTTTAATCCCATCCCCTTCGATGAACTATATACTAGCTCTTTTGTCAAACCTTTTGTTAACGTATCCGGAATATTCTCTTTAGATTTTATATAATCTATTGAGATTATTCCATTTGACAACAACTGCCTTACGGTATTATGTCGACGACGAATATGTCGTGACTTACCGTTATACATATGATTCTATGCCCTGCCTATTGCAGATTTGACTATCACAATGAATGCAAATAGCTGGAACAGGTTTTGGCTACATTGGAATGTCTTCTAAGAAGTGACGAAGCCATTCTGCTTCTTCTCTTGCTTTGTCTAAAGTAATAAACTCGGATTCCATTGTGGATCGTGCGATGCAAGTTTGTTTCGTGAATTTCCAAGAAACAGCAGCGCCTCCTAGAGTAAAGACATATCCACTAGTGAATTTTGAATCTTTAGTATCCGATATCCAATTGGCATCACAATAACCTTCAAGTACTGCTGGATATCGAGTAAAGTTCAAACTATGATCATAGTGAATCTTAGATATCTAAGAACCCGAATGATTGCTTTTCAATGGTCTTCTCCGAGGTTATTAGTGTACCTACTCAATTTACTGATAGTATAAGCTATATCAGGACGAGTACAATTCATTAGGTACATTAGGCTTCTAATAATTTGGGAGTATTTTAACTAAGACACTGCATCACCTTTATTTTTTGATAAATAAAAATTGACGTCTACAGGTGTTTTAGCTAAATTCATATCACCCTTGATAAATTTACCAAGAATTTTCTCAGTATAATGTGATTGAGATAATGCATATCCGTCAGATGCTTTAGTAATTTTCATTCCTAATATAGCATCTGCGACCCCCATATTTTTTATATCAAATCTTTTGTTAAGCATTTGCTTAGTTGATTTGATCATGTTTTGACTGCTTCCAATGATAAGCATGTCATCCACATAAAGACAGACTATGACATATCCTTGGTCAGTGTTTTTAACATAGACGCATTTGTCACATTCGTTTATCTTAAACCCATTAGTAAGCATTGCATAATCAAATTTTTAATGCCATTGCTTAGGTGCTTGTTTTAATCCATAAAGAGACTTTACAAGCCGACAAACTTTCTTTTCTTGCCCCGACACTACAAACCTTCGGGTTGCTCCATGTAGATCTCTTCATTTACATCACCGTTTAAGAAAGCCGTTTTAACATCCATTTGATGTATTTCTAAATTAAACAACGCTGCTATAGAAATAAGCTCGCGAATGGATGTTATTCTTGTCACAGGAGAATATGTGTCAAAATAGTCCAGACCTTCCTTTTGTTTGTAATCTTTTAACTACAAGTCTTGCATTATACTTGTCTAGTGAACCATCTGCTTTCATTTTTCTCTTGAATATCCATTTATATCCAAGAGGTTTAGAACCTGGTGGAAGATCCACCAATTCCCAAGTATGATTTTGCATAATGGATTCAATTTCATTATTAACAGCCTCTTTTCACAAAGGTACTTCAGGACTTGTCATTGCTGCCTTAAAGCTTTGAGGTTCATTTTCTAACAGGTATGTCAGAAAATCTGGACCAAAGGATTTTGATGTTCTCGCTCTCTTACTTCGTCTTGGTTCATCATCAGTTAAATCCTATTGGTCGAGACCATTACAAGTCTCTTGTGTTTGATTGTCATTAGTCTCTTGACTTTGTGTACAATCATAAGTTCTTTTCTGTGAACTTAATTCTTGTCCTTTATTGTAAGGAAAGACAAGTTCAAAAAACACAACATTCCTTGACTCTATAATAGTGTTCACATTTATATCAGGTATTTCTGATTTATAAGTCAGAAACCGATATGCACTACTATTCTGAGCATAACCAGTAAACACACAGTCTATTGTTTTTGGTCCAATCTTAGTCTTTTTAGGAACAGGAACTTCAACTTTTGCCAAACACCTCCACACTTTTAAGTATTTGTAGGAAGGCGGTCGACCTTTCCACAATTCATAAGGAGTATTGTTGGTTTTCTTGTAGGGTATTCTATTAAGAACATAATTAGTAGACAAAATTGCTTCCCCCCACAAGTTCTGTGGTAAGTCTGAACTTAGTAACATGACATTCATCATTTCTTTTAGGGTTCTATTCTTTCTTTAAGCAATTCCATTTTGCTAAGGAGAATAGGGTGTTGTAATTTGGTGAATAATGCCATGTTGTACACAAAATTCATTTAATGGTGCATCGTATTCATCACTCCTATCACTTCTAATATAAATCAAAATAACATCCATCACTTGTTGTCTATGATGTGCTTGATTCATAAATTTCAAATCAAGATTCATTAATTTCAAATGAAAAATCCAAAATAATTATGACTACACAAATCAGAATTAATGTTTTGACAAAATCATATCCTAACAAAAATTTTGCCCAAGAATCAAATAATCCAAAAAACTCATTTGATTGTAAGAGATACAACCAAATATTTGTGACAAAAGAAAATTACATTATCTCATCTAATGCAAGAGATACAGTCCCATATTAATATAATGGTGTATGATTTAACAAATTCTACTATACAAGTAAAATAATAATTAACGACATCTCATGTCACAAATTCAAAACAAACTAATAATCAATATAAAAGATTTCTTAAATTTACTTTCAATTAAATGGAACTATATAACTACATATATTTTCATGTTTAAATTTCTCTGGCGTTTAAACACCCATTCAAAATTGATTAGAAATACTCAAATTAATCTGCTTATGTACAAAGTCAACATATTAATTTATCATTCCAAATCACATGAAATTATTTTTTAAGAAATAACTTGAGTTGATATCAATACATGCATATCAAACGCATCAACTAAAAATAATGAATTAACAAAATAAATTAATCATGTATGATCCCATAACTTGCGTCATGAAATAAAAAGATTCTCAACCCATAAATAAAATTTAATGCATTTTGAATTTTAAACTCCAAAAATGACAAAACAAACCTTCATTTAAACAGTTTGATTTGTACATAAATAAACTAATTATATACATATTAAAAAGTTCTTGTGAATATATATATTTTCCGAATCATGTGCAAAAACTATTCACATCTACGGATCCACACACAGAAAATAAAGAATGATTCAGAAAACTAATAAAGAAAATAATTTTGTCACAAAGGTTTCTTTGTAATAAAAATGAAATTAGTTTGTAAAACTAATATTTTACTCTAGAAACAAATTCTTTCAAGTACTAACACCTTTTCACAAAGGGTTTAAGTGACCTTCCAAACGAAACTGTAAGTCACGTACAAAATTTACAGATTGTAACCGAAACACAAAGTTACATGATTGATTAACAAAATTAATTTTCTAGTTACTAAAACCAGAAAATAAATTATAACACAAAATAATTTTATTTTTCTTGTTACTAAAACTAAAAAATAAAATACCACAATAATATCTGATTACAAAAATCAGAAAAAACACACTACAAATTATTTTTCTAGTTACTAAAATCAGAAAATAAATTATAACACAAAATAATTTTATTTTCCTTGTTACTAAAAACTAAAAAACAAAAATACCACAATAATTTTCTGTAATACAAATTAATATTCTGCAATTGTTAATGACACCAGTATATTACTACTAGTTGTCAAAGAAAAGAGACAGTATATTACCACTATCTGTCAAATAGCATAAATCACTATTTGTTTTTCAACCAGAATATGTCTTTATAAAATTACAGAAAATTAAATACAATGAAGATACAAAAAATAGTTTTTGTCTTAAGATTGTTCGACAACACTGTATTTAAGTAGATTAAATTCTGTTGTGTACTAAATAACAACTAGAATATAAAAAAATAAAGGAAATGAGAGAATTTGTTTGATTACAAAAATCAAACTAGAAATAAAACAAAATAAATAAAAAACAGATTTTATTTTGTTACAAAAATAAAATTAAAATCTGATTTAAATAAATAAATAAAACAGAATAATAAATTAAATAACTTACTTGATTAATTTCTTTGAATAATTATCTGATCAAGTCCAGTGTTTGACATTGTGTCCTTAAGACAGATTCGTCCTCTCCACGGTGCTTTCAGAATTTGGACGTCTATCTCCCAAGATAAAATGATCTACTACAAACAATAGCAGCATTACAAATTGTTTGCCTAACGAACACACTAAGTGTTTATACTCTCTCACAGAAGAAAATAATGCAGCAATATGAAAAGAATATTTGCAGAATTATGAAGGACGAAATTATTAGAGTTACAAAATTCAAATGAGGGCTGTCCTATTTATAGATGGATTGGTGGCTACAGATTTTGAATTAAACAGGTACAAAACCTGTTTGGTTTTGAATTTAAACAGATTTGAATACGTTGGGTTCACAATTCAAACAGATAACAAAAAGGGGAAGGGCCCTGTTTGGGTGTACAGTAAAATTAGACCAGTTTATTTCCGGTTTAATTTGAATTGCCCAGCTCGGACGGACGGCGGCAGCGGCAGCGGCACGCGCGTGTGTGATGATTTTTGGGTCCAATGGGTCTAGCCCATAACCTCTCCCTCTAAAACACTTGGGTACCCCTTGGGGCACACCCCAAGTACCAAACCCATGCCTTATAAACCCATTCAAAACTTCCCACCAAATCAATGTAGAACAAGCCTTATTCAATACCTTTAAGGATTTTTCCACTAAAACTGTATTTCCATGGAGCATACTTTGGCTTCAATTTTCCATTCATTCGATAATGGTTTTGAGCAACCAAATATACCACGTGAATCACAACATGGCATAGAATGCGTTACCACTTTGACCCGCAAAAATCGACGCTCGAAGTCCACCTAAAAAATAGACCAAACTTAGAAAAAAAAATCTAATTTTACCCAGAATTTTATAACTATTTTTAACATTAACTATGTTAAAATGTCAAAGAATACAAACCCGCAAATCCAATGTCAACAATCAAAAGAAAATACTTCCTATTAAAGAAATAAATAATTAATATTTGCATTTGTTAAAAATTGACTCTTTAATCTCTTTAGTTGGAAACTAGGATATTTGGCCTATTGATTATGCAACACCCTTTATAGAGAGAATAGTTTGATACACTTTGCTTTGTGGAGGCTTTTTTTTTTTTTTTTCCTTCTTTCTCACTAGTTAACTAAATTAGCTTAATTGATTGGTCAATCATATTAATTGAGAAATATATTATTTTGATCCTCAAAATGAAAGTTTTAATGTTACCATGGAAACCTTTAAATATATATATATATATCTTAGAACTTTCATAATAGTTAACAAATATGGGAAAATCTAATTCATTATATTATTTGTTAACTTATATCTATTTTTTATTGCTCTAGCCAAATTTCCAATTGGTATACCATAATTTGTTTCTTTGCCCAAGTTTAATTTTGCATCTTTACCAATCAAATTCAGGGAAAACAAAGAAAGTGCTTTGAAGTAAACGACAGTCACTATACACCACACTGCTTTTACATATATATTGTTCATATATGGTTAAAGTGAGGGTTCAATTTCTTTAAAATAGAATGTGTAAACAGTGATGGATTTTTGTCATTTTCGATAGAGAGGAAAGTGGGAGAGAATGAAGGAGATTATTTGGTGTTTTGGAGCCATGTGTCATGTGGTTTTCAAAGAAATTGGGACAATATTTGAAGATTTTTTTTTTTTTTTGGAAGATGGAGAGTGGGTTGCAAATGGGAAATAAGAAATATTGTGAGATGTAATTTTGTATAACTATGCTTTTCAGTCGAGTCAAAAAGAGAATAACAAAGCACGATAGTTAATCAAATGTCCAATTAATCATGGAGTTTGAGCAAATCCTAAATAAAGGGTGGACCTCTCAGGGGAAAGTCCACATCAAGTAAGATAATACATGATCATTTCTTGAGAAGTCACGGGATAAGAGGCATAATCCCACCTAAGGCAGAGCAATGTGGATAAGTGATTATACAAAACTCCCAACGGTAAAAAATTAAGGTATAAAAGAGGTTTGAAGTTCCAAAATTCAGATATTACATTCATATTTGCACATATATTAAGTGGTATTTTGGTAAGACGGTAAAAAGTAGCTTTTTTGTTTTAACCAAGCTTTTTGGGAGTGATTTGGAAAGTTAGTAAAAAAAATTTTTTTTTAGATTAATATTTGTTTATAGTGTCACATCACACTAAAATGACTAAAATACCCTCACCTAACTAAAAAAATTACATTTTACCCAAACCCACAAGATGTAAACATTAAGGGTACTTGCATAGTTTTCCAACCTACTTTTTGGCACTTCCCAAAAGAACAAAAACGCAATGTGGCGTTTTGCTCAGCCATAAAATGTGGCGTTTTTCTCTGGTTCCCAAAAGAGCCCTAAGAGTTTGAACTTATTTCTACTGAGTTAGGTATCAAAATGGATAGATTTTTCATCACATTTTTATTTGAATAAATTTGATAGTGAAATTTGTGTGAAAGAACTTCATTTTGTTTTTCATACCAAAATCAACTGTCGAGCTATATAGATTTTACCATTTGGCCTACAATACAGACAGGATGACCACCAACTCCTCTATATGGATCACTGATATATCTATACAGAGAGAATAAGACACAAAATATACCAAAGAAAAATAAAATTTGTTCACATATACAATATTTTATCTCACATCAATGTCTTTTGTATACCTAAACTTTTTGTATATGGAGTCTCCTACTGAAAAGATTGAATGGACCGGTTGCACCACTTTCGTAATGACCACTTTAGTAATGAAAAATGTTTAAATAGTCTCCCCATTTCTAATTTTATAAATCACTAAAATTAGTTACTCAAAATTTTGTCAAAATCTTATTCGAATTATAAAAATTCTAAGTATATTATTATTTTGGATAAATTACATTGATACTCCCTGATATTTTTGTTTAATACAAACTTTTCCTTCACGTTAGAAAAATTACATTCCATTATTTAAAGTTTGTAATCTCATTACAAATTACCTCCTAGATTGCTGATGTCATGTTCTAAAATTTTTTAAACGACAATTTTTTCATTTTTTCTGCCATTTCTTCTTCCTATCATTATGACTACATTCTATAATTTTTCATCTTTAAACTTTACCTGAACATATTTTTATTGAGTGATGATATACAAACATAAATTTTGTATAAAATCTTCAAATACGATGATATAACTTAATGATGACCTTTTACTTTAAAACAAAACATTTATAAATATGATTTATATTTACAATAATATCACTATCATAACATTTTTATGATATTTTTTTTTGTATAAATTTTTATATATAAATAGAATTTTTCATTTTAATTTCCACCATCATTTTTCTTTCTCATCTATTCACCTACATTTATTACAGTGTTACCAAACATCGTCAATCACATTTATTACAATATTATTAAATTTTTGTATTTATGTATTTTTTTGTATTTGGTAAATTTTTTTAAAAAAATCTCAAAATATTATACTTCTTAATTATATCTAGATTAGGTGTATCTAAAAAATAAAAAATTGCTTAATATATTAAAAAAATTAGTAAAAATAAAAAAACACGAAAAATTAAAAATTAATTTTTTGTATGAGTTAAATCAAAGAAGATGATTGCTATTTCTCTTGAAATGACATAAACAAAATATTAATATTATTTTATTATTGGATAAATTACAAATACACCCCCTAAGATTTTATTAAAATACGAATTGCCAATTATAATTTTCAAAATTACATTCCACCTACCGAGGTTTTTAATTTCATAACAAATTGCTCAATTTATTAATAAATCATTAGATCAATTAACAATTTTTAATGATGTTAAAAATATGTTTCAATTAATAATTTAGGTAATTTTATTATTGTATAGGAAATCAATTATGAATTTTATTTTTTTAGTTAATTTTGTTAAATAAAAAATTATAATAAGGGGGTATTTATAATTTTTCAAATCATAGGAGCTAATCTGTATTTTAAGCATACCTCAGATGGTGTATTTGTAATTTACCCTTTATTATTTTTTATATGTATAAAGGCTAAGGGACAAATATGTCATTTTAATTTGACAAGGGATAAGTATAATTTTTTAAACGTGAGGGAATAATCTGTATTAAACAGAAACCTTAAGGGTATCAGTGTAATTTATCCTATTATTTTTTATACATCAGTTTTAAGCTACTCGTGCATAATGGAAGGATTGATCTCATTCATTTCCCCATAAATCTTGTTAAATACAGAAAGCATATAATTTTAATTTTTTTTTTTCAACAACCAGCCAGCGAGAGAATTAACCACTAAAGAAAATTTATTTTAAATTAAATATACGAGTTACTGTGAAGCAGATGCTAAAGTTTGAATCTCATCAATTATAAAATAAAATGCCCCTTTTTGTCACATTTTAGTTGAGTTACGGTACACACTTTGAGTCATAATCGCATACAATTTTGAATCATAATCAAAAGAAAAATGTTTAGTGGTCACAAATTCTGTGGCTCAAATGGCCCAAAACTGTCAAAACGACGTCGTTTTGGCTTGTTTTGCACCCAAAACGACGTCGTTTTGACAGTTTCAGGCCATTTGAGCCACAGAATTTGTGGTCTCCTAACATTGCTGTTATCAAAATTGGCGCTACTTTAATTAAACAAGCGCCATTTTATGATAAACTTGATTAATCTTATTTAAGATCAACTTAAAAAATAATCAAATTAAATTTAAATATATTTTTAAACTTATTAAATTTTCAAGTTAAATATCAATAACTCACTTTTTGAATCGTTTACACAGCTAGCCATGCTCATGCAATAATGCTATGAATTATTATGGACAGTGTGCAATATTGGCTGATGCTAAAATCTCAAGTACTGTTCATTGGGGAAAAAAATGACATCCACAAGAATTAGAAAGAAAATTTTGAAGCAAAAAGATAAAGAGATTTATGTTATTTCTATCGACAAGTTTTTGCAACTCAATTATAAAAGATAGAATCATTAAAAAAAAAATGGATAAATTATAAACACATTCCTTGAAGTTTATTTAAAATATAAATTGTTCTCCGTAGTTCTTCAAATTACATCTTACCCCTTGAAATTTATAATTTCATAACAAATGATTTATTTTGTTAATATATTATCAAGTTAATTAATAGTTTTTAATGATATCAGAAATTTATTGCAATTAATAATTCTGGTGATTTTATTATTGCATAGAAAAGTAGTTAAGAATTTCTTTCTTTTCTGTTAATTCTGTTAAATAAAAATTTTTGACAAGAAATATTTATAATTTTCTAAATCATAGAGAATAATCTATATTTTAAGCAAATCTAAAATGATGCATTTGTAATTTATCTCTTAAAAAATTGGCTATGTTTGGATGTGTTTTGAAATTACATTTCTACCTTATCACTCCCGCTTCACGTTTGGATACCACTTTCAAAATAGAATTCCACCATATAATTCAAACTACAATTTAAAAACCCGTTTGGCAGCTTTGCGATTCATTTCTCCACTTTCAACGTCTTCAGCCTTCTTCCTCTTCCTTTCTAAAAAGATTCCATGTTCATCGTCTCTGAGAAGATTCACATGAATTGATCTACTCATCTTTCACTGTTTCAAAGATTAGGACTGAAGATTCGTCACGGGTAGTGTTCATAGAGAACTCAGACCATTTTATAAATCATGAATCTTGTGAACCCGCTCCCTACTCATACCATCTTCCACAAATCAAGTGAGTTACAATTTGTGCATTGTGGAAGATTCATTCTACGGGTAACCAAACAACGACGACACCGAGGTCAAATAAATCACAAATTTATTTCACATATTTTCTTACAGGTCACTGATTTGAAAAAATCATCCCTAATTTTATTCCCAATTTTTTTTTTGTCTCAGGTCAAATTTATCAAACCTATTGTCGAATCAGATGACTATCAAAAAGTCGCACATTCAGTCACTGTACCCACTCCATCACCAGTGATAATTATTCAACTCCCACTAATCTGGTAAGTATATCCTTCAATCATCTGCTATGTGCAAATGAGTTCTGAAATGATTTCTGAGAAGTCCAAACGAGTATAGAGATAGTTTCTGATCTGTCTGAACTCTTTGAACGGTTGAAGCTGAGCCGGTCGTCCCCTGGGTTATCCGGCCGGTTGTCCTTCGGGTCATCCGGCCGGTCGACCTCCCCGCTTATCCTTCTCTTCAACTCTTCTTCTTCTCTTCTTCTGCTCTTCTGCTTATTTCTTCTTGTGGCCTTCTTCTTCTACTTATTTGTGGTTATTTTTTTACTGTGTAAACTTGCTTCACAAACTTTTTACAGACAATGTTATGTGATTTTTAGTTTGTCTTTGTTTTGGCCTTCAAATCATCTGTCTTTCCTACAGTTCAAATAAACATTGATGTTATGTGTTTTTATTTTCTCTCTGTGTTGCCCTTCAAATCATCTGCTTCTCCTAACATTATTTAACAAGTTGGAAGTAAACATTAATGTTATGTGGTTTTATTTTTTTATCTGTGTTGCTCTTCAAACCATCTGCTTTTCCTAACATTATTTACCAAGTTCAAATAAATATTAATTTTGGTTCCTACATAAATAATTGTAATTGGTTTTTGCTCTGTTATTTTTTTATATCCACTCCAGAGTAGTTTGTTCTGTTATTCTTTTATATCCACTCCAGAGTAGTTTAAATATAAATTGTATGTTTATAGATAGATGGAAACAATTCCGATGACAATCAGGATACAAAAATGTGGACTCCCATAATTGAAATGAAATTAATAAACATATTGAGAGAAGAGATTAAAAAAAATCAAACTCCGTACTACTGTGTGGACAATTAGGTATTGGAATCATTTTGCAAATCAATTGCACAATCTGTATGGATTTCGGTATATAGCAAAGCAGGTGCGACAAAAATATCAGTGATTGAAAGCTGATTACCAGGCACAGACTGGTCTGGGATGGGATCCCATTGTAGGCATTGTTGTTGCACCCGATGAATTTTGGGATAAAGTTTTTCATTAATCTGCACCATTTTCAATTTTTTTTTAACATTTCATCACACATACAGTATGCTTAATTCAATATTTTCAATTGTTGTAGGCTACCATAAATGTAAAAAAGTTTAGGACAAAAAGATTTGAGTATTTCCAAGAAATGATGAAAATTGTTGAAAATTGTTGTGCCACAAGGGCCTTGTCTCGTGCATCCACACAAGGAGCCCTTGATTCAGATGAAGAAGATGAAATGCTAAATAAATTTTGGAACCCTAAAGTTGGTGGGAGTAATGTTGCTGAAGCCATTCCTATTAACTTATTCGACGATGAGTATATGGATCCAGCGAAGGGCAAAAGTCACATGAGGGGCCCTACAAGCAGCCAGACTAACAGTGGTCGTTCGAAAAAGTCACGATCAGGTGGGTTTGATGATGTGTGCGCAGCTTTCACATCCTACATACAGGCAAAAACAGAACATTCACGTGCACGATCAAATGAGACAGAGGCTGCAAGTGCAGGCGGTGGTGAGTATTCCCTTGATGCTTGTCAAGATGCATTGCTAGAGCTTGGGGACATACCACCGGTGCAGTACGTTAGGGCACTGACATTGTTTAAAGACAATGAATGACAAAGGTTTTCTATGCATACTCCTACCCATATGCGCCTAGCTATGATTGTGTTAGTGAATCTCCTTGTTGTTCTGCAAGATGATTTGATGATTCCTGATTTGTTTTTTATCATTTTTTTTCATCCCATGAGATGCTCTTTCTTTTCCATCTTCGTATGTTTAATTTTATTGAACTTATAAGTAGTTTCTATTTTACATCAATATGTTGTGTTATTACTAGATGACTACATATTAAACAAATTTTCTTCTCATATATATTTTAGTGGATGCTGGTAAATGACTAAGGCCGACTATTCATGTAGTCATTTTTTAATTCAGTTTCACCAATAATGGTAAGCGTTAGCATATTGTCAAACATTATTTTATAATTATGTTTTTATTGTGATGTAGACGAAACAATATGTCATCCGACACAAAAAACAATGCAATGGAGATCTCATCAAAGGAGAATGAGGTTATTGAAAATTTTATAGATTTTTTTAAGATTGCTTTCATGCACGACCATATTAACGCGTCAAGTAGTCGCCGACCGCAGTGAACTTGTCCATTCAAAGGTGATAATTACAACTTATTAAATGGCCATCCAAAAACAATGATGGACATTATGCGAATGGATGCACAAACATTCATTTTATTGAAAGACACCTTATTCTAAAATGGCTTTATCGATATTGAACATATGCATATCAGTGTCGAGGAATCGCTTGAAATTTTTTTATACACTTTTACACAAAATGATCTCCATCGACTACTGGCAGATAGATTTCAACACTCTACGAAAAAAATTTGTCGGCACATCAAAATTGTCATGCGGGCATTGTGCAAGCTTACATCAACAGTTATCAAACCACGTAACCAATACGAGATACCGACAAAAATTTTAAATGACAGGAGGTTTTTTCCCTGGTTCAAGGTATGAATTTAATGATTGCCTATAAGTTTTAAATAACAATAAGGGACGAAATTTTTTTTTTCTCCTGTTATAAAAGTAATATCCAAGTTTGTTTCGCTTTTAATGTCAAACAAATATCTTTCAATTAGGATTGTGTTGGTGCTATCGATGGCACATTGGTGGATACATGGGTCCCTGCTTCAAGACAAAATACATTCCGCGGTCGCAAATCTACGGTATCGCAAAATGTACTTGCAGCTTGCGACTTCGATATGTTGTTCACATTTATTAATTCTGGATGGGAATGTAGCGCTCACGACAACGCTATTTTAGTTAACTCTATTACAAGAGCTGATCTACAGTTCCCACACCCACTCAATGGTGAGTGTCACGAAATAATATACGGTACACATTTCGAAATTATTTTTTTGTACATCTGTTTGACAGAACAGTGCATTCATTATTTACATATAGGTAAGTATTATTTAGTGGATGCTGGTTTCACAAACATGCTTGGATTTCTTGCCCCATTTCGTTCCCAACGCTATCACTTGCAAGAGTTTCATGGCCGTCATTATTCAGGACCTAAGGAATTGTTTAACCATCGACATTCGTCGTTACGTAAGGTCATAGAAAGGACATTTGGTGTTCTGAAGAAACGATTCCCAATATTGCAGTCCATGCCAAATTATAAGTCTACAAGACAAGGCCCTTTCGTGATTGCATGTTGTGTACTGCATAATTAGATATGTTTGCATGCAGATATGGACCCATTCTTCATGGAAGCTGATAATGAAATGGCGGCAGAAGCGGAAGCAGACGGGCTTGCTGAAGACCAAGCTGACTATGTTGACATGTCACAACATGGGTTGACGTACCAATCTAACTTTAGGGATGGAATTGCTACTGCTATGTGGCAAAATCATGTTGGCCATAGATATATTTGTGATGTGAATAAGGCAAGTGAATATCATAGTGACTATTGGTTTTAAATGTATAATTATTTTACTAGTTTCAATCATTATGACACCTTTATTAGATAACTTCGCCCGCTTTACGTAACTGTGAATTTAATGACTTCTTTCCTCTTTTTGTAAGATAATTTACAATGAGGACAACGATTGGGCTAAATGGAAATTAAAGGAAAGGGAACACAAAGATCATCACATGGTCAATCAACAAAATGTTATTACGTTAATGAAATACTTAAATATGTTGTTGATGCAATGTATAATATGCTGGGTCAAACACTTTATTGAATTTGATGGTTGAATGATGCATGTAAAAATGGTAGCTTATGATATTCATTTAGTTTATGATGTTTATTAACTTTTTATTTAAAAAAAAAATTGTTGGTCATGGATAGACTTGTTATTAATTTTAATTTTTTTATTAATTTGTAGACGACATTTTTTTATTACTTTATTTTTTTCATTTTATTGAAATTTTGGGTTTGTTATTAATTTAAATGTCGTTTTATTAATTGTTTTTTTTTGTTCATGTTATTAACATAATGGTTTTGTTAGTAATTTTTATACCAAGCAATTTTTTATTAATTTTTTTTCCTTTTTATTAAAGAAAATGTATAATTACTAATTTTTAACTTTTTTTATTTCATTTTAGCTGAATTTTTTTTCCTTAATTTGTTTTTTTCATTTCATTAAAATAATGGTTTTGTTATTAATTTAAATTTTTAAAAATTAATTTGTAGACGACATATTTTTATTAATTTACTTTTCTCATTTTAAAACAATTTGAAGGCTTTATTATTAATTTTAATTTCTTTTTATTAATTGTCTTTTTGTTCATATTAACATAATGGTTTTGTTATTTTTAGATATTATACCAAACGAGTTTTTATTAATTTTTTTTTCCTTTTCATTAAAGAAAATATATAATTATTAATTTTTAACTTTTTTTTTAATTTCATTTTAGCCGAATTTTTTTTCTTAACTTGTTTTTTTTCATTTTATTAAAATAATGGTTTTGTTATTAATTTAAATTTTTTATAATTAATTTGTAGACGGCATATTTTTATTAATTTACTTTTCTCATTTTAAAACAATTTGAAAGTTTTGTTATTAATTTTAATTTATTTTTATTAATTGTTTTTTTTTTGTTCATGTTAACATAATGGTTTTGTTATTTTCAGATATTAAACCAAATAAGTTTTTATTAATTTTTATTTCCTTTTTATTAAAAAAAAGTATAATTATTAATTTTTAACTTGTTTTATTTCATTTGAGCTGATTATTTTTTTTAATTTGTTTTTTTCATTTTATTAAAATAATGATTTTGTTATTAATTTAAATTTTTTTATTAATTCGTAGAATTTTTTGATTTTAATTTTTTAATTTTATTGAAATGAAGGCTTTGTTATTAATTTTAATTTCTTTATATTAATTTTTGTACAATTTTTTTTTTAATTTCATAATATAACTCACAAATTGTTATAACATTGTCACTGGTTAATTTTACAGTGCAAAAAAAAAAATACTATTCATTACGTTAATACAAAAGATTACAACAAAATAACAAAATAAAATAAGTACAACAAAATAAGAAAACAAAATGTAACCACAACATGTGTGAACTATTTAAACGCTCATCAAAACAAGTTAAGCATCATTGTCAGGTGGTGGTGGAGGTGGAGGGAAGTAGTGATGGTACACCTGAGTGACTCGATGGTCAATCTAATCAATGGGGTTCCTTGTCACTTCATCACGTCTCCCTGAGTCTACACGAAACTCACCAAATTGTTGAATTAGTGAGTTCTGAGCGACGGCAAATTCATCGAACCGAGTACCCAATGTGTTGACTGGATTAGCCATTTGTTGTTCCCATTGTAGGCCCTGATTGTACCGTTCTTGTTCCAACGCTAAATAATCAGTCTAATATTGGAGTTGTTCATTTGATGGCATGGCATTGTCATTGGGTTCTTCCTCATCAGGTATTGGTTCATTTTCAAAATTAATAGAGCCCAGTAAGTTTTCAGCACCACCAGTTCGGGTTAGTGTGTACTTAGAAATTGGTGAAGTGATTCTCACATCTACTTCACCTTCAAGGTTGGCATGATGCGCTTTGAAAATTTTGGTTAACAAAGATCCAAAAGGTAGCGACCGGCCACTGAGAGTACCAAGTTTTGCAACCATCATTTCTTTCAGTAATATGTAGCATAAATCTAATTTTTGTCCAATTTCAAAACAATATAACAATAAACATTAAAACATGGAATAACATTAAAATGTCCTTTTTTGGGGGTGACATTTTCAACTATCCATCGATGAAGAATACGAAGGTGGGGTTTTAAATGTCTCGCTTGTAAATTAGTGCCGGTGAATCGGCTCTCACAAATTGTTGTCACGACCCAAACCCGCCCCTATGGATTTAGCACCGTAAACGGCCAGTAATCCGTGATTACCGAAGGCCTGCTTAACAGTAATGACAGTAATACAAAGTAAAGGGGCTGGCGGAAGCCAAAACAGAAAATAAAAGATGTCCAATGAGCTGTGACAATCTGAATGCAAAAAGACTTTTTATATAAACATGCCACATCGATAACCAAAACATATGTACATGCGACGTATACGCAAACATCATGCCAGGGACCAAATCCCTAACTAAAATTGTACAGTCGAGTTTTAAACATTCATTACAAGACAGAAACAAAATGGTGAATCTGGACACCCCAAAACAACCGTGGCTTGAATGCACTTGGAACCTCGAGGTGAGTCACAATGGTTGGCTTTGACAAAACCAGAGCTAACCCGACGCTCCTAGCTCCGGTCCGGTGCCTGGACACCTACATATATATATATATATATATATAAACAGTGAGCTAAAACCTAGTGAATAACATATGCGTAAAGAGGTTAAGAATGAATGTCCTTTCAGTAATTAGAACAGTCAATTGCATCAGTGAATCAGTCATTTAGAACCATAATAGTCATATGTGGTACATCCATTAGCAAAAGAGTACAGTAAGTCTTAATAGACTAAACAGTCAGTTGATGGCCATCATAACAGTAAACAGTAGTGGTTCCAAACATGGGAACCGACAGAGATCTCTGTGACAGTAGCAGTAACAGTACAGTAACAGTAAATTGCTATGGATGCGACGGATACAGTTTACAAGTAGGACTAACATTCATTCATTAAATAATAACGGTTCAGTAAGCAGAACAGTTGATCATTCAGAAAATAATCGTAATTGAACATATCCTTACAACATTGTTACTCACAGAGCACTGGGCTAGAGACAAGCTAACGAGCGTCCTCGGATGTCAACCCTACAGTTGCAGAACGAACACACACTCGGGATTAATAACTTAGCCCCTAACTATACAGGTGTGGTTCTATAACATTATCTTCATTAAGATGCCTTAAACATGGCCTAGGAATGCCTAGGATGGAATGAGGATGCAAAAATGTACTTTAAAACATTTTTCAAATTTTTGCTGAAACAGGGGTCTCGCTCGAGCGTGGCTTTCTACACTCGAGTGGACATGCAGACAAAGGAGCTCCGCTCGAGTGTGACTTTCCTTGCTCGAGCGGACTGTAAACTCATGAAAAAGTACTGGATGCACGATTTTCACACTCGACGGACGCTCGACCTCCGCTCGAGCGTGAGACTCAGATCCTCGCTCGAGCGTGAATTCTCTTGCTCGAGCGGACTGCAAAACATATGAACTTCTGGGCATATGCATTTCACGCTCGAGCGTGACTTCCTACGCTCGAGCGGAAGTGCATGTACTCAGAGTGTACGCTCGAGCGTGAAGTCCTACGCTCGAGCATGGGTCCAAAATCTGGAGTTTCCAGATTGATCCTCAAGCATGAAACTCTACTTTTAAAGCTTTAAATTCGATTCTTTTGGGCTAATTTTCTGGAAAACACTTGAAAACCCATAATACAACATGTTTCAAAGATCAATTTGTAAAATCAAAGCCCATAGGAAGTCAATTGAACACAAATCCAAAGGAAACTTGAAGAACAATGCAAGAACATCACATGCAAGTGTTCTAATGGATTCCAATGTTCCAAAACATAACCAAACGCAAGTTTGAACTCCAAAACATGATGAATTCATGGACTACAACCCAAATGTAGACATGCATGTGGAAATTCTTATGAAAACAACCTCAAAATTCTAGAGTATGTGCATGCATGCATGGATTAGCTACTCAAATCAACTTTTTAACTCAATTCTTGACTCTAGTCACCAAATTTCCATGAATCATGCAAGAAACAATTTAAACACATGAATAAGAGGATGAACTCCTTACCTTAGGTCTTGAATTCAAGTATGGAAGCTCAATTATGCAAATTCCTTTTAATTCTCCTGACTCTCCAAGCCAATTTTGATGAACTCAAGTTTTCTCTCCTACTCTCCCTCTCTCACGGTTTGGTCTCAAGAAGATGAGCAAATGATGCCTCAAACATATGCAAGGGTGAGAGAAGTAGTGGCCTAGCATAAACCACTCAATGACAAAATGGTTGTAAATGCAAACTAATGTAATTTAAGTTTATTTAATCTAATTTAATCATTCCAAACCAAATTTTCATTAAACTTACCATAAAATCACGTAAATTCTAACTAGCATATAACACTAATCAATTTTTGCTTCGGCCACCGATAAGGCCTTCAATTTGTGGTTCGAAATCAGATCACGAACAGACCAATCTACAGTCAAACAGATAGAAATGCAAATACAAACAATACACTCATGTAATCAATCTAGGATTTCATCATAATCAGTTACTTATCATGCTTAAACATAGATTAGCACTAATCAAAGGTGAGGGTTGTCACAATTGTGGTATAAACCTCAGTTAGATCACCAACAATGTTAGCTAACTGAGCCTCAGGTTGAAAATGGCAATGCAAATCTCCTGTTTCAACTCCAATAATTTGTGTGAAAGCGCGGGGGCTGAGTGTGATTACTTCCCCTTTCACATAAGAGGTCAGACTGAACTGTTCCACTTGTCCCTCAGCAGATGTCAAGTGAAGGTAAAATAAATATACAAGACGGGGATATACCTTATGTGGTAAATTAGTTAAAGGTAACCATCCCATCGTATCCAGTTTGCCAAGCAACAGTGGATCATATTAAGAAGGTAGATTTACCTTTCTCTCCGTAACAATTGGTCGATTAGCAAAATTTGAATAAGCTTGTTCGTGATTATATATGAGAAAATCAACAGTTGGATAGCGATGATGTTGTTGCTGTGGTTAACGTTGTACAGGGTTAGAGGTTTCGCCACGTTCGGGTCTCGCTCTTTTTGTTCTCGGCATGATGACTGCAAAAGTTAAGAAAAATGTATGAAAAATATATAGTAAAATGTATGATGTTGGTGTGAAAAAAAAAAAAGAACAGATAGGCAAACTGAGCCTTTGCTAAAAGGCAACCAACAGATAGCGAAACTGAGTGCAGAAGGCGAACTGGTGGCTAAAAAAGGATGACCAACCGGTTGTCCTGTATGGTGGATTCTTCGTCTTCCTGCAACTCAGCTCTGAAGCTATCAAGAATATGAATTGTGTTTCAAACTAACCTCTTCTCTCTTCCTTCACATGGATATATACACTGAATGTAGTCAATATTGTAGAGTGAAAGAGTTGCTGAAGTTGTTGGAATGAGATGGTGAAGATGGTGTGGTTAAACGAATGCAAAGATACTGACTTATATAAAGGCTTAGGTTCAGAAGGTCCAGAAGGGGTTTTTATTTTTTTAATTTTCTTTTTCTTATTTACTTTTCATTTCTTACTGATTGTTTTTTTTTTTTTTTTTTTTTTTTTTTTTTTTTGTTTTCCTTACTTATTTTTAATTTCTTCCGTATACTGATTACTGACTATGTGTGCAGGTTTTTGGCTTTTTTTTTCTTTTCCTTTATCGCACAGTGAGGAACTGACACCCAGCATAAGAAGGGGTGGGTCTATTGGATGAGCGAAATTACAGTATTACCCTTTTCATTTTGTTCTTACATAACAACCTATCATTCAAATCAAGAGGGGCGAATTGGTCATTTTGTACACAAATATCACTCTTGCCCCCAATTATATGACCTTCACTGGTGGATGAGAGTTAGGTGACAATAATGCACCAACAAAAAGAAACGATTTTTTTATTAAATTAATAAAATTTAATAAATGAAAAAATGTTGATCATGTTTGGTAACGTTTACGTTTTGGTTTGTATTTAAAAATATTGAACACACTAATTTTTGTTAATTTTTATCAATATGTAATCTCCAAAGTTGTTGACTTCAACAAATTTTTTGAAAAATATTAAAAACATATTATACAAAATGTTTGTACAGGCCAAAAAAATGAATTGACAGAAAAATTAATTGACACAAAATAATTGACATAGAAGTTATTTAAAAAAAAAATTATTCAAAAAAATTACTTAAAAACAATTAATTAAAAAAAATCATTTTTTTATTTGACTATTTTAAAAATAGTTTGGTTATGACTGTTGATCAAAACTACAGATATCGATATATGAGTTGTGTGTTTGATTATCAATTATAGGTTGAATTAAGTTTTAAAAACTATTTTGAAAACTCATCACCAAACAAATTTTCTTATATCACATGTCACATCAAACTTTCAAAACTTAATTCAACACTCTATTCAAAAACCATAACCAAACAAATTTTCTACACTCAAATCATAATTCCACAACTCACAAATTCAAAATACAACTTATACTCTCAAATCATATTTACAAAAATCTACCAAGCGCAACCTGCCTTTTTCAAATTTGTTTCGTAACTTATTGAAGTTCCTGTAAATAAATGAAGATAACTATGACTCCACAAGATATCCAGTGAAACAAAAAAAACTCCTAAATAACATAAATTATCTTATAGGTCAGGAACACTACATATTCATTTGTCCAATAAATAAAATGTTATTCTTTGTCTACTATCTCCTTATTATTAGGATCATGTATTCATTTAACTGTTGAGGTATATCTCTTTATTGGAGTTTGAGACCCAATTGGTTTGTTAAAAGAATTTTAATTTGGTTTGGTTTGGGTATAATATATTTAATATATATTATATCTAATTTTTTTGAAGACCTAATTCAGTTTGGTTACAACTAGGATTTTGGTAAAATAAGCCCAAGATTTGATATATATATAGATATATGTATATTGTTTATTCTACACAAGAAAAAACGTACCGTACGACTGCTACAAATTTGTTCCACCTTTTTCCGAAGTGTTGTGCGGCTGGTTTGTGTGTGTACAAGCTGGGTAATCAATTCGGTGGACTTGCTTTATGTAGCAACAATTTGTTTGACATAAATTCAAGTCAGTGGATTGTTTTCAAGCACGATTTAAGGGCTTTGACAACTTTGGCGCGCAGAAGGTGTTGATTTGGGTTGTTATTTTGGGTCTTTTTCAAAGATTTTGGTTCATCTATATGGTGATGTCTTTCCTCTTGTCTATTTGTGATTATTTGGAATTCACCTAAGAGTCATTTTGTGAGACCATTTGTGTCTCGTTTGTAATCGTTTGGAAACTTATTTGGTTGATAGTGGAATCGGATTTCGATCCCGTGGACGTACATTACATTGAGGGAACCACGTAAAAATTCTTGTGTTGCCTTTGATTTAATTTTTCTGCATTAGTTTTTATTCTCATTGATTGATTTGCTTGTAGGGAATCATATATTTGTCCTAACAACTGGTATCAGAGCTTACGGTTTATTTGGGTCTATTTATTTGTGTAAATCAAATGAGAGGAATGTGAGGGAGATAGCTTTAATGGAAGCAATTGGGTAACTTGGAAAACTAAAATGGAGGACCTATTATTTTGTAAAGATTTATATGGGCCTATTGAGGGAAATAATGGCAAACCTGATTATATGAAAGATGATGAATGGAATAGGCTTAATCGAAAAGCCGTTGGTGTTATCCGTCAATGGATTGATGACAGTGTGTTTTATCATGTTGCTCCTGAAACTTCGGCAGATGATTTATGAAAAAAATTAGAGAGTCTTTGTGATAGAAAATCAGCCACAAATAAAGCCTTTTTGTTTCATAAGTTGGTTAATTTAAAATATAAAGATGGCAGCCCAATTCCAGAACATTTGAACGAAATAAAGAGTATTGTTAACCAACTTGCTTCTATGAAAATTGTTTTTGATGATGAATTACAGGCTTTGATGCTACTTAGTTCTTTGCCCAAAAGTTGGGAGACTTTGGTTGTGACCGTTAGTAATTCGGCGCTCGATGGAGTTGTCACAATGGGCCAAGTCACTAGTAGCCTCTTGAATGAAGAAATTAGAAGAAAATCAGCGGGTTCCTCTCATTCAGAACCATTTGTTGTGAGAGGCCGAAGCAAAACAAGGGGGAGGAGTAAGACTCCTCATGGTCGTGATCAAAGCCGTGACAAATCGAGAGATGATTCTTTTTCAAAGAAAGACATTGAGTGCTATTATTGCAATGAGAAAAGGCACATGAAGCGAGAATGCCGAAAGCTCAAGAACAAGGAGAAAAGGCGTGACAAAAGTGTGATAAAAGCAAGAAAATACAACAGCAGTTACTACTGATGATCTCATGGTCGTTTATGAAGATGATTGCATCAATTTTGTGGGCCAAGAGAGCAATTGGGTGATTGATTTTGGTGCTTCTTTTCATGTGACTTCTCGAGTTGATTTCTTTACTACCTACACCAAAGGAGATTATGGTTCTGTTCGAATGGGTAATAAAGGTTTGTCCAAGATTATTGGCATGGGTGATGTTTGCTTGGAAACAAATTTGGGCTGCAAGTTGTTTCTTAAAGATGTGAGGCATGTTCCCGACATTCGCCTCAATTTGATATCTACCGGGAAGCTAGATGATGAAGGCTTCAACAACAAATTTGGTAATGGAATATGGAAGCTCACAAAGGGTTCTTTGGTGGTGGCTAAGTGCAAAAAGACTCATACACTTTATTCGATGCAAAAAAAAATTTGTAGTGTTGTCAATGCACTTGAAGATGATACTTCTACTAAATTGTGGCACAAGCGACTTGGGCATATGAGTGAAAAGGGGCCACAAGTTTTGTTTAAGAAAGAGCTTCTACCCGGTTTGAAAGGTACACATCTTAAAACTTGTGTTCATTGTTTGGCAGGTAAGCAACATAGAGTTTCTTTTTAGAAAAATGTTGCTTCTAAAAAAGAAAATGTTTTGGAGTTGATTCATTTGGATGCTTGTCGTCCTTTAAAAGTTAGAACACATAGTGGTGCACTTTATTTTGTTACTTTCATTGATGATTATTCAAGGAAAGTTTGGGCTTTTCTACTAAAAACTAAAGATCAAGTGCTAGAAGTATTTAAGCATTTTCAGGCCATGGTTGAAAGAGAAACAGGGCAGAAATTGAAGTGCATCCGATCAGATGATGGTGGTGAATACGTTGGGCCATTTGATGAGTATTGCCACAGCCAAGGTATTCGGCACCAAAAGACAGTTAAGAAGATTCCTCAACAAAATGGCATTACCGAGAGGATGAATCGCACCATTGTGGAAAGAATAAGGTGTTTGCTTTCACAAGCTAAATTGCCAAGATCCTTTTGGGGTGAGGCAATGAGGACAGCTGTTGACGTGATCAATTTGTCTCCTTCCTATCTTTTGAATGGTGATGTTCTAGAAAGAGTTTGGACCGGTAAAGATGTATCTTATGAGCACTTGAGAGTGTTTGGTTGCCGAGCTTTTGTTCACATTCTAAAGGATGAGAGGTCCAAGCTTGATAGTAAGTCAAGACAATGTATTTTTCTTGGCTATGGACGTGATGAATTCAGATATAGATTATGGGATCTGGCCGACAAGAAAGTTATTTGAAACCGTGATGTTGCGTTTCTCGAAGACCAAACAATTGAAGACTTTGGCAAAGGTGATCAACCGGAGCAAAAAATTAGTGATCTCATTGACATGGATCCATCTCCTTCATCTTTAGTTGATGATGAAAATGGGGGAGATATGCAGCCACCTATTGAAGATGTAGAGGATGATGTTAATCCTAATGAAGTTGAGCCAGAAATTGAGGAAGAGCATCCAACTCAAGAACCGCCACCACAACTTGAGTTGAGAAAATCTACAAGGGACCGGCAACCTTCAAGAAAGTATTCTCCCAATGAATTTGTTTTGATTTCCGATCAAAGGGAGCCTGAGAGCTACCAAGAAGCAATTGAGCATGCAAAGAAAGGTGATTGGAAAAAGGCCATGGAAAAGGAGATGAATTCCTTACTTGAAAATCACACATATGATTTAGTGAAGTTGCCTAAGGGGAGGAAAATTTTGAAAAATAAATGGGTCTTCAAATTGAAGAATGGTGGTGAGAATCTGAGGTACAAGGTACGCCTTATTGTGAAAGGCTTTGGGCAAAAGAAAGGTATTGATTTTGATGAGATTTTTTCACCAATTGTGAAGATGTTTTCTATTCGGGTTGTACTTGGCATGGCTGCAAGTATGAACCTTGAAGTTGAACAACTTGATGTGAAGACCGCATTTCTTCATGGTGACCTTGAAGAAAGAATTTACATGGAGCAACCGGAAGGTTTTGTGAAAAAAGGGAAAGAGAAATTTGTTTGCAAATTGAAGAAAAGTTTGTATGGTCTCAAAGCAAGCTCCACGACAATGGTACAAAAAATTTGACTCTTTTATGATGAATAATGGTTTTTCTAAAACCACTTCGGACCATTATGTGTTTGTGAAAAAATTTTCGGATGGTAAATTTATTATTCTTTTGCTTTATGTTGATGACATGTTAATTGTGGGTCAAGATTCTACCATGATTAACAAATTGAAGTTAGAGTTGAGTAAATCTTTTGCCATGAAATATTTGGGACCGGCAAAGCAAATACTTGGTATGAAAATTATTCGTGATCGCAAAGAGGGGCTGATTTGGTTGTCTCAAGAAAGCTACATTGAGAAAGTCCTTGAGGGGTTCAACATGGATAAAGCAAAGCTGGTTGGTTGTCCATTTGCGGGTCATTTCAAACTTAGTTCAAATCAATGTCCTACAAGTGAGAAAGACAAGGAAGAGATGCAGAAAATTCCTTATGCTTCAGCAGTTGGTTCTTTGATGTACGCCATGGTTTGTACAAGGCCGGATATTGCTCACGCCATTGGTGTGGTGAGTCGTTTTCTCTCTAATCCGGGTAAAGAACATTGGGCAGCGGTAAAATGGATTCTAAGGTGTCTTCGAGGGATTTTGAAGGTGTGTTTGTGTTTTGGGGATGGTAAGTCGATGCTTGATGGGTTCACGGATTTTGACATGGCCGGTGATGTTGATTCTAGGAAATCTACTTTAGGGTATTTGATGACTTTTGCAGGAGGAGCTGTGGCATGGCAATCTAAATTGCAAAAATGTGTTGCTCTCTCGACTACCGAAGTTGAATTTATTACCATTACGGAAGCTAGCAAAGAAGAGTTATGGTTGAAGAAATTTTTGTAAGAGTTGGGTTTGAAGTAAGAAAAGTATGTGCTTTATTGTGATAGTCAAAGTGCTATTCACTTGAGTAAAAATTCTACTTTTCATTCGAGATCGAAACACATTGATGTGAGATACCATTGAATTCGTGATGTGTTAGATTCGAAATTGTTGCAACTCGAAAATGTTCACACAGATGATAATATTTCGGATATGTTGACTAAGACTTTATCAATGGACAAACATTTAAAGTGTCGAACTTTGGCGGGTATGGTTAATGTCTCCACCTAAATCGATAGGGGGAGAATTGTTGGGGTATATCTCCTTATTGGAGTTTGAGACCCAATTGGTTTGTTAAAAGAATTTTAATTTGGTTTGGTTTGGGTATAATATATTTTATATATATTATATCTAATTTTTTTGGAGACCTAATTCAGTTTGGTTACAACTAGGATTTTGGTAAAATAAGCCCAAGATTTGATATATATATATGTATATTGTTTATTCTACACAAGAAAAAACGTACCGTACAGCTGCTACAAATTTGTTCCACCTTTTTTCGAAGTGTTGTGCGGTTGGTTTGTGTGTGTACAAGCTGGGTAATCAATTCGGTGGACTTGCTTTATGCAGCAACAATTTGTTTGATATAAATTCAAGTCAGTGGATTGTTTTCAAGCACGATTTAAGGGCTTTGACAACTTTGGCGCACAGAAGGTGTTGATTTGGGTTGTTATTTTGGGTCTTCTACAACTCTGTTTCGAAGATTTTGGTTCATCTATTTGGTGAGGTTTTTCCTCTTGTTTATTTGTGATTATTTGGAATTCACCTAAGGGTGATTTTGTGAGACCATTTGTGTCTCATTTGGAAACTTATTTGGTTGATAGTGGAATCGGATTTCGATCCCGTGGACGTACCTTACATTGAGGGAACCACGTAAAAATTCTTGTGTTGCCTTTGATTTAATTTTTCCGGATTAGTTTTTATTCTCATTAATTGATTTACTTGTGGGGAATCACATATTTTTCCTAACATTAACCTCTTACTATTAATTGGACACATAACTAACATGAAATTTCTAAAACATAGGATAATTACTCAATCAACAATGCTACACACCCCTACTGGGGCCGACCCCCAGTGACGTGGCACAGCGTCATTCGCTAATTTTTTTTTTTTTTTCCTGCCAATCACCCACAGCCACGTGGGCTGGGGGTCGCCCATTAGTGGGTGTCGCCCGCATTTTCCTTACTCAATAGCTAAGAGAACTCCCAACATTTGGAAATATCAAATGGCTACTCATTAAGTTATGAGAAAATAACCATGAAGTCTTATTTTACTCTTAATATTACTATTTACTATTGAGTTCTATTAAGTTTTAATATGACAACTCGAATTTTTCATAAAATAGGTCCAAAATGTTCATTGCTCCATAATGGTATATGTCATTCCAATTTTACCTCATATTTAATATGAACAACAATTTGATAAATATTTTTAATCTAAGTAAAATTATATTTTTTAATTATAAAAATTATGATATTGTATTAAAAAAATCATAAACCTCAATGAAAAAATTATCAATAAGTTTTATTATGTTTTGAAAATTACTATTGAGTTATATCAAATTTTAATATTAACAAATAAGTCTTATTTTTTTTTTTATAAATTGTTATAAAAAAATTCAATTATTCATAATAGTATATTTTAATTTAATTTTACATTTATCATTAAAATATGAACCAAAAATTTCACAAATAATTTTCAATTATTTAAAATTTTATAATAAAAATATTTTTAATTATTGAAATTAAATGAATTTTCATAAACAAAAGGATAAGTATAAAATTCATCAACTATCTCATACATTGAGAAATATATAATTTTTTCATAGTATTATTTTTCCATAGCACTTTGTAATTTTAATAGAATTTAGCCTTTTTGGATTGTTTACACTAAGAAAATTCATAATTTGAAATAACAGAATATGATACATTTTATATTATACTTTTTTTTGGATCCAATTGTTATTTATGATTTTTTAAATATAATATTAATAATTTTTTATATTAAAATTTTAAATTACAATTAAGTTAAAATTGTTTATATAATGATTGTTCATGGTAACCGATAATATTGAGATAAGATAAACCACTACGGAGTAATGAATTTTTTAAAAATATTTTATCACAAATAGGATTTTTCTATATTAAAACTTGATAGGATTCAATAATAATTTTAAGAGTAAAATATAATTTATTAGTTATTTTCCTTTTATTTATTTATTTATTTATTTAATATTTTTTGTGATACTTGTGGTCAATTGAAAGTATCATTTAGGCATATCTCTAAGGGCGTGTTTGATTGGGGGGATTGGAGGGGGGACTATCCACTATTTGGATTACAATCCAAATAGTGTTCCTTATCCACCGTTTGATTTTTTTTTAGTCCGGCCGGACTCCATGTCCCCCATATGGGGGACTATTGTGTCCTAGGGGGGGTGGGATAGAATGTGGGGGACTATTCACTGTTGGGATTAGATGCGAAAATAACCATTTTGACCCTCAACTATTTAATTATGTATTATATTTAATAAAATTCAATAAAATTTAAATGTCTCAATTTAAAAATAAAATAATTTTATTTAACTTTTTATTGATGTTTTATTTATTTAAATTTTTAAAATAATTTTTTATAGATATTTTATTGATGTTTTATTTTAAAATTTTGTTTATAATTTATTTAATTTCATTATTTAAATTTTAATATGTGTTTTATTTAAAATTTATTTAAAATTTTAATTAAAAAAATAATATAATTTTTTTATACAGGTTATACAGTATTTTATTAAATCAAATTTAGTGGTTATTTATTTATTTAATTGTGTGAAAAAATAAATTTATTTAATTGTGTAAATAAACAAACACAGTAAAGTTTTGCATGTCAAAGAAATAATGATTTGTTATACAGTAATGATTTAAAACAAATTTTATTGATATTTTATTTATTTATTTATTTAATTTAAAAAAAACGAATTTATTTAATTAAAAATAATTAAAATATTAAAGATATGTTTAATATTGCTATTACTTAGTAAACAATTGAAAAATGGTAAAATAGTCTTTTGTTCATTTATCCTATCCAGTCCGTCCAACCAAACGTTGGATTCACTGAAAATAGTCCTATCCAGACATCTAATCCCATGAAAAAACAAACACATGATACATATCCAATCCGACCAAATAGTCTGGGGGATTCACAGTCCCAGGACTCAAGTCCGATGGATTCTAATCCCCCATTTTCCAGTCCGTCCAATCAAACACACCCTAAGGCCTTGTTTGATTGGGGGACTATGGGGGGGACTATCTACTATTTGGATTGTAATCCAAATAGTGCTCCTTATCCGCCGTTTGATTTTTTTTTAGTCCGCCGGACTCCATGTCCGACCGGACTCCATGTCCCCCATATGGGGGACTATTGTGTCCTGGGGGAGGGGTGGGACAGAAAGTGGAGGACTATCCACTGTTGGGATTAGATGCAAAAATGACCATTTTGACCCTCTACTATTTAATTATATATTATATTTAATAAAATTCAATAAAATTTAAATGTCTCAATTTAAAAATAAAATAATTTTATTTAACTTTTTATTGATGTTTTATTTATTTAATTTTTTAAAATAATTTTTTATAGATATTTTATTGATATTTTATTTTAAAATTTTGTTTATAATTTATTTAATTTCATTATTTAAATTGTAATAGGTGTTTTATTTAAAATTTTAATTAAAAAATAATATAAACAAATTTAGTGGTTATTTATTTATTTAATTGTGTAAAAAAATAAATTTATTTAATTGTGTAAATAAACAAACACAGTAAATTATTTAATTGTGTAAATAAACAAACATAGTAAAGTTTTGTATGTAAAAAAAATAATGATTTGTTATACAGTAATGATTTAAAACAAATTTTATTGATATTTTATTTATTTATTTATTTAATTAAAAAAAAACAAATTTATTTAATTAAAAATAATTAAAATATTAAAGATATGTTTAATATTATTATTACTTAGTAAACAATTGAAAAAGGGTAAAATAGTCTTTTGTTCATTTATCCTATCCAGTCCGTCCAACCAAACATTGGATTCACTGAAAATAGTCCTATCCAGACATCTAATCCCATGAAAAAACAAACACAGGATACATATCCAATCCGACCAAATAGTCCGAGGGATTCACAGTCCCAGGACTCAAGTCCGATAGATTCTAATCCCCCATTTTCCAATCCGTCCAATCAAACACACCCTAAGTGTTTTAAAATCCAACATGTTGGCCCAACACTAAAAGTAACAGTCATGATTGGCTGGGCCGAATAGCAATGGCTTATTTGTATTCCACTCTAAGGGCCATGCTTTTCATATTGTATGGAGAGGACGGTGAGTTTGATTTACAAACAAAAGTCAAAAGTTACCAATCATTTATCATTTTGATAGATTTATTAGTATCATTATCAGTATCAAATACTCATTTTATAAACACAAAATATTTTTAAAAAGTTTAAAAATTTTCTCTTTATCAAAACAAGAGGCAATTATGTAAGAAAAAAAATTTACTTCAGACTTACAAAATAATAAGAAGGTTTCTATTTACTCCTATCTTTGTTCTTTCGGCCCCCACTTCTTTGAACCTCCACCTAACAAAATGGATCCCCTCCATTTTTTTTTGAACCACTACCTTAATTCCAACTCTACTCCTTTTCTTTTGGACCTAACTTGTCTTTTATTTTTCTTTTTGCTGGCAACTCTCGCCGCTAACAATCCCACATACCGGCATCCGAAACCCTTTCCACCCTTTCACCCACTGACGCCACCATCTTGTCGTTGCAACCCAATCCCATTTCCTTCATCTTTTTCTTCCTCCTACCAACCTATAGTCAGCGCTACCATCGTGAGCCCCATTCTCTCTCTGGCGATCTCGATCTTGATTTCACCACCAACGCCTAACCACCATTGTCAGTGGTCGTGCCATTACTGTCTAGCTGCCATCGCCACGAGACTCTTCTCTCTCAATTCCACTTCACCATTGCAAATCCTAGATCGCACAAGCAAACACTAGATCTTTAGTCATCGCCGCTCCTTGATCTAAAGCAGAAGAAGAAAGGTAGGGGTTAATAGTAATACTCAATAATGAGTCTAGTCAATAGGATCTACCAATAATTATCCCCTAATGGGTATTGCTAATTCTATCTCCGATTTGAAATGGAAGACTATTTTGCCTCCACTTTATTAAAAAATAAAAACCACCTTGTTGTATGTAATGAAGATTTTTATGTATTTTCATAAACATGAGCATGCAAACAAACAAACACAATAAGTTTATATCTTTAGTATAATATCATCACATTAATAATCTCATCCTCCAATCTTATCGAAATCATAATCTCAATAACTAGTGGGAACATCAAACATAACCTAAGTGGTGGACAGTCATTTTTCCATATTGTCCTCTAAAAAATATTAGGTGGTGATATTGATAGGAGTACTTCTTTTTTGTGGTAAAAACAATTTATTTTGTCTTTATTCTCTAAAATTACAGTAAAAACATCATTTTCCTTCTCATTGTTTAAATGATTTCATAAATTAAGACCCTCAAAAAAAAAAAAATCTTTTTATTAAAAGAAAGTATAAATAACATCTTAGATATTTGTTTAGGGACACTACGGATTAATTTATTTGATCAAAAATATATATAAAAATATGAAGTGCAACTCTTTCCAATGTAAAAAAAAATTACATCTAAAAAAATTCTCACATTTTAATAAATTTTTTAAAATATTTTCCCTACCCCCTACTGATTAATAGTTTCCCCTATTTGGTTTAACTATAGACTCCACAAATGCTAGGTTGAATTGCAATCGTAATACTCTTTTAATGATTACATAAAAAATTGTGGTTACATATGTGGAAGCCCCGCGTGCCATGTCCAATATAGGTAAGCTATGAGTGGAGTTTTCATCATGGCAAGTAATTATTTAATTTTTAAAAAATATAAAATTAATATATTTTATTAATTAAAAAATAAAAGATATGATCGACAAATCACAAAATATTATCATAAAGGGTGTTCTTGAACCGGCCTACAAATATAATAAATAAATATAAAACCAAATGACCAAAAAGGTAATAAACAACATGCTCATCCAATGGGCAATAATTTTTTTTTCTTTTTTTATTTTTTTGTGTGTGTCGTGTCCATTATCTTCATTGTGTGATTAAATTAATAAAAATAAGAAAAGTGGCCCCACCCCAAAATAAGGTATACAAGGAACCACCCAAAAAATATTTTAATGTAGACAAAATACTTGCCTAAAAGACATGCCATAATGCTTTATTAAAGCTAAGTTGGATGCAAATGTTGGTGGGGAAATTGCAATTCAAAAGAATCTTCTTAAAATAATTACAAATTAGCGGAATATTTTATCAATTTTAATAATTAAAATCATGAATTTACAAATATTTTAGGGAGACTCTACTAATCTGCAATCAATGTTGTTTCTTTTCATGTGTCAATAATTGTAATTTCCGTCATTCTTTGTCACCACTCAAGATGAAAATGGTATGTATACGTGAAGTTTATTGATCTAACTATCAATATTCACGTTACATTTTAGATTTCTCTAAGTGCAATAACAAGAAATCTATATATATTGATGATAGTAATCTGCATTAATGAAAGAGATATAGAATGAGATTCTCATCTCGCTTTTCTATTCCTACCATCTAAACGTAGCCTAATAATTCATCCAAATCTAGCATGCTTCAAAATTCCCATACTGTAAACTCTCATATTAAGGACAAATTTGAAGTTTGGCCATGATGTTGCACAATATACGTAAGAATAATGCACACTCATCAATCAATACCTAAAAAACAGAAGAACCCACCGAATGATAATTATTGCTAATGAAATTAATATCTACCACTAATTGAGGAAACTGGATTATTATGCATGTGTTTTTGACTATGGCCGAAAAGTTCGATAAGAAAAGTTGGGGTGAGATCTATCTATATGAATGTAAGGTTATGTTTGGATCTTAAATTTAAGGATTTGTGAGTAAAAAAAATAATAGAAGAAGATATAGTTAAATCTCAAATCTGAACACAATTTAGGCATACTAGAAATAAAAGATAGTTGAATTTAATGAAAGCATAGTTAACATGTTGGGATTTGAATAGGAACTATATGTTGTACAAAGTTAAAAATAGCTACTCCAAATGATGCTAAAGAACAGTTGTTTCTCTAAGTTTATTTGAAGAACAGTTTAAAAGGCTTCTATTGAGACTTGTATTGAAACTTTGATTTTTAAGCGACACTTCTCAAAAGATTGTGCATTACAATCCAAGATGTGCGCCTCAAGCATGCCTTGTACATCTTTGCCCATATAAACATACGAGAGTTACGTATATATGTAGAGCTTCTATTGAACTATTGTTAAATGCTACGTCTTTTAATTTTTTCCTTCCAAACTCCGCCCCAATGATGTGGCAAACAATTGGGGGGGGGGGGGGGGGTTGTTTAGTCAAAATCAAGTAAATGACTAACTAACAAAAAACACAGCTTACACTCAAATGAAAAGCTTGATAACTAAAGTTTAGAAAGTCGATTTCACTTTTGATGAGGGTAAGTTTCTTTCTATGCAATTAAATGTTCAACTCCATAAGCAAAAAAATATGTAAACCTTTGTATTTGATTTTTAATATTTTTTATTATTTTCAAATATTTTATTTATTTAATAAAAATAAAATTTTAAAATTCGAAATCCTTATGCTTTGACACTTTAGACTTACTCCTCCCCTCAAGAGAGGTAAAATGCCCCGTGTTACGCTTCCCATTTAAAAACTTGGGTTAAAATTAAACTCTTAGAATTTGTTGAGCTATTACAAAACAAAGCAAATATCCCAAAGAAGATTGGGGAAAGCATTTCTGCCATATAATTGAAGGTGCAGGATAAAATTGTTATATGAAAATTCATAGCTTAAAAAATTAGATATTGCCCCTATTTGGTACAGGTTCTGACAAACGAAAAATAGATAATTTAAATGCAAAAATCGAAAGTATCCTTGCCTAGCTTCTTGATAATCGAATTTTTCCGCTTCTTCAAGTCATTTTTTGCCACAGAAATTATAAGTAAAAGTTACACCAAACAATCTGACATATACTTCCCTTTTACTTTTTTTTCCCCCTCAACTTTAACTATAACAAATCATCTAAAGCAAGAACTCAATTTTAGTCAGGACACTTTCTTTTACACAATTTGTAGGATGTTTCATCCACCAAATGATAGAAATGCACCACCTACTTCAAAATCAAAAAATATTAAAATCACACAAATGGTCATGATATTTCTTTCTTAGTCCCTTAAACCTCAAAATTTAAATGCAAACAGAAAAATCACATGAGCCTATATGAAAAGGACTAAATAGTCTCCTCTGGTATACCAAAGCTTTGAGCCTCCTTCAAAGGGACAGCTTCAAACAACATTATTCTGAGAATTATGACTGGTTCAGAATCATATGTGAAGGACCATTTCTAAAATTCTGAAACCTGGGACTGAATTGCAGTCAAATCAACTCCTTCAAAACTATACTCAATCATGAGAATTATGAATTGATCAGAAGCATATGTGAAGAACCATTACTAGATTTCTAAAACATGGGAATAACTTGTTCTCTCCATGTGTGAGGACTCTTAGTTGCAGTTGATTTTGTCAACCATTTTCACTAACACTGTATAAGTCAAATTGTAAAAGTGGATAACCAATTCGGCCACCATAAGCTTTGTCTATTCCTCAGACAAGCCAATAAAAGACAAAAAAGAAAAAAGAAAAGAAATGAAGAATCTAATTATACATACAAAGAAATGGAATAAAGAAACAATTTTAAGCCAGCATATAAGAAGAACATCAACAAACGATGCGTAGAAGTTAATAAGATGAGTCTCATCCGATGAGGACTTCTGACTCCTTGAGCTATAAACACAACATTTCTAAGCAACTGTGATGAAAATAATGAAATAGGTCTGATTAAAGTGACTTTCATGTATGCCAAATCTGTGCAGTGAATATCTCAGCAATTACAATAGTTCATGACTGAAATGTCAAGGATTTGAATGGTCAGTTTCTATCTGCTTAGATAAGAATTTTGTTTAATCAAGCTTTTGGCCCCAGGTGGCCCAAGATTTGAGTAGTTGTGTTCTTCCAAGGTATGCTGGGTGTAGAAGGCTGATTCACTACATCCATTTACAATCCAAAAAGCTAGGGTCCCAGAATTTGGGACCCAGAATGTACCTAGAAATGGGTTTTGGGATGGATATTGAATTGATGAAGTGTGGGGTCCACATATGAAATGAATATGAGCCATTGATGTGAAATTCTGGGTTTTTATGTCTAGGACTAGGACCATAGCATTACTGATATAGTTATTTAGGAACTAAAATAATAATCAAAACTGGTTTCCCCAATTGTATTGCCCTAGTGAATGAAACGGTGATTAAGTTTAAAAGTTTCAAATTATCAAAATGGACTATCATTTGCCAAAGGTAAACCAAACTAAAGCATTAATACTATTATAGATATTTTTCTGAGACATGGGTGAGAGAAAATCCGAAGAGTAGGTTAATTAGGAGTCAAATAGATTACTTTCTAGTAAGAAAAGTGGACCATCTAAAATGAAGCGACTGTAAGGTAATTCTTGGAGAGAGCCTGACATCTCAGCATAGGATTTTTTTACTAGATGTATGCTTTAAAGGGCAATACCAAGCCAGGAAAGATAGTAAGCGTCGTAGGATGAGATGGTGAGACCTAAAAAGAGATAAACTAGAAATATTTAAGAATAAAATGGATAAAGGAGGTACTTGGGACTTGGAAAATGATGCTAACGTTATGTGGAACTCGATGGCCGATTGTATGAGGAGAATCTCAAGGGAAGTCCTTGGAGAGTCGAAAGGAAAAGGACCCAACTCTAAAGAAACTTAGTATTGGAAGGAGGAGGTTCAAGTGGTAATAAAGATGAAAAAATAGTGCTTTAAAAAGTGGCAGAATGATAGAACTAAGGAAAACCTTAAGAGTTACAGATTGACTAATAGGTAGGTCAAAAAAGTAGTGAGATAGGCTAAATTGAAAGCCTATGATGACCTATACACTAGACTAGATAGTAAGAAGGGAGAGAAGAGAATATACAAGCTTGATAAGATAAGAGAGATGAAAATAACAGATTTTAATCAGGTTAAGTGCATCAAGAGTGAGGACTATAAGGTATTGATAAAGGATGAAGAGATTAAGGAGAGATGGAAAAACTATTTTGAGAAGTTGTTAAATGAGGAACATGGAGGAAGGTCAAAAGGGGAGAAAGTAGCTAGCTATGAAGCATGGACACCTCTCCGGAGGTTGTGTACAGGTGTCCGACATGTGTCGGACACGGACACACGCCGGACATGCTTCGGACACGTGTCAAACACACCGGAAAGAGTTGGACACACTATGGACACGTTGAGGACAGGTTGAGGACATGTTGAGTACTATTTTTTTTTTTAAATTAAACCTTTTAATTTTTTTTACTGAAATAGCATACCTAAGGTTAATAAATTTGATAAAATTAAATATTTGACATAAAATATCTATTAAATATTTAAAAATATACATATAATAAAAATATAAAAATATATGTTTTGAACGTGTCCCCAACGTGTCGTGTCTTACATTTTTTGAAAATTCATGTGTCTGCTTGTGCGTGTCGTGTCACGTGTCTGTGTCCGTACTTCTTAGGTAGCTAGTAATAAGGAAAACAAAGACTACAGATTCTATCTCAGGATTAGGAACTTCAAAGTGGAGATTGCACTTAAGAAGATGAAATCGAATGAGACTTTAGGATCCGATAATATCTCTATTAAAGCTTGGAAATGTTAGGATAAGAAGGGAGTTACTTGGTTGACTAGGTTATTTAACAAGATTTTGTTAATTAGGAAAATACCAGAGGAGTTGAGGAAGAGTATTTTAGTGCCAATCTATAAGAATAAAGGAGATGTCTAGAATTGTAACAATTATATCATATAATAAAAGTGTGAGAGAGAGTGATGGAATATCGATTGCGAGATATAACAGAGGTGCTAGAGAATCAATTTGGATTTATGCCTGATAGGTCAACAATGAAAGCGATCTATCTTTTAAGGAGAGTAATAGAAAAGTATAGAAAAAAGAAAAGAAACATTCATATGATTTCTATCAATCTTGAGAAAGCATATGATAGAGTGTCTCGGGGTATAATTTGGTGAGTGTCAGAGAAGAAAGGGGTGACAAAATGTTACATTGATGATAGGGACATGTATGAAGGTGTGGTGACCACTATTAAATCACCTGCTAGAGAGACAAGTGGATTTTCAATTACTGTGGGGTTACACTAAGGATCAACCTTAAGTCCTTACCTTTTTACTTTAGTTATAGATGAGTTGACGAGAAATATTCAAGATGATGTGCCATGGTATTTGTTTTTTTGCTGATGATATCATGTTAGTAGATGAGACTAGAGAAGGAATTCACACTAAGTTGGAAACTTGGAGAAAAACAATTGAATCTAAAGGATTAGTATAAGCAGAACTAAGACAGAATACATGAAGTGTAATTTTAGTAACAGTAATAATGGAAATAAAAGAGAAGTGAACATTGAAAACCAAGAACTATCTAAGAGTGAATATTTTTGTTATTTAGGATCAATTATCACAACGGCTGAGGAAATCGGAGCAGATGTGATCCATAGAATCAAGGGAGGGTGGCTTAAGTGGATGAGTGCATCTAGGGTACTGTGCGATAAACGAACACTCACTAGACTAAAAGGAAAGTTCTATAGAACAGCTATTAGATCAACAATGTTGTATGGGGCAGAATGTTGGGCAACTAAGAAACAACATGTAAACAAGATGAGTGTTGTTGAAATGAGAATGCTAAGGTGGATGTGTGGCAAGATTAGAAAAGACAGAGTTAGGAATGAATATATTCATGAATGGATAGGAGTAGAATCGATAGAAGATAAGTTGAGAGAGCATAGATTGAGATGGTTTAGTCATATACAATGGAGACCAACAGAGGCAGTAGTGAAGAAATGCAATACAGTGACGATAAATGGAAGTGTTCGAGGAATGTGCAAATTTAGATTGACGTGAGCTAGTGTAGTAAAGAGAGATATGAATCTCCTTAATTTGACTAACCAAATGGTTGTTGATAGAGTCGAGTGGAGAAGAAGAATTCATGTAGCCGACCCTATTTGATAGAACTTAAGACTTGACTTGGCTTGGTTTGGTTTATATTGTGACCTCAAGAAAATCTGAAGATTTTCGTGTTGGGGGAAAAAATATGCACCACTATTATTGCTTTAGATAGAGTATTTGCCCAAGTATGGAAGTAACTAAAAACCCAGTGTTAAACAAAATATATCTTTTAAGAGACAAATAAGTAAGAAAGATCATTTACACGTAAAATGCATCTGTATACACACAAAAATTCAAAGTACATATCAATCATGTGAAATAGCCTACAGCATTTTCTAATACAAATCACAAAGCGAAAACAACATAGTTTTATGCTAATTGGCTTCTCTTTCTATAAGTGAAGGAGCAGGTGGTGTCATAGTTGCATCCTTACCTCTTGAACGAGATTCCTCCTCCTCCATCAAAGGAAGATGCCGATTTGGACTACAATGCCCCTGAGGAAGTCTGCTGGGACTTGGAGAATTAGCTTTCGTAATCTGAGAAGAAGAAGAAACGTTCCCAAGTGGAGAACTCGGGCCGGACCTGTATTGAAAGTCTCCATCTTCACGAAGCAATGGCGAAATTGGTAATTGGTCACTTCCATCCACTTGCTTCCTGCAAAATTTATCTTCGACAATATCATAGGTATTCCCGGTCCGCACTTCCTGAGCAAGAGAACACCAACAGCAGAAAAGCCACAATGTACAATCAGCAATAGCTGGTTTACCGCAACAGAAGCTGTATGGTGGCAAGTTGAATCTCTTTCTTATCTGAATCCTCCAAAAGCCACCGTAGAGTAAACCAAACACACAAAGAAAGATCCCTGTAATCCCCAATGCCTCCCTTATAGCCTCGTTATTGATATTAATTGCTGCCAAATTGAAAATCCAAAAGGGGGCCATACAAAACAGAAGGAAAGTCGCAATGTGAACGTACATGTTTCCAAACCCAAGTCTCTCCATATTCCACCCAAAAACACAAAAGCTACAAAATAGTGAGAGATATGCCAAAGAAATATCGTCCCAAAAATCAAGCACCCCTCCACTCCACTTTGGTCTGCTCTCAATAACCATCCTCTCATCTCTTGAAGCGAATGAAAATCTCTTCTCTAATGATTTCAATCTTGACTGGCTTGGCTGGTTAATCTGAACTTGTGATTCCTCATCCAATTCAGAATCATAATCCTTCCCGAGGGGGCTAACAATGGAGTAAACACCAGCAATTGCAGGTGCAGCCATTGCAACAGAGATAGTTATCCCAACTCCTATAGCTGGTCGTTCTGATCTCTTGTAACCCAAGTTAAGACCACACAAGGCATATTGCGCAAAGCAGTTAAGGTGTAATAGCACAACAACAACCATCATGTGTGCCCATTCGTGAGGCTTATAAGTCCCATTCTTGCAATAAATCATTCTAAGTTTGGAAATGTCCTCTGGTCTCCATCTTATAAGAAGTATAAGGTGGTAGATTCGCTTCGGGTGCTGGTAAAGACACATCAGAGTAAACAGTGCGTTGAGGATTTGATTATTAACTTCAAACCAAGCATTTCTCTGGGACTTTTTCGGAAGAGCACCGTTTAGCATTCCGGTCATGACGAGGAACAGAATCGCACCAGACACAGCAACACCAATTATCCAAACGAAAAGGGCCATATTCATGGGATCTCTAAACCATTCTTTGCCCATCTTCCAAAGAGAGACCCAATCAATTTTCCGGGAAAAGACTTTGTTGAATCGTTCTCGAAGAGCATGATTAGTCACAGAAGGCACTGCGCGTGAAATCTCATCTCTCTGCGTAGCAATACGCTGGAATTTCACAGATGGGGAAGCCAAAGAACCAAATTTGAGGAACCTTAATCTTTTGGGCAGAGCAGATGAATCATCATGGAACCTATTTTGAGAGCTTTCATCATTTATAAGTCCCTTTTGAGACCCAGAAATGTGAAGAGGAATCTGACTCTTTACCTCACTAGAACCATTAGATTCCTCAATTCCCCCATTGTTTCCACCATTATCAGTTGAAACCATCCTTTCTTTCTTTTTTCTTGGATTTTTCTTTTTGGGTTCCAAATATCAAAAGCTTTAATGGGGATCTAGGATTGAAGCTGTAACTACAAAATCTTGTGTTGTAGAATGTAATCTAGTTCACTTTATTTTTTAATTTTTTTTCTTCTTTGAGACCACAATAACAATCAAAGACTGATATTAATCATCAAAAGGGTTTCTAATTTGCTTTCAAACCCTAAATAACGCACTGTTTGAATCTATATCTATCAGACACAACAACTAAAAGTTCTTGTAAATGAGAGAGAATCATCAAAGGAGAAACAGAACGAAATAATTGAAACCCGCGAATACTAAAGCCTTGAATTGGAGATTTGATGGAAAAATCAATAAAAAAATGGAAGAAATTGTGAATAGATATATGAGTCAACGTATATATACATACATATACAAGTACACAGATGTTTATGTATGTAGAAACAGAAGTTAGATTGCGTACAAAGAAGATCTAAAATCTAAGAGAAGACATACCTATAGATTGAAGGGCAAAGAAATGAATGTGGAGATCAGTCTGAAGTAGAGCTTGAGCACCTATGAATTATAATGCTAGCAGACTGAGAATAATAAAAAAAGTGGAGCGAACAATGTTGTTTAACTCCCCTTCATCTAATATTTTTAAAATTGGGCCACTAGCTGGAAATTAGAGAAAAAAAATTACAAATAAATGGGATATAAATATATTTGTGGTGGGGTGTAAATAAAAAGTTGTGAGAATATAATTCATGAGTTGATAGTTTTTTTTCCCAATTCTCACTTGCATATAATTCTCCGTACTTGGGGTCACTGTTGTGCCTTTAGCACAGTAGTGACTGTTGTGCATCAATTTAAAGTGTATTATGAATTTATTTTTATGATCCAAACCGTTCATTTTGTAGAGTTTGTTGAGTACTTCATGCCTACTGAAAATCATATTAATCGAATATCAATAACTATATGATCGAATTGCATATTTTTTTATGCTATTCTCAAAAGAAAAACTTATTGTTTATTTTTTTGGTTATCGATCATATAGTTATTGATATCCGATTAATATGATTTTTGGTACACATGAAGTACTCAATAAACTCTACAAAATGAACGGTTCGGATCATAAAAATAAGTCCATAATACACTTTAAATTGATGCATAATAGTCACTACTGTGCCAAAGGCACAACAGTAACCCATTTCCTAATTCTCCTTTAAATTTTTTTAAATTTCATTAATAATATTAAATTAAAAAAAATGTATTTTCTTATATCTCTTTTTTATTGACAAGTGACCTCTTCAATTGAAGGGTAAATAAAGATTGATGGCTTGGATTGAACTTGCCCGAATGAAGGTGAAATACTTGTCTACCGCAGTTATTATCTTGCCAATCACGATTGTCAGTTTTTTTGCCGGATGACCGATTAGTGAACCGACAAGCCAAAATTTGAGCAATTCAAGACAACATGAAATTTAAACTACCAATCAAGACTCTCTTAATAGGTGTAAATTAGGTGGAAGCTTCTATTTGTGTATACTGTTCTTCTTTCACATTATTTTAGTTGTTGGAATATTATAGCTTAAACTAAGGGGAAAAAACAAAGTAATGTGAAAACTCTTCAATTATGTGTATTAATTAAATTGCGGTGTTAAATTCAGAATTTTTTAGTTTACCATTAACACTCTTTGAATACTATTTTATTCCATTTATTAATTGACACTTTACATGTTATTTCTTAAAATTGACACAATACTAATAAATCCTACAATTTAGACCAATGATTATTCATTTAAAACGCCAATTATTGTTGTTCGAGGAACATTGAATAATTCATTGAACTAGTTAGTTTCTTTTTCTCTATTTTTTTAAGAAAGAGTTGAAATTTTTTCTAATAACATGTGTTATTTTATTTTAATTTATATATATATATATATATATTTTATTAGAAAGTAAAAGTCACAGGGAGCAGGAGTGGGGTGAAGGGGGTTGTCGTAGGCTTAAATATGGCGTAGTGCTAAGGAAAAGGATCAGATCAAATTGGAACCCTACACAGCAATAGAAGAATAATTCCCACTTGATTGATCCACCTTCTTTTTATATATCTTTATTTATAATATAATAATATTTGATAATTTGACAGTACATACACATTTATTTGTTTGATAACTATATGTTTGTTTTTTTAGGAATGCCAAGAAACCCAATTGGGGGGAGGTTTGATGCCTTGGACCTGGTGGGTGATGTCGGCCACTAATTATGGAATAAAACACAGAATGCTGCAATGTTCATTTCATACTTTCTAAAAGAGCAATCCTATCCTCCTCTCTTCTGGTCCACATATTTTTTAATGAAAAATAAGTTTTACAACAAATTATCAGAGAATTATCTTTTGTAAGAAATATGGTTTCTACATTTAATTGGTGATGGTGGGATATAGGCACAGTGGTGGCAGCAGCGGGAGTTGGTGTTGGTGATGGTGATGGCGGCACGGTAGAAGTGGGATAATGGTGGTGGCAAAGCAATGATTGTGCTAGCGGGAGGGGTGTTAGAGGTGGCGACAATAGTAGTGATGGTAGTTATAGTGTATGTTGGTATTTTTTCATAATAATATAAGAAAAATATATAAAATAAAATAAATAGAAATGGCAAAACAATTTTTTTATTACTATTAAGAAATGAAATATATAATAAACTACACAACTAAAAATACGTAAATAAATTAGATTATATTATAGAACATATTACAAGATGGATTTCCATGAACATATAAAATAATATACAAGAAATAGTTTAAATCTAAAAGTTTCAAGAACAAAAGATAAGAGATGCAAACCGAAATCTGTGTGATACCACAGTTTCCTTAAAACAGATTCATCGCCTCCCGATGGGTGCTAAAGGTACGCCGGTATCTGTTTCCTATGATACGATGGTCAAAACCAGCTAATATAGAAACACCTTCTGAATAGCTCTGGCGAACTTGACAATGGCAGCACTCTCTCTCCAACAAGAACCAAAGAAGGAGCTAGTACAAAGAAGATAGAAATATTTCTTTGGTATAAAAAGCTTCTCCAACTTTATCTAAAGAAAATCACAAATTTTCCATCTCAAAAATATTTATATCTCATCTATCTAAGTTGGAGGGGAAATGTCATTTTTATACTTGTAGGAAAGAGGTCTTACCCGTGAAGGCTACCATAAAACCTAGCATCAAAGGCCATTACCTCTAGCCATTAGGGCTAAAGTTACAAAGGTGCAAAACTCCATGTGCATAATATGATCGTCAACTCTATCATCAAAATATAAGAGTTACAAAGGTTGAAAACCTCCCTAGCATTATATATATATATATATAATGCTATTTAAATAATCTAACTAGATGGATCGCAAAATTGATACGGGTGTTGAGTTAAAACCTGATCCAAACCCAGTTTAAAATATATGCACAAGACAAGTCCAGTCCAGTATAGCACAATCTGGCCCATGCCCAAGACTAAGTCCAATACATGCACATATACAAGCCTAGGCCAGGCTAGACCAAAACTAAGACTAAGACTAAGTCCAAGTCCAAGCCTAGGCCCAAGCCCAACTTTTATTGATGCCCACTTTATGAGACAATTTTTATTCACAATTTAATTACTTCTGTATTGCAACCTTCTCACTTAAAAGAATACAAAACCACTAAAACCCACCTTAACTGCCTGTTAGGTCCCACTTTAATTTTGAATTAAAGTTGCTCAAAAATCATTATTTTTCAACAATCCCCCATATGAATAAATTGGCCGAATAAAGAAAAGCGGACAACGCTTAACAACAAAGACTCAGAGAGAGAAAGCACACAAAATAATCCTGCATCAGAAAGGTAGCTGTTGGCCTTAAACCTCTCGTAATGAAACCTATCGGATTTACTAATTAACCAGTGAACACGATGTCTTGAACTGTTTTGTTGTTTGTGTAAACCGAGACAATTGTCGTTTGTGTAAACCGAGACAAGACACTAAACCTCACACAGGAGTTACTCCAACCATTGTTTTTGTTCTCATTGGCGTCTCTGGTTTGGCCCTGGAACACTAGCTTGGTTCAACGAGTGTTTTTAAAGAATTCAACCTCATTAATTCTTAAAGAAACGGCCCCACTTCGCACTTATATAGATGACCTATATAAGGTATCTTGTCATACCACGGTTAACCATTCATAGCACTTAGGTTATTAAAAGCATCAGCTTAACCTTCCACTGTACAAGTATCACTGTATAAAGGAATGGCAAAGAGGATTCACCTCTTCAGTGACTAACCTATTACACATAATTAGGTTGTCTCTTTGAATCTTTATTTAAGAGGTTGGGTTTTTTGTTCTGGTAACATTCGCTAAAAGCCTTAACCTCATTCCTCATGACGACTTCTTACAACCTTCGATTTTACCCTTAAGTTAACGGATCCGTAATATTGTCCTTAGACGGTATATAGTCTATAGTGACAGCACACAAGAGTAGTCGTCGTATGGAACTATGTCTTTGATGAAAAATGTCTAGACTTTCCATTTGTGCCCTACCAATACTTGATTGGTTGTCGCAAAGTATAGAAAATTGCTAGCACAAGATTTGATCAACATGGAATATCCTCAAGAAAACGGCAAAGCCATTCTAATTTCATTATTGATCTTGTGATACACATCTGCTTGGAAGACCTCCAAAACACGGTTATAGCTCCAATTAGAGAAAACATATCCACTAATGGATTTGTAGTCTTTATATCTGTCACGACCCAAACCTGCCACTATAGGTTTAGCATCATAACCGGCTAGTAATCCTAAGATTATCGAAGACCTCTGAAACAGATTAACAAAATAACGGGCTAGCGGAAGCAAATATATAAAATACAATGTCCATAGAGTTGTGCAGACATATATGGGACAAAAAAACTTGAAACTATATTCACATATAAATAGTGACGTCATATATATACATATCATTATCTTACGTCACCCTTACATATAGATAAACACAAAAGTCTTGTCTAAGAAGGAGAAAAGAAAAGACAATAATAAACGGCATGTGCACAAAACTTAATCACTTGAACCACTTGGGAAACTCCTCGAGAGGTACATTGGTTGGCTTGGCAAGATAGAACTCCAGGCAACAGCTTAAGCCTGGTCCCGCACCTAAGCACCTACATATATAAATGATACAGTGAGCTGGAGCCCAGTGAATAACAACAAGGTAAAGGTTTGTGAACAATGTCCCATTAGATTGAAAAAAAATTAGATTTCATATCAGAAACAAATTCAGATTCATATACAGATTTCATAAACAGTCATACGTGGTACATCCAGTAGTTAACAGTATAGTAGGTCTCAAAGACCAAACAATAATTTGATGGTCATCAATATAGTAAACAGTAGTTCTAAGAATTGGAACTAACAGAGATTTCTGTGCACACATATAGCCATGGTGTTGTTACCCCTAGGCGAGGGCCACATGAATATAGACTGCGGTATTGTTACCCTTGGGCAAGGGCCACATGAATATAGACCACGGTATTGTTACCCCTGGGCAATGGCCACATGAACATAGGATGCCACATTACATTACAGAAAATTGTACATTCATTCATGGTTCACAAATAGCATTTCAGAAAACAGATTTATTTCAGTCAGAAAATACTTATAATCAAACATAGCTTTACAAAGTTGTTACTCACATATAGCTCTAGTAGCATAACAGATCACGTGGACAAAACAGACTGATCAGGTGGGCGATGACACGTGACCTACACAAACACGTGGTAGATACACATTGAACACACGTCCCAAAGGTGTTTAACTTATCATTATTCTTCATAGCGTGTTTTTCTAACTCTTATCCTTATTATTATGCCCTAATCATGGCCTAGGAATGCCTTAGATGCAATGAGGATGCAAAAATGCATTTTAGAACACTTAGCCAAATTTCTAAAAATAGGATAGTTCTCTCGAGTCAAGCTTCGGTTGCTTGAGCGGTCTGCAAAGTCTATAAAAGTACTAGATGCTCAATTTTTACGCTTGAGCCAATTTTTTAGTCGCTCGAGCCAAGGTTAAAAACAAAGGGTGGTCACTCGAGCGCAACTTTTGTCGCTTGAGCCAACCCCCAATCTCTGCAAAACTTCTGAGAGCTCGAATTTTTTGCTCAAGCGAAGGAACTGTCGCTCAAGCGATCATGCCGAATTCTGGAATTTTCAGATTGCTCTCCAAGCTTCAAAACACAATTCTAATGGATGAAAGCACATTCTTTTGGGCCAAAACTTGAGAAAACATTTGTAAAATTTCATGAATTAAAGATCATTTCGCAAAACCAAAGCCTAAAAGCAAGCCAATCATGCAAAACCAAACTTGAAACTTGATATATAACACATGCAGGAATTTACATGCTATCCTTCCTTCCAAAACATGATCAATGGAGTTGTTTAGCACAAAAACATGTTGAATTCTTAAAAGATAGCCAAGATGAGAACATGTATGTGAAAATTCTATGAAAACGACTTCAAAATGAAATAAGATTTGCATGCATGCATTGAGCTTAAATTCTTCAATCCTAGCTTCATTCTTTTAATTCTCTTGATTTCTTGCACTGAGTGACTCAAATTCATAATTTAAGAGTTGAATTACCTACCTTAAGTCTTTAATTGGGCTCTACATAGCAAATCCCTTGAGTTTCCAAGCCAATTCTTCCAAATTCCTTCTAATCTCACCAAGTCTTCCTCAATTCCCTCTTGTTTGGTCTCAATTTCTCTCTCTTTCTCTCTCTCTCTCACTCTCTCTCCCTCTCTCTCCACATTTTGAGTTCAAATAGATGAAAAAAGTGTGTGTATATGAGTGTTCTTAGGCTTGTCTTGGCTTATATAGGTGGGATTAGTGGGATTTAATTAAGTATACATTAAGTTGGTTAATTGAATTCAATTTATTCTAATTATTTGGTTCCGATTCGAATTCTAATTAGACTTACTATAAATTTCTAAAAATTCAAAATTACACGTTAGCCCAACCAAGTTCGTGTTCGGTGGCTGATAAGGACTTCAATTCACAGATTCAAATAGAATTATCGACAAATATTCCTATAGCAGACAGATATTAATACAAATAACACATGACATATGCAATTAACTTAGGATTTCTCCTTAATTACTTGTTAAATATTCTTAATCAAGGATTATAGGCTAATCACAGGTCGGGGTTGTTACAATATCATATATCAAGTAAGCGCCTTTGTACCTTTCTAGTACAATTGGATATCAAGTGTTATGCAACCCATAATACCAGGTGTAGTGTAAATAATCTAGCACTTGGATAATGCCCCTTCCAATGAGTAGCATTAGGATTACTCGTGTATCTACTAAGCCTGCTAACTGAGTAGGCTATCCCTAGCCTTGTATAACTCATCAAGTAGTTTAAACTTCCAATGACCCCAGGATATTCTAGTTAAAACACACTTTTACTGTAATAACCCTCACGCTATCCTAACCATACTTATATGCATTCATGTGATTCTGTCTTGTAAACTTGCATTTCGAGTCGTGTTCTTGTTCGTTTAAGTGTTACAGCATGTTTTGTACCCTGCTTGGTGTGAGTTTAGCCGAGGGAGTCTTTAGTCTAGAACTTCCTACCACTTTGTTTGACCTCTACCTTCGCTTTGACATACTGGCCGAGATGTCATTATCTAGGCCGAGGTGTTCATCACCAAGGCCGAGGTGTAAATTATCTAGGCCGAGATGTTACCTTTGCACCTAAGTGATCTTGTCTCGGAGAGGTATGACCTAGACCGAGGTGTGGCACAGCTTAGTCAAGCGTTGTCTTTCCTAGCCGAGGTCATTATTCCCTACTTGCCGATGTCTTGTTCTTAGCCGAGATCATTACTCGCCAGAGTGCCCATGCCGTCTTGCTTATTGAATACACTTTGTCATAGTTTTGTCTTGTCACTCAGCCACCTTTCTGTGTAGCACCAACCAGCCGCTGCCACGTGCCTCTGTAGAGGGTTAAGTCAGCCAGCAGACTTAGAAATGTATCATTTTGCTATATGTCTTTGTTGTGTGGAGAGAGAAGCTCTAGAAGGAGAAGGAGAAGTTTAGAGTGAGAGAGTGGGTTTTCGAGCTTGATTCCTAGAGATCAAACCATTAGATTCGCGTATTGAGGTTAGATTCTTGATTTACTCTTGTCATTCTTATTGATCATCTAGCTGCATTGCATGATCGAACCCGTTTTACATGTCATGCATCGATTTAAAGTTGGTTTTAGAAAGAGAAAAAGGGTGTTCATGTGTTCTTGAAAGAAAGGTCTTGTTTGATCTGAAAGTTTGCATTAAGTTTCATGTTTTTGTGTTGTTCTCCCTAGATCCTTGAATATGGGTACCCAGGTCCATGTTTTTGAACTCATAGCATGAAATCCCAAATTTTGTAATAGCAAATCACGATCTTTGCATTCATCTCCCTCGTGTTCATGTCCTTCATGTTCATCATGTTCTTCAAAAAAGGGAAACCCAGCATGTTTTCTCGAGATAAAGAACTGTGGTTGTTTTGATTTGACTTAGTCTTGGGGAATGCCGAGATCATCTGCATGCATGTGAAACTTGTTTGAAAGTTCATTCAATAGACTTTGCCATGTGTTTGTAGGGTTTGGACTTGCCTCGACCCCGACGTTTGAAGAACTAAGTGAGTGGTATTTTTAATAAAGCTATGTTATAATGCTTTGATAAAGTCTTGTTTTGCTTCGTTTTGGAAAGTATTTGTAAGCATGAATGGTTATTCCTAATTGGAAAATATATATACATATCTTGTTTTGATGACATTCTTGGAAAATCCGTACGTGCTAAGGGACTATAAGCACTTGTAGCACAAAGTTTGGAAGTCCGTACGTGCTAAGGGACTATAAGCACTTGTAGCACAAAGTTTGGAAGTCCATACGTGCTAAGGGACTATAAGCATTGGTAGCACAAAGTTTGGAAGTCCGTACGTGCTAGGGGACTCTAAGCATTAGTAGCACAAGTCTTTAGTGTCCGGGGACTATAATGCGACGACACCATTGAATTGAGATATCTCCCTTGTCTTGCCTTGTCTCGTCTTGTTTGCCACTGACGGGTTACCGAGTGGGTTTTGTTTGCCGAGATGTCATCACTTGTATTATAATGATGTTAGTAAGCATCCTTTGAAACTTGACAGATTTGGAAGATGGACTTGATTCATCCATTGACTTGTACCAACTATGTTATGTATTGTTTGATAAAGATCTTGAATACCAGTCATGCAAACCCCTTTATTTCTTATACCATTCATTGAGTATCCAAGCTCACCCTCTCTATATATATATGTAGGTGATGAGCAGGAAGGCGGTGACGCCTAGGTGTGACTCACAAGCTTGTTTTGGGTTTTTGGTTATGTCGGCCTAACTTGTATTCATGTCGACAGTCTTGAAAATCATGCTTCTCGACTTCTAATGCTTGTAATTTACACATGTCAGCTGGAGAAGCCTTTTGATCAAGATGTAAAATGTATTTTGTACTTTATTGTATTTGTATCCAAGTTGTAATATTTTGTAAAGTTGTATGCTATTCCATGTAACTTACGCACTGCTCTTATGGACCACTTGTAATTTTTTAAGATTATCGCTTCTGCACTTGTGAGCCCTATATATAATTATACTCTGTTTGTGCGTGAATTTCAAAAGTTGGCCTTCGGTAATCTCGGATTATTGGCCATCACGGCACTAAACTACTAGGGGCGGTTTGGGGTCGTGACATTTACCCTCATTCTCGGCCAAATGTAGACTCAAGTCTACTAGTGTCCTTGACACACTTGTATCTAATTTACTAAATTTCTCAAGTATCTTATCAACATAATGAGACTAAGAAAGTACAATATTACTAGGTGTTCTAGTAATCTTAATATCCAGAATCGCACCTGCAAGGCCCGTATCTTTCATATCAAACTTAAAGTACAACATCTACTTGGTAGTATTTAATATCTTCTCATAACTACCAACAATGAACATGTCACCTACACACAGACACAACACGACATATACTATTGTCAATGTCTTTGACATACACACATTTGTCAATACCCACTTGACAACATAGTGTCATCAAATTTCTCATGCCATTGTTTCGGTACTTATTTCAAATCATAACATGATTCTCAAGCTTACAATCTTTTCTCGTCCTCGGTAAACCCTTCGGGGTGAAGATTTATTCAACTAAATCTTCATATAGGAAAGCTATCTGAACATCCATCTTGATGTATCTTCAGACTTCATACAATTGCAATCACACTCATCATAACTGGTGATTACGTATTAAAGTAATATAGGCCTTCTCTTCACTGGTATTCTTTGATAACAAACATGTCCCATCGGCTTTCATTCACTTGCATCCCAAGGATTACTACCTCTGCAAGATTAAGTTAAATTAATAACGTCTTTCTACAGAAATCATAGCTTCAAAGAAGCTTTTAGCCTCACTAGCCACCATATAGGTTTAAAAAAATTTAGATAGAAGAACTTTAAAGTCCTAGTATGTTAACATCTTCTAGGCTTATCTTTTTTTCTCATGATTGCCATTTCCTCAATTTCATGATAAGATTCTTGCGTAAATCTGAATATTAGATTTGTACACAAAAAAATCGATATGCCCTACTATATTGTGCATAACCGTTGAATACAAAGTCAACGGAATTTTAGGCTTATCCTAACCCTCTTGGGTTTAGGTATTACTAGGGCAGCAAATGAACCGGGTTGTTCATGAACAAGCTCGGTTCGGCTCGTTAAGGGCTCGGCTGGGTTTGGCTCGGTTCATTTAGCAAAGAACCAAGCTCAAGCTTGAATATTAGGCTTGTTTAGTAAATGAGTTAAGCTTGAGCTTGCACAAGCTCGGCTTGTCAAACTTGGCTCGTTTATCCTTATTTAAATTATATAATAAATATATTATTTATATATTAAATAATATAAATAATATTTAAAAAAAAATTATCGAGCTGAGCCAAGCTGAGTTTGAGCCCAGTTTCTTATCGAGACGAGTTCGAGCTCAATAAAAGAGCTCGATAAGTAAACGAGCCGAGCTCGAGATAGGGTCTTCCTTGTGTCACAATGATTATGAAACTCTCAAAATCATATCACAGAAAATATATTCCTAGACCGTCATCAACCAAATTAAATCTTTTTCAAATTCAAGGCACCCAAACATAATTGGTCCAACCTATCACTCTAAAGCCAATAGTCTTACTATTAGGAAACATAAATCCAATGTTCAATAGTTTACTATTCGGAACTTCATAACATGGTCGCTAGTCTTATCACTAGGAATCACTAATTTCTCAACATGTAGTCAATAGACTTTCTACTACTAGGAATCAATAGTCAATAGTCACTTTACTACTACTAGGAATCATCTTGTCTTGACATATGATCAGTAGCATCTCTACTACTAAAAACCATCATGTCTTGACATGTGATCAGTAATCTGTTCACTACTAAGAACCACAATCTCATAACTACGTAACTAGTGGTCTAACACTCCCTAGGAACCACCAATTTTCTATCTTTGTGATCAGTGATCTTGCACTCACTAGGAGCCACCAATTCATGAATATATTCAAAATTATAAAAATTCAAAAAATACATTCACCCACCTTAACGGGTTGTCTCATCTTTGCTCTTAAGCAAAATCACATAGTAATCATACATGCTATAATTGACACAAGGATAACATACTAATTGCCTCTGATTAATTCAAAGATATTATCATGCAATCTTATGATTTCCTTTAATCACATTTGATCTTTCTAGATTTTCCTTTAAGAACCTCGCAAGGTTTAAGGTTGTCAGGTAGAACAACATTTTCTGTTGTCACCTCTTGAAGCCATTTCTGAAAAATCACAACAGAATTTCACTATTTTTTTTCGGAAACTAAACTTAACACTAGAAAATCCAAAGTCTTAAATTTAATTCAAAACTGATCTCACCACTTACCCTAGAATCGAACATAATCAGGAAAGTTTCCAGAAAGAATGGAGGGATCACACCAGTCTTACTTAAGACACACTTAACCTTAGACAAAACTTTCAAAAGTATGTTGACTTCTAGTCCATGGGAAACAAATTTAAAATTAAGTTTTTCAGGGGATAAACTAGGTTAAAACAAATAAAGCTTAAAAAACTTACAAGCAATTAAAAATTGCTATCAGAATTATATCACTTATAAAAGTTAACCGGTACTCCTGGAACTAATCCTGTTATTTCTGAATAAAATTAGAAATATTTTAGCTAATGCTAAAATCTTGTTTCTTTTCTCAAAACAAAACACTTTGGAAATAATCAGATTATAACTAAAGATTTTCTCGAAACTTGGTATTCCAACACTTTAGGAATAAAAGGATTAAACTCAAAGACTTCCTCAAACCTTAAAGGTTTGAAATGAAATCTGTTTCAGTTGCCGTTTCTGAATATAAATCAGAAATACTTTTTAGTCAAGGCTAAACTTTGGTTTCTATTACAGAAAACCAAAACACTTTGGAAATAATAAAATTAATACCAAAGATTTTCTCTAAACCCGAAGGTTTATAAACATCTTTCCTTCCCTATTTTCTTTTACTATGGTGAAACTATTACAAATTACAAATTAAAACTACTACAAATTAAAATGCAATTGTTACAATTACAAATTATCTAAATCTGCAAAAACGAAGTTCATGGTTGCATCTGAAATTATCTGTTTAGCTAAGAACATGACTCTCCACTTGTAATGCTTATCTTTGTATAAAATACATTACAAAACTCTATCCTCGTTGCCGCTAAATCTCCATGTTCACTGTTTATATACACACTTAGATACAAGACGAGTTAATAAACCAATAAAGTGAATATTACAAAAGTAATTTCAACTATAACTAGCAATTTGTAATTCAAACACTATAGATGTGATAACCCAACCTGTAATAAACTTAATTACGCATGTGATTATGTGTTCGATATGAATTTGTATGTTTAATTATGTGAGTTCTTATGTGATTATGAATTTATATCTGTTGGGTGTAGAAAAATTTGTTGCAATTGGAACCTTGAATTGAAAATTTATAGCCTTAGAGACGCCAGAAATCAAAACCGATTTCATATCTGTGTTTAGCATTATTTTTAGAGCCTACGGTGAAATTTAGCAAAATTACGATTCGTAATGAATTAATTGAGCTTAATTAGCATAAACCTTAGATTAAGCCAACCTCATTATGTATGTGATTTTATGTTTAATTGATTAAGTAGATTTGGATTCTAATTGGTTGTTACTCTAAGGTAATTTGGGATTTCTGAGAATTTTGGAGTCTGATTCGTATTTGATTTTAATAAGGATTTATTTTGGAATTCGAAATTGAAAGCATAAATAGCTCAAGAGAGTATAATTAGGGAATTGAATTATTTTAATTTTGAGTATCGGACCGTATGGGAGTTTAATTAAATATTCGATTCAGATTTGTAAAATTGAGATTTGATTAATTGGGTCCGAATTAGAGTTAGTTAAGTTATGAGAATTGGGAATTAAGGTTTTTATGAATTAAATCTATTTATGAGGTATTCAATTGAGTATGTAAATTATTGGCGAAGATTTTGAAGTTTAATCTGAAATTGAAGGCCTTAATGATTTAAGAAACCAAAATTGAGGATGGAAATAAGTTTAATTTAATATTTGGAGCCTTTTGGGAGTTTGATTAGAAATTTGATTTAGAGTGATAAATTTAAATATAATTAATTAGGCTAGAATGGAAGTCAATTAAACTGATTAAATTATGTGAGATTTGTGATTAGTTATGATTAATTTAATTATATGTTAATCAAGATTTATTAAGACTAAGTGTTGCTTAATTAAATTAATCTTAATCATAAATTGAATTATGGAAGAATTTAGAATTGAGGGTGTATGTGGGTGTGGGTGTATTGAGCAATTCTGTGTGTGTGTGTGTGTGCATGTAAATATTGTGTTGGAGCTCATAGGAGTTGTGCACGTGTGTGTGTGTATATATTCCATTTTTTACCGCTCTTAAGACTTGGGCGCCTCGGGTTGATCGCTCGATGATGAAAGTTACACTATACAAATGCTCGATTTCTTCAACAAGAAGAGTTTCTAAATCCCAACCTTACACTCCATTTTAACCAAAACTATTTTAAACCTTAAAACCCTCTTTTTTAAAATATTTTTGAAAATGTTTTTACGATATTTCGAGGCTCGCATTTCGTTAAAAATTGTACTTTTCAATAAATCGAGCAAGGACAAAGTGGAAATAAATGGAAGGGAGATGAACTCTTTGAAAAATATTTTTAAGCATCTTATTGATAGGTTTGGAGTTGAAGAAAATAGGAGGGGATGGAAGAAAACTAGTTGGGGAAATGCTTGAGCTTGAAACTGTTGAGAGAGAACTGAGTAGCCTTCACTAAATCAGACCTATCTCTTTGTACACTTAGAATTTAGTTGTGGGTCCACCACCATTTGAAATTGGACTTCTGGGGATTCAATTTAGACTCAAGAATCTCCTAAACCCAAGTCTGGATAAGGGAGATATGGCCGTTTGAACTTAGGTATCAATCCGATTAAAATAGAAATGAGCAACATTCACTAAAATAGGTATATCTCTTTCCACACTTATAATTTAGATGTGAGGCAACAACCATTGAAAAATAGACTTCTGGGGCTTCAATTTAGACTCAAGACTCATGTAAAAATGAGTCCGAATAAATGAGATATACCCATTTGAAGTCGGGCTTAGAAGTAGATTTTTGTAGTCGGCAGGCCCCTATTTGTGGATGGCCGACCACTACTTCTGGCCTGCCGGCCACTTGTGTAAAGCCCAGATATTTGTTGCCATCTCCCCCAAAACCTCCAGCTATTTGTATATAGATATTTTCGACTGAGGCACATGTTTTTCTATATACACTTGACCTTCCCTCATGTTTTTAGGTTACAAAAATTTCCAAAAGTCCCAAAACTTGAAATTCTCTCTCTATCTCTATCTTGCAACACACACACCTTACCCAGACACTTCCTAAACCAATATTGGAGCTCTCCTTGTTGAGATTATTGAGTTCAAATTTCAACCCTTGAGAGTGTAAACTTTGTGATTTGTGAACAAAAGAGTAACCTTGATTCAAGAGGTATAATTTTGAGCATCTCTACACTAATTCTCTCTTATCTTTTCTTGCTATTTTTGAACTACTTTTAGACTATTTTTATGGGCCGAAACTTGTGGTTTAAAGCTACTAAAGGTGAATGGGTTAATCACCCTTCTTTGAACCTTGCTCTCTAAGCTTTTGCCCTTGTGTTTCCCATTCTTTTCTCAACTTTTTTTGAGCTTTTTACCACAGAATTTCAAATTTTTTCTGTAATAACCCGACCCTCACACATGTTCTTGGTATATTATTATTATTTTTTTCTTTTAGTCCCTTATTCTATGCATTTAAATCCTTAATGAAAAATTCCACGAGAAATTAAGTTTAAGCACATGTATCTTATGAATTGAACCTATATCTGTTTGGTAAGGAAAGTATCTGTCACAATTGGAATGTTTAAGTTAGAAATTGAGGGCCTTAGAGGCTTGGTAATCCAAAACTGATTTTATATTTGGAATCAACATAATTTTTAAGTAATAATAAGCATGTTCGTAGAAATTTGATTTGGGATGATTAAACTGATTGAGTTTTGTCTTATTCAACCTTTTTATGTTATGTATATATATATATATATATGTGCCTCTTTGAACATTTGACTTGGAGCCTTATACAAATATCTCCTGAGAGAGAGAAAATTAGAGAGGAAAAGGGTTTGAGAGAGAGTTCATCAAGGAGAAGATTGGGAAATTGAAACTGGTTTATAGAGATTCTAGCTCAAGGTATGTTTAATTCAATCCAATTGGCCCTCTCTTTGATAATTGGATAGAAATTCCTTGATGTTGTTGTAGACACCCCATTTTTGACCGACCTTAAGACTCAGACGTCACCGATTGAGCGCTTGGTGATGTTGCATAATGTGCTTGTTCAGAAGTTTCAGAGTCACGGCCGTGAGCCCTGCCTCCGGACTTCCGAACCCTCTTTTGTACTTTGCCTCGGTTTGCGAACCAGGCTCGGTTTTCTTTGTTTCTTTTCCTGAGGGAAGGGAGAGGTCCCGTAGACCATCTCTCAGTGGCCGTGGGCTACATTTTGTGGCCGTAGGCCATTTTGCCCATTTCGGAGTCTGGTTTCTGGTTTTCGGAGCCGTCAGGCCGTGTGCCTCGGTTCGGGACCGCTTAACCATCTCCTATTGCTCCGATTTTTGGCATAATTCTTATTTGCTCCATTTTTAGGGACACTGGGGTCTGAGAAACCCACTTCGTGGTCGAATGCCACTTTCGGTGCTTAACAGCCCATTTTCGGGACCTCGAACTGCGCGTTTTGGTCCCCGAGCATTCGTTTTGCATCGGTTTTCGTTCATTTTTGGCAGGTACCTCTGTTTTATCACCGGAGAGGTCACTGAAGGGTGAGAGGCCAGTAATTGTTGCAGCAACCAGTTATACATCCTCCGACGCCCTCCGGCGCCCGTTTTTCACACTTCCGGGCTAATGTTGAACACCTTGGGCCCATTTTCTCGAACTTTGAACCACATATTTGTGATGTACACACATGGGAGGACCCTAAAAAGTGGTGGCCGGCCATTAATGTTACTTGACCCTTTTGACCCCCTCCTTCCGAGCTAATGTTGAACACCTTCGGCCCATTTTCTTGAACTTTGAACCACATATTTGTGATGTACACACATGAGAGGACCCTAAAAGTTGGTGGCCGGCCAGTAATTCCACCTGACCCTTTTGAACCCCTCTTTCCGAGCTAATGTTGAACCCCTTGGACCCACTTTCTTGGACTTTTAACCACAGGGTTGTGTTGTACACAGATAGAAGGACACCATCAGTTGGTGGCCGGCCATTAAATCAGATTGACCCTTTTGACCCCTAGCCGGCCGGCTAGGGGGTGTGGCCGGCCGGCCACCTGCAGCAAAAGTAACTGGCCGGCCGAGTTCCTTGCACTGTGCACTTTACAGCTGTGGAGCTTTATCCCCCAGAAAATATCTTTATCCGGGGGATATTTTGTGGGGGAAAGGTGCTCTCCTTTTCCCCCACCTTTACGCCCCCTTTTTGGGCCTTATAACCAGCTGATGGCTTCACTTGTAGGGGTTAGAAAAATTTGTCTTCAAGCTTCCATACACAAATCCATCTTTATCCCTCTCATTTCCTTGAAAATTTCTAAGTCCCTAAGCACCATTTCTTTTACACCACCAAGCTTTACCATCACCATTTCATTTCCAGAAACAAGGAAGGCTTCTCAAAGGCTAAAGGAGCTGCAAATTGATCCAAGAAGCAACAAAAGCTTTAGTCTTCAAGGGTGAGTAACATTTCTCCTCTTTGACCCTTTTTCTTGATTTATTTGTAAGCCCCATATGATTTTTGTTTCAAGCTCCGGCCCTACCTGAAAGGGGCCCTCTTTTGAGCTCATTTTCACTTTTCATTAAGGGCTCAACCCTGTTTGAGCCCTCCATGATACACTTGCTTCATTGATCCTCTTATATGTCATAATCTTGCATGCTATTTTTGGCCCATGAGTGATCTGTTTTTGAGCATGTTGTAAACTGATATTAGGCTTATTTTGAGCCCCTCTTCAACATTGAAGAAGGGCTCAACAGCATTTGGGACTTCCATGTTGTACTTACCTTTATACTCCTCTTTTATTCCCCATTCTTGCATGCAATGGCAGCCTACCATACTTTTGTTTTTGGCCATTTTACAGTTCTGAAAAAGTGCTTATTTTGGTCCATTCTTCATATTTCATTTAGGTCCTTTCATGGTTTGGGACCTCCATATGCCACTTCATGTTATATCTCTCTTTTATTCCCCATTCTTGCATGTTTAGTTAGCCTATCATGCTTTTGTTTTTGGCCATTTTACAGTTCTGGAAATAGTCCTATTTTGGCCCATTCTACATGTTTTATTAAGGGTCTTTGGCTATTTGGTGAATATTTTGCATACCTCATGTTATAGCCACTTTTGAGCCTCATTTTGCATTGCATTTCTAGCCTGTTTGTATACTGATTTTGAGGCTGCCATAAACTGTAAATGTGCATATTTTTGGTCCCTCTTCAATGTTGTAGAAGGAAATTTTTCAGTTTGGATTTTTCTTATATCACTTGCTTCATTACCCCTCTCTTGGCCCCTATTCTTGCATGCCATTTTTGCCCTACCTATGGTTGCTGTTTGGCCATGTTTATAACTGTGAAAATGCCTTTTTTGGGACTGTCTAGCTTCTGTCTTTGCATTTCATGTCCATATTGTGCATGTTTGGCATAGCTATAGGCCACTTCGGGTGCCTAAATTTGCATTTCAGGACAATTCCATGCATTTGGTGTCATTTCGCCTCATTTCGGGACTGTTTTCCCCCATATCTTAGTGCTAAAATTCTATTAGAATGATTGCTATTCATTTCATGTCATTACATCGCATTCCGTCATCGCCTCGGTTTGCGTGCCCGTGTGCACGCATTTCGAGGCACTTCATTTTTTTTTTTTTTTTTTATCCATCGGCATCCTATGTGAGTGTGGCTGAGGCTCACTCATGTTGGTATAAGCACATATCATGTTTCCATGTCATTTGCATTGCGTATGTCATCGCCTCGGTTTGCGTGCCCGTGTGCACGCATTTCGAGGCACTTCATTTTTATCCATCGGCATCCTATGTGAGTGTGGCTGAGGCTCACTCATGTTGGTATAAGCCCATATCACATTTCCATGTCATTTACATTGCGTATACCATTTTCTCGGTTTGCGTGCCCGTGTGCACGCACTTCGAGGCATCTCATTCTCATAGCATAGTGCATACTAGGTTGTATCTTAGATCACATTCTGCCATTTTCTCGGTTTGCGTGCCCGTGTGCACGCATTTCGAGGCATCTCACTTTCATAGCATGGTGTATGTTAGGATTGTATCTTAGTCGCATTTCATGCATATCATGCATATTGCATCGTGTTCGGAATAGGAGTTAGCTTGGGCACGGGAAACGAGGTGCGTTTCGTACTCCGAGTGACGGAACGTGTCTCAATTCCAAGTCACCGACACTCCGGATTATCCATGATGGAGTTAGGTTTTAGCTGTAGTTTCATGTGCATTCATTCTATATTGAGTTGTGCATTTCGACTCCTCAGCCATCATGCCTCGGTATGCGTGATTGGTGGCACGAGGTTCGAGACATGCATATATCTGTGCAAATACATTGCTATGCCCCTTTCCTGCTCTCTGTTGCAGCAAAACGAAGAATCAGCAACTTTTTGGGGCTTGGCACGCATTTCAAGAACAGGTGTAAACAGAGGCTAATTGGGGCATTCCGGTGGATTTCCGCGCAAGACAACCCGGACATGCATCATCCATCAGAAGCAAGGCAGTCCCTGGCTTGCATGCCAGTTTTATTTATTTTCTTAGTTAATTTGTTAATTAATTAGGATTTTGTAATATTTTAGACTGTAATATTCTTTTATTCGGGACTGTAATATTTGGACTGTATTATTTATTCGGACCCTCTGCGCGAGGGCACAACTGTAATAAGTGTGCGTGAGTGTGATGTATGTCTTCCAACCCCACGTCTTTCTGCCTTTTATTTATCCGCTTATGATGGTTAGATTAGGGCATATTTCAATTAGCATACAGTATGACAGCATGTTTGCATTCATTCATCAGTTTTGCATGCACCAGACTCGACGCATCATACTAACTGCATTGTATTTTTAAAATTTTTTAATTTCAAAGTTGAATACATGATAATTGTAACATTTCATATGCCATCTTAGGATAGCCGAGCCTGCTATAGTTGCATCTTTGCATGTGTTGCATTAGGCATTTCTGTATAATTAGGATCATGCATGATTTCTAATGAAGTTTCTATTTTGGCTTGGAGTACCCGGTAAGTTTTATGCTTTAGCATCCTTGCATGCGTGTGAGTGACTGCCATGAATAGCATGCTTACCATGAGGCTATATGTTTATGTGATATAACTGCCTGAATGCCTGTGGGTGAAGGCTGGGTTATCTGAATTGGAGTAAATCATCAAATGTTTCAAGCCTACCTGCGGGTAGCAAAACCTCTTTCAAAAAAAAAAACATGAAATGTTTTGTTCCAATTCAGGCAATGCAGTCTATACTTGTATGCTGTGAGCATCACATAGTAACCTAGGCTAATAACCGGAATAAGAACATACAATGTTTTCAAAAATAGATATCATGGTTAGTAGAGGCCGGTCTATGACCGGGCGAGCGGGGGTGCTCACGAAGTGACCTTCCCCAATCGTACCCAAGTTCCCGAGCCGAGGCAACTTTGGTGATGACGGACACGTGGCCTTTTGGCACCGAGTCAGGGTTTCCTAAATTTCCCAAAATAAAATATTTAGGTGGCGACTCTGTATCTGGCAAAGCAGTCCATGTTTGGCACTTCTTTCAAAACTCAGTTTTCTCAAAAACGATTTGCCGGATTTGGACTCTTTGGTTCAGATTAAGAACCGTGACTACGAAAGTCGAGTCCGAGCTGTGGCGAGGTCCCCCGCGGGCTTGCTACAGTTGTGTGACCTAGAGATGTGTTGGAGGTCTCGATTTTATGTGTTAGATAATTGGCATGATGATCTTCTCCTCTAATTATTTTGACTTAACTTGAACTATCTAGTGAAGAACAACATCCTACCTCTTCAATCATCAAGCTTGAATTCATCTATATAAATAACTGGTTATATATGTGTGTGTGTGTGTGTATGAGAGGGAGTGAGGAATATTATGTAGGTAAGTTATGTTAAGAGTTTAAGGATTAAAGATTTAATTCACATCTAGATTGATATGTGTTTGTCAATCCTATTTACATGCTTTTTGGCACCTATTCTAGCAATCAATGAATTTATGTTGAGCCTTGCAAGTACTCACCAAACTGGCATTTTTGGCTTGATTTCGGACTGAAAATCTGGGCAAATCGCCGCACTTGCGGGGGTCATGGCCGCACGTGCGAGAAACCAAGAATTTTGGGCAGTTGGCTACTGCTAAAAAGGCACTTGCGGGCTTCACTGTCGTACGTGCGGGACCAACCGCCGGACGTGCGGGGCTCACAGCCGCATGTGCAGCCCATGTTGGAAAAATTGGTTTGCTCCGTTTTACGTGCTGGACCCTCGGATGCTTCTGAAACCTGCATTTGACGCCTTTTTGATAATTGTAAATTCATTCAAAGTAAAGTGAGTCAGGAAACGATTTAACAAGGAAAGGAATTAAATAGTGATTTATGTATGTGTGTAGGACACACTCCGGGAGAAACTAACGCTCCGCCACAGCACTGTGAGTAGTAGTACTGTAATCGTACATTTACTAACCGTTAATAATTCTTATTATTAACGCTATGTTCTTTGCAAGTAATTATGTTAAACATTTATAATGATTGGAAATCGGTGGGAATGTTGAAAGACTTTGTGTACATCGGTATGACTCTGGAACTATTCTGCATTTCGATTACAGTTAAGGGTTATCATTAATGTGCTATAGCCTGTAAATTACCTATGACTCCGCATAAGAATTGCATATATACTATTAATATTGTGGAATTGGTTGACAGGAAGAACTTGTGAATGTAAACCCCGTTTACCGGGAACATGATGTTTTGAATGAGAACATAATATCCTGAATGTTCTATTAGGGACTCCTACAGCCTGTTTGGTTCAACACATGTCTGATGACATAAATATCTGTCTAGAATAGATCATCGGAAAGAACAATTAGATAGAATTACGGGTTGCTCTATACGTTAACGACCATTAAGAAACTATGATAAATATCTGTTTGGCCTATAAATAACTCGATCTAAGGAAGAATTGAATATCAATAACATTGTTATATGACTCTGAGGTTATTCCGTTCTGCTATATCTGAGCCTGTGGCCAACTTGTAAAACACGCTTTATTTCTTGCTAATAATTATCATTAGCACTCTGTTATATGCAAATTAACTATGTTAACTCATGTAAATGAATGAAAGAAACTATGTGCCTCTGTATAACTTTGAGACTAATCTGTTTAGATAATATCTGGATTATTCTGTTCTGTTTATCCGTTCCGGTTATGCTATGTTATGACATGAGGTGGATTGTTCGGTCTTTAAGACCTATTGATTTCTAGTATGGAACAAAGTGTTGTACGGAACTAAGTGCTATAATGTGAGTCACCTCTAGAATCCATGCGAGACACCTCTTGAGTTCATACATGTCTGATAAGGGTTGTATGCCATTCTGATAAGGGTCGCGTGCCATTCTGATAAGGGCTTAATGCCATTTTGATAAGGGCTTAATGCCGTTTTGTTTAAGGGCCAATTTGTGAAGCTATGAATCCATGAGGCCAAGGGCCAATTTGTGAAGCTATGAATCTATGAGGCCGAGGGCCAATTTGTGAATGTGTGAACCCACCAGGCCAAGGGCCAATCTGTGACGTTGTGAACCGACGAGGTCGTTCTGAATATTAGAACAGAATCAGATTAACTACCTGTCTTTTACATTATATACGCATTGCTCTGCATTATAATTCAAGTTGAACATTGAGTTATTAAAGTACTATTATTCACTGAGATTGTCTCACTCTGTATTTTGTCTAATTCTGTAGGTAATAAATCTGGAGGTCAGCTATAACCCTCGATGCTCGTCTTCCTTTGTCAACCTCTGTGTGTGTGCCCGTTTTTGTGAAGTTTGCTAAGTTTTGGCTTGTACTCTGATTGTCAATAATATGTTAAAGTTTCCAATGTTTTTGTTATATGCCCAAACAATGGGCGGGGTTGTATATGTGTATGTAAATATTTATCATCTGACTCACTGTTTGTGATCCTGGCATGATAGTGGTCGCTCAATGGATGTAGTTTCTTTTTATTTCATATTATTTTATAATATTTAATGCTTCCGTTCAGGCCCCATATGTATGTATACCGAATTTTATGTCCGTTTCCGAAGTGATCATGCCCAAACTTTTAGGGGCAAGTTTAAGGCGTGACATTTTCAGAGGTTAAAAATGTTGTTTTGAGGTCCCAAAAATGGAGGGGGTACCCTCTCCTCCTTGTGCTTGTTTACTAGCCTAACTTGCTCCATGTTTTAGTTTATTGTTTTAGCAATTGTTAGCTTAATTCCATCACTTTTTTGGATTGTTTTAGCACTATTTTAGGGCTATTTTTAGTTGTTCATTGCATTTGAATTTTGTATAGCATGCTTGCAGTGTAATAATCCTCATAGGTTTGGTGGTTTAGACCTTAGCCACCAACCTATTTGAGTTGATAGTGTTTATTTCAAGCTTTCCATACTTGTATTCATATCTAATCATCTCTGCAACATCCCTGCTTTCTTGGCTTTTTCTTTGCTTTGAAAATGGTTTCAAACTACTTGTTTGTTTAAGCTTGAGATTGAGGTATTGTGCTTAATGGTTTAATTTCTTTGGGGGTTCATTACCAATAGCATGACACTTCTCTCATGCCCAAAATAACACTTGGTTTGGTACTCCTTTCCATTAGAGGACTTAAAGCTCACTTTTTGACTCAATGGATTAATGAATGGATGGTAATTAAAATGAAGTAATAAAATTAGAACTAAAAGTGATACAAGATAATAAAATCAACTTGGGTTCAATCGGACGTTAATTGAATCCATTGAGTCTTAAGTTGTTTCATACTTGCTAGTGATGAAATATCAAGTTTTCAAGGTCAACCACTTCCCTTGATCAATCCATGATACGGAGGAGGTTTGAGAGTCTTTTATTGTGCATTTATTGAATTGTGTCCCTTGATTCAGAAGTCATTACGCAATAAAATTGCGTCGATTGATGATTTGTGAATCAAGCCTACCCCTTCTTTGACTTATTTGCTGATAAGGAGAAGTAGGGTGGATAAACATACCTTGATAATATCCTGTTTGGTGCTCTGTATGCTTTCTGTTGCAGCAGGGGGAACAAAGCTTCAGTGGCTGGCAGGCCACTATTTTTGGACGATAGGCTACCATTTGTGGCCGGCTGGCCACTACTTCTGGCCTGCCGGCCACTTTTGTCAAATTGAGCAGTAACTTTTTGGAATAAAACAGAGTAGAGGTTGAGGTGAAAAGATGTTCTACTGTGCAACAAAAGCATTCTGGCAACAGAATAGTGGGCTTTTCGAGTGAAAATCCATGCATGCATGAGCATTTCTCGCTTCCTAGGACTGATTAGTTGTCTTAGTTATTCATGTTGTAATTAATTAGTTAATTCTAATTTGTAATTAATTAATTAGTGTAATTAATTAGTTAGTTCATAGAATAGTTAATTAATTAATTGGTTTTGTAATAACTAGCTAGCGTAGTTAGTTTATTCGGTTTGTAATAATTAGTTAATTCGTTTTGTAATAGCCAGTTAATTAGTTTAGCTAGTTAGTTTATTCGGATCCTCCTACGCGAGGGCACAGTTGTAATAATATGTATGTCTTCCAACCCCAAGTCTTTCTTCATTTTATTTACTTACTTATGATGGTTAGTTTAGGGCATCATGTTTGTTTAGCATATCTCATGCCTTGCATCCACTTGTATTACATGCATTGAGCTCGGCGGATCATTCTAACAATGCATGGTTAGTTTAACACTTCTTTGAATACGTGCTTAGACCGAATGCTATCAAATTGATTCACATGTTATGTTAAATAGCCGAGCCTATTTAGATTGCATATCGCATGTGTTGGATTAGTCACATTGTATAGTTAGAATTATGCATTTTCCTAACTCTTTCATCTTTTGGCTTGGAGTACTAGGTGAACTCTTTTGTGCTTTAGCATATTGCACGAATGTGATTGTTGCCATGCCTAGCATGCTTGCCATGAGGCTAATTGCTTAAATGATAAACTGTTTGAATGCCTGTGGATAAAGGCTAGTTGTTTGAATTGGGATGGTTTGATTCATGTACATTTAAGCCCACTTTTTTCGAGTGGCACATTTACAAACTCTTTTCAAAACAAACATGAAATCAAGTGTTCCAAATTTTGCAAGCTAGTTTAAACTTGTGTGCGTGCACATCACATAGTAATGCTAGCCTAATAACCGGAACAAGAACACATCATGTAAATGAGATTTACATCATGATTAGTAGAGGTCGATCTTTGATCAGGTGAGTGGTGGTGCTCAATTCATGACCTTCCCCCCCTCGTACTTAAGTTCCTGAGCCGAGACAATCTTGGTGATGACGGACATGTGGCCTTTAGCACGAGTCATGGGTTTCCTAAATTTCTCAAAAAAATTTAGGTGACGACTCTGTATCTGGCAAAGTAATCCATTTTTGGCAATTTGATTCAAAATCAATTTTCTAAAAGATTTGCCAAATTTAGACTCTTTGGTGTTTATCTATTTCACATTGCACTTGTGGAATTAGATTCAAAACCGCGGGAGTCTGAACTGTAGGGCTAGTCGTATCCGAAAGGAGCACGAAAGTCAAGCTACAGTGTGTTGTGGTGTCATGAAGTTACGTGTGTGAGAGTGTATATCATTTGAGAGTGCATTGTGCTGAGGGTATATTAACATCTTGGAGCCCATTCATTACCTCATTCGGCTGGAGTAAACTGAGAAAGAGAAAGACAGTAAGTGAGGGACCATCTCATTTTTGCTGAAGAGGTGGAGGAGCTCACCAATTCACTCTAAAGGAAAGAAGAAAAGAAAGTTTAAGGAAAAATAAGAAATTGAGAGAGAGCTCAAAAATTCAACAAGTTGAGGTAAATTTCTTGTTTAATTCTTCTACACCTAATACTTGAAATCAAAAGGATTTAGGTTCAATTTCATGTAATTGAAAAGAAATTAGCAAGAAGATGATGAAATTAAATTAGATTCCTGATTATGGAAATTAATTTAGAAATTAATTATTTTGGGTTTGATTTTGAAATATCATGCATGAATTGAGTCTAATTTCTACATGCATGGACAAATCTCACAAGTCCTAATACTCTAATTATACATGCATCATAGATTTAAATTAAAGGAGTTTATGAACAAATGAGTTCAATTTGTAAACTAAAGGAGTTTTGATGTAAATGATTTAAAATTGATCATATTTTCTTGATTAATTAAGAGTTTGTGTGGTTTTAGACAAGCCATGTATGAATCCAAGTTTTGAGATTATATTTTGAAAGTTCAATTCATGTTTTAGAATTTGTGGGTTTGAAATAAGGCTTGATATGAAGAATATGAATTAAATTTAAATTTGGACAAATATGGAAATAAATTATAATTTATATTTGAAAATCAAAAATTAGTTTGATTTTGATTTAAATTTCATACATGCAAATATTTTTGAAATGGATTTATAGTTTCTAATTATGTTTCATAAAATAAAAAAAGAAGATTTTTGAAACATGGAGAATTTGGCACCAAATCACACATGCATACATAATTTTGTTGAATCTCATGAATTTGAGTGTCATTTCTGCCAGTTGAGATAAAATCAGAGTCTATATTTCACATGCATGCACAATCCATGGAAATATAGAATTTATGTGCATGAGTTTTGAAGTTATGGAAATGAATTTGAAATAATTTGGGCTTGTATGATGAATCCTTGGAGATTTGAGCTGCAAATCCTATAGGATTGACATTATAGAATTGGACAAAACATGTAAGTTGTATCATTTAAAGTTATGTTCTGAAGCTCAAACAACATTCTAGAAAACCATAAATCAACTTCATCGCTCGAGCGAATAAGTCGTCGCTTGAGCGTAGAATGCAAGCAACCTGTATTTTTGCAGACTAAGGGGTCCGCTCGAGCAACCAATGTTGCGCTCGAGCAACCAATGTTGCGCTCGAGCGAAGAGCCCTATTTCAGAAAAGTTTGAAAAGCTGTTTCATGTTCCGATTTCCGTTCTCTTTTATTTTTAAGCACTCTTAGACATACATTGAGCATTATAAATGAATTAAAAGAGTAAGAAAGAAGCCTAAGAGAATTAAACAGGTTAAGAATGGAATAAATTGTATTGTGACCCGATTTCTATGTGTATTATGAATTGTGTAGGGTCAACTACAAGGGTGAACCAAACATCTGAATACTGTGGGTAATATTTTAATAAAGACAAGTTCATATATGCTATTTTAAAATGCTACTAATGTATAAGTGTTCTGGACTTGTGAATTTGAATTATGAATGAGCATTCTATTCGTCTGATTGTGCAAGACTATAATGAAATTGATAAGTATGAAATCATCTGAATGGACTAAAGGTTGTTCTGAATGAATATAAAATGGGCCTAAAGGCTGTTCTGTATATTTGATTACATGAACCAAAAGTCGTTCTGTATGTATATGAAATGGACCCAATGCCGTTTGATATGTTTGACAAGTATATGAAATGGGCCCAGGGCCAGCTGATATGTGTGTCAAGGACATGAAATAGGCCTAAGGCCGTTGAATATGAATGTGATCATGATCACGAATATGAATATGCGCATAGATATGAATATGGAAATGATAGACCTGAGGTCATTCTGTAATGTGATTGGGCCTGAGGCCGTCCTATGTTATGATTAGGCCCAAGGCCGTTCTATGATATCATTGGACAAGTATTTTGGACCTGAGGTTGTTTTGTATGAACAAGTGTTTTGGACCCGAGGTCGTTCTGTACGAATGAGTATTTCGGACCCGAGGTCGTTCTGTATGAATGAGTACTTTGAACTCGAGGTCGTTTTACCCCTCTGATGCACCTTGAGCATGATGGATTGGAGTTGAAATTGTTTTGAGTTGGATTTACATGTATTAAGTATAGACATCCCCGAACGCCCCGGGAGGATGAGTCCCGTTTTGTTCATTTTGGGCTCACTACAAGTTCGGACTCTCAATTTGTCACGGTTCTAAATCTGAACCAAAGAGTCCAAATCCGGCAAATCGTTTTGAGAAAACAAATTTTGAAAGAAGTGCCAAACATGGACTGCTTTGCCAGATACAGAGTCGCCACCTAAATGTTTTATCTTGGGGAAATTTAGGAAACCCTGACTCATTTGCCTAAGGCCACGTGTCCGTCATCACCAAAGTTGCCTCGGTTCGGGAACTTGGGTACGATTAGGGAAGGTCACTTCGTGAGCACCCCCGCTCGCCCGATCAAAGATCGGCCTCTACTAACCATGATATCTATTTTTGGAAACATTATGCGTTCTTATTCCGGTTATTAGCCTAGATTTACTATGTGATGCACACAGCATACAAGTATAGACTGAGTCGCCTGAATTGGAACAAAACATTTCATGTTTGTTTATTTGAAAATGGTTTGATGGTGCTACCTACAAGTAGACTAAGACGTGGATTTGCCACCCTCGGATGGGCTTAGAAAACATGATTTTGCCACTATCTAGTGGGCTTAAAACTCACAGTCAACGAATTGTTCCAATTCAAATAACCCAGCCTTCACCCACAAGCATTCAGACAGTTTATATCACATAAGCACATAGCCTCATGGTAAGCATGCTATCATGGCAGTCACTCACACGCATGCAAGGATGCTAAAGCATAAAACTTACCGAGTACTCCAAGCCAAAACAGAAGCTGATTAGAAATCCATGCATGATCCTAACTATACAGAAATGCCTAATGCAACACACGCAAAATGCAACTAAGATAGGCTCGGCTATTCTAAAGATGGCATGTGAAATGCTACAACTAACAAGTATTCAACTCGGAATTGAAATACAAATGCAGTTAGTATGATGCGCCGAGCCCGGTGCCTGCAAGACAGATGAATGTATGCAAACATGCTATCATGCTGTATGCTAATTGAAACATGCCCTAATCTAACCATCATAAGCGGGTAAATAAAAGAGAGAAAGACGTGGGGTTGGAAGACATACATCACACACACGCACACTTATTACAGTTGTGCCCTCGTGCAGAGGGTCCGAAAGAATAATACAGTCCCAAATGAATAAATAATAAAGTCCCGAATAAATACAAAATCTTAATTAATTAACACATTAATCTAGGAAAGCAATAAATTGCACGTAAATCCGTGGACCGCCTCAGCTCTGTTCCGGATGATGAATGATGCATGCTTGAATTTGCCTTGCGCGGAAATCCCTTGCGATGCCCCGGTTTGCCTCTGTTTGCAATTTTTCTTGGAATGCGTGCCAAGCTCTAGAAGGCTGTTGATTTCTGATTTGCTGCAACAGAGAGCAACAAAGGGGCATGGCAAAGTATTTTCACATATGTATGCATGACTACTCTTCGGGGAGTGTAGTCCTCGATCCTCGTGCCACTAATCACGTATCTCGATGCATGATGGCCGAGGAGTCGAATTGCATGACTCAATATGGAATGAATGCACATGAAAACACAACAGGGCCTAGACTCCATCATGGATAATCCGGAGTGTCGGCGACCGGGAATTGAGACACGTTCCGTCACTCAGAGTACGAAACGTCCCTCGTTTCCCGTGCTCGGGCTAACTCCTATCCCAAACACAATGCGATATACATGACATGCACGAATGCAATCCTAACATGCGACCTAGCATACACAATGCTATGAAGTGGCATACACAATGCATGATGTAACGAGGCATACACAATGCTCTAACATACAACCTAGCATACACAATGCTATGAAATGAAATGGCATACATAATGCACGATGGACTTACACCAACATGAGTGGACCTCAGCCACACTCACATCAGTAGCCATTAGGTGAAAATGAGACTCTCAAAATGCGTGCACGCATGCACGCAAATCGAGGACCAAGCCTAAGGCACAACATGCAACTCTAACAAGGCATGGCAAGGCATGCAACATGGCATGCAAACTCTCAAATTTTAGCACTGAAATATGATGCTAAACAGCCCCGAAACATGGAAAAATGGCACCTGATGCATGAGATGAAACCCGAAACTCGAAACTAGGCACATGGAATGACTTATAGCTATACAAAGCATGCATTATTTGATCATGAAGCATGAAGAAAGAGCCAAGGCAGTCCCAAAACATGAACATTTTTAGTTCAAAGCATGGCCAAAAGATGCTAGCATGGTGGACAAAAATAGCATGCAATCTTGACTAGCAAACATGGTTTGCATGGCAAGTATATGAAGCAAATGTAATCTCACCAAACCAGAAAAAATCAATGAACAAAACATGTGAAAATAGGCCCAAATAACCACTGAAATGATGCCATGGTATGCAAAAGTAATGAGTTACTTTGGAGGGCCATGCAAGGAGTTGTTAAGCACATGCAAGGTAGACATTTAGCATGGCATAAGAAACTATGAAAATCAAATATGGTAGTCCTAAAACTCACCAAATTGACCCTAGAAAGTGACTTCGAAGCATGCAAGATAGGGTCTCTTTGGAAGGCCAAAATGACCACCAAACAAGTCAAGGAGAGAGTGGGTCACCCCTCTCTGATTTGGAGGCTCAAAACAGTGTGCTAGCCACTGAAAATCCACTGGATTTCAGTGGCTATAAGGCCAAACAAAGCATGCAACAAGAGCTTAGGTGTAAGGCTCAAAACAAGGGATAATCAAGCATAAAAGGAAGTATGAGACCTCGAATAAGAAAGTTCCCTAATAAAACATGAAGATGATGTCAAAACAAGCCTTTTTCCAGTTTATAACAAATCTCAAAAATGAACATAAATAGGGCTAATCTATCATGCAAAAATGACCCTAAAAGAGAGATAAAGAGACAAGGGACAACAGCTGGCCCCAAACAGTGAAGAGTCCTTCAATAAAGTTGAAGAGGGGCTCAAAATTAAGCACTTTACAGTTTACATAAATCCACGAAAATGATCACAAATAGGGCTAAACTATCATGCAAGAAAAAGGCCTAAAAGAGGGATAAAGAGACAAGTGGTAGCATCTGACCTCATATGGCAAAGAGCCCTTCAAAAAAGTTGAAGAGGGGCTCAAAAAAAGATATTTTACAGTTTATGACCAAGTCCAAAACAGCTCACGAATAAGCCTAAAATATCATGCAAAAATAGGCCTAAAAGAGAGATAAAGAGGCAAGTGGCAGTAGGAGACCTCAAACAGTAAGAGGTCCTTGATAAAACATGAAAAGGAGCTCAAAATATGACTATTTCCAGTTTGGGTCGGAGCCCAAAAATGCAAGAAATAAAGGCTAAGAAAGCATGCAAAATAGGGCAAGAAAAGAGGAAATAGGGACTCACCCTTGTAGCCTAAGTCTCCAGTAGCTTTTGGTCCAAATTTCTGAGCTTTTGACCTTTGCAAATGGCCTCCAAGTTTCTGGAATAGAGTGTGGAGGTGTTATGCTATGGGTTGGTGTGTAAATGGTGAAGAACCAAGGTGTTTGGAGGCTTGGATGAGAGAGAGAGAAAGTTGTATCTATAATGGTGCCTTAGCTGATTTTGTAACCCCTCAAAATGGAGATGGGGTGCTGGTTTTATAGAGGGAGAGAGGCCAAGGAAAGGGGGGCAAAAACCAATTCAAATTTCCCTCCCAAAAGGCACCCCCCCGGATACAAAATCTGGGGGGAAACAGAGGGTACAGCTGGAAGGCATTTGGAGAGGGGATTCTGGCTGGCCAGGTTCAAAAGGTTCAGGTGGCCGGCCGGCCACCCCCCATGGCCTGCCGGCCAGGGGTCAAAAGGGTCAATGCAAATTGCTGGCCGGCCACCCCAAAAAAGTGGCCTCCCATGTGTGCACAACACAAATATGTGGTCAAAACCCAGAAAATGTGAACCAGGAGAGAGAAAAGCCAACTTTTTAGAGGGGTTCAAAAGGGTCAAGGACAATTACTGGCCGGCCTATACATATTGGTGGCCTCCGAGTCCCAGGTGTGTACAACACAAATATGGGGTTTAGGGCTAAAGAAAGTGGCCCCGGGGTGGTCAACATTAGCTTTTTAGTGAGGAAAACGGGCGACGGAGAGCGATGAAGAAATAAAGCTGGCTTTTCAGAACAATTTATGGCCTCCCACCCTCCTACAAGCTTTCTAACAATGAAAATAAGGTCTCCAACAAAAATGAACCAAAACGGATGCAAAACGGAGGTTCGAGGACCGAAACACGGGGCCTGGGGCCCCGAAAATGGGCTGTTAAGCACTGGAGGTGGCATTCGACCACGAAGTTGGTCTCTCGGGCCACAGTGTTCCTCAAAAGGGAGGAAATAAGGTGTATACCAAAAATCGGAGCAAACGGAGGTGGTTAGGCGGTCCCAAAACGAGGCACACGGTCGACGGCTCCGAAAACCGAAAACCGGGCTCCAAATGGGAAAAATGGCGTACGACCACGAAACGTAGCCTACGGCCACTGAGAGATGATCTATGAGACCTCTCTCTCCCTTCGAGAAGAGAAAATAGAGAAAACGGGACCTGGTTCGCAAACCGAGACAAGGTACAAAAGAGTCCGAAAGTCTGGAGGCAAGGCTTGTAGCCGGGACTCTGAAACTTCTGAACGAGCACAATATGCGACATCACCAAGCACTCAATCAGTGACGTCTGAGTCTTGAGGTCGGTCAAAAATGGGGTGTCAACAGTTGCCCGTCTTTGATAGAACTCGAAAGTGAAGAAGTGACGGGAGTGAATGTCAAAGCCCAGAGACGACCCATTTTTGACAAGGCCGAAGACTTAGACAAATAGACAAGACAAACAGAGATGTGCCCGCAGGCATGCCCGTAGGCAGGGGGCAAGATGCAAAATGATATGCACAAAGCCGAACGTAACTCATGATTATGCAAAGCAGCAAGCATATACAAATCTAACTACATTTCATGCAGTAAGGATCATGTAAATAAAGCTGTAACGAAGCAAATATTCACAATAAATGCGACAGTTTTAAGCGGGAAGGCAAATCAAACTACATTTCATGCAGTTATGATGCAATCTTAGCAAGCATGTGTGATAGATACACAAAAGTGAAGAGAGTGTGATGGATACACTATATGAATAAAGTGTGATTGATACACTAAGTGAAGCAAAGTGTGATAGATACACAAAGCGAAACGAATGTGATGGATACACTAAACAAACACGTGATAGATACACTAAGCGAATGTGTGTGATGGATACACAAAGTGAACGCGTGATAGATACACAAAATGAGCATAATATGAAGCAAGTGTGATGGATACACTATATGAAGCAAAGTGTGATAGACACTAAAAGTGAATACAAAGTGTGATAGATGCACTATGTGAAGCAAAGTATGATGGATATACAAAAAGTGAACGCAAAGTGTGATAGATGCACTAAGTGAACAGAGTGTAATTGATACACTGAAGGTGAACACAAAGTGTGATAGATGCACTATGTGAACAAAGTGTGATTGATACACTGAAGGTGAACACAAAGTGTGATAGATGCACTATGTGAACAAAGTGTGATTGATACACTAAAAGTGAACACAAAGTGTGATAGATGCACTATGCGAACAGAGTGTGATTGATACACTAAAAGTGAACACAAAGTGTGATAGATGCACTATGTGAACAGAGTATGATAGATACACGAAAAGTGAACACAAAGTGTGATAGATGCACTATGTAAACAGGTGTGATGGATACACTAAAAGCGAACACAAAGTGTGATAGATGCACTAAGTGAACAGAGTGTGATTGATACACTAAAAGCGAACACAAAGTGTGATAGATGCACTAAGTGAACAGAGTGTGATTGATACACTAAAAGTGAACACAAAGTGTGATAGATGCACTAAGTGAACAGATTATGATAGATACACTAAAAGTGAACACAAAGTGTGATAGATGCACTATGTGAATAGAGTATGATAGATACACTAAAAGCGAACACAAAGTGTGATAGATGCACTATGTGAACAGGTGTGATGGATACACTAAAAGCGAACACAAAGTGTGATAGATGCACTAAATGAACAGAGTGTGATTGATACACTAAAAGCGAACACAAAGTGTGATAGATGCACTAAGTGAAGCAAAGTGTGATAGACACTAAAAGTGAATACAAAGTGTGATAGATGCACTATGTGAAGCAAAGTATGATGGATATACAAAAAGTGAACGCAAAGTGTGATAGATGCACTAAGTGAACAGAGTGTGATTGATACACTAAAAGTGAACACAAAGTGTGATAGATGCACTAAGTGAACAAGTGTGATGGATACACTAAAAGCGAACACAAAGTGTGATAGATGCACTAAGTGAACAGAGTGTGATTGATACACTAAAAGCGAACACAAAGTGTGATAGATGCACTAAGTGAACAGAGTGTGATTGATACACTAAAAGGGAACACAAAGTGTGATAGATGCACTAAGTGAACAGAGTGTGATAGATACACTAAAAGCGAACACAAAGTGTGATAGATGCACTACGTGAACAGAGTATGATTGATACACTAAAAGTGAACACAAAGTGTGATAGATGCACTATGTGAACAGAGTGTGATTGATACATTAAAAGTGAACACAAAGTGTGATAGATGCACTATGTGAACAGGTGTGATGGATACACTAAAGGTAATGAAGTGTGATGGATACACTAAAGTAAACGAAGTGAATATGTGCATGATAGATACACAAAATGAGGATGTGTGTGATAGATACACTAAGTGAATGAAGTGTGATTGATACACTAATAAATGATCTCAAACGGAACTTCTTTGAATGAACCGTACATACAATATCGTGCATGAATGAGAAAGAAACTTGATAGGTACAATGCGTTACAATGAATGATGCTTAAGGAAAGCAATAATGGACAAAACAGCGCTTTAGAAAGCACCTCATGAGGTGAGTGGCGGTGAACCGCTCTGCTCCGATGGGGATCTTCCCCTGTGCTCTTCGAACACTTACCTTTAACTTACAGTACAAAGGCTCTGAAATACTGACAAGGGTTCTTCATGTAGAACACTTTGGACGCTGCCTTTCTTCCTGATCATATTCACAACTTTCCCTATTCTCCAACGGGGTGACAGACTAGGTTGGTTCAGTATCCAGAATTGAGGTACATACACGCTATCTCAACCTATGGGGCTTCCATACAGATTTCAAGCCGAGGACACGCCTCTGGGTATTTAAACCAGACTTTAGTCCCGGAAATCCCGAACCTTTATGTTCTAGGCATCAGCCATTCGAACTCTAGTTTCCACCGTCGTAGTTGGTCTCCTAGGAACTCATTGCAAACACAACCGAGATGTCCCTGACATGAAACGGTACTCGAGGAGAGCACTTCCGATTGCCATTTTGGCTTGAAGCAGACTTGACTTCGAGCTTGAGGTAGAGGCACACTCATACTTCGGAGCATTGGCAAGACTTGAAGAGGTACACACGGAATGTAGCCTCAGAACTTACCGAAGTTGAAACAAACTCAGATACCCCGACATTTTCCTTCTTTTATTTTGCTTTGTAGTCTGGAACCCATATAGCTTCAAATAGGTTCTAGTTTTACTATTCTGACATGACCTGGGTTGAACCCTGCGATTTTATGAAGGAACAAATACTATTTTGCACAAATGTGGAGAATGACACAGCACTCTGAGCACAAAATGATTTTATTTTGAAATTGAAATTGAAAATGAATTCTCAACTGGGTATTGAGTCTACGACTGGACACAACGCATCACAACTCAACAAAGGAAAACAAAGGTAAACAACCTAAACACATCGTGACACGCTCGGAACGACTCAAAGCAAGAATCGAGACGAACAAAACAAAAGACACGACACACAGACGTGTTACAAAGACGAGAGACCTCTCAGTACACGAGGAGCCAGTTTCTCCGGGTATTATTTCCCACCCTTTCTAATTTGTGATTCTCACATCACTCGGCCCTCAGGCTCTGTTTTTCTTAAAAAGCCATTTTCTCACTTTTTCTCTCAGCTCACATCTCTCTATTCTTCAATCTCTCATTTTTTGTCCCTCCCCTGGGTGGTTGATGGATAAACAGAAAGTTGTGGGCTCTTGCCCTTAGCATTCTGCTAGATTCTTCTTCTTGTTCATAACAGTGAGTTTCTTCCACAGAAGGGCTGCGCTACAATTGGGTGTGTAGCAAATCTGTAGCTGACATCGGTTGACGATGTTCTGCTGGGGAGTTTGGACGTGATTAGATCTGTCCAGATAAGGGAGTGGAATATCTTATCCCATTCCGGTTCGTGCTTTGCACTTGGCTTGATACCTCGTTGCTCAGAGGATGTGAGAGCTTTTCGGCCCTTTTATTATCGCCTTCAGTTGTGCCTTTTCTGGCAGGTAGAGTGCCTTCTTGGCAAGTATGGTGCCCTTTCTGACATGTATGTTGACAATGGGGAAAAGACAGAACACCTGACTCAACTGTACCCTTAGTTCATCATTTTGACCATTTTTTGTTTTTGGCTTTCTACTAAAATAATTTTAACCAAAATGAGAGTTAGATTAACACGCTTGTTCGATTTTCTGATTCAAAATCATGCAAGTTAGGTTATGAGCAATGAAAATTTTCCTTTTTTGGGTCCAAGAAAAAGGTCCAGTTTTGTAAAAATGGAATAGTTTTCGAGAGAAGATTAGTCAACCTTAGTAAAAATTCTCAAAAACTGTTTTTTCAAACGGCCATTGCTCAACAAGCATAGAACCCACTCTCGAGATGCACAACCTCAGATTCGAAGGAAAATTGCCCCTTGCTTGAGGGGAGTTGCATGGCAACGGACAGTCGCCCCTTGTTTGAACGGCACTGCAGCGCATTGAATGGCAACGGAAAGTTGCCCCTTATTTGAACGGCACTGCAGCGCATTGAATGGCAACGAAAAGTTGCCCCTTGTTTGAACGGCACTGCAGCCCATTGAATGGCAATGAAAAGTTGCCCCTTGTTTGAACGGCACCGCAGCCCATTGTAGTCAGTCCTCAGATCGACGAACACAACCAAACTCTCGGATACAGAGAAGGCAAAGATGATCAAAACCATTACATGGACACAATCGGTTTGGAAGTGTTTATGGCTGGACTTCAGAATGAAGTTGCCTACGTATCCCAAAGATGGGAATCAAGCCTTACGTAGTTCGGGGTAAGGTACACTCGGGTATTTAACCTTCACTTTTTTTTGGGCTCTAACTTTTGCCAAGGCGCCCGTTGCTGGTTTTCGACCTTGCGAGTTTTGTTCTTTCTTTTATTTTTCAATTCTTTTTCTTTTCTTTTCTTCCTTTTTTTTGTATCTTTTCTTTTCTTTTTTCTTTATCCTTTTTTGTATCTTTTCCTCTTTTTTTTTTCTTTTTTTTCTTTTCTTGCTCTAACTTTTGTCTGGGTTGCCCTTCCGGGTTTTCGGCCCAGCGAGCCTCTCAAAGGGTAAAAGTGTAACAAGTCCATGCCGAATGGTTCTGAGACTCCAAAATCATCTGAATCCAAGAGAAGAGAATAACTATTGTTCAGATTTGTAGAAGGATCCATTTTCGGCTCTTCGAGCGCATCGGGCATTTGTGCCTCTAGTTCGAGGGATGCTTCTGTTATAGCTTCACAAGCTTCTTCTGATGAGGTCTGATCTTCTTGATCTGACTTTGGTGCCTCTTGCTCGAGGGCTGCTTCCAATCTGGCCACACAGGCCTTTCTTGATGGTTGATCGTTGAGCACTCCGAATTGTGGTTCAAGGTTTTAAAGCAAGGACTCGAGTTTCGAGGCTGAGAGCGATCCGAGGCTGCACAATCTCAAGAGCGATTCCACACAGGTCTTCGCAGGATCGCGCAAAAACATTTTTTTTGAATTTTTTTTTAAGAAAGCGACAAATCACTCGCGCTGAAGACAAGGTAAAACCAATCTGGATCAAGCCAAGATCCTTCTCAGTACTCACACTAACAAGCATGATCTCATTCATTAAGGGCTTAGCGCGCCTCTCTTTCTCTCAATTGAATTTTTTTTTTTTTTTTTTTTTTTCAAATCCTGAGGAATTCCTTCCTCTTTGTTTTCACCGTAGTGTTCAAAAAGTTTTGAAAAACTTAGGTCAATGCAACGAATTCAAGGCACAGAAAAGTAGGTGAAAAGTATTGCCGTTCGATTCAAATTTTCTGGCATAACTGGCGCACGGCCGAAGCAAACACAAGAGTATGAAAATCACTGCTGTTTCATTTAAATCTGTTGGCACAACTGGCTCCCCGGCAGAAATAGACTCAAAAGAAAACAAAAGGACAAACACAAAACAAAATAGTGATATCCGAAGAAATACCCCCGGAATCACCCGACTCTAACAAAATAGGACTGACTCGATACAACAAGACAGACCCTTAATCAAAAAGACCGACTCAGAACAAAGAGACAGACTCAAAACAAAACCACAGAACTGACTCAACACCCAAGTCAGAAGCTACAAAAACCAGTATTCACAAATGCTCAAAACAGTGCGTGCCACACGCCACATCTGGAGTAAACTGAGTACCGCCCGCAGGTGGTTCATCCCTTGATCACATCACATTATCCCCCCACAAATTCACTGATCAAGTGCCGATAGACTTTGCAGGACCTGGTGCGGCAATGACCCCATTGTCAAACAGATCTTGTACATCATGGCGCAGACGAAAGCAACTGTCGGTGTCATGACCGTTTTGTTGATGGTAAGCACAGTATTTAGTCTGGTCATGCTTTGCAGGTATAGGATCGGGTAAGGGCCGTTGTTCCAACAGTTTCAAATGTCCTTTCCGGAGTAAGACCTCTAGAGCCTTTGACAAAGGCATATGAAGTGGGGTGAAAACCCTCTTGATTCGGGGTGGATATTTGTTTTTTTGTGAGCTACTTTCGGATGCACCGATGAATGGGGTAGCTGTTTTTGATGCGGTGGTGGTAACCATGCCCACTTCAGAAGATCTTGCAGCTGCATCACCACTGGTGGTCGCATTTGAACTACGGGAAAACGCCCTCCTGGGCTGCTCCTTCTCCTGGTCAATGAGGCCCTGCTTCATAGCATCCTCAATTTGTACCCCCATCTCATGTAAATCTGGAAAGGTAGGGAAGGGGAGAACAATCATTTTCTACATAAGCTTGGGCTAGAGATTGCGCACAATCATCCGAATTTGATCTTTGTCAGTGGGCCTAGTGGTCATCATTGAGGCCTTGGCCCTCCACCGGGTTACGAAATCAGAAAAACTCTCCTTAAGCTCTTGTCTTGTTATCTCAAGATCACGGGTTGTGACCTCGATTTGCGTGTTATAGGAGTATTGTGCAACGAAGGCCTCGGCCATCTCATCCCAGTTCCGTTTGACATTGTCTTCTAATTTTGCATACCAGATAGCGGCCACACCCGACAGGGTCTGGCAGAATAATGAAAGCTTCTGCGGTCTAGTGAGGCCCATCGGCCGTAGTATATCTAAGAACAACCGGAGATGCACCATGGGATCCCCAGATCCGTCAAAACGGTCGATATGTGGCATTTTAAAGCGGTCTGGCAGCGTCACGACCGCATCGGTATATCCATCCTCAATGTCCGGGATGGACTTGACGCCCTGAGATTTCTTGAACAGTTTTTAAGCTTGTTCACCTTCAATGCTGTGGGGTCTACCTCGGACTCAAAGGGAGAATCCAGCAGGTTGGTGGGTGTTTTGGATAATTGGGGTAGGATTGGGGGCAGAGCCGGCCCCATCGGAATGTCCGTACCTTCCTGGACATTTGGTGTCTCCCCAGGTGCTGGAGCTCCTGGTGGGGGAGGAGCCTGATGTGAAGCAGATGCTCCATTTTGCTGTTGCAGCCTGGTGATTAGCTCAACCTACTGGACCATGATTGCAGCCTGCTGTTTGGTAAATTCCGTCTGGCGAGCAACATCTTGCTGCATGAGTTTCATACTTTCTTGTAGTTGACGCATCATTTCCTCCATCCCTGCCATGTTCTGCTGTTCCGGCCGACCGACTGGTATATCTATCTTTGTGATAAAAACTGAGGCCTCAGCCTGACTGTTCACTGGTGGGGTGGATAAGGGCCACTAATCTGGTAACTGCTGAACTGGTGATCTGTGCCTGACTGGCCCTTTTACCCTGCCTCTGGCAAAGGAACACTGATTGCCCTTGAATTGAATTTCTGACCCAACAAAGTCTATTAACACAAGTTCGGTGTACCCAGGGGATATTGGAGCCTTCTGAAGCTATGGTTCCAAGACTACCCCTAGCAAAAGAGAAAACAGACAGCATCTCAACCTGATTTCACCTGAACAGATATGAGCATAGTTGAATGACTGTGCTCTCTACTGAATTCTGCCCAAAATTCTGCCGGTAAACTGATACCCTCAGGTAAAACTGATTCCCCAAATACTGATCCTGATGCCCACAGGCCTGATACTCAAACTTGCAAACTGATACATGTAATCCTGTAGAGGCCAACTCTAAAGCACATAACAGATAAGTGAGAGCCAAAACACCCCTATGTTGGGGTAGGGTTTCCCTGTCTTATTTTGTCAGGAGCTAGGGTTTCACTACGCACACAGCAGTTTCAAACAACCTATAAACGGGTAAGCAACCTGTCCTAGTTTGGAATGGTCACTATGGATTCCGAATATGCACTAAGTCGAATGGTCAAAAAGGGTGCCCCGGTAAAACCGGGGTTTGTGCTCCCATACTGGCAGAGCCCGTAACTGGTCAGCCTTATGGCATGCTTTGACAAAGCAAGCCTCTGGCAAACCGTTCAGGAATAGCAGATGGCAAACACGGTGTCCTAGGCGCACCAATGCAAATGCAATGCAAAGAAACACATAAGTGTAATCAAAACAAGATATCATGAGTTCGAGTCAAGTTCTCAAATTCCCCAGCAGAGTCGCTAGAAATTGCAGACGTCCCCGAACGCCCCGGGAGGATGAGTCCCGTTCTGTTCATTTTGGGCTCACTACAAGTTCGGACTCTCAAATTGTCACGGTTCTAAATCTGAACCAAAGAGTCCAAATCCGGCAAATCGTTTTGAGAAAACAGATTTTGAAAGAAGTACCAAACATGGACTGCTTTGCCAGATACAGAGTCGCCACCTAAATGTTTTATCTTGGGGAAATTTAGGAAACCCTGACTCATTTGCCTAAGGCCACATGTCCGTCATCACCAAAGTTGCCTCGGCTCGGGAACTTGGATACGATTGGGGAAGGTCACTTCGTGAGCACCCCCGCTCGCCTGATCAAAGATCGGCCTCTACTAACCATGATATCTATTTTTGGAAACATTATGCGTTCTTATTCCGATTATTAGCCTAGATTTACTATGTGATGCACACAGCATACAAGTATAGACTGGGTCGCCTGAATTGGAACAAAACATTTCATGTTTGTTTATTTGAAAATGGTTTGATGGTGCTACCCGCAAGTAGGCTAAGACGTGGATTTGCCACCCTCGGATGGGCTTAGAAAACATGATTTTGCCACTATCTAGTGGGCTTAAAACTCACAGTCAACGAATTGTTCCAATTCAAATAACCCAGCCTTCACCCACAAGCATTCAGACAGTTTATATCACATAAGCACATAGCCTCATGGTAAGCATGCTATCATGGCAGTCACTCACACGCATGCAAGGATGCTAAAGCATAAAACTTACCGAGTACTCCAAGCCAAAACAGAAGCTGATTAGAAATCCATGCATGATCCTAACTATACAGAAATGCCTAATGCAACACACGCAAAATGCAACTAAGATAGGCTCGGCTATTCTAAAGATGGCATGTGAAATGCTACAACTAACAAGTATTCAACTCGGAATTGAAATACAAATGCAGTTAGTATGATGCGCCGAGTCCGGTGCATGCAAGACAGATGAATGTATGCAAACATGCTATCATGCTGTATGCTAATTGAAACATGACCTAATCTAACCATCATAAGCGGGTAAATAAAAGGGAGAAAGACGTGGGGTTGGAAGACATACATCACATACACGCACACTTATTACAGTTGTGCCCTCGCGCAGAGGGTCCGAAAGAATAATACAGTCCCAAATGAATAAATAATACAGTCCCGAATAAATACAAAATCCTAATTAATTAACACATTAATCTAGGAAAGCAATAAATTGCACGCAAATCCGTGGACCGCCTCAGCTCTGTTCCGGATGATGAATGATGCATGCTTGAATTTGCCTTGCGCGAAAATCCCTTACGATGCCCCGGTTTGCTTCTGCTTGCAATTTTTCTTAGAATGCGTGCCAAGCTCTAGAAGGCTGCTGATTTCTGATTTGCTGCAATAGAGAGCAACAAAGGGGCATGGCAAAGTATTTTCACATATGTATACATGACTACTCTTTGGGGAGTGTAGTCCTCGATCCTCGTGCCACCAATCACGCATCTCGATTCATGATGGCCGAGGAGTCGAATTGCATGACTCAATATGGAATGAATGCACATGAAAACACAACAGGGCCTAGACTCCATCATGGATAATCCGGAGTGTCGGCGACCGGGAATTGAGACACGTTCCGTCACTCGGAGTACGAAACGTCCCTCGTTTCCCGTGCTCGGGCTAACTCCTATCCCAAACACAATGCGATATGCATGACATGCATGAATGCAATCCTAACATGCGACCTAGCATACACAATGCTATGAAGTGGCATACACAATGCATGATGTAACGAGGCATACACAATGCTCTAACATACAACCTAGCATACACAATGCTATGAAATGAAATGGCATACACAATGCACGATGTACTTACACCAACATGAGTGGACCTCAGCCACACTCACATCAGTAGCCATTAGGTGAAAATGAGACTCTCAAAATGTGTGCACGCATGCACGCAAACTGAGGACCAAGCCTAAGGCATAACATGTAACTCTAACAAGGCATGGCAAGGCATGCAACATGGCATGCAAACTCACAAATTTCAGCACTGAAATATGATGCTAAACAGCCCCGAAACATGGAAAAATGGCACCCGATGCATGAGATGAAACCCGAAACTCGAAACTAGGCACATGGAATGACTTATAGCTATACAAAGCATGCATTATTTGATCATGAAGCATGAAGACAGAGCCAAGGCAGTCCCAAAACATGAACATTTCTAGTTCAAAGCATGGCCAAAAGATGCTAGCATGGTGGACAAAAATAGCATGCAATCTTGACTAGCAAACATGGTTTACATGGCAAGTATATGAAGCAAATGTAATCTCACCAAACCAGCAAAAATCAGTGAACAAAACATGTGAAAATAGGCCCAAATAACCACTGAAATGAAGCCATGGTATGCAAAAGTAATGAGTTACTTTGGAGGGCCATGCAAAGAGTTATTAAGCACATGCAAGGTAGACATTTAGCATGGCATAAGAAACTGTGAAAATCAAATATGGTAGTCCTAAAACTCACCAAATTGACCCTGGAAAGTGACTTCGAAGCATGCAAGATAGGGTCTCTTTGGAAGGCCAAAATGACCACCAAACAAGTCAAGGAGAGAGGGGGTCACCCCCCTCTGATTTGGAGGCTCAAAATAGTGTTCTAGCCACTGAAAATCCACTGGATTTCGGTGGCTAGAAGGCCAAACAAAGCATGCAACAAGAGCTTAGGTGTAAGGCTCAAAACAAGGGATAATCAAGCATAACAGGAAGCATGAGACCTCGAATAAGAAAGTTCCCTTAATAAAACATGAAGATAATGTCAAAAAAATCCTTTTTCCAGTTTATAACAAATCTCAAAAATGAACATAAATAGGGCTAATCTATCATGCAAAAATGGCCCTAAAAGAGAGATAAAGAGACAAGGGACAGCAGCTGGCCCCAAACAGTGAAGATCCCTTCAACAAAGTTGAAGAGGGGCTCAAAATGAAGCACTTTACAGTTTACATCAGTCCACGAAAATGATCAAAAATAGGGCTAAACTATCATGCAAGAAAAAGGCCTAAAAGATGGATAAAGAGACAAGTGGTAGCATCTGACCTCAAATGGCAAAGATCCCTTCAACAAAGTTGAAGAGGGGGCTCAAAACAAGACATTTTACAGTTTATGACCAAGTCCAAAACAGCTCACGAATAAGCCTAAAATATCATGCAAAAATAGGCCTAAAAGAGAGATAAAGAGGAAAGTGGCAGTAGGAGACCTCAAACAGTAAGAGGTCCTTGATAAAACATGAAAAGGAGCTCAAAATATGACTATTTCCAGTTTGGGTCGGAGCCCAAAAATGCAAGCAACAAAGGCTAAGAAAGCATGCAAAATAGGGCAAGAAAAGAGGAAACAGGGACTCACCCTTGTAGCCTAAGTCTCCAGCAGCTTTTGGTCCAAATTTCTGAGCTTTTGACCTTTGCAAATGGCCTCCAAGTTTCTGGAATGGAGTGTGGAGGTGTTATGCTATGGGTTGGTGTGTAAATGGTGAAGAACCAAAGTGTTTAGAGGCTTGGATGAGAGAGAGAGAGAAAGTTGTATCTATAATGGTGCCTTAGCTGATTTTGTAACCCCTCAAAATGGAGCTGGGGTGCTGGTTTTATAGAGGGAGAGAGGCCAAGGAAAGGGGGGGGGAAAAACCAATTCAAATTTCCCCCCCAAAAGGCATCCCCCCGGATACAAAATCTGGGGGGAAACAGAGGGTACAGCTGGAAGGCATTTGGAGAGGGGATTCTAGCCGGCTAGGTTCAAAAGGTTCAGGTGGCCGACCGGCCACCCCCCATGGCCGGCCGGCCAGGGGTCAAAAGGGTCAATGCAAATTGCTGGCCGGCCACCCCAAAAAGGTGGCCTCCCATGTGTGCACAACACAAATATGTGGTCAAAACCCAAAAAATGTGAACCAGGAGAAAGAAAAGCCAACTTTTTAGAGGGGTTCAAAAGGGTCAAGGACAATTACTGGCCGGCCTATACATATTGGTGGCCTCCCAGGTGTGTACAACACAAATATGAGGTTTAGGGCTAAAGAAAGTGGCCTCGGGGTGGTCAACATTAGGTTTTAAGTGAGGAAAACGGGCGACGGAAAGCGATGAAGAAATAAAGCTGGCTTTTCAGAACAATTGCTGGCCTCCCACCCTCCTACAAGCTTTCTAACAATGAAAATAAGGTCTCCACCAAAAATGAACCAAAACGGATGCAAAACGGAGGTTCGGGGACCGAAACACGTAGCCCGGGGCCCCGAAAATGGGCTGTTAAGCACCGGAGGTGGCATTCGACCACGAAGTTGGTCTCTCGGGCCACAGTGTTCCTCAAAAGGGAGGAAATAAGGTGTATACCAAAAACCGGAGCAAACGGAGGTGGTTAGGCGGTCCCGAACCAAGGCACACGGACGACGGCTCCGAAAACCGAAAACCGAAAACCGGGCTCCAAACGGGAAAAATGGCCTACGACCACGAAACGTAGCCTACGGCCACTGAGAGATGATCTACGAGACCTCTCTCTCCCTTCGGGAAGAGAAAATAGAGAAAACGGGACCTGGTTCGCAAACCGAGGCAAGGGACAAAAGAGTCCGGAAGTCCAGAGGCAAGGCTTGCAGCCGGGACTCTGAAACTTCTGAACGAGCACAATATGCGACATCACAAAGCGCTCAATCGGTGACGTCTGAGTCTTAAGGTCGGTCAAAAATGGGGTGTCTACATTAAGTATAAATATGAATTACTTAATTAAAAATCTCATTCGTATAACCTCTTTACTTTGGTGTTATTCACTGGACGATAGCTCACTCTTTATATATATGTGTAGGCGAGCAATTAGAGGATCAACATTAAAGTTTGTCCCGGAGTCCACCTCTTTGTCAAGCCACCCAAGAAGTGCCTCTATGTAAAGGCTTTGTTTTATTTTGTCAAGCTTGGGTTCATCTTTGTATTTTGTTAAAAATCCTTCATGTAGTGTGTGAGATATAAAATATGTCTTCGTCCATGTATATATGAAAGTGTGTTAAGAATGTTTTAATTACTGCAATTGATCATGTACGCACAACTCAATGGACATCATCATTTTTGTTTTGCTTCCGCTTTAGGCCCCGATAAAATTAAATATTTTGAAATTTTCTCTTTGAGGCAGTAGGTAATCTACAGATTACTGATCAGTTACGACGCTAAACCTATAGGGGTGGGTTTGGATCGTGACAATAGATACAGTGCAGTTACAAGAATGTCATGAGTTGCATGGTTATAAATCAATTATATATATAAGAATATTATGGTCATAATGTTGCAATTCCAACAATGCAGCTATAAGCAAATATATATATAACAATAAAATTAAACTTCCACTTATCATTCTATGAGTATAAAAATATTTTGCAATAATTTCTTTGATTACAAATCAAGACATGAAAGAACTCACAATTGACACAACAACAAAAAACATAGAATGAATAAGATTAATGCCATTACAATTCCAAGCTATATCACCATGCGATAATACAACATCATCATAAGCAAACACAGTAATAAGACTACAATATTAGAAAAATCAAAATTGTTTTACTTAATTTTCTCCCAAAACAAACCTGTTTGGAGACATTCTATACCGTCGAAAACCTCTCGATTAGACAAATCTCCTGAAATTCTACAAACATGAAACCCAACACTTCATTTTTTCTAAAATTTAATTAATCGAATTAAATCAAAATGGTTAACAAACTTTCAAAATAACAAACGGAATAAATTTGAAATAAAACTAAACTATAAAGTGAATAACTAAATTCATAAATATGTCCAAAATTTGAAGGTCCAATATTATGCCTTATTCCATGCAAAGGCAATCATATTTAAATAAAAAATTAGTTGTTCATTTTACTAATTTCAATTTGTTTTGTTTGTTCGTATTATATATCCTCCTTTCACATTTAGGTAAATCTGTAGAGAAAGTTAAGTACAAAAGAAAACAAATAACAAACAAATCATATAAATTAGTAAGAATATTAAAAAATAAAATTCTTATCTTCCCTTATCAATTCTTAGTAACTTATGCACTAATAACAACCAAATTACTCATGCAATAACAACTAATTAATATAAAATAAATTGTATGAATAAATTACTAGAAATGAACAATTCAAAACAATTCAATAACTCTAGACAATTAAATTAATTTTAATTCGAAAAGTCACTAGAATAAAACTAAATTATTTTATTAAAACCTATTTATAAGAATCTGTTTTAAGATTGTTGGTATTTTTCCATAATAATATAAGAAAAATATATAAAATAAAATAAATAGAAATGACAAATAATTTTTTTTTATATTTATTGTTAAAGAATGAAATACAGAATAAATTACACAACTAAAAATATATAAATAAATTAGATTACATCATGGAACATATTATAAGATGGATTCCCATGAATATATAAAATAATATGTAAGAAATAGTTCAAATCTAAAAATTTGAAGAACAAAAGATAAGAGATGCAAACCGAAACCTGTGTGATACCACAGTTTCCTTAAAATAGATTCATCGCATCCCGATGGGTGCTAAATGTATGCCGGCGTCTGTCTCTCAGGATAGGAAGGTCGAAACCAACTAATGCAGAAATACCTTCTAAATAGTTCCACCGAACTTGACAATGACAGCACTCTTTCTAACAAGAACCAAAGAAGGAGCTAGCACAAAAAAGATAAAAAAATTTCTTTGGTATAAAAATCTACTCCAACTTTATCTAAAGAAAATCACAAATTTTTCATCTCAAAAATATTTCTATCTCATCTATATCTAAGTTGGAGGGCCATTTTTATACTTGTAGGAAAATGATCTTAGCCATGAAGGCTACTATAAAACCTAGCATTAAAGGCTATCAACTCTAGCCATTAGAACTAAAGTTACAAATGTGCAAAACTCTCATGTGCATAATATGATTATCAACTCTATCATCAAAAGATAAAAGTTACAAAAGTTAAAAACCTCTTTTGCATTATATATATACTAGTGGTAACCCGTGCTATGTATGGTATGTATAAAATTAATAATATATTTTTATACAAAATAATATAAATAGTTAAATTTTTGTATCAAATTATGAAAACAAATGAGATTGAAATTTAAAATTTAAGTCTCACAATTTTATCACAATTTATTTATTATTTTTTAATTTGTCACAAATTTAATCATGTAAATTGCAAATTTAGGTGAACTCAACCCAAACAACTTGAGTCGCGCTTAAATTTAAAAAAAAAAATTGAACAATATAATTTTTAATTAAGTGAGGACCTGTGCAAAAATTTAAAAATTCAAATTAAATTTGAGTGAACTTGGGTAGAAACACCAAATAACCTGAAAAATCAAAACAAAATTATATATATAAATATATAAATTATTTGCTAATTTATTTTTTAAATAATAAATAAAATTAATTAAAAATTTAATATTAATTAACAAAAGAAAAAGCAATATATTTAAGATTTCCAATAGAATTTTTTTTGAAAATGTTTTAAAAATAAACCTTTTAGAAATGGATCATCGAATAAAGGGTTGTTTGGGAAGTGTCATATTAGCTCACTTTTTTATCTTTTTATCTTTTTTGGATCACATCACATTTCTACTTTTCTATACATCTTTTCATAAAAAGTAAAAAGTATACTTAATTATCTTTTTTAAGTCACATCACATCTTTACTTTTCTATACATATTTTCATAAAAAGTAATATATATATATATATACTTAATTATCTTTTTTAGGTCATATCACATTTTTGCTTTTTGGTATATATTTTCGTAAAAAATAAAAAAAGTATACTTAATTATCTGTTTTAAGTTACATCACATCTTTACTTTTCTGTACATATTTTCGTAAAAAGTGAAAAAAAAATACTTATTTAGCACTTTCCAAACTACCACTAAGTTGATATTAAAAAAAAAAAAATCAATTTTTATAATGGCATAAATAATTTAAAAATGATTTTTTAGAAATTATTTTTAATTTTAAAATTACAATAAAATATTAAATAGAATAAAAAAAATTTCTTACAAAACAAAAGTGTTTGAATAAAAAAAAGGTATGAAGAAAATTTAATATGGTATTTTCATTTAATCTGAAAATAATTTTAGATGAATAATAAATTATCACTTATAACCCTCTTTTTTTTAAATAAAAAAAAATTGGCGAACTATCACTTTTAATAAATAAAAAAAATTAACGTTTCTTTCTAATTTATTTTAACAAAAGTTTTGAGCCAAAGATACCTTTATTCTTTATTTTAATTTCTTTAATTAAAAATTGAGATTTTTAAAAAAAAAATCTTACAAAATTCACCATATTTAGTAAATACTAAAAAATTTATGTTTTGTTCTTTTGTCAAAAAAAATTATATTAAAAAATATTATTGTTCAAGTCCTTATAGTTTAGAAAGATATAATTTTTTTTATAAAATTTAAAACAAAAAAAAGAAAAAATAATTTAATAGCGATTAATAATTTGAACACATGTATATTATGACACATGTGAATATTGAGCTCATTTAATTGTAGCAATATAATTTGAAAAACAATATTAAATTTGAAATTTTATTTTATAATTTAATAAAGGATGCAAAATTTAAGGAATAAATATTGGTCTCATTCTAATTATAGTAACATAATTTAAGTAAGAATCCAAATTTGAAATTTTATTTTAGGATAAATTACAAATACACCCCCTAAGGTTTTCTTAAAATACATATTGCCCCTTATGGTTTGGAAAGTTACAACACCCCCTTGTTAAAAAAATTTATTTAAGAAAATTAACTAAAAATATAAAATTTATAATTGTTCTCTTATACAATAATAAAATTACCTAAATTGTTAATTGAAACATGTTTCTAACAACATTAAAAGCTGTTAATTGATTTGATGATTTATTAATAAAATATGCAATTTGTTATGAAATTAGAAATCTTAAGGGGTGGAATGTAATTTTCAAAACCACAAGAGGCGATTTATATTTTAATCAAATATCAAGGGGTGTCTTTGTAATTTACCATTTATTTTAAGAATATAAAATTAATTTATAGACCAATCATATTGTAATACGTATTAACAACAAATTAAACAAAATTAAAAAAAATTGAGAAAAAAGAATTACAACTTTCAACCTTAATGAAATGACAATATTTTGCAATTATGATAGTATATATATAGATAAATCATAGAATAGATCATTATTTAAAACTTATATATTATGAGATAAATCATTATAATTTTTAATTTAAATTAATGGAATGCTTTTCATATTTAGTGCCCTCAAATTTGAATTTTGAAATGGATTAATATACTTTCTATTTTTTATTTTATATATATAAATGATATACTTTATATTCGAAAATCATAAATTTAGAGATATTATATATATATATATATATTCTTGAATGAGAGCTATAGAGGATTTTTTTAATTATTTAAAATCAAAAAATTAGAAATTTTAATTTGAGATATTGGAGCTCCCAAAACACTTGTTGCTACAAATCCCTTTTTACTTATATAATAGATAGATAGATAGATATAATAAAAATTTATATTTGTTTTATATATTTTTTTAATATATAATTTTTTTTAAAAGATTTTTTATAAAAATAATTTAACAATCCCATCACTAACCATAGTATATGAGAGAAGTTGGAAAGGGTGTAGCAATAGGTATAAAAGAAGTCAAAAAAAGACTTGCGGGATGGAAGAAATCAATAAATGCTAAGGCTTTTTTTTTAAATCAAAAAATTAGAAAATTAAGATTGGGATATTAAAGTTTTCACAAGGTTTGTGGGTTAAAAACCTCCTTTTTCTTTATATAATAGATAGGTAGATAGATAGATATAGATAGATAGATAGATAGATAGATAAATAGATATAGATATATAATGCTATTTAAATAATCCAACTAGATGGATTGCAAAATGAATACGGGTGTTGGATCACAACTGGGGGATTCTATTTGAACCCAAAATATGTCTCAGTACACTGAATTTAAATTTATAAATTTTAATTCATATTATATCCTAATATGAATTTACTAATGAGGATAACACATATTAAATTCTAAAATAATTTTTTTTTCTCATAGTATAAGTTAATTAATTATTCCTATTCAAATCTCTGTATCTTCTTTCCCGAGAAATCAAAGTTGTTTTTTCTTCTTCTTCTTCTTTTTCCTCTCTCCAAAACTCTAATCCACCCGATCAAAACTCACCATCATCATCAACATCATTGTTATTTTTATTATTATTTTGAAATCCTAAACCCTAGAAGAAAGTTTGAGCAAAATCAGAGTAATAATCAAAATAATTTTTTGAAACAACCCATAAAAAATGAGGTAAGTATTCATATAAGGGGTTTCACAATTTTTGTAGAGCACCATTAATTATTTTCTATATCATTTTTTTGACAAAAATTAAAAAGTCAAGTAGTTAGATTAACAATATCATATTATTGAGTTGTTTTTATTTTGTCATTTAAATAATACATTATTTGAGAACTATTTTTTCTTGTTGATAATTGATGTTTATGTGCTTATAAGTTTGGTTTTGATTTTTCTAAGAGCATTCTTGTGGATAATTATAATGTAAAAGTTTTTTTGTTTTTTTTTTTTTGGTATTGAAAAGTTTTATAATGCTTATGTAAAAGTTTAGTTTTTTATGTATTTATAATGCGTATGTGCTTATAAGTTTTTTTTTTTTTTTTTTTTTGGTATTTGTATTTGAGAATTATTTTCTGTATTGAAAAGTTTTTGAAATAATTTAGTTTTTTTATTATTTTTTATTTGGGTTTACCTTGAGGGTAACTTGGGAAAAATAATAAGGTGTAATGAGAGTAAAATAAAACTTTAAATAATTAAACAAGGTGTACTTAGAAATTGGGAGTACTTAATGATTTTTTGAATGTAATAGAATCCACGGTCACAACCCGATCCAAACCCAATTTTAAACATATACACAAGAAAAATCCAGTCCAGTATAGCACAATCTGGTCCATACCCAAAACTAAGTCCAATACATGCACATACACAAGCCTAAACCAGTCCAGACCAAAACTAAGACTAAGTCCAAGTCTAAGCCTAGGCCCAAGCCCAAGTCCAAACCCAACTTCTATTGATATCCACTTTATGAGATAATTCTCATTTACAGCTTAATAGTTTCGGCTCATTATTTTTGTATTACAACCTTCTCATTTAAGAGAATACAAAACCACTCAAATCCACCTCAACTAGTTGTTCGATCCCACTTTAATTTCGAATTAAAGTTACCGAAAAATTTTTATTTTCTAACAGTGTAAAGGAAAACTTTTTCTAAAAAAAAAAGAAAAAAAAAATTCAAAAAATATTTTTCCATATTTAGAGGTGATTGTGGTGATAGGACAGAGATGGAGGTGGAGGTGAAGGTGATGGAGTGGTGGTGATGGCAATGGTTATAGTGGCCTGGTGGTAAAGGTGTGGTAGTTGTGACATTTATAAGACTTTAATTCAAAAAAATATTTTTCACCTTTCAAAAGTGACATATTTTCTACCCGAATAGACTTGTTTTTTATCAATCATAAAAAATATTTTTCATTAACTTTCATTTTCTATTATATCAAACACATATTTTAGCTGAAACAAACGGTTTGAAAACATTTTCCACTCAAATAAACTTATTTTCCGTTGACCACATAAAACTTTTTCAGCTAACTTTAATTTCCTAGTGTACCAAATGCCAAAAACACAAATAAAAAAAATATGCATATATAAAATAGGATGTGGCAATTGTTTTGGCTCATGCCTCGCATCAAAAAAAATTCTAGTGGCACAATTTTCATATGCTCTCTGACTATAATCAATATAAAATTCTATTTGCACAGCCAATTTTTGTTGTGTAAATCATTTACAATGAGGTCCAACATAAGATGCAATAAAACAAAAATGCAGAGGCTAGCAAATTGCAATGGGAATTCTTGAACATCTTCAACAAGCAATTTTTTATTCATGAACTTACAGTAAACAAAAGAAACCTGTATTCCATTACATCCTCGTATATGCTTATAATAGCAAGCATATATTCATTCAAATTCACAACAAAATCAAAAGTGCACACACAAAAACAGTGTAAAAGAATAACAATCAGACACAACCACCCGGTACAATCATCACAAAGATATGCAAATGACACAACATCAAACTAAAATATAAACCTAAGTAAGATCGTCCTCCTCTAGTTCTTTTGCCTTCAGTGCTTCCTTAACTCTCAAAAGAAGGGTTGTTTTCCAAGCATCCTGCAGAGCAAATTATGTGGAAACAACACAACCAATTGCAACATTCAATAACTAAATAAACATGCGGATCTGAAATCTAGACAACACAATAGCATCAGTTTGATTGATGTAAATTCCCATCTCAACTGGATCAGAAAACAATTGACTTTACCAGAAATGTGTAAGATATCCACAAATCAATACAGAAACTAGGTATAAATAAACTACTACAATGTCAAATGCTATAGAAAATAACAAATGCAACTGAGTTCAATTCAGCGAAGCTTGATCCACAAAATCTTTTCATTGATTAGATAAATAACTTTCACCATTCCTCCATTAAGTCTGTTGCTTTGATGTCACCCCTTTAATATTTTGATATTCGACTGACATCAAATTTACTTGGCAAAACCATTGAAACCTTCATGCTGTCTAGAGTTAGTGCCACCTCTAACTTCTCATTATTTCTTCTCGTTATATCTTCTGTTCTCATGCAACTTGATCCTTCTTATCAGCCTCCCTCTTAACCTAATTTTTCAAAACTAGTGTTTTGTTTGGCTTCAATATTAACAGCTGTTTCAGCAAAAATCAAGATATGCCCACTAGGATTGACAGAGAAACTACAAATTAAAAGATGTCTGTAAAATTCAAAAATTCCAGGCCTAGGTCACCTAATTCGCTGGTACAAAGTGATGGACACATTATGAGTTCGCGGACAGGTGGATTTTTGGCAAATTCTCTGCAAATTTATGAATTCATTAAATATATTCACGAATTCCTTTAATCAATTTGTGAATTGGCCAGAAATCTCATTTCAGTCAATTACTTACTGCCGCGGATCACAAACCATACAATTTTAATAACTATGAACCAGCAAGTAAAAATGCTAAAAATTTACTGTCTTCCATTTCTGAATCAGTTCATGCTTAGTCATTTTGCCATGCATTAGTCACGCCATTAATGATCAACTTCTAAAGCAGCTGTTTTTCTACCAATGAACCAAATGTTCAACACAGAAATTGTAGTGCAGGAAGTAGCCCAAAAGATGAAAATCTTCAGTACAGCATGTCAGTGGAAATTGATTCAGCAGCCATACTTCTATAATTGATCACAAGGAACCTTTCAAGAAGGTTACACTCAAATAATATGTTCTCTAAATGTCAAAAGCAATCTACATCGCACAATAAGATCAAATTTTGAATTGATATCTATCCTCAACATCAGCCTTTGTATAGTCTAATCAGTATACTTACTGTTCAACAAAAAATAAATCCTACTAAGTGCTATGCTATTCGCAAGATCTGAAACTAGACAAAGCTATTCTGACCATACAAAATTATGACAGTTCTAATATGGTACAAGGAGAAAAGAAGGAAGAAATTCAAAACAAACTTGGACCTAGAGTTGCAGTTATGTGCCATCACATGTTGTTCAAGACATTATTAGCCAAAAGCAAAGAAAAGAAATTCTGAACCTCCTTTTCAGAATAATATTAAAATCAATTCAACTAAACTCAAAACTTCGGTGCTGCAAGTAAAATCCATGTCAAACACATCAGCAACAAACCCACTCAAGAGTGCTACAAACTAATCAGACTCCAAACATTGATAAGTGTTTTCAATTAGAATCAGAAATGCAATTTACCAGTTGAGTCATGCTGTCAAATTCCTTCACAGCATCAGTGAACTTTGCAATATCTTCCTGATCAATAGCATCAGCTAAATCCTGCCACAGGAGAAGCAATCTTCATGTTAAGCTAAATTTTTGCTATCACAATTATATAAAGATATTAAATATAATTATTAAATTCAACATAAGAAAGGAGGTAGCTTAGGAGTTTAAACTGTTGATTAAAAACCATCAAAATATGCAGTTCATATGGGGGAAAAATTCATCAAGATGAGAAGTTAACTACATTCCACGAAATCTATTTCCTAACAATTGTAGAATGTACTCACCATCCAAGAGGAAACTTTAAAAAAAAAAAAAAAAGAGATGCAAAAACAAAACGAGTTTTACAAGCTTTACATACCGCAAGCAATTTGTACTCTCGTGTTCCAGAAAAAGTTGGATCCAAATCCTGAAAAAAAATAAAAAATAAAATCAATGTTCATACAAATACAATGTCTAAGCAATATGATAAAAAGACAATCCGCTGGACAACAGCTATCGCTTAATCATGCTTAAACCTGATATTTCTCTAATGCATTGTTAATTGCAACAGTGTCCCCTTTGCCTTTACAGAGTTGGCAAATGCCAGCATTAAGAAGATGTCCTTTTACTCCATACTTCAGCAAATTATTGTTCAGCGATTGCCGTGCTATATCTTCATAAATCTCAATAGCTTGCTGGTATCTGGAGAAAAATTTTGAGCATAATAGTTCCTATCAATGCACTTTCAATTATTCCTCAACAACATTTTACATCAATGTAAAGCTATGACAAAATGTATTCCAAATAAATGATTTCTGACAGTAGGTACAGATCTCATTTGCATTGTTCCACTATTTCACTTTGGTAATAAGGCTGCAAATGAGATGAGCCAAGCGAGCTTTAGGGTGTTCAGAATCGGCTCAGTCAGTTTAATGTATGTTCTGGTTTGGCTCATGTTCATGATAGTTTCATGAGCTCACGATTCCAGCTCAGTTCGGCTTGGCTCAGTAATGCATATGAAATCCGGACACATGTAGAATGGATGAGAAAAAAACCCAATGGACAAAAAGATGACAGGGCTTTTAAAGTATGTCACCAAAAAGCAAAATGTGGGCCATCATTTAACTTTTTTTCAAAGTATAAAGCATATTTGTAATACAAAGCAGGACACACGTCCTCTCTCAATGTGTGGTGTATTATATTATACTAATTTCTACACAAAAATAAAGAAAAAGGATTAAATGTGGCCTTGATAAAAAGTAATAAAAGTAGAACAACTCCTCTCATTTGCAGCCCTAGTTACTAAACTAAGCCCTGAATCTATGCATGAATATTAATATATGTGCATACATATATTTGGAAATGAAGTAAACTACACTGTCAATAATGTGAATGTTCATTTGTTTTCAAACTATACTTTTGAACCAAACAAGTGCTGCAACACTCTAAAAAAAACAAGCTGACAGTAACAAATTCAAATGTGAGTTAGTTGTTGGAATAATCAGAAGAAAAGACCACCGCACTCATATTGATATAAAGAGAAACAAACAACCAGATGCATATTGACTTAATCCCACATGACCAATTCAAGCAGCCTACAAGGAGATCCTACATAACTGACTATACTGCCTTCAGAAACATGTACAGAGATGAAAAATAACTTTTGCAGATAATACATGTGGAAGTTCTCCATATAAAAATACATGATTAAATTATTATAAACTTACACATTTAAATATGAAATGCATTAAAAAATTTGGGATTAACTATATAGATCCATTTCCTCCAAAATGGTAGCAGCATATCCTGATAAATTTAACTGCAGGTAGTTTTAAGTTCTACATGGTACAAAGTTAAATCAAACAACAATGTCATCTACTTTCCGCAATCAATTCCTACACAGAGAAAGAGAGATTAGAACAGTTATGAGATACATCCACTGTGGACTGAACGTTGCAGAAAATAGGTTTCAAAAGTCATCTAGCCACATAAGAAGTATAACGGGCTTACTGTTCCAACTGAGCAGAAAATTGAGCAACTTTCTGCCTGCACTGATTTGCAGTAGTTGTTACATCTTCGCTTTGGAAAAGATCAGCCGCTTTTTCATAGTAAAAAATAGCCTGCTCGAAGTTCTGTTCAGCTTCGTACGATTCAGCAATTTCCTGCACATGAAGACAAGAGTTCCAAGTTATCTACGACTTTACTAGCCATCATATGCAATGATCCTAGAGGTTTACTCTAACTAAACATTAAAAAAAAAAAAAATAAGGATAATAGCATCTATGAATTATACCCTTGTTTATGGTCATAAGTGATATGGCTTATCACTTATTAGTATGAACAAGGGTAAAGTCATAGATGCAACAAAATATGAGTAAGGAAACAATTATCTTCAACTGCCTCAAGTCTGACATAATTTACAGACAAAATGGTACAGATTGTACCTTGTAATATCTTGCAGCCATGTTGAGCCTCCCAATCTCCTTAAACATATTGACCGCTTGCTCTAGACAAGATATGGTCTCTGAAAAGCATACAATATTTAAGACGAGAGTAACCCCATGCCTCTGTGTAGTTTTCTAATAAAAACATCATTCCTAATTATATGTGAACAGGCGAGATATTTAGCTACAAAATTCCATTAGATTTTGTTCTTTTCAAAGCTTTGATGGGCCAGATTTATTGAATTATTTTCAATGATGATGTGCATGGAAAGAAGAAAAAGGGCAAATACGAAATATTACATGAAGCACACCTAAGGTTTCATGACCAGTGAAGCACAAATTATCATCAAGGGGTAAATAAGTGACCATAAACATCAGACTGGTTTGAATCATTGCTAGTGAGCAGGTTTAAAGAATCCCAAGATTTCCCATTACAAAACCTACCAAGATGGTCGTGCAAAGTTATAATCTATGAAGCACATGTACGGGTACACATCAATACGGAAAAATCTATGAAAAAACGTAGGATACACGTAAAGCTGGGTACATTCGTAAAAAATAAATAAATTTGAAATAATGCAAAAATTAATTAAATGGTTTAGTTGGTTAAGATCAAACTTACAATTCACATTTAATGACAAAAGTAAGGTATAAATCAAAATTAAATGTAATTAAATTAAATAACTTACAAATTAAAGCTTAATTTTAAAATCATACTGAGTATAAAAAAAGAAGTTTAGTGAAACTAACTTCACATTTACATGGAAGAAAATACTATTCTAATTGAGGTACAACTTGGGTATATACTAGATACATCTAGGGCACTGCAAAAATTAAGAAGAAAAAATTGGGTGCGTGTTTCATGTACCCAGTACTTACGCAGAAGTACTATGCAAAATACTAGTTCCCAGTATGGTTACGGCATATTTGGCGAAGTACCCATGCATCATACAGGTTAAAATTGTGGCGATTTAAACAATGCGTGGACGCATGCCCCTATTTGTGTTCTACATTATCTGATGGTACATCTAGTTTATTAGTTTAATGTGCATGCTCTATCATATTGAGTGGAGGTTCCTTCAGCTTCAAGTAACGAATTGAAATAAATATTCTTTCTAAGCTTGAATTGATCCCAAACACAAAACAACAAATGGCATGTTGGGGCATGTTAAAAAAGACAAAAAAAAACAAAAGAAGAAAAAGAACCAAGTTGTGATTTAAACAATGCATCACTACAAAAACATAACGTGAACATTGACTAACATTGAATTTGGAAATCTAGAATTCTGAAATCCCTTGATTTGTTTATTCTTGTGATTAGTAACTTCTACCGAAAGGACACAACCTTACTGTGTTGTTACATGTTTGTTAATAAAGAAAATTTTGGCTGAATGCCTAATTGACGGACCAAACAAATAACAAAATGATGCAGGACTCCTTTAGGAATACTTTCTGAGACTAAACCATCCATCAGGAGGGAGAGATAATGGATTTTAAGTTTATATGTGCCTATAAAAAAATTAGTGTCAACTGATTAAAAGAAGTTCGTGAAGGTGTAATAGAACATTCACCTCCACAATCATCTATAATAATCAAATCGATTAGAGGAGAAAGGAGGAATCCTACATCTGTCAGGCCTTTTATTTCTTGCATTGTAATTTGTATCTTACTTGGCATTCTGTCAATTGGAATCGTGCCCCTTGCAAGCCAACAAGCAACGTGTATTATATGTCACATGTGACAAGGCTTCACGAATCAGTACACCATAGGTGGGTATGACAATTCTCTAAATTAGCACCAAGTACTTGATTGACTGCTCATAGTTCATAGGAACTAGAGAAATCCACTAAAGGACCACCTATTCTATACTAATCAAAAGCACCCAACCGCCTTGCCTTACAATTCAACCTAATTGGCCTTTTCAGTCACTTGCTTGGTTAGATCTTGTCAACACAAGCATTCTTGATTGAGCTACTTTGGCATGAGTACTGAAATACATCTTTTATTTTTTTATTTTTTCAGATAAATACTAAAAGATATCTAATTCAAAGAAAACAAGAAGCAAGGGAACATCGCAAAAATATATCGTGTAAAAAGAGTTAAGATAACATTATGCTGTCACTACTTTTTAGCTGCAGGGTAGATTCATATAATTATAATAGAACATTGCTTGTATAAAATAAGCCAAAGTGGTCTGACAAATTTCAGGATAAATTATCATACAGAGAAGTCAACATCATACATACCTTTAGTATTTGTCTTCTTATAGCAATGAGCAGCAGAAGCATAAGCACCAGCAGCTTCATGTTTGCTATCCAACTTCAAAAATAAGTAACAGCATTATATAGGCTTATGGTCAGATAAGATCTGCCAAAAACAAAACTTCAAAGATAGAAATATCTAAACCCTGTAAAACGAAGCAATTACCTTTAAATGACAGTTTGCTAACTTTACATATGCTGATCCAGCTTGGTCCCCTGAGAATCCAAATATCATAAAAGATTACTGACCTAATACCTGGGATATAATGTGGATTAATCTAATTTTGAAAATATAGTCGAATTCTTTAATCAATATGATCCTTCAAGTACCGAAGTGATTGAAAGTCCTCATAAAATAGAAAGAAAGAAAGAAAAAGGCTTCCAAAACATTAGGCTCTGTTTGGTTGTGCTCTGAAATCAATTTTCTACCCGTGGTTTGGAGTATGATGTTTGGTTTCGGTTTCAAATCAATTTTCTACACTCTGCAGAGAGAACTCTGATGCACAGGCGCCTTTTTTGTCCACCCGGATGACCACCCGGTAGACCACCCGGATGTCCGGCTGGTTCCAGATTTTTTTTTTTTTTTTTTTTTTTTTTTTTTGCAATTGATTTATATAATCGGGACAAATATTTCTGAAAATTTTTAAATTTTTTATGTGCTTTAAAATAATTTTGAATTGTATGTTTAGTTATGAGTTGTAAATTTTTGTATCACATATCAAATGTCACATCACTAATTTCCCACTCAAATCAAACCTCTTTTCCAAAACTATTTTCAAAACTCTTTACCAAACAAATTTTCTACACTCAAATCATAATTCCACAACACACAAACTCAAAATACAACTCATACTCTCAAATCACATTTACAAAACTCAACCAAACACTACCTAGGATAACCCATAGCAACTATGGAAGAATCTGCATTGCTCATCAAGAAGTCATTTTTATTTTAATTTCCAAGTACCAAACTATTCAATCGTCGAAAAATGATGGCTTTATAGGGCAGGGAGCGATTGAGTTTGTAATGGGTGCCAAGGGTAATCCTGTAAGCCACTAAACACACACACACACACATAATAAATTGGATTTTTACTGATCACTATATATATGAATCTATAACATTCCCAACTTAAGATGCACGCACAAGGAAGATAATGAACAATTTTATAAATTAAAAAAAAAAATCTTAATTTATTTGGCATTTAATGTTAACCCAAAATTAAACAAATAGATATTACTGCTCCACTTCCTTGACAAAAGTTGCATCCAAGTTAAACAATTACAACACACGCACAAGCCATCAAGGACTCAATCAAACCAAGATCCACCACAACTGACTGATCAAGAACCTTCGATTGAAAAAAAAAAAAAAAAAAAAAAAAGGAAAAAAGATACAGAATTGTGCATTCTCACTATCGCATCGAAACAAACCATAATCGATCAACAAAAAAATATATATGAGTAGAAGAAGACTGACATGATTTGGCGAGCTTGAAAGCATTGGCGGCTTTATCGAACAAATCGGCGGCGTCATCGAATTTGGAACCGAAGAGGCCCCAGCCGCTGAGCTTCTTCTCAGCTCTCTTCTCGAAATCTTCTCCTCTCGCAATCTGATCGCCCATCTTGTGTTGGCGGTGATGGAAGATGAAGATGAAGATGAAGATGAAGACGAAGACGAAGACGAAGATGAATAGAGAGAGGACTCTCTGATCAAAAAAGCAACAGAAAAAAAGAAGAAGAAAGGTGGGGTGGTATCAAAAGAAATGTGCCATTGCCAGGTTGATCATAGGTGAAATATGGGCCTTCTTTTCATGGGCTCAAATTACATCAAGCAACACAACCCATCAAATTGTGGATCTGTCATGCCGTGAGAATCCCATGAGAGTTGTTCCGTCTATTTTGATCATCTGAATTATTTAGGGAGTCTAGCCCAAGGGTCCAAGCCCAACATATCATAACCTGTTTAGACTCAAAATAAATTTAATACTCCATTAAGTTCTCAAATTAACAATAAGACGAAAATACCCATAATATATCATCCAATTTACACGCGCGCAACCATCTCCCACGTCCCCATCATCTTAGTCCGATCACTACACTGTCACGTCTCCGCCGCTCGAAATCGACTCCTCAGTCCTCCATCTCTCTTCCGTTCAACTCCATCCCCTCTGAAACCCTAACCCTAACCAGAAAAAATAACCGTTCATCTTCATCACCCACAATCATCTCAGTCTGATCAGTACACTGTTACATCTCCGTCGCTCGAAATCGCATTCTCAATCCTCCATCTCTCCTCCGTTCGACTCCATTCCCTCTGAAACCCTACCCTAACCACAAAACCAAACCGTTCATCTTCAACACAACACCAAGCCGTTCATATTCTCCAATCGGCGACTCTCAACAACACGAAGAACCATCACCACTCTGAAGAGATTTCATAGTTCCTGACTTCCGATTCACAAAAATGGGGAAAAAAAGTAACATCTCTCTTCACCTATTCATTATTTTTCATTCACATTTGTACATCATTCTTTCATATTTCGTATATACACATTTTACATACTTCCAAATGTATAAACCCTCTTTTATATATAGTCCCCTGTTTTTCAACATTCTAAACACTGTTTTTACACATAAATCCCTGTTTTTACACATTCAACACCTTATTCTTATTTTTGTTGTTCAATATTCACTACTCTTATTCTTATTTTTGAATTTTTAATCTTCTTGTTGTTATTGTTGCTTTTTACAAAATACAATGGGCTGTTCCTATTGTTCATACTGTTTCCTTATAAAAACTGCAACATCATAGTGTTTCATTTCATCACTATACAAGTAACATATCTAAATTTATTCAAACTGCAAATGAAACTGCAAAATTACACAGTTTAACCACTACTCAAAACAAATAGCTAACTTATTATAAAGTGCAAATCAAACTGTCAAATTATACAGTTTCGTAACTGTTACCAACAAAATACATATAACTTCATATTAAACTGCATATAAAAATTCAAAATTATACAGTTTTGTCACTATATTATTTATACCCTGCTGTCACTTTCATTTTTTCAGAAATAGCTGTTGGAAGGTATTGGAAGAAACAAACCCGTATGCCCACAAATCCAATCAGGGATTTAACCATCTCCCCTTTGGAAAGTCCATCTCCTGTATCCACTAAAATGCCACCACCATCTCCCCATCCACAAAAAACCAAACCACCACACCCAAAAACAACCAAACCCAACAGACCCCACCAAAAAACCCACAAAACAACCACACCACCTACAAGAAAAAGCCCAAGAACTACACCACAGACCCCACCCACCCAACAAACACCAACCACACCTCCAACCACAACAAAAACAAACAAAAGAAAGCCAACAAAAAACCAAGAAGCTCCTCTAACCAAAAAAAGAAAGCTCCAAGAAAGCCAATCAACTCTCAAAACAAAAACCAAGGCATCAAAAGAAAAAAAAGCAGCAGTCCCTGCAAAGAGAGTCCAACAATTTAATTATCGTTCCAACATCGGAACGGTAATCAAACTGTTGAAGGGGGTCAAATTCACAAAAGCCCAACAGACAGAGCTGCAAAAAACCCTTTTTTGGCTCCTTATAAATGCTCTCTCCTCAACACAACTGAAGACCTCTTGGTGCAGATGCTACAATTCCATTGTAGTAGAAATGAAAACACTTTACAACAAAAAGAAAAAGATCATTTGTACTTGGCAAAAAGGAAATGAAACTCAGAAGCAGTGATGTCAAGCTCATTTTTGGTATCGACTGTGGAGAAGACAACATCACCACCAAATCCTATGCAAGACCAAAGGATTTTGAGCTTCCATTTTACAAACGAAGATGCAAATCAATGAAGAGATTGGATGGCAAGTCTTTGACCAAAATGTTTCAACAAACAAAAAAAGGAAAATCAACCAATGATCATCAAGATCTTGCAAGGGTAATCACCCTTTACTTGTGCTTGAAACTTCTCATGCCCACAACAGGCCATACACTCAGTTGGAGTTTCCTCAACTATGTTGACAATCTCAACAACATCAAGAAGTACAATTGGGTTGAGGCAATAAAAGACACACTGATGAATTCAATGGCAACTGCAAACAACAACCCAAGGCATGTCACTGGATGCGTCATGTTACTCTTGGTAAACACATTACTCAACTACTTCCCACAAAAATATCAGACATCCACCTATTTCTAACTATCTAACATATTTCAACTTTTTTTTTTTTTTACAGTACTGGTACTGTGAGCACAGTAAACTCCTCCGACCATCCAACAAAGAAGGCTTCCCAAGGTTTATGAAATGGAACCTTGGAAAAATGTACTCCAAGTGGAAACACATCAGCCTTGCTCACTTTGACAAGGTATTCAAACTCTTCTATACTATCATAGCACAAATCTATTCAACACTCATTTCAATATTCATTGTAGTACAAATCATATTATGAAACTGTGAAAATTTTCAGTTTCAAAGCACACACTTCTTTAACATCACTCATGTTATGAAACTGTAACATTTTTCAGTTTCAAAAAACATATTTCGACACTTAACCCACATTACTCACAGTACAACTCATCTTATGAAACTGACCAAATTTACAGTATTACTGATATATGCCACATTGTTCCAATGCAGGTTAACCAAAGTGCTTTAACCCCAACTGAACAAGAAATACAGTTATTGCATATCAATCAAAGCACATCAACAGACTCTTCAGCAAAGAAACAAGACCACAAAAAGGACAATAAGCAAAAAAAGAAAACAAAAGCAACAAAAAAAAAGAACACTTCTAGACAGTGATGAGGATGACTTTCTCGAAGAAGAACATCATTCAGAATCAGAATCACAATCAGAACAAGAAGAACAACAAAAAAAAAGAAAAGAAAGCAAAAACCACAAGAAGAACCAGAAAATGATGAACAAGAAGAAAAGAGTGATGATGAAAAAAATCAAGTGACTGATGAAGAAGAAACTGAAGAAGAAGAAGAAACTGAAACTGAAGAAGAAGAAGAAGAACAAACAAACCAACAAGAAGAAGTCAATGAACAAGAACTGACAAACCAACAAGAAGAACTGCAAGAGAAATCTGACATATTTCATGCACAAGGTAAACTATTGTCTAATACTAAAGCATACTGCAAAATTTCATTAAACTAACCAAAACACAATCCAACATTTTTATAGGTCATGACCAACCATAAACACCAACCAAAGAGGACGACAAGGACAAGATCATATCAGCCATGAGAGCACAAATGCAAGAAATGGAACAAAAATTCATGGCTGAATTGCGTAAAAAAGAAGATCAATTGAAGGAAATGTCCACCAAAAAAACTGGCAGTCCCCAACAAAGATCCATGGTCAAGAGAATCAAACAAAAATCAAGAAAACAAGCACATGACCCAGATTTTGAATACCAACCAATGACCAAACCCAAAGAAGATGCAAGAAACAAGACACAAACTGCTGCTGATGTACCCAAACCAACACAGGGTACTGATGAAGAAAAAGAGAAGAAGAATGACAACAAAACAGAGGGTGCTCATGAAGCAAAACAACAGCAGAAAGAAAAGATGCAGGAACATATTGGCCAAGAGAAATCAGTTGCTGCTGAAACAAACCCAAAAGAGCATGCCAATCAAAAGAAGACAAAACTTCAAGTATTGGAAAGTGATGATGATTTCCAAGAAGAATCAATCCCAAACAAGCCACTCGCCATTTCATGTCGCAAAACAAACAAGGTTTGGCATACCCTATCCAAAAAAGACCAAGACCAAATTCAACTCATCAACAACACACAATCAAGTGCTTGTGTCTGGTCTGGCAGCGAAGATGAAAACTGCGTATACTTTTCAGATATATGCAGATTGACCAACAGGGAACCCTTATATAGGAATGTAGGTCTCCAACTGCACAATTTTACAGTTTCTGTACATATTCAATAACCTATTCCACAAACCTAACACATTCTCATATATAACATGTTTCAGGTCATTGATGCCTTCTCAGAAAAGCAAATGGCACTCCAACCAACCATTGAAGAATTTGAGAAAAACGATCTAGTCTTTGCAAGCAATCCATATGCAGGAAGATCTTATGTTTTCTCAACACTCATCAATGTAAGCAAAACTTAACATACCTTACAATTGCAAAATTTTCTACTTTCTCAACATGTATCACTACATAGTTTTATAACATATTTCAAACATATATATAACTTACAGACTCCACTACAAAACCAAGATCAAGCACTGAGAGAAAAACTGATGGACAGCTATTTTCCAGAAGCAATGAAAAACAGATATATCCATTTCCCAATCAACCACGACAACCATTGGACAATTGTGGTCTTTGACAATGCTGATGGAATATGGAGACACTATGACTCTTTGAGACCAGCAAAAGATTGCCACAACAAGCACTTTGAAATTGCAAAGCAAATTGTAAGTTAAAATAAAATTTCATACTTAGTTCCATTCCTTTACAAACATCTCAACTCATCACTATAACTAACAAAAACACCCACTAACTATTTTGTAGCAACAACATCAACTGAGATGGAATAAAGCATTACTCAGCAAACAGGGAAACATGTTATCATCTCAAGAGTGCGAGACAGAAATTGCATCAATTGAGGAATGCCCACAACAAACCCCACACTCGTAAGATACAAAATCCATAAACTAATCTTCCAATATGCTAAATTTTGCAGTTTCACCTAACTAATTAACTTCATCTCAAACACTGCAGGAATGATTGTGCAATCGCCGTCTGCAATGTTATCAACCAATATCTCAACTGGCAACCTGTGCAGAAAAAACTTCGTCCAACTGAGTGGGTCAAATTTCGAGCACAAATCATCAATCAATTCCTCAATGATGAGAACCGATCCTGGAAACTTGAGCACTACCAAATGTTAACAAAACATACCAAACCATAGAAACAATGAACAAACTTCTTGACAATACAAATATTCAAGGGAACATATCTTTGTACCTTTTTTTTTATTTTTCTTTTTTAACATGTGACAAGTACTTTATATACTTTTGGGAATGATCTTTTTCTGGTTATTATGGTTATGGTGAAAATGATTGATGTTGTTGTTGCTCTTCTTCTTGTTATTATTATTGTGGTTCTTCTTCTGATTGTTTGTCTACTTGTTTGTGGTTGCATATATTTTCATACAGTAAAGGTTGTTTCTAATAATTCTTCAAACTGCAAAATTTTGCAGTTTCATCAGCTTGTTTCTAATAATTTTTAAAACTGCAAAATTATGCGGTTTCATCAGGTTGTTTCTAATAATTCTTAAAACTGCAAAATTATACAGTTTTCTCGCTATGAAATATGAACTGCATTTCCATATTATATTGTTTCAATAAGAAATTTTCAACAACCTTCTCTGCATTCCATAAAAATAAAAAACAAAAACAGACTGTTACAAAACAACTTCAATAAGTAAAGAACACATCAACAAACAAAAAACAATTCAACAACTTTATTCATTACTTCCATAATACCAAGTATCACATTTTTTATTATCATAATCCCTCAAATTCAAATACAAATCCAAAAGAATAGATTGTCGCCTCAAATAGTAGCCTTGCACGTTTTCTTATTGTGATTCTCATATTTCAAGCACCTCCCACACTTGATTTGCTTCACATTCTCACCCCTAGAAGGTATCCTCTTCTTCTTGTTCCGCCCGGGCTGCTTCTTCGTTATAGGAGGTTTGATAACCGAACTACTGGCACCATCAAAGTCAAATCTCTCACTTGAAGGCACTAGATAAACAGATTCCTTGTATGACTCTCTAAAACAATCTACATAAGGATCAATGAAACCATACACATCTCTACCACTACTACGCAAAGCATGCACAGCATGACAACAAGGAAAACCATTCAATTGCCATTCATGGCAAGAACAAGTCTGTCTACCAATATCAACATAAAAAGAAATAGAAGAATGAACCTCAAGCACAGTATCACTAGCAACAATCATATCCCAAGACTTAGCTAGCTCCAAAGAGTCCACCAACTTCTTTTCCATAACTGGACACAATTTCGTAGTCCATCTTCTAGATTCAGCTCTTCTATCCGACAATTGAGTCATAATTTGAACCCTAATCATATCAACCATACAAGTAATAGGCAACTCACGGGCCCCACCAATCCAATTATTGTAAGACTCGGCAGCATTAGATGACATCTCACCATATCGTTTCCCTCTAAAAAATGCATTTGCCCACTTATCATTTTGCAAACCATCCAACATACTATCAACTTTACCATTCCCAGCAATACGCCTCAATTTCTCCATATAATGTTGGAAAGAAGCAACCGTTGGCGCATAAGCACATTTAACTAATATTTTCATCAAACACAGCTTATAGTTATTACGAAGTCCCACCAATTTGTCAATCAAATTTCTCTTCAAATGATTCAAGCAATAAGCATGATGTGCATTGGGGAAAACCACCGAAAGAGCGTCTAGCAATCCATGTTGACGGTCCGACACAAAAGTCAATCTCCGGCCTGAACCAACAACCTTCAACAACTAACTTAAGAACCACATCCAATTATCTTGATTTTAAGCGTCAACAATCGCAAAAGCCAAAGGAAACAAACCTGCAAACAAAACCACATGAAACTGCAAAAATTAGCAGACTCACAATACAATAACACTGACAAACTAAACCAATACTAACTGCAAATAAATACATACCTTGATTACCATCCTTTGATGTTGCTGCAAGCAAATGCCCCTTGTAACGCCCCTTCAAAAATGTACCATCAACAAACAACAACGGACGACAAAATTGAAAGCCATACAAACATCCATGAAATGCCACAAACAACCTCCGAAAACACCCACTACTTTCATCCACATCTAATTCAAACACACTTCCCAGATTCGTTCTCAAAGCCGTCTCAAGGTACCATCGAAGCTGGTCAAAAGAAGTTGCAAAATCACCAAACAACCCACCTCTTGCCTTATCAACTCCTAACCATGCAACCCGATAAGAAACATCTATACCATATTGCTTCTTCAATTTTTTTTTAACTTCAATAGGATGAGTCAACGGATTATCACTAATATCATTTTGCACAATATCACACACAAGTCTAGAACCAACCATTTTGCTACAAGATCTACGAGGAACAACCCCACAAGTATGCACATTATCCAACTTCATTATAAAAAAAACACCAGAATCCATCAACACCCTTCCATGCACAAACCATTTACAACCCGTAGACGACTTCATCATACATTCAGCGGTTACTCTTGTTGCATCGTTCTTCAAATAATTCACTGTAAAACCACACTCAACTGCATACTTAGCCAATGCAATGCGGAACCCCGGCACTCCACCTTCAAATTCTTGACCAACACTATGTATAATCCCCTTCCAACTAGCAGACAACAAAACTCTCTCTGGTTCTGGATAAAAACTACGCAACAAACCACCAACATCATCACAATCATTCACAAAAGAACTCTCACAACTTACAGAATCAATCCTACAAGAATTACCATCATCAACCTCCACAACTCTCTTATCCCACACACTAACATCAACAACATGACAACCACTACCACCTACCATTGACAGCATATTCCCCAAATCATCATCACATTCAACAACACAATTAGAATATCCAGGAACAGAGAAAAACAAACAAAAGTTACCAACACTCAACTCCTTGAACTTCGCACATATTTTCTCAACAACTTCATCATAACTACATCCCTCACTAATCTTAATAGCAACACAACAATTACTGCATTTGCACATTAACATGAAATACCGCTCCATACTACAAAATCACAAACCAACAAACAATTGTTCACAGATTCCAAACTGCAAAAGTATACAGTTACAACATATCAATACCAACAGTGCACAATTTACAATTCCAAATTGCAAAATTATACACTTACAACATATCAGTATCAAAACACCAGAATTCACAATTCCAAAATACAACTTCAAAACACATTACACTATACGACAAACAAAATCAACAAAATCAACAAAATCAAAATCAAACAAACAAAAATCGCCAAACACAAACCACATATCACGCAAATTTGCTTATCTATATATACATACATATATATCGACAAATACAAACCACATACACACACAGACATATATATATATACATATATATGTATATCTATGTATCGACAGATACATACATACACATACATATATCTATCACCAGAGAGAGAGAAAGAGAGAGAGAGAGACAACGTACGCAGATATCGCCTGTACACAGAGATTCAAATCGCACAACCAGATCCACCTCACAGCACAATGAGATCGACAACACAGCACAATGAGATCGCCACAACGAAGAGAAATCGAGATCGCGCAGACGAAGATTTGATTTCCTTTTTTTAAACGGAGCAAAAATTTAGGGTATGTTTGGTTTGTGTTTGAGAGATGTGTTTTAGAGATAAAAAGTACGAAAAGTTGTTTGGTTTGGTTTTTTTCAAAAGATGTTTTGGAAAATTATTTTGAGAGAGAGTTTTGAAAAAAGTGATTGATTTGATGTGTGTGAGAGAGAAATTTGTTTGGAAAACTTGTTTGGTTTACAAGTTTTGAGAAATTTTTTTGGAAAAATTTGTTTGGTTTGATTACTTTTAAAAACTTATTTGTAGAGAAAATTTCCCAAAAATTTTTCAGAAATCCAAACCAAACGAACCCTTAATTTTTCACGTACATATAGATCTCAAAACAAAGGGTAATATAGTCATTTAAAAATACGAAAATAAAAAACGGGACCTCTGGGTATAAATCTTAAAAAACTGTGGACCTATTCATCTATTAAAAATAAAATGGGATTAGAAGGAAAATAGATCCCCTACATAGGACTACATGGTAATTTTCCCAATTATTTATATTGTAAGGATTTTAAGCATATGATCCATAAAATAAATTTAAGATCTTTCTAATAAGTGTCCTATGGGTACAAGAAAAAGATAAACAAGTGTAGAACTCAATACACTTTTCATTAATTTTAGAACATTTTTCACTCAATTTAATACACTTTCTAACTTTTTTACTATTTGGGTACATTACAAATATCTCCTCGAGGTTTGGTGAAAATACAGATTTTTCCCTAAGGTTTGAGAAATTACATCCCGCCCCTTGAGGTTTATATTTTCATAAGAAATTGCACCCTAAGGTTTTTATTTTCATACAGATTCCCCCTAATTTTCCCTAATTTGTTATGAAAATTTGATCCTCAGGGGGCAATTTGTAATTTCTCAAACCTCAAGAGAAAATCTGTATTTTTACCAAATCTCGATGAGGTGTTTGTAATATGCCCTTACTATTTTTAAAGCACTTTTTACGATAATCCTTATATTAAATAATGCATGAGGGCACTTAGTAGCATTTGTTATTAAGTTAATCAGACATATATAACTCAATGATACTCATTATTTTAAAACAAATTATCAAAATTTATGCTAACTTTTTATTTTTTTAAAAAAACAAATGTAGCTTTGTTCAAAATTTATGCTAACTTTTTATTTTTAAAAAAATAAATAAATGTAGCTTTGTTTTGAGATCATAGATACCTAATTAATATAATTTTTATCCTACAATACAAATGATTTGAATTAATGGCATGAGTTCCGAATAAGCCCCACAGGCCTGACAATACCCAGTTGTGGCACAGCACACTTCCTGGGTACTCAAATTGTCCACATATCAAAATATAATAAAATTATCATTTATTATTTATTTGAATTATAATAAATTATAATAAATATATTATAAATAAAATAATTATTCATTACTATAAAATAATAAAAATACTATACGGGCACAAAATATTCACTGTTAGTATAATCCTGGTAATCAACCTTGCGATCCTTCAAATATCGTCGTAAGGTTTGAAATCACAAAAACGTGAACTTACCAGCGAATGTGTGCTAGAAAACCCCTACGACACTTAAGTTAGTACTCACGATCAATATGAAAAAAGGTTCTAAAATCTTGTGAATAGAATTGTATAACCTTATTTTAGATTATCTCTAAGCTTTTATAATTTCTGCATCGCAAAATCTTAATAAGACTCTAATTCCCTTTCATTATTGCTCATCTTCCTAGTGAATAATGTCGATTCTTTAACACTCATCACTAAAGAAAGTGTATCACAACTCTTTGGTCGACAACCGGGCAAATCATCAGCCCGGTCACTTACCCAACGTGCGAATGACTCAACCTTGATGCTGCCAAGAACAAGTGCCACGCCGAGCTAAAGTAGCTTGGTGCGCCTCTTCACTTCGTGCCGACGTAGCTCGGCATTCTGACAAGCCAACTAGACCAATTCTACTCGGCCAAACATGCGAAGACAATTGCTCGGTCTGGCGATGTTTGCCGTTTGCTCACCTGAATGTTGATGGTATTATTGCAACCTTGCAAACTGTAGCCCAGTCCATGACAAGGACTTGATTTAACCCCGACCCAATCATCTCGCCACAAATCTCCCTCTATGAATATATGTAACTAATGACTTATTAAAAAATTAAATTATTTTCAAACGATAGGTGAAGTGAAGGTGTTGTTGTCAAGAAAATGCAATATATATACAAATCTAAACTACCTTTCGTTTCCTTAGATTTTTGTCTAAACAATATAAAATAGACCAATAAACCAATCTTTAATGAAGAGATTACTTTTATAATTTGATCACTTAGTACGGATTTTTCTCAAACTATTCATTTGTATCCCACCACTCTTAGGAATTCAATGGGCCCCTATGTGAGGAATCCTAAGTCCAGATAGATTAATAATTTTAATTTTAATTTTATTAGTCACATATTTTTTTTTATTTTTTTGAGAGGAATTATTAGTCACATATCAAATTATGTATTTTGTTGGATTGCTAGTATAACATGAGGGTCATGTCCCTTCAAACAAACAAGCTTATAAAAAAATAGATAAATAAATAAATAAAATAAAATAAAAGGTGGATTGGGTTGATGGTGGTTAGGGGTGTAAATCTAACTCGGCCCATGTCAGGCCTCGCAGACTCCAGCCAAAATTCGGGCCGGCTCACAGGCCACAAAATTAGGCTCAGCCCTAGGCCCAGGGGTGTTCGGGGCTGTGGGCCAGGCTTGATCAATTTTTTTGCTTTTTTTATTTTTTTTTACCAAAATTTTATTATTTTTTACTAAAAAATACACTGGGCCTCGGGTGGGTCGGGCATTGAGAGGGCCTTAAGCAGGCCGATGAGCTAGGCCACGGGCCGAGCTAGGCCAGGCATTTCGAGCCCACGAGTCAGACCGAGCTTCAAAATGATGGCCCAAGCCCAGGCCCAGGGGCTCGGCTGGGCTTGGACTCAGGCCTGGGCCCAAACGGACCTAAAAGGGCAGGGCTTATCTCAAGTCGCGGGCCATTTTTACACTCCTAATAGTGGTGGCTAACTGCAACGGACGCTTTTAATATTTAATTTTTTTTTTGGGTATAAATTCCCTCAAGTTTAAAGTTTGAACTATTCTGTCAAGTTGGATTTCGTGGGATCCAGTATGGATCCTATTTCGATAATTTGAATTGTTTATTTTGCAAGTTTTTTTCACATATATGAAAAAATTACAATCTAATAATCATAATATTTTCATTTTATTGTGTTTATCTAAAAAAAAATAAAAATTGGTGGTCTGTTTTCAAAAACACACTCATCAAATTATTTTTTTTGGAGAAATACTCAATAAAATAAAAAATAAGATAAAATTACCCAACTACCCTCTAATACCAAAATAAAAGTAGGGGAACTTAAGTATAAATTCTAATAGGTGGACTTATTGTTCAATAGGTTCTGTGAAGATTAATGACGTTTTTCATCAAATACTATTAAAAAACGTCACTAATTACTAATTTCCAGCGACAGTTTGAAAATTTATTACAAAAAGGTCACTAATTATAAGTTTAGTGACTATTTAAAAAAATTGTCACAAAAAATGTTACTAATTTTTAACTTTTAATGATAGTTTAAAAAATTCGTCACAAAAAAAAGTCACTTGTAAGTTGGGTGAATTACACTAATAATCTCTATAATTTAGGACTTGTATCATTTTGGTCATTGACTTTTCAATTGTGATACATTTGATCTTAAATTTTGAATTTTGTTTCAAATAAAAACAATCAAAGATTTTTTCTTTCCAAATGGTCCATTTCAAAGACAAAATCGTCATACAACTTATTTTGTATTGATTAACTAGTATGTTGCTTGAAATGTAATGGCCTTTCTTTTAAAGAATAATGTTAGAATTTTGTTAGTTATAAAGCTCTGTTTGATTTGGTATTCATAATCTATTTTTCAGAAATTTTTTCTAAGAAATTAAATTTTAATAGTGAAAAAAATTTAAAAACACATTATTTTTATGTCAGAAATAATTTTTTATATTTACTTTTATTAAATTAGTTTCTATTTTTTCAAAAGTCAAATATGGTGACAACTTTGATATCATTATTAAACAAATCCATTAAATCAAAAAAATCAAAATTAAAAACATTTCATATATTAAACATATCGATTACACATTAAAAGCCTAATAACTATTCATTACATAATAACTATCTAAAAATATTTGTTAACAGTAAATACAACCATTTATTACATGATAACCATGCAAAAAATAACAAAAACAACCACCCATTACATAATCATCTTCCAAACACATACTAAAAATTAATTTCATAAAAAATAAAACAATAAAAATGTAAAATATTTATTATTTTTATATAATTTTATCTATGATGGGTAGAAATAATTTTTAAAAATTTAAAAATAATTTTTTGACATTTATTTTTATCAAACTAGTTTATATTTTATCAAATTGATGATTTTTCCCTTGAAATGAAACAATGATGTTTTCAATTATCCTTATTTGAAATGAGATTCAAAATTCAGGGTCAAATGTATTACAATTGATAGGTCAAAAATCAAAGTAACAAGCCCCAAAATATAGGGATGATTAGTGTAATTTGCCCTTATAAGTTTTAGTGACAATTTATAAAAATTATGATTAAAAAAGTCACTACTTGTTAATTTTTAGAGATATATGTAAGAAATCATTACAAAAAATTATTTTTAGCGACGATTTTATTAAAATTTATTTTTAATAGAATTTAATAGAAATTAAATTCAACTATTAAGATTTATTAATAGTTTAACCATAAAAGTATCATACTATTCTCATTTCTTCTGTCCATTCTCATTTTTATTTTTTTATCCTCAGCACATAGTGACATTTTTCATATTTTTGCAGAATACTCTAGAATCTTTCGAATTTTTTTTTAGACTTGCTCTATTAGGTTCTAAATTGCTTGAGGATATTTTAAAAACTGGAGAGTCTGTGTTGAATGATCTGGTAATAATCTAAAGAGTGCACCTTGAATCCCAACATAATGAATCTAGAAGGGCAAATAACCAACATCCCGAGATTTGATTAAAATATGAATTTTTCTTAAACTTTAAAAAATTATAAATTATCCATAAGGCTTATATTTATATAACAAATGAGGGAGTAATTTGTTATGCAAATATAAACCTCAGGGACGGGGGTAATTTCTCAAACTTCAGGAAAATCTGTACTTTAATCAAATATCGAGGGAGGTGTTGGTAATTTGCCCAATCTAGAAAGTTTTAGACTAATATTATTGTCTCATATGAATCTTAACTAGCGATATATAATAGAAATTAGGGTAAATTATAAATACACCTCTGAGGTTTGCTTAAAGTACAGATTGTTCCCTGTAGTTTGATAGATTACAAATACCCCCTTGTTAAAAAAATTTATTTAACAGAATTAACTAAAAAAAAGAAATTCATAATTATTCTCCTATACAATAATAAAATTACTTAAATTATTAATTGAAACATATTTATAATATCATTAAAAACTGTTAATTGACTTAATGATTTATTAATAAAATGGGCGATTTGTTATAAAATTAGAAACTTCAAGGGGTGGAATATAATTTTCAGAACTACACGGGGCGATTTATATTTTAATTAAACCTCAAGAGTGTATTTGTAATTTCCCTTAGAAATTATTAACAAAAACTAAGATTTATGAATATAATGTTATTTTTCAACTAGTAGAAATGAAAACAAAAAATAAGGGCTTCAAAGAAGTCATCATCTTTTCTTGTTTTTCCCTTCCATTCTTGTAAAGGCACGTTTGTTTGGAGAGATTCAACCATGCGATAGGATTTTATATCTGTTAAATGAAATAGTTCATTATTTTGTTAAAAATTTTTGCAATATGTTGGATTGTTCTATCCCAAGAGGTTGTGCGACACAAAACTCAGGATAACTTATTCCATGGGATTACATTTTTGGCCGGTCGATCGGCCGGTTGACCATGGGACCACCAATGAGTGCTTTTGTGCCCGATTTTGCTGAAACAGAGAGCTTGTGTTGTTAATTATACTAATTATACTTAGGCCTTATTTGGGAACATGTTATTTTAGTAACATTTTGACTTTTTGACTAAAATACAAGATAAAAAAAATTGTATGTTTAGAATGACTTTTTGATTTTTTATAAAAAGATGTGCAAAAAATAGAGAGAAAATGGAATCTTTGACTTTTTGATATAGATTATAGACTTTTTGATTTTTTTAGTAATTTTTTTACTTTTAAACTAAAACTGTTACTTTCCAAACGAAGCCTTAGTAAAGTAAAATAAAACAAATTTAAAAATCTCAACTAAAAATTATAAATAATTTTTATTGATGTTTTATTTATTTAATTTTTTAAAAGTTCTAGTAAAAAAAATTAAATAAAATAGGATACATATAGAATTTAATAAAATAATTCAATCTAGACATTTAATCTCATGACTAAATAAATATAGGATTCAATAGAATAATTCAATCTAGATATCTAATCCCATATCTAAATAAACATATGATACACATTCCAACTAAAGAGTTTAGGGATAATACATCCCAAAACTAACAGTCTGATGAATTACAATCTCCTCTTATTCAATCTATCCAAACAAATATATCTTAAATGTAACGACAATTTCAAGATTAATTTGTTAAGAGAGGATATCCAAGTATACTGTGTTGGAAATGGTAGAAAAATTCTGGGTAAAACTAGAATTTTTTCTCAAGTTTGGTCTATTTTTTAGGTGGGCCCCGAGTGTCGATTTACTCGGGTCAAAGTGGTAACGAGTTCTATGCCGCGTTGTGATTCACGTGGTATATTTGGTTGCTCAAAACCATTACCGAGTGAATGGGAAATTGAAGCCAAAGTGTGCTCCATGGAAATAGAGTTTTGGTGGAAATTCCTTAAGGTTGTAAAATGGCTTGTCCCACATTGATTTGGTGGGAAGTTTTGAAAGAGTTTATAAGGCATGGGTTTGGTACTTGGGGTGTGCCCCAAGGGGTACCCAAGTGTTTTAGAGGGAGAGGTTATGGGCAAAATGGGCTAGACCCATTGGACCCAAAAATCACCACACGCGCCGCCGTTCGTCCGGTCGGGCTGGGCGCAGGTGTGTGGTGTGTGGTTGGGCTTCTTCGGCCCAATACTAATCTTTTTTGGCTGATTTGGATTTTCTGTACATCCAAACAGGGCCCTTCCCGATTTCAAACAAGAAATAAACTAATTTGGAATTAGTGCACACCCAAACAGGGCCCTTCCCGTTTTTTGCTATCTGTTTGAATTATTAACAGATTCAAATCTGTTTGAATTCAAAACCAACAGGTATCATACCTGTTCAATTTAAAACCAAGAGCCACCTTTACATCTATAAATAGGACCACCCTCATTTGATGTTATTCAATTCAGAAATTTCGTATTTCACCTCTGTTTATTCTATTCTTCATTTTGTTGCATTTTATTTCTGAAAGAAAGAGTATAAACACTTAGTGTGTTCGTAAGGCAAACAATTTGCAGTGCTGCTATTGTTTGTGGTAGATCATTTCATCCTGGGAAATAGACGTCCAAATTCTGAAAGCACCGTGGAGAGGACGAATCTGTCTTAAGGACACAGTGTCAAACACTGGACTTGATCAGAAAATAATTCGAACAAATTAAATCAAGTAAGTTATTTAATTTATTTTCAGTATTGTTTTTATTTATTAAAATCAGATTTAATTTTGTTTTTGTAACAAAATAAAATCTGTTTTTATTTTTTTTTATTTCAAGTTTGATTTTTGTAATCAAACAAATTCTCTCATTTTTCTTTATTTCTTTTTATTCTTGTTGTTGTTTTATATACAACAGAATTTAATCTATTTAAATACAGTGAAGATTGTCCAAAACCTGTGCCCCAGCTATTTGCATTCATTGTGATAGTCAATCTGCAATAGACAGGGCACAGAATCATAAGTATAATGGTAAGTCACGACATATTCGTCGTCGACATAATACCGTAAGGCAATTGTTGTCAAACAGAATAATCTCAATAGATTATATAAAATCTAAAGAGAATATTGCGGATCCGTTAACAAAAGGTTTGACAAAAGAGCTAGTGTATAGTTCATCGAAGGGGATGGAATTAAAGCCTATTACATAAGAGTCGTCATAATGGTAACCCTACTTATATGACTGGAGATCCCAAGAACTAAGTTCAAAATTATGTATGGCTCACCAGAAATCACCAAGGGATTAAAAATTTCCTACCCATTCCTATGGTGAGAGTGATATCTGCAACATATGTTGTTTGCAGGGGTAGAAGGATAAGCTTTGCTTTTAATGATTACTTATGTCTTGATTAAGGTATAAAATCAAGACGAGTATAAGGAGATACTCACAATAAGAATCACCTATATGAGTGTTGAACTGGGGCCGGTTCTATGAGAATGAAAAGGCTAAATTCTCTAAAAACACTTATGAAAACCAGGCGCGTTCAAGGCCAAAATAAACACAACAGTGAGAACCACGATGTGTTAGAAGATATTTTGTATGAAATCTATTGTCTTGGCTTACACAAACGGCTGAACAATTCAAGGCATCGCGTCCATTGGTTAGCCAGTAAGTCCGATAGGTTATCACTAGGGAAGGTTCAAGGTTGAAAACTACCTATCCTGATGCAAGATATTTTCGACTTATACTCTTTCGTTAAAGTCTGCATATTGTTGCATTTCCTTGTAATTTTATTTTCCTTGTTACTGAAATTAGAAAATAAAATACCACAAAACTATCTGATTACAAAAATCAGAACAAATACAAATAATTTTCTAGTTTTAGTAACAAGGAAAATAAAATTATATTATTTTCTAGTTTTAGTAACAAAGAAAATAAAATTATTTTGTGTTTTAATTTATTTTCTGATTTTGGTAACTAGAAAATTAATTTGTGGTTTGGTTTTTTGATTTTTGTAATCAGATATTATTTCTGTATTTTATTTTACTAGTTTTAGTAACAAGGAAAATAAAATTATTTTGTATTGTAATTTCTTTTCTGGTTTTAGTAACTAGAAAATTAATTTTGTTAATCAATCATGTAACTTTGTGACTCGGTCACAATCTGTTAATTTTGTAAGTAACTTATGGTTTCGTTTGGTAGACCACTTATTTTTGAACACTTTGTGAAAAGGTGTTAATTATTTTGACTTTATCATAGTTCATCGTAAGTATACATGGAAGAATTTGTTTCTAGAGTAAAATATTAGTTTTACAAACTAATTTTATTTTTATTACAATGTGGATTCATAGTCTTGAATTGTTTCTACACTTGAGTCGGAAAATATATATATATATATATATATTCACAAGAACATTTTATTGCATATTTAATTTGTTTATTTATGTACAAATCAAACTTATTAAATGAAGCTATGTTTTGTCATTTTGAAGTTTAAAATTTAAATGCGTTGGATTTTATTTATGAGTTGAGAATCCTTTTATTTCATGATGCAAGTGATGGGATCGTGCATGATTAATTTATTTTGATTATTTTTAGTTGATGCGTTTGATATGCATGTATGATATCAACTCAAGTTATTTCTTAACAATAATTTCAAGTGATTTGGAATGATAAATTGTTATGTCGACTTTGGACATAAGCAGGTTAATTTGAATATTTCTAATCAATTTTGAATGGATGTTTAAACACCAGAGAAATTTAAACATGAAGATGTATTTAATTATATCGGTCCGTTTAATTGGGAAGTAATTTAAGAAATCTTTTATGTTGATTATTGAATTATGTGACATGAGATGTCATTAATAATTATTTTACTTGCATAGTAGAATTTGTTAAACCATGAACCATTTTATTAATATGGCGGTGTATCTCTTGCATTAGTTGAGATAATTTAATTTTCTTCTGTCACAAATATTTTTATGACAGTGACATTTATTTGTTATTGAGTTGCAAGAATGTATACAATCAAATGGGTTTTTGAATTGTTTGATTCTTAGGCAAAATTTTTTATGAGGATATGATTTTGTCAAAACATTAATTCTGACTTGAGTAGTCATAATTATTTTGGTTTTTTCTGAATTTGTTTTAAAAGTCATTGATTTATATTAGAAGGATAGGGGTGGTGAATATGATGCACCATTAAATGTATTTTGTGCACAACATGGCATTATTCACCAAATTACAGCACCCATGTTACTAAGTTCAGGCTTACCACAGAACTTGTGGGGGGAAGCAATTTTTGTCTGCAAATTATGTTCTTAATAGAATACTGCACAAGAAAACCAAAAGCATTCCTTTTGAATTGTGGAAAGGTCGACCACCTTCCTACAAATACTTAAAAGTGTGGGGATGTTTGGCAAAAGTTGAAGTACCTGTTCCTAAAAAGACTAAGATTGGACCAAAAACAGTAGATTGTGTGTTTATTGATTATGCTCAGAATAGTAGTGCATATCGGTTTCTGACTTATAAATCAGAAATACCTGATATAAATGTGAACACTATTATAGAGTCAAGGAATGCTGTGTTTTTTGAACATGTCTTTCCTTATAAGAAATGACAGGAATTAAGTTCACAAAAAAGAACTTATGATTGTACACAAAGTCAAGAGACTAATGACACAAGAGACTAGTAATGGTCTCGACCAAAAGGATTTAACTGATGATGAACCAAGACGAAGTAAAAGAGCGAGAACATCAAAATCCTTTGGTCCAGATTTTCTGACATACCTGTTAGAAAATGAACCTCAAAGCTTTAAGGCAGTAATGACAGGTCCTGAAGCACCTTTGTGGAAAGAGGCTGTTAATAATGAAATTGAATCCATTATGCAAAATCATACTTGGGAATTGGTGGATCTTCCACCAGGTTCTAAACCTCTTGGATATAAATGGATATTCAAGAGAAAAATGAAAGCAGATGGTTCAATTGACAAGTATAAAGCAAGACTTGTTGTTAAAGGTTACAGACAAAAGGAATGTCTGGACTATTTTGACACATAATCCCTTGTGACAAGAATAACATCCATTCGCATGCTTATTTTTATAGTAGCGTTGTTTAATTTAGAAATACATCAAATGGATGTTAAGACAGCTTTCTTAAACGGTGATCTAAATGAAGAGATCTATATGTAGCAACCCCAAGGGTTTGTAGTATCAGGACAAGAAAAGAAAGTTTGTCGACTTGTAAAATCCCTTTATCGATTAAAACAAGCACCTAAGCAATGGCATGAAAAATTTGATCATGCAATGCTTACTAATGGGTTTAAGATAAACGAATGTGACAAATGCGTCTATGTTAAAAAACACTGACCAAGAATATGTCATAGTTTGTCTTTATGTGGATGACATGCTCATCATTGGAAGTAGTCAAAACATGATCAAATAAACTAAGCAGATGCTTAACAAAAGATTTGATATGAAAGACATGGGGGTCGCAGATGTTATATTAGGAATGAAAATTACTAAAACATCTGACGGATATGCATTATCTCAATCTCATTATATTGAGAAAATTCTTGATAAGTTTATCAAGGATAATTTTGAATTTAGCTAGAACACCTGTAGATATCAGTCTTTATTTATCGAAAAATAAAGGTGATGCAGTGTCTCAGTTAAAATACTCCCAAATCATTGGAAGCCTAATGTACCTAAAATTAAATCAGGTACACTGTTTGTCTTTTTAAAGTCTACATATTGTGCACTAATTCCAAACTAGTTTATTTCTTGTTTGAAAACGGGAAGGGCCCTGTTTGGATGTATAGAAAATCCAAATCAGTTTAATTTGAATTTTGGATTTTATTTTACCAAAAATAAAATTAAATTCAAATGTTTTTGGCCCAAAAAGATTAGTATTGGGCCGAACACGCCCAACCCAACCACACACCACGCACCCGCGCCCAAGCCCAGCCCGACCGGACGGAGGGCGGCGGCGGCGCGCGCGTGTGTGGTGACTTTTGGGTACAATGGGTCTAGCCCATTTTGCCCATAACCTCTCCCTCTAAAACACTTGGGTACCCCTTGGGGCACACCCCAAGTACCAAACCCATGCCTTATAAACCCTTTCAAAACTTCCCACCAAATCAATGTGGGACAGGCCATTTTACAACCTTAAGGAATTTCTACCAAAACTCCATTCCTATGGAGTACACTTTGGCTTCAATTTCCCATTCACTCGGTAATGGTTTTGAGCAACCAAATATATCACGTGAATCACAACGCGGCATAGAACGCGTTACCACTTTGACCCGAGTAAATCGACGCTCGGGGCCCACCTAAAAAATAGACCAAACTTGAGAAAAAATTCTGGTTTTACCCAGAATTTTTCTACCATTTCCAAAAATCCCCCACATGAATGGAATTTGATGACAACGGAAATGCAACAATATGCAGACTTTAACGAAAGAGTATAAGTCGAAAATATCTTGCATCAGGATAGGTAGTTTTCGGCCTTGAACCTTCCCTAGTGATAACCTATCGGACTTACTAGCTAACCAATGGACGTGATGCCTTGAATTGTTCAGCCGTTTGTGTAAACCAAGACAATAGATTTCACACAAAATATCTTCTAACACATCGTCGTTCTCACTGTTGTGTTCATTTTGGCCTTGAACGCATCTGGTTTTCATAAGTGTTTCTAGAGAATTTAGCCTTTTCATTCTCATAGTTACGGCCCCAGTTCAACACTCATATAGGTGATTCTTATTGTGAGTATCTCCTTATACTCGTCTTGATTTTATACCTTAATCAAGATATAAGTAATCATTAAAAGCAAAGCTTATCCTTATACCCCTACAAACTACATATGTTGCAGATATCACTCTCACCATAGGAATGGGTAGGGAATTTTTAATCCCTTGCTGATTTCTGATGAGCCATACATAACTTTGAACATAGTTCTTGGGATCTCCAGTCATATAAGTAATGAAAATACTTATGTTGATTATTGAATTATGTGACATGAGATGTCAGTAATAATTATTTTACTTGCGTAGTAGAATTTGTTAAACCATGAACCATTTTATTAATATGGGGGTGTATCTCTTGTATTAGTTAAGATAATTTAATTTTCTTCTGTCACAAATATTTTTATGACAGTGACATTTATTTGTTATTAAGTTGCAAGAATGTATACAATCAAATGGGTTTTTTGAATTGTTTGATTCTTAGGCAAAATTTTTTATGAGGATATGATTTTGTCAAAACATTAATTCTGACTTGAGTAGTCATAATTATTTTGGTTTTTTCTTGAATTTATTTTAAAATTCATTGATTTATATTAGAAGCGATAGGGGTGGTGAATATGATGCACCATTAAATGAATTTTGTGCACAACATGGCATTATTCACCAAACTACAGCCCCTTATTCTCCACAGCAAAATGGAATTGCTGAAAGGAAGAATAGAACCCTCAAAGAAATGATGAATGCCATGTTACTAAGTTCAGGTTTACCACAGAACTTGTGGGGGGAAGCAATATTGTCTGCTAATTATGTTCTTAATAGAATACCCCACAAGAAAACCAACAGCACTCCTTATGAATTATGGAAAGGTCGACCACCTTCCTACAAATACTTAAAAGTGTGGGGGTGTTTGGCAAAGTTGAAGTTCCTGTTCCTAAAAAGACTAAGATTGGACCAAAAACAGTAGACTGTGTGTTTATTGGTTATGCTCAGAATAGTAGTGCATATCGGTTTCTGACTTATAAATCAGAAATACCTGATATAAATGTGAACACTATTATAGAGTCAAGGAATGTTGTGTATTTTGAACATGTATTTCCTTACAAGAAAAGATAGGAATTAAGTTCACAGAAAAGAACTTATGATTGTACACAAAGTCAAAAGACTAATGACAATCAAACACAAGAGACTAGTACTAGTCTCGACCAACAGGATTTAACTAATGACGAACCGAGACGAAGTAAGAGAGCGAGAACATCAAAATCCTTTGGTCCAGATTTTCTGACATACTTGTTAGAAAATGAACCTCAAAGCTTTAAGGCAGCAATGACAGGTCCTGAAGCACCTTTGTGGAAAGAGGCTGTTAATAATGAAATTGAATCCATTATGCAAAATCATACTTGGGAATTGGTGGATCTTCCACCAGGTTCTAAACCTCTTGGATATAAATGGATATTCAAGAGAAAAATGAAAGCAGATGGTTCAATTGACAAGTATAAAGCAAGACTTGTTGTTAAAGGTTACAGACAAAAGGAAGGTCTGGACTATTTTGACACATATTCCCCTGTGACAAGAATAACATCCATTTGCATGCTTATTTCTATAGCATCGTTGTTTAATTTAGTAATACATCAAATGGATGTTAAGACATCTTTCTTAAACGGTGATCTAAATGAAGAGATCTATATGGAGCAACCCCAAGGGTTTGTAGTATCAGGACAAGAAAAGAAAGTTTGTCGACTTGTAAAACTCCTTTATGGATTAAAACAAGCATCTAAGCAATGGCATGAAAAATTTGATCATGCAATGCTTACTAATGGGTTTAAGATAAACGAATGTGACAAATGCGTCTATGTTAAAAACACTGACCAAGGATATGTCATAGTTTGTCTTTATGTGGATGACATGCTTATCATTGGAAGCAGTCAAAACATGATCAAATTAACTAAGCAAATACTTAACAAAAGATTTGATATGAAAGATATGGGGGTCGCAGATGTTATATTAGGAATGAAAATTACTAAAACATCTGACGGATATGCATTATCTCAATCTCATTATATTGAGAAAATTCTTGATGAATTTATTAAGGATGATTTGAATTTAGTTAGAACACCCGTAGACATCAGTCTTTATTTATCGAAAAATAAAGGTGATGCAGTGTCTCAGTTAAAATACTCCCAAATCATTGGATGCCTGATGTACCTAATGAATTGTACTTGACCTGATATAGCTTATGCTATCAGTAAATTGAGTAGGTACATTAGTAACCCCGGAGAAGACCATTGGAAAGCGATCATTCGGGTTCTTAGATATCTAAGATTCACCCGTGATCATGGTTTGAACTTTACTGGATATCCAGCAGTACTTGAAGGTTATTGTGATGCAAATTGGATATCGGATACTAAAGATTCAAAATCCACAAGTGGATATGTCTTTACTCTAGGAGGCGCTGCTGTTTCTTGGAAATCCACGAAACAAACTTTCATCGCACGATCCACAATGGAATCCGAGTTCATTGCTTTGGACAAAGCAGGAGAAGAAGCAGAATGGCTTCGTCACTTCTTAGAAGACATTCCAATGTGGCCAAAACCTGTGCCAGCTATTTGCATTCATTGTGATAGTCAATCTGCAATAGGCAGGGCACAGAATCATATGTATAATGGTAAGTCACGACATATTCGTCGTCGACATAATACCGTAAGGCAATTGTTGTCAAACAAAATAATCTCAATAGATTATATAAAATCTAAAGAGAATATTGCGGATCCGTTAACAAAAAGTTTGACAAAAGAGCTAGTGTATAGTTCATCGAAGGGATGGGATTAAAGCCTATTACATAAGAGTCGTCATAATGGTAACCCTACTTATATGACTGGAGATCCCAAGAACTAAATAAAAAGAAATAAAGGAAAGGAGAGAATTTGTTTGATTACAAAAATCAAACTCGAAATAAAAATAAAAATAAATAAATAAAAACAGATTTTATTTTGTTACAAAAACAAAATTAAAATCTGATTTAAATAAATAATAAAACACTGAAAATAAATTAAATAACTTACTTGATTTAATTTCTTTGAATTGTAATCTGATCAAGTCCAGTGTTTGACACTGTGTCCTTAAGACAGATTCGTTCTCTCCACGGTGCTTTCAGAAATTGGACGTCTATCTCCCAGGATGAAATGATCTACTACAAACAATAGCAGCAATACAAATTGTTTGCCTTAAGAACACACTAAGTGTTTACACTCTTTCTTTTAGAAAATAAATGCAGCAAAATGCAGAGATTTATATCAGATGATGAAATAAGAAAACTCGAGTAAAATCCAAATGGGAGGCTAGTCTATTTATAGATGTAAAGGTAGCTATTGGTTTTGAATTGAACAGGTATGAAACCTGTTGGTTTTGAATTCAAACAGAATTGAATCTGTTGGGTTATATTTCAAACAGATAACAAAACGGGAAGGGCCCTGTTTGGATGAATAGTAAAACCAAACCAGTTTAATTTTGAATTATGGATTTTATTTTACCAAAAAGTAAAATTAAATTCAAATGTTTTTGGCCCAAAAAGATTAGTATTGGGCCGAACAAGCCCAATCCAACCTCACACCACGCACCTGCGCCCAGCCCAGCCCGATAGGATGGACGCGACAGCGGCGCGCGCGCGTGTGTGTGTGGTGATTTTTGGGTCCAATGGGTCTAGCCCATTTTGCCCATAACCTCTCCATCTAAAACACTTGGGTACCCCTTGGGGCACACCCCAAGTACCAAACCCAAGCCTTATAAACCCATTCAAAACCTCCCACCAAATCAATGTGGGACAAGCCATTTTACAACCTTAAGAAATTTTCACCAAAACTCTGTCTTAAGATTGTTGGACAATCTTCACTGTATTTAATTAAGTTAAATTCTGTTGTGTATAAAACAACAACAAGAATATAAAGAAATAAAGAAAATGAGAGAATATGTTTGATTACAAAAATCAAACTCAAAATAATAAATAAATAAATAAAACCACAGATTCTATTTTGTTACAAAAACAAAAATAAAATCTGATTAAATAAACAAATAAAAACAGAATAAAATTAAACAACTTACTTGGTTAATTTATTTGAATAACTTTTCTGATCAAGTCCAGTGTTTAACACTGTGTCCTTAAGACAGATTCGTCCTCTCTACGGTGCTTTTAGAATGTGGATGTCTATCTCTCAGGATAAAATGATCTACTACAAACAATAACAGTACTACAAATTGTTTGCCATACAAACACACTAAGTGTTTACACTCTTTGTTTCAGAAATAAAATGCAACAAAATGAAGAATAGAATAAGCAGAGGTGAAATACGAAATTTCTGAAAAAAATAACATCAAATGAGGGTGGTCCTATTTATAGATGTAAAGGTAGCTCTTGGTTTTAAATTGAACAGGTATGATACCTGTTGGTTTTGAATTCAAACAGATTTGAATATGTTAATAATTCAAACAGATAGCAAAAAACGGGAAGGGCCCTGTTTGGGTGTGCACTAATTCCAAATTAGTTTATTTCTTGTTTGAAAACGGGAAGGGCCCTGTTTGGATGTACAGAAAATCCAAATCAGTTTAATTTGAATTCTGGATTTTATTTTACCAAAAATAAAATTAAATTCAAATATTTTTGGCCCAAAAAGATTAGTATTGGGCTGAACAAGCCCAACCCAACCACACACCACGCACCCGCACCCAAGCCCAGGCCAGCCCAGCCCGACCAGACGGACGGCGGCGGCGGCGCGCGCGCGCGTGTGTGCTAATTTTTGGGTCCAATGGGTCTAGCCCATTTTGCCCATAACCTCTCCCTCTAAAACATTTGGGTACCCCTTGGGGCACACCCCAAGTACCAAACCCATGCCTTATAAACCCTTTCAAAACTTCCCACCAAATCAATGTGGGACAAGCCATTTTACAACCTTAAGGAATTTCCACCAAAACTCTATTTCCATGGAGCACACTTTGGCTTCAATTTTCCATTCACTCGGTAATGGTTTTGAGCAACCAAATATACCACGTGAATCACAACGCGGCATAGAACGCGTTACTACTTTGACCCGCGAAAATCGACGCGCGGGGCCTACCTAAAAAATAGACCAAACTTAGGATAAAATTCTGGTTTTACCCAGAATTTATAACCATTTCCAACAATCCCCCACATGAATGGAATTTGATGACAACGGAAATGCAACAATATGCAGACTTTAACGAAAGAGTATAAGTCGAAAATATCTTGCATCGGGATAGGTAGTTTTCGGCCTTGAACCTTCCCTAATGATAACCTATCGGACTTACTGGCTAACCAATGGACGCGATGCCTTAAATTGTTCAGCCGTTTGTGTAAGCCAAGACAATAGATTTCACACAAAATATCTTCTGACACATCGTGGTTCCCACTGTTGTGTTCATTTTGGCCTTGAACGCACCTGGTTTTCATAAGTGTTTCTAGAGAATTTAGCATCTTCATTCTCATAGAACCAGCCCCAGTTCAACACTCATATAGGTGATTCTTATTGTGAGTATCTCCTTATACTCGTCTTGATTTTATGCCTTAATCAAGATATAAGTAATCATTAAAAGCAAAGCTTATCCTTATACCCCTGCAGACAACATATGTTGCAAATATCACTCTTACCATAGGAATGGGTAGGAATTTTAATCCCTTGGTGATTTCTGGCGAGTCATACATAACTTAGTTGTCCCTTTGAACTTAGTTCTTGGATCTCCAGTCATATAAGTAGGGTTACCATTATGACGACTCTTATGCAATAGGCTTTAATCCCATCCCCTTCGATGAACTATATACTAGCTCTTTTGTCAAACCTTTTGTTAACGGATCCGCAATATTCTCTTTAGATTTTATATAATCTATTGAGATTATTCCGTTTGACAACAATTGCCTTACGGTATTATGTCGACGACGAATATGTCGTGACTTACCGTTATACATGTGATTCTGTGCCCTGCCTATTGCAGATTGACTATCACAATGAATACAAATAGCTGGCATAGGTTTTGGCCACATTGGAATGTCTTCTAAGAAGTGACGAAGCCATTCTGCTTCTTCACCTGCTTTGTTTAAAGCAATGAACTCCGATTCCATTGTGGATCGTACGATGCAAGTTTGTTTCGTGGACTTCCAAGAAACAGCAGCGCCTCCTAGAGTAAAGACATATCCACTAGTGGATTTTGAATCTTTAGTATTTGATATCCAATTGGCATCACAATAACCTTCGAGTACTGCTGGATATCGAGTAAAGTTCAAACCATGATCACGAGTAAATCTTAGATATCTAAGAACCCGAATGATCGCTTTCTAATGGTCTTCTCCAGGGTTACTAGTGTACCTACTCAATTTACTGATAGCATAACCTATATCAGGACGAGTACAATTCATTAGGTACATTAGGCTTCCAATGATTTGAGAGTATTTTAACTGAGACACTGCATCACCTTTATTTTTCGATAAATAAAGACTGATATCTACAAGTGTTCTAGCTAAATTCAAAATTATCCTTGATAAATTTATCAAGAATTTTCTCAATATAATGAGATTGAGATAATGCATATCCGTCAGATGTTTTAGTAATTTTCATTCCTAATATTACATCTGCGACCCCCATATCTTTCATATCAAATCTTTTGTTAAGCATCTGCTTAGTTGATTTGATCATGTTTTGACTGCTTCCAATGATGAGCATGTCATCCACATAAAGACAAACTATGACATATCCTTGGTCAGTGTTTTTAACATAGACGCATTTGTCACATTCGTTTATCTTAAACCCATTAGTAAGCATTGCATGATCAAATTTTTCATGCCATTGCTTAGGTGCTTGTTTTAATCCATAAAGGGATTTTACAAGTCGACAAACTTTCTTTTCTTGTCCTGATACTACAAACCCTTCGGGTTGCTCCATATAGATCTCTTCATTTAGATCACCGTTTAAGAAAGCTGTCTTAACATCCATTTGATATATTTCTAAATTAAACAACGCTGCTATAGAAATAAGCATGCGAATGGATGTTATTCTTGTCACGGGGGAATATGTGTCAAAATAGTCCAGACCTTCCTTTTGTCTGTAACCTTTAACAACAAGTCTTGCTTTATACTTGTCAATTGAACCATCTGCTTTCATTTTTCTCTTGAATATCCATTTATATCCAAGAGGTTTAGAACCTGGTGGAAGATCCACCAATTCCCAAGTATGATTTTGCATAATGGATACAATTTCATTATTAACAGCCTCTTTCCACAAAGGTGTTTCAGGACCTGTCATTGCTGCCTTAAAGCTTTGAGGTTCATTTTCTAACAGGCATTTTAGAAAATCTGGACCAAAGGATTTTGATGTTCTCGCTCTCTTACTTCGTCTTGGTTCATCATCAGTTAAATCCTTTTGGTCGAGACCATTACTAGTCTCTTGTGTTTGATTGTCATTAGTTTCTTAACTTTGTGTACAATCATAAGTTTTTTCTGTGAACTTAATTCCTGTCCTTTCTTATAAGGAAAGACATGTTCAAAAAACACAACATTCCTTGACTCTATAATAGTGTTCACATTTATATCAGGTATTTCTGATTTATAAGTCAGAAACCGATATGCACTACTATTCTGAGCATAACCAATAAACACACAATCTACTGTTTTTGGTCCAATCTTAGTCTTTTTAGGAACAGGTACTTCAACTTTTGCCAAACACCCCTACACTTTTAAGTATTTGTAGAAAGGTGATCGACCTTTCCACAATTCAAAAGGAATGCTTTTGGTTTTGTTGTGGGGTATTCTATTAAGAACATAATTTGCAGACAAAAATTGCTTCCCCCCACAAGTTCTGTGGTAAGCCTGAACTTAGTAACACGGGTGCTGTAGTTTGGTGAATAATGCCATGTTGTGCACAAAATACATTTAATGGTGCATCATATTCACCACCCCTATCCTTGTAATATAAATCAATGACTTTTAAAACAAATTCAGAAAAAACCAAAATAATTATGACTACTCAAGTCAGAATTAATGTTTTGACAAAATCATATCCTCATAAAAAATTTTGCCTAAGAATCAAACAATTCAAAAACCCATTTGATTGTATACATTCTTGCAACTCAATAACAAATAAATGTCACTGTCATAAAAATATTTGTGACAGAAGAAAATTAAATTATCTCAACTAATGTAAGAGATACACCGCCATATTAATAAAATGGTTCCTGGTTTAACAAATTCTACTACGCAAGTAAAATAATTATTAATGACATCTCATGTCACATAATTCAATAATCAACATAAAAGATTTCTTAAATTACTTCCCAATTAAACGGACCGATATAATTACATACATCTTCATGTTTAAATTTCTCTGGTGTTTAAACATCCATTCAAAATTGATTAGAAATATTCAAATTAACCTGCTTATGTCCAAAGTCGACATAACAATTTATCATTCCAAATCACTTGAAATTATTGTTAAGAAATAACTTGAGTTGATATCATACATGCATATCAAACGCATCAACTAAAAATAATCAAAATAAATTAATCATGCACGATCTCATCACTTGCATCATGAAATAAAAGGATTCTCAATTCATAAATAAAATCCAACGCATTTAAACTTTAAACTTCAAAATGACAAAACATACCTTCATTTAATAAGTTTGATTTGTACATAAATAAACAAATTAAATATGCAATAAAATGTTCTTGTGAATATATATATATATATATATTTTCCGACTCAAGTGCAGAAACAATTCAAGACTATGAATCCATATTATAATAAAAATAAAATTAGTTTGTAAAACTAATATTTTACTCTAGAAACAAATTCTTCCATGTATACTCACGATGAACTATGATAAAGTCAAAATAATTAACACATTTTCACAAAGGGTTCAAAAATAAGTGGTCTAACAATCGAAACCATAAGTTACTTACAAAATTAATAGATTGTGACCGAGTCACAAAGTTACATGATTGATTAACAAAATTAATTTTCTAGTTACTAAAACCAGAAAAGAAATTACAATACAAAATAATTTTATTTTCCTTATTACTAAAACTAGTAAAATAAAATACAGAAATAATATCTGATTACAAAAATAAAAAAACCAAACTACAAATTAATTTTCTAGTTACTTAAACCAGAAAAGAAATTATAACACAAAATCATTTTATTTTTTCTTGTTACTAAAACTAGAAAATACTGTAATTTTATTTTCCTTATTACTGAAACTAGAAAATAAAATACCACAAAACTATCTGATTACAAAAATCAGAACAAACACAAAATAATTTTCTAGTTACCAAAATCAGAAAATAAATTAAAACACAAAATAATTTTATTTTCTTTGTTACTAAAACTAGAAAATAATATAATTTTATTTTCCTTGTTACTAAAACTAGAAAAATAAAATACCATAATAATTTTCTGTAACACCAAATAATATTCTGCAATTGTTAATGACACCAGTATATTACTATTAGTTGTCAAAGAAAAGAGACAGTATATTACTACTATCTGTCAAATAGCATAAATCACTATTTATTTTTTCAACCAGAATATTAGTTTGAAAACACAGAAAATTAAATACAATGAAGATACCGAAAAGGATTCTGTCTTAAGATTGTAGGACAATCTTCACTGTATTTAAATTAATTAAATTCTGTTGTGTACTAAACAACAACCAGAATAAAAAGAAATAAAGGAAATGAGAGAATTTGTTTGATTACAAAAATCAAACTCGAAATAAAAATAAAAGTAAATAAATAAAAACAGATTTTATTTTGTTACAAAAACAAAATTAAAATCTGATTTAAATAAATAATAAAACACTGAAAATAAATTAAATAACTTACTTGATTTAATTTCTTCGAATTGTAATCTGATCAAGTCCAGTGTTTGACACTGTGTCCTTAAGACAGATTCGTCCTCTCCACGGTGCTTTCAGAAATTGGACGTCTATCTCCCAGGATGAAATGATCTACCACAAACAATAGCAGCAATACAAATTGTGTGCCTTACGAACACACTAAGTGTTTACACTCTTTCTTTTAGAAAATAAATGCAGCAAAATGCAGAGATTTATATCAGAGGATGGAGTAAGAAAATTCGAGCAAAATCCAAATGGGAGGCTAGTCTATTTATAGATATAAAGGTGGCTATTGGTTTTGAATTGAACAGGTATGAAACCTGTTGGTTTTGAATTCAAACAGAATTGAATCTGTTGGGTTATATTTCAAATAGATAACAAAACGGGAAGGGCCCTGTTTGGGTGTGCAATAATACCAGACTGGTTTATTTCGGGAAGGGCCCTGTTTGGATGTATAGTAAAACCAAACCAGTTTAATTTTGAATTATGGATTTTATTTTACCAAAAAGTAAAATTAAATTCAAATGTTTTTGGCCCAAAAAGATTAGTATTGGGCCGAACAAGCCCAACCCAACCTCACACCACGCACCCGAGCCTAGCCCAGCCCGATCGGACGGACGGCGGTGGCGGCGCGCGCGCGTGTGTGTGGTGATTTTTGGGTCCAATGGGTCTAGCCCATTTTGCCCATAACCTCTCCCTCTAAAACACTTGGGTACCCCTTGGGGCACACCCCAAGTACCAAACCCAAGCCTTATAAACCCATTCAAAACCTCCCACCAAATCAATGTGCGACAAGCTATTTTACAACCTTAAGGAATTTTCACCAAAACTCCATTTCCATGGAGCACACTTTGGCTTCAATTTTCCATTCACTTGGTAATGGTTTTGAGCAACCAAATATACCACGTGAATCACAACGCGGCATAGAACGTGTTACCACTTTGACCAGTGAAAATCGACGCACGGGGCCCACCTAAAAAATAGACCGAACTTAGGAAAAAATTCTGGTTTTATCCAGAATTTTATAACCATTTTCAACAATCCCCCACATGAATGGAATTTGATGACAACGAAAATGCAACAATATGCAGATTTATCGAAAGAGTATAAGTCGAAAATATCTTGCATCAGGATAGGTAGTTTTCGGCCTTGAACCTTCCCTAGTGATAACCTATCGGACTAACTGGCTAACCAATGGACGTGATGCCTTAAATTGTTCAGCCGTTTGTGTAAGCCAAGACAATAGATTTCACACAAAATATCTTCTAACACATCGTGGTTCTCACTGTTGTGTTCATTTTGGCCTTGAACGCGCCTGGTTTTCATAAGTGTTTCTAGAGAATTTATCCTCTTCATTCTCATAGAACCGGCCCCAGTTCAACACTCATATAGGTGATTCTTATTGTGAGTATCTCCTTATACTCGTCTTGATTTATGCCTCAATCAAGATATAAGTAATTATTAAAAGCAAAGCTTATCCTTATACCCCTGCATACAACATATGTTGCGGCTATCACTCTCACCATAGGAATGGATAGGGAATTTTTAATCCCTTGGTGATTTCTGGTGAGCCATATATAACTTAGTTGTCCCTTTGAACTTAGTTCTTGGGATCTCCAGTCATATAAGTAGGGTAACCATTATGACGACTCTTATGTAATAGGCTTTAATCCCATTCCCTTCGATAAACTATACACTAGCTCTTTTGTCAAACCTTTTGTTAACGGATCCGCAATATTCTCTTTAGATTTTATATAATCTATTGAGATTATTCCGTTTGATAACAATTGCCTTACGGTATTATGTCGACGACGAATATGTCGTGACTTACCGTTATACATATGATTCTGTGCCCTGCATATTGCAGATTGACTATCACAATGAATGCAAATAACTGGCACCGGTTTTGGCCACGTTGGAATGTCTTCTAAGAAGTGACGAAGCCATTCTGTTTCTTCTCCTGCTTTGTCCAAAGCAATGAAGTCGGATTCCATTGAGGAACGTGCGATGCAAGTTTGTTTCGTGGATTTCCAAGAAACAGCAGCGCCTCCTAGAGTAAAGACATATCCACTTCTGGATTTTGAATCTTTAGTATGCGATATCCAATTTGCATCACAATAACCTTCAAGTACTGCTGGATATCGAGTAAAGTTCAAACCAAGATCACGGGTGAATCTTAGATATCTAAGAACCCGAATGATCGCTTTCCAATGGTCTTCTCCGGGGTTACTAGTGTACCTACTCAATTTATTGATAGCATAAGCTATATCAGGACGAGTACAATTCATTAGGTACATTAGGCTTCCAATGATTTGGGAGTATTTTAACTGAAACACTGCATCACCTTTATTTTTCGATAAATAAAGACCGATGTCTATAGGTGCTCTAGCTAAATTCAAATCATCCTTGATAAATTTATCAAGAATTTTCTCAATATAATGAGATTGAGATAATGCATATCCGTCAGATGTTTTAGTAATTTTCATTCCTAATATTACATCTGCGACCCCTATATCTTTCATATCAAATCTTTTGTTAAGCATCTGCTTAGTTGATTTGATCATGTTTTGACTGCTTCCAATGATGAGCATGTCATCCACATAAAGACAAACTGTGACATATCCTTGGTTAGTGTTTTTTAACATAGACGCATTTGTCACATTCGTTTATCTTAAACCCATTAGTAAGCATTGCATGATCAAATTTTTCATGCCATTGCTTAGGTGATTGTTTTAATCCATAAAGGGATTTTACAAGTCGACAAACTTTCTTTTCTTGTCCTGATACTACAAACCCTTCGGGTTGCTCCATATAGATCTCTTCATTTAGATCACCGTTTAAGAAAGCTGTCTTAACATCCATTTGATGTATTTCTAAATTAAACAACGCTGCTATAGAAATAAGCATGCGAATGGATGTTTTTCTTGTCACGGGGGAATATGTGTCAAAATAGTCCAGACCTTCCTTTTGTCTGTAACCTTTAACAACAAGTCTTGCTTTATACTTGTCAATTGAACCATCTGCTTTCATTTTTCTCTTGAATATCCATTTATATCCAAGAGATTTAGAACCTGGTGGAAGATCCACCAATTCCCAAGTATGATTTTGCATAATGGATTCAATTTCATTATTAACAGCCTCTTTCCGCAAAGGTGTTTCAGGACTTGTCATTGCTGCCTTAAAGCTTTGAGGTTCATTTTCTAATAGGTATGTCACAAAATCTGGACCAAAGGATTTTGATGTTCTCGCTCTCTTACTTCGTCTTGGTTCATCATCAGTTAAATCCTGTTGGTCGAGATCATTACTAGTCTCTTGTGTTTGATTGTCATTAGTCTCTTGACTTTGTGTACAATCATAAATTCTTTTCTGTGAACTTAATTCCTGTCATTTCTTGTAAGGATAGACATGTTCAAAAAACACAGCATTCCTTGACTCTATAATAGTATTCACATTTATATCAGGTATTTCTGATTTATATGTCAAAAATCGATATGCACTACTATTCTGAGCATAACCAATAAATACACAGTCTACTGTTTTTGGTCCAATCTTTGTCTTTTTTGGAACAGGAACTTCAACTTTCACCAAACACCCCCACACTTTTAAGTATTTGTAGAAAGGTGGTCGACCTTTCCACAATTCATAAGGAATGCTTTTGGTTTTCTTGTGGGGTATTCTATTAAGAACATAATTAGCAGACAATATTGCTTCCCCCCACAAGTTCTATGGTAAGCCTTAACTTAGTAACATGGCATTCATAATTTCTTTGAGGGTTCTATTCTTCTTTTCAGCAATTCCATTTTGCTATGGAGAATAAGGGGCTATAGTTTGGTGAATAATGCCATGTTGTGCACAAAATTCATTTAATGGTGCATCATATTCACCACCCCTATCACTTCTAATATAAATCAATGAATTTCAAAACAAATTCAAGAAAAAACCAAAATAATTATGACTACTCAAGTCAGAATTAATGTTTTGACAAAATCATATCCTCATAAAAAATTTTGCTTAAGGATCAAACAATTCAAAAACCCATTTGATTGTATACATTCTTGCAACTCAATAACAAATAAATGTCACTGTCATAAAAATATTTGTGACAGAAGAAAATTAAATTATCTCAACTAATGCAAGAGATACACCCCCATATTAATAAAATGGTTCATGGTTTAACAATTTCTACTACGTAAGTAAAATAATTATTAATGACATTTCATGTCACATAATTCAAAATAAACTAAAAATCAACATAAAAGATTTCTTAAATTTACTTTCCAATTAAATGGAACGATATAACTACATACATCTTCATGTTTAAATTTCTCTGGTGTTTAAACACCCATTCAAAATTGATTGAAAAAACTCAAATTAATCAACATATCAATTTAACATTCCAAATCACATGAAATTTTTGTTAAGAAATAACTTGAGTTGACATTGTACATGCATATCAAACGCATCAACTAAAAATAATGAATATGCATGATCCCAAAATCTGTATCATGAAATAAAAAGATTCTCAACTCATAAATAAAATTCAATGCGTTTTGAATTTTAAACTCCAAAATGACAAAACAAACCTTCATTTAATAAGTTTGATTTGTACATAAATAAACTAATTAAATATGCATGCAAAAGTCTTTGTGAATATATATATATATATATATATTATTCCGACTCATATGCAGAAACTATTTACGACCACAGATCCACACACAGAAATGTAAAAATGATTCAAAAAACCAATAAAGAAACTAAACTTGCCACAAAGGTTTCTTTGTAATAAAAATGAAATTTGTTTGTAAATTAATATTTTACTCCAGAAACAAATTCTCCCATGTACTACAATAAAGTCAAAAGAACTATGATAAATTAACAAAATTAATTTTCTAGTTACTAAAACCAGAAAATAAATTATAACATAAAATAATTTTATTTTTCTTGTTATTTAAACTAGTAAAATTAAATACCGAAATAATATCTGATTACAAAAAATCAGAAAAACAAACTACAAATTAATTTTCTGGTTACTAAAACCAAAAAATAAATTATAACACAAAATCATTTTATTTTTCTTGTTACTAAAACTAGAAAATACTGTAATTTTATTTTTCTTGTTACTGAAACTAGAAAATAAAATATCACAAAAACTATCTGATTACAAAAATCAGAAAAAACACAAAACAATTTTCTAGTTACCAAAACCAGAAAATAAATTAAAACACAAAATAATTTTATTTTCCTTGTTACTAAAACTAGAAAATAATATAATTTTATTTTTCTTGTTACTAAAACTTGAAAAATGAAATACCAAAATAATTTTCTGTAACACCAAATAATATTCTGCAATTGTTAATGATACCAGTATATTACTACTATCTGTCAAATAGCATAAATCACTATTTGTTTTTCCAACCAGAATATTACTTTGAAAGCACAAAAAATTAAATACAATGAAGATACCAAAAACAAAATACGAGTCTGTCCTAATAGCATAAGCTATATCAGGACGAGTACAATTCATTAGGTACATCAAGCTTCCAATAATTTGGAAGTATTTTAACTGAGACACTGCATCACCTTTATTTTTCGATAAATAAAGACTGATGTCTACGGGTGTTCTAGCTAAATTCAAATCATCCTTAATAAATTTATCAAGAATTTCTCAATATAATGAGATTGAGATAATGCATATCCGTCAGATGTTTTAGTAATTTTCATTCCTAATATAACATCTACGACCCCTATATCTTTCAACCGATTTAAAAGATCTCCAGTCAAACACTGGGCTTGATCAGATTATAATTCAAAAAAATTAAATCAAGTAAGTTATATAATTAATTTTTTGTGTTATTGTTATTTATTTAAATCAGATTTTAATTTTATTTTTGTAACAAAATAAATCTGTTTTTGTTTATTTATTTATTATTTCGAGTTTGATTTTTGTAATCAAACAAATTCTCTCATTTTCTTTATTTCTTTAAATTCTAATTATATTACAAAATACAATCTTAAGACAGACTCGTTTTTTGGTATCTTCATTGTATTTTATTTTCTGTGTTTTCAAAGTAATATTCTGGTTGGAAAAATAAATAGTGATTTATGCTATTTGACAGATATTAGTAATATACTGTCTCTTTTCTTTGACAACTAGTAGTAATATACTGGTGTCATTAACAATTGCAGAATATTATTTGGTATTACAGAAAATTCTTGTGATATTTTATTTTTCTAGTTTTAGTAACAAGGAAAATAAAATTATTTTGTTGTTATAATTTATTTTCTGGTTTTAGTAACTAGAAAATTAATTTGTGTTTTAATTTTTTCTGATTTTTGTAATCAGAGATTATGGCTACTGCAACTGAAACTGCATCTGGCAGTGGTACTCCTATTGTTACACCTACATCGGTCCCTATCCAGGACCATGTTCATGTACCAATCAATCATGGAGAAAAACCGGAAAAATTTAACGGTACCGAGTTTAAGAGATGGCAGCAGAAGATGTTGTTCTATCTTACGACTCTTAATTTGGCCCGGTTTCTCCATGAAGAGGCTCCAGCACTTAAAGAGGGTGAAAGTGATCGGCAAGTTGTTGCCATTGTAGATGCTTGGAAACATTCAGATTTCCTGTGCAGAAACTACATCCTAAATGGCCTTGACAATATGCTGTATAATGTATACAGTCCTCTGAAAACAGCAAAAGAATTGTGGGATTCTTTGGAGAAGAAATACAAGACAGAAGATGCCGGCACGAAGAAATTTGTCGTCGGTAAATTTCTGGACTTTGTTATGGTAGACTCCCAAACGGTAATATCTCAAGTTCAAAGTTTTCAAATAATTTTGCATGATATTTATTCAGAAGGTATGTCTCTTAGCGAGTCATTCCAAGTTGCTGCTTAGTGGAAAAGTTACCACCGGCTTGGAAAGATTTCAAAAATTATTTAAAACACAAACGCAAAGAGATGACTATGGATGAATTGATTGTAAGATTAAGAATTGAGGAAGATAACCGAAAGGCTGAAAAGAGGAATGGGAAAAATCCCATTGAGTCCAAGGCTAATGTGGTTGAACAAGTTCATAAATCACATAACGAAAAGTGGAAGTTTACTGGAGATGGTCCTAAACAAGGCGATAGTAGCAAGAAGTTCAAAGGAAAATGCTATAACTGTGGCAAAACTGGACATTGAGCTTCTGACTGCCGCCGCCCTAAGAATGATCATGGAAGTACAAGTAAGAAGACCACTAATCAGGCCAATGTAACAGAATTAGATTACATCTCTGATGGAGTGAATGACATCAACCTTTCTGCTGTGGTGTCTGAGGCTAACTTGGTTGGAAATCCCAAAGAGTGGTGGGTTGACACTGGAGCAACTCGTCACATATGTGCGGACAAGAAAATGTTCACTACCTACAATGAGGCTGCAAATGGTGAACAACTTTTCATGGGAAATTCTTCTACTTCTACTGTGGCTGGACAAGGGAAAGTGATCTTGAAGATGACATCAGGGAAAGAACTAACCCTCAACAACGTACTGCATGTACCTGACATCCGGAAGAATTTAGTTTCTGGGTCTTTGTTAAGTAAAAATAGTTTTAGACTTGTTTTTGAGTCTGATAAATTTGTATTAACAAAGAGTGGTATGTATGTTGGTAAGGGATACATGAGTGATGGTCTCTTTAAATTGAATGTAATGACAGTTGTACCAAAAATTGCTATGAATAAGAATAACACATCTTTTGTTTATATTCTTGAGTCAAATTTATGGCATGGTAGATTAGGACATGCGAATTTTGATGCTTTGCGTAGATTAATTGGTTTAGATCATATACCAAAGTTTGAAATTAACCCTAATCATAAATGTGAAATTTGTGTAGAAGCGAAACTAACTAAGGCTCCATTTAAACGGGTTGAAAGAAAAACTGAACCTCTAGAATTAATTCATACTGATATATGTGATTTAAAATTTATTCAAACTAGAGGAGGCAAAAAGTATTTCATAACATTTATCGATGATTGCACAAGATATTGTTATGTTTATTTACTTAGAAGTAAAGATGAAGCCTTAGAAATGTTTAAACTCTACAAAACAGAAGTTGAAAATTAACTTGGTAAAACCATTAAAATGGTTAGAAGTGATAGGGGTGGTGAATATGATGCACCATTAAATGAATTTTGTGCACAACATGGCATTATTCACCAAACTACAGCCCCTTATTCTCCACAGCAAAATGAAATTGCTGAAAGGAAGAATAGAACCCTCAAAGAAATGATGAATGCCATGTTACTAAGTTCAGGTTTACCACAGAACTTGTGGGGGGAAGCAATATTGTCTGCAAATTATGTTCTTAATAGAATACCCCACAAGAAAACCAACAGCACTCCTTATGAATTGTGGAAAGGTCGACCGCCTTCCTACAAATACTTAAAAGTGTGGGGGTGTTTGGAAAAAGTTGAAGTTCCTGTTCCTAAAAAGACTAAGATTGGACCAAAAACAATAGACTGTGTGTTTATTGGTTATACTCAGAATAGTAGTGCATATCGGTTTCTGACTTATAAATCAGAAATACCTGATCTAAATGTGAACACTATTATAGAGTCAAGGAATGCTGCGTTTTTTGAACATGTCTTTCCTTACAAGAAAGGACAGGAATTAAGTTCACGGAAAAGAACTTATGATTGTACACAAAGTCAAGAGACTAATGACAATCAAACACAAGAGACTAGTAATAGTCTCGACCAACAGGATTTAATTAATGATGAACCAAGACGAAGTAAGAGAGTGAGAACATCAAAATCCTTTGGTCCAGATTTTCTGACATACTTGTTAGAAAATGAACCTCAAAGCTTTAAGGCAGCAATGACAGGTCCTGAAGCACCTTTGTGGAAAGAGGCTGTTAATAATGAAATTGAATCCATTATGCAAAATCATACTTGGGAATTGGTGGATCTTCCACCGGGTTCTAAACCTCTTGGATATAAATGGATATTCAAGAGAAAAATGAAAGCAGATGGTTCAATTGACAAGTATAAAGCAAGACTTGTTGTTAAAGGTTACAGACAAAAGGAAGGTCTGGACTATTTTGACACATATTCCCCTGTGACAAGAATAACATCCATTCGCATGCTTATTTCTATAGCGGCGTTGTTTAATTTAGAAATACATCAAATGGATGTTAAGACAGCTTTCTTAAACGGTGATCTAAATGACGAGATCTATATGGAGCAACCCAAAGGGTTTGTAGTATCAGGACAAGAAAAGAAAGTTTGTCGACTTGTAAAATCCTTTTATGGATTAAAACAAGAACCTAAGCAATGGCATGAAAAATTTGATCATGCAATGCTTACTAATGGGTTTAAGATAAACGAATGTGACAAATGCGTCTATGTTAAAAACACTGACCAAGGATATGTCATAGTTTGTCTTTATGTGGATGACATGCTTATCATTGGAGCAGTCAAGACATGATCAAATCAACTAAGCAAATGTTTAACAAAAGATTTGATATGAAAGATATGGGGGTCGCAGATGTTATATTAGGAATGAAAATTACTAAAACATCTGACGGATATACATTATCTCAATCACATTATATTGAGAAAATTCTTGGTAAATTTATCAAGGATGATATGAATTTAGCTAGAACACTGTAGACGTTAACCTTTATTTATCAAAAAATAAAGGTGATGCAGTGTCTCAGTTAAAATACTCTCAAATCATTGGAAGCCTAATGTACCTAATGAATTGTACTCGTCCTGATATAGCTTATACTATCAGTAAATTGAGTAGGTACACTAGTAACCCCGGAGAAGACCATTGGAAAGCGATCATTCGGGTTCTTAGATATCTAAGATTTACTCGTGATTATGGTTTGAACTTTACTCGATATCCAGCAGTACTCGAATGTTATTGTGATGCCAATTGGATATCGGATACTAAAGAGTCAAAATCCACTAGTGGATATGTCTTTACTCTAGGAGGCGCTGCTGTTTCTTGGAAGTCCACAAAACAAACTTGCATCGCACGATCCACAATGGAATCTGAGTTCATTGCTTTAGACAAAGCAGGTGAAGAAGCAGAATGGCTTCGTCACTTCTTAGAAGACATTCCAATGTGGCCAAAACCTGTGCCAGCTATTTACATTCATTGTAATAGTCAATCTGCAACAGGCAGGGCACAGAATCACATGTATAACGGTAAGTCACGACATATTCGTCGTCGACATAATACCGTAAGGCAATTGTTGTCAAACGGAATAATTTCAATAGATTATATAAAATCTAAAGAGAATATTGCGGATCCGTTAACAAAAGGTTTGACAAAAGAGCTAGTGTATAGTTCATCGAAGGGGATGGGATTAAAGCCTATTACATAAGAGTCGTCATAATGGTAACCCTACTTATATGACTGGAGATCCTAAGAACTAAGTTCAAAGGGACAACTAACTTATGTATGGCTCACCAGAAATCACCAAGGGATAAAAAATTCCCTACCCATTCCTATGGTGAGAGTGATATCTGCAACATATGTTGTATACAGGGGTATAAGGATAAACTTTGCTTTTAATGATTACTTATATCTTGATTAAGGTATAAAATCAAGACGGGTATAAGGAGATACTCACAATAAGAATCACCTATATGAGTGTTGAACTGGGGCCGGTTCTATGAGAATGAAAAGGCTAAATTCTCTAGAAACACTTATGAAAACTAGGCGCGTTCAAGGCCAAAATGAACACAACAGTGAGAACCACGATGTGTTAGAAGATATTTTGTGTGAAATCTATTGTCTTGGCTTACACAAACGGCTGAACAATTCAAGGCATCGCGTCCATTGGTTAGCCAGTAAGTCCGATAGGTTATCACTAGGGAAGGTTCAAGGCCGAAAACTACCTATCCTGATGCAAGATATTTTCGACTTATACTCTTTCGTTAAGTCTGCATATTGTTGCATTTCCGTTGTCATCAAATTCCATTCATGTGGGGGATTGTTGGAAATGGTAGAAAAATTCTGGGTAAAACCAGAATTTTTTCTCAAGTTTGGTCTATTTTTTAGGTGGGCCCCGAGCGTCGATTTACTCGGGTCAAAGTGGTAACGTGTTCTATGCCGCGTTGTGATTCACGTGGTATATTTGGTTGCTCAAAACCATTACCGAGTGAATGGGAAATTGAAGCCGAAGTGTGCTCCATAGAAATAGAGTTTTGGTGGAAATTCCTTAAGGTTGTAAAATGGCTTGTCCCACATTGATTTTGTGGGAAGTTTTGAAAGGGTTTATAAGGCATGGGTTTGGTACTTGGGGTGTGCCCCAAGGGGTACCCAAGTGTTTTAGTGGGAGAGGTTATGGGCAAAATGGGCTAGACCCATTGGACCCAAAAATCACCACACACGCGTGCGCGCTGCCGCCGCCGTCCGTCCGGTCGGGCTGGGCTGGGCTGGGCTGGCCTGGGCTTGGGCGCGGGTGCGTGGTGTGTGGTTGGGTTGGGCTTGTTCGGCCCAATACTAATCTTTTTGGGCAAAAAATATTTGAATTTAATTTTATTTTTGGTAAAATAAAATTCAGAATTCAAATTAAACTGATTTGGATTTTCTGTACATTCAAACAGGGCCCTTCCCATTTTCAAACAAGAAATAAACTAGTTTGGAATTAGTGCACACCCAAACAGGGCCCTTCCCGTTTTTTGCTATCTGTTTGAATTATTAACAGATTCAAATCTGTTTGAATTCAAAACCAACAGGTATCATACCTGTTCAATTTAAAACCAAGAGCCACCTTTACATCTATAAATAGGACCACCCTCATTTGATGTTATTCAATTCAGAAATTTCGTATTTCACCTCTGTTTATTATATTCTTCATTTTGTTGCATTTTATTTCTGAAAGAAAGAGTGTAAACACTTAGTGTATTCGTAAAGCAAACAATTTGCAGTGCTGCTATTGTTTGTGGTAGATCATTTCATCCTGGGAAATAGACGTCCAAATTCTGAAAGCACCGTGGAGAGGACGAATCTTTCTTAAGGACACAGTGTCAAACACTGGACTTGATCAGAAAATAATTCGAATAAATTAAATCAAGTAAGTTATTTAATTTATTTTCAGTGTTGTTTTTATTTATTAAAATCAGATTTAATTTTGTTTTTGTAACAAAATAAAATCTGTTTTTTTTTTATATTTATTTCAAGTTTGATTTTTGTAATCAAACAAATTCTCTCCTTTTTCTTTATTTCTTTTTATTCTTGTTGTTGTTTTGTACACAACAGAATTTAATCTATTTAAATACAGTGAAGATTGTCCAACATACTGTGACATGCTCTTTAAGAGCATCTTCAGTGGGATAATTAAATTTATTTGTTAAAGTGTATTATATAACATAAAGCATACAATATGATATAACAGGATGAAAGTAAGACCCAATTATATTTGTGAAATGTTTGTTAGTTTAGAAAGTGAGTGTATACTCCAATAGTATATTTAGATGTTTGTTAAAAGGATAGAGTTTCTCTTCAATTTACTTTGTAGACTGCACAATATTGTTGAGTCCGTGTGGCTTATTACGGGTGTCATTTCGATGATTTGAACCGTTTAATGTGTAAAACTCGTCGAGTATTTCATCCATATAAAAAATCACGTTGATCGGCCTCTTGATCAAATCAAATTTTTGTTAATTGTAAATATGATTTTAAAAATAAATTGTTCATAAAAATGTATTATGACCAAGTACCTATCGATATTCGATCAATATGATTTTTTATAATAATGAAATACTCAATAAATTTTAAATATTGAACGATTTAGATTATTAAAATAAGACCTATGCTAGATCTCAAGAATCTAACAACACCTTCTAGTTTACAAAATAAATTAGAGAGAAAGATATATAAGTGTGGTTTCACCAAAATGTATAAATAATATATATATAAATATATATAAATAAATAAATAAATAAAAGAGTAAAAGGTACTATAATGATAAAACTACACATTTTCGCGAGTTTGGGGGGTACTGCACTACTATGACTTAAAACTAGTTTTACGTGTTTAAAAGTTGCAATGCATTTAGCTCTTTCAAATATAATCTTTAGGCCATCTAGCATATAAAAAATAAAAATTACAATCTGCAGCCACAATAAAATTTATAAAATTAAAAATAAAAGTCCTTTCCATATTCAAAAAAAAAAAAAAAAAATTCAATCTATGGCCACAATAAAGTAAAAAATAAAAAATTCAATAGGTAAAAGTCTAAAAAACAATACGTGCTCTACTTACATACATTTAGGACAAAAATAATTACAACAAAGCCCCAAAAAAATTGCAATATGTAGGAACACTAATAATTATCAATGCCAAAAAGTAATGAATAAATACTACAATTCTCAAACACAAATAAAACAATAAAAATAAAGCAGTGGCATCTCCTTAAATAAACATTGAATCCATTTTAATTTAATTCTAAAAAATAAAGCAAAAAGGTGGCCGCTAGAACAAATGTTTGCATTTCAATTTTGTGGGGTGGTTCCAAATGATTGAAAAAATCAAGTAAGCTATCATTACAAAAGATTGACTCAGCCACCATGGGACTAGACTATGCTAGATCAAATCCTAATCCCTGCAACAACAACAAAAACAACCACACAAAAAAAAAAAAAAGATATGAAGGAAATGCATTAGAATTAAATACATATATATGTAAAACAAAAATCTAAATTACAAATCAACTACACCTAACCTAGTTTGCTACCATGCCTTAGTCTCAAGGAGGTCATGGGTTCAATTTCTCTTAGGGGGGTTGAATTAAGGGAATACAAGCACTTAGGTACTTTGCCAAAGGTAAGAAGATTTTCTAATGTAACAACTCACAACTAACATTTAAAAAAAAAAAAAAAAAAATCTAGATTACAAACAAGTATATTACACATTTGAAAACTTTGTGGATTGTACGATGCTTGGGAAGACAAAGGCGTTGATAGTGGATAAGTTGGTGGGCATGCAAAATTAACGTTGTGCATGAGCAGATTATATCCAGAATTCATTAGTTGTGGCCAATAAGGTATCTTAACACCCTAGTCCATAAAATATTGTTAGTAGCAACTAAATTTTATTATCATTATGTACTTAAGCAATATGATTTCAATACAAAGAATAAGATATCACCAGTGGGTGGTTTGAAGATGAATTTTGAATATTTCTAGTGTCGCTTGACTGACCAATACTCTAAAGAGGTTGTAAAGCATTTATCAATACGTTGTAAAATTTAAAAATAAATCTAGCCAATTTGAAATCAAGTACTTGGGTAAATTCAATATTTGAGTAAGGCGGGTAGGTTGCAAAACAACTTTTGTTCTCTTAATAGTCTTCTCATGCCAAGGTTTTAATCTACTCCCACCCTTGTGTCCGCCCTCTTTCTTTTTTAAGCCTTTAGCTTGTGCAAAGTTTGGATTAACTATAAATTCTTTAGTACCCGCTTCCATATTGCCTCCATTACCATAAGTGCCTAAGCAGTCTAATAAAGCCATCATAATGTCTACTTGTGCACACAAATCCCTAAGAGTTTCGTCAACTAATTGATAGATAGGTTTGCATTCAGATGATCGAATTGCTAGTTTCACCATTTTAGGACAAAGACCTTTGTAGCGTGCTGTCATCACCAACTTAAGGTCATTCTCAACCACTGTAACTGTTTCCTCAATTGCACAATCCTTCGTATCTAGTCTCCATCGACCTAATATATACCTTTCAAGAATTTCCATAATATTCATTCTATCAAGCACCTTAATTGCATGACCACATAAAATTCCAAAACTATCAAATTTTTGACAAGTGCAATGAATTTCTCGACAATTATTGTTTCCTCCTAACTCATTAACTTCCACATTACCTTTCACAATATATTCTTTATCCTCTCCATAGAAGCCAATCACATACGTTACTTCTCTTCCTAACTCATGGCATCGCTTCACTTGACAAAAAAGGGATGTGTCTAACTCATTATGGAATAAGTCAAAGATAGGGGGGTATACAACTTAGCAACTTGAATTAATATGGGAGACATTTTCAACTTTATTCTCGGCAACTATTGTTTAGAATCGTATATAGCTTTTACTTCTTCAAATTGTGAAGTTAATTTAACAGAGCATCAACCCCTAATCCAAAACACAATATCTGTTAGATACCAAAACAAATAACCATATCCGTACACATAACACATTCCTATAATATTATATTAAAATCCCCAATCCAAAACACAATCTCTATTTGATACGAAAATAAATCACCATATATATACATAACAGATTCATGTAATATTATATTAAAACAAGAATATTATATTATAAACATATAAAATATATATATATATATTTTCAAAGCTGAGTATTGAAGATTCAATTACAAAGCAAATAAGCAACCTCAATGACAATGCTAATAGTGGAACTAAGGTACAACAATGGCGGAGGAACGTCGGAGCAACGATAGAGGGACGATGGAGGAACGACAGAGCAATGATAGAGAGATGGCAGAGCAAAAGTTGAAAACCCAAACCCTCCTAACGTTTTGTAGGGTTTTTCATTGTTTCGTATTTTAATTTTTGTCTGAATTTTCATAGTCAAAACGACGTAGTTTTAAGCTTAATATTATGCTAAAGGGCTTATTAAAAAATGACTTAATTTTGAGTTGAAACTACGCAGTTTTAAGTTACAACAATTACTGTTGTGAGGGACTCACAGCAGTACCCCAAACCCCACTTTCGCTCGCTCTTCGTATTTATCCTTGCCAATATGACAGACCATTTTCTCTTCCCTCTTTTTTGTGTCCCTCTCTTTTCTCATTCACTATCTCACTTTATTCATCAAGAGGCTCCCACATGTAACAAGTATTATTTGATGGACATCATTTAGGCCATGTTTGTTTGGACAGATTGGATTAGGTTGGATTAGCATTCCATGACTAATTGTCCTAGAACTACGAATGCCTTTGGATTATGTATCCTATCCTATATTTAGATTGAGGTAGGATTATAAGGAATGACTAATAGTACAGACTTTGGCTTAATCTTCCAATTTATATCCCATCCCTCTTTGTGGGATTGAATAGTCCATCATATGTGAGATACCATATCTGGATGAATTGTTAATTCGTACTTCAATTGTTTAACCAAATATCGGATTAATAATTTTATTGGACTATTAGTCCAATCCCAAGCTCATGTCCACCCAAACAAACATCGCCTTAAAGTAAAAAGTTGACAGTTAAAAATATAATTTATTTAAATAATTTTTATCTAATTAGTTATATGTAAATGTTGTACTAGATATTTTAGCACATACACTTAAATTAAAATACGCTATAACCACCACTTTTAAATTGTAACAAACACTCACTAGAGATGCTCTAACTCTATAGTGAAGATTATGAGTTTAAAGGCATCTTTGATTAATAGGATTATAATATAGAATTGAGATTGTTAGTCAAAAGACTCACAATTTCATATTTGAATGTAAATTTTATTGATCGGATTACATGTAAAGTAGACATTAATATGACAAAATTGACAAATTATTAATATTAAGAGGGATTGAGAATCATAATTTCAAGTATAAAACAAATAAAATAAATTGAATGCATAATAAATAGTTATCTTATTAATTTAATTGAATAACTAATCTTATTCTAATTTATGAAATTATTATTATTTTTCACTATTCATCATGTTAGTTAAAGAAGACCTAAATGCCTTGTGTAGTAGTCCATTGGTGATGTTGCCTTTTCCCTTTAAATTATAAGTGAATTTCTTTTCTTCTTTTTTTTTTTCTTTCTAGAAATAAAAATACACAACAGTCAGTACTTTGGGGTTGATTTTTTCATTGATTTTCTTTTTTATAAAAAAAATATTTAATGATTTTTTAAAAAAATTTAGAAAAATTTTATATTTTTTAAAATCTATTCGACTACACAATTTAAAAAGTAAAAAAGAAAAATCAATAAAGAGAAAAAAAAATTTAAATAAATTTCTTTTTTTTTCGTTTTTTTTTTTTTGGATTCTTTAGTAAACTTTTAATTTTTTTAAAAAATAATTTTTAAATCTTTTTACCTTAATTGGACCTGAAAAGTTTTTTTAAAAAAAATTGTAAATTTGAATAATAAATTGATTTTTTTAATTGGATTCCAATTTCAGAGAAATCATACTTTGGACCAGGATAGCACATCCCATTCTTATTAACTACTAGCATTCACCCGTGCTATGCACGGGATAAATATTTTTTTTTTCATATATATTATACTCATTTTTTTTTAATCATTTTGTTTCTCTTATATAAAACTTTTGATTTAACTCACATTTTAGAAAATTGAGTTTTTATTTTTTAGTAATTTTTTTAATATTTTACATAGTTTTTAAAAAAAATTTAGATATATCTAATCTAGATACACTAAAAAAGTATAATATTTATATAATTTTTTTAAAAAAAAAATTCACCAAAAAATAAATAAATAAAAAATAAGAAAATTCAATACATTTTCGTATTTTGTTGTATTCAATAAATCTTTTAAACATTTTTGTACAAATTTTATACCTTTTAAGTATATCAAGATTAAGTGGATCTAAAAATATAAAAATACGAATTGAAAACTGAAAAAATTGTTTTTGAAAATTCCAAACCAAATAGAGTATTATTTGTAAATTTAAAAGTTGTGTAAAATTATTAAAAAAAAATTAAAAAATTATGAGTTTAATGCACAAATAACTTAATACTTGTTATGATTTTATAATATACATAAAATTAATTAATTTGCCCTTACTCCACCCAAAATAAATTTAGTTGTATTATGTGTAAAATTATTGATTTTATTTTTCATAACATAAAATAAAAATAAAACTAACATGTATCGTTAATATAGTATTAAATTTAATAGATTCTTGGAATCTAAGAAATTAAAGAAGTAATGAAAATAATTAAATTTTAATCTTAAATTAAAAACTATAAAGAAAAACAAAAGAATTGAAATCATATTTAATATGATAGAATTTTCATTTCAAAACATAATATTTCCGATTTTCAAGCCAAGTATGTACATATATATTTTGGATTTTGTAAAACAAAATAAAACATGAAAGATTAAATTTGGAGATTACAATTTTCTGCAATCTCTGTAGTCAAAATACAAAATCTCAAATGCTTGGAACAAAAAATAAATTATTAAAGAAAAAGAAAAAGAAAAACCGAGACTTGCATTTGATGGCGGATTGCGGACTGCTGGCATTCGCTACTGAAGGAAGTTGATGAAATATATGTATTTGCAGTAATGGATTGTTAGAAGTAATGGTTTAAGGGGATATGGATAGATGGGTTTTTTTTTTATATATATATATCAATCTGTTGTAGGATAGTGAGAGAGTGGGATTGAAAGTGTTTGAGAGTAGGAGAGATTTGTTTGAGGTAGGAGAGTAACAGATTTGTTTGGATAGGTTTTGTTTTGTTTTTTTTTTTTTTTTGAGTTTGGATAGGTTTTTTTTTTTTTTTTTTTTGTTGACAACTTTTTATGGATAAGACTTGTGGATAGTGGAAGAGTGGGAGTGAAAATCTTTGAGGGTGAGGGACAAACGTAGGGCAGGAGAGAAAGGTGGAAGGATATGAGTTTTTATTGTTATGAAAGTCTTTGGGAGTGAAGGAAAAGAGCTATAAACTCAAAAGAGAGGTGCTACGTATTTTTCAAATTTATGAGAATTTTAGAATGGCATTTTAGGTGGAAAGATAGGAGTTTTTATTGTTATGAAAGTCTTTGGGAGGGAAGAAAAAGAGCTATAAACTCAAAAGAGAGGTGCCGCGTATTTTTCAAATTTATGAGAATTTTAGAATGGCATTTTGAAGCCTTTAAAAACAATACTACATTCTATTATATATATAGTATAGATGTCTCTTGCAGATAGGCCGTATCGAGATAATATTGTGGATAACTGATAAGCTTCGCTCGATATTTTTATTTCTTCATATCTCTCAATATCTCTTTTGTTGATCTAATTTAAATCCGTATTAATAATTTGAACGGTTTATTTTATAAGTTTTATAATAGGTCATTCATACAAACAAAAAAAAAATCATCAAAAAACTATAACTTTAAGAAAAAATCATTTTGCTTTTTTTCATTTTTTAGAAAACACTTTTCAGAAAATTCTACATTTTTATTTTCCGTATTTTTTTGTTTTTACTGATTTTTTTTAATATTTTAAGCAATTTTTTTTACTTGTTAGACACACCTAACATAAATACACCTAAAAAGTAAAAAAATTGTAAAAAAAATCTTTTAAAAATTCACTAAATACCAAAAATATAAAAAAATACAAGAATTCAGTACATTTTTTGTATTTTTATGTATTTATTAATTTTTTAAAATATTTTTTCACAAATTTTTTACTTTTTAGATTCATCTAACTAAGATGCACCTAAAAAAGTAAAAAAAAAAATGTTTAAAATTTAAAAAATATTTACTAAAAACAAAAGAATGCGAAAATCAAAAAACTCAATTTTCAAAAAACTTAATCCAGAAAACTCAAACCAAACACACTGATTTTGTTTTATAAAATGAACGACAAATTTGATTATAAACCTAGACCATCCATTTTATAAAATTAATTTTTTTATTCCTGTGTTTATAATTTTCCTATAAAACTCATTTTTTTATATAAATAACTTTTATTACGAAACTTACGAAATAAAATGTTTAGGTTATTGATGCAAATCCAAATTAAGACCTACAAAAAAGAGGTGATTATTCAGTATTTTCGGAGTATGGACAAATGGTACTCCATAAGATTTTGATTGATAGAGAGGAGTAGGAGCCCACGATTTATGTTGGGAATGAAGGGACAATGTGAAACTAAATAATTAGTGATTAGATTGGAATATGACCAGGGACGGAGGGAAGGAAGGACGAGGAGGGTCATGTGTCCCCCCTCAGTTTTGAGATTTGTTTTTTTTTTGGGTCTTGTTGTCATATATAAAATGTATATATTTTTTTTCTTAACTTGTTTTTCGGTTAAGGATTTATTGTATTGTTCACAACAAATAGTTATTTGATATTTTGAAAGCACTATCTGATATTATTTATCTAATAGTTTAAACCAATAGTGTAGTGAAAAATCTTATAGATTGGATATAATGAACTCATTATTTTTAAACAATTGACAAACTGCTTAGTGTGATTTGTGATTTCTCATGCTTTGAGCATCACGTAGGCAATGTTATATGGTATTCTAAGACTATTTAATAATTTTCATTCGAAACACATCATTTGTAAGCAATGTCATCTCTTTAATATTTTTCTATCAAATAAAAATTAAATAGATTTTATAATAATTTGTGCTATAAACGATGTGTTTTTATTTTCTAAAATTAAGAATTTTGATCCATAATTTTGTGTTAAAATTACAAATTTACATCACTATCCCGCACCGAGCTACACTATTATAGAATTTTAATTTGTTCCTATTAATAATGAATATGTAATTTTTTATACTTAAATTTACCTCATAAAATTATTATTATCTTAATGTTCATCATGATTTTTTTAAAATAAAAAATTATAATTAGTAGTGCCCTCTCTAACTCAATTTCTTGGCTCCGCCACTGAATATGGCTACGTGATATTCCGAGATTATTGGATAATTTTCTTTAAAAAAAAAAAAAGATATATAGAGATATGAAAAGATAAAAGTATGGAAATGAGCTTCTCCCTAATATTGTCCATTCGTTGAACTATTCATCAATCCAATAGCAGTAGAGCACTGATTGAATTTGCACATGTATCACCCAATAACTTATCCGAACTCAGCCCAGTGACCCCTCAAGAATCGACAAGCATGCTTGGCTTGGTTTTCATTTAGCGGAGGGCAGGACCCTCTTAATGGGCACACGCCTGCCCATGCCGAAGAATTCAGGTGCAGCACGGAAAAATATTGTGTACGGTGATTTGTTCGAATAAGTCGCTGGGTTTTGTTAACAAGGTAGGCCTATTTTGTCATCTAGTTTTTATTTTTATTTTATTTTTTTGAACAAAAAAAAAAAATACTCAGAAGTGTCATTATTGCATTCGTGAGTTCAGATTCTGATGTAACTGATTGTCGGCTTGATTTAACCCAATCCAAAAAAAAGGGATTTATTACCGAAGCACCAATAAAGCTTAACCACACATTACAGATAAACTCAAGTTATGAGAGGAATACAAGTGAGGTCTCCGAAGAGAGCTAGCTGCAAAGTAGCGGAATTCATCCCTCTCAGGAATCGAACTTGGGTCATGTTTGTGGAGAGGAATGCCTTCTCCATTATGCCACCACCCACGATGGTATTTTATCATCTAGGTTAAAGGTCAACTTTCTAGTTTTTTGATTTTTTTTAATCACACTATCTCTTAATTTTTTTACACATTTTTAAAAAAAAATTAAAAAATTAACTTTTAACGTACTTTTCAAAATAAGCCTAAATCCACTCAACAACCTTCACTATTATAGAAATTACAAAATACTATAAATATAATTTACTTGTAGACTAGAATTTTTTTTTTCTTTTTCCAATTTCATATATTTTAATACTTTATACTTTTCAAACTATATTTTTTTACTTTTTTTATCATAAAAATAAATGTCTTTTACTTTTAAATAAAATTTCATAGTTTTTTTTTTAAAAAATTTAAACGTTATTTATTTTCAATCATAATTAAATTATAAGGTAAAAAACTAAATTTAAAAATTATAACAAATATAGAAAGAAATTTATAAGACCAATCAGCAAATGAATATGAATTTATTTAAAAATAAATGCTAAAACATTGTCATTCAATATCACCATTGCATATTAAGGTTCTAAGGATTCAAAATAAAGGATATTTAAAAAAAAAAAAAAAACTATGAAATGTTATTTAAAAATAAAGACATTTACCTTTATGATAAAAAAAAAATGTTTTTAAAAAAATTCTATTTTAAAAAGTATATAATGTTAAAATATATGAAATTAAAAAAAAAAGTTTAAAAAAACAGTAGTTTAGCCTAGTGTCTATAAGTAAGATGTATTTATTTGTAGTGTTTTATATTTTGAGGGCTGGTGAGTGCTGGAAATTCTATTTCTACACACATAATTATTTTAGTGTACATACTTAATGAAATATTATTTTAATGACAATTACACTTTAAATTAAAATGACTATAATGGATATCCACTAGTACCCATAATATTATATGAAAATATTTTCTGTACATATCTTTTAAAAAGAAAAAAAAAATTCAAAGTACACCTTTTGAGGAAAAAAAAACTAAACCGTAATTTTTTCATTGTTGTTACTTTGTTTGCTACACACTCTATACTCTTCTATTGCTTACAAAACAATAATCTCTTAACAACTCTCATATTGTTTTAATCTCTAAATTTATACTCTATTAGTGATGAAAAGGTTTATTTTTTCATGCATAACATTTTTTTTTCTTTCCCTTTTTGCGGTTTTCAATCGAACAACCAGTGCCGAATTATTTTATTATATTCAGACATCAATTGCCAAATTATTTCATTATATTCAGACATCAACTGTTGACAATTTTTTTATTATGTTTTTTGGAACAAATTTGTCGAACTGATCACTTTTATTAAAAAATTCAGTTTCAAATTAAATGTATATTTTTGGAAAACCAACATCAAAATCCCTAAACTGAAAAACATAAAAAAAATAAAAATAAAATAAAAAAAAGAAAAAAAAGAAGAGAGTTTTATGGCAATGGAGTGCACAGAGATCTAAAAATAGTAAATGCAATAACAAACTGAAAAGATGTCTCATCTTCAACAATATTTTGGAGAGTTTTCAATGGTGTTTTTAATGGTGAGAGGGAGATTTATGATTTGGATTGGGCCGTGGTAAGGGCCGGACAGATTTGGGTTAGACTGAGTTGCGCTGTGCAGATTTGGGCCGAACGGGTGTGGGGCCGAGCTGTATTGCCCGGCCTTGGAGGAAGCTGCTCGGTTAAGGCAGCGCATGGATTGAACAAGCTGCGAGGATCCGTGGTTGTGAACAAGCGCCGGGGTACCTGTTTGCTCGGCAGATTGGTTGACTGCGGACAAGCGTGAGTTGTCCCAAGCTCGGCTTTGCCGAGATGCCGCCGAGTCCGGTCTTCATCTGAGCTTAGCTGTTGGAGTACTTGGACATGAAGCGCAGCATGGCAGATGATGGCCGAGATGATACTGCCCGGCTGCCGAGCTCCCAGGAGCATGGGCAGGCAGTTGGGTTAGGTGGTGCTCAGCAAGGTTTATGCTGACAGATGGGATAGCAGTGCCACGTGTTGAGAGATCACTGGGAGTAGATTTGGGCGCAGAAGGTATATAAGCATGACTGCGCCCCCCATACGTGGACAGATGAACATTTGGTGAGACATACACTAAACACTCAACACTCTCCCTTCTCTCTATCTATCCCCTGTGTGTGTTCTAACTTGATCGTCGGAGGGGTTTCCGGCCACACACCACCGGGTAGCTCACCGTTATTTGCTCGCAGGTGATCGGACAGTAGCGGAGCTCGGAAGAAAGGAGTGCGGGCTTGCAGGAATATTTGCTCCCCGCACAATTGACGCCGTCTGTGGGAAGACTTGACAGACAAAACCTTGTCTTCCAGGCTCATCTGATCGCCGTCCATGGCTAATAACGATGAGTTTCCGTTGTCTGCCATAGACGGAGCCACCCCGGAGTTCACCCGAAGGAGAGAAGGACCTCCCGCCATCCATCCAATGGCGGACTTGGAGACACCCACCGGAGGACAATCAGGAGATGCGCGGGATAAGCGCAGGAGAAGTTATGGTCATTCACGAAGTCCGGACGGTCATCAGCGGCGGAGAGAATCACATGCCCGACGTCTGGAACACAAGTTGAGGGACCAAGACGCTGTCATCCGGCGAATGGCGGCGAAGATGGAGGAGCTCAAGCGGCATGTCAAAGGGAAGGGTGTAGCTGGAGTGGGTGACCATAGTGAGCGCACCCCATCCCGCCGTTTAGGCGGTCAAAGTCAGCGACGCACTCCATCCATTTCTATTACCAGAAGTTATCAGGTTGGTGATTCCGACGTGTATGCAGAGAAGTCTAGCGCGCAAGATAGCACTTACCGGCCCTCACGTCCGGCGACGATGTCGAAGTACTCCCACTTCGCTCATTCAAAGGATTTGCGGGCGGTCTTAAAGGAGCGGGCTCGCCGACATGAAGCTCAGAGGATACCGGCGTTCCAGCGGCTATCCTACGGGGTTCACGCCAGCGAGGAGGTCGGAATGCCTCTACCCCGCCAAGCAGCGCCGCTCCTAGTGGATTCAGATTTGGCCAGGCTAAGTGCCACCCCTTTTGCCCTGGAAATAGAAACAACACCGCTTCCGGCAGGCTTCTACCAGCCAAAGTTCACGCTTTACGACGGGAAAACCGATCCTTACATGCATGTGAGCCACTTCCGACAAGTTATGGCCGGACATAGGCGAAATGACGAACTTATGTGTCTGATCTTCCCGTCAAGTTTAGGCGAGCTGGGCTTGAAGTGGTTCGAGATGTTGCCGGAAGGGAGCATACAACGGTGGCATCAGTTGGCCGAAGCCTTTGTGACGCGCTTCAAAACCAACATAAAAACACCAAAGGAAGTCGATCATTTACTGAGTGTCAAGATGGAACCGAGCGACACATTGAAGGCATACAACTCTAGGTATTGGGAGACCTTCAACGAGATCTTAGATTACCCGGTCAACCTTGCAATCACTCAATACAAGCGTGGTCTCCCGGTCGGATATAGACTGCGGGACTCGCTTACCATGCACCAACTGACCTCCATGGGCCAGCTCATGCAGCGTATCAATGAGCACATCCGAGTCGAGGATGATGCGTCAGCATCTACTGTGAAGGCAACTCCGGTAGCAACAGACAAGAAGACAGCAGGCAAAGTGCACGCAGTTGGGCAAGAGTCCAGCCGCTCAAGTGACCACGCAGAGGAATCGGACCGTGGCTCGAATCGTAAAAACCGGGGTAGAGGACGTCGGAATGATCGGGATGACTACCCCCGAGATGACGTATCGGATGCGAACAGAAGGTTGAAGGCAAGGACTGGCATAACCACGGTCTTTAAGATTCCAATCTATCGCATACTTAGTGAAATCCGAGACGAGGAGGCGATGGACAAAAAGGCTACAATCCGCGGTATCGTTGCACGTTTCATCGGGAGCGAGGCCATCGGACAGAGGATTGTTTGCCATTGAGGCAACACCTGGAAGAGCTAGTCGCGGCCGGGCACCTGGATCTTTACATTGATAGGGGCGTCAAGGCAAATCAGGTTCCGATTGATCCGCGGGGGACGGACGACCGAGATACACCTCCTCAAGGGGTTGTGAATGTCATCCACGGCATAGTGGAACTGGCGCGCGTTTGCGAGCTCTGTGGTATGATCAAGAAGGCAGAGCACATGAGGGAAGTTTTGTCAGTTCAGCCTGCGCTCAAGAGGGGGAGGACGGAAGCGAAAGAAGTGATCAGTTTCTCCTCAAGGGACTTGGAGCGCATTCAGACATCGCACAATGACGCCTTAGTAGTTACACTCCGCGTCAAAGATTTTGAAGTAAAACGGATCTTGATCGATCAGGGAAGCTCGGTCGAGATCATGTACTACGACGCTTTCCAACAACTCAAGCTCCGAGATACAGATCTCGCCCCGGCAACCTCACCATTGGTTGGTTTCAACTCACAATCGGAGTGGCCTTTGGGAAAGATTATCCTGCCGGTCAAAGCGGGATCCGTGGTCAAACAGGTGGAGTTCTGGGTGTTACAGGTGCCATCTACTTACAATTTGATCCTTGGAAGGGGGTGGCTACATGCTATGCAAGCCGTGGCATCGACTTTCCACCAAGTAATGAGATTCCCCTCGGCTATGGGGGCAATCGAGGAGATTTGGGGCGATCAGGTCATGTCAAAGCAGTGCTTCGTGGCGGTCAACGGGAGTCGGGTTGCCAAAGGATTTGTTCAAATGATTGAGGGACCGGAGGACCAGGGTGTCCTGGATGATGTAGGCACCAAGGCCGAAGACAAAGCTGTCGAGGAATTGGTGGAGGTTCGAATTGATATAGAGCAGCCGGACAAGTTCTTCTTGCTCGGCTCAAGCCTTACAGCCACAGAACACACCGAGATGGTTGAGTTTTTGATGGCCAACATCGAAGTTTTTACATGGTCGCCTTACGACATGCCCGGCCTCGATCCTTGTTTTATTTGCCATCATCTCAATGTCTTCCCCAGTGCCAAGCCAGTCATTCAGCGAACAAGGAGATCGGCGCTGCATCACGCCGAGGTAGTTGCAGAAGAAGTCAAGAATTTGCTAGAGGCGCGAGCAATTCAAGAAGTACACTATCCTCGATGGATCTCAAATACAGTGGTGGTACCGAAGAAAAATGGGAAGTGGCGGGTTTGTGTTGATTATAAGACCGTCAATCGAGCTTGTCCGAAATATAGCTTTCCCTTGCCTAGAATTGACCAGCTTGTGGATTTGATGGCTGGACATAACAGGCTAAGTTTCTTGGATGCCTACCGCGGCTATCATCAGATTGCCATGTATGGCCCCGACCGAGAAATCACTTCATTTACTACACCAAGGGGACTCTTTTGCTACCGAGTTATGCCTTTTGGTTTGAAGAACGCCGGGGCAACTTTTCAGAGGATGGTAACCAAGATGTTTGCTTCTTTGCTGGGCCCGACAATGGAAGCCTACATTGATGATATGGTGGTTAAAAGCCGGCATCAGGCAGATCATTTGTCCGACTTGTCCGAGATGTTTGCCATTCTCAAAAAACACAAGCTACGACTGAATGCGTCTAAGTGTGCCTTCGGCGTGGGATCCGGAAAATTTTTAGGATTCCTAGTAACGAACCGAGGTATCGAAGCAGACCCTACACAAATCCAAGCCGTGCAAGAGTTAAAACGGCCTAGCTCGGCAAAAGACGTGCAACATCTGGCTGGAATGGCCGCCGCGCTTAATCGATTTATAAGCCGGTCATCAGATCGCTGCCGCCCTTTCTTTCAGTCCTTAAAATCAAAGTTCTTCTGGGATGAAGAGTGTGACTGAGCCTTGGCCGAGCTCAAGGAGTATCTGTCTTCAGCGCCAGTGTTGGTCACACCGGATCCTGGAGAAGAGCTCTATCTTTATTTGGCCGTATCACAGCATGCAGTCAGTGCGGTGCTTGTCCGGGCTGAAGGAACCAAGCACCTCCCCATCTTCTATGTCAGTAAAACTTTGCTACCGGCAGAGTCAAGATACTTGCCGTTGGAGAAGCTTGCTTTGGCATTAATGATGGCTTCAAGAAAGTTGGCGCACTATTTCCATGCACATACCGTCATCGTCTTGACTGAATTCCCACTCAAAGCTTTATTCGAGCTGGCAGACTTCTCCGGGCGGATTCTTAAGTGGGCGGTCGAGTTGGGACAGTTTGATGTGAAGTTCCAGCCGCGCACCGCCATCAAAGCCCAGACTTTGGCCGACTTCGTCGCCGAATTTTCACCTGGAACTCATTCGGTATGCCCGGTCGATATTACCGCGGCAGATGATGAGGTGCACGTAAGACCATCCGAGAAACAACCAATTGGTGGAAGTAGCGACGCGGAGTTTGCGCGCACCACTGAAGCACCCTCAGTTTGTACAGTTTTACCACCCGGTAATGTGATGACGGAGTTGAATATCACTAACCCACCAGCTCTGTCCGGTCCCGCATCACCAGGAGGGGAAGAAATGGAACCACACAGCTCAGAACCTACGGCCGTCATAATACCGCAACCTGGTGATTTGCCTACGGACTTGAGCATTGCAAATCAACTTGCTGAGTCCGGTACCGAATCATCAAGGGTGACCGAATTGGAACCGATCAACACAGAACTTGAAACCGCATAGCCGAGCAGTCGTGATCCCATCAACCTTCAAGCCTCTCAGGACCCCTCAGAATGCTGGAAGCTCTTTGTGGGGGAGATGTGGAAACTTTTTGTTGATGGAGCCTCGAACCGTCACGGCGCCGGGCTAGGTATAGTTTTGATATCCCCAGACGGGTTGATAATCGAACACTCTATCACCCTTGGCTTTCCAGCATCCAACAACGAAGCTGAGTACGAGGCACTTTTGGCCGGTCTCAAAAGCGCGCTTCAGATGCAAGCTTCCGAGCTAATGGTGTACAGCGATTCCCAGCTTGTGGTTAACCAAGTCGCCGGGATTTATGAAGCAAAGGACGACAGAATGGCAAAGTACCAAGCTTTGGTCAGGGACCACATCAAGCAATTTCAGGCAATCAGAGTTCAACAGATTGGCCGAGAAGAGAACGACCGAGCTGATGAGTTGGCTGGCCTCGCCTCAATGGTTGATTGCACATCTCCTAACCCCCTGTTAATTGAATTTTTTCCACGGCCGAGCATAGAGGAATCCGGACAGACGGATGTATTCTGCGCCACGCTAGGTCCTTCCTGGATGGACCCTATAGTCCTGTTTCTCAGAGATCGGATTCTGCCAGCCGAGAAGAGAGAAGCGCACAAAGTCCGGGTGAAATCAGAGCGATTTTGGCTCTCTCCATCTGGAGCGTTGTATAAAAAGTCCTTCACCGGTCCTTATCTGAAGTGCGTGCACCCGAGTAACGTGGATGCCTTCTTGTACGAAATTCACGAAGGTATCTGTGGCAGTCACATAGGGGCCAGGTCCTTGGCCTACCGCGCTATTTCGCAAGGCTATTGGTGGCCGTGCATGCAAGCCGACGCCCAGAAATATGTTCGCAAGTGTGAGAAGTGCCAGAAGTTTGCGCACCAGATTCACCAGCCGGCCAGAGAACTTCTTCCCCTAACCAGCCCTTGGCCTTTTGCAATGTGGGGATTAGACATAGTGGGGCCGCTCCCAACAGCACCAGGCAACCGGAAGTTCTTCATCGCGGCAACAGACTACTTCACCAAGTGGGTTGAAGCCGAGCCTTTGGCAACAATCAAAGAGAAAGACGTGAAGCGGTTTGTCTGGCAGAATGTGGTAACACGGTTCGGCGTCCCTAAAATTTTGATTTCTGACAACGGCACCCAGTTTGACGGTCGCCTATTCAGAGGGTTTTGTGAAGATTTGAAGATTGAATTCTACAACTCCACCCCGGCTTACCCACAGTCCAACGGTCAAGCCGAGGTGTCGAACAAGACCATTCTTGACGGACTGAGGAAACGGCTGGAGAAGGCGAAGGGGAAGTGGGTTGAGGAACTCCCCAGCGTCCTCTGGGCATACCGTATAACCCCTCGAAGGTCGATCGGGGAAACACCGTTTGCTTTGGCTTATGGCATGAAGGCGGTCATTCCATTGGAAGTTGGCATGCCCACTCTCAGAAGTGAAAGTTTTAAGCCAGAGCTGAATGCCGAGGCCATTGCTCTGGAGTTGGATCTAGTGGAAGAACGCCGGGAAAAGGCTCTTATCCATGTGGCCGCCTACTAGTAAGAGCTCTCCAGGAAATACAACAAGACGGTACACCCCAGACCGTTCAAAGTGGGTGATTGGGTCTTGAGGAAAGTTATGGGTAACACCCTGGTGCCAGGTGAAGGCAAACTAGGGGCAAATTGGAAAGGATCCTACAAGATAACCGGTCTGGCGGGCAAGGGGGCATACCACTTGGAGGATCTCGATGGTAAAGGAATATCCCAGCCATGGAATGCGGCCAACCTCAAACTGTACTATTTCTAGCTTTTGTTTTCTTTTTGTGCAAAGGAATTTTTTACCTTACACTTCAGAATGTAATTCTTTTTGTCAATATATAGAAGCGTCTTCTTTGACTGAGCATTATGACTGATTGCTTTGATGACTTGAAATTCTCAACCGAGATGAATTACTCCGGTTGAAGGAGTTGGTGGTTTGTCCAACTCAGAGATCCCAACCGCGATGAATTACTCCGGTTGCAGGAGTTGGTGGTTTGTCCAACTCAGAGATCCCAACCGAGATGAATTACTCCGGTTGAAGGAGTTGGTGGTTTGTCCAACTTAGAGATCCCAATCGAGATGAGTTACCAGGTTGAAGGAGTTGGTGGTTTGTCCAACTCAGAGATTCCGATCGAGATGAATTACTCCGGTTGAAGGAGTTGGTGGTTTGTCCAACTCAGAGATCCCAACCGAGATGAATTACTCCGGTTGCAGGAGTTGGTGGTTTGTCCAACTCAGAGATCCCAACCGAGATGAGTTACCCCGGTTGAAGGAGTTGGTGGTTTGTCCAACTCAGAGATTTCAACCGAGATGAATTACTCCGGTTAAAGGAGTTGGTGGTTTGTCCAACTCAGAGATTCCAACCGAGATGAATTACTCCGGTTGCAGGAGTTGGTGGTTTGTCCAACTCAGATACCCCAACCGAGATGAGTCACCCCGGTTGAAGGAGTTGGTGGTTTGTCCAACTCGTGGTTTGTTCAACTTTGATGTTCCCACTGAGATGGTTGTTCCGGTCGACGAAGTTCAATTTTGCTACTTATACCGCGATGTGCATTCCGGTTAGGCCTGGTGGTCTAAACCGAGATGTTTTGCTAAAGTTAGAGTTAGAGAAAATCGTGCAAACTTTTGTGAAATTCAGGCTCTTTCATTGATGAGAAAATAAGTACAAAGGTGGGGCATAGAGCCCGGTTACATACACAAAGCAAAAAATGAAAGGAAAAGAGAACTACACTAAGGGGGAAAGATGGGAGAACTCGTCTTCAACGGCCTCCAGATCAACCGTTGTTCGCTCTTGGGCACCGGTCTCTTTTTCTCTGGGCAACTCCTCCCCGCTTCCCTCCTCGGCATTTACCTCGGTTTCTTTGGCAAGTTCCTCCTCTGCCTCAGCTTGTAACGCGCTGAAGACGTCGTTGGCATAAGGCATGAGGTAGACCGGTAGGAAGGCAACCGGGGGAGTGGCAAAGACATCGGTGTCAGGGCCTTGACCGAGATGTTCGCAGGCTGACTTCCAGCCCGCTTTGAAATAAATATCCTAAGTAGCAAAGACCTGCTTCTTATAGCTATCCTCGGCCTCTTTGAAGCCGACGTTGTTGGCATCCTCACACTCCTTCTCCCGGGATGCCTTGAGCTCATCCAGCTCGGCCTGAAGTTCGTCTCTCTTCTTCTCGGCCTCCCCAAGCTGGCCGAGCAACCTGTTGTTGTCAGCATTGGCCACTTGAAGTGAGGACTTTGCTCGGCCGAGCTCGGTCTGCAGACTCTGGACTTGGCCGGCCGTGTCATTCGCCTTCTGCCGCAGTCGGTGGATTCACTCCAGGACCAGGTGCTGCTTTTGGATAGCCTGCAAGCAAAAAAGCTTGGACAAAGTAGAAACCGTGCAAACACTTGACAAAAATTTCAGCAAAAGATTAAGACTTACCCTGGCCATAGACTTTACTGAAGACTTCACAAGCCGAGTGTCCGGAACGTGGTCGCTACCGACCACATCGCTCGGTAAAAGTAGGGCTTTTGAGAGATCAAAGGCAAGCAGGTGCTCTTTATCACCCTTGATCGAAGCGTTAGCCGGGATGTCTTTTCCCCGGTGCTTAAACTGCGGCCGCCATGCTGGAGTTGGGTCTGCGGCCTCTGTGGGTTGCTCGGTGGAGAGCTTGGCAACCAGCTCGACAGATGGATCTGCGCGAGGCCTTTTGCTAGCCCGGCGAGCTTCTTACCTGGATTGCCCAGTAGTTGGAGACGCCAAGGCAACGACAGGGCCGCTGGATTGACCGGCAACTTGGGTATAGGGGACAATGCTCGGTATTTCGGCCGATGTCGCGGTCAACAAGTTCTTGATGCGACTCCTTTTCGCCATCTCCTCGGCTTCGGATAACCGGATAAACGGGACGTCTGGTAGAGTTGGGTCTCGGGGAGGAGTTGGAGCACGGAGAAAGTCTGTAACTTTACTCCGGCGTGGTGCTGAGTATCTGTAAGTTGGCACGTAGCCGAGCAGTTCGTTGCAATCTCGGTGGCTGTAGCGGAGCACGGTCCGGATTGCTTCTGCGTTGGGGTATTGGTAGTTTGCTTGCAAGGCTTGAATTGCTACATGGGGAACAGGAAAGTGGTTAAGCGCAGAATAATTAAAACGAATTGACCAAACAAGACAGCACGGCTTACATGTGGAACCGAAGTTCTTGCTGATGAACCAACTCGGTACCTCAGCTGTTTCGTAATTACCGGTTACCCAGAAAAAATCGTCATCATGCAAATCTTTGTCCGGTGTTCCAGTCACGATTTTTTCTTTGCCCGGCCTGATCTTAAGATAGTAAGCGAGACCATCGCCGGTGTGACCGAGAGTATATTGTCGCAGTATCTCGGTTAAGCCTAAGTTTGTGCCTAACCGGTTGTTAAGTTTGTGCACACCGTTTATTATTCGGTAGGTGTTGGTGGACACTTGAGTGGGTGCAAGCCCGGTGCGGCGGAGGAACTCGGTGATCAATGGGTTGAGCGGGAAACGAAGGCCCCCTTCGATGATCGATAGCACGGTGAAGGGGCATTCCTCCCTGCCCCATGGCGTTGTCTCAATTTCTACAAGTTCAAGGTGGACATCGGCCGGGATGCCGTACTCCTCCCTGAACGCAGCCAGAGCAGCCAGAGTATCAACGAGAAATCGAAATTTCCCCATGAAGGACCGGCCAAATTTTCTCGGCTAAGGAGGTTTGGCACTGACTTGTGGATTGTTGGCTGCTCGGTCTTTGAGAGCCTCGGAAGTGGTCAGGGGTCCACTTGGACTCTGCAGGAAAAGGTTGTCAAGAGTAAGGAAGCACGGTCGCGCGAAACGAGCTTGACTTTAGCTCGGTCATAGATTGTGCCAAACCACCTCGGTTTTGAAGGTTAGCCAAGGAGCCCGGCCTTAAACCGGACCAGATATTAGCCCGGTCGATCGACCAAACCTCTTGCCTACCCCGATTTTCACTAAGGTTGGGGCAAACGTTTTATTAGCTCGGTCGGGGGTTGTTTTTTGGATCAAACGAAGTCCTGGAGCCCGGACTGCCCCAGTTCTTCGAAAGTTCATCAGCAAAAATGAAGAACACCATGAGTAGTGGGAGGTTTGGGATGATTTCTATGTCCTACGCCCTAAGAACTACGTTCTACTGCCCTATTGTCTGAAGTATCAATGAAAATAAAAAAAAACAAGGGTTGGAGAGCTTACCAATATGGAGCAGTGGCTGCTTCTTCTTCGAGCGCGAGTTCGGGAATGGCAAAGGAGAGTCAAGAGCTTTGGGTTGCTTGGAATGGCAGTGAGTCAATGAGACCTCAAGGAAGATGAGGGGAGGATGTTTATAGAGGAAACGAGACTGCCCAAATTCAAATTCTGGCAAAACGATGGGTTGGCTGCTCGAGAACCAATGGCAGCCCGCCACGTGTCCCCATTTATGGCGACGTCAGAACTGAAGAGACAGGTTGAAGAGTTGAGGAGCCAACCGGGCTACTTTCAAAGAAGAGGACGTCAGCTGAGGAGTATAACCGGGCAAGTTTGCAGTAATGTTAGCTAGCCCGGTCGCGAAGAAATGTTATCCCGGTCGAAGTGAGTAATCCCAGTCACGCTTTCGCAGACGGAATTAAGGGGCAATTGAGAGGGAGATTTATGATCTGGATTGGGCCGTGGTAAGGGCCAGACAGATTTGGGTCAGACTGAGTTGCGCCGTGCAGATTTAGGCCGAACGGGTGTGGGGTCGAGCTGTATTGCCCAGCCTTGGAGGAAGCTGCTCGGTTAAGGCAGCGCATGGATTGAACAAGCTGCGAGGATCCGTGGTTGTGAACAAGCGCCGGGGTACCTGTTTGCTCGGTAGATTGGTTGACCACAGACAAGCGTGAGTTGTCCCAAGCTCGGCTTTGCCGAGATACCGCCGAGTCTGGTCCTCATCTGAGCTTAGCTGTTGGAGTACTTGGGCATGAAGCGCAGCATGGCAGATGATGGCCGAGATGATACTGCCCGGCTGCCGAGCTCCCAGGAGCATGGGCAGGCAGTTGGGTTAGGTGGTGCTCAACAAGGTTTATGCTGACAGATGGGATAGCAGTGCCACGTGTTGAGAGATCACTGGGAGTAGATTTGGGGCGCAGAAGGTATATAAGCATGACTGCGCCCCCCATACGCGGACAGATGAACATTTGGTGAGACATACACTAAACACTCAACACTCTCCCTTCTCTCTATCTATCCCCTGTGTGTGTTCTAACTTGATCGTCGGAGGGTTTCCGGCCACACACCGCCGGGTAGCTCACCGTTATTTGCTCGTAGGTGATCGGACAGTAGTGGAGCTCGGAAGAAAGGAGTGCGGGCTTGCCGAAATATTTGCTCCCCGCACAAATGGAAATTCAATAAAGTTTTTAATGGAGGACTTTGTCTTCACTTCACTTCACTTCACACTGTGATCTTAAATGGTCTTCACGTGGGTTTACAATATGTCTACAAATCTGAAAGTAGGGTCACTCAACAAATGTGTGGAAAAGAGGGTTGAGTGGTTTGTATACAATGATTAGGAGTAAAGAGTATAATTGTAACTTTTAGTATATGGATTGAGAAAATTAATTAATAATCCAATTAATAAGTGTGTGTATTGAAAGAAGAGGTGCACTAAGGTAATTAAGTGTATGGAAATAGAATTTCCGGCTAAATGCCCCTACCCTTTTTCTTTGAACCCCCACCTCTTTTATTTTCTTTAGGACGAAATATACTAACAGTTCCTATAGTTTGAGATTTGTGTCACTTTGATCCCTAACTTTTCAATTGTAACACATTTGATCTTGAATTTTGAATCTTGTTACAAATAAGAACAATTAAATATATCATTGCTTAATTTTAAGGGCAAAATTTTCAATTTGATAAAATATAAACTAATTTGATAAAAATAGATGTCAAAAAAATATTTTTGAATTTTTAAAAATTATTTCTACACACTAAAGATAAAATTATGTAAAATTGATAAATTTTTAGACATTTATTTTTTTTTTTTATCAAATTAATTTTTATTATGTGTTTGGATGATGATCGTGTAATGGGTGGTTGTTTTATTTTCATTAAATTAGTTTCTATTTTTTCAAAAGTCAAATATGGCGATAACTTTGATATCGTTATTAAACAAATCTATTAAATTAAAAAATCCAAAACTAAAAATATTTTATATATTAAATATATCAATTACACATTAAAATCTTAACAACCACCCATTGCATGATCATCATCTAAACACATAATAAAAATTAATTTGGTAAAAATAAATAAATAAATAAATAAATGTCCAAAAAAATTATCAATTTTACATAATTTTATCTTTGGTGTGTAGAAATAATTTTTTAAAATTTAAAAATATGTTTTTAACATTTATTTTTTTCAAATTAGTTTATATTTTATCAAATTAACAATTTTGCCCTTGAAATTAAGCAATTGTATCTTCAATTGTCCTTAATTGAAACAAGATTCAAAATGCAGGGTTAAATGTGTCACAATTGAAAAGTCAGGGATCAAAGTGACACGAGTTCCAAACTATAGGGACTATTAGTGTAATTTTCCCTTTTGTTTATTACAATTTTACCCTAACATCAATTTCCATTTTTGATCTCATTTCTATTATTCCAACTCCAACCCCATCTCCTCATCCACCTCTACTTCACTTCGCCCGATAGCCTCCTCTGGTCATCTCCACCTCCGATAGCCATCCTAATGCCTCCCTACAGATGACCACCCTCCCACTGGCTCTTACCATCGCGACCACCTTCTATTCTCTCTCTTTCTCTTTTTTTCTTTTTCTTCTTCTGGGTTACCACTTTTGCGGCCGTCTAACCATCATGACCACCACCCTTCAACCGTTATCACGAAAGTGAAAAGATGAGACATCGTCGCTGGCCATCGCAACAGCCATTGTTTTACTCACAAAGAGTAGGAGTGTAAAAATGGCCCGAGGCCCGTGGGCGGCCTGGGATGGGCTCAGCCCGTTTAGGTCCGTTTGGGCCAGGCCCAAGCCCAACTTGAGACACTAGGCCTGGATTATCATTTTGAAGACTGGTTTGGCGCGTGGCCCGGTCTATCGACCCATTTAAGGCCCACTAAAGGCCTGGCCTAAGACTCGGCCCATCCAAGGCCCATTGTCTTTTTTAGTAGAAAATAATAAAATTTTGGTAGCAAAAATTAAAAAAATATGGTCAGGTCCGCCCAAGCTCGAGACCAGGCCCACCAGCCTGCCCAAGGCCCGAATACCCCTGGGCTTAATTTTTTGGCCCGTGGGCCAGGTCAGATTTACACCCCTAGTAAAGAGCAGTGACCTTCAGAGTTTCCTTCTGCAAGAAGAAGAATGATCTAGATCTAGGGTTTGCAAAAAAGAACAAGATGAAAAAGGAGAAGGAAACTTCGCTACTATCATTACGACCAACACAACACCACCAAGTTTCTTTTTCTCTCTCTGCCACACCACCTGGTCTCTCTCTCTCGTTCTACGATCTTTCTCTTCGTTATCGACAGTTGGGTAGGGTAAGGTAGATGCGAAAAGAGGCAGAAGGGTGGAAGAGAGGGGCTAGATTGGTAGGAGAAGGTAAGGAAAGGCTTTTGTGGAGAAGCAATAGGTGAGGGGCTAACAGACAAGAAGAGGGAGGACAAGGGAGGGGAAGATCTAGCTAGCGACAGTGATGACAGTCGAACTTGCAAATGAAGGAAATTAGAAAGAAGATGGCAACGAGTTGGGTTGGGATGGTGGGTTAAGGAGAGGGTATAATTGAAATTAAGGTAGGGGTTCAAAGAGAAAATGGAAGGGACTCATTTACGTGGGTGGGGATTCAAAGAAATGGGAAGCCAAAGAAAAAGGTAGAGATAAATAACAGTTCTCTAGATTTTCTATGGCAGTAGAAGTTGTTGAGTGGATTTAATGCATCCTTAACAAGTGTCCTAAAGGCCTTTAGGGAACTTGTTAACAAAACTCTAAAGAGATTATTAGTGCTGTAGAATTAAGTGAGTGAATTATTAGTATAATTGTATTATGTTAAAAATATAAGATAAATTGTATGTATTTATGTACTATATAGTGATATTAGTTAGTTGAAATTAAATTTATGAAATTATGTAAAAATCCTTATGGGGCCTCCCTCGCTATTAGTCCACTCATCTTCTGTCTTTGAAAACAAGTAGGGTCTAACCGTGATACCATCTTACGTGATATGATATCATCGATCAATAAAAAATTGTAACTCCATTAAGTGGATAAGGCTTGTTTCCCATTAACCTAACCAACTAGATAGTGATACCAATCATGTGGTATCATTGTTACATCCAATATTTACTTATGTTTTATGACATTGATTAGTATTATTTGGCGATTTTGGAATATTGTTTCATACTACTTATCACTTACCACTTGTCAAGTTATACTCTAAAATTCTAATAAAATATAGGCCTGGTTTGGGATCTTTGAAAAAAGACAAAAAGTCAAAAAGTAACAAAAAAAAGTTAAAAAGTTATCACTATTCACCAAAAACAAATATTAAAAAATTAATTTACCACTTAATAACATTTCAGACAACTTTGCGGTACAACAGGCTGACGTGACTTTATGGAAAAGTTGCACGATTTTAGGTGTACAAATAACACAATGCTATTCGGCCCGTAAAGGCCCATCACGGGTCCCGTTTTAATAATCTGAACTGTTCCATGTGTAGAACTCTTCGAGTGCTACATACCTATGAAAAATCACGTTGATCGGATATCGGTAAGTATATGATCAAATCAGTTAAAATTTATAAAATGAATAGTGGTATAGTTAATAGTTGAAAAAAAACTAATTTGATCAGATATCGATTATCTGATCAATGTAATTTTTTATAAGCATATAGTACTCGACAAGTTCTACATATTGAACGGTTTTGATTAGCAAAACGGGACCCGTGGTGGGCCTTCACAGGCCGAATAGCACCTCCAATTCAATGCCCAAAAAGTAGGGAATCATATCCCAGGCTACACCCTGCACACACGCTGTCCTGAATTATCCCACCGTACCGCCTATTTCATCATAATCTTCTCCTATACACTAATTTATACAATTTTTTAATACACATTTTTTTCATAAAAAGTCAAAAAGTTATCCCAAACAACCATCTTTTTTTTCTCAATTTTTTAGTCTAAAAAGTTAAAAAGTGCACTTATTTAAGACATTCCAAACAACCCTATAGTAGAATTTTAATCAATAAATATGAGGTTTAAACATCACCTGAATATGCCTAATTTTTCCACATTGACGGGCTGAACTTCTAATTATGGAGCAATCAATCAAATCTAGAGGAAGGGTCAACATGGTGGATTTGCTTTTGGCTTTTGTGTTGATTTCTTTTTCAGCATTGTTATATGTGGAGATGAAAAACATAGTGGGTGTTTGGAAAGTAGGTTTTTTTTTGTAGGTTTTTTTAGTTGTAGGGTATTATTGGAGAAACAAAATTGTGTTTAGGAAGATAGTTGAGTTTTTTTGTGGTTGGATGTGATGTTTGTGAGAGAAAAAGTGAAATGATTATGGAGTTTGATGTGATATTTTGTTTGGATTTGTTTTTTTTAGTTTTGTAACTAATTTGTCTTTTAGTAAAAAAAAACAAAAAAAAAAAACCTGTGCGTACCGGATTCCGCACTAGATGAAAGTGGATTGGGGCTCCGCACTCAGTGGGACTATCTAAGGATTGAGGTTCCTGCAGCAAGAAGCACCGTAAGAGCTACCCGGCCGGGGTTGGCTGGATAACCCCCCCGGTGTGGGAATCAGTGATCAGAGAAGAAATGTGGAGAGTTGAATTTTTTGTAAGTGGAGTTCAGTTTGGATCAGTTATCTTCAATGTGAAGTTTATGTAGTATATATAGAGTTCCTTGCTTGTTTCCCAAGATGGTTTCCTGGTGCTCTGGTGCTGCTAAGCTTCCTTTTAGCATGGCCCCAGGTGGGGGACCATCTGGTAGTTGCCTAGAGGTGCTTATAGTCATGCTGATAACAAACCACATTCCTCTGGTTCAACTACTTCCGTGATTCTAGGTGTAGGGGACCAGCTGAGATGGCAACTTGCACATGCATACACTAATAGCTTCCACGTTTCTTTGAGAGGTTCCCTCAGCTCGGCACTATTATGCCTCGGCTCGGCCCTTTGCAAGGCTATTGTTGGGATGGGCTGGTCCATTCGGATATTTGTGTACGGATTCGGCCTACTTTGGTTCTGATGATGGGTTCGACCCATCAGTTCGGCCCATAGAATGGTCCTGCAGCTCGGCCCTAGCCCAATATTGCAGCTGGACTAGCCTTTTCATTGCGAGTTAGGCCCAAGTGCTTGAGGACTTAGGTGGACCGTTGGTAATGAAGTTGGACTTAGTTGGGTTGCCCACATGCTCATCTGACCCATTTGGATTTGGGCTTAGGGGATTGGACCGATCCAAGGCTTGGGTCTGACCCATCTCTTATTTAGTCCCTTCATTTGCCCCCTAGCTCACGCTAAGGTTCTCCTTGGGGAGAGCTATTATTCTGCACCCTAAGCGTCGCGTCGCCTCAGTTCTACTTCAGTTCGGCCTTGGTGACTGTTCAATCTTGACACACAACCCCTGTTGCGTCCTTTCATGGTGACGCGAGGCGGTGTGGGATAAGTGTGCAGAGATAGTGCGCCGATTCCATACCGACGATCGTGCTTCGTGTACCTTCACCCTGACTGTTGCAATAAATGCTCTGGGCTGTGAACCCAAAACCTTTTATCTGCTTTTCGTTCTTCTAGAGAGTTTCAAAAAACCATTTTCGTTCCTCTGAGCCAGTCTCATTGGTGCTATGTCCAGATGTTCCGCTGCCGCTTTTGCTTCAGCGCTGCCTGTTTGCCACCGCTGCTCTGATCTCTGTAAGTTCTCTTGTGATCCTTCTTCCGTTGTCGTTTTCTATTTTAATCATCTCGTTTGGCCCTTGCACCGTTGTATTCCACATCTTAATATCTGAGTTCTACCCCTGTACCACTAGGTTTGGTTTAATGGGAAAGTTTCGCTCATTAGTTGATACTCCTCAGGCCATGGCCATGTTTCGTCGTGACTATAACATCCCCAATGATGTGACCCTTTCACTGGAAAGGGTTGATGCCAAGCGTATGGGCACTAGGAATACTGTCTCCTTTCCGATTGCATCCATCGTTGAGAGAGGGGTTCGGTTTTGCCCTCGACCCCTTGGTGCACCGATTTCTGCACCAGGTTCAACTCACCCCAATACAAGTATCTGTTAACCTGTTTCGTGTCGTCTGTGGTGTGTTCACTCTCAACAAGTAGTTGGGTTTGAATCTCGATATTTGGGACATTTTGGGCTGCTACACTCTCTCGCACAACAAGAATCACAGCACGTACTACCTCCGTGTTCGTTCGATCGATTGTCATCTGGTGACTGGTTTTCTTGACTTAGACAAGCACAATGATGATTTTCTGCAAGTTGGTGGCAACTGGGAGTTCCCTGCTGGGACTGAATTCCAGTCCGAACGGATGCCCTTGAAGGATGGCTACCCAGGTTCGGATCCTTTCTCTAGTATCTTTTGTATTTCTTGCCTTTGTTTTGGATGTTGCTTTAATGTGGTACTCCTTTTTTTTTTTTGCAGAGGCTTCCCGTTTTTAGCGCAAGCCGAACCGGGAAAACGCTAAGGCCATCAAAGCCGTTCTGAGGTACAAGAAGAGGTCTGCACCAGAGTTGTTGGATTACCAAGTGACTTACCGTTCCGTCATTCCGAAGAAGGCGAGGCTTGCGGCATCCCTTCCAGATTCTGACACTGAGATTGATACATCCCTCACCCCTGTGGTTACAAATCACCGCCGAAGCCAGGGTGCACTGCTTGAGAGGACGCCCTTTTCTGCCCCCAGTTTCGCAGGGGGCGGGTCTGTGTCGAAGAGAAGAGTGCTGGTGGATTTGGAGGCTGAGGCTTTTGGCACCTTTGATGCCTTGGAGACTCCTTTGTTGAAAGCCGAGGCAAAGAGCCTCATGGATGTGAAACTAGAGGTGGGAGCTTCTGGAACTCATGCTACTAATACCGAGCCCTCCGCTTCGGTTGCTGCAAGGGCAAAGAAGAGAAGGAGAGAGACTGGTGTAGACCGCCCGGAACTCCGCTCCGCACGAGAGGGCACGAATCGTTGTTCTTTAGTTACTACAGTTCAGACTCCTGTCACGGTTCTGAACCTAATCTCACAAAGTGCAATGTAAGACTCATAAATCACCAAAGAGTCCAAATCCGGCAAATTGTTTTGAAAAATCGATTTTAATCAAAAAGTGTCAAATATGGACTGTTTTGCCAGATTTCAGAGTCGCCACCTAAATATTTTATTTTGGAAAATTTAGGAAACCCTGACTCGTGCCTAAGGCCACGTGTCCGTCATCACCAAAGTTGCCTCAGCTCGGGAACTTGGGTACGAGAGGGGAAGGTCCTGAAATGAGCACCCCGGCTCGCCCGATCAAAGGATCGGCCTCTACTAACATGATATGTTGTTCTTGAAAACACATGTGTTCTTATTCCGGTTTATTAGCTAATCTTACTACGTGATGCGCACAACATACAAGTATAGATTAGATCGCCTAGATTGGCATAAAACATCTCATGTTTGCTTGTTTGAAAATGGTTTGAAGGTGCTACTCGCAAGTAGGCTAAGACGCGGATTTTGCCACCCTCAAGTGGGCTTAGAAAACAACATGATTTTGCCACTCTCAAGTGGGCTTAAAACTCGCATTTTGATGAATTGTTCCAATTCAAGCAATGAAGCCTTCATCCACAAGCATTCATGCAGTTAAACATATAAGCAGTTAGCCTCATGGCAAGCATGCTAAACATGATAGACACTTACACACATGCAAGGGTGCTAAAGCGAAAAGCTTACCTAGCTATGTTAAGATGTCTAATGCAACGCATGCAAAATGCAACTAAGATAGGCTCGGCTATTCTAAGATGTCATGTGAATGCAACTAGATAACATGTATTCAAATAAGAATTGAAATACAATGTAGTTAGCATGATACGCCGAGCCCGGTGCATGCAATACAGATGAATGATGCACGCATGCAAAGCATAAGTATGCTAATTGAAAATGACCCTAAACTAACCCTTGAAAGCTGATAAGTAAAAGGAAGAAAGAAATGGGGGTCGGAAGACATGCATCATACACACGCACGCTTATTACAAAATTCGCCCTCTCGACGGAGGGTCCGAATAATAAGCTAACTAGCTAATCTAAGCTAATTAAACTAATTATTACATCACAAAACTAATTAATTAACAAGTTAACTAATTATTACAACACAAATTAAATAGCTAAACGCATTAACTAATTAAGTACAAAACCAAAGCATTAGCTAGCTAAGGAAAGCATTTAAGTAAAGCAAATAGAAGGGGCCTCGGAGCGAGAAGCGCATGCATGCTCGGTCGCCTCGTTCGGAAATCCATCGCGATGCCCTAACTTGCCTCTATTTTCAATTGTTCTCAAAACACTATACAAAGCTCTAGATAGCTTTTGCTCCACCATGGGAACTTGTAGGAAGGCTGTCAACCACTTATTGGTGTTGCCAACCACTTGCCGACCACCTATGTTTGCTGCAGACCAGAAAAAGTGGTCGGCCAGCCACTTTTACTGGTCTGTCGACCACTTGTTGCTGCACTTCTCCAGTTTCTGCAACAGAGAACAAGAAGGAGCATGACAATGTATTTGTAAGATATGTGTGCACAACCACCCTCCCTATCATTTCATGATTTCAAGGGAGTGCGGTTCTTAACTCTCGGGCCAAAAATCGCGCAACTCGATGCATGATGGCCAAAGAGGCAAGATTGCACGAATCAATGTAAATGAATGCATACATAACACATAAATGCCTTAACCTCTATCATACACGATCAAGAGGGTCGACGACCGAGAAATGAGGCACATTTCATCACTTCAAGTATGAAACGTCCCTCGTTTCCCGTGTTTGGACTAACACCCAATCCAAACACATGCAATGCAACTCAAGCATACTAAACACAATGTAATGCATGCATACATACACAATGCAATGCAACATGAGCAACCTATCAATACTAATGGCATGCATACACAATGCAATGCAACATAAGCATGCAAACAAACATGCTTAATGGACTTAAACTGAATATGGACAAACCTCAGTCATGCCAAAACAGTGGCCATAATGTTGAAATAAAGGCATGAAAGCAAGAGAAATGCATGCACATGTATTGGCTCACCAATTAGGCATAAGAACACAACTCTCAAAAGTGCTCAAGGAGTGACAAATGTGGAAGTGTAACAACACTATATGCACTGAAATTAGGTATGAAATGATGCCAAATCATTCAATCAACACAAGCAAGGCATGCAAGAGTCCTTAAGGCATAAAGCTACCAAGGAGGACTACTCTAGAGACATGCAATACATGGCACAAATGCATGAACCAAGCATGGACAGAGTTCAAATAAGTCTAAGCAAAGACCAAAACATGCTGAGATGGGGGCTCAAAGGTCTAAGCCTGCATGCATGCACACTAGGCCATAAGCAATGCAACAATGCACAACCCTTAGAGGCACTCAAAGGGTGAAAGAAGTGGGAACATGGCAATGTTACATGCTCTGAAATATCATGATAAATGATGCCAAATCATACACATGTTACAAATGAAGCATGCTAGGGTGCCCAAAGCTTGAAACTAGCATAGGCACTTGCACTATAGCTATGCAAAACATGAACCATATGGCCAATACAACCCAAAACAGTCCTAGAGCATGTCAAAATAATGCTAAAACATGCATTGAGAAAAGCCAAAACAAGCTAGCATGAAGGGCCAAAACATGGATGATGCAAGGGCAATAGGGAGGATTACTCTACACCTACCAAGACCAAGCATGAGATGACTTAACCAATAAAAATCAGAGTTATATCATGGCAAAATAACCCCAAAAACACACTGAAATGATAGCTCACAAGGTTAGGCATGATGGCATACACAATGGCTCATGTTTAAGGCATAAAACACAAACTCTCCAATGCATTAAAATAGTGAAAGATATGAGTGTATGACCACACTACATGCACTAAAATCACATAACAAATAATGCCAAATCATGTAAATAGCCCAAGCAAAGCATGCTAGTGGCTTGGAAACTCAAAACTAGTGAGCTAGAATACACTATGGCTATACAAAACATGGCATGCATGACCAAAACAACATAAATCAGAGCTAGAGCATGCTAAAACATGGCCAAAATCTTGCTGAAGTTAAGCCAAAATCATGTTAGAATGATAGTCAAAAGCATGATGTATGTTAGGCCAATGAATGGAATTACACTACAAGTGCATGGAGCATGCAAGGGGCTAACAAACCAACCTAAAAAAGAGGTATAGCATGCTAAAAAAACACCAAAAACAAGATGAGATGGAGCCAAAACATGCTAGAAAGACATGCTACTTCATAAGGCACACAAAGCTAGTTTGCAAAATTTAGACTACAAGTGTATAAAGCATGCAAGGGGTGACCAAACCAAGTCAAAACAGTGGTATGCCATGTCAAAATAACCCCAAATACATGTTAAGATGGAGTCAACATAAGCTTAACAAACATGCTCAAACATAAGGCAAATGAAGCAAGCATCCAAGATACAGGGAGAGGGGATGACCCTCTCCTATTTAAGACCTCAAAACACAAGTTTTACCACTGAAAATCCACTAGATTTCAATGGTTAAAAGGCCAAGAGAAAGTGATCTCAAGGGCCTCAAGTGATGGTGTAAAACAAAGCCAAAAAAGGCACAAGAGGGGGTAGACCACCCCCAACACAAAAGAGACCTTAAACAAACATTACAAGCATGCAAAATCAGAAATTTTTGTAGTAGAAAGTCAAGTCAAAATAAGCATGCAAATAGGTCCAAAAGCTTAATAAAAAACAAGGGTTTAAGAGGTTAGAAGCTCACCCTTGTAGAACCACTTTAGAGTAATAGCTCTAGCAGATTTCTTGGATCAAAACCAGTCCAAAAACACCAAAACTAGCTTCAAAGTGCCTCAGCAACAAGAGTATGGTGTTTGAGTGTGTGTTTGTGTGCAATAGTATGATGAAAATGCACTTTTAAGCATAAAACAAAAGAGAATGAGCAAATATAGAGATAGGTGTGTATCTATAGCTCAAGCACAAAATTCTGAACCTAAAGCAAGAGGGAGGAGGTTCCTTCTTATAGAAAAACAAAGTTCGAGCTTGTTAAACAAGCTTAAGGCTCTAAGCCATCCCTCTATACACGTGTATGGAGGATGGTTTCTGTGCCTTCCAGCTGGCACAGCTGGCAAGAAAATATCGTCAGGAAGCTGAAGAAAAGCTGCCGACCAGTTGAAGTGGTCGGTCAGCTACTTTTTCTGGTCTACAAGAAGAGCAAGTGGTCGGCAAGTGGCTGGAAAGGCCAAAAAATGGCTGTCAAGTGTCCAAATTGAAGCCCCAGAAGTAAGCTTTCCAATGGCGCCAACCTTGCATCAAAATTGTGCAAAAAGGTATGCCTGTTTTGGTGAAGCCGCACAGTTTCAATCCAACCGGATTGATGCCCTACTTCAACCAACCATATCTCCCTCATCTGGACTTGGCTTTAGGAGATTCTTGAGTGCAAAATGAAGCCCCGGAAGTAATCTTTCCAACGGTGGTGGCCTCATAACTGAAATCCAAGTATTCAAAGGGATAGGCCTGATTTAGCAAGGGCTGCTCGATTAAAAAAATCAGTTGGCCGACCAAAAAATTGGCTGGCAGGCACAAAAAGTGGTTTACAGGGGGAGAAACTGGTCTACACCCCTGTTTCAACCTCTAGGCAAAGGAAAACAAGGTTTGGTTCAAAACCAAACCAAAAAGGAAGCAAGACAAAAGTCCGCGGGAAAAGGCACGCAGCCGGAAACCTCAAAAACTAGTCTACGAGCACAAAAAGTGGTCTACGAGAGGCCAAAGTGGTCTACGAGCACAAAAAGTGGTCTACGAGACCTCTGTGTCCCTCTAGGCAAAGGCAACAAGGCATGATCTGAAAATCAAGCCAAGAGGAGAACGCTAAGAGGTTTCGAGACAAGGCGCTCGGCTGAATGCTGAGAGGGAAAAGTGGTCTACGATCACAAAAAGTGGTCTACGAACATAAAAAGTGGTCTACGGACCTCTCTCTCCCTTCAGGCAAGGTCAACAAGGTATGGTCTACAAACCAAGCCAAAACACAAAGAGTTCAGAGGCCCAGAGGCAAGGCACTCAGCCGAAAACTCCGGAAACTCGAAACGAGCACAAACATGAGTGATCATCGAGCGCTTAATCGATGACTTATGAGTCTTAAGGTCGGTCAAAAATGGGGTGTCTACAACTAGTAAGGCAGTGGTTGGAGAAGTTTCTGAAGATCCTATTGAAGACGAAATATTTGAGAAATAAGAACTGCCAATGCTACATCAAGGCAGGCCCATTTCTATCTCTGATTCGGATGTTGCTTCCAAAGATTTTTCTTTTGACTTGACCAAGACTCTGTTGATGCCGGTGGACATGGCTGACCATAATAGGCCCTGCGATAATCCTATTTTAAAGGGGACCCTTCAGATGATGACTGCTGTAAGTGCGTTCTTGCTTTGCTTGTTTTTGGTGTTATGCTGCTGCCTTCTTTTTTTTAATACTTTGTAATCCATTGTAGTGTATTCAAAGGATGCATCTGTCCATCACCTGAGCGGAGGAACTGGAAAAGCCCGTACTGGAGGCCGCTATGAACGCTGAGAGACTGACAGTGAGCCTGGAGGCCAAGAAAGAATGATGCAGAACTGCCGAAAGGGAGGCGTTCCGTCTGAACAAGGTTGTTGCTTTAGCTGAAAAGTCAAAGGAGGCTGCTATTAAGGAGCAGGCTCAATTTGAAGGAAAAGTGGCAGAGTTGGAGGCTGCTATCGAGGTGATGGCTGTCGAGTGTTCTGCGTTGGAGGCCAAGTACTGGCAACAAGGTTGAGATGAGGCTGGGGCTGCCTATAAAGAGGAGGTGTTGGTGCTGCGAGACAAGCTCTTTCTGAAGGATTGGTCGAGTGCTCTAGCCGCTGCCCTAGTTCCTGAAGGCTCTCCCCTGTTTCAGGATGCCCCAGTTCCCTCAAGGTCCCTAGGTTCAACGATTGTCTCTACCTCTGCAGTTCTTCCGGCCGAGGTTTCTCCAGAAATTGATTCTGCAAACAAGACTCAGGAGAATGATGTTGCAATTGAGACGGTGAACGTTGAAGGGGGTGGAACCCTGGAGATTGAAGCCGCGGGAGACGTGGTTAAGGTAGCTTTCACTTCTCAAGAAGTTAGAGCTACCTCTACTTTTCCTCCCCAAGACGGCCTGGACAAGATCGTAGACACTGCTCCTGAGGTTCCCTCTGTTAATGAAAGCTGAAGTTTTCTTTGGAGAGACTTGAAGTTTTTGCTTTTTGGACTCTCTTTTGTTTTCATGTTTCTGATGTATTGTGGCTTGGTCCCCTTGACGAGTTCTCTCTTTATACTTACAAAGACAGTTTTTCTCTTCTTTTTTCCTTCTCTTTGTTGCTGGCTATGGGGCCATCTGTGCCTTTGTTGGATGATGGAATTTTCCTTTTGATTTTGTAATCTGATGCTTTCTGGCTTTTACATCTGAATGTATTCTATACTGTCTACCCCCGGCCGAGCACTGTTGGGACCTCGGGGCCGAACAGATGCTCGGTCTGGTTCTGTACTGTTTACCCTCAGCCGAGCTCTGTTGGGACCTTGAGGCCAAACAGATGCTCGATCTGGTTAACGAATATGTTGCATGGTTGTACTTGGTTTTGTAATGAAAAGAAGAGGGTCTTACTTAGGTCCAGGTTGGTTCTAAAAAATAATTGTTTGCCCCCACTTGGAGCTAAGTAAGATCTGTGCTGAAGACTGTGCTCTCTAGGCAGAGCTGCTTAAGTCTGTTGCAACTTTGATATTATAAGTGTACTTGAATGGGATAAAGATATGAAGAAGTGTCTTACTCAGGTCCAGGTTGGTTTGAAAGAAAACAATTGTTGCCCCCAGCTGGAGTTGAGTAAGACTAGTGCTGGAAGTTTGTTCCTGATAGAGTTTAGCTTAGTTTGTTCCAACTCTGTTTGTACGAAGCAGTACTGAAGTGTTGATGTGATGATACTTAAGAGATTTTGTAGATTCAGAGATGTTTACTTAAGATGTGTTAGTGCGGTTTCCACCAAGTAATTCCACTTGGCTAAAGTCCGATTTAGTTGCCAAGCATAAGTCCACCAAGCAGTTCCACTTGGCATGTTTGAGTGCTAACTAAATTTTAATTCCGTTCAGTCGTTCTGAAACTAAGTCCATTTGGGTTAAGACCAAAGCTGAGTTCGTTTGATACACATCAAAGCTAATTCCGTTTGATAAACATCAAAACTAATTCCGTTTGATAAACATCAAAGCTATTTCCGTTTGGTATGTACCAAAGCTAATTCCGTTCGATAAACATCAAAGCTAATTCCGTTTGATAAACATCAAAGCTATTTCCGTTTGGTATGCACCAAAGCTAATTTCGTTTGATAAACATCAAAGCTAATTCCGTTTGGTGGACACCAAAACTAATTACAAAAATTTGACAGTCTTGAGAGAAGTGGGGAGGCATTTGTATTGGCCAAAAGATAAATGTCTTTGCATCCTGATAGAGAAGTTAGGGCCTAATTCTCTTGATAGTATTTCTTGAGATTTGCTACATTCCAGGGCCAAGGTATGGCTCGGCCTTTGAGATCCTCTAGGTAGTAAGCTCCGTTTCCAGCAACAACTGTGACTTTGTAGGGGCCTCCCAATTAGGCCCAAGTTTTCCTTTGCCAGGTACCCATTTGTGATCCATGACTTTCCTCAAAACCAGTTCTCTAGGTGTGAATTGTCTTGGGAAAACTTTTTGATTGAAACTCTTGATGAGCTGTTGCTGATATGCTATAAGTCTGATCAGTGCGGCTTCTCTTTGGCCTTCTGCCATATCCAGTGCTTGTGCAATAGCTTCCTCATTATTGGTGCTTTCAAACAATTCAGACCGGAGGGTTGGGAGACCTACTTCAAGTGGGATGATGGCTTCCATTCCATAAGTCAGGGAGTAAGGTGTTTCCCCCGTTGAGCGCCGTGCTGTGGTTCGGTACGCCCATAGCATGTGGGGTAACTCTTCTACCCATTTTCCTTTTGCATGTTCAAGTCGTTTCTTTACTCCGTTGATGATGGTTTTGTTTGACGTTTTTGCCTGCCCATTACTTTGTGGGTACCCTGGAGAAGAGTTCCGATATTTGATTCTGAGGTTGGCACAAAACTTTCTAAAGATCTTTCCATCAAACTGTGTTCCATTATCCGTAATCAGTACCCGCGGCATGCCAAAACGCACTACTACGTTCCTCATGACGAACCGTTTTGTGTCCGCTTCTTTGATACTTGCTAGTGCTTCGACTTCAACCCACTTAGTGAAAATAGTTGGTTGCAGCGATGAAAAATCATCTGTTCCCTGTGCCTCGTGCCAATGGTCTGACAATATCTAGACCCCATTGGGCAAAGGGCCACGGACTGGTGAGTGGAGTGAGAGTTTTGGCTAGCTGATGAATTAGTGGAGTAAACCTCTGACATATATCGCACTTCTGAACATACTGCTGTGCATCTTGTAGCATCCGTGGCTACCAGTACCCGTGAGTGAGGGCTCAGTGCGCCGGCGACCTTCCACTAACGTGGCATCCACAAATCTCATCGTGAATTTCATAGAGAACATTTTCGACCAAATTTGGATGCACACATAGAAGATAAGGGTCGAGATAGGAGCGTCTATACAGCTTCCCAGATGGTGAGATCCAAAACCGAGTTGACCTGTGTCTGACTTTGATGGCTTCCTTTTTATCTTCGGGGAGAGTGCTAGATTTTAGAAAAGCAAGTATCGGATCCATCCAGCTTGGCTCTAAGTTGCTGCAGAGGACTGGAGATGCAATGCTTGGTTCTGGCACGAACTCAACCCAAACTTTTCTAGCATCTTTAGTATCTACTGATGAGCCGAGGCAAGCCAGAGCATCAGCATGGCTATTTTTGTCTCGACTGATTCATTTCACTCGTATGGATCGAAATTTTTTGAGTAGATCTTTGGCCTTGTCTGCGTACATAGCCATTCTTTCGTCTCGTATTTCATAGACCCCAGAAAGCTGGTTTACCACCAGTTGCGAGTCGCTGAAAACAAGAAGTTGTTCTGCACTAAAGTGTTCGGCACTACATAAGCCAGCCAGCAATGCTTCGTATTCCACCTCATTGTTAGAAGCCTTCAAACTGAGCCTGAGAGCCTGCTCCCAAATAAATCCCTCTGGTGAGATAAGTACTACTCCTGCCCCCGAGCCTCGGTTATTGGATGATCCATCGGCATAGAGCTGCCAGATGTTTCCAATAAAGAGTTTCCATGCTTCCGAAGCGCAGTGTTTTTCCTGTTCGGTGGGCATGGCACCTATGCCGAACTTGGACTCCCTGGCTCGGTACTCTGGGTGGGAGCAAATTCTGCGACGAAATCTGCCAAGACCTGGGCCTTGATTGCTGTCCTGGGTTGGTACCGAATGTCAAACTCACCAAGTTCTACCGCCCATTTTGCTGTTCGGCCAGAGAAATCAGCTCGACTGAATACAGATCTGAAGGGGAACTCGATGAGGACATTGATGGTATACCCCTGGAAGTAATGTTGTAATTTTCTTGAGGCGATAAGCAGCGCGTAAGCTAACTTTTCCAAGGGTAGATACAGTGTCTCGGCATCTAGTAAAGTCTTGCTAACATAATATACTAGCCTCTGTTCCTTGTTAACTTCTCGAATTAATACTGTGCTTACGGCGTGATCTGAGACTGCTAGAAATAGGTACAGCTCCTCTCCTGGTTCTGGAGTGGACAGAAGAGGTGGTGTACTGAGGTATCTTTTGAGACTTTGCAATGCTTCGGTACACTTGGGACTCCATTCAAACGCTGCCTTTTTTCTCAACAGTTGGAAAAAAGGCTTCATTCGGTCTGAAGACTTGCTGATGAACCGATTTAAGGCGGCCGCCATTCTAGCCAGCTTCTGTAGCTCTTTAACCTTCGTTGGTGCTTCTAGCTCTTGTATTGCTTTGATCTGATCCGAATTTGCCTCGATTCCTCTGTGAGTGACCATATACCCCAAGAACTTCCTTGTTCCTACCCCAAAAGCGCATTTCGAGGTATTGAGGCAAAGCTGATGGTTTTTCAGGATACCAAAGACTTCTCTTAAGTCTGCGAGGTGGTTCGTAGCGAGCTTGGTTTTTACTACCATATCATCTATATATGTTTCCATGGTCTTTCCGAGTTGATCCTTGAACATTCGAGTGATCATTCGCTGGTAGGTTGCTCCGGTGTTCTTGAGGCTGAACGGCATTACTTTGTAGCAATAAGTGCCCCTTGGAGTGATAAATGTTGTCTTCTCTTGATCCGGGCCGAACAGTGGTATCTGGTGGTAACCGCTATAAGCATCTAGAAAGCTCATGCGCTCATGCCTTGCCGTTGAGTCTACCAGTTGATCGATGCGAGACAGAGGAAAACTGTTTTTGGGACAAGCTTTGTTTAGGCAAGTGAAGTCAACGCAGACCCTCCATTTTTCCGTTTTTCTTTTTTACTACAACTGTGTTGGACAGCCATTGTGGGTACTGAACTTCTCTAATCGCTCCTGATGCCAGGAATTTTTCGACTTCAGCAATTTCTACTTTAGTGTGCTCAACTGAGGACCTCTGATTTTTCTGTACAATAGGTCGAGATGAAGGGTTGATGTTGAGTTTGTGGCAAGCAAATTCTGGGTTCAGCCCTGGAGTATCATATGCTGAACATGCGAATACCTCTATATTTTCCGTCAGTAGTTCAAGCAGTTGAAGTTTCTCATCAACGCCTAGCGAGATACCAATAAGGAAGTACTTTTCTGGATCATCCTCCTTTACCAGGACTTTCTCTAAATCCTTTACCATCTTTTCCTCTGGGGCCCCCCCTACATCTTCCAAGACTGGTTGTTCGGCCACTTCCACTGTATATACCCCATTACAAAGTTGTTTGGCCTTCAATGCCGCCATGAAGCAATGTTTTGGCGCAACTTGATCCCCTGAGATTTGCTCTACTCTATGTTCTGTTGGGAAACGGATGAGCTGGTGGTAGGTTGAAGGGACCGCTTCTATTCGGTGAATCCATGGACGACCAAGTATGGTGTTGTAAGGGGAAGGTGTATTAATAACTAGAAATTCTATCTGGAGGGTCTTCGTTCTCGCCACAACTGGCAACACTATTCTGCCAAGTGGCCATTCTGGTTGTAAATTGAAGCCGACTAATGGAGCTACTGCTGGGGTGAGGTGTTGCTCGGAGCGACCAAGCTTTCTAAACAAGTCATAATACAATATGTCTACTGCACTGCCTTGATCTACCAGGACTCGTTTTACGTCAAACCGTTTCCCAATTCCCACAGTTATATTCAGTGCATCAGTATGTGGGCACTATATGCCTTCTAAATCCTTTCTAGTAAATGAAACAGTGCACAAGGGGGATTTGCGTGTTGTGCGTACCTTTTTCGACGCGGGCTCTACTGACATGACCTGCTGAATTTGCACAGCCTTAGCAATCTCTTCTTTCAGTGCCTCTTCACGTTCCTGGGTTGCTGTTCCATGGATCACATTTATTATCAGCCGAGGTAGGTGCTCAATGTTCGGTTCTGGTGGTGGGTTCCCCGGTTCGGTCACTGCTTTATCCTGATCAATGTAATCCCGGAGGTGCCCAGCTGCTAGGGGTGTGCGCGGTGCGGGTCGGTGCGGTTTGAGAGAAAAATAGAAACCGTATGGCGGGTGGCGGATTGATAAAAGTGTCACTAGAATTTGTCATTTTCCTTATCAAAAACCGGCGGTTCGGTTGGCAAATAATGGCGGATTTGCCTTGGCGGTTCGGGCGGATTGGCGGTTTATAAAAAATATAATTCAAATTACAAAACTTAAATCAAAGAGTAAAAAAAAGACGAGAGACATCGTGATGTTAAGCATCTTGCGAAGCTTTCTTCTGATGCAGCAAGTGTAGCAACAACATGATAATATCAACGACTATGCCATCAGTTCATTACAAGTATCTGTGGAAGCTGCAATGATCAAATACAATACATAAAATTCCCCTCGAGCATTAATGTAATACTATATTCTAAGGTATAGAACAACAAGCAAACTTAAGTAAAAAATAATTTTTAGAATCCTATAAAACATGATTTAATAGCGGTGCGGGTCGGTGCGGTTTGGAAGAAAAATAGAAACCGGCGGATTGATAAAAATGTCACTAGAATTTGCCATTTTTCTTACCAAAAACCGGCGGTTCGATTGACAAATAATAATGAATTTGCCTTGGCGGTGCGGTTCGGTGCGGTTTTGGCGGTTTCGGCGGTTTTGACGGTATTATGCACACCCCTACCAGCTGCTACTAGGTCTTCCAAGTGTTGCTTCAGTGCTCTATAGTTCTGAGTCATATGCCCCCTGTCTTGGTGATAGGTACATCTGAGCTTTTGATTACGCCGAGCTGGATCTCCCAACATTTTCGGCAGCCAAACAAAGAAAGGCTCTCTCTTGATCTTTTCCAGGAAACGATAGATGGGTTCCTTAAATACGGTCACGACTGCTCCGTGAGATTTGGACTTATCCACCTCGTTCACTGTGAGCCCTCGATGTTCCCTTCGGTCCGTTCTCTTCTTGTGTCGAGCTGTTTGTTCTGCTGATGCTTCCTCGATGGGGATCTGGTCATCCTCGATGCGAGCGTACTACTCGATCCTGGCACGTAAATCTTTCAGTGCAGTGGGCAGGCGCTTGGTAAGTGACTATCTCAACTAACTTTCCGGGCGCAGACCATGTTTGAAGGACATAACAGCCATCTGCTCACTGCAAACGTTTTCTTCTAAGTCATTGTACTCTTCCCAATACCTCCTAGCATAATTGCACAGTGTTTCTTCCTGCTCCTTTTGAAGACCGAACAGTGTATCCGGCTCTTTCGGGATCTTCGTATTGGAGACAAACCTGGCTAAGAACTCTTCGGAGAGCTGCTTCCAGTCATAAATTGATCCAGCAGGGAGTCAATCGAACCATCGAAGTCCAGTTTCTTCCAAGCTGGACAGGAAGACTTTGCATATCAGTGCCTTATCTCGACTCCGTAGAGACATCATTTGTCTATAATGGCTAATATGCGTCAATGGGTCTAATTTCCCATCGTACGACGTGAACTTTGGCGGGGTGAATTTCTTGGGGGGTCTCATGGCCTTAATTTCTGGGGAGAACGGGGAGGAGACAAGCCTATCCAGCGCTCGGTGTTTTCTCTAATGAATGGTACGATCTAAATGATCCCAACGTTGTTCATTCTACTTGTTGCCAATCAGCCAAGTACGAAGGTCTTGAGGAGGGTACTCAATTAGTTGGCTAACCGTCTTCTGCCTCTTAGCCCTTCTCCAGCGTGATCCACGGGTGTGGCTACTCGCCGTTTCACTCTGTACCGAGATTGGCTGGCTCTGCTGCCTAGACTCATTTCTGGGGAACTTCTTCATTGGCGGTTCTTTAGATAAGCTCCTCCGTCGTAAGCGAGAGGGCTCTGCTTCAGTCTTCTTTTCTGTTGGATCACCCAGCACCCTTTTAAGTTGCGTTTTCAGCTCCTGTATCTCTATCCCCATGGAGTCTATGATTCGATCTCTGTAATCCTTTTCCAGAAGAAAGTGATGAGAAGAACCTCCAGCGATGGGTAATCGATGCTTGACGGATTCGGGGGTCCGGTGGTTGTTTCCAGTTTGTTCTTCTAGGACTGTTGGGAATGCCAAGCCTCTGTCTTTTGTCTTCTCCGTCTATGGAGTATATGTTAAAGGTGGGATGTCCTCAATCCCTATCGCCGGAACTGAGTGCAGAGCTCAAAGACAAAGTGATCCACGTTCACCGCACCAATTGTGCGTACCAGATTCCGCACTAAATGAAAGTGGATCGAGGCTCCGCACTTGGTTGGACTATCCAAGGATTGAGGTTCCTGCGGCAAGAAGCACCGTAAGAGCTGTCCGGCCGGGGTTGGCCAGAAAACCCCTCCGATGTGGGAATCAGCGATAGGAGAAAAAGTGTAGAGAGTTGAGTTTTTTGTAAGTGGAGTTCAGTTTGGATCAGTTATCTTCAATGTGAAGTTTATGTAGTATATATAGAGTTCCTTGCTTGTTTCCCAAGATAGTTTCCTGGAGCTCTGGTGCTGCCAAGCTTCCTTTTAGCATGGCCCCAGGTGGGGGACCATCTGGTAGTTGCCTAGAGGTGCTTATAGTCATGCTAATAACAAACCACATTCCTCTAGTTCAACTGCTTCCGTGATTCTAGGTGTAGGGGACCAGCTGAGGTAGCAACTTGCACATGCATATACTCATAGCTTCCACGTTTCTTTGAGAGTTTCCCTTAGCTCGGCACCGTTGTGCCTCGGCTCGGCCCTTTGCGAGGCTACTGTTGGGATGGGCTGGTCCAGTCGGATATTTGTGTATGGATTCGGCCTACTTTGGTTATGATGATGGGTTCGACCTATCAGTTTGGCCCATAGAATGGGTCCTGCAGCTCGGCCCTAGTCCAGTATCGCAGATGGACTGGCCTTTCCACTGCGAGTTGGGCCTAAGTGCTTGAGGACTTGGGTGGACCGTTGGTAATGAAGTTGGACTTAGTTGGGTTGCCCACGTACTCATCTGACCCATTTGGATTTGGGCTTAGGGGATTGGATCGGCCCAAGGCTTGGGTCTGACCCATCTCTTATTTAGTCCCTTCGAAACCTAAAAAATTTGTTCTCAAACACTATCATAGAATGATAAATTTCTCACGAAAAATGCTCTCACAGGTAGATCACACATGAGTTAAGACTTATTTTCTGTGAGACATTTATGTTTTTATTTGTTCGATATATAATTTAAAAAATCATATATATATATATATTTTTTTTTGAACTTTTTTTTTTTTTATCTTTAATAGATTTTTTAAATTATGTCAATTTTTTAAAAATATTTTTTAGATTAAACTAAAAGGTAAAAACTAAAAATTAAAAAAAAAAACCAAAAAGCCAATTATTTTTTACTTTTCTTTGTTCTTTTGGATTTGTTATAAAAAAAAAAATCAATTTAAAAAAAAAAAAAAAACTTTTCCGGCTCATCTAGGCTCTTTGAACCCAAAAGTGTAGAGTTCTTAAAAAAAAATTTAAAAAAAAAGGAAAAAAGGCTAAGAAAAAAATCACTAAAAGAAGGCAATCGTAAACGCTTAGGCTTGTTTGGTTTGTTTTTAGGAGAGTAGTTTTTGAAAATTGTTTCTGGAAGAGAGTTTAGAAATTTTTTTAGTTTGTTTGGTTGTGTATTTTGAAAGTAGTTTTGGAGTTTGGGAGTTTGTAATGATTTGATATTTTGTTATAATTGAGTAGATGTGTGTGAGAGAAAAAGTGATTGAGAAGGAGAGAGGAGAGAGAAAAAGTGATTGATTGATAGGTAAGAGAGAGAAAGTGATTTTAAAAAATTTACAAACCAAACAAAATTTTTAAATTTTTTTTCCCAAAATCACTCTAGAAATTCAAACCAAACATATGTGATTTGTGAATGAATAAAATCTACAAAACTAGACAAATCTACCCAAAAAATTTTGGGTGGACAGTTGTGTGGTGAATATTAAATTTGTTTAACATGATAAATCTGAACCACAAATAATAATTATAGGCAATTTCTAAGTAGTTGTGTTTGTAGTATTACTTCAGTTTGGAAACTAGAATATTTTAGTTGACTTCTTAGTTAGATTTTTAACTATTTAGCTATTTAAAAAAAGTTGTATCTGAGATAATAATTGACTTTTTTTATAATTGATTTAATGGTTGTGAGGGGACAAAAAATGAAAAAATATATTGTCTTATGAATTATTTTAACCTACTTTATATCTTTATTAGTTATTTTAGTTAAAAAAAAAAAATACAAACCCAAGTTCTCAAACAGCACCAAATTGTATGAGAAAAAGTTACGTGTGCATATTAAATACTGTATTGCTACATCTCAATAATTTTGGACCCCTAAAATCAACCTCTAATGATATGGTTGATACTTAATAGATAAGTAAGTTTTATATTTTAGTGAGGTTCTAAGTGATGTGAGTTATGATAGATCACTTATAATTGATTTATGGTTCCAAAATTGATGATTCAAATCATTTTCCTATATTTATATGTGTGCCCGTTTTCTTTTGTCTGGTGATATCCATGATTATATTGATAATAATAGTCAACAATGGCTATGCCTAAAAACTGAAATGGTATTTTAATGTATTAATTTATATTTCTGGTGATTGTCAAATAAATTAGTATTAAAATACATATCGCGTGTGGATAGATATTGTCCACAACTTCTGTTTTTCAAATTCTTTCAAATAATGTGTAAAGTAAAATTTAAAAAATTAATTCACATTTTAATATTCTTTTAAAATTCTCTTTATATACATCTTAGGTTGTCATTTTATTTGAAGGATTGTAAATAAAAGAAATTGTGTAAATACAATAATCTTGTTTGTTTTAATATGTTTAGATTTAGGGTTTGTTTGGGATGTGGGTTGACTTTTTTAAATTTTTGATTATTTTAACTTGGGGTTAAAAAGTCTCGTTTGAGGTAGATTTTTTGATTTTTTTAAATTTTGTGAAAGAAAAAATAAAATGATTATAAGTTGAATGTGATATTTTGTCTTATCAGATTAAAAAGTCTATTTTATCTTTTTATAATTAAAATAGTCAAAAAATTAAAAAGTTCGACATACCAAACAAAGGCTTAATTAGGGCATGTTTGATAACATTTACGTTTTCTGTTTATATTTACAAGAATTTTATAAACTGATTTTTGTTTATTTTTAGAAAAACATAAACTACAAACGCGTTTGGTTTAGACAAAATGTTTAAAAAAATTTAAAAATATAAAAAAGAGTGAGAAATGGCAAGTGGTGGCGGGTGGTGGGTGGTGACGAGTGGTGGCGGCGGAAGACGGTGGTGGAAAATGGTGGCAAGTGGTGGGTGATGGTGACAGAAGACGGTGGTGGAAAATGGTAGCAACGGCGGGTGGGTGGGTGGTGGTGGTGGAAGATGGTGGTGGAAAGTGGTGGCAAGTGGCGGGTGGTGACGGTAGAAGACGATGGTGGAAAGTGGTGGCGGGTGGGTGGATGGTGGTGGCAAGTGGGTGGTGGTGGGTGGTGGCGGGTGGTGGGTGGTGACGTGTGGTGGCGACGGAAGACGGTGGTGGAAAATGATGGCGGGTGGTAGTGGTGGAAGACGGTGGTGGAAAATGGTGGCAGGTGGTAGGTGATGGTGACAGAAGACGATGGTGGAAAATGGTGGCAACTGGCGGGTGGGTGGGTGGTGGTGGTGGAAGACGGTGGTGGAAATTGGTGGCAACTGGCCGGTGGTGACGGTAGAAGACGATGGTGGAAAGTGGTGGCGGATGGGTAGATGGTGGTGGCAAGTGGGTGGTGGTGGGTGGTGGTGGCGGGTAGGTGGCGGGTGGTGGTGATGGGTGGGTAGGTGACGGTGGCGGGTGGTGGGTGGTGGCGAGTGGGTGGTGGTGACAGGTGGGTGGTGGGTGATGGTGGCGGGTGGTGGTGGGTGAATGGAAGATGGATGGTGAGTAGTGGTGGCGGGTGGTCGTAGCGGACGGGTGGATGGTAGTGGCGGGTGGGTGGTGGTGGCGGCGGCGGCGGCGGTGGCGGCAGGTGGGTGGTGGCGGCGAGTGGGTGGCAGGTGGCAGGTGGGTGGTGGTGGTGGGAAGTGGGGGGTGGGTGGTGATAGCAGAAAACGATGGTAGAAAATGGTGACGAGTGGTGACTAGTGTTGGATGGTAAAAAACAAAATTCAAAACTCAAAAAGTAAACTCATTTTTTGAGTTTATATTTTTTGGTCAAATTTATAAATTGAGACCACTGACCTATAAATTAAAAATTTACCAAATAACATTTTATTTAAACTTTTAAAATTTTTATAAATATAAATTAAAAACGTAAATGTTACCGTACAGCACCTCAGTGTATTGCATTAGTTAGCCAGCATTGCGTCCACATTCATTTTTGTTTTGTTCAATCACACTTTACACGTGGAAGTACATATCCATTGTTTAATCTCACCTCCAACCTGTCATATTCGGGATAATATTTGTTATTTTTTAATTCATTACCAAAATTACCCTTCCATTCTCAAACCTGAACAAATCCAATCTCCCACCAACTCACCCTAACCATTTTTGGTAATTCACACAAACTCAAATTAGTAACACTAGTGCATCTGCGCAGCCAGGTTGTGTCACACTAATGTATGTATGTATACATGTATTTGAAAAAAATTCATGATCGTAAATTAAAATTTAATATAAGTTTTAATTCTCTTGACATGTCATTTGAAATAAAATAAAATTTAAAATTCTTAATTTAAATATCATAATTGTACTCAATGATATAGCATATTATATATTAATTTTTTATTTGTCATAACTCTCTTGTTCTGTTATTGTGAATAGATTGGGAGATTTAAATTATAAATTTTTAGCATTTTACATGAAGAATACTTTTAAAGATTAAAAAAAAAAATGGAAGTAAATGTACCCTTTACTTAGACAAATTAAATTTAAAATAATTATATTTGAAATTATAATTGTTATTTTGATAAGCTATGTTAGGGTCTTAAGATTTTAATCCCAAAAAATTAATATTTATTTCAAATTAATTTTATATGTGAATCCTATTAAATAAGTGTTAAATTTTAGATTATACGATTAATTTATGTGCCAATATTTGGACAGAAATTCTAGGGCGTTTTATTATGTGGTGTTTTGGAAAGTTGATAAAAAGTTAATTTTTTGACCTTTTTAATCCATTTTTTCTTTTTGTGTGTAAAAATGTGAAAAATGATATGACTCAAAATGAATAAAAAGTTAAAAATTAGTTTTTTTTTTTTTTTGACTTCCCAAAAGATCCTATGTATTTGGACAGTCACATAAAACAATTTTCCAGGAAAAAGAAAAATTGTGGCAGTGTCCACAGGCAGTACAAACAGTGATTTATACCAAGTTTGGCAACTCAAAAATAATCTATCTTTTTATTTTTTTATTTTTTTTTTCATCACATCACCTCTCTACTTTTCTGCACACCTTTTCGTAAAAAGACAAAAAGTGCACTTATTTAGGTCATCCCAAACAACCCTTAGACCCCTCAAACTTCAACCCCCACCACCCCACACACATGTGGCGGGTGGTGATTGGAAGAGAAGAAAAAAAAGAAAAAAAAAAAAGTGACCAATCAAAAAAGAAAATTGGTCAAAAGGGGTGGGGGAAAAAGGGTCCCAATCTTTATTCCATATAATAACAGAGAATAAGGTCCATTTTGGTAATAATAATAAAAAAAAAAGATCTATTTTTTTGAATTTTTTTGTTTCTAGTAATTTTTTTTTTAATTATGTCAATTTTTTTACTTTTCTAGTCTATCTTGTCGAAGCGAATTTTAAAAGTATATTTTTTAAAAAAATCATTAAAGACTAAAATAAGCTAAAAAAGATTATTTATTGTGGCTTATTTTTGTCTTTTTTGATCTTTTTTTTAAAAAATTATAATTTTCCAATTCGTTTTGTCGAGCTGAATTTAGAAACCTATAATTCTTTGAAAAATTAGAAAAAAAAGTTCACTAATATGAAAATAAGCAAAAAAAAAAAAAAAAATGAAGCCAAAAGTATACTCCCAAAACACCCCTAAATAACAGAATATATACTCCAAAATATTTTAGTCCATCTCAAAACATTATTTGTCTAATTTTTTAAATTTATTTTAGTCCATCTTAAAATATTTGTTTATTTTTTATTAAATTTTGTTAAAATTTTAAAATTGTCCCTTATAAATAATTATAAACATATTTTAAAATTTAAAAAGAATGATAATGATGAAAAAAAAAACATTTTAAAATTCGAATTAAATATAATAATTGTATTTCATAATTGTATGACTCTTTAATAAGTTAAATTTTATATAGCGCACAAATAAAATGTGATGGAGGAAGTACTATATATAAATAGCTGTGTGGGATAATTCTGAAAGAAGAAAAAATAGACAAAGAGAGTCGTAAATAACGATCTCCAGAAATCAAGCGATCGCCGGAATGAAGTCAGCGACACCGAATGACGGCGGCGGAGCAGTCGTTCCTCTCCTCCCGAAGCTGAAGTCGCCGCCGCCGGAGAGGCCAGCGTCGGTGGTGGGAGCGGTGTTCAACGTGTCGACGACCATAGTCGGCGCGGGAATCATGTCAATTCCGGCAACGATCAAGGTGTTAGGTGTGATTCCGGCGTTGGTATCGATCGCGATGGTGGCGATCCTGGTGGATGTGTCGGTGGAGTTCATGATGAGGTTCACGAATTTCGGTGAGTCGAGTACGTACGCTGGGTTGATGTATGAGTCGTTTGGACGGTTTGGATCTGTTGCGGTTCAGATTTGTGTCTTGATCACCAACCTTGGTTGCTTGATCATTTATCAGATTATCATCGGTAAGCTTTTATCATGGCTTTTAATTAGTAAAACATTACGAGTTTATGCTAATTCATTAACTTTCAAGTTTGATGAGCAAAAAAAAACAGAAGAGGTGGCGTGGTTTGATTTGATGAGCTCCAACCAATGGTCTAAAATTGTTTCCCTTTTTTAGGTTAAAAAAACTAATTTACAGTTGTTCTGTTCAATGGATGGAAATGAAACAAAAAGGCCAGTAGATTAATTAAACCTTTCTTTCTTTCTCTTTCTTTTTTCCCCTCTTTTATTATTCAATCGGTAAGAGCATCCGCACCAATTTACCTAAATTTTATCTTAAAATATTATTAAAAAATTTATTCCTTATCTTAAAAATTACTTTTTCATTTACTTCCCTCAATAGACTCCCTATTCTTTCTCTATTCTATTAGCAAATTCTCTATTTTTTCTTTACTTTATTAAAATATAATTTTTAATTATAAATTTAAAAAAAATAAAAATCATAAATACGTACCGCAGTCCCTAAACAAAAAAAAAAAAGAAAAAAAAATATAAGAGAGCTACAATAGGGAGTCACTGTAACAAAAACTAATTTAAGAGATCATTTAGGAGATCTGAGGCAAGTGGATAGAGAGCTATTTATCCCTTAAAATAGGTAAAGAGAGGGTTTAGGGGCTTTGGTGGGGATGCTCTAAGAGCGTAATTATAAATTATAAATATAATAAGAATTATATCAACTAACACAGCAGATACCTAACCCTTTTTTTATTTATTTATTTTTTTTTTTTTTTTAAGGAGAAGCTTCTCTTCGGTTTAAATCAAATTGAATAGAACTGTTGGGCCTTCGTAGGCCCACCACAGAGTACATATCAATGATCTAGACCGTTAATATATAGAGTTTGTCGAGTATTTCATTCTTGTAAAAAATCACATTGATCGAATATCGATAGATACTTGATCAGATCACATTTTTGTGAGTGGTAAATATAATTTTAAAAATAAATTATTGATACAAATGTGATCTGATCAAGTAACTATCTATATCCAATCAATTAATTTTTCACATAAATAAAGTACTCAACGAATTCTATATATTAATTTGTTCGGATTATCGATGTGACCTTCGTGATGGTCCCATGGGAATCCAATAGCACCCTACCTGGAGAGACCTCCAGTCCTTTTTGTGATGAACTTGTTAAAAGTAAAAATGATGTACTTATAGTAAGGGAAAGATTATACGGTGAGTACAATACAACCTCCGTTTGGAAAGTAAGTTGGTTTTTAATTTTTTAATTTTTTTAACTATTTTAATTTAGGTTAAAAAAATTGATTTGGGTTGATTTGAGTTTTTTAGATTAAGTTTTTTGAAAATTGGGTTTTTTTATTTTTATATTTTTTTGTTTTTAATGAATATTTTTAAAATTTTGAACATTTTTTTAAAATTTTTTTAGATGCATCTTACTTAGATGTATCGAAAAAATAAAAAAATTGTGAAAAAATATTTTAAAAAATTAATAAACACATAAAAATATAAAAAAATGTACTGAATTCTCGTAATTTTTTTAAATAATATTTTTGGTATTTAGTGAATTTTTAAAAGATTTTTTTCACAAATTTTTTACTTTTTAGGTATATTTATATTAGGTATGTCTAAAAAGTAAAAAAATTGCTTAAAATATTAAAAAAATTTAGTAAAAGCAAAAAAAAAAAAACACGAAAAATAAAAAAATAGAAATTTCTAAAAGGTATTTTTGGAAAACTCTAACCAAGCAAAAACATATATGTACTTTATAATTATAGAAGAAAATGACATAATTTCATATTTTCTAAATCATAACTAAAAAAAAAGTCATAATCAAATATTTCAAAATAATGTCATAACTAAAGATGAAAATTGATCATAACTAAAGAAAAAAATAATATAACTAAGAATGCATATAGTATAGGGTGTGTATAATGAAATTCTCCTTATAATAATTATATTCACACTTTAATTTTTAGCTTTTTACAGTTACTTGTACAGGCTTCAAAAAGAAAGAAAAAAAAGAAAAACTTGCTAGATTGAAGGTGGAGTATCAATATTATTGCTCAAAATTTTAAATGAAAAAGAGTGGTACACAAATTGCAAAAAAGGCAAAAAAAATTAAATTCAACCCCTTGAGGCAGTTGAATTTTTATGCAGTAAGATACGTATGGGTCTGGATGATTTTACCTAATATTTGTATCTTGAATTTTCTAAGAAAAAAAATAAAAATAATCATTTTTGTTTATTTATTTTTAGTGGCAAACCAATTTTTTTTTTTTTTTTTAACAAATAGCTGCCGGTTTAGAAACGACAGTAGATTGTCCGAGTCGAATTTAGAAAATTAACAAATGCATTTAAGTTTAATTTATTTATAAAGCAAATCGATCTCAAACTATTTTTTAACTTGTCAAACATAAATCGAACTCCAATTATTTATATTATTCTCATATTTTTTCTAATCCAACGATACAAATGTTCCTTAATTATCTTTTCTTTTCTGTTTTTAGCCTCATACTTTGTTCTGTTTTTCTCAGGGGATGTCCTGTCTGGAACCCATCTTCAAGGACCAGTGCACTTGGGCATTTTACAAGAATGGTTCGGCATTCAATGGTGGAACACTCGTGCTTTCGCACTCTTCTTCATGTTGATCTTCGTTATGCTTCCTCTGGTGTTGATTCGTCGTCTAGGTTTGTTGTCGACTATCCCAAATGCACATATTTGCAGAATTGAAAAACCTCTATTTTGTTTTCCATTTGTGTGCTGATTGTTTGCTGTTTTGGCTTGTAATTTCCAGAATCGCTGAGGTTCAGTTCAGCGGTGTCGGTTCTACTGGCTGTGGTTTTTGTTGGCATATGTTCTGTTATGGCAATCTCTGCATTGTTAGAAGGGAAAGCAAAAAGTCCTAGACTGATGCCTCAATTGGATGACCAAGCTTCCTTCTTCAACCTCTTCACTGCTGTCCCGGTTATCGTCACCGCTTTCACATTTCATTTTAATGGTAAGTAAGAGAAATTTTCAATTTTGATGTTTGTTGAGGTTAATGGTGTTTGTTTTGTTTCATGCTCTATATTTTTTCATGATTGAAAGAAAATTCCTTGCATTTTCCTTGGAAGTTTAATCTTTAAAAAACTGGAATTGATGATGCAATTTAGGCATCATTTGGATTGGAATGTTTTTAGTGATTTTTTAATTTTCTTATGAGTAGAAAAAAATTAATATATTTCAGAATGACTTTTTAAATTATATATGTAAAAAAAAGGGTGAATAATTAGTGTGTATATAATATGAGAGAAATACTATAGTACACCCCCGCAAAGGGTGTGCACCATATATATTTTATAATTAAAGAAAAAAATGATATAACTTTATATTTTCTGAGTCAACTAAAAAAATAGAAATTTACAAACATGAAGTATAATTAAAGATCTCATGAATTATAATTAAAATAAAGTCATAATTAAATAAAAAAATTAGTTATAACTAAAAAAATAACATAATTAAGGGTGATATATCTTATTTTAAGGTGTGTACATTAGAATTTTCCATATAATTTATTTTTTTGGTTGCTTTTTATAAAAACAAGACCTTGGGGAGAACAATCATAGTGACCATTGGGCTATGACCATGCTGATGTCACTCTAAGATCAAATACCTTGTTTGGTTGGGCAACTTTAATTTCTCTCTTTTTTTTTCTTTTTTTCCGGTCTTACTATATATATTTGTTCAATTAAAATTTATTTTTTTGAATAAATTGCATTTGTAATCCGTGTTGTTTGGTATTCAATTTGATTTTTATCTAACTTTTTAATAGATATTATGAATTAGATTAAATTAACATAATTGAAAAATTAAAAAAGAAAATGATAAAAATAAAACTACATCCATTAAATTGACACAAGAGGTAAGATACTAGTACAAATTAATAACTTTTTAATGGACTTTTAGACGCTTTTAAAAATAAAATCAAGGGAAAAAAAAAGATTTAAAAAAGAAGAAACATAGAAAATATCCAATTTCCAAATGAATATCTTCCATTTGCTAAACATTAATGATTATGTTATTTCCATGGCATCATTAGCATTGAATGGCATCTGTATTTTTCATGATAAGTTGAAAAGTAAAAATTCATGTGATTGAAAATGAAACTTCTCTGAAATTGGATAAGAATTTTTTCATCATCTTAGCTATGTTCAAATTAAGAGGCATAATTGAATAGAACACCAATATAGTAAGCTATATCATCCAAAAATGTCTTGAAATTTGCCATTGATTGAATGTGTGCAGTTCATCCGATTGGAACCGAGCTCGAAAAGCCTTCTGACATGGCCACAGCAGTCAGAATCTCCCTCCTAGTTTGCGCCGTCATCTACTCTTCTATCGGTATCTTTGGATATCTTCTATTTGGAGACTCAGTCATGTCCGACATACTTGTAAATTTTGATCAAAATTCTGATTCATCAGTCGGTTCATTGCTCAATGACATGGTTCGATTAAGCTATGCCCTCCACCTTATGCTGGTTTTTCCTCTATTGAACTTCTCTTTGAGGGCCAACCTTGACGAATTAATCTTCCCTAAGAAGCCTCCTTTGGCGGCCGACACAAAAAGATTTCTTTGCATCACTTTCACTATCCTAATCTTCTCTTATCTTGCGGCGATTGCCATCCCCAACATCTGGTATTTTTTTCAGTTCATGGGATCGACTTCTGCAGTGTGCCTTGCCTTCATCTTCCCCGGTGCAATCGCTCTGAGGTATTCTCTTTCTCTCAACATGCACAAATGCACGTGCTCGGGTTAAGAAGTACGACACATGTCATAATATGCACATGCAAATTTTTTAAAAAATACTTATTCTATATCAAATATTTATTCTCATTAAATACATTGATATAAGTATGCTACTTCCGTTTTTTTTTTTTAAAAAAAAAGAAGAAATTCAATGGGACACAGTCACACACGTGTCGAGAGCTTGTCTGGGAATGTGTTCTAACACGTGATCTCCAGCGAGGTATCTCTGATTCATGCATAGGGTGTCTTTTGAAGAAATTTTTTTATTTATTTCCTAACTTTATTTAAATTTTTTTTTTAATTTTATTACATGCCTTCTAACCAGTTTTTTTTTTTTTTTTTTTTAATTTTTATTTATTTTTGGCAGAGATGTTCATGGTATATCGGGAACAAAGGACAAGATCGTGGCAGCGATAATGCTAGTCCTGGCTATCATAACAAGTGCAATTGCAATTTCTATCAATATATGTAATTTTGTCGGAAACAAGTCATAGTTCTCCCCCCCCCCCCCAAATTTTTATTTTATTTTATTTTATTTTTTTAAAATTTTTTGGTCTTGATTGTTTTTGTAATTGCATATATGCTTGTAAAACACCCTTGGTCTGTATTCTTGTAATCCTCATGGCTTGTTGTTTGTATCTTTGAGAGATTACATTGCCTTGATTAAGAATTTTCCCCCAGTGTAATGTCAAATTAAAATAGCAACTATCTTCAAAACTTTCTATGACAATCCTAATCAGTAATTAGTCCATAATCCATGAATAAGAATGCTAATTAAGTTTTAAGAATGAGATTATTTGTTAATTATACAATTTATATGTTATTTGTGTTTATATCTATTTATAGTAGGAATGTTTGTCTATAATTCTGTTTCGATATGGGATTTGAGGGCCTTAAAACATGAACTTGACTAGGTCAACATGTAATTTAGGATTTTTGAAATATTATGATAAGTTTAATTTGAATTCGATTCGGAATCAAATAACTAGAATAAATTGATTAAAAATAAGTAAGATTAATTAGTTTTAATCATTCTTAATTAGTGAGTGCTAAGTAAGCCCATATAAGGCGAATCTGAGTTGTTCCCTTGTTGCTAAGCAAACCTATATAAGTCCGCACAGTTTTATGGACCTTGTATTTTGATATTTGCTTCCGTTAGTCTCTTATTTTACTAATCTGTTTCAGAGACTTTCGGTAATCTTAAGATTACTGCCCAGTTATGATGCTAAACATATGGGACGAGTTTGAGTCGTGATACTTTTTCAGCCATTTCTCTTTAAATTGTGTATGGATTTAATATCTAAAAAGAGATTTGTAAAAGAAAAGAAAAGAAAAATTGGCAACAAAAAAAAAAAAAATTAACTTCACTCTTCTTTTTTCTCCTTTTCCTTAACAAATCACGTCTCAAATCTGTATTTAAATACAACATTAATGATATGGGCAAATTGATAGTCAGAATACCAATATAGCAGGAGCATATGCAAAATTAAAAAATGTTATTTTTAATTAACATATCAACAAATTATGATACCCCATTTTTTTAATTGCCTACTGTACGGGGAGCAAATATTCCGGCAAGTCCGTACTCCTTTCTTCCGAGCTCCGTTTCTGTCCGATCACCTGCGAGCAAATAACGGTGAGCTACCCGGCGGTGTGTGGCCGGAAAAACCCTCCAACGATCAAGTTAGCACACACCTTAGGATAGAGAGAGAGAGAGGGGGGGTGTTTTAGTGTAAGAAAATCCTTACAAAGTGTGTATCTCTCGCGTATGGGGGGCGTAGACATGCTTATATACCCTCTGTGCCCCAAATCTACTCCCAGTCATCTCCTGACACGTGGCTCCGCTATCCCATCTGTCAGCATAAACCTTGCTGAACATCACCTAATCTCAACTGCCTGCCTTCACAGCTGGAGCTCGGCAGCCGAGCTGCTCTATCCGTTGCCGTGCCGTGCCGTGCTTCATACCCAAGCACTTCACTGGCTAAGTCCAAGAAGGACCGGGCTAGGCGACATCTCGGCAAAGCCTAGCCCGAGGCACCTCCTGTGGTCGGCCTTTCTGCCAGACAAGCAGTTACCTCGGCTGACCACGCCTTTCCGGGCGCCGGTCACTCCGCTTGTCTTGCTTCGGCCATCGCCTGGTTGAGCAGCTCGGTCCAACCGAGCAGCTTCTTTACGGTCTGGGGCGACACACACTCGGCCCAAGTTCTGCCCGGCCCAAGTTCTGGCAGCCCATCTCTTGGCGGATAGTCAATCATCTCGGCCCCATGCATCGTTTGGGCTCTCAACCTGCTCGGCCATTACCACGGCCTAACTCCAGATCATAAATCACCCTCTCAATTGCCCCTTAATTCCGTCCGCGAAAGCGTGACTGGGATTACTTACTTCGAACGAGATAACATTCCTCTGGTCTCCAAGGCGAGAAGGGCGACCGGGCTAGTTAACATAACTGTCTACAAACTTGACCGGTTGTACACCACGGCTGACGTCCTCTTCTTCAGAAGTAGCTCGGTTGGCTCTTCGACTCTTCAACCCGTCGCTTCAGTCCTGACGTTCCATAAATGGGGACACGTGGTGGGCTGTCATTGGTCATCGAGCAGCCAACCTGCCGTTTTTGCCAGAATTTGAATTTGGGCGGCCTCTCGTGCTTACATATACAAGACCCCCCTTATGCCATTTCTTCCTACTGCTTCTTCTCTACCTGATGATTCAGAGCTCAAGCCATTTCCTCTCATACTCGACTGCCATTCTTCGTGCTTGGGAGAACAGCTCCAGCCCTTCACAGGTAAGATCTTCAATCCCTCTTGAGTTGCTATTTTCTTTCATATTACACACATTAGGGCACAAAAACGTAGTTCTTAGGGCATAGGCCATAGAATCCGTTCCAAACCTCCCACTGTTCTTGGTGTTCTTCATCTCCATGAAGAACACTGAAGAACTGGGGCGAACCGGGCTCCTGGTCTTCTTTTGATCCAAAAAACCATTCTGACCGAGCAAATAACGTGTTTGTCTCAACCCCGGCAAAAACCGAGATAACAAAAGGAAATGGTCGCTCAACCGGGCTAATATCTGGCCTGCCTGGGCGACCGAACTCTTTAGTTAGCTTAGGAGACCGAGGTGGTTTGGAATCCTTAACGACCGAGCTACAGACTAGCTCCTTCCGCGCGACCGCGCTCACACTTACACTTACCCTCCTTTTCCTGCAGAGTCCAAGGGGACCACTGTCTATTCCTCAGGTTCTCAAGACCGAGCGATTAACAATTGCCATTGTGCCAAGCACCTCAGCCGAGCTACCACAGTCCGGCCACAAATGGGGAAATTTCGCTTCCTAGTGGATACTCCGGCCGCGCTAGCTGCTTTCAGAGAGGAGTACGGCATCCCGGCCGACGTCCATCTCGAACTGGCTGAAGAGGAGACAACACCCTGGGGCAGACTAGACCAATGCCCCTTCACCGTGCTCTCAATTGTCGAAGGGGGCCTCCGTTTCCCGCTCAACCCACTTATAACCGAGTTCCTCCGCCGTATCGGGCTGGCACCCACACAAGTGTCCACCAATACCTATAGAATAATCAACGGCGTTCACGAATTGAACAATCGGCTAGGCACCAACTTGGGTCTAGCCGAGATATTGAGGCAATACACAATGGGCCACACCGGGGATGGTTTAGCTTATTACTTGAAGATAAGACCGGGCAAGGAAAAAATTGTAACCGGCACCCCGGATAAAGATCTTCACGACGACGATTTTTTCTGGGTGTTGAGCAATTACGAAACAGCCGAGGTGCCGGGCTGGTTTATAAACAAGGACTTCGGTTCTTCATGTAAGCCACTCAAACTTGCTCGGTCATCCTAACTCTTTACACTGTAACTAACCAGTTTTCCTGTTTCTTTTGCAGCAATCCAAGCCTTACAAGCCAACTATCAATTTCCCAACGTTGAGGCTATTCGGACCGTGCTTCGGTATTCCCACCGAGATTGCAACGATTTACTCGGCTACACCCCGACCTACAGGTATTCTGCTCCGCGCCGGAGTAGAGTAACTGACTTCCTCCGAGCTCCTTCGCCACCTCCAGATCCTACCCTTCTAGACGTCCCCTTGATCCGTTTGACAGAAGAACAGGAAATGGCTAAAAGAAGCCGCATCAAAAACCTTCTAACTGCAACCTCGGCTGAGATACCGAGCGTTGTCACCCGCTCCCCGGCTGGTGGTCAATCAAGTGCCGCCGTGGTAGCCCTAGCTTCTCCAACCGCTAGACAGTCTGCAAGAGAAACACGCCGAGCTGGAAAAAGACCGTGGGCAGATCCCTCTGCCGAGCTCGTCGCCGAGCTGACAACCGAACACCCATCTGAAACTCCTGTCCCCGTGCCAGCCTGGCGTCCACAGCTGAAGCACCGGGGACAAGATATCCCGGCGACGGCTTCGATCAAGGCCGACAAAGAACATTTGTTCGCCTTCGATCTCTCCAAAGCTTTTCTTCTACCGAGCGACGTGGTCGGCAGCGATCACGTCCCTGACACCCGGCTGGTAAAATCCTCAGTGAAGTCCATGGCCAGGGTAAGTCGATGTTCCTCTGAAAATTTCACAAGTGTTTGCCCGGTTCCTCTTCTAATCAACTTTGCTTTTTGCAGGCCATTCAAAAACAACACCTGGTTTTGGAGCGCATCCATAGACTTCGGCAAAAGGCCAACGACACAGCCAGCCAGGTCGAGAGCCTTCAAGCCGAGCTCGACCGGGCTAAGTCTTCCCTTGAAATGGCCAACGCCGACAATAACAGACTGCTCGGTCGGCTGGATGTGGCCGAGAAAAAACGGGATGAGCTCCAGACCGAGGTGGACACCCTGAAAAAGTCGAAGAAGAAAGCTTCCCAGGCTGCCAACAACGCCGATTTTAACGAGGCCGAGCAGAGCTACAAGAAGCAAGTCTTTGCAACACAAGACATCTACTTCAAGGCCGGCTGGAAGTCCGCCTGCGAACACCTCGGCCAGGGCTCTGACACCGACGTATTTGCCAACCCTCCTCCAGCTTCACTACCGGTCTACCTCGTGGCTTATGCAAACGACGTCTTCAGCGCTTTGCAAGCTGAGGCCGAGGAAGGACTTGAAGAGGGAGACGGTGAGACAGATTCTGAGGCAGAGGAGGCCGAGGTGCAAGAGCCGCCCGGCAATGATGAGCCCGGTGCCCAAGATGTAAGTCCAACCATCAACCTTGATGCTGGCGAGGACGAGTTCACCAATCTCTCCCCCTTAGTTTAGTTTTTTTTTCCTTTTTGTATTTTTGCTTTCAACGCTTTTGATGTAACCGGGCTATGTCACCACCTTTTGTATTGATTTTCTTATCAATGAAAAAGCCAAACTTTGCCAAGTGTTTGCGCGGTTGCCATCAATGCCATTTTCAGCAAAGCATCTCGGTATAAGTCATTGTTTGAACAAAACACCTCGTCGACCGGAATTCATAACTCGGTTGAAGTACTTAAGCAGAACAAAATAAATCCATAAACCGAAATGACCATCCCGGTTAGTAATAACAAAGTTGGACAAAACACCAACTCTTCCAACCGGAGTACGTTATCTCGGTTGGGAATCCGAAGTTGGACAAAACACCAACTCTTCCAACCGGAGCACGTCATCTCGGTTGGGAATCCGAAGTTGGACAAAACACCAACTCTTCCAACCGGAGCACGTCATCTCGGTTGGGAATCCGAAGTTGGACAAAACACCAACTCTTCCAACCGGAGCACGTCATCTCGGTTGGGAATCCCGAAGTTGGACAAAACACCAACTCTTCCAACCGGAGCACGTCATCTCGGTTGGGAATCCCGAAGTTGGACAAAACACTAACTCTTCCAACCGGAGTACGTCATCTCGGCTGGGAATCCGAAATTGGACAAAACACCAACTCTTCCGACCGGAGTACATCATCTCGGTCCTTAACATTAAATGAAAGTCCAAGTGCTAAAGCAAAATTTCTTCTATAAATTGACAAAAAAAATTACATGCTGTGGTGCAAGCCAAAAAATTTCTTTGCACAAGAAAAGAAAGCAAAAGCTTAAAAATAATACAGTTTCAAGTTGGCCGCATTCCATGGCCGGGGTATTGCTCTTCCCTCTAAATCCTCCAAGTGGTAAGCCCCCTTACCCGCCAGACCGGTGATCTTGTAGGGTCCTTCCTAATTTGCCCCTAGTTTGCCTTCTCCTGGCACCAGGGTGTTGCCCATAATCTTTCTTAAAACCCAATCACCAACCTTGAATGGTCTGGGGTGCACCGTCTTGTTGTATTTCTTGGAGAGCTCTTGTTGGTAGGCGGCCACATGGACGAGGGACTTTTCCCGACGCTCTTCCACGAGGTCCAATTCCAAGGCAATAGCTTCGGCATTCAATTCGAGCTCGAAACTCTCGCTTCTTAGGGTGGGCATTCCAACTTCCAGGGGTATGACCGCCTCCATGCCATAAGCCAAAGCATATGGAGTTTCCCCGGTAGAACGTCGCGGGGTTGTTCGGTATGCCCAAAGGACGCTGGGTAATTCCTCAGCCCATTTTCCCTTTGCCTTTTCCAGCCGTTTCTTCAACCCATCCAGTATAGTCTTGTTTGATGCCTCGGCTTGACCATTGGACTGCGGGTAAGCCGGGGTGGAGTTGTAGAATTCTATCTTCAAATCTTCACAAAATCCTCTGAATAGGCGACCGTCAAACTGGGTGCCGTTGTCAGAGATCAAAATTTTGGGGACGCCAAACCGTGTGACCACGTTCTGCCAGACAAACCACTTCACGTCTTTCTCTTTGATGGTTGCTAAGGGCTCAGCTTCAACCCATTTCGTGAAGTAATCTGTGGCCGCAATAAAGAATTTCCGGTTGCCCGGTGCTGTTGGCAATGGCCCCACTATATCTAGCCCCCACATGGCGAAAGGCCAAGGACTGGTGAGGGGAAGAAGTTCCCTAGCAGGCTGATAGATCTGATGGGCGAATTTCTGGCATTTTTCGCAGTTGCGGATGTACTTTTGTGCGTCGGCCTGCATGCACGGCCACCAGTATCCCTGCAAAATAGCTCAGTAGGCCAAGGACCTGCCCCCTATGTGGCTGCCACAAATGCCTTCGTGAATTTCGTACGAGAAGGCCTCCACACTATTTGGGTGCACGCACTTTAGATAAGGTCCATTGAAGGACTTCTTATACAACGCGTCAGATGGGGAGAGCCAAAACCGCGCTGACTTCACCCGGATTTTGTGTGCTTCTTTCTTGTCAGTTGGAAGAGTCCGGTCTTTGAGGAACAAGATCAAGGGGTCCATCCAGGAAGGACCTAGCGCGGCGCAGAGTACATCAGTCTGCCCGGCGTCTTCAATGCTTGGCCGCGGAAGAAAGTCAATCAACAGGGGGTTTGGAGACCTACTATCTACCATGGAAGCGAGGCCGGCCAGTTCATCAGCTCGGCTGTTTTCTTCCCAGCCAATCTGTTGGACTCTGATTGCCTCAAACTGTTTGATATGTTCCCTGACCAGAGCTTGGTACTTCACCATCCTGTCGTCATTTGCTTCGTAAATCCCAGAGACTTGGTTAACCACAAGCTGGGAGTCACTGTACACCAAGAGCTCGGCAGCCTTCATTTGAATTGCGCTCTTGAGCCCGGCGAGAAGTGCTTCGTACTCAACCTCGTTGTTAGATGCTGGGAAGCCAGGCGTGATAGAATGTTCAATGGTTAGGCCATCCGGGGAGATAAGAACGATACCTAGGCCGGCACCATGACGGTTGGACGCTCCATCAACAAAAAGCTTCCACATTTCCCCCACAAAAAGCTTCCAGCAGTCGGATGGGTCCAGAGAATTATGAAGGGCAATGAGATCACTACTGCTCGGCTGTGCGGTTTCAAGTTCTGGGTTGATCGGTTCCAATTCAGTGCCCCTTGGTGATTCAGCACCGGACTCAGCGAGTTGTTCTGTAATGCTTAAGTCCGTGGGCGAATCATCAGGTTCTGAGTGGTGTGGTTCAACTTCTTCCCCCCTTGGTGATGCGGGACCGGACAGAGTGGATGGGTTGGTAATACACAACTCCGTCATCGCATCACCGGGTGGTATAACCGTGCAAACTGAGGGTGCTTCACCCGTGCGCGCAAACGCCGCGTCGCTACTTCCACCAACTAGTTGTATCTCGGACGGTCGTGCGTGCATCTCATCATCTGCCACGGTAATATCGATCGGGCAAACCGGATGAGTGCTAGGTGAGAACTCGGCGACGAAATCTGCCAAGGTCTGGGCTTTGATAGCGGTGCGCGGCTGGAACTTCATATCAAATTGTCCCAACTCGACCGCCCACTTAAGAATTCGGCCTGAAAAGTCCGCCCATTCAAACAAGGCCTTGAGGGGAAACTCGGTTAGTACGACAATGGTATGGGCGTGAAAATAATGCACCAACTTCCTCGAAGCCATCATCAATGGCAACGCAAGCTTTTCCAGCGGCAAATATCTCGTCTCAGCTGGCAGCAAGGTCTTGCTGACATAAAAAATTGGGAAGTGCTTGATTCCTTCAGCGCGAACTAACACCGCACTGACAGCATGCTGGGAGACGGCAAGATAAAGGTAGAGTTCCTCTCCCGGCTTTGGTGTAACCAATAGTGGCGGTGTAGACAGATATTCTTTGAGCTTGGCCAAAGCTCGGTCACACTCTGCGTCCTACGAGAACTTTGACTTCAATGCTTGAAAAAAAGGACGGCAGCGATCTGATGACCGGCTTATAAACCGATTAAGCGTGGCGGCCATCCCGGCCAGATGCTGCACGTCCTTAGCCGAGCTGGGCTGTTTCAACTCCTGCACGGCTCTGATCTGAGTAGGGTCTGCTTCGATGCCTCGGTTCGTGACTAGGAACCCCAAAAACTTTTCGGATTCACGCCAAAGGCGCACTTTAACGCATTCAAGCGCAGCTTGTGTTTCTTCAGAATGGCAAACATCTCGGCTAAGTCGGACAAATGGTTTGCCTCATGTTGGCTCTTTACCACCATATCATCGATGTAAGCCTCCATTGTCCAGCCAAGCAAAGGAGCAAACATTTTGGTCACCATCCTCTGAAAGGTTGCCCCGGCGTTCTTCAAACCAAAAGGCATGACTCGGTAGCAGAAGAGTCCCCTTGGAGTCGTGAAAGAGGTGATCTCTCGGTCAGGCCCATGCATGGCGATCTGGTGATAGCCGCGGTACGCATCCAAGAAACTGAGCCTATTGTGTCCAGCCGTCAAGTCCACTAGCTGGTCAATGCGCAGCAAAGGGAAGCTGTCTTTGGGACAAGCTCGGTTGACTGTCTTATAGTCGACACAAACTCGCCACTTTCCATTCTTCTTAGGCACAACTACTGTGTTGGAAATCCACCGAGGATAGTGCACTTCCTGAATTGCTCGTGCCTCAAGCAGGTTCTTTACCTTCTCTGCAACTACCTCGGCGTGATGCAGCGCCGATCTCCTTGTTCGCTGGATGACTGGCTTTGCTCCAGAGAAGACATTGAGGTGATGGCAGACAAAACTTGGGTCAAGGCCAGGCATGTCGTAAGGCGACCATGCGAAGACTTCGATATTCGCCATCAAAAACTCAATCATCTCGGTCCTCTCTATGGCCGTGAGACTTGAACCGAGCAAGAAGAACTTGTCTGGCTGCTCTGTATCAATCCGCATCTCAACCAATTCTTCAACAGCTTTATCTTCGGCCTTGGTGCCCACATCATCCAAGACACCCTGGTCCTCCGGTCCTTCAATCATTTGAACGAATCCCTTGGTAGCCCGGCTTCCGTTGACCGCCGCGAAGCACTGCTTGGACATGACCTGATCGCCCCAAATCTCCTCGATTGCCCCCATAGCCGAGGGGAATCTCATCACCTGGTGGTAAGTCGATGCTACAGCTTGCATGGCGTGTAGCCATCCCCTTCCAAGGATAAGGTTGTACATAGAAGGCACTTGTAGCACCCAAAACTCAACTTGTTTGACCACGGATCCCGCTTTGACCGGCAGGATAATCTTTCCCAAAGGCCACTCTGGTTGCGAGTTGAATCCAACCAGTGGCGAAGTTGCCGGAGCCAAGTCTGTCTCCCGGAGTTTCAGCTGCTTGAACGCATCATAATACATGATCTCGACCGAGCTTCCCTGATCGATCAAGATCCGCTTAACATCAAAGTCCTTGATGCGTAGTGTTACTACTAGGGCATCGTTATGCGGCGTCTGGATACGCTCTAGATCCCTTGAGGTGAAACTGATCACATCTTTTTCTTCTGTCTTCCCCCTTTTGATGGCAAGCTGCACCGATAAAACTTCCCTCATATGTTCTGCCTTTTTTATCATGCCCCGGAGTTCGCAAACACGCTCCGGTTCCACGATGCCGTGGATGACATTAATAACTCCCTGTGGTGGTGCGTCTCGGTCATCCTGTCTCCTGGGATCAACCGGAGCCTGATTCAGCTTCACGCCGCCATCAATGTAAAGGTCTAGATGCCCGGCCGCAACCAGCTCTTCCAAGTGTTGCCGCAAAGGCAAACAATCCTCAGTCTGGTGGCCTCTCTCCCGGTGGAACGTGCAACGATACCGCAGATTATAGCCCTTTTGTCCATCGCCCAACTTAGCAGGAAACCGGACATACTCCTCGTCGTGGATTTCACTAAGTATGCGATAGATTGGAATCTTGAAGACCGTGGTTATGCCAGTCCTTGCCTTCATCCTTCTGTTTGCATCCGTTACATCATCTCGGGGGTAGTCATCCCGGTCATTCCGACGTCCTCTACCCCGGTTTTTACGGTTCGTGCCACGGTCCGATTCCTCTGCTCGGTCACTTGGGCGGCTGGACTCTTGCCCAACTGCGTGCACTTTGCCTGCTGTCTTCTTGTCTGTTGCTACCGGAGTGGCCTTCAAGGTAGAAGCTGACGCGTCATCCTCTACTCGGATGTGCTCGTTGATGCGCTGCATGAGCTGGCCCATGGAGGTCGGCTGGTGCATGGTAAGCGAGTCCCGCAGTCTATGTCCGACTGGGAGACCACGCTTGTATTGCGTGATTGCAAGGTTGACCGGGCAGTCCAAGATCTCGTTGAAGGTTTCCCAGTACCTTGAGTTGTATACCTTCAGTGTGTCGCTCGGTTCCATCTTGACACTTAGCAAATGATCGACTTCCTTTGGTGTCTTTGTGTTGGTTTTGAAGCGTGTAACAAACGCCTCGGCCAACTGGTGCCACCTTTGTATGCTCCCTTCCGTCAACCTCTCGAACCACTTTAAGCCCATCTCGCCTAAACTTGACGGGAAGATTAGGCACATAAGTCCGTCATTGCGCCTATGTCCGGCCATAACCTGTCGGAAGTGGCTCACATGCATGTATGGATCGGTCTTTCCGTCGTAAAGCGTGAACTTAGGTTGGTGGAAGCCTGCCGAAAGCGGTGTTGTTTCTATATCCAGGGAAAAAGTGGTGGCACTCAGCCTAGCCAAGTCCGTATCTTCGAAGAGTGGCACTACTTGGCGGGGTGGAGGCATTCCGACCTCCTCGCTGGCGTGAACCCCGTAGGATAGCCGCTGGAAGGCAGGTATTCTCTGAGCTTCGCGACGGCGAGCCCGCTCCTTTAAGACCGCCCGTAAATCTTCTGACTGAGCAGAGTAAGAATACCTCGACGTCGTCTCTGGACGTGAGGGTTTGTAGGTGCTGTCTTGCGCGCTAGACTTCTCTGCACCCGCGTCGGAATCACCAACCTGATAACTTCTGGTAATGGATATGGACTGTGTACGTCGCTGACTCTGACCGCCTGAACGGCGGGATGGGGTGCGCTCACTGTGGTCTCCCACTCCAACTACACCTTTCCCTTTGACATGCCGCTTGAAATCCTCCATCTCCGCCGCCATTCGCCGGATGACAGCATCTTGATCTCTCAACTTACTTTCCAGTCGCCTGGCGTGTGAGTCTCTCCTCCGCCGGTGACCGTCTGGACTCCGCGAATGTCCATGACTTCTTCCGCGCTTATCCCGCGTGTCTACTGACTATCCTCCAGTGGGCGTCCCCAAGTTCGCCATTGGATGGGTGGCGGGAGGGCCTTCTCTCCTTCGGGTGAACTCCGGGGTAGCTCCGTCTATGGCAGACAACAGAAACTCGTCGTTGTTTGCCATGGACGGCGATCAGATGAACCCGGAAGACAAGGTTTTGTCTGTCAACTTCCCACAGACGGCGCCAATTGTACGGAGAGCCAATATTCCGGCAAGCCCGTACTCCTTTCTTCCGAGCTCCGTTTCTGTCCGATCACCTGCGAGCAAATAACGGTGAGCTACCTGGCGGTGTGTGGCCGGAAAAACCCTCCAACGATCAAGTTAGCACACACCTTAGGATAGAGAGAGAGAGAGAGAGGGGGGGTGTTTTAGTGTAAGAAAATCCTTACAAAGTGTGTATCTCTCGCGTATGGGGGGCGCAGACATGCTTATATACCCTCTGTGCCCCATATCTACTCCCAGTCATCTCCTGACACGTGGCTCCGCTATCCCATCTGTCAGCATAAACCTTGCTGAACATCACCTAATCTCAACTGCCTGCCTTCACAGCTGGAGCTCGGCAGCCGAGCTGCTCTATCCGTTGACGTGCCGTGCCGTGCTTCATACCCAAGCACTTCACTGGCTAAGTCCAAGAAGGACCGGGCTAGGCGACATCTCGGCAAAGCCTAGCCCGAGGCACCTCCTATGGCCGGCCTTTCTGCCAGACAAACAGTTACCTCGGCTGACCACGCCTTTCCGGGCGCCGGTCACTCCGCTTGTCTTGCTTCGGCCATCGCCTAGTTGAGCAGCTCGGTCCAACCGAGCAGCTTCTTTACGGTCTGGGGCGACACACACTCGGCCCAAGTTCTGCCCGGCCCAAGTTCTGGCAGCCCATCTCTTGGCGGATAGTCAATCATCTCGGCCCCATGCACCGTTTGGGCTCTCAACCTGCTCGGCCATTACCACGGCCCAACTCCAGATCATAAATCACCCTCTCACCTACTAAAATGTAGGATTATTAGTAGGATATAAAGAGTGTCTGTTAACTCATTTTTGTCAAAAAAATCTACTAAAAAAGCAAATATGAGGTTGAGATTTAGGCCAAGTTTGGGTACTTCCAAAAAAGTCAAAAAGCCAAAAAGTTACTCAAAAAGTTAAAAAGTTAACACTATTCACCAAAAGTCAAAAATTACGGCTGCACAACTCCCAATTCAAATTTTTCCCTACAAATCAATTTTTACAATTTTTTATTACACATTTTTCAATAAAAAGTCAAAAAGTTAACCCAAACATCCATATTTTCAACCTCAATTTTTTAGTCCAAAAAGACAAAAAGTGCACTTTTTTAGTCTTTCCAAACTTGGCCTTAGTTAATAGTATATTGTGAGTCCATGTTTAGAATAAATTAGAACCAATGCTTTTGAGCAAAAATGTGATTCAAATTCTAAATAAAGTTTTAAATTAGTGATTCAAACCAAAACGTTTGCAAGCTTCATGCTGAGACGAGTGATTATTGAGTTGTTTTGAAATAATACTCTATATCATTCAGGGTTGGTTTGGGAAGTGGGTTAGTTTTTTGGCTTTTTGGTTTTTTTTTTATCTATTTTAGCTTGGGCTAAAAAGTTTGGTTTGAGAAGGGTTTTTTGGCTTTTTTGACTTTTTTTGTGAGAGAATAGTGTAATGATTATGAGTTGGATGTGATGTTTTGTTTATTATGACTAAAATAGCATATTTTGTCTTTTGTGACTATTTTAACTAAAAAAAACCCAAAAAGCCTCAAACAGTGGCTCAATATATGACATTAGTTATGTTGTTTCCTATAAACTAAACAAAGAGTATAGGTTCTACTGTCTTTACCAATGAAAATCAAATTAAGGCGCCATGTAAAAGAGACTGAGCCTGTGTTTGGCAAGGGCTAAACCAGGCTTTTTTGGCTATTTTAGCCACAAAAAACAAAATAGGCTATTTTAGCCATAACAAACAAAACATCACATCCAACCTATAATCATTACATTCTTCTCTCACAAAAAAAGTCAAAAAAGCCAAAAAGCCAAAAAGCCCTTCCCAAACCAAGCTTTTTAGCCCAGGCTAAAATAGCCAAAAAAGCCAAAAAGCCAAAAAGCCAACCCACTTCCCAAACGGAGGCTGAGAAAGTGTTTGCAAGTGTGATTCAAATACTGGATGTATCAAAATTTTATAATGATATATAAGTTCATTTTTTAGATTTAGCCTCTGTTTGGCAATATGGTTAGGGGTTAAAATAGTAACATACGTCCAAAATTAGCTAAAGTAGCCACTAGAAGACAAAACACCATCACTTGCCCACAAACAACTCAGCGTTTGATGAATTTACCAAACTACCCCAGAGCACTTCCTGTTTCACTTTCACATAAGCACCAATTCGTACCACTAGTGGAAAAAATAGCCACATCATTTTCCACGTCATCTTAAAATAAAAATATAAAAAATCCTTTTCCAAAAAATAAAACAAATAAAAAAAAGGCATAAAAATAAAATCAAAATTACTATTTTCCACATCATTAAAAATAGAAAACATGAAAAAGTGTTTTCCAAAAAAAAAAACAAAAATTAAACCAAAAAAAAAAGACAATAAAATAAAACCAAAATTAGCATTTTCCATGTCATTTAAAATAAAAAACATGAAAAAGCGTTTTCCAAAAAAAAATCAAAAATCAAAAATAAAAAAAGTCAATAAAATAAAATCAAAATTAGCATTTTTCACGTCATTTAAAAAAAACATAAAAAATCCTTTTCAAAAAACAAAAAACAAAAAAAAAAACTGAAATTATCATTTTTCAGGTCATTTGAAAAAAAAAACAACATAATAAAGCCTTTTCCAACAAAAATAAATAAATAAAAACAACAACAACAACAACAACAACAACAAAAAACACATTAAAATGAAACTGGAATAAGCATTTTCAATGACATTTGAAATTAAAAAACATGAAAAAACCTTTTCAAAAAAAAATTAAAAAAAAAGAAATCGAAATTAGCAGTTTCCACGTCATTTAAAAAAAAAATGAAAAAGCCTTTTCCAAAATAAAAAAACAAATTAATATATATTATAAAAAAAAGGACAACAACATAACACCCAAATTTACAATTTCCACGTCATGTTAAAAAAAAAAACATAAAAAAGCTTTTTCCAAACCCAAAAAAAAAAAGCAAATTGAAAACAATAAAAAAAAATGACAAAAACGTAAATGAAAAAAAAAATGAACCACAAAAATACGCCTCATCCAACCAAAAAATAAAAAACAGAAATTAGCAGTTGCCACGTAATTTTAAAATAAATAAAACACATGAAAAATTATTTTTGACAAATAAAAACAAATTAATGTATACAAATAAAAATAAAAATGAAAAAAACGTAAATAAAAAAAACATCAAAAATACGCCTCATCAAAAAAAAATTTAAAAAAATATATTAGCATTTGCCACGTAATTTAAAAATAAATAAAACACATGAAAAATCATTTTTGAAAAATAAAAACAAATTAATGTATACAAATAAAAATGACAAAAACGTAAATTAAAAAAAAAAGAACCAGAAAAATACACCTCATCCAAAAAAAAAAAAATTAAAAACATAAATTAGCATTTTCCACGTAATTTAAAAATAAATAAAACACATGAAAAACTATTTTTGAAAAATAAAAGCAAATTAATGTATACAAATAAAAATGACAAAAACGTAAATGAAAAAAAAAGAACCAGAAATATATGCCTCATCCAAAAAAAATAAAAAATCAAAGACAAAAATTAGCATTTGCCACGTGATTTAAAAATAAATAAAACACATGAAAAATCATATTTGAAAAATAAAAACAAATTAATGTATACAAAGAAAATAAAAATGACAAAAATATAAGTTAAAAAAAAGACCATAAGAAATGACAAATGCGTCGCATCCAAAAAAAAAAAAAGTACAACGACATTGACGTACGGTTAGGAGTGGAAATGTAAAACACTAAAGGGCAGTTCGGTCATTTAATATGTGGACACCTCACCAAAAAATCGAAAAAGCTAAAAAGCTTGTTAGCCCCAGGTTAAAATAGTCAAAAAAGTCAAAAAGTCAGCCTACTTCCCAAACGACACCTTAATAATGTATAAATGAGATGATTGATTGATAATTATAAAAAGGGTAAAATTACACTGACACCTTCTGAGGCTTCTGTATATTACAATTTCCCCCTTAAATTAATTTTTAAATTATTATTTGTTAAAAAAAAATCATTTCTTAATTATAATTTGTTCCCCCCATTGATAATTATTAAATTAATTTTTAATTTAAAAAAAATTCTAAAAATCAAAGCATACATAGCCTAAGAATCTTTTGATAAGTCATTTCTTACGTTGGTAACTTATTTAATTATTAGTTAATTTTACGATATTTTTACCATCAAGCCTGTTTAGTAACCATTTCGTTTTCAATTTTCAATTTATATTTTCAAAAATTTTAAAAAATATCATAAAAACTTGTTTGATAATTTTTTTTTGGTTTATAAATGGTTCTCAGTTTGTAAATTTGAGGAAAAAACGTAAGTTCAAAAAATGAGTTTACGTTGGTTTTTAAATAGAAACTTAAAAACTTTACTAACAAAAAAAATTTCAATTAATTTTTTTTTTCAAATAATTTTTTTCCAATGAATTTTTTTTTCAACTAATACTAACCAAGGGGGCAATTGGTAATGCTACTTTAAACCTTAGGGAGACGATTATAATTTCTAAAATGTGAGGGGTGTCAATGTAATTTACCCAATGAGGGCAAAATTGGTATTTAAAAAAATTAAATTGCTAAAGGGGGAATCTGTAATGAAACTTTAAACCTCAAGGGGAGATGTAATTTTCAAAATGTGAGAGGCAAACTGTAATAAGCATAAACCTCAGGGGTGTTAGTGTAATTTATCCTTTAAAAAATATGAGAGAGAGAAATATCATATGAGAGTAACTGATTGCTTGATTATTGTACTTAAAAAGTGAGTTTAATTTTTGAATTTAAATATCACTTTTCTTCACTAAATATTGTATTAGATTTTTTTTTTTTTTTGACAGTCGATTTATAAATTCAAATTTAAATTTCCTAAGTTCAAAAGTCCCCGCTCTAAGATATATTGTCCAGAAGGACATGCTAGTCCGAACCACCAAGGATCCTCTAGAGTGAAATTTCCCTAAAGTTTCCTAGAGTGCTACATTGTGTGGTTGAGATTTACTGGCAAGTCACATAAGAAAAATTGATGTGACTTGCTAATAAATCTCAACCACACAATGTAGCACTCTAAGAAACTTTAGGGAAAAACCACTTTAGAGGATCCTTGCTCAGTGCGAATGTCCAAACTACACTTATATACATATAGATCTCTCTACTCTCTCTCAGATCTGCTCGTCACACACACACACACACACACTCTCTCTCTCTCTTTCTCTTAGGGCATCTTGAATGGTGTATTAATTTTTTCATCAAATTTAAGTAAAAATTTGAAGAAAAACTCTCTTTGATATCAAATGTTCCAATGAAAGGTTTTGCGGCTTCATCAAACTACCGGTCGACCAATCAATGCAAATTTTTCACAATTTTTTTTTTCTTGAGGTGGTTATCTGAGGGGTCGATTAGGAGGATGACCAGGCTGTCGACTGGCCAATGTAATTTTTTCACAAACTTTCGCCTCGAGATAGTCATCCGGGAAGACATCTGGTGATGAAAATCGAATGATAATGAATAGCAATTTGATGAAAGGTACATTGATCCTCAATTTGATGAAATAAAAGTAAAATTCTAAATTTGAAACCTATTTGATGAAACTGTTAAAACTGAAAAATGAATCTTTTTTCATCAAATTCAAATTTGATGATAAGGTTGATACACGATTGAAGATGGTTTTAGGGTACCACTAGGGCACCACTACGCTCTTTGTCTGTCTCTCTCATTCACATACATTTGTTCATTTCCTCTCATATTCTTCATTCGCTACCAAAATCACACACCACATCTATCTATGTCGAATCATCGCCATGTCTTGGAAGAAAGGCATGAGTTCTTTGGGGGTGGTAGTGACAATGCGAGACGGTGGTTTGCAGTTGAGGTCGACGAACAAGCAATTCCGATCAAACTGCCACAGCAAAGACAATGCCGATCACCATCGACGGTGTTCTTTACATCAAGATCATTGATCCAATCTTTGGCATCGTACGGAGTCGAGAAGCCCATAGGAGATCGGTGATGACGAATTCACTGGTTCAAATTGAGACCATTGAAAGCAATCTGGTGAAGCGATCTTTGTTGGCTCTGATTTATCTTTTGTCTAATTAGCAACAACGGTGCTTAGGGTTCTGGCTGAGGCATAGCCAACCGTCGTTGGGAAAGGAGGAACCGCTTCCTCTACCTTTGCCACGACTCCAAGAGACTAGTGTCGTCGGGCTGATTCGCGATCCCTGCTTTTTTGTTTTTTGCTACTTGGTAACATCAAAACCCTAGACTCTCTCCACCAAATCTGATATATACAGGGACAAGGGGTGCCTGCTGTGCTTAAGCACAGCAGGGTGTGCCATGCATACAACACACACTAATAAAAAAAAAAACAAAAGAAAAATTATATTAAAAAAAAAAAAAGCAAAACTATGGGTGGAATAGGCACAGCAGTGCCTGCTGTACAGCAGGCACCCCTTTTCCTATATACAGAGGAGAGGGTTCAAGATGAAGCCAGATTTGATATATATATATATATATATATATTTAAATATCTATATAACAATGGCAGGTTTCATTTGAAAATGTCTCTCAAATTAATGATTCAGATTTATCTAATTTGAAAAGCAATGGCTCAAATTTATTTGTAAAAATATCTCTCTCACAAACTATCTTTAATGGTCCAGATCTGTCTAATTTAAAAACAATAGCTGAGATTGAAAAGAGTTTCAGTGGTCTAGATTTATCAGTGGCTAAAATTCAATGGTCCAGATTTGTTTACCTATCACCTCTCACCAACCCACTGCACTCCAGATTTCTATGTAGGGCTGAGCAAGAAATCCGTGAAATCCGTAACCCGATCCAGTCCAGTCCAATCCAGTAGGTTTGGATTGGTTTTTTGAATCCGTGGTTCAGTTCTGGATTGAAAAATTAAAAATTCGTAATTCACGGATTGATTTCGGATTAAACCCCACGGTTCCTGATTGGAACCGATCCGGACCGTATACAAATAATCTATATTTTTATTATACACTCTCCTACATAGTATTTTCTCTTATTTCATATAAAACTTAAATCTAATCCTAAACTTGCTAGTATCTTCTTTTATTAGTTTTGTTTGTTAGTTTTTAGTGTTAATTTGTAATGGTCTAAATACTTACGGTAGAACCAGTTTTCTTATGATTGTTTAAATTTTAGAACAATATGTCGCTATTATGAAAAGACATGTTGCTATTGTAAAACTAATATGATACTATATTTATATTTTTATGAAATTAAAGTGTTTTATATATATATATATATATATATTTTTGTTATTTAATTATGTAAACCCGTGGTCCTAAATCGATCCAATCCGTATTTAAATAGATTGGTTCGGATTGGTTCCATGATTTAAACGGATTGGATTGGTTCCAATTTTTCAGGAACCGTAGATAACGGATTGGTCATGGTTTTACCCCAATCCGGATCATGCTCACCCCTATTTGTATGCTACACTTCACATATGGCTCTGAGAAAGCTTTGAAGAAGGAAGAATGCTCTGAGAAACCCAGGTAAGGAACTCTTATCTCTTTAGTTTCATTTTTTTACCTTTGTTTTTTTCCCCAGTTCATAGCTTTGTTTTTCTTTTCTTTTTTTGTCATCATCCCGTCATGTTCTTGGGTATCAGCATTAAAGCCAAATGAGTGTTTGCTACTCTTTCATGTTCTTGGGTATCTGTAGGCTCATGAAATCAATTATTGATGCTGATCTGAACAATTTGCTAGAGCGAAAAAAATGGGTTTATCAAGTAAATATGACAGCCACGGTCTAGGCTTCGCATAGCCGCATTTTTCAATTTAAACTTGTGAATGCTTCCAACTTCAGTGTGAGGTCAATCAAAAGCAAGGTAACTAAAACTTATTCTGCGTTTTCAATTTTCAATTTTCAATTTTTCAATTTAAACTTGTTGTTAGAAATTGGGCGCCCATGTGGCATGACCCTTAGAACCTTTTGAACCTCATCCAAATGGGTTTTGAATTTGAATTCAAACCTATTTGGATGAGCCACTCAGGATATATATCTATCATATCATGATATGGATAGATGATATAGATATCAGATATTATCTCATTTAACCAATGGATAAATGAGATAAATATAATATATATCTGATATATGGTTATGGGTAACCAAGAGAGAAAACAACGTAGGTTTTGTTTTCTACCCATAAACTGACTCTCTCCCAAGAAACAACGATCAAGTCAATTGCACTGTGGTTTGTGTGGGTGATATTCACCATTGTAATATCACCCCACTGCTGGGATTGATTTATCAGACTCTGGAAGCACGTGATTTATCCACGAGGTTCTATCATCGAAAGGTATGATATGATTATTTTATCCGCTGCATAATTGTTTGTTTTTATTTACATTGGTATCAGAGCCATTGATGGATATTTTCGTGTTTCTATTTTTACATGCGTATATATACATGTATATGCATGAATATTAATGGAGGAGGAAGATGAAGTGCACGGTTTTCTTTTTTGCATTTTAACTCCATTTAGATTGGGAGAGTGATATACCTCAATTTTATGTTGCTTAAATGTTATTTTTTATGCCATAAATGTTTTTATTGTGAAAAATGGAGTCCGTCAGTACAAAAATCGGACCGGAAAACACCCGGGAAGGCGACGCGTGTGATTCACGCGCTGTATGACGCCGAGCAGCATCCCCACGCGCCACCACGCGCCTCCACGCGCTGAGCGCGTTAGGCACGCGCCCCCACGCGCCACACGCGCGATCTGTCAGCTTCCTTCCACACGTGCGCGTTAGCCGCGCCGCTTCCAGCCGCGCCACGTGTGCGACACACGCGCGCCATGCGCCGCGCCGCGCCGACTCGCGCCGAGTTGCGCTGAGCCGCGAGCCGAGCCGTTTTTCCCCCTGGCTTGGCTCTAAGGCTCTGTTTGTTTGTTTTTTAATTCTGAATTGCGTTAATTGGCCATAATTTATTCGTTATAGCTTTGTTTTAAGCATGGTTGGTACCCTTAGACTCAGAATTAATTTTTCTACATTCTGTAAAATTTTGAAAATTTTACGAAAATAAAAAATATTTATTCTGTGTTAATAATTCATTTTTTATGCTTTAAAATGATGCTGGTATTGCATAAATAATTTTCTGGGGTTGAAATTTTTTATTGTGGACTTCTGAAATGTTTTAATATCTACTGGTAATATTGTCTCATTTTATCAGTTTCTGGATTTTTTATTTCTAATTTTATGTGTATTTATTAGTCATTTAAAATTCCAGAATATTTCAGAAAAATTTCAGAATATTTAAGAACAATGTACACTTTAATTATGGCATAATCTGAATATTGAATACAGCATATTTTTTTTTGGATTTGTAATATGTTGAAATTAGAAGAGCATGATTATTTATTTATTTATTAGAATTCCATTATTAAATAAATATAGCATGAGTTATTTGTAGATTTACATTAAAATGCTATTGTATGGAATTTATCATGCTTTGTATATGCCATAGTCAGTGGGAGGTTATTCGGTTGAGAGAAATCTTTGTAGATTAACTCCCGAAAACCAATATTTTGCGCATAAATTAAACTAAATTTTGGATAATTGTCACTTGTGGCGCAAGAGATGATTACGAGCATAGCGGATTTTCGATCTTGCGACTTGTGTAATATTGTCACTATTTAATTTAGATTTTTGCGGCAAAATTATATTATGCTAATCAAATTAATCCCAATGCGAATTTCTCTCTAAATTGATTTAGCTTATGGAAGTTAATTTGGTTGACCTAAACTTAGTAGAGATGTTCAAATGTGAACAAACTAATCCCATTCTTTAGATGAGCAAAAGTCTTGGAGACTTTAGGTCAAACCTTAATTGAGCCAAAGTAAGGAAACATGACTCAAAGTCGCCGTGTTTTTTGTTGCCTTGTTTGGCACAATAAAAACTAATGTGTGCGCTATAGTTAGCGGCACGCTACATAGTTTTGGTTGGCGAGTTTTGGAGTTATGAAATTAGTAAGCCCTCAATAGATCTGTATATGATCTTGACTAATGAGCTGCGCGGATTGACTTTGTAATTTGACTTGTAAATAATGTTACATCATTGGATGAAGTAACATTCAAGAGTCACGTCATCCAAGAAATGCGAGCTTAAATAAATTAGTCATTAAGTGTAAGACGAGTAGCCAGTACGAGCAGTGTTTTGCTCTCTATCCAATTATTGGGAGTGGATTGAGCGAAATTTCATGCACTATAATAGTGTGCGTTGAAATATCACGTGAAGTTAAAAGATTAGCGCTTAGAAGCTGCAAAATCTATTAACACTGAGTGAAAAGATTAGCGCTTAGTGGCTGCAAAATCTATTAGCATTGCCAACTTGTCTAAGTGTGGACACTTACTGTTTCCACACTTGAGTGTGAAACATGGATGAGGTGCTTCTTTGTGTGATTCCTTTACTAGGCTAACGTTTTGAATAACATTTACCACTAAGCGCAAACGTTGCAGCATAGTAATGAAAAGGTTAAGGCTGACAAGGTTGTTATGACTCTAAGAATTTAACGCATCGCTTGTAAGAGCATTGTGTTGAATTAGACTATTTAGCCTAATTCGCGCTTAAGTTACTTCAGGAGCTATCATAGTTGATAGCTTATTCTCTCCTTCTTGTGGATAGTAGAATTAATTGCAAGTGACTATGCAGCGAGAAATAGAGATGGCAACAGGAGTATCGTCATCTTTCAACTAGATGTATTAAAGTGTATGGAGAATAAAATTGACTTGAAGGTGCAGGGGATTAGCACTTACTAGTTAAATTTGCGACTTAGGCGCAGTTGATATCTCCATGATATCCTTTTTATGATCTAGTGAATATGACTTAGTCGTGAGTCATTACCTAGTTGGGCCTAAACCTTTAAAACTTGTCTTCGAGAACTCACACATTAAGATGATTGGAATTAGTGTATGACATTGGTCATGAACCAGTGGCTTATTATACTTAATCACATTAATGAGATGATGACACGATGGTTTGAGTAGGCCTTCTCGGGCCCACTCGCTTATGACATCCTGCTCTCATGTGAATGTGTAACTTTGTTCGCAATGGGTGCGCACAAGTAAGTAGGAAAGCCGCAGAAGGTCATTTGTTTTGGCGCATTTAGTCCACTATGATATTTTGTGACTAGATATGTGTGAGGGTATGATAGCTAAGCCTCAATCTCGACACATTTATAGATTACGATACGCATCTGAGTCAAGACTATTTGATCTCCCATAAGTCAAAAGTTTTGAGATGATTTTTGACATTGCACATATAAGGTCGAGATCAATTAGATAAGAGTTTTTTGTGCTTTTAGTTTTGACCAAGGTGGCGAGTATCTATTTGAGTTATTTTTTCAGAAAAACTCTGTGAAGAGAGATGGATGCTTAGAAAATTGATTATTCCTAGTACTCAACAACACACTGGTGTAGTAGAGATAAGGAATTAAATATTGTTAATGTTAGGTAGATAATGGCGCAAAATGTTTCCCAATTGGGAATTGCACTAGTTTGTTGCCTATATCCCTAACTAAGTGCCCTCCATATCAGATTTTACACTCCATTTTGAGTAATGGGTTAGCAGAGAGCCATCTATGGGCGATCTGTAACCATTAAGCAGCTTATCTTTATTCTACTTCTCATAAGATTGCGAAGTTAAGACCTAAGATTCTATAGCGCATTATTGTATGCTGTCTTGTAAACACAAAGGGTTATGTGGCGCATTATTGTATGCGGTCATGCAAACCCTCCGGGTCATGTGCATATAGGTAAGCAGCTTTATAGTAGTGTAACTAAGTCACATAAAGTTTTATTAGTAAAGGTGACGTGAATAGAGTTTTTGGAACTCTATAAGATGGAGAATTCCAAGCATAGCGCTCTATGTAGCCTAGTTGAGAATGGAAAGAAATTTCTAATATCCTAGGGACAGTGGGAGCGATGTGCCTACTAATGGATTACTCCATTAGAGCAGAATACTCTACATTCTTAGTTGCGTGGTAGCAAATGTGAAAATTTTCCACGTCATCACTGGGTGATTGAGACGGAAACATTCATGATTGCTCCGCAAGATGATAAAGAGCCTAGGATAATGCCAAAGGCTCTAGTCCCCTGTTTTTAGAAAGTGGATCAATGTTGCGCAGTTTAAGACAAAGTCTTTGAGGATTAACCATTTTTATAATTTGGTTGACTTTCCATTATGACGCAAAACTGTTATAAAGTTATGCGTAATTTGGATAGTCATTGTTGAGGCATAAGGCTCGCTAGATACCGAATGGTCGCACCATTGAGGAAAGTGTAGACCATGAGAAGACTTCCTCCTGGGGAGTGAGGTTATTTTGACTTAGGCTATAATTGACATAAGTTCGGAACATTGATTTGTGGACATTGTGACCTGATTTCTCATTAGAGAATTGGATAAGTAGATCCGTAGGGATTTACCTTCTGCTTTTATGGTGAAAAGTTAGGAGCGTAAAAAGGTTGCTGGTTCCAATAAATCTTTTACAACCTAAAGCAGTTATCCAAACAGTGGTTCTTAGATTTCGTCAAGCCATGATAGGCCAACGATGATCAATGAAGACCACTGAGGCATGATCAATGGTCCAAAAGAAGTTTTTCCTTACTTAGTCATTATGAGCCAGGAATTTATAAGGTTGTCGCCACCTAGGGTGGGCAGTCCTCTATTTTAGATATGATGGACATGGGTGATGTAATTTATATGCTCGGATGTACGATCCTTAGGGATTGTTTTAGGAAAATTCTCGGTCTGTCTTCGATGACTTACATAGAGAATATCTTAGAATGATTCTAGATGCAAAATTGCAAATCCATTGACTTACCTATCGGTAAAAGCCAGAGCCTTAGCTATTGAGTGAATCCTCAGATTATCTTTGGGAGAAACAGATGACCTATATTCCTTGATCTTTTCTTTGTTGTGGGAGCCTAAAGTACGCTATGTGGGCGTATTCGGCATGATAAGTGTTATCTTTGATAAATGGTTAACTGAGTTGTTCAGACTTTGACCTTGCTCATTAGACTGTGGATAAAATGCTTTATTAGAAGCATATTAATTTGCTCATTGTAAAATTCAATGCGCTGGTTGGGCGCATCTGCGCTAGTTGGGCGCATTAAGAATGAACGCAAATTGGCCACCAAAAATATCTTTAGAGAGGTTATTGCGCAAGAGGTAGTGATCTTAAATCATTTCATGTGAGGCGCACATGGTGGATTCCGTTGTATATACTTATCGCAAGAGGTGCTGATATGGCTTATGTTTGGAATCCATAATTGCGCAAGCTGTGGTCATTTTTTTTTAAATCGATCACTTATTTTGAGATGATGGGATGTTGACACTATTATGGTTTGTGTCATAATGATTAGCAGATGATGATGTCAGCAGGCAAGATTGGCTCACTCACACGAGCAATCGCCCTTGGCGCTTGGGAGCGAGCAAGGATGAGACTGGTGGTTTATTTTATTCGGAGCCAAGAGAGGCTTAAATCATCCACTATGTATGTCGCCTTGGTTATAACCAAGATGAGGTCGTGTTAAGGACCAAACATGGATGTTAGTACCCACTTTCCATGTTGTGCCTGTTATGATTAGCCAGATGCGAGATCTCATTTGGCGCCTAGAAGGCGAGCAAATAAAGAATTCGGGTTAGGCGCTAGAAAGCGACTAGACTAATATCTGTACGGTGTATCGAGTATGACGTCACTCTTTATGGAAGAGTTACTTCACCGTAACATGTATTCATACTATATGTGCTTAGCGACCGAGTAATGAGGTGAGAGAATGGATCCCTGCTTCCTCACCGTGTGAGTCTTACGAGTCATTATTGATATGACTTTCATTTGTATACCCTTTTGTGACTTTTGACTATGTCATAAGGTAAGGGGTTGATGTTCTGCTACTTTGGTATGTTGCCTGCGGTCATGTATGATTCGGCCTTAAGGGACATCACTGGGAAAGCGGTCAATCCTAAACTAAATGGCATGAGGGCAAAGGGAAGATCATCTAGTATTACACCACTGTTGTATATTCACTGCCGGCAACTCACATCGCTCTGTATGAGAGGCGAATTGAGTGTGAATATATTGCAAGAATTAAGAGGGTCAAACATGCTCTTTTTGAGGGATTAGAGATGTTTTTTGGACCGGTGTAATTAGATGGGTCTGGGGTATATGAGACACTATTTCTATTCTTTTTGGGTTGATGTCTCTATGCTGGCTCATTTTGAGTTTCTAGTATAGAGCTCCCACATGCAGGTGTTCTCAGCAGTCGCACGGTGCAGTGGCTAGTATGAGATTGTTTATTTTTGGGGAGATTGAGATTGAGACGTGGCAGTGTCATGCCAACTCATGTCCGAGTGGGAGATGTTAGAAATTGGGCGCCCATGTGGCATGACCCTTAGAACCTTTTGAACCTCATCCAAATGGGTTTTGAATTTGAATTCAAACCTATTTGGATGAGCCACTCAGGATATATATCTATCATATCATGATATGGATAGATGATATAGATATCAGATATTATCTCATTTAACCAATGGATAAATGAGATAAATATAATATATATCTGATATATGGTTATGGGTAACCAAGAGAGAAAACAACGTAGGTTTTGTTTTCTACCCATAAACTGACTCTCTCCCAAGAAACAACGATCAAGTCAATTGCACTGTGGTTTGTGTGGGTGATATTCACCATTGTAATATCACCCCACTGCTGGGATTGATTTATCAGACTCTGGAAGCACGTGATTTATCCACGAGGTTCTATCATCGAAAGGTATGATATGATTATTTTATCCGCTACATAATTGTTTGTTTTTATTTACACTTGTGAATGCTCCTCACGCATTTTTGTTGCTCTTTCATGTTTCTTATTGTAGCATTTGAGATGACTATGTTTTGCTCATATTACAACTATGTTTTTAAAGTATGTTTTTCAATTTAAACTATGTTTTTAAATATTTTAATGGTGTTATACATACAAAAATTTGACTTAAATATTTGACATACAACAATTTGACTTAAAAATTAAAATCTATTTATGATTCTC